>NC_069116.1:21111250-22367500 GCF_025612915.1 Magallana angulata | reverse complement strand
AAAAAAAATGTTCTAATATCTTATAAGCTGACTATCCTCATCTCATTTTCACTGATGCATCATATTCATGTATGATCTTGTTCTTGCAGTACATATGATTTGAGGGAGCCAGATGTTCCTATTCACACTGTGACGCTTGGTGACTCCCTGCAGGACCTGACAGATTCTCCCTCCAAAACCTCGTACAGAGCTGCTCTAGGCGATGTAGCAGCATCTTTTGACTTTGGCCCTCCAGTGGAACTCAAAAGAAAGAACCGGTTCCATTCCACACTTACTAGTCCTGATGTGGTGTGGCCTGCTTACATTGTGTTTGGAAATGGTGATGTTGTCATTGCATACACAGACCTGTCCCCAGACCCTTCAAGGTTGGTGTTTTTTTGGAGGTTCAGTTGACAATGTGTTTGTTATTGTTTGAGCTCTTTGGAGTCTTTTAACAGGGTTTTAAACTAACATGAATTTTTTACCAGCCATGTGGGCTACTAAGCTTGGTCATTTCAGGGGCCCACATAAAAATTTAGTTGCCCAGTCTTCTGAATCAACCACATGTCTTGTTGTTCCTTTACATCTGTACTGATTAATCCACTTCCTATTACAAAAAAAATCTTTTTCTTTTGGCTTGCTGATACAACCATTACTGTAAATTGAAATATTATAACAATTGTCAAAATCAGTTAGACGCTTTAAAAATTAATGTTTCTTGTTCCACTACGAAACGCTTTTCTGATATTGACTTTCAGTAGTCTAAATCATCAAGACGTTTAGACTTTTCAGTGAAGATAGATAAAGATAAGCGTCTGAGTGATCAACCTTAATAAAGGTACGAAACATTCTGACAAATTTGGAAAAAAGATGTGTTGGCATCAGCAATTGTTTAAATGCCATGTGGGCCCCTGGAATTATATTCAAATCGCCCACACAAAAACTTAGTCGCAAGACGCAAATGGCGAGTGGGCGACTGTTAATTTCAAACCCTGTTTTAATGTTATCATTTGTTGAACAAAATTAAACAAAGTGTAAAAGATATGTCTTAACATTTAATTTAAATTTTGCTTTGATTTCAATCTGAAACATATAGATTACAAGTAAATTTAGGATATAGAAATCTTATGTTTTCTTTTTTTTTTTAAATTCATTAACCAGAATCTTGGTTCTATGCATTAAAAATTAAGGCATTAAAGTGCCAGTTTCATTCAAATACAGTGGAATCATTAAATTTAGCAAAGGGATCAGTTTTCGTAGATAATGTTCAATTTTTCCCACAATGCCTGTTTACAATGGATATGTCAAAGTGATTTGTAAGTCCCAACTACTTATTTTTTAAGTATTTTACTTTCGAAAACTCGGATATCTCGAAGTTTTTAAAAGGTCCAATCTAGTTCGAGATAATGAAGTTTGACTGTATTTAGAAAATCCAGATTATCATGTAACATAACCTATTAACCTTTTCACAATAATTGGGTTACTACTCCTTTAAAGGGTGAATTGATATAATTTGGCTAAGTTATAGTAACAAGTTGTTTTCTGATGAATTGGCAGCATCCAGAAGCTGAGTCTCCAGGGGCCTCTAGTGATGCTCCCTCCTGCCGAGGACAACTATGGGGTAGATGCCTGTTCTATCGCTGTCCTAGGGACGGTTCCCTCGGTGCTAGTGATTGGGACCAGGGACGGAAAGCTACACCATTGTCTAGTGATGCAGTCTAGCCTTGAGGACACCAATCTTCAGGTTTACAAATCAATGTTCTGATCTTAATTAATTGAAATGTTGTTTTTGTTAGACTAATTTTTGTGTTGTTTTGCTATTAATTGAGTCATAATAAAGACTACAGTATAATCAAATACATCTACCGGGGTAGCTGGCATTGGTATAATTGATTGTTTTATATGTCTTAATCCGGATTTTGTTTTCATGTTCATGTATACTGTAAATTCCTTTTTTTACGCGAGAACTTAATTCCGCGATTGAACCCATTTGCATCAAATCACGAGAATATGAAATCGCGAATGCCGAAATTTTTATCATAGTTCTGTTTAGTTTTTATCAGAATTTGAAATCCGCGAGATTTACTTCTAGCGATTTTACGCGAATATAAATTCCTCGCAATTGATTAGGAATCTACAGTAAATGAATTACTAATGAGTTAGTTTTGTTTAGTAGTGTTACTTGTCTGTACATGAATTTCAATTTGAGATACATTACAGTCAGAGACTCAATCCATGATCTCCACGGATACCAGCTTGCTGTATGAGGCCCCGGATGATGTCTCCCTCTATGTTTACGAGAGTGTAGAACTCGAACTTTCCCTCACAACCACCTCTTTGAAAACTGAGGAGTTCATAGAAGACACCTTTACCTGTCCAATCAAAATAATCAAAGGTAACCAATGACACATGGTCATTTCATGCTTTTATGTTGTTATTTTTACACCCCTACTGATTAAAAATAAAATTTGTGCATTTTTCACTGTATTTGCACAATTGAAGAGAGATTTTAAATAAAATGTACATATAACAAGTACAGTAAAACATGTTTATTTTGAAGTGCTAGAGACAATTTTTCCTCCGTCTTTTGTGGCTATCATTTTAGCTGTAGAGGGCCATGCCTGTAGAGGGCCCACTGGTTCAATGACCTTGAATTGAGGTAGGGGTCAAGGTCTTAGCAAATCTGTGTAAAATTCAAGTCCTTAGCAGATTTGTGAGCAAAATCATTTCCAAAAAAGTAATTCTTCTTCCCAATTTGGCTCAACCTTCATCTCAAATGTACTCTTGTGTAAAAGTTCAGATATATCTTCAAAAGCCTTGTATGGTTTTGCAATCTGATTCTTACTTCAACCACAGAGTGTCTATGAGAATAGCGTGGTCAGTATCTTTGAATCAAGTTTTTAAATCACTGTCTTAATTTTATTACAGGTTTTTTTTTAACCTTTATATTAAATGATAAATTATACAGGTGAATCAGAAATGAGAATAGCTTGAGTTTTTGTAAAAATTGTTTATGATTAAAAAGCTTTCAAAATAATTATACTGATTACCAAAAAACTTATTCATTTCATGTAACAAGTAAGAATGAAAAGTTGGTTGTATATGCAATCTTTACAAAAAATCAACTGAAATTGTCTCATTACCATGGTTACATCTTAATATTTACCTTCATCTTTAGAAAGAATGACTTGTAAAGCTTTGGCTATACCTTCTGTAAACCATCTCCTATTCGTTTGTGAAAATTTTCCGCTAGCTTTGCTAGAATCTTGCAGCAAACCTGTCGTCATAGTGTGTGTTATGTACAATATATTCTATTTTCGAGATAATCTTGATCGCAAAAATTTTGAAGTTGTTGCTTAATTTGAAAAGAGGTAAAAATTCCTTGCAATTGAAAATGTTAGTGAGAACTAAAACTTTTCTTAAGGCATTATGAGTCTGTAGGTATAAGTGAGAGATCCTCCTAAAAGTGAACATATCATAAAATCCATGCTAGTCTGAAGACAACAATCAATAATGCATAGCATACATATCAAGACCACAGAACTATGGTTTATTCAATCAGCTGTAGATTTATCCTTTATCACTTTTGATAGGATAAATCTAAAGAATTCAACTAAGAGCAAATTTTTCCACTACTCAAGGTCATTGTGTAGCCATACTGAGTTCATTTGAAGGTAAAGGTCACAAACAAAAGTAATTGATTTTGATTCAGAAACAGATTTTTCATTATGTCTTATAAAAATGAAACATCCAGGATTCAGTCTTGAAACTTTTATTATTTCTGACACAGGACTGTCTGATTGTGAATTGATAATAGTTTCTCTTATCAGATGTTACTGGTGATAAATGTACGAAATCATAATGGAGGGCATAGCCAAATAGAGAAACAAGCCGCTCTGGGACAGTTTAGTGTTTGAATGTTTATGAACAAAAACAGCATGATTATATATTTATTTACTGGTAAATAAATTCACAACAGAGCAGAAGACATAGATGGTACAGATTTATGGGGCCAAAAGACAAATAACTTAATTTTTCACCCAACTTAGTGAGAATAATATTAGCATTTTGTTGAAATCCTCATAAAATGATAAATAATGAAGTGACTGAAAGTTATGCACAGAAAATGAATATGTAGACTTTTTAAGGCATTAATGAAGTTTCTTTGGCTTCATTCATTAATTTCCCATTAATTTGCCTCAGTTGGATGACTTTCACTGACACAGAATGCACATGGTGTAATGATATTTGTTTTGTAAATGCAGTTTATTTTAGACATAGCCTATGCCACAACAGTATAAACAAGGGAACGACGTATAATGTCTGTTTGTGTGGACCAAATCGTCACGTGTCTATGATGTTGTTTTATTTCAGTGATCCTGACTGAATGGCCCAAATGAAAGGAGTGTTTATATAATGGGATATTAGATTGTTTCTCATTATATTTGTTAAGAGTCATATTTTTCTGTTTTCATGATTATTACATTCATATGAATTATTACTATTAATAGTAGTTACAACAATAGACAAATTTTTGCAGGACTTGCAATTTATGTTCACCATTTTTTTGTAAAAGCATATATTAAAGAAAGAAAGGATTCAAAAGCACTCTTCACACATGCAAAAAATTTAAAACAAATTTTTGATGAGTTCTGTATGTTATATCATATGTTTTAACATTTAAACACTGTATGAACAATTTTGACTCATATTTCATCTGTCCAGAGGTGAACTTTAATTGGCAATTTTTTTTTTACATACTTTATGTTTTCTGCGTTCTCTCCAACTTTTCCCAAGACTTGAAGTTTTGGTTTTCAGAATTTATGCCTGACAGGAATTGTTAATCATTATGTCCTTTAATTTATGTTAGAAATTTAATATTTACTATATATAGGGTCTTTGTCATTGTGTTTGGAAAATTTACCCATCGGCACTAATTCTACCAGACAGTCCATTAGTTAAAAGAGTTTTAAAGATAATAGGTGGAGAATTTATAAACCAATGGTGGCAAAGGATGTTGTTTTATTCTTCAGAAAAATTCAATGTTTTTGTGAATTAGAGAACATTCATTGGGTGCATTTGCCCATTATTTTGTAGACAATAGCCCGGATGTGAAGAAAATGACAAATTTCATTCCTGTTTTTAACTTTTGTAATACAGTTTTCCTGCAAGTTTTGGTCCTATAGAATGGGTTTTCTGAACAACAGAGGAAATTAAGTCATTAATTTCTTCTTCTTTTCTTGATAGTCAGCCATATTTGAAATATTTTGAAATTTAGAGGGCAACCTAGTTTTTTTGTACAATGCATGTCAGCTTAGTTCAAAATAAGTGAAATTGACTATGGAATATTGTGTTTTTACTCCTTAGCTAATATAAAAAAGCTAACATGTAAGAATTAGCTTTCATTAATGTACCATACTTTAACAACACTTACAAATAATTCAAGTATAATGAAAAAGCTTTTTAGAACAAAAGTCTGCAAGTTTAGTTAGCTCTGTGTCCATGTTAACAATTTAAATGGTTCAAATTCTCACAGATGTCCATAAGGGGTCAACAGGTAGTCAACAAGAAAGATAAACCCTCAGAAATTTGATATTTGATAATTACAAAAATGCTTATGAAAGATATCTATACTTACACTTGAGTACAATTAATATATACCTATATGTTTTTAAAAATATTTTGAACCTTTTAATACAGTGGCTATCTTGGAGAACTTGTATAATTATAAAAGTTATAAGAGCAATTTTTAACTCACTCGCTTATGCAGCCAATCAATGATTTAATACTTAAAAATACCTGTAAGTGATATCTGAACTCAATTGATATGGATTCATTTAAAAAAAAACCAATATTTTGTTGCAAAGAATATGAGAGATGAGGTAAAAATGTGTTAGTTCTTATTCAAAATGAGCCATAATTTAAAATATGTGATTTTAATTATTAAAAGAATCATACAAATTATATGCTAATTTGAAAAATTAGGTTTTACATTATGTGAAAAACTTAATGAATCATTTTAGTAGTTGTTTTTAGGCTGCCATTGAATGAGTTTGGAAAAAATATGGAAAAAATATGAGCTACATGCAAGCTTAAAATCAATCCTGTTTCAATACTTAAAATATGCATTGAATGTCATGAATTTGTGAATCTATTGGTTAAAGAAGAAGTGATTAAAACAAGTTTTTGTTAACCAAGTGCACTGATTATATCTTAAATCACATGCTCCTAATCTAGCTGTGTCAAATATTTTAACTTTGATAATGATTCGAAGTTTTACAAGTCATTGCCTGAAAGTTGTTTTAATTTCATGGTATAAAAATTACATGATTTCTCTAAAAGTATCAATTATAATGGTTCTAATTTCATGCTGCAAGAAAACCAATTGGTCAAAAATATAAGAAATGAAACAATTTTTGAAAACTACTTTAAGTATTCATGATGGGTTTAATTTTGCTAAAAAAATGATAAATCGCATTCGCAAACATGATAGTGAAATTAAAACCGTCATGATTATATGCCTATCTACAGTAATTCAATTAAGTGATAGATTGAAGTTTAAATTATATGGATAAATTGACAGTCGCGGATAGATTAAATTCAAGTAAGAGTGTACCCCATACATACATGATTATAAGTTGGAAATACTTGACCGTACATGCATGTATATGAAAATGTTATAAATTAATAGTTGGAGATGAATAAATAAATGCTTAATACTTTGATTGTATATTGGGTGAGCAGTTGATAAAAGATGCGAGATAAAAATGCTCGCTCTTTTTTAATAGTCGATGCCATTTTTAGCTCACCGAGACGAAGTCAAGGAGAGCTTATGCTATACCCTCGGCGTCGGCGGTGGCGTCGGCGTCGGCGTCGGCGTCCGGACCTGGTTAAAGTTTTTGTTGCAGGTCCTGTATCTAAGCTATTACTTGTCCTATCTTCACCAAACTTGCATGGATGATGCATCTGGACCTACTTATGGACTTGAAAGACTTGGATGCTGAATCTGGGTCCTAAATTTCAGATGCTGGAGGAGGTTAAGGTTGTTGGACCAGGTTAAAGTTTTTGTTGCAGGTGCCCTTTGATAGCAGTATCTTAGTTACTGCTGGTCTGTACTTCACCAAACTTGCATGGATGGTGTGCCTTATGATACTGATGCACCAGACAGGCTTGAGTGCTGAATCTGAGCTATAGGTTTCGGATGCTGGAGGAGGTTAAGGTTTTTGGAGCAGGTTAAAGTTTTTGTTGCGGGTGCCCATTGATAGCAATATCTAAGTTACTACTGGTCCTAACTTCACCAAACTTGTATGGGTGATGCGTCTTATGATACTGATGCACCTGACAAGCTTGAATGCTGAATCTGAGCAATAGGTTTCGGATGCTGGAAGAGGTTAAGGTTTTTAGAGCTGGTTAAAGTTTTTGTTGCAGGTGCCCTCTGATGATTAATCTTAGTTACTACTGGTCCTAACTTCACCAAACTTGTATGGATGGTGCGTCTTATGATACTGATGCACCTGACAAGCTTGAATGCTGAATCTTAGCAATAGATTTCGGATGCTGGAAGAGGTTAAGGTTTTTAGAGCTGGTTAAGTTTTTGTTGCAGGTGCCCTCTGATGATGATATCTTAGTTATTACTGGTCCTAACTTCACCAAACTTGTATGGATGGTGCGTCTTATGATGCTGATGCACCTGACAAGCTTGAATGCTGAATCTGAGCAATATGTTTCGGATGCTGGAGGAGGTTAAGGTTTTAAGAGCTGGTTAGATAAAGTTTTTGAAACAGGTGCCCTCTGATGATGATATCTTAGTTATTACTGTCCTTACTTCACCAGACTTCCATGGATGGTGTGTCTTATGATACTGATGCACCTGACAGGCTTGAATGCATAGTCTGGTTTCGGATGCTGGATAAAGTTAAGTTTTTAGGAACAGGTCACATGTTTAATAGATGATAGTACTATTTCAAACTTGCATAGTTGATTTAACTGTAATATGAATGAATCGCAGAGGTAGCTTCAGATGCAGAGCTTGATCTCCATTATCAAGGATGCTAAAAAATAAATCTTAGTTATTACTGGTCCTAACTTCACCAAACTTGAATGGATGGTGTGTCTTATGATACAGATGCACCTGACAGGCATGGATGCTGAATCTGAGCCATAGGTTGCAGATGCTGGAGGAAGTTAAGGTTTTAATTGCTAGTGCCTCTGATGATGATATCTTAGTTATTACTGGTCCAAACTTCACCAAAATTGCATGGATGATGCGTCTTATGATACAAATGCACCTGATGGGCTTGAATGCTGAATATGAGCCATAGGTTTCGGATGCTGGATGAGGTTTAGTTTTTTGGAACAGGTCACATTTTTTATAGATGATAGCTTGCATAGTTGATTTAACTTTATTATAAATTAAATGCAGAGGTTGCTTCAGAAGCAGAGCCTGATCTCCATTATCAAGGATGCTAAAGAAATCTCCTACCTCACTCAAACCAGCTCGATAGATAGATGTGTTTGTTGATAAATGATATAACATGATTCCTATGATAAAGTATTGTATGATATGAAACAATATTGTTTGATATGATACAATATGATATCATATGTTATATTATAAAAAGTTATACGATACGATATGATATTGTATCAATTTTTTTGATATTTTATGATATGATTATGCATCATGATATTGTTATGTATAGTATTGTATATTATGATACAATATTGTATAATATTATATTGTATTTTAAATTTATTATTTGATCACATGATACAATTACATAAGATATTGCAAAATATTATATTGTAACCTATGATACAATATTGTATATTCTATAATATTGTATCATACAATATTGTATAATATGATATTGGTTTCAGTAATATAGAATAATATCACATGGAATTGTATTATATGATATTGTAATATTATATAATATTGTATTATACGATATTGTATGATATATTGGTTTATATGATATATTGTCATATCACATGAAATTGTATTATATGATATTGTAATATATTTTATTGTGTCATATGATGCAATATGTATAATATAATAATGTATTTTATAATATTTTACCATATCACATAATATTGTATCATTTGATAAGATACAATGTTGGAATCAAATTATATTGTATTATATGATATAATATCATATAATGTATCAAGTATGTTTCAGTGTCATTCAATACAATATCATTCTATATTATAAAATATAATATCATGTTTCAGTGTTATGATGTATTATGTAATATGATATTGTAATATGATACTATATTGTATTATATTTTATGATATTGTATTATGTGATCAAATACAATAAGGTATAACACAATACAATGTCATATCATATGTTACAATATCAAATCTCATTATTGTTTATTACAGTATTTTATTTATTATATGATATATATTATATTAGAAATATGACATGATGCAATATTTAATTTTATATCATTGTATTGATTAACATATGAACATATGATTATCATAAAAAAGTTTATCAGATGATATACGATATTTTGTCAAAACAGAATCCATGAATATCCAAGATCATAAAGTATGATTTTCATATAAAATGATAAAGGTGGTCTTATGAAGGTGATGTCTCATAAGGGTGATGCTCCGTCTCGGTGAGCTTAGTAATCTATGATTACCTATGTTTATTTTCTGTGCACTGTCCTAATTGTTAAGTTTTAAATATCTTTTGTATTTCATAACTTTCAAGGCTAAAAAAATATTTTTTTAGGATGGGTATTACCCCCGGTATCTTTCTTTAAATTTTTTCCATTGAATGAATAACAAGGTTGGCATTTTTCTTTCTTTCTTTGAGCCTCCTAACATGAAAATATATTTTTGGATATAAAGACAACATTGACTGACTTTTTTGTTAATTACAGAGATTTAGGACAAGAATTATCAGAATTATCCTTTCATTCACTTTTTCAGCAGATTTGGGTAAAATTGACATTTTCATTCATAAATGATAACCTTTTGAAAAATCTTATACAGCTGCTGAAAATATGAACTGATTGCAATTAAAGGCTATAAAAAAACTAGATATATGCAGTGTTATAATTGGTCAGCCAACATTTATTTTTGAATTAGAGTAATATTTCAACAGTAGTTAATTTTGCAATGTTCTTTAAATGCTAGTACTTAAATGTACTTAATTTGAGGAGAATTATGATTATTGGATGTTAGAAGTGACCAGAAAAAATAAGTGAGCATAAGGTCAACGACCAGAAGTTGTAACTGCAGGGTGATATTTGACGGGCTGATTGAAACATGCGCAATAAACCATGCGATGCTAATGTGTATGGTCTTGTAGTATTTCTGTATATAATTAAGAATCATGCACTTTTTGCATGCTCTACTAAATTTTCAATATTTGATGATTTTTTATTTTTATTTTTATTTTATTTTTTTTTTGGGGGGGGGGTCCAAACCTTTTGGAAAAAGTTTCTTAGAACTAGAAGATTAAGTGAACATTTTAAGAATAAATTATTTTTAAATGTAAAACTAGTCAAAAGACGGGGAAAGAAGCCATTTTGGATAGAAAAAATAAAGATTAATAAATAATAAAAAAAAAGATATTGCAATTCAAGTATTATCTCACTAAATATATGTATAAATATAACTTTTTTTAATCAGTCTCTTGTGATTTATGATCATAAAAAGTATATATCCCAGATTGTGGACGATGGGTGTGAAAGACCCTTGTGAATGGATGCACAGAGCAAAAAGGAAGAAATTTTGCTTGATTACTTAGAATAAAGTTTGTTCACTAATAAAATTTCAAATTAAGAATGACAAAAGTTTATTTCTGAGTAAAAGGTTTCTTTTCTATATTTGAGTTAAATCATATTATTTGGCTATGTTTATGGCCGTAGTAAGACTATTTTAAACCATCGGGGGGAAAAAGCTTCATGTTAAAGTTTCAAATTAGTTAAAGTTTTGAACCCAAAGGAAACCTACGGGGGTGTTTTTCAGTAAATAATGATTTTTAGCTTATTATTTATGCAATGTTTGCTGCTTAATGCAATTATGTTTATTGGCAAAGTAAAATGTGTTAAAATCAATAAATTTATAACAAAATCTTTTTGTTTTATTAAGATGGTGGAATTGATAAGTATTTCACAATTTTTGTCCAACCCTTTAAGTTTATTTTAAAAAAAAAAAAAGGAACGTCAGAACTCTGAAATATTTTTTATTCTCTCTTTCTCTCTCTCTCTCTTGAATTAAGATGAACTAGATATCCATTAATCTATTTCTTAATTATTTTGCCCCCAAAAAGTTGAATAACATTCATGGGGAAAAATATTTAATCATACTTGACATTTATTTTGTGTGTCTTATCTGTAATTTTGATAATGAGAATTTCGTGCTGACCTTGATATACACACAATTATGAAGCAGTTTGGATCTGTTTTGGTGAAAATGCCACAAGATGTAACAAAGTGATATAATTGATTAATTAAGCATTCAGTTAATTTTATAGGATTGACTGGAATTGACAAGAGTCCTAGTTTTATTAGTCCCCTACCGGTTTTCACCGGAGGGGACTATAGCTTTCCTCTGCATCCGTCAGTCCGTCTGTCTGTCCGTCCGTCCGTCTGTACCAGTTCAGTTTTCCACACTTTTTTTCTTTATGCGTTTGAGGAATAATATGAAATTTGCTGAACAGCTTCAAAATGTCAAACTACAGATCAAGTTTACACTTTTGTAGCGTCTGGTTGACATATTTTCGAGAAAATTAATTTTTTATATTCCAATTTTTTAATGTTCGGGTTCGATATTCTGCATAACAGTGCATTGTTTTCACAATTTCCAAAAACCGGTAGGGGACGTGTATTGCTTATGCAATACTCTCAGAATGCTTGTTCAACTACTTTATTGTTATCTATGTTGCTATTTTCTTTTTTCATTCAAAATCAAAGTAATTTTTTTCAAGAGCATGTACTTATTTATTTTGTAACTAATTGCAACATTAGAGAAAGTTATCTTAGATTTTTTTTTTGGGGGGGGGGGGGGGGTCCTAGCTTACAAGTGAGAATAATTCTTTATGCATGATAATTAAGGCCTTTTTATATAAACTTTTAAGGAAGATATGAGTGAACTAATAGATAGTGTATGTGTTAATTGCAATTGTTTAATTATCTCATTTGGTCGAATCTCAGATTTTCCACCCACTAGTAATCTAGTGTTAATGAAGGAATAAGGAATCATTATTTGAGTAGAATATATTATGAGGCGATAATTTTGTGATCAAATCCAGTAAGGTCAAAGCACCCCCACTGAAATTATCACCTTAGAATAATTCAAAGAATAATTGCTTATTAATTATTTTGAAACTTTTTTACTTATATTTTACAACTTTTAGCAATTGTACCGTTAAATATTTGAATATAAATAAGCAGACCCGCTTGCGCCCCAATTATACATCTTTTAAATTTATTGGACACTGTATAGTACAAAATTGCTTCAGTGTTATCACAGGCAAATTAAGACACTGAAAAATATAAATATTTCTGTATCAAACAGGATTTTGCACAAGTTGACTATACAGTAATGTCTTGTTTGTTTGATTTTTATTTTATTTTATTTTTTTATTTTTTTTGTATTTCTATGGTTAACCTCAGTTCTTTGGACTCACAAGATATCAAGCTATCTTGAGGCCCATTGATTCAACAGTATGAAAGCATTTGGTAGCAACTGTCAAAAGTTTCATCAAGGGAGATACAAATCGTGATTTGTAACAAATTTGCTGTCAAAATGGTGAATTTTTGGTCATTACCTATAGGCATGGTTTTCAAGATGACTTGGTGTCTAGGTTTTGATGAGAGTGTTTCTGGTTCTATGGCTGACAGGCAAAAAGAGATGAAAAATGACCAATGTGTACTTGGTGGTTGGAGCTCTAAGGAAAAATATGACCTTGCAGGATTGTTTTCCATGGAGTCAACCTGCTGATTCTTAATATTTCACCTGCAGTTTGAAGAACAAAAAATTATTTTTATTTTTATTTCTTTTATCTATGAAACATTTTAACCCATACCATTAATTATTTTCAAGAAAATATCATAGGTGTACATTTTGGGAGATCATGCATACTAATCTTTAAAAAATAGACACAAAGAAAATTACAATATTGCCTCTTCATGTATATACTAGTTTTATTAGGAGGTTTGAACAATTAATGCATGAATTTTTAAAACTATGTAGCTGTCTGATATTGTTAATGGAAATATTATATGTCAATTTAAAATGTTGACACTAATTCAAGTCTATTCATAAGCTTCTTAGCTGTCAAAGAGATATGACTCTTTTCACGACTATGTAATGGCTACTTTATTTAATTTCTACATTTCTTCATAAGCATACATTTAACACAAAAATTTGAATGGTGTGTGTGATGATATATGTTTGATATAATAAAGCTGGTACATTCATTTACTATAGTTATATCTAGGTACTTTGATATATTTTTGCAAAAATGACAACAGTTAAAAACAAGTTGGTACTCATTCATGAAGTCTTGCTTGCATAACTCATACTACTTTCCTATTGGTATATTGTATTTGTAAAGATTGATGCACTTAGTAAAACACAAGATACATGTAATATACGTATTGGTCTGCATTTCAATTCCATTGTAATAGTTGTAATAAATCTGTCCTTTTTGTTTCAGACCCCATGGCTCCTGACCGATATCACTGCATTCACTCAGCTGGCGTCCACACCATTGTGTTACCATGGATACAAGAATATCAAAAGTTTTTTGCAGATAGTAAGCTTTAATGGTTTAAGAAATATAAATGCAAAATCTGAAAAATTTGGCATTTGATTTGACATGAAAGTGATATTATTTAATTTTTATGCCTGGAGCATGTTGATGGTTGTAAGGATTGATTTCAGACGTAGGTGAGAATGTACCTGAGCAAGAAGACTGCATTGTTGAGCACCTGATCTGTACTAAACCACTCCCATCCAGGTATTGCTGCTGTTGATGGACAAATTACTTATTAAGCATATAGAAGAAATTTACTCCATTTAAGAAAGAATTATCTTCATCATAAAGATCAAGAATATAGTTAAAGAAAGATGTCTTTCTTTCTCTCTCTCTCTCTCTCTCGTGGCTTTTTTTAAACCATTCGTCTTTAGACAAAAAAAGAACAGGATAAAAACCAATTATTTATATTTTCGTAGTTTTTCAAGGCAATAAACCTGTAGCGGATATGTTTCATTTGGACGCTGTATCTGCAATTCTAATCACAATTTGAAACAATTAAAAAGAATTTTGATTTTATTTTTAATGTTTAGCATGGTACTGTGTGATACAGATGACAATTCCTGATTTTATTATTGCGCATTATATTTGAGACATTGATGAATAAAGGCAAAACAATGTTATCATCTTATATGACTTCTTTATAGACATAAATCTTCGTAATTTTGTTCACTGTCTTATCTACTTTAGGAAAATTTATGGCTGTTAAATGTAAATTTTTTGGTTTTATTTATAGAATATCCGGTGAGGGGGATATATAAATTGAAATATGATGCATGTAGGCATCACAATAATATATGCTAATTTTTTCTGGAAGTACCGATCAGAGACCTGTTAAGTTTAATTACGGATTAGATTAGAATTAAATTATTGGAATTCTGATATCTGCCGCTGAATCAGGAAATCCTATGGATTACAAGTACCTGCATTTCCTAACAAGAGATTCCATCGCTCAAAAATAAGGAGGTCTCATAATTTTTCCCCCATTTTAAATTTTCTTTTGTTTAACATAAATATCCACGGAATAAACGTTGGTGTCAGCTTTTGTTGTTACATTAAGTGTAGGTCTCTGCACTCTTGTTCTCACTATGATTACATTACCTCAGGCCACCATCTCTGTCTAACCAAAATTTTATTAAAATTTATTTTGAAACATGAGAAGAATTATGATAACTTGTGTTTCTTCTTTCCTTTTTCTCCCCAAAGTCCGGTGGCCCCGGTGCTGGGATTGGGCCTGGTGAGGGGACTATCAGTGGAGCCCTCCCTACTGACCTTGACCTGGGACTATGAACTTGTGTCCCTCCCCCTGTGGTATGTATGCTGGCAAGCACCTGTAGATCGTGTCAAGTGTTACAGCTTAACATGCTCGGACAATTAACACACATTGAGAAAAATTGATATGCCAAAATGTGGCGGAACGCTTAATGTTAATTTCTCATATCTATAGCACATTTGCATATTATGTCAAATAAACTTGTTTTTGAATTATTTTGTTATTATTGCATTCTAACAGAAATTTGGTGGATTTTTATACTAATTAAAATATATTTAAAATATTAGAGAGAAACCATATGCATTGGGTTTTTTACCTTTTCAGAAAATATTTGAAATATTTAAAAGAAACCATATGCATTTCACTTGAAATTTATCTATTTATGTAATTAGATAGAAATATTATGCTTTAAATAATTATTACAAGTTTCATGACTGCTGTAAATTTATATTAATTCTGCAACGCTCATTATGAACTTTTTATCAAGACTTAAAGAAAGTATTGTAGTAAAATATAATATAACGAAACAGTTTTGTTGTAAACATTTTCAGCAAAAACTTGTGGAATACACATGCTATTTTGCAACTTTGCTCAAATCCCAAATACTGATGTTTTTTATTTTATTTTGTCATTAAATGGTTAGTCCAAGTAGGTACAGAGACAGTGCTGGACCTTTACACACTGACGAAGATCCGACCACAATCGAATCGCCATTACGTCGTTTGAGTAGGGAGCCATTCGATTTATACATTAAGAAAATTCTGCAACGCAATGTTACCAACCCAAAGCTGAAGTAAGATAATAATTCAAATCGAAAAATGGTATTCAAGATTCAATTTTGATGAAATGTCATTGCATACAAATGAATTCCGGTGACACATTTTGGTGTAATTGGTTGTCAAAATCATACATATTTGATCATTTTCAAGGACAACCAAATGTAATGAATTTGATAGAGATATGTCCAACTAAAGCACTTTTAATCCTCCCACCCAGAAAAACATTGTTTCAGCTCTAACTGAACTTATCTGAATTTCAGTTAGAATTTGGATGTTCAATTATATACTTTATTTGTTTAAAAAGAATGTTTATTTTTGCAAATGTTATTGTGACTGAATATTTGCATAAATGTTTCAAAATTAAGCATTCCCAAAAAGAGTTGCCTCAGCAAATTCACTCTGTTCTAATTGCAGCTTTTAATTTCTTCAACTTGATATTAAAAAAACAAAATCCATTTTCCATCCAATTATTTTTTAAGAAAGTTTTTGTATAACCCTTGTGGTAATATAAGTGTCATTGATTATTAATTCAATGAATTTTGAAGTGATTGAGTTAATTATATCTGATAAATTCTGCATTGTGATGTGAAGAAAATAAATCAAACAGGTGAATTTTTTTGTAAAAGAAAAATTCAAATTAATACATGTTAAAGGGAATATTTACACTGATGCTATTTTTTAACAGATTTGACAAGAAAACAGAAATATCTCAGCAAGAATGTTTTCAGCTCTTGACACGTGCCACACAAGTTTTCAGAGAAGAGTATCTTCAGAAGCAAGAACATGCTCAACAGGAGATACAGAAAAGGTAGGAAGCTGAAAGAGGGAAATATTCAAGATGTAGTAACAATTTTATCCTGTTACCGAGAGAGTAAACCATTTTGTCAGTGGTACATGTTCGGCTAGCTATTCAGAGCATGAAACCAATTTACTCTCAGTAAATGTTTACATTTTATAATGTACTTATTAGATTTGGTGTGCACCATTGTCAATACAGAAAATTTGTGATTTATTTGTTGTTGTATTTTGTTTACGTTGAATACAATCACTAGTCTGTAAAGATTTATTAAAACAAGTGAATGTGTAGGTGAGTTGTGGTTACCATGATAAATCAAGTGAACAAAGTACCATAGGGATTGTAAAATTGCCTGTAAGGGTGGTCTATCATTTAATGAAACGAACTTCTTCAAAGTACCAGGTATGTTTTTAATCACTCATGTGTACCCATACAACATGCATTCTTCATTATGAATAAGTGTTAGGTGGTGAAAGAGTTCTGCAGATTCAAAATCTGTTCAAAATCATCTATAATTGGGTTTTTGGCCTCTAAATACAGACTAAAGTTTTCTAAGAAATGATAATTTTATTTTGCATTAATAACTAGTTAGCGTCAAGAGTTTAAATCTATGCAAATCCACAATGACGTCATAGCATTAATCTACTGGGTTGATATTTTGAAAATCATTTGGGGATGGGTTATTACCTTGATTTGTTTTATAGTGCATCTATACAAAAAAATATCTCAAGCAATGTGACTTTGTAAAAAGGCTAGAAAGAAAAAAAACAAATAACATCCTGATACTGATAATTACCATTACACTACTTGTACATGCAATACAGATGAAATTGGGGCAGAATTAATTGAAATGATTTTTTTTTTATTCAAACATTATTTGTAATTTTCTCTCTATAAAGATAATTTATGAGGCTAGAGCCATTGAACAGTAGAACATGTAACACTGCAACAAGAGAGATAACTGTGGTTGGACAACCAGCTTAGGTTTTATAAGTTAGTAGTATGTTTTACTGATATTTAATTAATTTGATACATGAATTGTTACATACACATTTTATGCTTTGTGTAAACATGAAATATTTCTGATCCCTAAGTTACCAGGTACCTAAATTCTAATACTGTAAATTCCTTATAGATAAGTACTTAATTCCGTGATCCTGCTGGTTTATATCAAATTGCGAGAATATAAAATCGCAAATGTGGAACTCTTCTCCTTATTTCTTATAGTTTTCAGCTCTCAGAAAGTAATGGCGAGATTTTAAAATCTGCGAAGGATGCTTCTCGCGATTTTACACGGATATTAATTCCTCGCGTTTGATTAGAAATTTACAGTACTCAGAATTTCTCATTCTCTTATGGAGAATATTATAGGTCTAATTGGACACAGAAATCAGTCTCCATTCAAGAATGACAGGGTGTTCTGAAGGTTTGAACACTGTCATATTTTGATGACCTTCATACGAGAAAGCAATACACAAAATCATAAAACCAGTATTACTCGTTGTGCTTGTTGACATGCCCAGCTCATTGAACTCCTTCACAGCACGTAGCACGCCACAGAATAACAATGAACAATAAACATCGTTATTTTGGTGCAGTTTACCTGTGAAAAACAACTGTTTTCTTTATTACAAAGCATTTGTGGCGACCTTGATTTATTTTAATCTCTTTCTTATATGTGGAATTTGTACAAAGGTCGAGTTAGAGTTAGATGGTTTTTTAATGATACTGGTACTTGGAAAATACAGACGACAATATGCAAAGTCTGAATTAGAATGGAGACATGTCTGTAACTGTTTGATTATTGCCCCCAGGGACCCAAGCAAACCAGGGCTGACCCTATAGGATTGACCGCCCAGCGTCCAAATGTTAATCAATTGCAATAATTAATATATGCACGAGCCTGACAGATAACATTACTGCGATTTCAACTTGTCACAAAAATAAGATGTCAACCACATTTTGACAGCCCGAACAGGTGAATTATGAGGTGGCTTCCACACAGTTATATTTCCACGCTGTGACAGTATTTTTATTGGAAAATAATGTACAGCTGACTATGGGGGCCCGTGTCAGATTTTTCAAGACAGTGAATCCTGCATCAGCCATTGATAGGTTCAAATAAGTTTAATATATTATTAATATTAATATGATGCACTTTTCGTGTAGCATTTTTAAAACAAAAATTCTTTTTTAATTCATATTTTTAAAATTTTTTATTGCAATGATTTAATGCACCATCTCAATATTTTCCATAATTGTAAGTTGATTTGCTGAATATTTAACACATAAAGTGAAGTACCAGGTTCACACATACTCGAACAAGTTAAAAACTTAAACAAACTATCATAATAAAGGTTATATTTGTTTTACTGTCCTCATTCCCATGAGAACAATGGCTGACTTCTCTGTATCTCTTTTAAGGGAAATTAAGAAATCTAGTTGCTGGGAATAAATATTCTTTTTCAAACTCTGAAGTTTGTAAAATGTTGTAAAACTGAAGCAGCTAGATTGCACAAGCCACTTTTTGAACACATAGCTTATACGAGCTAGATTTTATTCTCCTTAATTACCTTAGAACCTGTGAATAGAACAACATACTCAGGCCAACTAAAATTAAAATGTGTACCCCATGTAAAATCTGCAACTTTCATCAAACTGAGATGCCACATGTAAACTAAGTCAAGGTCATGGTCACAGAAGGGGCTTCAGGTGCTTAATGTATACCTGTGTATATTGTATGATTGTGAACAAAATCCATGTATCTATTTTTGAAAAATCTCTTTTTAATAAAACGAACCAGGTGTTAAGGACTAATTTTAATTGGAAATACTAAATCAGCAAATGGAATTTGAATTAATAAATTTTCATGAAGGTACATTAAATCAAGTCTCTGTCAATTTTATCTACATATTTTAAAAGATGTGATTTGTATGCTCTTATTATAATCTTGTACATATATTAGTTTAGTGTTCTGGTCATAATATAGAGACATGCATAGATTAAGGTTTTAGAAATTGATGTCAACATTGCCTTACATGTACCTGTCATTAATTTGCTGCAGAAATGTAACATTTAGCTCCTCAGAAATAATAAATAAATTGCAGTTTGACCTGTTTTTTGTTGTTGAGAGCTTCAAACACTGCATGAAGTCATCAAAATTAAGGGATGAAAAAAAAATTCATGGCTTTTCAGATGAGATATTAATTTGTGTTGTTATGGTTTTTGAACAGGACAAGAATGCTGAGAAGTCTGAGGGCCCAGCAGGAGGGGGATGTCCGGAGTCTGGAGGAGTCCCGGAATCGTGTCCGGAACATGGCAGAGAGTCTTGCCACAAAGTACAGCGACTGTCAAGACAAACAGGAGGAGATACTCCAGAGGTATGTAGTCGGGGGAGGGGGTTGTCATCAATATCAGTGTCCACTTGATGATTTTCACAAAGTACTCTAGCTGATAAGCCAACACATTTTTTGGAAAATCTGTTTCCATTCCCTAATTGACTTGTTTGTGGGTGGGGTTTTTTTTCTGTATATGGCAAAAATGAGACTATTATTTTTATAATTATACATACTGCATATAACTTTCATGCAAAACCTTCATTTTTTGCTTCGGAGTGTTTCTAAATTATCTTTGTTCTGCTTAATTTTCTTTTAAATTCCTATTATTACATTCCAGCTTTATAAATATATTTATACGGTAGAAAATAGAATAGAAAAATTCACCTATGTAAAAACAATAACAGCAAGCTTGAGGATTTGCTATATTTAATGTTTTTATTTAATTTATATAAAGAATTGAAGAGGTAATGAGAAGATTACAAGAAAAGATGCCAATGATGTCAGAAGCTGAGAGAGGAATGAAGCGAGAGCTAGAAACTATGGAGGAGCAGCTGGAAATATACAAAAGATCTCTAGATCAGGTAAAATCAGAACACCTGTAGAACAGGTAAAATCAGAACATCTCTAGTAAATTTGAAATCTGAACATCTGTAGAACAGGTAAAATCAGAACACCTATAGAACAGGTAAAATCAGAACATCTCTAGTAAATGTGAAATCTGAACATCTGTAGAACAGGTAAAATCAGTACATCTTTAGAAAAGATAATATCAGAACATCTGTAGAACACCTAAAATCTGAACATCTGTAGAACAGGTAAAATTTAAAGGAACTCTAGAACATGTAAATCTTAAAAGATATTTAGAACAGATAAAAAGATCTCTAAAACAGCTAACACCGAAAGGTCTCTATAAAAGGAAAAAATCAAAAGATATCTTAGAACAGGTAAAAATCAGTCAGTAATCAATGCAAGGGTTAGTATAGAGGTTTACAAGTGTTAAACCCCCCCCCCCACCCCCCGAATACTGCCAACCACAAACTAAACATGCATGTATTATTGGTTAAGTTTACAGTGCTCTTCTACAAATTTTGCAGTATTTGTTTTTGTTCATAATTAATTTGAAATTGAAAACTTAATGATATAGTCATACTTGTAATAAAAGATATTGACTCTTTTTTCTGTAGTTGAAGATCAAACAGGATTATCAGAGGAGGCAGATATCACAGACTCCTAACAGACAACTCTCAAGTCCAAGTCTTAAGTCAGGTCAACTCAAGCAGCTACGGGAGGTTCTCCAACAAGAGTAAGTTGGTTTTATTTCAAGTCATAATTGTTGAACTTGACATCTAATGAAACAAGTCAAATTTTACATTTCTGTTCGTTTTTTAAAAGTTTTAGGCTCAAATTAGAATTTGTAAAGTCTCTTACCGCATTCAGACTGTTTCATATGGAATTTCATTTTCATTTCAGGGGAGATGATTTAGGCAATTTATTGAAAAGAGTCAACTCATTAAAACTGGAGGCTGGAGTTTGATAACTAAACATGTACCATTGCAGCAATAGACATTGTGAAAATTGTTGACTTGGAGTTGCTTCCCATGCACTGCAGTTTGGCAGGACCAGAAAATAAAGACAACTCAGAAATCTAGTGCATATGTATATGTATTTGTTATATGTGATTTTGTTGTTAAATAAATAAACAATACTTAAAAAATATTTATTTTGGTCTAAATTGTAGAGTTCGTACAACAAGTTATTACAACATGCATAGAAATGCATATTATGAAAGGACATGGATTTACAGTAATATTCTAAAATTTGGTCTACTGAGTATTTTTAATTTGAAATGTTAGCCATGATTTCACAGCCTCCTGGATTTCATCCTCAGATAGAAGATTGAAGTGTTGTAAACCAATGAGCAGCTCTTGTCTTGCATTTCCTGCAAAGCCGTTAGAAAGGAATGCTGGGAGTCCTCTGTACCCATCACCCATTGTAAACAGTGGAGGGCGTATCACCCCTAGTGTCTGTTCATGAAAATGAAAAAAATTATTTTGGATCATTTTGCAGGACATCAAATTTGTATTTGTGGACAATTACTTGATCTAGCAAAAATCATGGAATGTTTAAAAGAAATGAAAAATATAAGTTAAAGTTTCTAAAAACGTTCTATTCATTAAATGGTCAAACTTGTTTTTACCTCTGATCCATAATCTGGAGCCTTCAGATTTCCTAGTTCGATTTCTTGAAACTGACTCAAAGTGATTTCTTTCCCATAAAAATGTAAAACAAGATTTTTGTCTTTGTTCACAAATGAAACCACATGGTCACTGTCTGACAATTTCAATATGTTTAAATCCAGACCAATTTCTTCCACCATTTCCCTATTGGCAGATTCTAGAGGGTGTTCACCTGGATCGACCAATCCTCCTGGGAATCCCAGCAAACCATCAAACCGCATCTGCATCTAAGTAAATGTATTAAGGCACTCTGATAGTTTTTTTTATACAATTAGTTTGTATGTCAAAGCACTTAAGATATTTTAAATGTAGACAAACATGGTTTCATGATGTTGTTATATAAGAGCTCAGGCACATGGCAATTTTTATTTATAGTAAGTTAATTTCCTGTTCTAATTATCTTACTATATTTAAATAAGAAATGTTTCAACATCAGAAGCCTTTGGTTAAGAATTACAAATCACAAATTCTGCCAAGCAATGAACACTTAATAGACATGTACATGTATAGATTTTGCAAACCAAACTTAGTATCTTTGAAATTTCTTTTCTTCATATTCATGATAAATAACTGACAATTTTATAATTATTTCATTTATCAACTACAGAAAGATAATAATAACCCATAATGATGGGTAAAAATATTACCAACACTGTCCCCCGTGTGTTGTACAAATCCCATAGAATAGCATCATTTCTGGCAAACAACATGGAATGTGAAGCATGTTTGGATGAAGAATACTTGTCTGATAAAGCTTCTTCATATGATATAATATTGAAATCCTCCTTTTTGTCCCCAGCTCGTCCATATGCCTCGTAGGCTTGCAACTGTCCCCATCCAATGTCAGCCATTTGAAATTATGACAATTTTGATATCTGAAAGAAGATTGATATTTATTTATCAGTGCTAACTAATCTTTTGAATTTTGTTAGATAAATTAGTAGACAGGAGATTGTGAATTTTCCATTATGTTTACAAACTGTTTTAAAAGTTGTAAACACTCTGAGACCACCAAAGAATGTGGCATGTAAATGTGTAAAGTAATTCATGATTAAATAAATATAATCAGCATTCCAATATTTGGGATACCCATTAAAAACCACTGGGGCATTAAACTATTTGGGGTGCTCATGCATGGGGCAATATAATTTTGAGGCAAAGTGACCAGCACCTGATTCTCAATCAGGGACTTCAATCCAGAGCCTCTGGTGCATTGTGCCAGCACTCTATAACCCAATTTAGACTCGATATGTTGAATGACAGTCACACTGCACCTGTCAAACTAGTGGTATCAAATATACCCTTTTAAATGAATCCAAACCGTAATACATAACATTTTTACGACATCATTTACTTTATAAGCCATTAAAATCGCCCTTTATCGTTGTTTTAAAAAATGTGTATCATATCTACTTTTTTTTATATACATACGATACACATTTTTTAAAACGACGATAGAGGGCGATTTTAACGGCTGATTTTATTTCGATACCATAGAACATATATTGAATGACCATTTATGTATAGTTTTTTATTCGGGAAAAAATTGTTATAAATTTCGGTGTCTGACAACCGAGCCCCTGTGCTAGTGATTACAGTTGCAGTGCACATGGGCTCGTGTAGAAAAAAACATCGTTAAAAAAGTGGGTAACTCTGAGTAAAAAGAGTTTTCTTCCGTCGGAGGTAAAAGCTGGTAAACATTCGATGGGGGTTTTTTTAACACAAAGCCCTTGTGGTTTGTAAACATGTATGTACCATAACCAATTTCAAAAGCTGATATCAAGTTGGTTAAGGAAATCCTGAAAATACTGTTCGATAAATAAATGGGAAAACAAACCGTTCAATACTTGTTGTGAAGTGACAGGTTGTCGTTTCAACACAGGAAACAGCTGATATGTATATAACTTTAAAAATCGAAATGGATACTTGTAGCCAAAATAATTCCGAATAGTAATAAACTGAACGATATAAAAAGCAAAAACAAAAAAAAAAAATATTTTTCCGATGGGGGGGGGGGTGTTAAATCATCTGCATGTGTTGACTGTAGAGCGCAGAGACCATAGCGACATTAATATTTTTTGATAGTATTGGACAATTCCCCAGCAACCAATATTGAATTAACAAACGTGCATTGTACCTATAAACACAACTTTATATTTGAGGATGTATGATCGTTTTCTGGAGGGTTTTCAATAGAGTATTGTTTAAATATTTTAATAAAAAAGAAAACGCTCTCTTTGACTCAAACACCAGCTTCTGCAGGCCTATCAATCAAACCGAGCTACGTTGACACAGTATAAAAACTGAATAATTCTAACATTTTTAAACTTATTAATAAAGTGACCGCTTTTGTGGAAACCACTTTAATAAATCAATTATAAAAAATGAATGAAAATTCATCCTTAAATAAAAGAGTCTATATAGACCCATTTATACCAGGGACGTATATACTAAGTGTATACGTCCTTGATTTATACCTAATATTTGCAATTTAGAACAGTAAATATTCGATATTTTGTCATAAAAAAACTGTGCAGCAAAATTTGGAAACCTATATCTGTTGTGTTTACACAATAAAAGCAGAATATTGACTTGCATTCTGAAATATGTACGATAAACGATGTGAACACGCCAAAAAATAATATTTATTTTTTGATACACTTGAAACTATAATAGAACCTTTTTAACAAGAGTTTCGACTTTGGGTAGTTCTGTCAAACAGCAATGTGACGTAGGCCTGTCTATTTCATTGTCAGCCACTCAGCCATGGCTCTCTGAAATCAACAAGATTTGTCTGGCTTTTGAGTCATTTTTAACTTGTTTTGAGGCAAGAATTAGATAGCTACGTCCTACTGAAAGTCCAAGGTCTTGTTAAAATGGTTCTAGTTCGTTTTCATTGCTCCAAGAGCGGGGTATCTAACGCCTTGTGCGCCCCTGTCCAAATTTGAATGAACCAAACTTTAAAAAAATGACCCATTTAATAAATTAATGCACTTAAACATTACATTTATTTTTTTAATACTTTATCATCATTGAAATTGGTTTATAATCACTTGGTAAAAGATTTGCTAAAACGTCAACAGCAAACATAAATAATTTGGTGATTCTATTCACCTTGAAAATATGAACATGGAAAACGCCTTATCATTCTGTTTCTCAAAATCTTAACTGTTAAAATGCTGTTTTCTTAAAGTAATGCAATAGTTGACAAAATCAAAACATTATTTTAAGTCATTTATAATGAATTCATATGAAATCTCTCTCTTACTGTTATCTAGATATCCTCTAGATTAATTATAGGTGCCTGTTACAGCCATTGTTACATATCCATAAAACACCATTATAAAAAAAATTCTTCGGTACATAGGCCTATAGAATTTTTTTTAAGTACCGTAGGCGTATATATAACGTTACATGTGTATACATGTATTGTGAAATGAACACATTCCTAGCTTATGTAAATAAACGCTTTTAACATGCCCGAAATGGTCGTTAGGTAACATTACAATTCTTTCTTTTTTTTCATGGACACTATCGCAATCTCAGAATGAAGAATCGGTTTACAAATAAAAAGTGTTCATAAACTAGACATAACAACATTGTGCATGTGCTGTACCTATTGTTATTTAATGCGTAAAATAAATGTTATTCCGGATAAGCGCTGTGATATTAATTAACAATTTGGAATTTTAATACATAATTAAAGTCATACTTTGACGCATTACATTTCAAAGTAAATGGAATAAAGGATAGTAATCACCAGAAAGTAAAGAATATATCTAAAGTTAGTCTTTTTATGCCACCAACCAATGTGTACATATCTCCGACAAGTTAATGTTGTTAATTTGTTAATGTCCATGGGGTCAACACAGTCTGGTCCAAAGCTACTTAGCTAAACAACCCGAGGATTACAAGTGATAACGGTCAATAATTGCGTTCTCGTGGACTCAGCTAGCCACACAGGGGAGCTGTGTCAGTCAGTTCTGCGCAATGCAGGTACCCGTGTTGCTGCTTTGTGGCTTCGTCCAAGGTTTGTGTCGTCTTTATTTCCCCAAATATTTGACAATCAAGTATACCAAACACTTCCAGTTCAGTGTCGTCAATTTGTTAATACAGCGATGTCCAGTTGTATTGGCAGTATTGTCCCACTGCCTTGAACTTTCTCTGCACGTGGATAACTTTGCGTTTTGTTAATTTCAAGTCTACTTCTTAAAGTGGCATGGTCACGATGTTGGTCAAATTTTATTTTGTTGTTTTTTTTTTATTATTTACAATGCTTTAGGAATGCGTTTTTTAAAGATTGAATGAAATTTGAGAATCAGTCGTAGAAATATAAGCAAGATACAGAGCTTGCAATTCTTTGTCATACAAACAAGGCTCGTGCCCTGTTTTTGTTTACATAGGCTCAATATACCTGTAAAAAAAATTCAAACTGATTTGCCTATCTTTTTATTCATTTTAAGCATAAATAAGTAGTTCCTTACGTTAAACACATTCAGTTAGGTCTAAAATTAGAATTTTCACTTCAACATCCAAAATGTAAAGAAAAGCTATGTTTACATAGCAAAGCTTTTCATATTGTAAGCTCTATATAACTTGCTTATACATCATCGAATGACACTCAAATTTTGGTTGCCTATTAAAATGCCTTACTGAAGCATTGTAAACATTAAAATCGGAAATATAATTTTTGACCAAACCGTGACCATGCCCCTTTAAATGTGCAACCTTTTTCTCAACAAATGGTTGTAGACTGGACATCAATGACCCCTCTTTCATATTTTTTTTTTTAATTTTCTGTTTAAATCTGCATCTGCGCAGTTCTAAGTGATTAAAAAAAAGCATTGTTCTGTACTCTTGTGAGCATTTGCATTCAAACAATATGTAAAACCTCATATTTATTGTTTTGAATCTTTTGACAACAGTTTGGGTCAGTTTTTGGCATAAATAGGTCAGTTCAAGAAATGTTTACATTTTTGGTCCTCATATGTACAAGGTGGTCGGATACCCCTTTAAAGAAATTAAATGAAAAAGTAAGAAAATAACTAATACTGACGACCACAAGGTGTATCCAAACATTGACAAATGATTAGAAGGGATTGCACGTATGTCGTTTGAGGACAAAGGTCGCGAAGATGATGAATACAGGGAGGATTTGATTTATTTTCATTTGGGTGGGGGCTTAAACATCATTTCATGTATAAATGATGAATATCTAACGTTTTTCCTAGCTTTTTTTTTTAACCGATTTTGATATTTTACTTGCCAGGAAAACGTCAGATATATCAGTAGATTATTAGCAGTTATATATTGCAGCTATCCCTATTGTTTATTACTGTTCTATAAAGGTGTTTATTTCTATTCTATAAAGGCGTGTTCAGCGGACTATGGAGTAATACTAACTGTCCGCGGGGTAAGGCGACTATTGTCCATCTGTTTGAGTGGAAGTGGAAGGATGTGGCAATAGAATGTGAGCAGACCCTGGATCCCGCTGGCTTCTGTGGGGTACAGGTTAGTTAATTCACATGGACAATTATTTCATATACATGTACATGTATACTGAAAAAATACCTGTACTGTGGAGAGGGACCCCAGGGTTATACATGTAACTTGAAATCCAGATAGTATACATGAAACTAAGGTTATGTTAATGTTCCCGTGTTCACGTTCCTGACAACGGATTCATGCGAGAGAGAGAGAGAGAGAGAGAGAGAGAGAGAGAGAGAGAGAGAGAGAGAGACTGGTGTAAAAGCAATCAATTGTAATTTGTAAAAAACCTCTTATGAGATGAAATAAATCTTGATCAGTCCTCTTCAATTACAGTGGTACAGTGTAGTAAAGATTTGATAAAACGGGCTTCTTGGATCGAAAGTTATTAACAAAAATGAACCATAACACCATTTTTTTTTTCACAAAGGACGATTGTTGCTCATTGAATGTAGAACTGAATTTAAAATTCTGACGAAATGATCCAATTATTAACTGCATTTCAACGTTTAGCATGCAGTACCGGACCACATGTACTCTTATTGCAACACTAAAGGATTAAGGGATTCATCTTGACAATAACTAGAGTCAGGTAATTTAACAAATTTAATAAGGAGCTATACAAACCTCCCCCTCATTGCATGTTTGTCTTTCAGATTTCCCCACCCCATGAGAACAGAATCGTCAGTCTCCCTCCCCGCCCGTGGTTTGAGCGCTACCAACCCGTCTCTTACAAACTGGTGACTAGAAGCGGTGGCGAGGGAGAGTTCAGAGATATGGTGGAACGCTGCAATAGGGCAGGCGTCAGGTACTTGTAAATGTAGGGCAATACCGCGAGTATTGTGATGAAACAGAAATAATATTATACGTTGTCGATATTCAATTCAAGACATTTTAAAATATATGCAATTTCTGTGCATAGTCAGCTTTAAAAAACCCCTTTTATTCAATGGAA
The DNA here is from genome assembly GCF_025612915.1 of Magallana angulata. Taxonomy (NCBI): domain Eukaryota; kingdom Metazoa; phylum Mollusca; class Bivalvia; order Ostreida; family Ostreidae; genus Magallana; species Magallana angulata. Next base: position 22,338,861 of record NC_069116.1, on the reverse strand, counting down.
AGCAAAGTTTGTTTTATATGATGAATTCTTTACTTTAGAGTGTACGCTGATGTGACTTTGAACCACATGGCGGAGGTTGGGTCCAGCGGTCTGGGGACGGGCGGTTCGTTCTATGTGGACCCTCAGTACCCGATGGTCCAGTTATCTTACAGTGATTTCAACGACGCTAGAAACTGTTCCACCAAAGACCTGACAGCCCACAACTACAAGAACAAGACAGAAGTACGCAACTGTCGTCTGCAGGCTCTGAACGACTTGAAAATATTTACTGAACGCGTTCGAAAGGTCCAGTTAGACTTCTTGAACAAGCTAATAGACATCGGTGTTGCTGGTTTTCGAATAGACGCCGCTAAACACATGTGGCCATCGGAACTAGAACAATTGTACCTTCAGTTACATCATTTAAACAATAGGTATTTTCCTTTTGATACACGGCCCTTTATTCTTCACGAGGATCTGGTTATTGACACGGTTGGGCTGCCGTCTGATGTAGCAGAGTATACCAAGAACGCCAAGGTCACCAGTTATGAATATGGGTATCTCATTGCAAAAATATTTCAGTAAGTGCAAATTCGGGACATCAATATTATTTAACAACTATGCGTACTGAATTCTATAAATTTCTTCTGTGTCTACCTACTATTGATGACTATACAATGCAAAAACCGGACTGGATAATCTTAACAAAGATGGATGATTTTAAAATAAATTTGTTTTTAAATTCGAGAAGTAAACTTTATTTCCTCACTTTTTAACATTATAGAGGCAACAACGCAAATCTAAGGATATTGAATGGTTTAGAAAGAACACGCGGATGGCCAGCATCAGCGGATACCATGGTTTTCATTGACGATAGCGCTAGTCAGCGGGGGTATGGGCCAGGTACATGTGCATCCCACGCTGTATACGTCATAAAAACTATTTATTATCAGCCAATTACTTCTTTATGAATAAATACCGGACACGTTTTTTTAACTGTAACGGGCCTCGCACTCTCTGATTAATTTTCATACGTCCATCATTTGCCATTTTTTCTGTAGAGAAGGTACTGTCTAGTTTTAACGATCCCCGTCTGTATAAAATGGCTACCGTGTTTATGATGGCGTACCCGTACGGCACTACACGACTGATGAGCAGCTACTACTGGCCGAAGAAGATGGTTAACGGGACCGACGTCAACTCCTGGATGGGACCCCCGACGTCTGTAGACATGTCCACGCTCAGTGTGTTTGAGGGCGACAGTTCAGAATGCAAGAATGGATGGGCAAGTACAGAGCTTATATTGCATGCAATTGTATATGATAATTATGTCAAATTTTTAATTGGTAAATGAGACGTAGGTATTTGTACTTATCAATCTTTAACTACTTTGAATAATTTGTCAAAAGAACAATTTTAACTAGTAGACTGATTGTTCTCGAACAATTAGAGGTCTTTCCACCTTAATATTTTTGATAACTCGCTAGATTGCTAAAAAAAATATACAAAAAATTCTTATACCTATAATATATATTGTACTTTAAAATGGGAAAACCACAAACCCATCAGTGATTTTTAAAGATTTTTTTTTATTTCAAGTCATTTAAGAATTCCATGTTGTTTTTTGTAAACATCTCTGAATTTTTTTGCATTTACTCTGTACAAAACCGAACCTAGTGAATATTCTTTACACAAGCACATAAACAGAAATCCTAATAATAGAAGAGTGTGTTCTAGAGGCTAGCTATCTTTGAATTGAATCCAATATGAATTGGTTTTTACACTCTTCTATTGTTAGGTTTTCTGCTTATATGCATGTGTAAAGAAGTCTCTATGATAAGTAATAAAAAAAAGTTGGAAGTGGTTTTACCAAAGTTTCAATACTTTCAGGGAGAATAACTGCTAGAAGGGGAGCTCAGATCCTTTCGTAGCATAGATTGAAAAACCCTCTAATTGCACTTAAGACATTGGTAAAAGTTCCAAGTCTCTATCTCTTATGGTTTCAGAAGAGTAGCGATAACAAGCATTTCCTTCTCAAAGGGCAATAATTCTGGGAGTTTTTTGACACAGGGTCAATTGGTACCATAACTTTTAATGAGCAATGACATAAAGTTTAAATTGTTAGGATAACCCTAAAAACAAAAAAGTGACTCCGAGGTAAATAGAAAAAGAAGAAGAAGAAAAAAAAACATAAAGAAAACAAGAGGTCTTTCACCTGAAAGGTGGAAAGACCTAAATATTAACAATACATTGTTTTCCTTCATGATTCATGAATGTGGATGATGAAGGTAGCGATCATTGTAGAAAAATATTCTGCAATGGTCGTTACCTTCATAACCTGCAGAAATCATCAAAGAAAGCAGTTTATTGTTTAAGTAAAAATTAATGTGTTCTTTATTTATAGGTCTGCGAGCATCGTTGGAGGCCAATGAAAAACATGGTAGGATTCCGAAATAATGTCGGTGAAGCCAATTTAACGAACTGGTGGAGCAATGACCAAAGACAATTTGCTTTTGCAAGACAAGGAAAAGGTTTTGTCGTGATAAATGCAGGAAAATCACAACTTTCCTTGGTGATATCGACAAGTTTGCCGAAAGGCACATATTGCGACGTTATTTCCGGGGACTATATGAACGGTGTTTGTACTGGAAAGACTGTCTATGTAAATGATATTGGACAAGCTAATTTTAGAATAAATTCTCAACAGCAAGAGCCGATGATTGCGATACACGTGGGTAAGAAAACATTTCAAGAACAAGTATTTAATACTTTCAAAATTTTATGTATTGAAAGATTATTGAAATATGAATATTTTTATTCAATATGGTTTTATCATATTACAGGTGCTATGCTGAAGAGGTCTGATGAACAAATCTCGAAACAACAATTATCAAACGTTTTCCCCGGAATAATAGGAAGAAGATAAAACGAAGTTTTTGTTTCAAATAAATCATCTTAGTTATTGTTGCATTTCATTACTTTCAATTTGAGGAAAGAAAATTATGCGAGTGGCAAAGTTGCAATGTGTGTGTCAGGTAGTCCAAAATATCTAACGTTTTCTTGGTCCTTTTAATGATTTGATATTTTACTTAGGGTGTTACGTAATAAACAGGACAAACATTAAAAAAAAATATTAAATTTATTTCATTATGTATTTGAACTGACGGGGATGAATTTTTTGAGTGGATTGAAGAATATAAACATTAAATATGAATACATGTACTTGTTCATGTTCTTGATTGGGCGAGTAACCATTTCCAGATTATAGATCGATTTGAAAACCCTTATGGAACCACATTAAACATCTCTTATGTCTACATCCACAAATCACTATTTTTTTGGAAGATTTTCTATCTATGCAAATCGGAGGTAATATCTATTACTTTGAACATAAAAGTGGTTAAATAATATCTGGACAATGGTCGGTGATATTGACATTTGACATAATTTAGAAACAGCACCTAAAAATGGGTGCAATACAGCAAAACATGCTTACCATCTTGAAGAAAGAGACAGACAGACAGAGAAGAAAGTAAAAGTATGTTTATTATCAAAAGTTTTATGACTGACCTTTTCAAAGATAATCCGGACAGATCTAGACGCTTGAGAGCTCTCGATTTGTTTTCAAATTTCCAGTCTCTGACATTCACCCACGTCACTTGAATTTTACCGCTGTTCGAAATTTGGCTCACATTTCTCAAAATTATATGTCTTTCGATTTCTTGTCGACACATGGAGGTATCTGATCCGAGAATTTGTTGGTTTCTTGCTGTGATGCTATCTTTAGCAGACGACAGTTGGTTTCTTGTTGTCCTGCATCTTTAGCAGACGAAAGTTGGTTTCTTGCTGTGTTGCCATCTTTAGCAGACGACAAAGGTCCCAAAGAGCGTACACTTCTTTGTTAAGTACCTGCAACAAACACCTTAATAAATTATGTACAATATTTCCTTCCGTAGAAAACATTCAGAAACTTGATAATTTATGTTTCAAATTGTCGTAAGAATTCATGTAAATGATACATAAATGCCAAGAAAGATCACAATTCTTTAAACTGTTTTAACTTCTTTAAATTCTTTAAACTTCTTTAAAATCCTTACTCATAAAGAGTAAGGAATAAGGTCTAACAATATTGAGTTATTCTTGTAATACATGTGTAAACATTTTTGTGTGGACAGTACCTTATTATAAGTAATTTGTAAACCCTGATTTGATAAACGGCTACCTATCCATAGAAATGGGGTATTTCATATGCAATATTTTGCACACCAAAAAAAAAAATGACTAATAAGTTCAACAGCTGGTATTTTTCGTAAAAATTACCAAAAATCAAAATCCAACAATTATGCTCATCTCTGGTATATGTACAATAACAATTGATCTGTAAATCGAAAAACATTTATCTTGAAAAGTGTAGGAGTTTTCCGTAAAATAGGAGTAACTAATATGCAATACTATGCAAAATAATGATCAAGTTCAACAGATAGTATTTTTGCATAAATTATCGAAATTCAAAATGCAAGATTTAGTATTACGCATATCTCTGATCAGACCCAACCTAACTTTAGTAGACCCCAACTAAACCTTTGGTTTACTTTCGGCGTCGCTCGGACTTTACTCTTGGTTTGCTAGAGCAGACTCAGAGTTACAAATGTAGCCCCGAGTAAACCATGCATGTATGTACAATTTCTCTGCAAAAAAACCTCCTATCTTGAAAACTGTAGGAATAGTTATCCGTTCAATAGGAATACTTTTTTGGCAGCCGCCGCCTGTCATTTTTACCATTTCAATAACCAGATTTATTCTTTGGAAAAAATCTGTTTATTGAAATGATAAAAATGGTTAACAATCAAAATATAATATTTTAACATTCCAAATTCGAGGACAGAATTCGACAACTATAACGCCAAGCAGTTTCATTTACATAACTCTCGCACCCCACAAACCCCCAAAAATAAAACAACACACACAAAGAGCTCACATATCTTGATACAACTACCAACCTTCAAAAGAAATATAAAAGTACATGTACCTTAACTGTAACTATTGATAAAAACAAGCCATCCCGTCTCTGTTGCTTTATCAAACTGATTGAGAACGTCCTAGATAGGAATTGAACGTTACAAAAACATGTCGATATCTAATAATACGTTACACATTTTACTTTTATTAGGACGTCCTTATTTTATCTTTGATGGTCAGAGAGTAGCCAATTTCCAGGATTTGTCGACCAGAGTGATGCAATATCTAGATACATATGAGGACGTGTACACTGACTTTTGTTCAGATGGGAACATAATCCTCATAAATTTTAGTAATTTCGTGATTTGCAATAATTCTTAATCATGCACAATGATACAGAAAAAATCTACTATAATTAAACTACTAATTATAATACTGACCTCTACAAACATGTTGATTATTGAGAGTCAAAATGTGTACATGACAATCAGAGAATCTAAATTTTTGTAAAGGACAATGCTTTTTTATTTACATCATACATGTACCTATAAACAAAACATTTTAACATTTGCCTTTGGCTTATAGAATTAAAATGAAATGTACTTTACAATTCCAAAAATGGCATATCTTTACAAAACGGAAAAAGAGAGAATTCGGACAATTTTACTCCAAGCAATCAATATACCTGGTAGAAGTCAATTCTAAATCCAAATATATTTATGCAACCCTTCTTCTAAATTATTTAATATAAATTCAATATCTCAAAATAAAAATAATATTCAGTCACACCAAAAATATCCCAAGATATCCCCTCCTCTATTTTGTCGGATTAGAAACACGACTTACTATAAAAAGACACAAGAGTACTTTGATAATTGTGCTGAAATATTATTATAAATATAAATATATAAAGTTTTCCAAAATTACCAAAAAAGCCGTTAACAATCATCAAAAAGGTGGAATACCCTTGGACAGAGCATGAACCACAATGCATGAAACCACCCCCCCCCCCCCCCAAAAAAAAAGTATTTATCAACTTTCAAAGAAGTGAAGATACCTTTGTTCAAAACAAGCTATCCTGTTTCTGACGATATATCAAACCGAGCGTCCTAGATAGCAATTGAACGTTACAGGGAACATGTCAATATTGTAACGCTCGGAACGCTTGCCTTGTGTTGAGAACAAAACGATGTAAAGTTTATAATTTATTCAACCATAAATAACATGACACAAATACATGTAACAACGCCGTACAAAAAAGAAAATCAGACAAGTCTCAACCCTTGGGACGATGGCAAAATCGGTACATTTACCGACACAATATTATATTTTATACGTAAAATCCCCCGACCAAAATAAAACTTAAAGGCTCTCGATAAAATACGAATAAATATCTCCGCTACTAGTGACAACTACTAGTATACAGCGAAAATATTCCCTAACTCTCTATAAATCGAAATAACTAGTACTGAACTAGTAAATATGAATTAAACTAGCACTATCACTAGTAATAATAATTAATTAAACCCTATTACTATAAATGTACTTCAGTCACTTAGATACTGAAATAGTACGCACCTTATAATATGCTGCAAAATTTGTGTGTCCTTCCTGACACACAACAAAAAGGAGAGAGCACCCGTTTTTCAGTGTTCCGGGTATTTATAGAGTGCTAAAAGCAGACGACAAATTACAACCAATAAGATAAGTTAATCCCATCCCGTTAAAAAGATTATCCAATCATAGTTAATCCCCATCCCGTAAGAGAATCTCGGTCTCGTATCAATTAACGTGAAAATATTACAGTACAGTAAATAAGTAAAACAATTTAAAGTTAATTATTAAACATAAAAATAATAACTTTAAGTATTTTATAAATGATATAAACAAGTAAATTAAATTTATCCGCCAAAAGGTACTTCGTTACAAAAATAGAAAACGGAACTATGGGTAATTCCGAGAAAGATGAATAAGAAAAATGGCGGCAACGTAAACAACCAAGGCATGTGTGAGAAAAACAAAGAACCACAGGACGTGCACTGCCGGTAGTTACCAACTACTTTAAGCTGGAAATGACCCCCGATTGGCAAAGGTACTAATAAGAAAGATTATTTATTTATATGAAAATATTGAGGCCCTAAATAACAAATGCAAAATACACAGGTCAAGTGCTACGTCACACTCGTCACCGGAATCATACCGATACACAAGCAAAACACTAAGACATCGAAAGCATTCACACAGAATTAAAATAAACGGAATCAGGGCACCATAATGTTACATTTTGCCCCTCTCTCAGAGTCCAAGTCCCTTTGGACTCAAAAATACACAAAGAAAAGAATAATAACATTGTAGACTGACAATCAACATGTCTACCATATCAAATATACAAGTACCTTTTTCACACACAGTAAAGAAATATATATACTGTACTTAAAATAATTATTCCAACTCATATACGGCATTGTTATAACAAAATACACTTGTCATTTATCAATCAAACAGAATCAGACAATGAAAAATATCATAGATAACCATCTACAATAATGCCAGCACAAAGAAAAGAAAAAGAAGACTTCCAGCAAAGATCAATTATTAAACTATTCAATACTCTTAATACATATTTCTTAACAATGGTTAATATTAATTATTCATACATCAATTAACAATTCTCAATCAAATATACAAGAATGCCACCAATTACACAATCAATCCCCAGCATTTACTTTTATAATGTATTAATAAGTAAAAGATTACAATATTTATCCAAGCTGTATAGTACATAAAAAAAATTTAAGAATGAAAAATACTGGCTCAAAATTAACATAAACAAATACCTACTTAACTTATCATTATATTCAATTACATATCTAATACCTAATGTCTCTTGTTAGATCTATGGAATGGGCGGTCAGGCTGGAACAAGTCATCCAATGGTGATCTATGTCAGGGACGCTGCTGGGGCTTGGGGCGAATCGTTCTGGGTACCACGCGCACCACCGACTGAAGTTTCCGAGGAGACCTCCTGAGAGGAGCCGATGACCTCTGCGGACGCGGATTGTAGGGTTCACCCTCTCCAGGACCATCATGGAATGTCTTGGGTGCCTCATCCTTACCTCTCTTCAAAGCCGAAATAGTAGCCTTGTGTTCCGCAATAACTCGTCGTTGCCTCTCCATCTCTCTCTCCAGGCTCTCCGTCTTCTGATTCTTCTTCCTGGCCAGAACCAGAGGTGAGGTACACGGGGAGGTAGAATACTGAATAATGCCCCTCTCTCTAAGGTTGAGTATAGCATCTCTTTCTTCATCTGCTAAGGCTATTGGAACTTTGCGTGGTGGCTGTTTTATTGGCTTACTATCCCCAGTGTCTATTTCATGCTCCATTAAATCTGTTTGACCCAAATCCCAATCGTCCTTAGAGAAAGTCTCTTGATATTGTCTTAAAAATTTTGTGAAGGTTTCCTTTTCAGTCTCACTCAGTAACTGTGAGGAAGCCTCATAAAGCGACATCAAATGTTTTGGAACAACATCTGACCTGGAATCCCTATCACCAGATAACTCACTGGAACACCTCCGTGTCTCCGTCAGATTGTCGACCTGCTCAACCCGACGCAACACACCAAAGAACTCATCCACAGTACCCACAACTGTATCTGGATGAAGTACCCTAGTCTCGTCAAATGGATTGAGGATGCGAAGGGGAACAGTCATCTTCTCTCTGACATTCACTATAGACGGTGCCATCAATAACGATGTTCTTTCCATTAAATCTTCACTAGGCTCAAACAGTAGGTCGTCACATATATCCTCCTCATGTGCCCTCTGTATAAAGATAGGTATGATTACTTCCGTGTTGCCTGGTATCTCAGACCTCTCCACACACCTGAGAGTAATACCTGCTTGCATACCTCGCTGTATGCACGGAATTTCATGACCTTGAAAGCGTATCACTCCTTTACTGAGTATTATATCAGCTTTTTCTTCGCCTAGGTTCTGTAAAATGTCAACACCAAGTAACATTTCATCCTGGATGTCAGCTACTACAATTTCTTTCTCCAAAGACAAAGTACCAAGCTGTAGACCAAACATTCCTTTCCCATGGACATGAATTGAGGATCCACCAGCTCCCTGCAAACTTGAGTTTCCTTTAAGTTTAGGCCTGTTAGTCTCAGCCAGGTTTTTATAAACATTATAAGACAGGATAGTGTGAGATGCACCAGTATCAGCTGTTATGTGAACATCCAGCCCATTTATTTTTCCCTCAATATAAACTCCATCAGCATGTGGTAAACGATTTGAAACAAAATAAGAACATTCTTGATGATTTGTTGTTGGGTCTAAACTGTTCGTCTGTCGGTCAGTTTTCTGGATAACCGGCTCTTGACCCTCAGAGACGGCTAATTCCGGTTTAAAGGTTTAGTAGTGGATTTCTGCAGCTCCTGAATCCTAAGGGGACACTCCCTTATAAAGTGGTCTCCACCTGTACAGTAGTAACAACTTCGCTGCATAGGACCATTTGGTACTGTGGTTTGATTGTGGGTCACACCAGTTGAAGGAGTAGAGCTACTAATAACACTTGGCACGGCCGGCTGATTGTTATAGTCCTTGTTTTTGACTAGGGCATCTAGACATTTCTGAATCTCCCCCATTTGTCGCTGTAAGGCCTGTATTGTGTCTTTGGATCTGTGAAAGTTATCTCCCTTGTGAAAAGTGGTATTTCTAGCTTTAGGCTTTGCTTTTGATTTCTGAGTTGCCTGTTGGTCATCCGAGCCTGTATCAGTATCAGCTTTAGATTTTGTCTCTCTAGCACATCTCTTTGGGGATGGGTGTCGACCAGCCTCCTCATAATTTGTAACTTGTAACACAGCTTCGTGAATGTCACGAGGATCCTTGACGTACTCAACATGAAACTGAGCATCTCTATCTGCTAAACCATCTAAAAATTTTCTGAGGAGATCCTCATCTCGAGTCTTGGAGTCCCTCTCTGGATGTGCCTTTGTATACAGTCTTTTCAAGTCTGCAGCAAAATCCTCCACCCGCTCACCAGGCTTTTGAACTCGTTTGTTGAATTTAGCAAGGTAGGTTCGTCGTGTTTCAACAGCACGAAATCGATTGGTCAGTTCTTTAGTTAGTTTCTTGTAGCTGCTTCTTGTATCCTTGGAAAGCTGACCAAATACAAAGTCTGCTGCATCATCATGTAACCGAGGGAGCAGTTGATCGAGCTTCTCATCAGTGGACCATTTGTATCTATCTCCTACTTCTTCAAATCTGCAAAACCAGACAGTCCAGTCCTCTTTTCCAGTGTAAGGGGGTATTTTAACTTGGGTGCGATTGCTAGGACGCCTCCGCAGGAGCTCACGTCTCGACGTGTCGCTGTCGCTACTAACGTTCAGGGGTAAGGGGGCGCTGTCAGAGCTTGCTTGACTCTTTGAACTTTTGTCGTTTTCTGCCAGTCGCTCCACAGAGGTTTGTAATTGCCGTACTATATCTATGAGTGCATTCAGTGCAGGATGATCTGTCACTCCAACGGATCCGGAAGTAGTTTTAATTGGTACTGGTATTTGTCTCGTATAGTCCTGGCTTGCCATTACAGGTTCAGAACCTGCAAGATGGGTTGTAGGAAAACCAACATAGTCGGGACGTTGTGCAAACTCTGTCATTGAAGCACAAGCTAAATTACTCGCATAACCTGCACATGAACTCACAGGCACTGAACCTGTAAATGAGCCCACAGGTAAATGGTTATTTTGACATCTGATATGGGACCACGTTGTTGTAACAGCGCTGCTGGTAACTGTACTCAGGCGAGAAGCAGAATTATAACTTATGGGGGCGAAGCTTTGGTCAGACCACAGGGGTTGGTTTGAGGAGGCAGGCACAAAAACTGAACTCTGAGTTAGACCTGAAGTGTACGTATTGGTAGGTAACCTAAGCATAGGACCAGTTGACTGCATCACGGAAGGAAGTGCAGGTGTCATATATGGAGATGAGTTTATTTCTGGGTATGATCCAGTCTGCATGACTCTCGTGTCTGTTAACATTATCTCAGGACGACCTGTACATGAACTCACTGTAAGTGGAACAGTATATGAGCTCACAGGTAAAACTGTTGTGTGATGAGCTGGTCTACGTACGCTTATGTGATCACGCTCTGACATAATTGTGCAGGCTTCGGTATCTGGCTGATTAACTGTGCTCACAGCCACTGAGACTGTACTTGAGACGGCATTTGTACATGAAATTGACCCATCGCCCGTAGTATAGGCAGATTTACTCAGAAGTACATTACTTGCGTTTGAGTTATCTGGTATACATGTAGGTGCTGACTTTCTTACGTTGAATGATGTTTCCAAATTGTATCCTTGGCTCTCTTGATCGATAGTTTTACATACAGTATCTATTTCTGTTGCAGAATCAACGGGTGAACGAGAAATTCGTGACGCAGATCTGGACTCCTGTAAAGCACGTCTGTTTCGTTTGCTCTTCCGACCAGCCATTTGGATGATTTTAGATTTCTTTGTTTTAACGAATTATTAAATTTATTGTTTCTCAAACACCAAGACAGAGCGTTGTTATGATTCGATCACAGGATCCGTAAACTTTAAACGGATCCCGCCGTGGATGCCAAAATTGTAACGCTCGGAACGCTTGCCTTGTGTTGAGAACAAAACGATGTAAAGTTTATAATTTATTCAACCATAAATAACATGACACAAATACATGTAACAACGCCGTACAAAAAAGAAAATCAGACAAGTCTCAACCCTTGGGACGATGGCAAAATCGGTACATTTACCGACACAATATTATATTTTATACGTAAAATCCCCCGACCAAAATAAAACTTAAAGGCTCTCGATAAAATACGAATAAATATCTCCGCTACTAGTGACAACTACTAGTATACAGCGAAAATATTCCCTAACTCTCTATAAATCGAAATAACTAGTACTGAACTAGTAAATATGAATTAAACTAGCACTATCACTAGTAATAATAATTAATTAAACCCTATTACTATAAATGTACTTCAGTCACTTAGATACTGAAATAGCACGCACCTTATAATATGCTGCAAAATTTGTGTGTCCTTCCTGACACACAACAAAAAGGAGAGAGCACCCGTTTTTCAGTGTTCCGGGTATTTATAGAGTGCTAAAAGCAGACGACAAATTACAACCAATAAGATAAGTTAATCCCATCCCGTTAAAAAGATTATCCAATCATAGTTAATCCCCATCCCGTAAGAGAATCTCGGTCTCGTATCAATTAACGTGAAAATATTACAGTACAGTAAATAAGTAAAACAATTTAAAGTTAATTATTAAACATAAAAATAATAACTTTAAGTATTTTATAAATGATATAAACAAGTAAATTAAATTTATCCGCCAAAAGGTACTTCGTTACAAAAATAGAAAACGGAACTATGGGTAATTCCGAGAAAGATGAATAAGAAAAATGGCGGCAACGTAAACAACCAAGGCATGTGTGAGAAAAACAAAGAACCACAGGACGTGCACTGCCGGTAGTTACCAACTACTTTAAGCTGGAAATGACTCCCGATTGGCAAAGGTACTAATAAGAAAGATTATTTATTTATATGAAAATATTGAGGCCCTAAATAACAAATGCAAAATACACAGGTCAAGTGCTACGTCACACTCGTCACCGGAATCATACCGATACACAAGCAAAACACTAAGACATCGAAAGCATTCACACAGAATTAAAATAAACGGAATCAGGGCACCATAATGTTACATTATCTACATTTATCTTGGTTATTAGGACGTCCTAATTTTATTTTTGGCTATCAAAGAAATGTAGTTCCCTCAGGAACGTTAGCATCGTTTCTGAAAGTGGGATGCCACCTCCATGATACTTCAAATTTAAGAAAAATGTCTGCTACGAAAATAGGAATTGCTACGTGCTTGTTTCTCATATGTCGGTCAAACAACATTTAACTTTGAAAACAATTATAAGAGGACACCCACTCGCAACAGATTGGATCTTAATGAACTATGATTTATCTCTTTGATTTCTTAAAAATCTTAAACTGACAGCGTTAGCGTTTCGTTTGATATAATTGTGCAGGTATTTATTTGTTGTGTATGAACAAGGTACATGTATACGGTGTCTGTCAAAATGAAAGGTAATATTTAATGAGTACAAAATACAAAATGCATGCATTGATTCATTAAAACCTATATTGAAACGTTGGATATGATAATAATTATTATCAGTATGTATTGTTACTTGAATTGGTGTATTATTTCACACTTTTAATTAAAATGTTGCATATCATATTGTGTGATTCAATCAAAATTGAGCTTTGCTAAAGGCAAGGACTTCATGGAGCCAATCTAGCAGGGGAAAAAAATTGTCGGAAAAGCCGGATAAATCTCGATTTCACGAGTTCATCCATACTTATATGAATACCTGAATATAATCAGTTATTTATCTATTCATGCAAGAATTTGCCGTTCCTTCTTTGCAATTAACTTATTACATGGTACATGACAAAAGTACTCGAAGTGTCCAGTGGTATAAAAATTATACATAACCTACGTACATGTAATCCATTTTATATCCACCAAGCATAGCCAGGAAACATTTACCCGACTATGAATTATATATATATATATATTACAATCATATACGATTACCATGGAGAAAGTAAAGTTTTTTTATCTACCAGGTGTAAATCTTAAGCATAACAAATATAAAAATACTTATATTAATTATCTAAGAGCATCGATTACAGCATCATAAAATGTAATTGTTATTCTGGCAAATTTCGTGATTGTTGATCGCTCATCAGGTATATACATGTACGTATACAGATTAAACCCTTTCTTTCTTTCTTTTTTCCTTTTTTGCGTTTTTACAAACACCTGCTTAAGGGGAAACCAATGAACCCCCTTCATATTCAGATTTTTAAATCTTCAAAATAAGTCTGTAGCTGCGCAGTTCGACAGCTGTTCTGAGTGATTAAAAAGGCATTGTCCTGTTCTTGTATGCATACTTTTCAATGACATGTAGAACTTCTTATTTATTGCTTTTATATCTTTTGGTAACATTTTTGGGCAGTTTCGGGCAGAAACAAGCCAGTTCAAGAAATGTTTACATTCTTATTCTAAAATGTAGAAGATGGCCGCACATCCCCCTTAAAGATACATAAGCATGCAAGTGAAATAAAATTAAAATCAAAATCTGGCAAAAAATTAACGAGTTTTTGTTTTGGTCATTCTACGGAATGAATGTAGTTTGGGCACAGAGGTATTTATGATAATCGAAAATAAACGCTGAAACTTTAGACAAAGTATAGCACAAAATTTAAAAATAAATGACTCAGTAAGTTATGATTTGAATTAATTCATATTTTGTTTGTAAAACACGAACATTTACAAAAACTTTAAAGGTTGCTCTGAGTTAGCATTATGTGTGTTCCTTCTTTAAATCATATTTTTCAATTAAAATAAAATCATAATTAACGAAATAAAATATCAAAATCACCAGCATAATTACGTTGTTAACAAACATAATGGGTCAACATCGGACAGATAAGGAGGTGAAAGGGCTATATATTCACTGACCGTTCTGTCGTAGCTTAAACATAACATTAGAACCATGATTCTCCAAGTCGCCACCCTCTTAGGTCTCTTGGTCTCACCGAGCCTCGCTCTGATCGGCAAGTGTTCCCAGCCTGCATCAGACAGAACGTCCATCTATGATTTTACTCTACCCAACATTTTCAAAACTGGCTCCATCAATTTCGCGGATCTTCGCGGCAAGGTGGTTCTGGTGGTGAACGTAGCCACCTACTGTGATCATACCCCACAGTTCCTGGGACTGAACGCCCTCCAGAAGGAGTTTGGTGCTGATCTCCAGATTATTGGGGTTCCCACCGACCAGTTCCACTATGTAAGTACATGTATATTGTATTTGTATCAAGTACACATTCCGAAGAGAGAAATAAGGTACTTGTTTACATACATACGTCTACAAAACGGTCTCCTTTTTCATAAATGCGCTGCCATGTGTTCTTTTTGGATCGCAAATATAAAGCAATTAATTTTTTCTAATTTTTAATGCATAAGATATGCCATTTTAGGAAGAACCAGGCGCAAACGGAACTGAAATTATGAATGGACTAAAATATGTCAGACCTGGAAATGGATTTGTCCCAGCATTCCCACTTTCGGACAAAACGGAAGTAAATGGTCTTCACGAACACAAACTGTTTACCTATTTGAAAGTAAGAACCATTTATGTAGATGTATTGCGATAACTAAACAGTAAATTCAAATAACCGTCAAAACAATATTTAGCTCAGGTATCAATTTGTGCATACTCAGACAGAAGAGCTCTGATATTTAGATTTAACTTGTTAAATGTACAATTTTAATTTTGATAAAATGTAACACCTTTCTTTTATTTACTAAAATATTTGTATTATAACTTGATTGGTGTAACACTGTTGTTTTTATACATCAAGAATCTGACTTCACATATTTATATGTCTGAACTCTATTTGTTTATTCGTTTGGTCTCTAAACAAATTTAAGAGAAGTCGGGTTTTTTTTTAATAGAAATACTGTGAACCAACTGATGAACTCTTTTACCCGGGTCTGACATATCAAGGCAACAAGGTTCACGACATCCGCTGGAACTTCGAGAAAATTCTGGTCGACAAGACCGGAAAAGCTGTTAAGAGGTACAATGTATACGTACTTCCGGCAGATCTCCGAGACGACATCCGGGCAGAAATCCAGAAGAGTGACGTAAAACAAGGATTTCCAGTTCTGGGGTCTTTTTTGGGTTAATTGATATTGTTATTGGTATGATCAATACTTTAATTGTCTGGTGAATATATGTGTTACAATACGAAATAAAATATCTGAATGTGAGATGTATAATATCAATTCAGTTGTCTCTCTATTCTGATGAATTTTAAATTATAATTATTTCACAGTAAAAACGATAATGACACGTGACTTGAAATCGACTTTTTATATAACGTCGTTAGATTGCATTCTACAGAGCAGTGTATATACATGTACTTAGTCTCCACTAGATTAAAAAATTATGTGTCAAATGGCGTACAGTGTTAGGACACAGGTGGGGGTTTCACTTACAGACAATGAAAATAATGTACATGAATCATATCGCTAATGAAAAAGTAATGAAAATATAAACCAAATTATGAATCATTGTTTTTATGGGGATATCAATACGAGTCGGTCTAGTCATCCTATCTTTATGGCATTATGGTATGGGGATTTGATCACGTATATAAGATATCCCCAAAAGCCAAAGGATGATTTCTAATTCCTAGATATCAATGCTTAGACAACTTCAAAGAAGGTAAAACACCATTTGATGATGCAAATAATTTATTAGAAGTCTGAAGAACCTGAACTTAAGTTTTCATTTAATCAATTTTAATTAATTTCACACTGCTCTGAGTAAACGGGTTTTTAGGCTGTTCTAAACTATTGAGACTGGATATATCAGCTTCATCTTGTAAACAACTTTATAAACTCAACTCGATTTCTGAAAAAAAAGTAACATAAAAATTTAATATATATATTTTGAAACTTTATAGTTGATGTTTATGTATGCCTTTGAGTGTACCGTAACAAATGCATTTATTTATCAAGTCTAGTCTTTTTACTTTTGATTTTAATTCACAATATATAACTATTTCTTTATGGCTTCATAAATTACATTTATACTACTATATTAAAATAATTATAGACTCGAATTTTTTGGCTTTAATACCGAGAAATCGGAAGTGTACTGTCTTTTGTTTTATACATTATAAACATCATTGGTACTTGAAGATAACCAATTTGTTTTTATTTTTTTTCAATCAAGCTTCGAAAATTAATAATTAACGAAAATTCTTTTGAAAAATCCGGAAATCATCTGGATTTTTTGGATTTTACATTACATTCACGCTAAATCACGGGAGGCTTTTTAGTTTATGTTTCCACAATATCACATTTGCATGGATAAACTCAGTAACGATATCACAAATATACATGTAATTTGCTTTATATTCTGTTCATCAAAGGAAACACGGGAGATAACTGTAACTCAGTACATTTAATATGAAAAATCTCTAGAGTTTCGAATGTCAATATGGTGTGTAAAAGCAAGTAAAACACATTGGTGAAAAAGTGTTGAATCAGGGACGGAACGATTCTGCAATTTTTTGCTACATTATTGGTATATGGGAGGTATTTTAACTGGGGCGATGGCCTGTCCCGAGACACAGTTAGATTATTCTAACTAAGTAGAGTGTAGTGAAATTAATAGCATTAGCTTGGTTTATATGCAAATGTCAACAATACGGTGTGTTGATGTATCTATTTCGTAAATGCAATGTCAACCCGTGCACGCACGGGTCAAAGTCTAGTTTTTTTTTAAAAGAGTTGTCTGAACTCCTGACAATAACCAGTACGGCCCCTCAGATACAGAAATGTAATATTAAATAAGCATTTGATTCATATCCCCCTGTGTTCTAATTAATCTTGGCTGACATTTTTGTGAACAGATATACAGTATACATGCAGGGATTTAAAGACCACGTGGTGTCAGCATGGTGACCCCATTATCACAATGGACACGATTTTGCTTTCACTGGTTGTTGGATTGTTGATTCTATTTTGCCTATATTTTCGGAAGAATCGAAATCTACCACCAGGCCCATATCCCATTCCTTTTATAGGCAATCTAATTCTGTTCAAGAAAGATCAACGCGGTTACAAAGCTTACACAAAGCTTTCGGAAAAATACGGGAACATCTACACTCTTCATTGCGGATCTACTCTTATTATAATTCTAAATGGATATGATGCAATTAACGAAGCTTTCGTGAAAAAAGCCGATGTTTTTACTGACAGACCTCAGCTGTTTGTACCTCTTATTGGTGTGTCCAAGGGAACAGGTATATTTAATTTATTACAATTTAAGACTGAATGTCAGTGGCCATTTTTTAGATCAAACAAATCTATTTAAAATGAAGAGCTTTGTATAATGATATAGAAAAATAAATTTTCAGATTCTAAAGTTTTGATATTTAGACATTGTTCTATATTAAATTATAATTGATGACTAAATGAGTCGTCTTAATTAAAAAAAAAATAGAAAGATCCGATGGGTAATTCGATTTCCATCCAGCCTTCTTAATAATATTTTTGTTATACTTGAACACTATTAGATCCTTTTAAAACCTACACGCAGGAACTGCTCTTCAATGTATGTTATACTGCATTTAAAAATATGTTTTTTCTACGAATAAAACTCCCTAGTATTTATTTGTTTTATAAGGATTGACATACAATAGTGACAGGCCATGGAAAATTCTCAGACGATTCGCGCTACAGGCTCTCAGAGATTTTGGGGTAGGGAAGAAGTCGCTGGAGGAAAAGGTTCAAGAGGAAGTCAACGTTGTCATGGAAACACTAACCAACAGCAAAGGACAACCAATCCGTGTCAAACCGCTTCTATTATCGGCGGCCACGAACATCATATGCAACGTCATGTTTGGGGCAAGGTTCATAGAATTTTAATTTATCGTATATAACAAACGTTAAAACATTGTGCAGTTCTCAGTTTGTAAATGATTACGTTGTTCCAGGTTTCAGTACACTGACGACCGTTTCAATGAGTTGACCGACGTTCTTGAATCCATTTTCCGGCTGAACGCTCCCTTTGCAAAAGAAAATTTCTTTCCTTTCACAAGGAACCTATCTGGAGGAAAAGAGGTAAATTAAAAAAAAATTCCCACAAAATATTTCTCATGTTGTCGTTCATAGATTTTTTGTAAAACTCTTTCATAATGCTTTTAAAAAAAGACGTTTTTCTTGATAAAACTGATAACTTATTTTACCCCCAGTCTCAGAGTGATCAAATACATCGAAGGTTAAAAGTAACACTGTGTTTTAATTCTGTAGCTTATCAGCAAAAGAAGTGCCGCCATAGAAAAAGTCAAGAAATATTTAGCCGTAACAATAAAAGAACATGAGGAGAGTTTCGATCCCGATAACATAAGAGATTTCATAGACTTGTACATCAAAGCATCACGTGATCAAACGGACCCTGAGATATTTACTGGTACAGTCCGTACAATATTTTCATGAAAAATATTGAAATATTTGTCACGTTCATTGAACACATTTCCAGTTTTCCTTAAGCTTTATTGAAAATGTTGCAGAGGCCAACGTTTACAAGGTTATCGTGGACCTATTTCTGGCAGGAGGAGAGACCACTGGAACTAGTTTAGACTGGTCCCTACTCTACATGATAACGTATCCAGAGATACAATCCAAGTGTCAAGATGAAATTGATCACGTATGTTGCAAACACAAAAAGAACATCATATAATTATTTATTGGTAGATAAGGGTGTCTGATGATATTACTGGAACCTACAATATTTACCTAATGATAGATTTCACTGTTTAATTTTCTTTATCAGGTTGTTGGGAAAAACAGACCTGTTGGTTTAGAGGACAAAGGAAACATGCCATATCTAGAGGCCACACTTTTGGAAATCCAAAGAATGGCAAATACCTGTTAGAAATGTTTTGAATATCCTTTAGTCGCCATAATTTCAACAAGTATAGGTCTATATGTTCTTTTCCCATTCTGTTGTATTGTTCCATTTTCAGTAACGTTTTCCTTACCACATGTTGCGAAAAAAGACACTAAGCTCCAAGGCTTTGACATACCTAAAGACGCTATAATCATCGCCAATCTGTACTCGGCGCACATTGACGAAAAGTATTGGAAAGATCCCGAGAAGTTCATACCCGAGCGATTTCTAAACGAAGATGGTTCTCTCAGACGAAGGGATGCTTTCATTCCATTTTCAGCAGGTATTTTTTCCTTTGACTTCTGAAGATTTGCCTATCCAAACATTTTTACTGAAAGACCCTATCTTTCATTAAATAACAGTTTTTAGCTTATAAAATCATGTTTTGAAATTTTAGGTAGTTCTGATGGCTAATTTGTTGACCATCCAGACTCCTTAACCAACTAAACATCTTATGTTTTACAATAAGGAAATTCAAGCTTGTTTATTCTCTCTTTAGGTCCCCGTTTTTGTATTGGAGAACCTCTCGCAAGGATGGAGTTATTTTTGTTTTTTACCAACCTGCTGCAAAGATTTCGGTTTTCAATGGAAGATAAAGAGAATCCACCGTCATTGGATGGAGT
This sequence comes from Magallana angulata, assembly GCF_025612915.1. Classification (NCBI taxonomy): domain Eukaryota; kingdom Metazoa; phylum Mollusca; class Bivalvia; order Ostreida; family Ostreidae; genus Magallana; species Magallana angulata. The sequence goes on along the minus strand of NC_069116.1, from coordinate 22,318,696 downwards.
CCAGGCCCTTACATTAACGCCACTTCCATACCGTTTGGTGGCGCTGTCGCGTTAGACATTGCATAATCAAGTATACATCAATGTGAATTATTGTAAATTCAAGCATCTGGACACAAACTTTATCAATTTATTATTTTGCTAGTGTGTTGATATGATTCTACGATGTAAATACCAAAATATAATCACACTGTATCCATTTATTATCTTTTGTCATTTTGAAAAATATTCAGAACATATCTTCCATCCATTTTATGAATGGTTGTTTAAAAGTAATAAACTAAAAAAATGCACGTGTGTTTTTTTTTAATTCTAATCGTTGAATTAAAGTCGTGCATTTCATTGTATAGTTGAACTTTGAAAACTAGTGTACTCTAAAGTTTGGCCCCTTCTTTATAATCTTACTAAAACAAGGGTCCCATGGACTTACCTGGCAACAGTTTTTGTATCTTTCTATAACAAAGTTTTTAAAAGAGAAACTCTTTATAGAAATATTGTAAAACTCTTGCATATTCAAGGATTCGACAATACATTAAACATTGCATAAAGTGAAGCTTTCTCTTTTGGACATCATTTTCTAAGATTTAAACTAAAGTTACATCTACTGACCAATATTACAAATGTACTATCCTAGGCCTCGACGTAATTAAGGTAACACAGTTTTAAAATGAATTATAAAAATTATAAAAAGTGAACAAATCCGTATATAACATAAATATATTTTATTTTTTTCTTCATTTTTCTACAAAGACTTTTGAATGTTTTCCAGCATCACATCAATTTCTCGAGATATCTCATTGTCAATATCTGCCTCATCTGAAAAACAAAGCATGTTTTATTTCACATGCACGATGTGTCAATATTTCATTCAAGGTTTAGTTTTTGTCAAAGTTATGCTGTCAAATTTTATAACCCATTTTAAAACGCATATAAGAGTTATTCTTTATCAGTATATTTACCATTCTTCCTCCACCATTTATAGGTCTCGAATATAACCATCACAAAGATGGTTAAAACGATCATGTTGATATCTATAAAAAAACCAATTTGTACTTTACATGTAAAAATTGTCATGAACAGAAAGGCCAAAACATATAGACGAATAGGTATTTAAGAGCAAATGTCAGTCAAGAAAACATTTGTAATTTTAGCTAAAACTACTCACACAATCTGCTGGGCTATGTGGTAAAATACTGAGCTTGTTGATCTACGAATGCAAAATTCCGGCGATGGAATATACGGTACACAGCGGATTTCTCGTTGGAAGCAAACATACATCTGAGAAGGTATTATGACGGAGTAAATATTGTGACGTCACATCATTAAAGACGAATCTTGATCCTGTAGGATGTGACCTTACGATGTAACATGTTTCACGTCTTAGCTAGTCATGGGTCTAAATATGAATATGGAGAAATGGTGATGTCTCAGTAAAATAAGTAAATGTAGCATTTGTTTTTCTTGATTTTTAAATTTTTCTACATTTTTCATGTTGAATTTTGAATCCATCTTGGGGCCCCAGTGTTGGTCCAGGAAATCAGTTTCAACAAATAATTTAGGAATCAATATTTATTATTTTCGTAATAGGTAACTTCAAATTCTAAATAATATCAACTATAAACAAACTAAAAAGCAACTTTATTAAAGTACGATATTCGTGAAATAAATTGAGGTGGTGGAGTGTTAAAGTTTTAAGGCGTAAAAATGTATTTATATCTAAATAGAACCATTTTAACAAGACCTTGGACTTTCGGTAGGATTTAACTATTTATTTCTTGCGTCAAAACAAGTTAAAAATGACGCTGGTTTCAAGTGAAATATACACAGATTGCGTAGTCTTAGCTCAAAGCCAGACAAATTTTGTTGACTTCAAAGAGCCTTAGCTGAGTGGCCAGCAAAGAAATAGACAGGCATACTTCACACCGTTATTTGACACAACTACCCAAAGTCCAAGCTACTGTTAAAATGGTTCTATTTACATTTTCCAGTGTCTTTGCCTGTGATAACACTACTAATCGATTTTGAATGGTGTTCCGATGGGGCCACTTCGACCTTCGCACTTTCGCCTTCAGGTAGAAGATGCGAGAGTGCGAAGGCGAAAGTGCGAGAGTGCGACGGCGAAGGAGCGAAAGTGCGAAGATGCGACGGCGAAGCGCGAAGATGCGATGGTGAAAGTGCGAAGGCGAAGGAGCGATACTACTATCGCCCCTTCCAATCGCAACTTCGCACTCTCGCCATCGCAATTTCGCACTTTCGCCTTCGCCTTGTTTGAGAGCATTGAGAAAGTCTCGGTCGGTTACCTAGAATTTGATGCAGGCACCGTATTCGCCAAGATTTTCAGATTAATCCATGATATTATTGGTACCCATGCGCTAGGCCATTGTGCTTACTATGAATGTTTATAAATATGTGACATATATGTTTACCAGTGCTGGCCTAATCATTATATACTCCACATAAAATGCAATGTCCGCCATAATGTATACATATGCACTTCCAGACTCCTGTCATTTACCAGCTGTCTGTCTACCGTGGATCAAACACAGTAACATTCTAATTTCATTATGCGACACTCCTTGCTCATGTATGGATCTAGAGGGGGAGAGGGGGTCCGCCCCCCCCCGGAAAATTTAATATTAATAACTTCACACATGCAGTAAAGGGGGAGAGAGGGTCCGGATCCCATCCCCCCCGGAAAATTTAATTATACTAATTATGTATATAATAAAATCTCCAAAATATGTCTCGGAACCCCCCCCCCCCCCCACACACACAAATATATTAATCCATCGACCCCCTCCCCCTAGAAAAAGTTATGAATCTGCGGAGGCTGTTGAAATAAATTCTAAAAACTTCATCGTCTGCCTCATATGTCCTTTTATAAACCCAAATTGTCTGTAAACGATAGAGAGCTCCACAATTATAAAAAGGCGAAGGCGAAAGTGCGAAGATGCGAAGGCGAGAGTGCGAAGTTGCGATGGCGAAAGAGCGATAGTAGTATCGCTTCTTCGCCTTCGCAACTTCTCACTTTCGCCTTCGCATCTTCGCGCTTCGCCGTCGCATCTTCGCACTTTCGCTCCTTCGCCGTCGCACCTTCGCACTTTCGCCTTCGCAACTTCGCACTCTCGCACCTCGACCTAAAGGCGAAAGTGCGAAGGTCGAAGTGGCCCCATCGGAACACCATAATTTTGTACTATATAACCAATAACTTAAAATGACGCCAAAGTGAGGCGCAAGCGGGGTTTGCTTATTTATATTTAAAAATTTAATCGTACGATGGAATGAAATTACATAAATATAAGTAATAAGGAATCATTCTTTGAATATTACGAGGGGATAATTTTGGTCGGGGCGTGATCAAAGCTACCAAGAAGCCATTCGGGCTTTTTTGGATTTGATCACGCCCCGACCGAAATTATCACCTCATAATACTATATCATTATACGGTAGAGCATTTTACAACCGCCCCTGTTATAACATGTACAAACTCAAAAATGATATCGATGCCGCTTGTCAATCGTGTATGAATTAATTGACCAATCCGCCCTTTTCGGGATCAACCTAGATTAAAAGAAAAAAAGAACGACATTCCCCCTTCTTTTTGCTACCGAGTATTTTTGCTTGTATATACGTGTATTATAGATATGATGACACGTGTGTCTATCAAACTCGTCATTCTTTGGTTTCCGGTATAAATATAAATTAACAAAAACACTTTAAAAGATTTTAGGATTTGCCATTGTCTAAGCTCCAACGTTATGCAATTACATTACATTAAATGTTCATATTTACAAAGTCCGAAGTCGTTTTAATGGGTAGGGGTCTTTATATTTTCTTGATTCTTAACACATAGTCAGTGCATGAAACGGATTTTTAATGTCAAATGACAAAGTTACAATCTCTACAAAGGCTACTGAAAAATGTCTGGTTTTCCCCAAAAAATGGTGCCCTAGGCACATAACTTTTGTAAAGTGTTGATTGATCTATAGTGCTCCGGCATTATACATTTGGCTCAAGATGTTCCTCCCAAAATTTTACTTCACCCCCCCCCCCCCCCAAAAAAAAACCCCCACACACAGGTAAGATGCATACCAAAATGTTGGTAGGCCAAAGCCTTGCATTGGGTTATTGGGAATGCTTAATTTATAACGGCAGTGTCAAAGAAAGTGTTTGAATGCACCGGTGATAAACTATGTAATTAAAGGCGACTTATCTTCAAGCTTGTCTCACGGAAAAATATGGAAATAAAACAGGTGTTTATTAAATCTGATAACAAATTTTATAATATTCGCGGACATACTGATAAGTTGATAATAAGATTACTTGTTACTTGTGTTCAATATAATTATAGATTACAAGGTGTAGGTTACAAAACTTTGTTTAAATTGTGTACAATATTATTATAAACGAAAGATAAGAAACGTTGGGTTTATTTTGTTGAAATGTTTAACTCTACATGTTGTACTAAGACGGTATGCATGAAATATTAAACAAAAATGTTTTAATCATAAAGCAGCATTATCTAATATTATAGATTTAAAAACTCTATTATGTTTTTGTTTAACAACCATCACCATCTGTGACAACTTTATCTGTTATCTAGAGATAACCTATCACGTGTTATCGGAATCCGACTTACAAGTTCGTTAATCCATCGCTGTTACGGGGAGGAAAAAGTTCCAAAGACAAGATGGTCAATCTCCATAAAGGTCACAAACGAAAAGACGGTACGGATGTTGGCAAACTGATTCACAACATGAAAGAGGTAAGTTCAAGTTAGAAACTTTTATCGACAGATGGCCGCGATCTATGAATGCACGTGTATACGTATTGATCAGCAGTACTGCACTACTCTTTGTTTCTGTCGTAGTTTTCTAGAATTTGTTTTATTACAAATACCGATAGATCCGTTTTGTTTTTTAGTTATTATTTAAGAGAGCTCGATGCCAGTCATGGCAATTGTTAGACTATTTCAATATCCTTTTAAAAAAGAAGAGATCAGACCATGCCGCCGCCAAATTTCCTCTAGTCAATACTCAGCCTCGAGTACACTTCCTTTCCTACACTGTGAATGTAGTATATTCGTTTTTATAGAAGATTCGTAGAATCAGTGGATCGGTATATAAAATTCCTTCCGTGATCTTGTCTTGAAGTTTTTGACTTAATCTTTATCAGACACTTTAAACATTTAGATAGAGTTTCTTCCGTGATCTTGTCTTGAAATTTTTGAATTCATCTCTAAAAATTTTATATATGTGTGTGCAAACAATATTGTGAAACATGAAGAGATCCAATTTGTTTTTAACATCTTTCAAGTCCAGTCCAATGGAAATTCCCATTTCCATTTCTTTTTCACTCAATGATATTTTTTAATTGAGGTTGCTGACAGTCGAGGATCCCCCTTCTTTTCTTTCCTTACCTTCTTCGAGTTCATTGTTCATGCATTTAAAATCAAAAATTGTGATCAGAAAGGTGAAAGCTTAAGAAATATTTTTTTGCTTCCTGTACTTTAGTGAATAAGCAATGGAAGCTGTAAGGTACTTGTATTTAACTGTCTCACTACACCTTGGAATAGTGTATCAAATTAACAGAAATTTACTTGATTAGAAAAGATGCAATGTAGCTTAATGCATCAGAAGTATATACATTTAAGTCATACAGGCGAAAATATATACAATTTTGTATTCAAACACTTATAATATGAAAAGTTTAATGAAATTGGAATGAAACGCATGCAGATTTAAACTTCTAATCTGCGTTTCACAAGCCCGAAACTCATGCACAGATACCGGTATGTTTTTACAACCCAGGTAGACTTACTTCTCGCGTAAATTTTATTTGCATGGCGTCGCGTTTAAAATTTCGACGTCTTGCTAAAAATGTTTTGCGCTGTGCAGATTTGAAACACGGCATATTTCAGCCAATAACTTCTCTTGTTCTTTATGCACTTTTCTTAATTTTAAGAATTTATGTTGAGAACTGAGTTGAGTGATTTGAAAATTTTGGTGACGGTGGGGCCTGTATAGATGGAAAAATGATAAACATTTTAAAGCTAAAATATTTGGATTTTTCTTAACTAAATGTTAGCTTTGAGCAAAAAAATCCATAAATTAAAATTTAAGACAAATCTGAGGGTTAATTTGTTGACCACATAGCCTCTTCAATTTACAATTCTAGTATTCAGCTTACAGTTCAGTATGTCAACGATCTCTTTCCTTTGGTTTTTGTGTTTCTTTGATCTGAATCTGAATGTATGGCATTAAAACTTCTATCTTAATATGTTTAACTGTTGTTTTACCTGGAACATGGAATTTAACATACTGCAATGTTGCCTTAGATCGGTCTTAAGATTTTGATAAACATATAGATATGATTTGAATATTGAACGTTTATTTTTAAATACCGTCGGTCATATAACACACCACGATGTGTGGACGAATCGAATTACGCGCAGTAGCCCGGTAAGATCATTTGGCAAAACATGAAATCAATACATGTACAATATTGTTTTCTACATGTAATAAGATAAAGCTGTATTCAATATGGCCCTATATAATACTGCAATATTCAATCTTTAGTATAAACCCTAATCCCTGTAAAACAAGAAAAATTCTATGACATTACAAAAGTACAATTGTATATACATGTATTTGAATAGTACAATTTAAATGATTGTATTTATTAAAGTATTAGTACTTTTAATAAAATACTCTATATTTTATTTTTCTTTCTTACAGCACGACCACGTCTCTGTAATAAGGAGCATTATGATGTACTCTTTGACGTCATTAGTAACACTGATAATAGCATTTGCCATATTCAACTACATGGAAACAGGCGTTCCTGAAGGGGTTCCGGAGGTCTGGAACGCTCGAATTTTAGACACGTCTCTTCGAACGATGGGCAAAGTGGTGAGTTGTGACAGATTAGTTGTGTGTGGATCAAAATGAGTCACAGTTTTATTCCTTACAATCTACCTAATTTATTTGAATGCGCTCTCAGTAAATATCAAAGTAATGTTAAAGTGACATACTGTCCCTAAATACCCTCCCCTTTTTTGAAATGGCCTTATGACTTATAACAGGTTACTGTCCTTTAAAAAAGGACTGCAGTACGTGGACCATTTGCATGCGTTTCCAACGAAAACGTGAGAGCCTTGAAATGATCACAGATTCCACCGACTCTAGCCCCTGCTTTTAACCACTAAATTTGTACGTTGTATTACGTATATATATATGTATAGTTTACTTTTAATCTCAGTTTATTCGGCAAATTCTAATTTTGCGCACACATTACGCTTCGCACTACTTTGTTACATGTAACTACGTTATGCAGTGACAGCTACATGTATACTATAAATGTGTAAATCAATTTCATATGTTGATGCATCTTTCTTGAGATTTGAACTTTTATACAGTGACATAATTATTCAATAATCTACTATATGCAGTCACATATTTATTCAATCATACTTAAATGCTTAAATAATCTTAATCGGGAAGTACTCTAGCATCGCCTTCTATAAAAGTAAAGTTAAGCTACAAGTGTATTCGCAAAACAACAAAACATTAAAAATTATGCTATTTGATTCATGCTGTAGTTTCGGCATAACATTACCTTATTTCATAATACTGACAGTTTATCACATGCCGATCATTTCTTTATAAGGAATACTTTGTTCCTGTAATGTTTACCGACAACTTTACAATTACAGCGCCTTTGAACTTATATAAGCATATGGCATGGAATCCCGATCCCGATTCAGATAAACATGTGCTTGCCTGGTTTCCTGAGCTACCCATTACGCACCGGAACCAGGCTAGCTTATGCGCAGGCTGAATTTTCCCCATAGCATCCGGTTTAACCTCGCTTATATATTTTCTGCGTGGACCTCAGGGTCCACGCAATCACATTTAAAAATTATTTTAACTAAGTGACCCCTCCAAGCAGAACATTTTTAGGAAAAGACTATGATATATCAAATGAATGAATAGCTTAGCTATGTTAATAATCGAGGCCTTCAAAGCAAATTTAGTAAATAAAGTATTGAACCTAATTCAGATTTTGACACTGAACAATTTTGGTGTTCACGGAGGAGTCACGTGGTGGACAAGAAAAATGGTAGAGGTCATGTTAACTCTCCTTATAACCGGAAGTCCTCGTGGCCTTGGCGATGACCCGGAACTGAAGGTACACATTTATATTGGGAGTGTTGTTATGCGATGCCTGCACATGGTCATTAAGTGGATTTATATCAACTTTTTGCCAAAAACTCTATTAAAGCGTCTTCGCTAGTGAAAACTCAAAGATATTATAAGAGTTATGATATGAAAAAAATATGTTTAAAAATAATTCTTGAACAATTTTAACTATAATCTAACTTCATTTTAAAGTTTTCTTTATACAATACTATATGAGTTATATCTTAATATTGAACAGATTTACGATACAAAACTGGCAGGGGTGGACGTGAGAATATATGAACCAACTAAGGGAAAGAACTCTGATCGTCCAGCTCTGGTTTACTACCATGGTGGGGGGTGGTCGTGGCTTTCTATAGGTAAGCATAGTTTTTAAACACAAGCTGTCTTTAATTTTCTCTCTCTCTCTCTCTCTCTCTCTCTCTCTCTCTCTCTCTCTCTCTCTCTCTCTCTCTCTCTCTGTATCCACAGTCAGTGTTGTGGTTATCACTGGGTTCAAAAGTTCACATGTATCATTTGAATCCTCTTCACGACATTTTCGACTGATTAAATGATTATATTGTTTAGATGTTTATGACCAAGCCACCAGACAACTTGCAAAAGGAGTTGGAATGGTCGTTGTATCAGTAGGGTATGTTTTTATTATAAACCAATTTTTACTTTTTTTTAATTCCTTAATAAATATTATTGTAAACCTAATTACATGTTCATGAAAAAAATTATTTCTTAATTCATTCAGGTATAGACAATCGCCAGAATATGCTCACCCTATCCCTTTCAAAGATTGTCTTGACGTCACTGAACACGTGCTTAACAATGGAAAAGACCTTGGTATAGATAGTTCCCGCGTAGCAATATCTGGTGACAGTGCTGGTGGCCATTTAACAGCCGCTGTGTCACTCCGCTTGAAAAAGAAGATAAAAATCCAAGTCCCTATTTATCCCTGCCTGCAGCTGTTTGATATGCAGACTCCATCTTACATCGAAAACAAGGACTATATTCCGGGAATGTTGACGGATATATCTATGTTAACATACTGGCTCAACTACGCGAATATCAGTTATGATCACATAGACACTATAATGGCCAACAAACATACATCACCGGCATTAAAGAAATCCAAATACGCTGACTTAATATCGCCAAAGTGGTACATGAAAGAACACATAAGAACAGAGTCTCTACGCGATATGAAGAAACCTACTGACTTCGGAGACGAAAAACTTTCAAAAGAAATAGAGAAAACCCTTCTTGATCCATACTTTTCTCCACTTATGGCAGACGATTCTGATTTGAAAGATATGCCTCTAACTTATGTTTTAACGGCCGGATATGACGTTTTGCGTGAAGATGGCCTAATATATTACCAACGTTTGAAAAAGGTTGGCGTGAAAGTCCATTTAGCACATTACCAAGAGGGGTTCCATGGCATGATATTTTTCTTTAAAGGTCCAATTCCATTCAATGTTGGAATAAGGGCCATGGACGATTTAATACAATTTTTGAAGAAAAACCTCTAGCAAAAATGATGATGTATAGGATTTTTATAAATTTTGTATTTATAGAATATGTCAGTTTAGATATTATTAAAATGTATTGAGAAAAATCTCTTCACTGTTTTATGGAAGTGTTCATAAATGCATTGTTATCTAACACGTCATACATGTACATGCAATGGCCAGGGGATTAACGTAAAATATGCTGGATTTAAAATTAAGTTTTGCTAACATCTCAATGGTGAATATAAAATTAAGAAAGAACACTTCACCAATGGGTGCAGTTGATACTTAAAGTAAAACTTTGGGAAGTCCAAAACAAGCAAAATTTTTAGTGCAACATGAACTGCAATATAGTTTACTCTTTAACACTCATAAGGGTTATTCAAAGCTCCCAGGAAAAGAGACATTTTCTATCCATCCGATTGCGGAATAAATATTAAATTAGCAGAAACGATATCGATTACCTTTATATAACTGCTGAATAAAACTTCAGTTTAAAGACTTCTCATTTGAAACACGATTTCAACATCTTTACTTGATGAGATAATCTAATATAATAGTGTCATTTACAAACTATAATGAAATGCAAAATGATTACTTTAATTTTTACTTTTATTTATCCACACAATATTACCCGGCCAGCTATCGTAGGCTGATTCCAACAGACTATCCTGCATTGATAATGCATGCGGTAAAAAGTCACGGTTCACCATAAACTTGATGATTGAGTCCCTGATGGATGGGTTATTGCTATAAGTCCACTCCATGAACACAGCTTTCACAAACACTTGTTTAAAGATATAGGTCCCTCCTTCCAATACAAAGTGTTCGTAGCCCTCTACATCCATCTTGATGACCACGCGGCTAGGTTTGTCCGGAAGTCCAAGAATATCATCCAACAGGATTGTATTAACAGGGTTGGCGTATTCGCCATTCATGACTATCTGAGCTTTTTTCACGGGGTTCTCTTGATTCACAAACGTGCCTCCCACATTGTTTAAATCCTTGCCCAATGTCACTTGCATATGGCGACTTGATATTGCATTTGCGATTATTGTCACTAAATCTCCGAGTTTACCTTTATGAACTGAACAGCATAGTCTTTTGATATTATCTATGAGCGGTTCTACGGCTATTGTCTTCCGACCTAGTTTTGCCATTTCTAGGGTAAACGCGCCTATGTTGGCCCCGATATCTAGAAACGTCAAAGATGGGTCTTCTTGCAACAATTTCACCATGGGTACGGCTAAATGATTCTCCCATCTCCCAGTTCGTATTATATCATGAGAAACATACTTATCTTGTGTCTCTGAGTAAACAAATATAGGTGTCTGTCCAGACAAAGTGTTTAATGTTGCCTCCTGGAAATCTTTCACTTTCACTTCTTCACACATAGGAGAAATGCTCCAAGAGCCATTCCAGTTATAGATCCGAACATCACTCATCAATGACTTCTGTTCGTTATGTTTTGTTGTAGCTGCTGATTTCCCCTTTATTTTACTTTCTTCTAGTTGTTTTGATAAATTAGCTTTAAGTACTGGCAATGACAAATTCTTGATTTTTTCCAATGTTGTTTCTAACTTCTTAATTTGATCTGTATTCGTCAGTGTAATGTCACTACTTTTCAAATTTTCAGCCTTTTGATTGGCTTGTTTTTCTACCTTGTCCACAGATTTATTGGTTTCCTCTGGCCTTGGTTGAACTGTTGTCTTTTTTGTCGTCGGCTTTGTTGTTGTTGTCTTTCTCGCCATAGTGGGCAAAACTTCTTGTTTTGCTTCACTTAGATCAAATGGGTTACCCTCTTGGATATAACGCCTCTCCTCTGCTTCTACATGACCCTCGGCATTTTCCCGGGAGCGGCCATGGTCTAGATTAAGTGCACTGTATTTTGACACGCTTCTTCCTCTCATGTAAAAATGGACGATTCAGAGCAGCATACAGATAAATGCCACAGCGAGGATGAAATGTTGTTTCTTCATTTCTTTGAAAAAGAATAAGATAAGAAAGTAAACGTTGGTATTTGTAACACAATTTCAAGTTTTCATGAATTTATGATACAGAAATTTTGGTCGAAGGTATTGCAATGTGTAATCTTTACACAGTTCAAACAAACAAAAATGTAAACATTCACTGACTCGACAAGAGCCGAAAGTGATTATGAACAAGGGGGTCAATGTTTGAGGGAGAAAAATAGACAAAAGCATGAATAACCCTACAATATTATTCAAAGACAAAAGCTACATCAAATATTTTCAAGAAATAATCAACACAGTATTCACAATAAAACCAAGAAGAAAATGTATATACCTTATATCCGTTTGATTGATTTATAGAAAATTATAGATAAAAGCATGAACCACCTTAAAGACTTTTTGAACCCTATAAGGCACGTAATTGGAACCTATTTAATTCAGAAATATCATAATCAGCGATTGTCCTAATCTCCTGAAAATAACAAAGAATGAAACTGTTTTGCCTTCATTAGGAGACATATTTCTATCTTACCTGTTTAGGATTCCAAAGTTGTGGGGGACCTCTCTCCCGATCAATAGTGTTATCAATGGCCGATAAAGAACGGACTCTGTCGACACTGCAAACCACTGACAAGTTACACGCCCCTTATTTTTTTTCCCCTTTTAAACAGATTTTAATCATATTTATTTAATCTACCAAATGCGGATAAAAAATATATTTCTTTCCGCCTTGTAATGTGCTAACAAGGACGGTTAGGAATGCTCATTTTAAACAACGTTTCATTTTTTTTTACAATTTGTTTCGAATTCGTCATCATGAGTATGTTGTACGATATTTTTAGAGTTAATGGGTGGCAAAAAGAGTATCATATTAATTGTAACTCGGAAAATTTAAAAGATCAATGAAAGAAAAAAGAACGGAGTTTTTGTACGGCATCAGAAATCTAACGAATTCTTTTAATTTCGGAAAGTAATTCAGCTGGGATATGGAAATTTACATACGAGTAATAACTGAGTTTCCCTACGAGACAGAAGACGATCAAGTAATTATAAATTGTTTGTACACAAAACACAGCGGACCCTGTAACAGATATCGTGACAATTAGTTTCACTCTTCAATCACAGAAACAAACAGGCTTTGGTGGAAAACTGACTTCTCTACTTGCTGATATAGCTTCATCTGTGTTCAACACCTCCTGTCCATTTTTGTCTGTTTATATATACCTTTGTGGTCTCCAGTGCAAGAATTCTAAAAGAGGGACTGAAAGACATAGTTTTGTTGTGGAATATAAATTAAACATAAACCGTCTTTCACTTGTTAGCAAAAGCTGACTTTGTCCTGTTCGACATTTTAGGTACTACTATTATAACTTTTTCTATGATGTTGAATGGATAAGAAAATAAATGTATTAAATAGAATTGAATTGATCTTTTATCACCTGCAGATTAGTATTTCAACTAGCATTCATTATAAAGCACTTAATTCATGGAATTGTTAATATTTAAGATAACTAATTTAAGCTTTAAGCTACCCGAGAACATGGATGGAAGAAAAAGTGTAATTGACCAAATTTTCAATTACATGTAATTGCAATTGAGTTAAGCATTTAAAAAAAACCCACACAAATACCACAATTAGTTCCCGATACTTTTTGTTAACATTTACTTATTTATCCACTTGATTATGAATAGCTGTTCTTACCACAATTGTTTAAAAAAGTTATCATACCTTTTTCTCTCTCAATAATGTAATTATTTCTTTCCTAGCAAATATCTCTTCTAAATCATTGTTTATTTTAATTGAGACAAAAAATATTTCTGTGTGATCTTACCAATATGATAATTTTAATTTAGTTTCATCACAACTTTCATAAAAATAAGAAATACATGTACTAGTAGGTGGTAAAGCTATAAATCCAATGCCTTGATGTTAGCTTTCAACAGGCAGATCATACCTGTAACATACACAGATTTCAATATGAAATTGGTGGACAAATTAAGATTCAAATAAATCTTGTAACTTCGAATTTCTTTATTGAGGATATGTTTCACCACAATCACCAGTGTATGACGTAGAACATCCCCGACCCATTCTGTATGTTAATGGTGTCGAGGTGCAGTCCTCCTACACAATCCTTTTGGTGGATTATCTTGAAACGAGAAAAAAAAAGTCTTACAATAACATGTACATACCTTGTACTTATTTCACAAAATGCAATTGAATAAAAGTGGTTTTAAGTGGTGTTAAATTTTCAAGAAATCTGAAAATCCAACCCAATTTTGAAAAATATGCACTTAATGAATGTAGTAAACTTACCATAAAATCTGTTGCACTGGTGCATTTGATGAATATCCCAGAAATGACCAAATTCTGACCAAATCCAAACATATTGATTGGGGTGTAAGGCGGTATATCGGAGCAATGTTCAATGACCTGTAAATAGTGTATGTTTTCAAACTAACATAAGTCAGAAAAACAATATTGCTTGAATGATAGATAAAAATAAACTTCATGAAATTCTACTTTTTGAATATAATATATGAGAAATGTTGTAATTTTTCATATACATTTTGTAGCCCTAAAATCTAATTTAAGAGTATAAATAAGTTTTGAAGAATATGTGTCAGTAACTATAGTCAGTAAAAAACCATAGCGTTTTGCAACAATTCTTGTGTATATGTTATACTTTTCTCCCTTGAGTCCAGTTTGAAGGTTTTGGTGCAAAGCAGTATTTCATCAAAACAGCTTCGTTCATGGAATCGCCCCCCGAACAAGGTCGCGCATGCTCATGGTAAATCGGTTCATGTTTACCAAGATCAATAACAACTTCGACATTATTGCAAGTATGGTCATCTGAAAACAAAAATAGTTTCAGGTGAGTAGATTTCTCAATAACTTGGTATTGTATACTGCTAACATTTAAACAATAAAATGCTTTCTTTTGTGATTCTTGGGGGATATAAAGGTTGCGACATTGCAGAAGAAATACATAATCCGCGTTAGCGGGTTATGTAAATTTTTTCTACAATGATCGCTACCTTCATAACCCGCATGAATCATCAAAGAAAACATTTTATTGTTTATATTTATATCTTTCTTTAAACTAAATAACAAAGTGATAGTAAAAAGCAAGTTAAATTCAGTAAATTGCTGTGAATGTACATAAGTACGTTAGCTAAAAGAAACAGCCAAATCGTCTCCTGTGAGACTGAGACGGAGTCAGACATCAGCATAATTATTTCGTGCAGTCCGGGATTTAAAGAGGGCGTATGATTTCAGTCCTGTCAATTTCAGCCGCTGTAGATATCGACCAATAGATAAACGGGGTGTGTAGATTTCAGTCTGGCCGTTTCTATAGAGCTACATGTATGAATTAACTATAAGTTTCCGTAAGACATAGAGGGAATCATACTCGGTAGATGTAAATATATTTTAATAAAATGGAAAGAAAATTATACTGTATATGTTTAGATTCATTATAATATTTATTGGGCCCAGATTTCATGAAAATCATTACTTTTTTATTCCTTAATATATACAATCGATTAACGATCGACTTTAACAATTTTTGAAAGAATATTAAACAAGATTTACTATTTCATCGAGTGAATTAACTAAAGCTGAATAATGTTGAATCTCTAAAGATTACAATCAATGCTTTACATGTATTGGAGCTTTGCGGTGTAGTTGGCGGAGCTAAAGTTGTGGGTAGTGGTCTTGGACTAGAAGTGGAGCTGGTACTGGTAGTCGTTGTCCCTTTAGTGGTAGTGGTATTGGTAGTAGAAGTGGTAGTAGTAGGTGGGGGCTGGGTATTTGGTACATGTGTAGCTCTAGGTGAGGTACTTGGTACAGGTGTAGCTCTAGGTGAGGTCGTACTTTGTTTACTTGGAGTAATTCTTGGAGAAGTTGTTTGGGGGACTGGATGAGGTGTCAGAGTGACTGCGGCTTTATAGTGGTAGGCACAAGATGAATTTTGATATATCAATTCGATGTACAGTGTAATCAATTGCAAGAATTTTACAATTAAGGGAGCATATTGATACTGATATTGGGTTATATCCGTCATCACAGAAAGGCGTCACAAACATTAGGCATTGAAATTCATTCACTTATCAATAACTTAACATCTAATGCATTCAATCCAAGTTATGTTGCAGCTAAACAAATAGGGAGTACAGTAAACTTACAGTAAACTAGCACCTCTTGCAAAGCAATTTCATTTTTTTCATCTTTAACCCGCTAAAACAGATTTGATATAGTTACCTGGACTACCTGTAATCAAGAATGTCTGACATGGTTTTGGTTGAATCCCTGCAATAAAAAGAAAATATTTTATTGTACTAAAGGAATTAAACAAACTCGTAGAAAGAATTTTTTTATGAAATTAAGATGTGTACTACCATTCAATGTTTGGTTGGGTCCCGGGCATGATTGTATGTTAACACCTGAATCCCGTCTTATAAAGCCTACCTGGTACAGATACAATTAAAAAAAATTTTAAAAAGCAACAATAGTTATCAATAGTTATCATTTGTTATATACTGAAACAATAAAAACATCTCAAATCAAGACAACTATAGTCTGTCCCAAGTTATTGCTTCCATCACTTTTTGATGATTTTTTAAAACAATACACATATCTGTGTAAGAAATACAGTTGAAATCGATAAAAGGGAATATATCCAAGATATCTTCATTGAACAATTATCATTTTTTCACTCATATAAGAACGGAATTTCTTACGGAGATTTATAATGGGAAATGTTTACATCTTTTCTCCATTCGGAAGTACTCGGGATACCTCGCGTAATTTTTCAACGTTATCATCCGGGCTTATTAATGGCTGATGCAATGCAAAATCCCCGTAGACTTTCTATTTTTGGACGTGTATTGAAACCAGAAGCGGTAGAGGGGGCGTTTCTAAACAGATAATCTGGACATTTTTCATATTCGTGGATGAACGTAGTTTGAGCACAAAGGTATTTATGATTATTGAAATATCAAGCAAAGAGTGGTGAGAGCAAAAACTCGGGACAGAGTATAGATACTCGTTAGATGCTTTCGGACATTTATCACATAAAAACTGACTATGGTGCTTTCGGTTTCGAGTGCACGAAACCTACATCAAATCTGATCATCTTTTTTGATTGGATAACATTTACAGATTATATAGTATATTATATAGTATTTGGCCAGTTCGTTGCAAAAGAAAGTTTCAGAAACAGAATCATCATCTACGAACCTTCCTGTCGTGTATGACTGGGAACCAGCCTTCTGGCGAGATGACGGACGGTGCTATAGCTTTACAGTGGCTGGGACTGAGGTCCACTGAAAAGGACGAATCCTGTAGGTACAGAAATCCGATGATCTGGCTGGTCCGGTCCGGACACTCAAAGATCACCAGCTGGGGGTGGTTTGTATTACAGATACAAGCATGCTGTGTTGTGGACGTTTTTAGAAGGAAGGCGGATGCCTTAAGCTTGTCCAACCCAACACAAACACACAAAGCAATTGACAGCAGGCGAAGCAGCGGCATCTGTCGGTGTAAGGAAGCAACTATACACTAACATCACCGAATGTTCCAAATTTAACAAGAAACTGGGATTTATATTTTGTCTAAACTAAATATTTTCGTTAAATATCAGATGCGACATCAATTAGAAATATTTTACATTTGAATATCAATTACTTACATCAGTTCCTGTGTGTTCTGAACAGATCTAAATAGAGAAACGTTAGGGTAGTTGTTCCGATGTAACTAGTTTCAGATGACATTACTTGTATCTGTTTGTTGTAAACACAAGAACTGGTCCATGTTGGTTTACCAATTTTTGGTTGCCAGAGTTCACTTCTCATTAGCCTGATAACGAAAAGGCGATGTACAGAAGTGTTGATGAAACTTAACCTATATTTGATCATCAAAGTATACAAGTTGTACTGATACAAAACTTCGTACCCATAGACAACTCTAAAAACTTCCGCTGTGCACGGTCTTTATCTGTAACATCAACACAAGACCTCGAATTTGGTTAATGAAAGTACATATGTACCAACAATATTACTTTCGGTGATTTCAAAGTCTGCTCCAAATTATCAACGTTTGCTCAGAGTTGAAATAAGAGTTATTATCTTTTACTTAATTATCTAGCGTCATTTAGTGGTGTCTGTACTAGTTATATGCAATTTGTACCTAAAATATACTTGTTAAACAGGGAAATTACTTTCATCAGATGATGTTGAGATCAATATGTACACTGTGAATTTTATTGTAATTTGCAAATCCAACTACTAGATGAAGAATTTTGAGGAAAATTATTTTTTGCAACATTCAAAATATATTCTGATCGATCAATCTCCAATTTATGCAAAAAGAACTTCAATGTTTTTTTAAGGTGATAGTTTATTAACTGTACTGCAAATTGACGTATAAAAAATTCGAAATATATTGATGCAAAAAATAATTATTGATGCCAAATCAAGATTCATGTAGGAAAACACTTCAAATTAAGTCTAAAATTGTTCATTTGTCTTCACAATCTTGACTTCCGTCAGAAGTTTCAGCACTGGACTTAATGGCCTTGTCATATTTAAAATTGAGGCAGGCTACGTGAGACATGGTTTATAACTGAGGAAAACAAGAATTCCCATGGGGGATTTTTATAGTCTCAAGGTCAAAATTTATCTTTATGTGCCGTAGAGGTGACCAAGATGGGTAGACCCTCCCCGGAATTCCAAGTTAACCAATGTACAAGTAGAATCCCCCGTGGTTCCAACTCTGATGTTTGCTATATATAGTAGTCAAATAGCGGATCAGTTTATCTACTGTCTTTCACTTCCGTAAAATTAGAGGACCAGAATTATTCTGTTTTTCACGTCCCTACCAATGATGAAAATCGTTTTCTTGTTCGTTGCTGTCTTTTTTCAGGAGACCTCGGCAAACTTTCTGTGCTTCTGCAACTTCTTGCATCCCTATGGCTCCTACCTGTACGAGTGTCCATCCAGAAGCAGCCAGCTGATAGGGATCATCTACCCCCCGGAAAACACGGACCACTATGTGGACCTGTCCTCGCCCCACTGTGTGGCCGCATTTAACGCCCAGGCTCCCCAGGGGTGGGTGGCAATCTACTACAACAGCAACAACGTTAATAAGGTATATATATGGCAGAAAATATGGATGACTAATTCGAATGACCATGTAACTCATAAACGTTAATTAATCATTTAAAAGGTTTGAATAAATAAGCAATGATTACATTGCAAAATTAAGTGAAGTTAATTAAATGTGTATTTTAATTATAATACTTTAATGTTCTTAATATTTGTCATTTTTTTTCTCCGTTACCATAGTAACGGATAACACTGTCAACAGATTTATGTCGTCATGTCATTTTACATCAGTTTATATGCAGGCAATGAAATATTAAATAACATTTTATGAAATGAATCACTGCAAAGTATTTTATTTCACAAGAATAGACAGTCCTACAGAAGACAAATATTTACTTGATTTATTTCGTCCATTCATTTGATGTTAATCGCCATTAGGCGTTGGGTCGAAAGTTAAGGTGTCATGGGTCATAATTAGATTTCAACGTGGATAAGAAGTCGTACATCATATTCAAAATATTATAAGTGCTGTTTTAAAACTTTTTCAAAGTTTCAAATGGTACATTTTTTAAAACATGAAATGCATTTTGAAATTTCTTATGGTTTTGTTTTGTTTTAAATCTGTGCAAGAAAAATTTGAAATTAACATTTTTTAATCGGCATATTGTCCTACGTAATGGTTCTCAAACTGTTATCTTATCGCATGTCTGTTACATACACAGTTTGGTTATAACAACACCTAAGTTTTCTCCCAAGGAACAAGTACGATTCATTCCTAAAAACTTGCACATCTGAGATTTCCTTCCTCATATTTGTTAATCATGCTTTAAAACAATTAGCTTAGTGCAGTATCCATAGCACCTAATCAAAACTATAGCAAATACTCTAATTTTCTGAATGTTAAGGAAGATTTTTTTTATATTGTAATATATTGGAATCCACGTCTCAAACTGATGATCGTTTTATCAATTTTTGTTGTTAATAAAATGTAGTCGGCAAACCAAAAGCATGGTACTGTTTGCTATGTACTTATTTAGGTCAGACTACACGTTCCTTAATTTTATAATACTTTTTCCATGAATTTCTTATTGATTCACTACTTCTTTGACAAGCGTTCTTGCAAAAGATTAGGGTACCTTACCGGACATTAGTGCAAGGTACTAGAGTATGCAATGTCCTATATAATCTTACTAAAAATACACTTGAATTGCTGATGTAAATTTTTTTGGCAGAAATATATATTGAACATTTCAATGATATTAAAAATGATAATAAATACATGTAATAAATGATTTTATTTGGTATTTATTTATTTGGCCGTTGAAAATTTGAAAAATTATCATCATTTTTCGAGGAACGTGTCGTCGGACCTTAAATTGTAATCTTAGAAATCTTCAAATATTTCCTGAAATAACTATAAATACAAGTCGATATAATCTACATGTGTTTTAAAAAGAATTCTAGACAAGCAATTTAAAATAGGAAACATGCTTATTTCTCACTTTAATTGTTTTATTAGACTGATTTAATGAGAAATTACACACAGACTTAAACTGTATGCGTTTAATTATTCAACATTTTGGTAATATATTACTAGATTTCGTTTAATAAAACAAAGAATATGAAAGAACATATACTTACTGTTACTATGAATTGAACAGCCGAATATGCGTTTCAATTAATTTTTTCAAAGTAATGTTATCAACTTGCATATAATGAGATAGTAGTTTATTAATTGTAGGTACACTTATTATATATAGATATGATTAAAAAAATTTGTTTCAGCTCGGCTACATGTTCAAAGATTCGGGCTTTCTCGATAGGCAATGCCCGGGTACCCTCAGCTTCAATGTGCGTAAGTATACTAGCAATACATACAAATTCATAGTCATGCCGATTCCATTGTATACATGTAACCACTATGAAATATCCGTTTACATAATAGTATGTAAAACGTTTGTTTTGTTCTTTTTTTTCCAGAGAATGTTGTGAAATCTGATAAATGTACTCACCATATCGGACCGATTCCAGGTGAGATGTGCATGGTTTCTTATATCAAGATTTTTTATTTTATTTCTATTATATCCACGGCATCAGTATTTTATTAGTCTGTCCCAAGATATTTTTGCCGCATATTTTCTTAAATTATTCAATATTTATAAATACCCCTTGATTTAGACGATGTTCATTCAATAGTATAAAAAAACCAATAATCCCCTTTTGAAACGTTCTCTCTAGCTTGTCAGGTTTCAATACACGGCTAAAAATAGAAAGTCTACGGGAATTTTGCATTGCATCAGCCATAATTAAGCCCGGATGATAACGTTGAAAAATTATGCGAGGTATTACGAGTGACTTCCGAATGGTGAAAAGATGTCAACATTCATCATTATAAATCTCCGTAGGAAATCTGTTTTCGTTCCTGTGAATTTTGACGAGGGAAAAATGATAATGTGGAATGAAGTAACATGTATCTTGGAAATATTCCCTTTCATCCATTTCAATTGCACTTCTTTCACAGGTATGTGTATTTTTAATAAAAATCGTCTAAATGTGCGGCATAAATATCTTGGGACATACTTATACCAAAGATTATGACATTTAATTACCGTCCAGATTTAATAATCGGGATGGGAAAAGCATTGCGATGCATAGTTTACAAAGACAGCCAGTTGCTTTATATTCAGTAAACCTAGTCTTCTCGACGTTTCTGAATTCGATAACAACTAAAATTTACACGAGAGCCTGTAAGTTCCATATTTTTATAATTATAATTAATTTGCAAATAACTTGTTTTTCATGTACATGTATTGTCGCATATTGTTTAGGTTTGGTACTTCCGACCGCCACTGTCCCAACCACAGCACCCACACAACGCCCGACTGCGTGGGTCACTCTGCCTACAGCCCACCCACAGGTCAATCAACAGAGTAAGTACTACTCTCATTGATAATAAACATGATTGTCTCTATAATTTTGTACTATGAATTTTAAATGCTCTTTCAGTAATAGAAATTTATATCAGAATCTGATATCGTTTCGGGATATTCAATGTAAAAAAAACCCAGTTGTTTCAACGTCATTGTCCTATAAAGGGTCAATGTCACCATGTAAGAATAAAACTCCCAAACGTGTTGATATATATACAATACTACTGTATACAGAAAAATAATCGCCCCTTTTTATTTTCGCCCCTTTCGCCCTCGTTGTCAGCAGGCGAATTAAAGACAGGGCGAATTCCAATGTTTAAAGTTATTTCTTTAGTACGTAAGCGAATCTGGGCGAATTTGAGACGGGGCGAAACTGTTTGCAAGTGTAGAAGGGCGAAAATAACACAGAGCGAAAATAAGCCAGTATACAGTATTCCAAGTCATTCGAAAGAGTCGGCCAAATTTGAACGCTAGTTATCAAGATTTAAACGGTGTACAGTATTCACAAATCTTTGTTGTGTTAAAATGACGTGTTAGGTTTTTTTGAGGGTTTTTTGCACAAAATACCATTTTATTAAAAAGATCTGTTATAAATATTCGAAACTATCTAACTATGTTCATAATGAACTTACAAATAAAAATATTTCAATAGCAAAATTCTTTTACAAGTATATAATGCAGATAAACAAAAACATAGAACAAGTCTAGATGTCATAGCAAAAAACTGTGAGCTCTGCATCTCGCTTTTTAACTTGTCAGGTGACATTAAAATTTTGACCGATCATTTTTTAGTCATTCGAGATTTTAAACTTGAAAAATAAAATTTAAGATTTTCAGTTAATATTGCGACTATGCTTCTTTAAGAAAACTAAACCAGGGCATTGTTACGTTGTATAGTTCGCCCATGGGCTTGTCCTTTATTTTTTTTTTCTATTTTCATTTATTAGATATTTGTGATGGACGACGTCTAGAGATCGGCATAGTCCAGCATCTAACAGTATTTAATGCGGACTCGCGACATTGTCCGAACTCTGCAGTAGCTGACGAGGAAGGAGTGGTCATGGCGTACTGCAAAGCACCGGAAGTAAAACAGTGGAAACGACATACCAACGTAAGCTGTATATATACAAGAGTTGATTCCAAAGTATAATGTCACCAATGCGATAAAACCGACGCAAAGTATCAAAAACCCGCATTTTTGTAAGGACAAATTCATATTAAATTTAACTTTAATGGTATGATAGAGAATTAAATTTTTATTGGACTTTTTAAAAATTCCATGAGGATTACCTGCATTGTGTGACTATTTACTTTAATTCAAATGTTGAAACACTTATTGAGAAGACTATAAGTAAACCAAGACACTGCTACATATACTCTCTTATATCTGCGATTCTGAATGGAAAGGATAAAAAAGAAAGAAAAGCAAAGTTTCCATTTATATTTCTTTCTTTGAATTAAAGGTGATGAGCGACTGCAAATCAATTCCAAAATATTCCCCAATTTCCTTTTTCTTTGGAGACAGTGTGCTAGCTGGCACAAAGTCTGGAATTTTTATTGAATGCACGTCTTCAAGTTTTGTGGTTAGTATACTCACAGCTCTCTCTATCTCTCTCTCCTTCCTACTGTGGGTGGCTTTAACAATCATCAGAAAATTTTAATAAATTACAATTTTTTAAGAAACTGTTTATGAAATCTTTTGATATTGAAATGCATGATATAAAATAGAATCGTTCAAATGATTGCTAATTATAAAATGAAATTTACCCGATTTGACTTGCAGATGGCCCGCCAACTGTGCTCCAATATGTTTTTGGAAAAGGTGACCATCCCGCCATTCCTTGCCAGCCATTACCACGTCTTACAGTGGTGAAAAGTGGCCCTGAACAACACAACTCTACCATGTGACATACGACTTTAAAATGAGCTGTTTCTTGAAATTATTTGAATAAATATACATGTTATTTGGTACTCCTTATTCCTTTTTTTTTACTACTGAGTCTGAAAAAATAATTACATGCGAAAATAAATTCATTTGTATAAAATCGCTAATTATTGTGGCAAATAGCACACATGTATATGGGAATAAGTACTGTTACACCGCACTTTGGAAAACTACTCACTTTGAAAAAAAAATTCAAAGTGGGTGGATTTGGTCCAAAATTTAACGCATTTTGAAAATTAAGGTGCGTAATTTTCAAATGTTTTGCCACAAGTCACATATCAGTTATCGTACATGCACACAATGATTTTAGCTAGATGTGAATATTATTATACAGCACTCCGGTTAAAATAATAATAATATGACAAAATAAATATTATCTTAAATAACGGGGTTAAAACGGTATAAAAAGAAAAATCGCAACAATACTTATTAATTTTGTGGAAACAATTCGCAAAAATTTACACCCGCAAAAAACAAAACAAAAGTACGCTTTGTATTGTTGATGTGTCAACATTCTCATTCAGTCAATCCAGTAGTCAGGAACTTTGAAATTATGAACAGAGTTATCTCGCTTTGAATGAATGAAGATTTCATTTTGAGGTATTTTGTTTATCATTGTACTACATTAATATGCTATATTATATTTTTAATGTGAATTTCTTTCATTTTATGCCACGTTACATCGTAGTTTATTTTCGATGAACTGATCTTATTGGCTCACAAAAATATTTAATTTTGGCGTGTCTTTTGGCACTTTAAAATGGCAAATAATAATATATATTCATGTATAAAATAGGTCCTTCTTAAACCACATTCTTTTACGGGAATATAAAATAACGGACAAAAAAGTCTGATCTCCCATAAGATAAGCAAATAATTAAATGTAAGGAGACGAACTTTCTGATGACATGCAAAAGCAAACGTTATTTAAATGCAAACAATACATCCGAACAAATTATGTAATTTGCATTTGAAAACATAAGACCGTTGCAATTCTTCCCACGACATCGCTGATACAACATTTTGTAAGAAAGAATTTGTCGACGCATATTAAATGCATACACATGACACTAAACTGTTCACTAAATTAAAAAGTAAGATTGATTTCTTGATTTGTTTTGTATTTTTCAAGGTGTCATTTTCTGCTTCCGAAAATTCTCACGAGAATAAAATTTTGTGGAGACGAAGGTTACATCACAACATTGAAAGTTCGGTGAAAATAATCACACCTAAGACATTGATATACAAAATCAGGTAGTATCAAGTGAATTCTAGATCAGTTTGACACCCAAGGTGTCAATTGCACTTGCAAATAGTTTGCAATGTGTTTTATAAACATCCTGGAGAATTCTCTCTCTCTCTCTCTCTCATTATGTCTCGATGGCCACATAGCATGTTTTAGCTTAATTACATATCTTCTTTCAGAGGCTGACAACAAATAATAACTTACATAATCTACCACAAGAAACGGTGTCACTATCACGAGAGTTCAGCGGGCACCTTTCTTCATACATATCACTTTCTCTTTTTTTTCCTTTTTTTTAACACTAAATTTACACAGCCCACCTCCTTCCAAATGTGAACTTTTAGGATTATCAACCTTGATCACTGACAAAATGTATGAAAAAAAGGTTTGATCTGAAAACAATTTAAGAAGTACACAACAAAAGCAACGTTTAGGAAATTTAAACAATTAAAAAACGATTGATAGAATCTACAAAAATGTAAGAGTGCAGTCTGCTGTGAATGTGGATTGGTAACTGTAACAGATTTGGTTTTAACACTCCGGATATCATAGGTCCATCTTCACAGCTCTGTAGTTTCTCCTGTCTCCGCCACCAATGTGTCTGTTGCGGTATGAACCGCAGTCTGATAAACGGTCTTTCAGCTTTACAACAAGATCGAATCTCTACCTTTACAAATTTAAAGGAGATGTTGAAATTGATAAAGCTCTGGATTTTTCTCCCAATAGATTTTATGTAGTCAAGTGTCACTTCTAATTTCTTACGTAGGGCCAAAAAGAAAACAGTTAACATTGATTCCGGGACAATGATTCATTTGTTTAATTTTGCATATCAAGAATGAATAAGTAAAATAAGTAAACCGATCAAACCACCGTACACTCACCTGATTAATATAAACTAACTACAAAATAATATATTCAAGATGGTGAGAGAAATGAAAATAGTTCTGGTAGAAATCAGAGTAATTATATAACAGAGTCCCACAACTTCCTTCCACCTGCTATGGTTCAACTTTTACGAAGAACAACCGTGTCTTGAAACCAATTAGTACATGTAGCTTACTTTATTCACATGGGTTCATAGCACCAATACATCCGGCTTAAACCTAATTCAAATAATTCCAAACTGTGTTCGGTCTAAAGCGCCGGTGTCCCTCTAATAACTCGTAATTGCAGGTATTCCTGTTTGGTTGGGTTCAATATTTACAAGAATTAGCATTTGTAATGGAGCTTGGTATCCGCATCCGGCAGGTTTTCTTCTGTTTGTTGACCGGCAGATGTAATGCTTAACGAGAAAAACGCAAATACTAATAATCTAAATCTGAATACAAGATTACATCCTTAAATCAAAATTCACATTAGCACGATTTTTAGTTTTGTTACATCGTTGTCCATCCGTTGATAACGAGGGTGTAAGCCCGTTTAGACTGCGAGGTCTTCCTACTTATTCTATGCTCGCGGTCACAATGGGCTTAATCTCTATTGTAGATAAAGATACAAAAATACAAACGTCGCTCTTCTTACAGTAACAAATTATTGTAATATCTACGTGACATTGAAGTTCAGAGACCTCTGTATTTCACTGCCCTATTTAATTTCTTTCCACCAATTAGATCAGAAGTTAATTGGTACATGTAAGCTTATTCGTGCGATACTTCCTATTTTGCAGACATCTTTATAACCGTCGTCTGATCTTCAAAATACGAATTTACTTTTCATGTGTACCAAACTGTCTTCCTTTGTATTCTTGGAACACTGTTATCTCCAACATATTTTTAAAGTTATTCCACAGGGACGTACATTCTGTTTACTTGACCTGCTTTTTAATCAAGGTAGTCTTCTGAGCAGCAGCACATGAACTTGACATCCGTTTGCCACCGTCTGTCGCTTCAAAAAAGTCACGCAATAGAAAACATTTACCGTTTTCAACAGTTTGAATCCATCGGTTTCTAACCAAATCCGTTGGCAGCAACTAGAACTTCTCGATGTCTACCCCAGATTGTGGAAAACATCAGAGGAGTTCCGATTGTGTTTGAAATGCGTGTTCGAATACCCTCTGACGAGTTTTATGACGAAAATGTTTTAGAATATTGGACAGGTCGGTAAAATACCGAACCACTGGAATGGCACTAAGAGTTATATGTACATACACCATGTTAAAGCTTTAGGTCAATATCTAAGTATTAATGAAACCAACCTCCTCGAAATGACGTTAAAACTGATTACGTTATCTCTGTTTTGAAGTCAGAAAACATAATTGATTCTTTAAAAACGAAGACCAAATCTTCAAAACTGACAATAGCGTCAAAAATTTTTGTTTGCGTTTTTATTTGCTTTTTTACACAATAACAAGAAATAAATTAAAAACAAATAAAACCAGAAACAGAAGAATATATTCCTGTCAGCTAGTCTACGTAATTCAACCTTTTTAATTCTATTAAGTCTAATATATTTTAAAAGAATTTTTGTGGTTTTTAAAAAAATTTAAAATGACATAATTCAGTTGGTATAAAAAGGTGAACTGCATGAAAAGTTATAGTTTGTGAATCATTTCGCCTTGTGTAACCATAAGGACACCAGATGTTTCATTTCATATTCTTAAGGTCCTCTATATTTACAAGTGTAACTGGACATTTAACACGGCATATGTCTTTCTGAAAATAAACTTTTCCAATGAGTGAATTTGTAATGAATCATTTCGGTCAATCTGACAAGATGTGACACTGTTTTTTTTTATGAAAAAGATCTAGAATACATGATATCTTGCTGATTTTAAGCATTTGTGAAACCTATCTGCTTTGATGGCTTTATGTCTTTTTACTGTAAATTTTACTTTTTTACAGTCACATTTCGTTCTTACAATTCTCCGAAAAGGTTGGCAAATTAACAACAAATGTTTATTCGGATTAGACACGCACAGTCTGTGATTTGATTTCAATAGCAGTGAAATCTGACCTATATTTCAAATAAGAAGATGAGAATTACAATTTGTTGAAATTTAAGCAGCTGTCTATTTGATGTTTCCCCTTTTCTAGTACATCAATTTCAGTAGGAAAAAATAAAATTTTCCATTTGGAAAGAGCTTTCAGAACAATTTTAGAAAAATTGCATGATTGTTGAATGCAATCAAGAATATTTTTGATTGAATTCTAAATTTGTTATCAGTGTTAGCTGGTATCATAACAAATCAGTGGGCATCTGCAACACAAAAACAATTAGATTGTATGAAGTCCATCAGTAGAACTCGAGAAAAAGATATCCTTTTCTGCGGACAAAAATCGCTCTCTAGGGAACATAAAATAATTTTCTTGTTTTGATTGCGAGGGTGTAAAAGTGATATTATTCGTACTTTTATAGTCCTTTATGAACAATAAATATGCGTCGAACATGCTGTTTGTCAGTATTGATGGATAGCTAGGTTTAGGTATTGTTTCTAGAAATGGAATGATCTTTCTAAATTCATTTAGTTTGTACTATTATATGGTATTTAAAGTTGCCAATCTACACTTTAGACCTAAACAGAGTTATTGCAAAGTGACTGTGCTTTTTCGATTTATCAGTGGCTATCATTCACAGTAGATGGATGTTGTATCAAAATGAATTGAATTCCATTGAAATTTCTAACTTTAATGATCGTACACAATAGTATATTTCAGTCATATCTTTCAATTGATGGAATTTAGAAAATTTAATAACAAATATGCATCGTTGTCTGACAAATTATTTTTAAGTAACGAATTCCAAACTTTTAAACAACTTAATGAATCAGAGTGTTTACATTTTTTACGAAGCGAGAAACCACCACAAGGTACTTGGTATTTTATCGAGTAATCTCGTTCCAAACTGAAAACATTTTTTTAACATGTCGTTTGACTTCCAATGGGAAACCAAATATATACCGATTCAGAGATAAATGTTAAAGTTTGAACTTTTTAAAAAGTTTTAAACAATCTGATGATGCGTGCAACATGAGCGCTGACAGATAAAACAAAGGGGGTTATTTCCTCACAAATCAACACGATTGTTACATTTAATAGAAACCCACAAAACATAGCAAAAATGTTCGTCTCTTTTATTGTATTTGTTTCCTTCAATTTATCATTTTCATCTTTTTGC
Source organism: Magallana angulata (assembly GCF_025612915.1). Lineage (NCBI taxonomy): Eukaryota > Metazoa > Mollusca > Bivalvia > Ostreida > Ostreidae > Magallana > Magallana angulata. Next base: position 22,289,685 of record NC_069116.1, on the reverse strand, counting down.
ATGTTCATTGCAGGATGATAAACGTTTTTCATTAAAAACAAAACAAAAACAAGAAAGAAAGAAAGAGACGTGCTTTGATATTTTACACTAAAATTGATTAAAATCTACCACCTTGAAAAAGAATTACAATGTTTCGGATCTATTCTCGTGATTGCAATAAAGCACAAAAGATGGCGACAACCTTTGATCTTGATATGGCTCCTACAACACATTCTGTGTACCTCGGGTGTCACCGAATACTCCTGGTTGTATACAAAAAAACAAAACCAACCCAGCTTTATCCCGAGATAAAACATCTCAAATGTGTTAGAAATACCCACTGTGATACTGATCGGTGGTCTAAAGGGAGTCGGCAACTAATCGGGGGTGTTGTTTATGAGAGGTATGTATTTATGTAGATGACCCCTGGGTTCTCTGTTGACTCCCACCCGCATATGAAATGCACTCGCAGACCTGAAATTGAAATAAAACTCTATATTCATGTATATATAAAGGTATATGCTATCATTTTTATATATTGATGCACCTATTTTTTTGCAATATTTTTTTACCATTTACTGTAGTTTTGATAAATGTAATGATTCATTTAATTTTTTAATGTTTGAAATATAGGCCTTCTTTGATTTGAATATAAACTTTATATAGTTAATTTTACTTTACAAAGATAGAATGGATCTATGCATATTTTTAAGAAAGCAGAATTAACTATAAACTTTTTAAAAAATCCATAAATTTCCCTTATAACATGTTTATATAATAATGCATTTTTATTCCCCCTCTCTCTCTCTCTCTCTCATATTCTCTCTCTGTCTCTCATATTCTCTCTCTCTCTCTCTCTCTCTCTCTCTCTCTCTCTCTCTCTCTCTCTCTCTCTCTCTCTCTCTCTCTCTCTCTATGTAAGTAATCAATATAACAGATCATTTTCACGCCCCTGACATGGCATGTGATTGTATATAACATCTCTATACCGGTCCCCACCTCGAACAGTGTGTGACAAATTAAATAACTGCGTTCAGAGTCGAAGTGAAGGTTTGGTACAAAGACATTAAAACGTTCATATATCTGTTGTCTGATAAAGGTCCAATTAAGGTACTTAGTTCATTGTAGATGAATCATTCTTTTAAAAAAAGGGAAATCTCGTTAAGTTATCTTACATATCATTGAAATGAATTCGTCAGTTTGGGGCAAGAGGAGACGGTGTCCTTACAGAACACCCAGAAAGATAGGTCAATGAGAGAGAAAAGCGGCCAATTTAGGGTCCAAGACCTGCAGAAACAACACATTGAATACTCAAAAACAAACAATAAATGTCATGATGTCTTAGATCACCTTGCACAAACAAACGAAAATGGTTTTTATGAATAGAGTTTTATGAATAAAAAGATATTTTTAAATTACATTGATATGTCTGCATTTGGCCTCAAACGTCACGTGTCATGTTTTCCTTGCACCATTTCTGTACAATTTGAAATGAAACATAAATTTTATTTCCTTATAAATGTCATAGTTTAATGTTTTGTGAAATGTGGTCATGGTTATAAGGGGTTTTAATAAAATGAGTAATAAACGATAATTTTTATGATTTGTAAATTTTAAAACAGAGGATGCCGAACAGCCATGTTTCAATTATAACGAATTTGATAGACGTAGATAGTATTTCCCAAGCCTTGTTTTGGCAAAATTGATCTAATTACATTCCTACTATGTGACATAACCTAACTTTTGGAAATTGCATCTTAAACGGGTGCAATTTTGAATGTCACCTTGCACTTTGACATAAATATCTTGCGTTATGTATTATTACATTTATTCAAATTACTGTAAACCTAATTTTATTTGCGTGCGAGAAATTTTGGCGAGGTTAGCGAGAGACTCGTCGTCGCGAATACATCTCGCCGCGAACCGGGCCTAGTCATATGGTGGTTATAACAACACGGGTCTGAATAAGGCTTGGTCGCTTACATTAGTCGTCGCTAACCAGGATATCGGAAGCATATCGCGAAATAAAGTCACCGCGAATAAAAGTTGGTTTACAGTAATCGGGTCAATATTTTGCCAAATCTAAGTTTAAGCAAAAACTGTTGTTAAAACACCATTTACAATTAGGAATATTAATTTCGACGTGATTTTTAGAAACTCTTATAGTTACATGTAATTGATTTTTCTTTTTAAAATTGTCTATTTCCCATTAGTTTATCATTTTAAAATTAAATATGGTACATATCCAAATTATGTCAGATGGAGCACGTTTGAACAATCAGCGATGTTTACCTGAAATGGGAATATGACCTAACAGTAAAGTTATATTTAAAATCGAACAGTCATTATCCAGCTTTAGTTTCAATTTTCAGAAGAAATAATAAATATACATTCATTTGGTATGAATGTTACTTTTTAAGAAAAAAAAACTCTTTAAAAGACAGAACAATGTTTGGGAATTTGACATCTTGGTGACGCTTTAAAAACCAACGAATATCTACAAATATCGGGTCATATATCAAACGAACTATCTTAAATTGGCAATGATAGTAGCATGATTGCAATCTCAAATCAAGTGTAGTTTCTGTTTTTTCAATAGATTATTCAAAGATACATTTTCATTTTATGTGTTGACATGTTGAACACAGGTCGTCTCTTCGAAGTTTTTAACAGGATTTTGAGTACTTTCTTTTTAACGAAAACCTGTTGCATTTTTACGGTTTTATCGTGATAATGTCAATTAAACAATGTGCATGTCTCCACTCTTTTTTTCCCTTCCCGCACCTGCTATGTGTAAAAATCCAAATTACAATCTGTCGAATAACGTGTCAAATATCAGACGCTGGACTGCATGAATATTCAAATTACCCAAACAAAGACCCATAACTGAGTAAATTGGGGCCCTCTATTAAATATCTGACAACAGAACACCCTCTATTGACTGCGACCTTTGTGTGAGGAGTTCCTCCTCTATTAAGAAGGTCTTGCTTTCGTTCTTAATTTAAGTTTGTCGACTTTTTAATTTTGAATAAACTCTGAATAGAAACGTTTATCTTGTAAACCCAATATTTCCAGCACGTGCCCCTGGCGGTGAGATCTTGCATTCCATTTGATGTCCCACAGGATGTGTTTATGCGTTTTCTTGTTACTGGATGAACAGCTGAAAGGAAGTGGGCGTAGGAAGCAACAGCTTAATGAGGTCAAAGCTGTAGATTTCAACTAGGAATATGTTTTACGGACGACACCCCTTTAAATCTAAGCTGAAATGTATATCAAAGTTAAGGAAAAACAATATCTAAATGCTGTATAATCCCCCTTCCTTTGAGCAATCGTGACCGCAAAACGCTGTCAATCATTTCTGATCTATGTTCACCCTAGACTATTAAAACAACAAACTTTTCGCATAATCTGTGACCAAATTGAACCTCAGACATGAAGAAACTTACAACTAACTAATCTTTGAACAGGTCTTCTTAAAGTTAGAATCCAAAGCAACTGGACTTCACAGTCAAGCTGGACTTTGAAGTGGAAACAACGACAAAGATCGTGGCCAACAGATGGACAGACAGGGATAAAAACAAGGGTGTCAGCTGGTTGATGCATTGATTTTTAATCTTCTGTAAATCGATCGTTTGATTAGGTCTTTAGACCACAGGGATTTCGGGATTAAGGCACCTGTCCTGGTGTGACCGCTACCAGCTGAGGTCAACAGCAAAGAAGTTTTGGGTTGTTCAAATCCTCACAATATCAATTTTCATACCTGTCCATAGATAATATGAATTGTGTAAAAATGAAACGACATTCACTATATGACCAATGTTCTATTTCGTTCCATGGAATGCCTTGCTTTTAATCTTAGCAACTTCAAGCTTTACAAAATGGAACAGAATGATATAGCAAATTAGAGTGCAAAAATTCTCCAACAAATTCTGTTGTTTCCGCTTAATTAAGTTTCTTGTCATATTTAGTTATACTTACAGTCCTTGATTCAAAACGAACTACATGTATATTCCAAGAAAAACGTTATGCTGCGAAATATCACTCATTTTTTGAATTTTTATAGAAGAATGGTACATATAGTTATGTATAACTGATGATCAAATCGACAATATTTTGAGAATTGAATATTTTTACTTTTGATTACGACATGTATCAAAGTTGCCACAAATCGAAAGCTTTGTTAGGTAACTTTTAAATAAAAGACATTCCACTGGGGGTCGCTTTAATCAAGAAAAAATGTCGACCTGATTCAGTGGGTTAAGAGATGACGGCAAGAGGTGATGGTCCTTTGATTCTAAAAGCAAACCAAGATTTTGGGGGTTTTTTTGAACGACGAATCAAGTATTTACCCAAAGCCCTTAACGTTGCGATAACAGGTTCATTCATAATTCAATATGGTGTCAATACTATCGCCAATCACATACGGTCTCTCACTTCAAATCGCTACAGATTTGTTTTCTTTTGTACTGGACAATATATTCTATCCTATCTCTTCTGATAACAATGCGCCTCTTTCATCCAGAAATCAAAAACTTGCCATTAAATTATAAATCAAAACTTAATTGGAGCACCCCGATAATGCTATCTTTGAGAATTTTATGGGACCACCAAAGTCTCTTTCACAATGCTAGGGAATTAACATACCTATACTGTCGTGCTCTGACGCAGTCCTAAGGTCTTTACATGCAGACTGCATCGCCTAGAAACTCTCTATAATGAATTCCTATGTAAAAAGCAATAAATTATTCGATAAGTGAACAAATAAAGTTATTTCACTTTGCTATGTAGAAATGAAGGGTCATGGGGTTTTTTTAAAGCAGAATGTAATGTTTTTATACGTTTTATTCCTTCCCTTCGAATTTTCAGTATATACATGTAACGCAAAGATTTGAATAATTCACAGGTATTCTTTGTTGATGAAACAAAATCGTAAAGAATAACGTGTGAAAAAAGAACATTTATTGCAAATAACATATAAATCAGAGAAAACAAAATGTTTATGGCCATTCCACGATCATTTCGTCGTTCTTCAACCATCCACGAGTTTGTTCTTAAGTTTCAAAGTAGAAAGTAGAATTATTTTGTTACATGAACATGAGCATACAGAAAGGTTTTTAATATTTCTTCATGTATACGTTGCATTGTTAATTTTTTAGTAATCTGGTAGATGTACATGTCGGTGTACATGATGTACATGCATTACTTCTTAATGTACATGTAGCTGGAGAAACGTTGACCGATTTGTTTCCACCAAAAAGCACCACTCTGTAAGCATACGAATTCTGTAATTGTAAACGCTCTAATTTATTTACCATTTAGCGGATAATCGTCACACCATAAAAAAAAAGAATCAATCAAAATTCTTTGATTTTAAAAACTTTTTGCTTTTTATATTTTTTTATGATTTTAAAAAGTAAATAAAAAGTCTCGTCATAAATTTCAAATAAATGCATAACATGTTCTTCAAAGAGAAATTCAAATACTTGTGTCACCGCTAAAATAATTTAAACGCATTAACAACATAAAATGATTTTTACATTTTCAAAACCATCCGATTTTTGGCACACGATGACAAACTTGGTGTCTATATTACTTTATAATTGTTCATGTCTCATTTGACTTAAGCGTTGCTTAGTTTGTAGATGCACAACTGATGACAGCAAAAACTATTTATTAATCATATTCTTTATCTACACGTATTGTGACCTGGGTAGAAAGAATTCGATATTTTAAAGTCGGGTAAGCAATCTATATTGTTGTGTTGGTGGGGTTTTTTTGGTCATAAAATAGACATAATTGATTTAAATGATGTATACATGTGTATATCTTGTTTGATTTTTAACAATGTTTTTTTCTTAGCTACCGTATCTCAACGTGTATGCATTAAATATGGTCCCATTCTTCTTTAATGGTGGTATGAATCGGCGAAGTTTTTTTTTAAAGTCAATCTACATGTATCCGTCAGTAATTGCACAAATTCTCATGAATTTTGATTTTTATTTAAATAGAATTCTGTCGTTATGCAAATTCAAGATTTAGAAGAAAAATATGTAACGTTTCGTCCCTTAACTTGTTTCATATTTTTAATTCGGGATTAGGAGGGGTCTTTTTAATGTAAACTGAGACGTGTTGCTGTTTAGAGTCGAACTCTCGACCTCCCACACACCGACCACTGATCTGACCAAACCCTCTACTTTTACATAGGTACGTGTACAAAACGCGATCCAGTAATCTGCACGATCAACTCTGAAAACCGGCCCCCGATATTTGAAATTCTATAAAAAATCAAGAGTAAACCGACGCATTCAGATTTTTACTTTAAAAATGAATTTTATGATCTGTATTGCAATTTGTAAGCTCTTTTTTCTGGAGATAACCCGCATTAATGAATTATTCATAGACAACCACAGGGAACATGGAGGAATGCACGGTTTCGTTATGTATTTTGGGGTTATTAAGAGGCAATGAAATTTATGACATGGCAAGCACAAAATCTTTTATAATAAAAATTATACAGGTGTCCTATGTTCATGTTAATTCAAATAATATTTACGGGGGCATCGTTATCTATGCATCTTTGGATTTTAATAATTCCTGAATAGAGAATAAATCTGAGAGGACTTTTACTAGATCTTGCCGGTAATGAAAGTCCTTATATTCGTCCTTTTTAAAAGGAAATAAAGCGTTGGTGTGAACAATTGCTGTGAAAATAAAAGGGTCATAAATGAAGGCAAGCGACGTGGTTTAGTATTATATTTAACACCGATTTATTTATCACCTAATAAGAGAAATTAAAAGGTGTCATTTTAGAATTGCAATACTTTTCACATTAAAAAAACCCAGAAAATGATCCATATGTTATATTATATTCTAATATGAGGGCATGGGAAAGTTTTCAATGCTATAGAAATCGCAAAAATCGGTAAATGAATACCTTCAACTTTTTTTTTACTGCTTTTCCAAATGCATTAAAATTTTATATGGTTAATACTAATTGTTTTTTACACCAGAAAAAATGACTTTTTCTGAGAAGTCTCTATCTCATGTTAAAATCATAAAAGTTAAAAAAAATATTATAAGTATAGAATATTAAATTTTCCTGATTGTATTTTTTCTGTAAATGTAAATATTTATTTCTCTCAAACCATATCAATGGTACATGATGTACAAAAAACAAAAATATTTACAAACGTACGAATGCAGGGTCAAGTTAGGAAGAGTACAGGGTTAAAGTTTTTCAGGGCCGCTTTCACCGAGTGACATTTGGTTTGGCCTTCTCACCTCAAGAACAAAGCAGGTCGCGTGATGGCCGTTTAAGTTTCGGCGTGGCAAAGTATAGACGTTAATATGGCGAACAAATAGTCTTTGTTAAGTTGAAAGAGTATATTATACAAGGCCCGTCTTCACCTCATCTTCAATATACATTGTACTTACAACAAATTATACTGTACACAGTCAGTAACCAATCAAATGACTTGTATGGACAATAGTGGCCGTTGTTTCTAAAACTTAAACACAGTGGCTGTATTTTCTATAATAGGGTATATCTTATTAAATAAATAAATTCTTTTTTTAATATATGCTTACTACTAGTTGGAACTAACAAGAGAAAACGCATGACCTTTTTTTCTTTTTAGATGCAAAAAATTTCTAAAATATGCTGCCTTCATATCCATTAAATTACCATACATTTTTTCATAAATCAGCTAATTCAATTAAAAACATATAATTTCACTTATTTTCCACAGTAGACATTGCTAATTAGAGCAAATTATTGATCTGGAATTAATTTCCGGTCTAGCATCACCTACCATACTAGAGCAGTAAACCCCTATCCTGAGCAGTCATATGCAATTGTCTACACAAATACTGCGTATATCTGAATTGTCAGTACTCGGATTAATCATTTCATACAAGGGGGTTAACTCAACAACAAAAGTTTAATGAAAATAACCAGAACTTTATGTCCAATGTATCATTCCATCGTCTGAGGAAACTGGGTAAATACTTAACAAACAGGTCAGATGCAGAGATCTCTTAAAACACGGAGTCTAGTAACACATAAAAGTGTTGATGAAGTGACGAATGGAAAAAATTGTGACGGGCCGAAGCAAAACGTCTAGCGTAGTGACAGTCTGTCATTATTCATGATGTTATAAGACTGATGATATGAAATTGTGGGGCAGGGCAGAAAAAGAGGTTCCAGATGTGTGCAAACAATGCTTCAAGTTGGTACAATACTTGAGTTCATACGCAATGCAGCCTTTACCTTATTCTCTTTATAGAAGTAGAATGGCAAAACCCACTTGTAAGCTATGCCTGTCCACTTCTCAAAAGAGAATACCTTAAAGCTTTACCTCAGCGACATACAGGTAGTATCTTATTAACTGTTTAAACAGATTTTACTTCAATAAAATTTGATAAACTTTGTTACATATTTTCCTTCAAAAGAACAACTTCAGAACCATCATCAATAGTGTTTTTTAAAGAGGGTATCGTTCTTACACTATAAAATTTTCCTTAGTAGCACTAATAAATACTTCATAAGCTTTGCAATCCGTATTAAGCAATAACATTAGTGTAAGCTGTAGGACTCGTATCTGGGTCATCAAACAAGTGCGCACAATCATGATATCCCCTTTTCATCATAGAACAAAAACTTCAATTAAAACAGATATAAGGTAGCAAGTCACTTGCACTCAGTATTGGAGGGGGGGGGTCTCCAAAATAAAAGTACAGAGAGCATCGGAGTGCATATTTTTCATTCTGTAAAAACAATGATTTGTAGCTAATGTTATGAAATGTCAAACTGTTGAGTTACATTTGGCTAAAAAAAAACCCACTAAATATTTTATTTAATTTGGTTTACATTTAAAGAGGTTCGCTCCTTAGGTTTTGGGTACTCATTTGGGGTCACCTCTAGTCTGAAAATTCTGCATCACATATTAATTGTAGTAGTATATTTATATTTTACAATGCCAAATAAACTATATTGAATAAAATTGTTTTTTAAAAATTACATTTTTACAGAGTTTAGTACGGGACTATATTTTGTTGCGGAAGGTTTTTGAAGAAGGAAATGAACAACTTTCATAACTCACTAGGGTTAGATTACTGTTACTTAAGCTTCTTAATTTTCAGCGCAGACCAGACTTCTAGATAGTTTGTCTATTACGGTCATGATGTTCTAAAAAAATATTTAACCAATATTTTGATATTTCTGTTGATATATTTTGGCATATTTAGCTTATATTAATATTTCATAGAAGTTCAGAAAAAATTAACTCCAATTTGGCCTAAAATTAGCTTATTTAATGCTATATCTCAAATTTTTGAGATGTGACACCTACTTGTTTTACCTTTAAATGAGACATTAAATGTATATCTATTTGTCTGCAAAGTTTTGGAAAGATGACATTTCTATTATTTTTTTTTATTTGCGTTATAATTTGATTACTCCAAAATTTGGTCACATCTGTTGTTTTGTTCATATGTAGTGCCCTTTGAAGACACCAGTATAGCAAGAATTTTTAAACTTTGGCTTAGATTTTACTTTTATAGTTACTACATGTGTTCAACTCCATACTGTATTAAAATCATAACTAAATAATAGTTCAAACTATAAATATTTGTTTGATTTGTTCAAATTATCCATTTCTATGTCATAAATTATCATTTCTGTTTGGGGTCCTATATCTCCAAAATATGGCATGTGTCATGGGTCACAAATAAAATAAATGAACATTTAAGGTCCCCATCTTTATATCCAAGTGGTTTTCGGATGATTGACATTACTATTATTTCAGGTGCCAACCTCCATAATACGATTTCAATGAACATTATCACAATGTACAACAATTACAATTGTTTTTCAATATTTGAAGATTTAGATTCAACAGTGTTTTTCAACTTTTTGTTGTTGTTGTTGTTGTTAAAACGCGTGTTAACAAAATTCTGCATGTAGCCTACATGTGTTTAATTCATGATTTATTTTATCATAGGAAATAGGACCTTCTCTGTATAATGGAATTAATAGCAAAGGTTTGTATATTGATAAGGACGGCGATCATGTGATTTTGTTTCGATCTGAGCCTCTATTAGAAGTTTGTACACAATTCATTAACACACAGAATGAAACAGAATGTGATAACCTTATTATAATTTTTAGTAATTTTTGTAGAAATAAACGTGAATGTACTAAAATTTTATGAAGAAATATCATGAAATGTGCAGCTCATACTGATGCAACAAACATGACAACTAATGTTTAATGAAAGGCCTTTTGTCTTTCATTTCATCAATTCAGTTAAGGTGCATGCATATTTATCTATTTTGAAATATTGTTTTGTCACTATCCCTCTTGTTGAATATCATATATGACAAACAACTATACCAGTGTTTGAATCATTAAGAGCATTCAGCACCCGGCAAATCTCCGATCGATGAGTGAAGTTAATATAGCGTCAAACTAATGTACGAAGATAGATGTAATTGCTCGGAAAATGGGCAAATTAAATGGATGATGGTCCAAATACCTTAACAGTTTCTTTCTGCTTGTTTAGTGAGCACAAAGCTCAAAATACAATAATGTTGTTAACGCTATGATTTATAATCACTATTCACATAACTCAGGATAAAACTCGGTACCAGAAATAAACATTTCAAGAGTTTAACGAGTGCTAAACAAAGCCAGACAGTGGAGTTTCAGCGAAGCGTAAGCTCCCGTGCTTTCAGAATTGCTTTTTAAAATCCATGAAATTGTGATTTTGACTAATAATGTCCGGAGCATGTTTACCCGATTTCCCCCGCGAACATAATAACTGGAAGACGCACACTTTAACTTGGCATCTAATCCCCAACGCAGAAGTTGTGCTATTGTCAGCTGCTGTTATAAAGAAATGCACACGTGAGGCAATTATATTATTGTTCTATTCTTTTGTAGCACAACGCTCCATGGTCATTGATATCCTAAACGAGCATATTAAGCTCAGATTCATACTGGTTTTTTTGGTGAGTTTTTTTTTTGCAACGCATTTCACATGTACTATAGTATCTTTATCATACCTTAGTCGTTGCTTTTCAATTTCATTGCAAAAACCCACTTGTTAATGGTACCCAAGTAAACCAGTACACATGTAGATAAATCTTTTTGACAATTAATAATAGAGGATATAATTTCATATTCTATCCGTAAATACTAATAGCTGCAGTGAATTAATACTCCATTGGAGAATCAGATTTCATAAATGGACAGGAAATAGCTTGATGGATATCTAGATATAAGCCGGGGTTAGATAAAGTAATACAAATTAAAATTGTAGTGCGCGACACTCCCTAGGCATGTTAAAGACCATATTTGTCATAAGTATTGTAATTTCAAACGTGTTTTTCAAACCATTGCACCTAAATTTTATGCTTATTTGTCAAATTCTGCACTACCAGGATTTCTTATCCGTTCTGTATAATGGGTATATACAGCTGAGAGACGAACAAATAGTTGTTCCCAACGTAATATAAGCATGTTTTATCAACATTTAAAATGCAGTTGTACGTATATTTTGTATTTGGTCACATCAATAAACATTTTGTCCTATGATCAGTTCACGATAGATATATTTAAAAAATATTTTTAAATCATATTGTTTTTAGATTTTCAAAAAGCGTGTATGTAGTTATATTGTTATAGATTAAAACTGTTCACAAACAAGTTTGTATGTAAAGTAAATCTTTTCTAAGGCTTGGCACGTGGCAGTGTGTTTGGACACGGGATTAGGATGCTCTCTCAGACAGGTATAATGACCCTTTCAATATTTGTTTGAGATCTGGAGACATCTTCAAAAACGTTCGTGCCCAGTAATCAATGTACTAGGGTCCGACACTGATGTAGGTAATATGTACAGAGCTGTAGGTAATTAAATCTACGACGGGGTGAGCTGAAGATGGACTGGGGTTACGCTTTTGTCTGTTTTCCAAGATCATACAGAGAAGGGCACTTGTAAATACACGGTAGGGTTTGGATTGTTAACGTTATTGGTCCTCCATGATGACATAAACTCTTCAAAGTGTTTTCTTTCGCAAATGATCTGGACCCAGAATAAAACACTTTATTATGTTTGTTATAAAGTTTGTTAGCAAATCATTACCAAAGTAATTTGTCATAGAAAAGGCGTATTAGTAGAAAACCCATAAATACATATCATGTTCAAATTATTTCAATTACGAGTGATCGCATTTCGCTTCCAAGTAGGTTCGAGATTTCACAATTTTTGTCACATGGGTTAACTAAACTGGAAAACAGAAGACAGAAATCTTACATACGATCCTCTATGATCGAGAAAGTTATTAGTGATAATAAAGAAAGGGAGCACTTAGCTGAAATACTACACGCTGTGATAGTGATCTTATGTAGGGGTTATTTGAGGCCGCCATCACTACAATGATCTTTGGGAAGAGAACACCGCTGTGTGTCGCCTCGATTCAACATGGACACAGAGATTTTATGGCCCCTGATAGTTATCACCCAACAAATGTGAAAGGTATCAAAAAGCATAAATCATAAGTCATGCCCCACCATTTAAGGATATTTTATATCTTTTTATACCACTCAAGCAAAGTGTAACGCCAATATAGCTAAAAAATCAAAGTGAATTTTCCAGTTCAGTTCACCAACCATAGCACTGCAGTTAAAATCAGCAGAAAATCCCATGGTTTTTGTAAGCATTTCATCTGGATGTTTCAATGATGTTTTTCTAATATTGGTGAAAGTTAAATATACATGCATATATAAAATTTTATTTGGTTGATTTAGCTACGTGACAAAAAAGTTTTATAGTTAATCTAGTACATGCAAACAACATTCAGAAGTACATGGTATTTGATAACTTTTATCGCATTTTTAGAATGAATCTTACATTTAAGGAATGGAATGTTGAATGACACACGGTGGGAGATCTAAAGATCACTAGTGGAAACTTTTTTTCTTTCTTTTCACGTATTTTTTTAGCATGTGGCGACTTGTTCGAAATTTTTTGAAGAAAACTAATGCAAAGATAAGTGTTATCGGTGATTTAATCAGACAAACTCATCTTGTCGCTAAAGAAGAAAATGTAAGAGTAAATTATACAAAATAAGCATCAATTGTGCATATAGAGGGAAAGTGTCATTAGAAATTACCAAAGAATAAATTGGATACCCTCTGTAAAGTTTCGTTTTACAAAAGCTCCAAATTTATTGATTTTTTTCCCCGTACGAATCGGTACATTTGCACAGGATTACAAGTATGCGGTACAAACCACTCAAGGACTGTTGCATATTGGGCCGTTATCGAAACCAATTCTTGGGTTGACAAAAAACTTAATCTGAACTTACATACATACAATTTATTTGTCTATCAATATTTCGAGTGTCGACGACCGCAGAAAGTTTTTTTTGCAGAGTGTATTTTAGTACTGCTTCTAAACAAAGTAAAGGAAATATTTGAACAATATGACAACCGAAAAAACAAGGATAATATCATGTTTAATAGTATCTAAGCATGGATAAAGATCAATCACATAATGTTGCGACTTTTGAGGTGTTAAAATTCAGCATTTTGAGGTTGCCAAGAATGTTGCACAATATAGAAGACGCGAATGTCATGTAAGCAGACCATTGCAGAGCCTTCCAAGATGAATTGCTTCATAAGATATGGTAAGTTTTATTTCCATGGTTTGGTTGCACGAACATTCAAAGCATGATTTGGTCGATTTGGTATTTTATTTACCTTTCCATACCAGGGTGGAGTTTCTAAGAATCGCAGTGCACTGTTTAATGATTAAAATCTTAGCAAAAAATATTCGTCAACATTCCAAACTCAATATGATGATTGAAATGAACTTGAAATGATATTTTTTATAAACACAGTTTAATGTATAAAATATAATGAGATTAAAAAGTATAGGTGCGTTCTATATTACAACGCTGTGAAAATCGTCCCAGGGTATGAAAATGGCAGATGTTGTCTCAATCAGATGGAATTTGCTTCCTGGTTCAAAGAGAATGCATATTGTGCAAAATATATAATTCATTTTGATATAAGAATTTATAAATGAATTCTCATTTTGATTTCTGTAGAATGAACATATATATAGACTCTATTGTCACGGGGTTTCATTGCTGAAAGATGTTAAACCTCTTCACTGATAATGCAACGTATTGAAGATATTGCAGGAATTCAACCAGATTTTGTTTGATAATCTTGCATATTAGGTGCATAGCAGGATTTTCCTCGCAAGCCAAAGTACGCATCGATTTTTGGTGTACTGTAAGCTAAAAACATGGTAGAGGAATTAAAGTGATTGTATAAACGTCAAAGCATCCTTAACTTATGAAGAAGGTGATCAATACACGCTGGATTTAGATTTGATGAAATATTTATCGTTTCGTTTAAGAAATGCCCATTTTGCACGATATACCTGAATTGCGTACCGCAGTTGCACGTGTAAACCTTAATAATAGATTTACAAATCATGTTTTAAGGAAACAGTATGATTTATAAGCGTAATTACGGTAATAACAGCTCATAGTTATTGTATACATTCCTCAAGTCAACGTTTATAAACAGAGACGTAAAAAAGTGTTGCAAAGTTGTGATTTGTTTTTTCATTATTTTTCAGGGTTGTTATAATTGTTGTTTCAATTTACAATACATGTAGCAATATATACATGTAGAGTATTTTTCATTTGTAAATATGTAAAACTGTTTGGTCATTTTTTTTCGATAAATAACGTTGTTTTTTTGTTTTTGTTTTTCTACACTAACTTGAACTAAGATTTGTGGCTTTCCAACACTTCATGATTTGAACATTGACTCTTTTTATGAAATGTGACCATGCTTGCCTGCTATTGTTTTCACGTGGGAGGTACCTTCTAGATGGTGGGTCTTGTTTATTTTTTAATCTTTCAAATTTAAGGATGAATTGCCTCCATATTAGGGCGACGTCCAACCGTTGTGTAATATTATCGCCCTGATGTTTATTAATTTTGCAGGAAGAAAACAGATGATATAGACCGATAAAAGAATGAGTCTGTAACTAAATCCATTTGTTTGTTTGGTTTCGGAAACATAAAAAGAGCAATTGCATGAGTGGGGTGTTTCTTTTGGCTTGTATTTGTTTTATGAATGTTTGACAAATTTTTAATGTTATGGTTATTTACAAAGAAAAATATCACGAATCAAGAGAGTTTTTGGGGCTATTATGTAATAAAATGTAAGGTCGAAAGAAAAGCAATGTTCAATACCAAAACAGTATTAGCTTTTTTGTAAAGAGTGAGAAGAAACGTTAACACTTGATCATGTTCATTGAATGTGTGAATGTTGGTTTTTCAACAAGATTCTAGCTTGTGGTTTAAGAGACGTGTTGCGAACGTAGTAGAAAAAATATTATTGAATTCAATGATGAAACATCGATAAAAAGGATAACTTTCAATTTATGGTCATGATATCAATATAAAATTAAACTCGTAATTGATTCTTAATCTAGGAATTCAATTTTATGCGATACTTTTTTAGTCACGTTTATTAATCTCTCTCTTTTTTCCCTGTAATTAAAATAAGTGTTAAGAATACGCTGTTGAAAGAGGGTCACGTTGCAGCTAAATATGATATGCAAAATAGTGCACGTATCGATTCAAAACGGTGTATTTTCTGTACACAATGGATTCCTCTGTAGCCATATTGAGAAGTTAATGCATTAAAACTGCAACATGATCTTCCAGCTTTTGTCAGGGAAGTATAAGGATACAAAGAAGACCTTCGCTACTCTTCCCGGTAAATGCATTTAGTCAGAACAAAGACACTCAATGTACCCAGATACGGCGGTTCATCTGTCCGCCAAAATGTTGCAACGGGTTATTTTTACTTGTTGCATTGTTGTGAGTTAAAAGAATAAACAACTCGCCTGACCTGTTGACTCGGTGACCTAGGGATTGACATGTCAGGAATGTTTCCGCTGGGTCGCTTCTTGGACAGTCCCGCTTCTGGCGCGTGCTTTATTGTCCGAGCTGACGGTCCAAGCAGAGCAGGGATGGCCCTGACAACATGTGGCTTTGATCTGTTGTCTAGGTCCACGAGCTGTGAGTCAGTCTCCTTGTTTCCTGGACAGGTAGCATCTGACAAAGAGCATCATTACCTGTGATGGGGGATATACCTGGGCTATCACTCTCTACAATTATGTTCTAAAGGTTTTAACTTATGTGTCATTAAATAAACAAGGTGTTTGGGCTCCGTACGGTTGTAAGCTCCTCATAAGTATCATCTTACCTCTTCAATGTGGTCACAAATCACTGAATTCTTATAATGTATCTTTGAAAAGATGTATTCTTCACATTTGGGGGGGGGAAATAAAAGCACATTTTCAGCTTGCTAAAGTAAAAATTTTACGTTGAATGAGATTGACTCACTTCAGCAACGGTTTTAAAGATAATTTATTATTTTTTCCTTATTAAGGCCTTAGAGTTTTCAAATTATTCCACCTTTTTACGTTTCTTGAACAATTCGGTCCTCCTCAAACGGTTGCATGGCAGCGTCTTTCATTAAAAGCTTAAAATATCATATAAAAAGTCTCAATAACCCTATTTTGTGATTTTTGTTTTGTTTTGTTTTAACGTTTGATATCAGGAAAGTAAAGATATATGAGATATAAGGGTTTTAATACGGACCGGGAAAATTATTATATTTGTTGAATTGCTAGATGGGTGGTTATCAAGTAAATTCGGCTTGGCCCTCATTTTCGAGATCAAAAATTCTCTCGTTAAGAAGTTTGTAGTACTTCATAGAAACTTACAAATTCTTTTTTATTTGTCCGTCTCGAGATGCTTACACACCATGTATTGTGACTGAAAGAGGCAATCAAGCAAACAAGCTGTTGCAATGTTATCATCAATTTCAGGATATTTTTCTGATCACAGGTTTGGATATGTATCAAGCATCAGTATTTTTGGAGAGGAGAAATATCATTTTTGTATTCTTTGTACGATGAGGACATTTTAAATTAGCTATTTTTTTTTTGGAAATGGGAGAGGCATTTATTGCAAAAGTTCTTCCTATTTGCTTTTTAAAATACACGTCGTTTTCCCATTAATAGTAAAAAATAAGTAATCACTGTATCATTCTGAATAAAGGCATAGACATTTCTAGTCAATAAACTTTTTTATGTACATTACCACAAGCAAGCGTAAATAATTCAGTGAATGAATTAAATGTCTTGTGTGTGTATATACAACTCAGAGGTAATCAGGAATTGATACAACTGTGGGTCCATTACGTCTTATACCTTCAAAGAATTAAACTATATTCATTACATGATTACTTTATGGAGTGAGTCTCGGGTGTCTTCATTCATGCAGCCCCAGACGCGAGAGCCATCACTCAATGAAGCTCGCCGGCTAGGGTTCTACGCTTGGCCAAGTTCGAAGAGTCGACCTGGAAAGGCTGGCCTTCTTCACACCGAACGTAAATATACACAGAGAGGAAGTTTTGTTGTAACACAGTTTAAACGTGCTAGGCTGAGGGTCGACACACCGCTGTTGTTGTTTTATCGAGGGAAAGGCGTTTTGACAACTTTCCTAATTTTAACATTTAGAGATTGTTAATTAAGAACTGTGTCATGGTGTGATTTTTTTATGTAAAAAAAAAACCCAGAAAGAAGGGAGTGTTGCATTTGTATACGGCTCTCTAAAATCCTGGACAGGTAAGTGACATAATTGTTTAGTTTGAATAGGAAACTATTTGATAAAATAAAGTCCAAATCAAAGAATATAAGAATACATGGCCATCAAATACAGTGTTTTACTTCTATAATATTTTTGTCAGTTGACTAATGTAAAAAGCAACAAAAGCAATACATTGTTATCTAGCATGTGTGTTTGTTGACATTCAATGCATTGCAACATGAAGCAGATCGTCAATTGAAACTATAGAAACTGTCTTTTCTGTTGTTTCTATCAAATAGAAAACATCAAATTAAAATTTTAATTGCATGTCAATTTTTATATATTTTGGAAAAAAAAAGAAGCTTCGTATTTTTGAAAATTTATGCAGCAGGCGGGCAATAGTATATTGTTTTTCCTATATGGTATATGGTTATTTCTTTGGGCAGGTGATCCTTTCTTCATTGTATGAAGACCACCTAAAAGCATGCGACCAATATGGTTGTGAATACAAAATCTTTCTGGTAGCCAAATAGGTGTTAAGGACTTGGGATTAAAAAGACATTAGAGGGAGGCGGGCTCATGGGACCTCAATTGTGATTATCTCTGTTCATCTCGCTTATTTACCTGAACTGAATATGATTTTTAAAAATGAAAAAAAAAATTCTTCGAAGACTGAACTTAAAAAATGGAATGATCGGCAATTATGGTAATCGCTCGAGCTTAGTATATGAGTGAATAAGCTACCCTTACTATACTCATATACACATTTACCTCATTCTTTGTTGTCATTACTAAAAGTTAAATTCATGGGTTTTATCATTTTACTCAAGTGAAATGCTTTTTGAAATCGCAGTTGGTTCTATGTTGAAATCAGTTTGATAAAACGAGTATCTAGTCATCGTTTAAACCATTAAACTATACAAATTTTTGTGTATAATCCTAGCTATATCTATAAATATATGTATATGTTATTTGGGTATTTAAAGGCCGAACATTTTTACCGGGTGGTAAATCTCAGGTGAGGGCGGGGCTTAATTAATAAAGGTGTGAAAGCCTCCGGGGCTTGCAGTCTACCTGTGGTCGTGAACGTTGCTAATCGGTATACACAGGAAGCAAATTAATACACAGGAAATAAAGAATTGGTCAGAATTGGTTTTAGTGTAAATAACTTATTGTTCTAAAGACCATACAAAGCGATTTTATACGGAAATGGTATATGTCTTCCGAATTTTCTCTAAGCACACGTGTGTAAAGCACAATTGAAAAAATGCAGTAAATTAATTATGCTATAAAACTATAACTCAGTACACTGTGTTTAGCACTTGATATTGCTTAAAAAATTAATTTTAACAATTATAATAGTATAAGACAACCATACGATCAGTAAGAATGTGGAATGTAAAAACAGCTATTATACGTCGACAGTTAATGGAGTTCGTTTTCCATGGAGTGACGTTTACATGCACCACCTTCTCACCAGTAAATATAGCTTCAGTAGCATATTGTACGTTTGTTGTAAAAAGAAAATTTTATGTGTTTTGGAGCTGTCCATGCATTTTCGTGGAATTTATTAGGTCACACACATTCAACATAATTCAAATATAAATTGTGCGTTTTTTCAATCACTGAATAATTATTTTTCATAATCATTTTTAATACTGGTAATGTTTAAAAATCAATTTTCAATTCCCCCCTTTAATACATGACGGAAGATATCAAAGATAACGTTGTTAATTGCTTGTCAACAAAAATCCGCGGACCTGGCAAGATCACGCTCGGACGATCACGTCAATCAAACTGGGTGCTATTGTTTCAAACTTGATTGACAAGCGGCATCATTTTGAAGTTTGTACAGGTGAAAAAGGGGGCGTTTGTAAAATGTTCGGCCTTTAAAGATAGAAATGCATTTGTCTCTTCCAAGACAAACTCTTTAAAACTCAACTTTATAACAATTTAATAACCCATCGGCATTATGGGCGTTATAAAACAGATTTGATGCAATTTTAAAAATTGTAATAACTCGGTGCAAGGTAATCACTGTATCTCGAATTGATGGTTGAACAAGTACTGACATTCTCCAAATCACACTTGGTACGAAAGCTATAATTTCAGTCAAGATCAAAGATATTTAAAAGGATATTTTAAATTTCATCTTTAAACTTTTTTCTTGCATATTTTTTTCACATTTTATTGATCACTCCAATCAATATAGAAATGTCTTAACACTACAGATCTAGACTGTATTTATCAAATATATACATGACAAATGTACTTAAAAGTGTGTAAACACAAGGGCTTTGAAGACTATTGTGAATTTTCTTTTTATTTGGAATGCATCTGTACACTTGCCATGAATAGAGGGAATTTCATTAAATAAAGATCGAAGATTAGGACAAGTTTAAGAATAAAAAAGAATTAGATTGTATTTTGAAATGTTATGTATCATGATTAGATCGACTCTTGGGAGGGGATGTCAAAGCTTCACTTATTAGATGTTATGTAATTATGGAACCATTCAATATTCATTTCAGCCATACGATATATCTTTTAGATGTGTCATTTTGTTTGCTTAAATTTGAAATTTATTTATATTTTGGCCATTTTTTTTCCTGATTTTTAAGCAAAATCTAATTTGTTTTAAACAATTAATATTTACTGTATGATAATGTCACATTTTTGTTGAAAATGTAAAGGAGCCAATCAAAATAGGGGATGGATATTTAATGAGAACGAGAAAAGTTAAGCCAGATGGCCAGCGATGCGGTCTGAAGTTTGCGTCATACTGCGACTAAGAGAGTTTTCTCTTTAATGCATCTGAATAACGTAAGACCGTGTAATTGTATCGTCAATGCACAACCCATTCTTTGAATTATTTCATCCACAAAACAAGGAATTTTTTTTTTTTTCAAGAAAGAGAGCTTTCATTCTTCCTTGAGACATGTTCTCAATGTTCGTGTTAAAATGACCTGGGCAAACGTTTTACTTTAACTCATAACAAATCTGTATGACAGAGGCCTATTTTCAGACGAAGAGCTGTCGTATTAAAAGCGCTACAATGAAATCTTCCCTATGATCTGAAGGTAAAATATGACAGATAATTACTTCACTACAAGATGCAATAATTCATCGTCATTTAGCAACTTAATCCAGGGAAGGGAATTAAGAAAAAAAATACAAAATCAGTGAACAATGTATCATGTCTTAACCTCCAAGTTTTGGTTTTAAGATAGGAGTACATATTCAAAATTTCTACGGCTTGTCGTGTTATTATCAACAAGGACAAACCAAACATTTTTGTGGTGTTAATGAATCAAGATTGTTTAGTTATTGTGTATTGGGTCTCTTTAATTGAAATGGAAAGGTCGTCAAATGGAGAGTGTGATTAGACTTATCAATGGGAAAGGGACGTATCATAGTTTTATCACCCAGAGGATCCCAAACTGGTCAGATACAGAGGGTTGTGAGAGGGTCAGAGAGGAATTACCCTTTGATGTTTATCAAGAAGCTTAAGTTGATAAATAAGTTTTTACTAGAAGGCTTAACTTCTGAAAACAAACAGGAAATTTTTGTCTTTGACAACAAGCAAAAGAAAAGTTTTGCAAAACCTTTTTTAACCGTTATTACTAGCGGTAAATAGTCTATACTGTTTAAACCATGGCTACAGAGATTGATATATTTCATTAAATCAATCCCCCTTTTTATTTTTATTTGTTTTCGGCCGATTCAGGCTAAGTAAAGAAATTAGCGAGGCTATGATAAAAGAATGTTTACATGTTTGTGGATTAAAATTCTCCCACGATTCATGTTATGGTGGTGTTATATTTGCCAATCAGGTCGGCCCACCCTTCTCAAAATTCTGAGATCGGTCAGATTCGGGTTTTATTCATATTGTCGTAAAACTTATTCAAGCAATGTCCTCAACGAGCTCTTAATTACTTTTGAGAGAAACAATTGCTCGACGAATGCGGCAGTCTGTGACTGCATGAATTAGATAAAGAAAGAAGTTTTGTTTTTATTTTATCAACATCTTTTATGAAGATGAGTGAACTTGTGTTGTGCCATCCCGTCCCGTCGACTGATTTTGTTAATCCGGTATTTAAGCATGCACATTTCTTTAGAAATCGAAAACGTTGAAAGATAACCGTTTTACATGATCTTATTTTTAAAAAACGCTAAAAAGCATGTTTTTAATCATTATTCTGTCAATCAATATTTTAATTAATAGATCAAAGAAGAAATTGGCCTGTGGGGAATTAAAGACATGCAGAACAGAAAACCCTGAACGAAATTATTTTGATAAATGTTTTGCATGTCTATCACAGTTTAAGGCTTTATTTATTAATGAGATTTTAAAGTTAAGTATACTTAGAAACTAAGAGTCAGTTTGCAAGCACCCTTCAGGGAGACTATTTTCCAAACTATGGCTCAATTTTAAAACCGTATTAATCTTCCTTATAAGTTTTCAAGGGAGAAAAATAGTCAAGTACCATGTTAAAAAATTCGTTTCAAAATACGTCATGTAGGTATAAAATTGTTTGATTCGATTAGATTATCTGCAAATTGGATAATGATGTTACAAATATTTGTCCTCTGCTTGAATGTTATCAAAATTAACAGGTGCAGCTATCCATATCACCTTCTGTATTGTTTATAGAGTTGATAGTATTGTTGTAAGAAGTGTTGGTTATCTGAAATTTATCGTGAAATCTATTGCAATGTACGTGTGTCTGCATGGCCTTTGCAGGCAGATGTTGCTGTTCAAGATGCAAGACACAATTACATTTGTCAGTTTTGTTCTCTTGAGGCAATGCGATGTAAATTTCGTTGCATGTATTTTTCTGCCAGATGGTTCCGCTCACGAGTGCCAAATGTGTGAAATCACCTTCGGAGGGAAAGTGTCAAACTTATTAAAAAAATACAACTTTTTATAAAAAAAAATAAATGCCAGTGTTTATAAACATAAAGAACGTTTGCTTTGAATGGAGAATACTAAAGGAAGATGTGAAAATGAAAAATTAGAAAGATGTATTTAGATTAATAGCAAATACCTGAAATGAATAAACGCATTATTGATTTACGGGTCATTTTTAATTTTTTTTTATGAACGGTTAGATGTTTGCATAAACTTTTCTATGTGTGAAAAATCCGTCTCTCGCATTCTATACGTATACGGAGACAAGACTCGGTGATTATGACCGTTGTTTGTTTAGCATATTTTGATAGAGAAACATCGTCCTGGGCGTCGTTTTGTACTTGGACATACCCGTCGGGAAAATGTCCAGGGTCGGCGGGTCCTATCTTAAAAATGTATGTATATGAGATTGAAGATGCTTAGAAAATCTACAAAGAATGGAACCTTGTTAGAATGTGTTATAATAGGTTGTAAAATTCCTATTTAGATAAGATATATATACTAAGCCCTCTTGGAATGTACTTTAATAGATATACCCCCAACTTCTCCGTGTACATATCATATCATTGAATTGACAGTTTATAGCTAGAAGGTGAAAGTTTGATAATTATCTCGACTCTAAATTAAAAGTCTTGCAGTCTGATTAATTTCGACCGTTTGTTTTTATGTTGTGATATTTTTCTTCGATGTCATTTAATCACAAAGCATATGCATATCTCTCGAATTCAGCGATAAAACATTATTAATCTGTTTAAAAGGATTGATCCAAAGCGGCACGAGATTTCACTCTCTTCGTAAAAAATTAAATAAATAGTACCGGTGAAATTCTTCCATTGAATGAGATTTTATTGGTGGCGGAGTTTTGCCTTTCATGGACGTGCTATAATTATTATAGACCTCGCCACCTTGCTTATTCTTTTATTTATTATGCAAATATTGACTTAGTTTATTCACATGGTTAAAGATATTAGAAGGTAATGAAAAGTAGAACAATAAGTAAAGGAATGTCAAACATTTCGTATGCCCATTTTATCTGTTGTAAATGGCGAAAGGAATCGGCTGTCATATGTTAACTATCGAAGACTTATTACGGAACGCAATCGGTATAAGAGATAAGAAATCGTTGACATGTAGTCTTTTAAACGTTTTGTTGGTAGACATGTTGTGTTGTGTTGAGAGGCGAATTGGGGCCCGTGGGGAGGGGCGAGGGTAATGGGTTAATTCAAAATGATTCTTTGAACACTTTCATAAGTTAGTTGTAAAAACTAAGTACAATGTATACTTCAGTTCGGAACCTATAAAAATTGTTGCTATGTGTTACGGTCAAACTCTTCCAAACCGACCATCGTTAATCTTTGTGTGCATTCACCTACATCAATATTTACTGTGTGGATATCTGATAAAATTGTATGGATGTCATATTGTGCACTTGAGAATTTCTAATTCTCTTGTTTTTTAATCCAAATCGTCTGGCTGATTGTATTATTATGGTACTTGGAAGAAGGATGTACCAAGCGCCAAAATCCTTAACTCGACCCAAAAAATAAAAGGAATTAATTTCTTTTTTTATAAAGAACTGCACTCGATGTTCCTGTCTTTTGGGTCTTTATTTTCTAAAGGGGAACAAAGAAAGCGCTGGGAGTACATGTGTCAATCGGATTTAAATGTTTCTATATGTAACACTGCCTTAACTGATGTATATATCTAAACAAACAAATTATCTGAACTGCCCTCATTTCTCCCGATAAACTGATAGATCATTGAGAGAGACAAAAGCTGACATTGTTGTCCCTGTTGTTAACGCGATAACTGGTAACAACGGATCCTGCGATTTCATTGTTGTTGCATCTTCCACGGAACAAAAACGAGGGATCGGATAGGTACGGAAAATCTGAACGGATAATCTGTAACTTTTGGGGACTTCTTAATTTGCATAAGCTCGCAATGCTTAGTCTTGGGCTGGCAGTAGCCTTTGGGGCTATATAAACGGACAGGGTAACTTAGAGAGGATTACTACACCTCCGGATTAAGGGGGAGATTTAACTGCCATTCAGAAGCGTTTTTACTTTCACACTATTTCTAAGGACATGTGATTCTTGGTAGGATCAGCATATTAGAAGGGTGTCAATGAGTATCTAATTATTTGAGGATTTTTATTCAGGAGTGCTTTTGGAAATATTTTATGCTACATATGTAATCTGAATATAAGATAAAGTTCGTAAGTACAATTTTCTAATTTATATCACATGACTATTTATATAAAATAGTAACTATTTAATTTTTTATTGGTATGTGCAATTAAATTTTTTTTAAAATCTATAAAGATTTAAAATTTGTTTGATTTTTAACGAAATCTTATTAGATTTGTTACTATGACTTTTGATAATTTGAGCGCAATGCGTCAAAATTTTTGTAAGGAATTTATAACATATGTATAAGGTTTAAACTGTAGAAGATATTTAGATAAACGTACTTCTCACTGTTATCTTTGAACGAGTCTTATCTATGTAGAAGTACAAATTTAGCAAGGAAATTGTAAACGATGAAACACGACTAAAACATCCTGGGAGATTGGTCTCTGTCCCCTGTGTATATGTCCCGCCCCCTGTTTGGACGGTTTTTAGGCATTTTTAACGTGACTTTTAAACTTCTTTCTATCAGAGAGAACACGAGACGCGAAACCTTCAAGGTGTGTGTGTTATGGGGATTTTTTTAAAAGGCCTGTTGTTTGACATCAAGTATCGGCAGTGTGCTTTCTCGAGTTTCAATTTATAATGTTCTAATTATCTGGAGCATTTTTATCGATGAATTTAATACTTACGGAGAACTTGATTGCCATTTGTTTAAATAATTTCTTGTTTGTTGTCCAATTTCGGGGAGAAGTCATTCATGAACTTTAAGCTTAGGTTGCTCGCGTGCTGCATCCAAAAAATTGGGCAACAAAAATTATCTCTAATTACATCCAATTTCATGGTTTAAGCTCTCCTGCATTATCTGTGATGTTTATCTTGGGTTAATTTCTTACGCTGGGAATTACTTTAATCATAGCATAAATAGACTTGGTATGCACCATTAGGACTCAAAGTATCAGAGCAAAATTCAACAGAGGTAGGAGGCACATTGCATTGTGCAATTTTACAGGTAGATTAACTTATAATTATTTTGGAATGATAATCTTTGAATTACATTATATATTCAAGGTTTCATTTGTTTGCAGACTTCTGATCCATTTTTTGCATCACGTTTATTCATTTCCTTAAGGTTTTCGTGTCACTGAATGCAGCTATTATCAACAGTATAAAAACATAGAAGGTGAAATTAGTTTTGTCATTGACTATAACGTTCCTTTTACAGATCAGGGTGAGATGAATGATAGAGACCAACTGTCCGCTCATTGCTTCAGGTAGCCGCAGGTGCTCCTCTTTGATGTCGCAAACTTTCAGGTAAATATAGGCCTAATTGTGCTAATGACGAATGACTCCACAATGGACGATAGATAATGTTTACCTACCAGTGTTAGATAACCGTTTATTGTATTACTGAGTTTGGATAGAATGAAGATTACTACTCGGATTATTTTTCGATTTCATCCGCTAAGAGATAGGAAAGAATATGATGTAACATTTGGCATGAAAACGAGATCAAGTTATTTTTCCCAACATTTTTGACTTTGGAAAGTATAATGTTGTTGTCGGCGCGTTCAATTGACATATTGTCGGTAAGCAAAACTATTTGTACATTGAATAATCCTTGGATAATAAGCACTTCGCAGTATCCAAGAAGCATAAACTGAGTTACTACACTCTAAGATTTTTAAAGACTGGCAGTTATTTATGAAGATCTCCAAATTATCTGTGTTCGGTCCTCATCCAGAGATTGTACTTACTTTATTTACCCCCAAGGCTCCAGTTGTCTGTCGTGAGGTGCCGTACTGCACTCCTTATCTCGTACAATGTGTTTGCAAATCTCAGTTTTCATAACATTTGACAAATTTAAAGGCCATAACATATTTATAGCTTTATTATCTCTTGTCGCGGGTTTTTGAGTTGGTGAGAATAATTCTTGATTATAAATAATCTGCATGGACGCGAAAATACATGTAGTTATAAATATTTTTATAAATAGATATTCTTTTAAAATAGAATATCCGTGTATCTTCTTCCTTCTAATTCTTTATTGCACCAAATGAAATGGATCGTTCATATAATGTTATAGATGTACGGTAATTCTTGATATCGTGCCTTTTGTATCATCAACTGTTTTTAAATTTTAGATTTAGACGTACATATGCACCGTGGCAATCTGAAGTTTCTAATCCTGTGTGTTGGCATCTTCCCTCTTCTTCTAACTGTTTATAACATTGGAAAATGTAATCTAACCCAAGATGAGGACCCTGACTATAGGTAAAATTCCTTTTCTTTTTAATGTCACAGAATATACAAATTCGAAACATGTTGATATAATAAACTCATAAATTTTGAGCAACTTTACTTGGATTTTTTTTTTCAAGGAGGGAAGTGTCCTCGCACATCGTCAATGAGTTTGATGCCTCCGTCGGGTTTCAGCCCAGGGTAGCACAGTCTTACAACCACGTGAAAGGCAACCGACCAGTCAATTATGAGGAAATTGAGTGTGTAATCAACGGGGACTATTCCGTGGAAGGAAGAAAAGAAGGAAATGAAGTTTATATGCCATTCTCATTCATTCAGAATTATTTTGAGGTAACTATGTTTGATTTTGCACAGGATAGCTACATCTTTTTTTTTAATGAATATGATATACATGTATATATGTCAAATGTACATTGCACACCTTTTGAAAAAACCTAATGTTGCTCTTTTATTTGCGTCTCTAGGTATACGGCTCTATAGAGACTTCAGATGGGTACGAGAGGTTTTCCTTCCACCACAGTTACCAGGATGATTTCCCCACTGGTCCCCAGCCCAGGTACTCCCCCAGTGGAGTCTTCATGTCCTTTGACCTTTACAGTGTAGAGGACAGGAACAGAGTGAAATGTGTCAGTGGGATAGAAGGTATGCATTTGACAATGTCACTATTTTCTTCAAGTCTTTAACAATATATATCATTCCAATCTTCTTGGCAAAACGAATTGAAAAAGAATCGTCTCATACTGAATTCTGAGTGGATCTACAATTTTAGGTGTACCGATCTCAACACAATGGGAGCGCAAAGGACACTACTATCCCATACAAATAGCCCAATATGGCCTTAGTCATTACAGCAAGCATTTGTCGCAGCCAAGATCCAAAGTCAAAATTCTGGAGGATGGAGAGCAGACAGAGCTCTCTGATTGGCTGCTTCCGGACCGAAAATCCGAAATCCGGAGCAGAATGGACGACAATACGGATAATGGAGTCGTGGAATTCAAAACAGCAAGTAAGAAAACACCTTATCATCTTTAGAAACTATAGAGAATTTCAACAGTACCACTTGCTTAATTCAACATGTCTCTTTACTTTATAGCGTTTGTATGTTTAGGGAATTTCTTTGATTGTTACATAAAAGCTTGTTTTTGTCTTTTCTAGCCAATTTGAAGAATCCCGGAATTACCAAATCCGCAAATGAAAAGATCCTGCTGACTTTATCCATGGATATCATGTTCATTAATAATGGAAGTGTGACTGTTCTGTTACAGACAGGAGATGGAAACTTGTTCCGTATTCATTACATTCTTTCTGATAATATCATTAAATTAGAGGGTAAAGACTTGTATTATGGAATCGGGTCGAACATGAAAAGGAAATGGATTCACCTAACAAGGCAGGTGATGGTCGATTTCCAAAAGGGATTAACATTGCAATATTCTAAAAACCGCAGCATGAAGATGAAAAGTGCAGCCCGCATTGCAGCTATATGTGTTCGTGGTCACGGGATTATGGACAATGTGAGTCTTAGCTTCCATGCTCACAAAGACCTATTTCTAGATGCCGCAAACTATTTTGTGCGTCATCAAGATTCCAAGGGTGGTTGGCCAGTGAAAGTGACACGTAAACTAATTCCAGAGGTCATGGAGCTTGAACCTGGCTGGTACTCGGCTATGGGTCAAGGTCAAGCGATATCACTTCTTGTGCGTGCTTATGTGGCCTCAAAAAACAATACTTACTTAGAGGCGGCTGGAAAAGCGTTGGATATTTTTGATATTCCGAGCTCCAAAGGAGGAGTTTTAGCCAAATTTTTAAATTCTTTTGACTGGTATGAAGAATACCCTACTACGCCGAGTAGTTTCGTTCTCAATGGATTTATATACTCTTTAATAGGTCTATATGACCTTAAACAAATGGCAACTAGTCCAGTGAGTGAAAAAGCAGCAGAACTTTACAATAACGGAATGAGGACGTTAAAAGCAATGCTTCCTATGTTTGATTCTGGAACAGGTACATTCTATGACTTACGACATATCACTGCGGGTCTAGCGCCGAACCGAGCCAGG
Source organism: Magallana angulata (assembly GCF_025612915.1). NCBI lineage: Eukaryota > Metazoa > Mollusca > Bivalvia > Ostreida > Ostreidae > Magallana > Magallana angulata. The sequence goes on along the minus strand of NC_069116.1, from coordinate 22,260,652 downwards.
TGGGACTATCACAAAGTTCACATAAAGCAGCTTTATTTACTTGTTCAATTAGACAGCGATCCTTTGTTTAAAGACACGCTACAGAGATGGAAAGGATACATGAAAGGAAACATCGCACCACACAATTAGGTCAACCGTGCAATATACCTCTTGTTATATTGTTGCTGTTTCGTTACAAATTTTGAAGTTATTGTAATACAACCATTTCAAGGTTCAGCAGACAAACTACATGTTTAAATTACACATATGTTGTATTAAATTGTTTTTTTTTATATTTTTCTATTCAATTTTCCCCTTTATGTATTTTAGTGCTTTGTCGCTAGTTTAAACTTTGAATATGCGACCGGGAATTTTCCAAATAATGTTCAGTACTTTTATTAAAGTATTACACTAAACACACCATTATATAATATACACATTCTTTTCAGATTGGTCTCATTTCAAAGAAACGAAACTTGTTTTATAGAACAATATTTGCAAATTATGATCTCATGTTGCATTTAAACACAGATTACTTCAGTACATTATAAGGCACGGCCAAGACAGAACAACTTTGTACCTTCATATATCCTGTTATTATGTTAATAACTGCATTCTATGGTGCTTTAGTTGCATACATTGTTTTCTTTTTGTTATTATGACATTCCAGGGTTGTTGTATGAGCACTCGTACAATATTTGTAATTCATTTGATTGAAATGGTGTTGACATGTATTTTTTAAGGCAATGTATATGTTTTGAGTATTTTTCATATATATTTTTAATTTGTGAGAATCGTTCCTGTTGTATACAAGGATGCTGCAAGAATGGTCCGAGAAAAATGTATGAAAATTGAAGAATCGTACATGTGTATCATTGAGTGTTCATTTCTTATCCTCATTGTCATAATTGTTTCTCAAAAACTCGAATAAAACAATAAAAACTCTTGATAACTTCATCTTTATTACCAATAATAGGACAGTAACTGTTGTTTTGCGAACTTAAACTTTGCTTGAATATATTATGGTTCTAGTTCTTAACATAATATTAGTGAATTAAAGAACACAAAGCGGGGGTTTTCAAAGAAAAATATGAAATATTCATATATCAACAAAGTTTACTAATTTCATGTTAATTTGGTGTCTTCTAATGTAAGGACTAGCGAATCCAACGGAACAAGCATGTAACACGCGAATCCAACGGAAAATCACATGGGAGGTGATAATTGGGCAACAAGAAACCTTTTTTCAACAATTTTATTTTCAATGCACTGTCCCCTGCCTCGCACTATTAACATTGACTCATCCCGGTATCAAATATCTAGAGGATCAAAGTACATGTATATAGGTAATTCATATTGGGCTGTCCATGGGAGTTTTGAATTTTTTATCACTCTACAGAATGCAGTTCACATTCTATGGGTCAAGGTTAGCATTTACCCACCTAGAAGACAAGTGAATGAAATAGCAATAAACGTATGACAAAGTTTAAATTATACTTTTCTCTTCCAGTTAAAATGAATCAGAGGTGCATAACAAAGCATAAAAAAAGGAAATTTTATATAAAACTTCTAATAGAATTCACGGCAGTCTCTATCCCACCTCTTTAACTACGAAATGATGTTGTGCGGTTTGACAGCAGGACTTGGCTTGATTATTGAATTAATGTTCACTTACAAGGGGGAATTATCGACAAAAAGCATACTTAGCGTCATCTAGCGTACCGAAACCATCACGACATGGAGTGAAGGCATTTACAAACTTATAGGACAGGAATGCGTGCCATATAGTGTGTAGGATTTCACATGCAGGTGCCCTGGTGAAAGATAAGCAAACATGTCATCATTGTTTTTCAACCCTTTCAAACCATCGACATGTTTTGGAAATAAATACATTTCAGAATGTCAGCAAATTCAATTTTGACGGAATGTGCTGTATATTGTTTCTAATATTGTACTTGTACAAATTTGTGGGTCTCCCATTAAGCTATATAACTATATTGGAAGGTTTTGGCATCATGAAATATCGTCGTTGTGTCCGTTTCCCGTAATCTAAAGAATTATCCAATATCATAGAAAAATAAATAATTAAAGGGTATTTTTGAGTAAATGAGAATGTTTGAAGAATTAAAACTCAAGAAATATATTCTTATTAAAATTTAAATGTAATTATGGGTTTATTGCAATTCAAAGATTCAGTGTTTCTTTGTTTGGAATTTGCGACCAGCACGTTACTTTCTTTGGGGATTTAGAGATTTCCAATGAAGTACCACGTAGTTCTCTGAACACAGCCTTATCGAGGATCCTTAAATTAAAGCTTGATTTATACTTTAATGGCCAAACTGTGATTTGGGAATAACAAGAGAACACTTCTGTCGATATTGAGGATTATTGTCCAGCACCACAGTCCCAATCCCGGGGGATAAAAAGTGAGAATATTTTACTTATCATTCCTGGTATTAAAGCAAAATGAAAGTATGAATGAACTTGTTATCTTCGTGAGGAGGAAACGAGTAAACACTTCAACTTGCACTCCACCAAAAATCTAAATCTCTGTTGTTCCACGGATTTATTGTTCCAACGCCCAAAAGCGTTCAACTCAATTTCACTCTAATGCTTTAATCTCCAACAGGATTAGGAAATTCTGTCGGGTAAAAGAGAGATGAAATTCCTCTCAAAGACAATCACATATTGTTGGGAGGTATTCATGGGTAGTATCATTTCTAATATACTTTTTTCGAAATCATAAAAACGGTGTTAATGGAATTTTTCTTTGTTGACACACCTGCAAACTCTGACAAAGAAAACTCAATAAACTTTATTTTATATGAATCAAGGAATATTTACAACCTATATAAAAATCTATCAAGTGCTCTTTTTCATTTACAATTTAATCATGTACCGTTTTGTATAAAAATCAAGTTTATTACAAACAGGTATGCAACTTCTAACTTGGGCTTTGTTAAAAAGGTTATATGACACAGAGACACGCGAAAAGACAATCTCGACAAAAAATTTACAAAATTGAGATATAGTTTCATTTGTCGAAAACTGTAAGAGAGAGAGAGAGAGAGAGAGAGAGAGAGAGAGAGAGAGAGAGAGAGTTCAAATATATAAGAAAGTCACAATGCAGTACAATGTCAAGTAAAGCGGGTTACGTTCTTCTATGTGTCAAAAGTGCCATAAAATGAATTATTGTAGTTAATCTTTTACAATGTCTGTAGAACCTTTTTTTTTTACTTTTATTTGGTAACCTTGTGTCACTAAATTAAATTTTTGCAGAAACAAGATATAAACCTCTGAAATTTATCTTGTCATTAATATACAACAACTTGATAATACTTTATTCATTTTTATAACTGGTGAAATTCTAGAAACCCTTTCCATATCAGATATTCTTTATTCCGACACCTATGTACTATCTCTTTTTCCTCTATCCGAGTATCTATCTATCTATCTATCTATCTATCTATCTATCTATCTATCTATCTATCTATCTATCTATCTATCTATCTATCTTTCTATCTATCTATCTATCTATCATCTCAAAACTGGACAAATTTCTTCATCTATTGAAAATAATTCCGATTGCTATGGTGAAAACACTGAATGAAACTTTTTTTCTGTTCCTGCACCAATAATGTGTTGCACCAATATTCATATTTTCTTACTCATTGCAGGTCTCTGATAATGAGAGCAACTTCGTTCAGTTTAGGAATAATGAGACACACTAATCTGAAGCATTAAACCTTGCGTCTGAACAAGTAGATCGTAATCATAGGGTTTATAAAGACAACAGGAAACAGAGTTTGAGGTGAGTATCTGGCAGTCTTCTTCTGAAGTGCGAATCAAACTTCCGATGTGTGAAAAGAGATGCCACAGAGGCGAAGTGAAACAGCAATTGGATTAGATTTAGTCTTGGTTCAATCAAAGATCTTACGAACTAAGCATTGATTTGGATTATGTTAGAATATCACAAAACACGGTTTCGGAATTGGCATGTAGATAAAAGAATAGCAATTGGTGTCAATATTCAATCAAGGTTAAGAACGTATGAATAATGTATCGAAGACGAAACTCTCTCTCTCTCTCTCTCTCTCTCTCTCTCTCTCTCTTTATTGCGTTAAGTTACCTATCAGGTATGACATCGTGGACAGGAGTTAAATCTCGCCTTACCTACCAGGTGACTGCAGCAATGCAAGTTTTTACTGAACACTATTTCTTCGCTGGTGGCCACAGGTGCAGTGGATTTCTTAACTCCAAGGTGTTGAATAAGTTATTATTAGTTTAATTGTTTGCCGTGTTGATTGATTCAAGTCAGGCAAGGACCTTTGTTGGGAAGGTATCCTGCTGGTTGTGCCCAAATACCAGAACCCCCAACCTATGTCAAGAATTAATTGCAACTTTAAGATACTGTTTCATTTTTTGCAACAACGATAAGCTAAGGGCTACATTGCGAGCCTAATTTCCAAGTTATGCTTTTATCTATATCATTAAACATGATTTTCGTTTTTATTATGAATTGGACTAATAGGGTTACTCGTTACATGACATGTAAGGGAATGATTGGAACGTCGTTTTTTTTTTTAATTTCTTTTGGGGCATCAAATTCTCGTCGTAGAGTACCAATCGAATGTGTGTGGTGTTTAGTACTTGTACATAAAATAAGTGACTATTTTTATTAATCAAAACGCATTATCTAACACTTTTTAGCTTTAACTTTCTCATTTGTAAGATAACAGATGAAAAATTTTCGAATAAAATGTTTACATTTAGGAAATATTTTTTTTTAAATGTACTATCAGCAAAATATATGCATAGGTGAAAAATCAAATCATAACAAACTAAAAAAAAATGTGCTCAGGTCTCGATCTCTCATGTATGGAGCATTTTTAATATGTATTTATTAAATAGTCAATATGGAATACGGTTCTTCTATTTGCAACTGACTACTCTAAAATAACTTTTCAAAACCCTTTCTTTTTTATGTTTATTCTAACGATTGGATCATTACAACTTCATCTTGCGTTCGCGTTTGATCGATATGTTGTTTTTACAAGTCATGACAGCAAACAAAAAAATTAAGAGCCTTTGAGATGTGTTATTTACTCGTTAAGTTTCAATGGTTAAAGCTTTAAGCGTTGACAACAATATATAACTTATCTATACGTAAAGGATCTTCTAATTAGAGTTTGACCTTTGTGTGCCTTGACATTGAAAAGAAGGTAACGCATAGAGAAACAAACAGATGGATGTTTGCTATCAGAGGAACAACCTTTACTCATTGTAGAGCATTCTTGTATTGACTTTATCGATTCTGTTTTGAAAAAAAAAAGATAGGAATGTACAAGATCTGATCTTGGTTCGTAATGAGAATGAAACAGAAATTAGAGGGCTGTTGATCGTTGTACAAAAGCTGTACATGATGATTTTAAAATTCTGTTTGAAATACCCCAAAAAACCGATAATGCGAGAGAAAGTTCCATTCCAAGTTCATTTTATTGGCTTGCTCTCCCCCGCAAACTTTTTGAAACAATTACAAACGTTCGTAATCAAGAAATATTCATAATCGAAGAGTTTTGTCATTACAATAAATCAGAGATGATTACGGCCTTTAACTAACTTGGAGTGATTACATTTTCCTCCACTGCTAATGGGAACTAAACCTCGACTGCTTGGCGGGAGATGTCGAGTTGTGTATCCTCCATTAACCAGCCGCTCTGGTAGAACTTCATTAGCCGTTATTGGTTCCATTGATTCTCAAGTTTTTTTCTTCTTTTGAGATTCAAAGACAATTACACTATGAACTGTTTAGTGAACTGTCTTATCTTTTCTTTTTCGCACGCTTTTTGGGGGTTTAGTTTGATTCATTAACAATTGCGCGTTTCAATAGAATATTAATGCAAATGAAATGCCTGATGATGTTTTACCGTTTCTATTCGAGTTACAAATTGAAATCGCGGTTCGTTGTTGATTGTTTTAGAATAAAAATAAAATAACTACAAATTCAAGTATGTTTGTTTAATTTATGTGCAAATTATATAATGACTTGAGTCTTTTTTATCTAATATAAAGAAAGTAGATAGCATTAAAAGCAGAATTTATAGATTTCCCATCTTAAAAAATGATTATTTAAATTTGAACGAATTTTAGTAAACTACTATAGTGTTGCAATTTCTAGCAGTCCGCATTCCTTTGTTTAATTTTGTTATAGTTAGAATTCTAAATATTTGTGCATACACCAATGCCTGATGGCGATCAAATCCCGTGTTCAGCATTTATTTTTGGAAGATACCTGGTGAGCTTGCAACTACTCCATGGTTTTACGTGCAGAGAATGTTTCAAATTATTCTTTGTAATTAAAAAAGAATGAACATGTTGTATATGACGCACTAAGTTTGTAAAAGTGAAAGTATCAAAAAAGTTGTGAAGACCTTGCATCTCTAGCCAGACAGTTTTGCAAATTATGTTTTATTTTCGTTTATTTGAGATAAAGAAATGTTATCGCTTTTAAATTCTTATTTCACATTTGATCTTTGAGCTCAATAAAAGCAGAACAAGAATTGAAGATAAAAAATACGCCGTGCTCATTACAACTTTGTATATTATGCACAATTATCTATTTCTGCAGGGTTCTAGTCAAATAAATAGTATACCTTTGAAATGAAGATATTTTATTTTAATTTTTATTAACTTGTACGTACATGTATATGATTTGTAGAAATATTTTTCAAGGTTTTATCATAAAAAGAGAATGTATAAAAACACGACCATATTAAAGTAACTTACGCCCTCCATTTACCAACTTTTGATGAGAGAGGTCGTCTCAACCATCGGCGGATAGTAGCAAACAAAGATTAACAAAGGCACATTAGAAGAAGATTCTTTTGATTCCCAAAACAAATATACATTAAATATTTGTATAAACGCAGATATATTTGCCTAAAAAACTCAAAGTGATTGATATTTAAACGTGACAAAGCACGTTCAACAAAGATAGATAGCCAAAGTATATTTTTTGCTTTCTTTCAGCGATAAACCGACAATACATAAAAACAGATTCCAGCCAAGATTAATAAATCCTATATTGTAGTCGCGTTAATATTGATAATAGTAATTTTACTGGTGCGGTCCTTGCCCCAATAGTTCCGCACACAACTCCAAATTAGCTTATCAATAGGTACAACTTGCAGATCTGTACGTATATTGTGAAGCGTCATTGTGAACTTTGTATTTATTTCAAAATGTCAGTATTTTATTTTGAATGTTATTTCCATTGTTTGCCTGTTGGTTGTTATCATGTTGTCCTTGTAGTATTCAAATACAACGGGCGTGTAAAGATGTCTAATGCACAAAAGGTCTGATTAACAAAGAAGACCAAACTCAAAACACTTTTTTGTAATCCTGTACTTAGTAAAGAGGCTGAGTCAATGCCCATCAGATAAACCCGAAAAAAAAATCAATATAGTCTTTCTAGCATTAGTGAAGAAAACTTCAAAAAGTTGTACATTTAAAATTCGATTCAATCTTAATATATAGAGTGTTTTCTTTCTCAATCGGTTTCAGTGGTCTTATAAATGGCCATGAGCTATCAGTTCTTTAAAAGAGGTTAATTGGTCAAAAAAAGATTCATAAGCTCTACCATAAACTTCTTATAATAGTGTGGTTTTGATAGCGATAAGCTATCATTTGATAAAGAGAAAACGAGAATGATTTAGTTTTTCCTATACCTGCTGTATATAAAAAATGAAAATGGACTTGACAATCTACATGCAGCTACTTTAAGAAATATTTTCTTTCAAATGAATTTGTGATTTTGGGATACATATATCACTTATAACCGAAGGGCGTTCTTTTCCTTTTTTTTTAATTTTACTTAGCCAATTGACAGTGCACGTGCAAATGCTCTACACAGAAAGATGTCAAAATAAATGTACCTGTCAGTGAAAAACATTTTACTTAATAGAACGGTGGAATGCAATTAAAGTTAAAGTACAAAGACAAACTTAAGTTATCTCCTCTGTTTACCTAATAGAAGTATGAAAATGCGTGGTATAACTGTAAAAAGGTGCACGTGTACATAGCTGCAGAAAATTAAGATATATCGATAAAACAAAACATTGCAATAGATGGGTAAGCCTAAGGATGATCCTAGATATTACATAAAACACTGTGTTTTGTCTTTTTTTTCTCAAATAGAAAATGTAAGAAAATTTTTTTTTGAAAAAAATTAGCATAAATAATTGTTCCAGTTAATCTTCACTCAGCAAATGAATTTTCTTTTATTTTCACCTCTGACATATGTTTTTGGAATTATTCAACACATTTATAGATGTCCGAATTCAATGCTGTACAAACAAGGTTTTTAGACATAGACTGTCATATCTACATAAATCTATTTTCTTTAAATCTTACTCGTGGTCACTCTCCTCGTTCAGATAATACGATGAATAGATTACAAGTGCTATGTGCTGTTCCAATTAAAGTAAGTCTGTCCCCCAACAAAGACAGTCTACATACAAGTGTCTTGCACGTGGGGTATGTTTGTGAAATGGCTCAGCAGGAGTGTGAGACAAGTGTCATGTTCACTAAATATTTCAGACAATGTTAGTTTATAAAGGATATTGACAATTTAAACTGAAGACCAAGAAATATGCTATCCCCTCTTCTACCCCCCCCCCCCCCAATAAAAAAAAAGGTATTCTTTTTAAATTTTCACATTGTACTTGTATTTTCACTTTGACAGACGGACGACCAAAATAAAAAACATATATACAATTTTGCATATCAAATCAAGGTATTCTTTTCTATTAAAAAACCCAAATACCTTTGCTTCAGAATTTGGACTTATATTGAGTTTTTAATCTCCGGTAGATTAGAGTATCCAAATATCTTGACCATCCAGCCATTTTAAGACATTTCTTACAGATTGCTTTAGACAAACAGCTAACACGAATACATGTTCATATGAGATGCGACGTTACCATACAGAGACAGCAACAGCGCTTTTTGAATTTCAAATGCCATCATGGGTGTCATTTTGTTACCTTTCGTGAGCATTGCTCCTTGTTGTATGGGCTTAGAAACCGACCCTACCGTAGAATTGAATTATAAGTAAAGTTTTGATAACATCTGATATCGTCACAGATACGAAGAGCCTGTTCCTTATTGTATATTGAGATCAAAGGTTGTTCTTGGGTTAAATGTTTATTGCCATACCTTGCTTTACCCTGCTCAGTCTACCCGCAATGTCATAACCCTTTGTAAGAGGCGACAGATTTTAATCGTTTTATCAAGTTTTCGTTATTATTGCTCTTAGATATATACGAGCTGTCGGGGAAAAAGATACAATGATATAATGGAATGCACGACATGGCCCATCATTACTTACTCGCATTGAAAACGAAGATTGCAGAACCATTCATAAACAGGAGAGTCACTCAAGGGAGAAAATTGATATAAAAAATCTCCACAACGTTAAACGACACATGTATAAAATACAGACTTAGTTGGAATCATACAATTCCTTCCTTGTAATGTCGAATTTGTTTGCACGTTATGGTGCAAGAACTGGCCCATTTATCTGATTCAAGATGAACCCTAGTATTTTTTTCTCATAATAGCGTTATTAACAGTGACTTTATTTGCTGATTTTAACAACAGTCTGTTAATTTAGGGGTTTGCAACTCTGACATCCTGAAGAAAAAATACGCTAAATACGAGTAAACAATGAATAGGCAGTGGGCAAAAAAACATAATATGTATCATTTACATGTCATCCATTTTATCCTTTAATTAAATGAATGTTTGAAGATAATTAACTGTGTCATTTTGACAACGACTTCAAAGGCAAAATATCTATCATGGAACGCAAATTCGAATTCAGAAGGTAAACAAATGTAAAGAAATTTCAATACTATTATATAATTTTGCCAAAGGAAGATATGATTACAGAAAATTGATGTAAATTTGAAATATAAACTGCATTTCACATAAAAGTAGATGTATTAGCTTAATTTGTGAAAAGATGCAAGGCAAAATCTATTAGTTTTTGGTATGGAAAAAAGTTTGTATGCTGATAAAAGTACCGTAGTAAAACAATTCTGCCAATATATAGACCTTCTTTGATAAAGAATGGTTCACAGGGGTATAACCGGCACTTGTATCTACTCTCACCGCAAATTAAACTCCTGGAATCTCCCTCGTTGGTACAGTTGATGCTCATCGAACACCACACATACCACCACTTACTGAAGCGTTTGTGTGAGTCTGTTGTCAAGCTTGAAGAAACTTTCACAAATAGTACCAATTTGATATTGTATATTTCAATAGAAGAAAAATAATTGATATTTATTAGATATGAAGTGTAAACATTTTTGTTACTTACAGTGTATATGTACTTTGTAAAAATGATATGATTGATATTGCATATTTTTTTCACGTTAATGATCCACATGTAGCCATTTTATACAATGCTGGCCAAATAATATTTCTTCCTTTCGCTTCCTTTACGAAAACCTGTTAATAAACTGAAAACTTTAATTGGTGATTTAATTGCTGTAAGAAGAAAAGCATATCCAAGTCAATGGTTGTCGGGCTTACGAGGCCAGTTAAAATCAAGTCGTTGTTGAAAATATCAAGGACTCTTCAATCCAATCAAGTTTCTAACCCAAACTTGAACGAAATTTTGGAGTATTGCTCATCAATATCAAAACTGCATTAACTAGAAAAGTTCCTTAAACAACAATAGGTGTGAAATTTTAACCAAACTAATCCGATAACTATGACATACGTCACGCACGTAAATCAAACAGTTTTAGAATGTGGCGTTAAGATACCGAGCAATGGTTTGTGTCACTGGGAGGTATAGTGACACAGGTGAAAGTATGGTACTTGCTAGTTTACAGATAAACACCTTTTATCTAGAAGTTTGTCATTTCACAAATTTCGAGAATGTAACAAAATCAAAATAATTTAGCAATTATTTTATTGTCAACTAAGTCATTACATATTTCAAAATGGGTTGGGGGCTCTAGAAAGCAACTTATGATATTTAAGATAACTTCAATTTATCCGATAGAAAATTCACATATCTAAAATAAAATCTTAAATTTTGATGAATACTAGTATATACTGAATGTCTCTTTTTCCTTCCTAAAAACCTGTGGTACCATCCCTTTTTGAAAATCGTCTATTCCTACTTCAAATATTTTATGTAGTTTTTACCAGCGTCAAATTTTTGATAAGTTGACAAAATACTATTTACTTACATTAAACCAACATTTGTTCAAATAGGATTAGCAAAGTAACAGTTGTCATGTTGACACGACCAACTTTCCGTTTCTTTGTGCGATTTTTTGGTCCCTAATTCTGGGCAAATAAAACAGGTTTGAACTGATTGTGAAATGGAACGCGACAATGGGAACATAACGCTGAAATAACAATCTAATTGAAAGCGTATGTTGTATCAAAATAATGCAAACAAGATTATTTCATTTGATTACAGTAAGTAAGCAATATTATGTGTGCAATGAACGAGTACGTTTGGTTAAATTTAGAAATAAAAATCAATTATTTTATATATTTGATTACCCAGTTAGATATAAACAGGAAAATTGAACATTATGCGCGGTGAACAGCTAAATTCAAAGGGGGGGGGGGGGTCCAAGGGAGGGTTATGTTTACCGGGGGGGGGGGGGGGGGGGTCGGCGATTTTCGGTATTTTTACAACGTTAATTTGTTTTTGTGAATTTCCATTACTCCCATGACCACCCCCCCCCCCCCCCACACACACACACACAAAAAGATGTCGGTGGTGTGTCTATATGGGCACGATATCTAAACATGGATATTAATAGATGCATTAATAGATGTATTATATAGATTCCATATCTTAGCAAAGTTAATTCAATAAAATATATAAAGGCTGTTAAAGAAAATATTTCTTGTCACATAAATTTTCATTTTAACTTACAAACTAAGACATGTGTAGTATACTTGATTAAATCATTTTAGATGACATTGAAAAGTCGTGTCTGGAATTGGTGCTATATATTTGGCATCTTACTCTGTCTAGGGTGTCAATAGCCCAAATATTGATGTATCTAAACTATTTAACTTTTCGGTATAGATAGCTTGTAATGTGTTCCGTGAATAATGGTATCGTTTATAAAGAGAAAAAATTGATAACAAATTGTGTCTTTATTACAGCAAAACGTGTGACTCAATCAATCCATCGGCGCTACCCCCACAATAACTTCTTATTTGATATCTTCACAATTTGTATTAGAAGTAATATCCAAACGCTGTTTGCACTAAGTTAAAGTCAACGCGTACAACAACGGAGAGCTGTTTGAATTTGATAAAGTTATATAAAGATCGTGCAGAATTGATATAAACAGTTTTTGTATATTATCTTCATTACTTTCAACTATGTCAAAAAATTGATTGCATGAATATTCACTAAACCATGAAGCTACGATTTCTGTTTTAGATTTGTTCTGATACGGTTACGGACATTGTAGCAGTGATGCTTTTTACACCTCAGTCAATAAAATACTTGCACAGAGACTGTCATACAGATTGTAAAATAGGAAACCGTGCCGGATATTGATTACCCGGTGACAGGTTAAGAGTCGGCTCTTAATATAGCCTTTATGTTTGTAATTCAACGAACAAACTATTTGATGACTTTTAGATGGCTCTTGATAAAAGAGACAGTCGTTACTTGTATAGAACTTTCTGCAATGTTGCACGATTCGCAAAAAACATTCAAAGGAATAGAAATATGCGTACCACGGTATTGGTATCTTTAAGCCTATAAAACTTCTACATTTCATTATCTCCAAGTCTTTAATTTTTTTTTATTGTTTTATAGGTTTTATTGATTGTTTAAAAGCAGTGATAAAATTCATTCTTCGTTGCATAAGAGAATAATGAAAACGGATTCTTGTGAGGTGAATGTTTGAAAACGGAAGAATTTTGGGAATTTCATGATGGAGACGATGATACTTATGAGGAATGACAAGTGAAGTAATACTGCAATGTTTGGAACATTCACGTGGCTTCCAAATTAACTTTATCGGATAGAAACATGCATTATTTGATAACAACTGCTCATATGCCTTATTCTAGGTGGAAAAAATGCCACAGCTCTACATATATTCAACACCTAAGATAACGCGCATGTTCAATGGAATGTTCTGATCTTTTAAAACTAACGTAAAAACTTTCTAAATGCATGATTCTGTATACATCTGAAATAATATTGAGTGGATAAAAGCGCTTCAAATGAATTGTTCCGCACTTTTTAGTCAAGTAATAGAAATGTTGGGGTCAATATACCTTTATTCAAGTGTCGTTTAGCTCGGTTTGATAAATCTATTGGGGATTCTCGATTTAATGCTTGATTTATTATTTAATGGCAAACTGCGATTTTCTGAATGAAAGGCCGAGACCCCTTGACCTATATCAGCAATCATTTGTCCACACGAAAAGACAGCCAATTTACAGAAAGAAGTGTTTTACTTACACCAAAATACCCTGGATGAGAGACATCAATGAAAGGAAAATAGCGTAAGATTAAAAGTTGACAGATTCCGATAGATGCATTTCCTTTTCATGATAGTTGCTACTTCGAAATCAATAGTTCAACAAATGAGAGTGAAATGGGGTCTTTCGAGATATATTTTTTATATTTTTGATAACCTTCTATTTAATAGATTTCTGAAGCTCTGCGTGGTCTGGATAATTTAATAAAAGGTGGCGTTTAGAGAATTATATTAAAGATATTGTGATGAGAGAAAGATGTGCAGTTTGGAGCTTGAAGTGTCAGTTATTGTGAAGAGTCGGTCTCAAAGGATCGGTAAATTGAATTCAGGCTCGATCTTTCATGTATAATTATCGAAACATATGTTGCGAGAAGCACTTCATCAGTTTTTTTGTAATTGGTTACTTTTGGGCAGTGAAACATGGTCAAGGCAATAAACCCATAGATCTTAATTGGACAAAGACCTATTGGTTTCAGCTGATAGAAATCAACCTTAGACCAAAATCAACACGCGTGTCGCGGGGCTTCCAAAATATTTTATTAGAAACAGTTATTGTTCTTTATTTGAATATTGCATGTTATGTAATGCTACATTGTATGTAAGCGAACGAATCGATAACCCTGTTTCTATTCTTCTTTTTCAAAAATGGCACGGTTTTGGTATCTGCAATTCTTTTTATTTCCCTTAGATCGTTTTTTAAGATTTTATGAAGAGTTTTGATAATGATACTTGAGATTAAATTTTGTCGTTGCAATGAATCTCCCTTCTCTTTAGTGTGTGGTCCCTCGAGTCTATTGTCGTTGATAGCAGAGGAACATCATTACAGACAATTAACACATGTATCTGCCAGGGTTAGCTCTTGCACTTGTTTATTTGTTCAGTCTGATAAGCTAGCGTTTTATTTCTGCATTCGAAAGGCAGCAAGATTCTTCCTTCTATATGCACATAGAGCATGCTCGTGGAGCAATACTACATGTTTAAATTGTTATGTAATTTCAGCGATCGGGAGAGAGGGATGCTTGGTAAAGTTAATCATGTGTAATGGAAATGGTAATACAACTGTTCGGATAAAAATTATGCAACTTAATAAAAGTAGGTTCAATCTCTAAACTATTCAGTTAAATAATTTGTTCTCTGGCATTTATATTCTTATATAATACCAACATTTTATATATTAAGTGATTTACATGTATGCAACAAAGGGCTAGTATACTGTACCAAAGACACAAAGTTAATAGGTATATTCGAATATATGATAGGAGTTTCTTACTTACGGTGTATTGCATCGACGATAATTTCGAGCTCTGTCATCGGTTGTTTTTAAAAACGTGTATAATAAAGACGTTTATGTATAAGTATCGGTTTGAACCAACAATTAAAACATAACCATGCAATTGCATCAAATTAAACAAGAAGAAGAATAACAACAACAACAACAACACAGTGATCCACATGTAAAACAATTTTGTTAACACGGATCTCGGACAACCGCCATGAATTTGGTGCACGTACATCATGTGTTGGACATGACGTTAACGCCACCACAGCTGGTGGCTGGCTGCGGTGATCTGGTTTGACTTTAATTACTAATTTGTCGGTAATCAAGCATGAATCCTACTGAACATATGCAAAATATTTTACAAGCTGGCCCTTCTTCCTTTTTTACAATATATCAGCAGGATTTAGTTAATATTTACAGACGCCGGTCTAATTCAAGAAAGTTTAGTAGGAGTGAAGTGCCGATATACAAAATATAATAGATTCTGGTACGTTTTAAATCTTTGATACATGCTGGCTGTATCAACCGTATTATTTGAATGGATTGTGAAAGGTCTGTCAGGTCATAAAGAATTCAGCGTGTGCATGTCAGTTCTAACTTTAACCTTTCAATTGAAAACCATTAAGACTTATTTCTCCTGTAATTTGTTTTAACATCTTCAGAACATTTAGATTTTCATCTTATCGTATAAATATTCAAATGACCATGAACATGGATAACGGGATTCTGTCATACCATTGTATTGTGTCGTGAGGTTTTAACCAAAATTAACTGTATTGATTTCCAGGGAACGGAGATTGTGGCCTGCAGGAAATGGCAGTTTAAGAAGAATTAAGTGATATGTTTGGCATCATTAGCGTCCGACAGCAACTGGCAGAAAAAGATGTAATGATAATGGGAGAAGTCGATAATGAGAATGGAAAGTGTGAATCCGTGAATTACCAAGCTCGGGTTTCTAGCGAAATCCTTTCAGGAAAGCACACCTGGGCAGTGGTATTTCCTGATTTGTTGATTTCTGAAAAACATGTACTTTAATTTTAGAATCATAAGGAGATACCTAAAAAATTCAGAGAGTTATGCAATTTGTGTAGGTTATGTCTCTTATATAGTCAAATTCCGTAAGTTCATTTTTAAATTCTTTGACTTACTACGTAAATTAAGATTAAACATTGTAATATAACCACACGATTCTACGCGTACATTGTGAGAGTAATGTTCTCTGGACGAACTTTGCAAAATACTATATGAAGTGTATTTTCCTTAAATATTTATTGCAATAACAAAAACATATTTGTAGCTTCCTTAAAGCTCCCTTGACGAAAATTGTTAAAATTGATATCTAAAAATTTGCCAAAATGATATAATACTCTATTAATGGTCTCTGAAAGTCAATAACAGTATTTATTTTGCTGGATGGGTGTACTGCCCTCTATTTTATAAAGTGAAAGTGTAAACCACGCAAATCCATTAAAAAAAACCCTGGATAGATCATCCCAAAAAATAAATGCAAGCCAGTTGATATCGATTTTATCTTCAAGACAAAATTAATGTATCAACTAATACTTTTTCTTGTGTTGTTTTTCGTCTATGATAGCGGAAATTGTTCAAAGAGTGAAAACCGAGTCAGCAGTTACATGAAACTAATCCGGCTTTATAAGCAGAAAGATGATAAATCAACAGAAGAGATATGCGTCTATTTCAAGTTTTATAATAACATCTATAAACCACGAAAAAAGAAGTCATTATGCAAAGATTGAAATGTCGAAAGCCTAGAAATATTGCTTCTTGCTGCAATGTCTCCGTCTAGATATAATATTTCCATATTTATATGATTAATGCGTAATTCGGTTGATAAAATTTGCCCCTAGAAAAATCACAAATCCCCACATCATTGCACCCACGATAGTTTATTTCCTATTGGTATTTTGAACTGAGCTCTCGACGTTACAAATACTCTTGTCAGTTAGCTTTTGACGAGTAAAGGCGGAAATATTAAGTTTGTTGACAACATTATCCACAGATATATCAGAATGTAGCCTTATGATCCCCTAGACCTATATACTTCATCCTAGATCTAAATGGGCAACCTCTATAACTGTGGAATATTCTGAGTATTCTGTACCATAGTAAAACTCGTCTAGCACACAAACACAGATATAGCAAAATCTCGGATATTCGTAGTTTAACAAACCTTTGTCAAATGTCACGGTTACAACGTAATGGTCTAAAGGAATTCGCCATAACCGAGTTTTATTGTAACAACATTTAGGAGGTATATTACAATTTACGGCTAATTGACACAATGCAGTAGAGAAATTAACATGCCTTAATGTTGATATTCTACACGCAATGAAAAATGTTTTCGATTAGGGTTTCTTTGGACTTCTATACTATAATGATGATCATCAAGTCCATATAGAAATTGACTTTCAGATCAAGGCAGAACTCAGAGATGTATAAGTGACATTTATCAGTCTGAATTATCTGTTGACTATATAGCGGAATCGATCTTTCAATCTGAGCATGAACAATACAGCTCAAGGATTTTCCGATCGGGACATTTATCCGCTGTGTTCCGACCTCAATTTCAGCAGTCGTCTGTTCACTATATAAATCATGACTTAAATATGGTTGGTAGAGCCCAGTCCATCAATGTTTTTAACAGTTTTATTAACTGAAAATTATTTATGATGCGCAAACATTGGTAATGGGGAAAGTCGATTGTCTAATTCATTATTCACGAACGATAAATATAGCTTGTCTGGTAATGGAGGAGAAAAAAAACCCCGAACAATACAATTAATGATATGGATTACATTAATGGTTTGTTTAGATGTGTATTAGCAACATGAAGAAGGATGTTTTCTTATCAATGTTGTATAGCATTGTCATTTATTCATCGAAATAAAATGTGCTTACTTGTTTCTTTTTTTTTTTAATTTAAGCTTTATTTAAAATAAAACCAAAGTTGGGAAAAAAAATTCAAATTTGTTTGTCTTTCTCTTATGTTTTAACTTTCTACAAATAAATCAAATCTTAATTTGTAGAGTAACATTGCCAACACAACCAATTTTATTTTTTGAATTCCGACCCCCCCCCCCCAAAAAAAAATCTGATTTATAATATCCTCCAATCGCTTCTTTAATAACGTGACTTTGGAAATGATAGACAAACTTGTACCATTTATTAGTCAATAAGAGCATAGTTAATGTTTTTAGAATAAAGTAACGTGCAAAAGATGGTGATTTTAAAGGTCAAAGCATGTTTATTGAGCCTAAACTGCAACGTACTGTCTTGCGTTAAAACTCTTCTCGAAGCCAACTGAATTATGTTATATTAAAGCTCAGACCCCATCTCATCCTCGAGTCCACCCCACCCCCTTCGAAGCCTACCAATGAGTTGTTAAGGGTCAGGGGGCAAAAAAGGGTCAGCAAAGATCTCCCGGTACTTCCAGAAACCAAGTGGTATTGATCGGGAAACATCACAAGGTTGTGTGTCGAGTCCTCGTTTATTTCCTCCGTCTTGTGAAGATTCTTTGAGATGGAAGCATAAAAGTTGGAGAGTTCTTTTTATACTTCTTTATTTCATTGTTTATTATCCTTAGAGCATTCCACTGACTTTGAAATTACAGATAACAAACAAAATGGATCCAATTGAAGCTATAATGAAAATTCGATCAATGACTTTCATTAATGGAGTTGTAAGGTTTCCTTGATGGCTCTTAATACTTCTTATGACTGGGTAATTGCATAGAAAATAAACCATTGAACTTGGGTTCTTATTGGGTAACGAATTTTGCATTTAATACATGCATTAAACACACATGCACCTGTTTTTTGTGCAATGTTTAAATATTTTATCCCGGCAAAATTTTTGATACGCTTCTTAAACAAGAAATTGAATATATCTCTTGTAAATGCATGTACTTTTTATTTGGTTCATGATGATTTCTTTTAATGAAGTCGTAATCAGGAGTACATGTAGTAGAATGCGATCTGATTGGTCACCGTCGGTCCATTCCCATTAGTCATACTGTGAATATACATGGAGACTTGTCTTTTGGTAAATAGCATTGTGTATTGAGGATGTCATTACTTATCTTGGCTTACGTAAACAAATTTATGAATATTAATATGACATGTATAGACTTCTGGCTTCCACTTTAGCCAGCGAGTAAATAGTTGTCAGACAGTATAAATGGTCATGTCAACAACATTACCATTTTGTATAAGGTCTTTCGATAATTACATGTGTATTTATAAAAAAAAATACAAAAAGATAACACTGATTAAATG
Source organism: Magallana angulata (assembly GCF_025612915.1). NCBI lineage: Eukaryota > Metazoa > Mollusca > Bivalvia > Ostreida > Ostreidae > Magallana > Magallana angulata. The sequence continues at coordinate 22,241,552 of NC_069116.1, read as the reverse complement.
ACGTCTATTCATAATTTATCCGTGACTGACCGTTATAAAGCGCGGCGCTATCATTCATATCTCGAATAAAATGCCAAGCAAAAAAAAATTTTAAGTCAAAAAAATATGTGCAAACTGATCAATATTCCGTCACTTTTATTAGGTCTCTAATACCATTCCCAAGCCCGTTCAAAGTGCGCCTCCATTACAGACCTAAGGAAGGAAATTGTCATTCCTCCCAGCTATTTGTCTTCGTTTGGACATAAACAAATAAAGACTTTCACCAAATCCCAGCATCTATAATTTGATAAGAGTCTTAGGATGATAAAATGACACCGATTCCTTTATAGAATGTGACAAGCAAAATTAATTTCCAAATAACTGAAAATGAATCGAGTAGACATTAACATAACCAGATGATAATGTATTTTAAAGGACAAATAAATGTTTGGCCTTACTATAGATCTAAATTCTGCATTTTATATCGAATAGCATTCATCTTTATCATTTTGTTGAGAGGTTTCATTAATCATTACGAAAGCACTAACATGTTCGTTAACTAATTATAGAAATAGGGCATTCTTCCATTCATTGAAATGTACAGAAAATGTTCGTGCTGTGTGTCAAACCTAATAACTTTGGATAACAAGGTTACTAATTCTGGTAGTAAACGTGCATTATTTTATCAATCAAAAATTAAAGGTTCCTTACTCAGTTCATTTAATCCACGATTCCGACTGCTAATCTGATACGTGCTTTTGTCTTGACAATGAATTATTTATCTGGAAGAGTGGGTGTTTCGAAGGATCTTTTTTTCATCTATGTCTAGGAGTTTCTCTTTCAACCCATAGCATGGTCTATCTCCAAAACAGCTGCTGTAGTATGCCAATTGATCACTATTGTTCCTCGGCATGTAAGCGAAATGTTTTTTTGTCACGGAAATCAAACGAAGTTGGCTGACATCATGAAATGTGTTGTACTCACTTCTTTCACACTTCAACATTTGCCAACTCAATCTTTTATATCCTTTCATCCATTTACTTGTATTATAATACGTATGGCAAATAGCTCCCAATTAAACCAAATTTTTCCCCAAGGAGAAATACATGCAAGAGTACATGTTCACAATGGTGTGAACTAGATGTCGAACAAGTTTCAACATAAATTTACTCATGGGAACATCTTGATTCAAATTTTTGCATGATATCACCAAAGATTTACACTAGAAATATGTATTTTTTAAATACTTCATGAAACATAATAAAAACGTTATCAAATCGTATCATGTAATAATTTAATGTTATTATGTTAACAATTATTTCGGTGTTGAATAATCTTTAAATGATTCGGTGGCTGTTAATATAAATGCATGCCAACTGCACGTGTTGTTTTTAACACGTTATACCGGTAACTCTCGTGGCGATTCCTTAAGCTTTTATCTCCGTTTTCACAGATTTCACATCTGTCACGATGAAGCTTTGAACAAGAGGCAATGATTGGAATACCAACCCTTGACTCTGGAGTATTCATGCTACAGGAGAACCCATTGAAGCCCGGGGAACTTTTGTCCTGTAAGAAAAGAGCTAGGAAATTGTTTTGACTTTTCTTAGGCCGCTGTAGAGACGGAGGGGTATAAGTGTCAGATGATGTTTTGCTGAAAAGTGATGGTTGTTTGCATGATGGCATAATGTAGGTATTTGAGTGTCAAGGAGATTATGAAGGAGTAAAACTTAATAGAAATAACCAATGTCACCTTTATAGCTTCCAGTAGTTCTCAAAGTAAAGCAAGACTGGTCCTTTATCCGATGTTAAAATTGGTGTCGTTATACAATGTACACAACATCCATTTCCAGGAAACGTATATACTCGAACCATTACGTATACATATTGGTTTACAAAAGTTTTAAGTTTTAAATTTGATGCATAACCAGGACCGTTGAAAATTGGTGTGTTTTCCTCGCAATCTCGCTATTTACCCCCACCCACCCAAGTTTTTAACAGTCGACCCTATGAAATGATACAATACACAATACACCCTTCTTATCTGAATCCGAATAAAATATTGACTGTCCCACCCTTCATTCACACATACGCTGCATTCTTGTAACTCAAACAAAAAATGCATAATTATGTTAGATGAAGTTGTACCTATGTCATCGTCTTTTCCTGTAATAAATGACAATCACGGGATATTGAATGATCTCATATGGGAATTTGTTCAACAATAACTGACTGTGACAGCTCACTAAATCTATCACATTGATCTCACATGGTTCATTTCTGATCACAGATTCAAACAATCGTCTAGAAATAAAAGACCTGGCCCGTCTCGTCTCTCCGCTGACTTGTGAACACCTGGCAATGATCTCTCACCTATACCGAGGTAGGTACTGTATTTATAAATCATAGTTAATAAATCCCCCTTCAAATAAATCTGATATCTGAATGCAAATAGCTTCTTGTCAAAGCTGGAGATAGATTAAAGGTAGTTTTATAGTTCGGAGTTTCATGCAGTGTATTGTCTAGTCACAAAAGGTCTTAAACTTGTAACAAGAAGAGGTTGATATTTTATCTCTAAATCGTCATTCTTTGTTTTGATTCAGACGAGCAATCTGAAAAACTATTATTTTTCTTTAAATGCAAATATGATGACTGTTTAAAATGATTATGAAGTAGTTATGACAATTATACATGTTTTATGAAAAGAAAATAGAATAATTCTATACAGAATAGGGTATTTTACAAATGACTTCTAACTGCAGACAGTTTAGATATGTATACGAATCACATTCCTGGACAGGTCATTTTCCTTTAATTTTTCACGACACTCCTTCACTCAACAAATGTTCTGTCCTCAAACCGTTTAAACTGCACATGTTTTGAGTAAGCGATCTTATACTGCTCTTGGAATTTTTCAGATAACAGAAATCGCTTTTATCAATCTTGGCATTGGTGTTTAAGACTGTCTTGTATTGCAAAACAAAAGACATAATACATGGGAAAATATGTTCATTGTATGGCGCAGAAATGTTCCTAAAGAACTCCCAAAGATCATATCTGTAGGACACACTACTCACAATGAAAAAAGAAATACCCGCAATGTATCATGGTACATATATAAAATATTTACTGACGATTCTTTGCGGCGATTGAATTGTGAAGTGCATGCCACTTCAACAAGTTTGAGCATTTTGCACTCTTTGCCAAGTTTAGTCGAATTCCAATTGATTGTTAACTTATAATTATGGATTGAGAAGTTGGTTGATTGTACATCCATTGTGGGTGAAGGAAAAGTAGGAGGGCTATTATCGAAACTTTTGAAATCGTCAGGTATGGATTTCTAATACCAGGTAATTAATACGTAAAAAAAGAATTCAATAACTCAAATTTTTAAATGTGTATTCAATGAAAACAGGAATAAATTGGAATTGACAATGACATTACTGGTGGTTTGTTATCAACATAGTGATGTTTCTAGGTGCACAATAACGTTTTCTTCCCTAACATCAGACCCATTGGGCGATATAAACTAATACATATGGTGGTTACCACAGACTTAAGAGAGATAAAGTCGTTTAAAGCGTGATAATCCCACACAATGATTTACCTTTCTCAACATTTTATCTTTATCTGTATACGTGCTTTGCCGAAAACCTACCACTGCAATGCAATCATTTTTTTTTTACCGATAACAACACCTTGACCCATTTCTTGTATTTTGGTTTACCTGTTCTTTCATCCGTGTGCAGAACTTTTTATGCATTTAATTCGTCTGTTTCTAAATATCTTTCAGCATAGATACATTTATTGCAATTGCTGTGCATTCGTCTGGCGGTGCAAGGTTGTGACACGGCCTGTAACAGCGGATGAATATTCAAGAGTGTAATAAGGCCTCTTCGTTCAACTCTTGCAACAGCTTCAACCACTTTTATAAGACCTCTTCACTCTCCCTTTATAGAAACACAAATAAACCCGGTCTATCTTTATAAAGATGAGGATCGTAAACTTTATAGTTGAGGTAATAATCTACATTCGACTGTGCCATTTAACAAATAGGTTTTACATCTGCCGTTAGGGGTTGTAGGTTTGGTGTTGCAATAAATGAAAGAACTTCAAACACTTGGACGTCTTTAGTGTAGTTATACACAGGTTTATGCGTAAATAAACAGGAAAATCGTTTGTTTAGCATAAATGTTTCGAAGCAGAACATCAAATGTTGGTCAAGGGGTTAAATTTAATTGGTTTCGTTTTATATAGATTGTATTTACATATACCCTACTGGCCTAGGCTTGTAACGATAAAAAAAAAAGATGCAGTTTTTCTGAATCCGTAAACTCAGTCCATTCAACAACTGGACGTGTGCGCCGAAAACCATTCAATCTTGTATCTTGAATTCCAGGTGTTTTTTCCTTGTAAAATTTATCACCATTTATGTCTGAGACGCATATTTTGTTTCTCAAACTGATTGAACACTTATACTTGAATGACGTAAGCACCATGCCAAGGCGCGCATTGTTTTTTACAAGAACCTTGTAGTAAAGTTTGGTTAAAAGTTGATGGAATACGTCATGTTATTATTTTAATTAAAAATATTTAACCTGCCAATGGGATGTTATCTGGAAATATTGAATAGGAAAAGGCTAAGCTACGCCTCTGTCACCGTTTGCGAAATCGAGAGGGTTTGAACCCAACAACACTCTTGAAGAAGCTACTATAAAGGTACTAGTATTTAGGGGGCGAATTTCTGATTGCCTGTCGTCATACAATGATGTCTTTCAAATAGACGTAATATCTACTTTGGTACATATGATATTGATTAATTTTTTGATCATGGATGTGAATATTTTCAAAGTTGAAATATTTTCCATGATCCTGAAAAATGAAAATCTCTCTCTCTCTCTCTCTCTCTCTCTCTCTCTCTCTCTCTCTCTCTCCTTCTTCTTCTTCTTCTTCTTCTTCTTCTTCTTCTTCTTATCTTGTTTGTTAATAATATCAGATATCAGTACGCTGCCCTTTTCAAAACAATGAAATATTACTATTAAAAAACCAAATACTTTGTAGAAGACAATTCGCATGTTTTGCGTCATTTTGTAATCAACAGTATTGGTTACGTGGCTTCATTGTACCTCGATCTCTTTTGCAAATGTATCGTAGTTTTCATATTGGATGACGGTTTATAAGGTTAATCTGGTAGAATTTCGGTTAGTCAATGTCATAGTAGAATACGGTGCATATGAAACTGCAACAGAGGGCTGATTCAAATTTGTGATAACACAGTCCCAGCAGAAACCCAGTAACCTTGTACCTTATGGCGGACTCATTGTTCTAGATGGGGATTCGGTCGTACTTTAATAAGAATGATTGGTATTTTTTGTAAGCTTCAAGAGTTTCGTGTTACCGATGACAATTGAGCCTGTCTCTGAATTAGGTATGTTTAGACGAAACGATGTCATAACAGCGACGATAAGAGGGGCTTCAAAGTGGTTCAACTGAGGTGTTCTGGGCATTGGAAACTGTATAAGGTATGGTAACAGTTATTTTATACACATGGTTCGAAATAATCCCTTTCTAGGGAGAGAAAACTGGTGGAAAATGATACAGGTCGTGAAAATGTATGGTGTATCTGAATAATTTATCAGTCTCAATATCCTAGCAAATGAGTCTGACAAACTGTCCTTTCTTTATTGTAAATTTGATATACCCCCTGTCATCTGTGTATTGAATATAGGACAAAACGGTCAATTCATCATCTTCAATGAAACAAGACATGGGGTTCAATCTATCGTGTTTTCTGGGTTGATAGACTGAAGATTTATTGTATTTTTTTATACTTATTACTATAAATACATTACCACACACTTTATGACCGGGATCAAGAAAAAAATGCGCATGCATTTTACTGGACCCTAATGCCAAACTGTTGCGGTGGGGAATGGGGTATTATTTAATGAATAAGGAATCGTTCTTTTAGCATTATGAGGTGATCATCAAATCGGTCGGGGTGATCAAAAGGGCTTAATGGTAGATTTGATCACACATTACCCCCCCCCCTCCCCCTCTCGACCTTATTTGATCACCTCACTAAAACAGTGATTTCTTATCACTTTTATTCATAAAACTTTTACAAATGTTCAAATAAATATTAGATTATTGAGATGTTTACGTTATTTTCATTTCGTTATAATTTCGTTAAAATTATGCAAACCCCGCTCGCGCCTCACAATACGTCATTTGCGTCACTGATGAAATGTATTGGGTAATATATTACATATTAGATTCGCAGTGTTATCACTGATAAAGATACTGGAACATGCGCGGATCCAGAAAATTTTTCCAGGGGGGGTCCGAAGGATAATTGTGTTTGCCAGGGGGGGTCCGAGGCATATTTTCGCGATAATTTTACTATGTAAATTTGATAAATTTTCATTTTCCAGGGGGGGGGGGGGGGGGGGTCGGGACCCCCCCGACCCCCCCTCTAGATCCGCGCATGTGGAAAATGTAATAATACATAAACAAAAATGTTAGAATATACTAATATTCAAAAGCGTAACAAAAGCTGCCTTTCTACGTCCCATTGAACTTATTTCACTGATAAAGATAATTGCTCTACACGGAATAGTTTGTGCCTACTCTCTAAATGTAAGTTGTTGATTTAGTAGCAGGCACGTAGCATCGTTTTTGAAAGTGGGGGGGGGGGGGGGGGGGGCCAGACTCATCCAAAATTTTGACAAGCAAAAAAAAAAAAAAAAGGGGAAATTTTTACTTTTCCAAAATCTTCAAAATCCTAATCCGGAAGGGGGGGGGGGGGGGGCTTAGGGTAGTATATATCTTCAATTTCACTCTTCATTTTCTTGCCCCCCCCCCCCTGGCCCCCCTGATGCTACGTGCCTGAGTAGTCCGGCCTTTTGCAACGGTTCAAAAGGAATATGAAATAATTATAATTTTTCTCTTCCTTAAATTATCTTATACGGAAAACGTGTTAGATTCCCTCTCCAAAAATGTGGAATTGGCAAAAAAATTACTCACAGGAGATGACATGCACAGCACAAATTTCTCTCTTCTTCAAATATGTTTCTTAATTGTTCTACTTTTAATCATCAGAATTTAAAAAAAGTAACATTTGCTAATAATTTGTTTGTAACTTTTTTCAAAAAAAATATTCCGTGTGTTATAATAATATAATTATCAATATAGTACAAGGAAATTTTTATACAAAGTTTGAAATAGTAGATGCCTGTGTTTGACCTAGTATATTCCGGTTAATGTTAATGAAATCCGGAAAGAGAATGGGAGAATGTTTATACTAGGACAGTTTTTGGGGCGCTTTTTCCGGCTTAGCAAGAAAATACAAATTGGACCATCTTTAATGTGTGATACCAAATAAAGAGAAGGTAAACGATATAACCAATGCAATTTTCTTTTTGATATAACATTACCAGTCTATGAAAAGTGGCTGCTGGGTTAGTATTGTCAATCACTTCAACTCAAGTCCTTGTCGGAAGTTCAGAAATTATAGAGATATGAGAATTTCTTGAATGGTTCTTCGAGAGTGCAATATACTACAGTGTAGCTGTTTCATAATCGGTGCTATTCTTAACATTGGAAATAATTAAGTTGATATAAATAAAATTTACCTTTATACCCGCCCATTAGAGTCATACTGTATTTTGTCACACAGGCACCTGGCGTTACATATATTTCTCAAAATAAAAACCCTATATTATTAGATATAGGGTATTTATTTTTATGGGTAAATATGATTTTCGTTATCTCCATATTTATCTAAATATATTAAACGCACTGACTCCCTTTATTCGGGAGTTAGATGAATAAATCTTCAAATGATTCTCTTCTGGTATATTGCACTTTTCACTGTATCTGAATACCACCTGCAGGGGCTATAGAAAACAGAGAAGACTCCACCGGTCTATACAAAATGATAGATGGCCTTGGAAGGTATAATGCGGGGATTCCCGAAGATTAGACCTGTTCATAACCAGGTCGAGAATTGAAACGAGACGAACTCTTTTTAAGTTCATCAGCGATATTACCCCACGGCTCAACTGCAGACGCGAGACAAAATATTTTTTTTTCATGGAAGCTAGCCGGAAAAAGCTGCACGCTATAGTGGAGAGGATTTCATAGGCTGTCCATTCACAACTCGGCAACTGCTCGGCGTTAGAGCGCTGTGTAGAAACCGCGTGTGTATTGACGTTTTGACAGGAGACCACAAACTTTACATTTTTTATCATCTGATATTGTATGTATTTATAAAACGCGTGTGCGATGGTTGATTTGAGGTCTACGATTTTAGCTCTCGGTTTTTGATGTTTTGTGTGGTTAGAGGAATTCCAAATATTCTGACCTGCAGACAGGTAAGCTTTGTTGTGATTTTGTCAATACACGTGTACCTATTATCAAAGTAGAAGTATGTGTATTGCTTGACAAAGAAGTGTGTATTGTCTGAGTAAATACACAGGTTTGTGCAGCGGGGGCTAAATGTGAACTTTAAATGCCCTTTTAATTCACCGCGAATGGAAAAGTATGTTTATCAATATCATTGGGTCCAAATAAAAGATAAAAGATGCAGCTGTTTTTGCCTGTGTATATTTAACCATCCTTTTTCTGTAGACCATGTATTTAAACTGTACATGATGTTAATTCTAAAAGAATGGTCTTTCTTGTATGCTTATAAAAATACAGCACTAAGCTAGTGCAGGGAATATTTCATATCTTGGCATAGTATATACGTACATGAACTTTTCAACTTGCTAGCAGAATGATTTCATCAGCTGGATCAACACATCATCACACTGGGGGCAATATATTCTCTTTTGAGAAGTGGACAGGCATAGCCTGCATGTAGGCTATGCCTGGATGTAGGCTATGCCTGTCCACTTCTCAAAAGAGAATAGGGGCAATATACTCCATTTAATGTTGCTTAAATAATCTTGAGAAAATCTACTATTCTTTTGGGGTGGATTGGGGGGGGGGGGGCACATATACCTTGAAGCTCATTATAACTTTATACAATTTTCTAATTTGACATTGAATATCCTATGTGAAAAAGATTAGGGTAGAGGGTGTTACATCTTTGCTAAGCAAGGGTTTTTATGCTACTCTCCTCATGAAGGAAGTAGCAGATCACAAACCCTTGGCTATCGAAGATGGGGCTCTTAATGCCATATTGTGTATCCAATTTTTTGTGAACAAGATTTCAATTGTTAATTTTTTTGGGTTACATCGTCATTGTACATGAAGCTCACTGCATGTGTAAAACACACTTCTTTAAAAGTAATTCTTTGAAACTGTAAGGGGAGTACTTAGGAAAATACATTTGTAGATTACCCTAAGACCGAACATCAAAACGGCCTCCCTGTTGATGTCTTTGTGGGTTCTGGGGAACAAGAGTTCTTGTGAATGATTTTGCAATAAGCAAATTGCCATAGCAACAGTCCATCAGTTTGTTAATTTGGCAGCTTCATTTGTATTTTAGTAGCCAGAAGATATGTACAGCATATAGACAAATTAAACAATTTTCAAAATCCCCCATGGAGTCTAAAAATCTCATTAATATTTACGCACAGTTCTCTAAATATACACTGGTTTGCAATAAAAGATTTTTAAGATACATGTATAAGTCATTTTTTAAAGGCTACAGTGTTTCACATTTTTCAGTAAACTGCACAGGGGCTGAGAAAGCCTGATGAAGTAACAATATATATGTAATGCATTCATGCTGTGTAAGTTTTTGCTTCACCGTGCATGTATGATGACTTTTCATGCACAATTAACTAAAGCTGTTAATGTGCTGTAGACAATTGTATGGAAATAATGGGTTGAAATGCATCTAAAGAACATTCAAGTTGTGAAATAACGGACCAGACATGTTCATATACTTATTTTTTTATATAGGGTAGAGAGAATAAAAATCTCAGAGAGATAACAATGTAATTTTGTGAAAAATCATTTTCTGCATTGCACTGCCTATATAGGCCATGTGCATCATGTACTTTCGTAGGCATCAAGATATTTCATTGCGAAATTCTGCTTATAACTGTTATCATGGGTTTTTATGTTATTTTATTACTTTTAAAGATTGCTTTTTTTATAGAGAAAATCTCAAGTATTAATTGCGTGACACCATCAAATAAACATAAAAACCCATTTGTTAAATTGAGCACTAGGTTTTGTAATTTTTTACACTGTGAGTAACACACGACACATATGGAATATGTTTAATAACGTGCTTGAAACATTGCAGCCTCAATTGAAACACTGCAACATCATTTAGATAATTGCTGTAACTTTCAAGAAATCTCATCAGATATTAGATATTATATTCAAGATAGCAGACATATGGTTTTTTTTTAAATTTTCCTGAATTGCTCTATCAAAATTGTGGGAATGGTATTCATCTTATAAGATAACCTCATGATTGGAAAATAAAGAGTATTTCCTCCCTTCAAGTATGAAGTTCATGCATACATTTTATGTGGATTATAACAATTTGAGTGATATTGAGTCTTCCGCCATACAAATGAAGCATTAGAAGCTGAATATCAATAAATGTGTCTCAAATAAAACTAAATGCTGTGCAAGATGTCAGCTACCAATAATTTTCTGGTATTTTGTTGTGAATTTTATGGGCGGTGTGACACATGAAGAACACAGCCTTTGTCTCGAGGTACATGGTGACACCCATTCACAAATCCAGCTCTTTCTAATTCTGGCCATGTTTTACCCTGCCCGATATGATGTTAATGAAATATTCAAAAGGAAATAGCCAAATAATACCAGAATTTTAAAGTACAACGTTGGTGATTCATTCAGAAAAATGTGATCATTTGGAAAAATTTACTGGAAAACTTAGTTTTTTATTCAACTTGATGATTTATATAGGAGAAGGGACGATTTGAGACCATGCAGTGATTTAAAGATTTCAAACATTTTAAGATATAAAAAAAAAACCCAATTTAACAGGGTTTGAGGAAAAGTGGTTTTTTTTTTTTTTATTTATGAGTAAGTAATGATTGAAATTGATGGCTGTCAAATTTAATTGGCTGCTAGTTAAACTTAGATAATTTAACAAAAAACCAACAGCATATATCCTATCAGTGGCTCATCCACCAAAATTATGTAATATTGTTAGATTTTTGTTTCCAGACTTTAGTATGTACTTGTCTACTTACAGTGACCCTATGCTTATCAATGAGGGGGTAAGAGAGCTATAGCTTTATAGTCCTTCTTTTTCATTTGATAATCAAGATCTTTTTGTTGTTGATGACACAAGGGGCCTGCCATTTCGAACATCCCGTGATTGGTACACTTATCACTTTAAATTAGACTTTCATGTTGGACTGGGCTCATCCAGAATTTTCTATTGATTTCAAGTAGTCTTCTCATATTTCCTATAGGCTAGCTGTACCTGATCCTTAACAAAAAATCTGTCTGGTACAGACACAATGTGATTGTCGGCTTGATAAGATTGAAAACTGCTAAAGGGCATTGAATGAGATAAAATTTAACAATTATAAAAGTTTTAAAAGTTGTGTCAAACTCTGATTTGTTTTCTAAAGTACATGTACAAGGTTGGATTTCAGAGTAATGTGGATTAAAAAATCCAATATCAGTTAATCCATGAGTGCACAGAAAACTTTTTTGTTTTTTGATTATATATAGATAAATGAATACTAATAATGATCCTTATATTGTATAATCCATGTGAATGTTCAATATATGCCATGAACATTCAATATTTTTCTATAAAGTTAATAACTATAAGTAACATGTAATATAAAAGTAATAATTGTGTATATTGTATGTATTATCATTAGGAGAGGAACACATAAGTTGTAAGAACTTGTTTCCAATCCTCTTGCATAATTACACATTAGAATATTTTCAAATCAATATTTTCCTATGAAGGGGAATAACTCTAATCAAATGGGATTTTCCCTCAACAGCATTCCTTAAAATCAATGAAACATCCTTATTTTTATTCCAAAGATAAATTCAAAGTTGAAAATGCATGTATAACATCAAGCTAGGAATTGGCAGTATACCAAAGTATCTACCAATACAGGATATGTCCATTTCCTGAAGGTTAGGCATGTTGGGGTCATGGAAAAACATGTCTTTGAAGTTTATCAAGGAGCTTAAATGAACTTTGATGAAAAGCCTTAATTTCCCAAAATAACCAAATATTTCATGTTCTTTTTCAATATGGTTTAGATTTAATTGAAATGCATGGAAATTTTATCAAAGTTTCTTGATTGTATAATGACAGATAATGACTTTGTTTGCTAGCAGAATTTCTTTGATGTGTTTCTTTATATGCCAAAAATTATTTTTGTAAATTTAAGGATTAAAAAACTGAAGGAAGTCGCCTCTCTTCTGAAATTTTAATTCAATTAGCATCAGTGTGATAAAAGGATACTGCCGTGTTGGTCAATAAATACCTGGAAAATTAAGCGCTAATTGTTATTCAGGTATACCCACTCACACAGCCTGACCTGGTCACAATGTTTTTACAGGACCATTGTGAACTTGAATTTGAAAACTTTAATTGACAATAATTGGTTGCTTTATTTTCTGGTTACAGCTCATTAGGGTCACAAACTGACAGAGATCAACAGAGAATATTTGTCCGTGTAAACAGTTCCAGGCCTGATTGACAGAGGAGAGATATAAGGACATAAAAGGGGTACCACCTTTGATAAAGATCAAATCAATTTGTAAGTATTCCACAGGACTTTCACTTTTTTATTTAATTGAACATGCAAGTATTTTAGTGGAAAATCTAATGCTGTATCAGAATTGGAAATTCAATTTTACCAGTATATGGACTTTAGAGCTGAATGCAGCTAATTAATCTAAGCATTCTCCTAAATTACCTAAATTGATACATAATAGAGTAAGATGGAAGTTTCATAATGAATAGATTGTAGAATAAGTGTTTACATTATATATTTGATAAAACATTTCATTTAATGAATAAATAATTAATTTAATCTTCATTAAGTCAGTAATTAATGGAGTACTTAGTGTAAACATAATATTGTACGTCTTCATCCGAGATGTCTGCTATGAACATCACAGATATATATGCACAAAGCTGTATAGCCTCGCTGTATCAGCAATCAAAATGCCAGCGACTTGCAGACATGGGCTAGGACAAATTAACTTCCAATAATACTCATCTGCAGCAAATCAATAATGGACTAGGGAAAAGTAATAACAGGCAATTATTTGGTCAAACTTGTACCACTTCCCTGCCAGTGGGAGGATGTACATGGCAGGTGCTTTCGTTGTCCATGTATATAAAATGCCAAAATGCTGTTTAACAAGAAAAGTGTTGGGCAGACATACTGGAATATGCATCATGTAATGTATTTGTGATATGAGAGAGATAATGTGGAGAAATTCTATTGATAATTGACATGAGGATGTTGAACATGCCCTTTCTGGTATGCGCACATGCTGCTCTCTCTCTCTCCTCTCTCTCTCTTGCTCTCTCTCTCTCTCTCTCCATGATTTTTAGACAATTGTTAAATTTAAGAAAATTAAATTGGTCCTTGAATTTTTTTATATACCATAAATTTGTAATGTCTTAATTCAAATACATTAATGTATAATAATTAAGAAAAACAGTTGCACACTGGCCATTACAAATTTCAAGCCATTTATTTACTTCCTTGGGATCTTTGTTATGTCAATATTTTTTATGGATATGAAAAAGTTCTCTGTGGGTGTTAAAATCACTGTTTGTTGACATGCCAAATATTGTTTTGAGATCTTCAACTGTTAGATATGGGGGTCTTGCTCAATAAATTGTGAAACAGGTGCCTCTCAAATTGAACCGTTATGCAAGGATTTTGAAAACATTTTCTGAAGCATTTCTTCAGTACATTGGATTAGTCCAAAGTGTTTTCATAGTCCAAACACTTTTGGCCCCCTATAATGGCCACAATAGAGAAATATTTTGACAAGTGTTGTGTAAGACTGTTTTCGTAGTTGAACTGATATTTATTAATGAGATTTCGCTATAAGTAGTCCTTGGCCAAATAAGTACCATGAAAAATGACCATTGTTCCCAGATTTCATGTCACTCTTGAATTAAATTTGATGAAGTGATTAATTGTGAGAGAAAACAAGACTGCTTTTGATGAAAAGCGACATAATGTAACTTGTTAATTCTATTGGTGTTTAACATATAGGAGAAAAAAAAAAAAAGTTAACAAAACATTCACTGAAAATTCATTACATCATCATATCCCTCCTCAAAAGTTAAATAATTGCATGCACTGCCATGTAATATGGGTCCGCTGATGATCAAGCAGTCCCATCATCACTCTTGTAATTCTGTACTGCGAAGTGGTGACACATTCCATGCACTAGCCACAAGTGAAAATATATTGGTTTAAGGGGCTGGTTTCAAGATTTTTCCTGCATTACATCTACTTTAATTCTTAAAATACTTCTGTTAAGAACTTTCCATTTCATTCTTTAACCAGCATCTTAATAATAACATTGTTCTGAAGTATACGTTCTTCAAGTGACTTGTTGAGTTTGACTCCTTAAGTTTATAATCAGTGTCCCTCTGCCATCATCATAAACAGTCAACCAAAATCATGATTGTCATATATTGCAACCACAGGCCTTTAAAATCTACGTAGCGTTTGTAAAATCTCGACTGTGAATTGAGCTGATTTAAAAATAATGATTAGTTTTTCCTAATAATAACCAAAACCTGCATGCATGCATAATTGTTTAAAATAATAACTGCATTATTTAATGTAAATTTTTTTTGCACTTATGATATATATATACTAGCTAGTATAAAATTTCATCACTAATATTTGGATGCATAAAAGTTACTGATCATTTCATTTGTAAGAAAAAAAATTATTTACATGGTACGTAAGGTAGCCAATAGTTGCTTTTTTATAGACTCCTCAGAGTTGTTTCCCTTTCACTGCAGTTTTCATAAAGGTGTCAAACTCAGGTGAAGGAATTCACCTGTCTTTCTTTAGAAGCTTCTTACAGCTCTGGTATTATTTGTTGTTTTAGCATGTGTCAAGGCTGTCTGAAGATGCCAGGTGAATTAGAATCAGTGTAACTGAAAAGATTTACAAGAATTGTTTTGTTAAGACTATCAAATAGTTGATTGCAGTCAGGTGTTGACATTTTTAGATAAGAAGTGTTTTATGTTTTAATTCTGTGCATATTTAGTTTTCAAATACAAAATAAGTTTAATAGAATCATGCATCTTGGATTGTCTAAGTATTCCAAGAACAGACGACAAAATTAATAAGTGTAACCCCACCCCAACTATAAGGGCATGTAATAAATATTATTGGATTTTTTGTTCTAATTCTGTCATTTATGCAAATAAGAATGGTCATCACATAAATATGCTAGCTAGGCTGAAATGTGATTATTGTTTTGTGTAAAAGTTTAAAGTGGTGGTGTCTGTCATGTGAGTATCACTGTGTTTATACACTTATAAACTTCCTTTTGATCTTCAATTTGAGTGTGCTTAAATAGGTCATGTATCTGTCCTGGTTGCATGAGTTGTTCACTGCAATTTAATATTTAATCTTTTCTTTCAATATTAATGTATTTTTAAATCAAGTTCCTTTTGAAAATTAAAAAAACTAAACATGTGCGATAATAACTTTTAAAAAATTATCAAAATAGGAAAATTAATATACAGCGTGCACATTAAAATTTAATATCTTCTGTAAATTTATGTTATTATATATTAATTATAGTATATCATTAATAACATAAGTTGTAGGGAAATGATCATTGAACTATCCTAAAGTCTTAGTTTAAAATGAAAGGGTCAATGTGCAAAAATAAATGATAGCGAAACTGATAAACTACAGGTACCATAAATCAAACTTGTTTTGTCCTCATGGCCATGAAAGCTGTCTGTCGGCTAGCTAACTTCTGGGAAAAAAGGAAGGTTAGATATGAAACGGCTGTCTGAACTAAATACAGCTTATTACCTTTTGTGTGTGTTTGTTTTGCATATTAATACAGTAGTCAGAAGAAGAGCCTTGTTTTTTGTACTTAACAAGTTCAGCATGGAATGTATTGATTCAAATACAGGTATGTTGTTCCGCTGATAATGTTTGGAGGTTTGATAATGGAATGTAAAAGGTTTGTAGTGATGAGAGGTAGAGAATGTGGTGAACATAGATATTTTTCATATATATAAGCTAGTGTACCTTAGGTTTGTTTTTGTCTCTTAAGGAGAGTTTAAATATGCATGCGTGGATGTGATATATTGTATTATATGTATTGTCAACTTGCATAATACTGAGCAAGTAACACTTGTGGCATGCAATCATCCAGGAATTTCTCTTTTAAAAATCTGAATACCTGCATAGAATTTGATCAGTTCATTGACTATGAGCTTGGTTCACAATCCCTTTATAATGTCAGGCTGTTATCTTACTATTAGAGACAGTGTTGAATGGTTACTATATGCATATGCATGCATGTGTATAATAAACTTATGTACACTGATGTTTCATGATGGATCTAAAATCATCCAACTCACATACCAATGTACTACACATGCATATATACATGTATATATAATTATATATGTCCCATAAACTACCAACAAATTTGTCTCCCCCCCCCACCCCCATCACATACACACACACACGATAAATACCTTATTTTACTCTCCCAGCCCCTAATATTTAACAACATGTATAAAATGATTTTAAAAAAATTGTTAAATAGCAGTGTGATCATTGTTATTTACTTAGATAATTATTATTTTCAAACTGACAAACTTGGAATTTTGCCCTAGGCTTTCTTTAATTGTGTGTGTTATGATAAGCATATCATAATTACTAATGACAGCAATTAATTGGTGTCCCCTTAGAAAAATAACAGTGTTTTATTGTGGTGGAGGTGATGATATCTCAAAGTTTATGCCACATTTATTGTTGTCCATCTTTTTATATTTATAATGTCAGTATTCACTCTATACTGGTGAAATACATAGAGGGGACACTTACAAAAGAAAAAAATTGTGGCATGTTTTTAATTCAATGATTCAAATTTTCTCCCCTGCCAAATACACATGTGTGTTTTGACATGTTTAAAATTTGGATATATAGACTAGGATTTTAAATAGACCTTGAAGATTAGTAGATGTAGTTGCATGCAGTTTTCAAGACTTTAGGAAACTGAAGTTTGACAAAGGAAAACAGGGATCCATCCCCCACCCCTCCAAAAAAAAAATTTGCTTGACCATCTTTTGATTGAGTGAAAAGGTTAAGATATATATTTTTGAAGTGATGGCATTTTCAATTTTAAAAAGGTATGATTATGGACATAAATCTCTTACATAGATGATGACAGGTTATTTGATTGAGATAAGTGGAGTTTACTCCCTGTTGCTTAAATGCTCTTGTTATATTTATATACGTCCCTGATTTGTGATCTGTATAAAAAATGTTATGCTTGCTCTTCAGTTAAAAAGCTAGAATTTTAAAATGTACATAATAATATCAGAATGATCAAGTTTCTTTTTTGTGATGATGTAATCTGAATACTTCTTCCTGTACATGTTTTTCTGCTTGATAGGAACATAACATGATTATTTCTTTTCAAGTGCGTACTTAGTGGTACGTGACAAATTTTTATCTATACATGAAGTTGAGAAGACGCTTCCGAATGTTTGCCTTATCTGTGATGATTGAGTGAAAATAATTTTTTTTTAAATGCATACTTATTAAGATAGAGGAATTTCCAATTAAGTAGCTGTGATTAGTTGCAACCTTAAATTTGTAGAAGTGTTAAATGGTAATATAAGACAGTCAATTAGTAACTTTCCATGCATGTTATACTGCAAGGTGGAACCTCTGATATAACTGTAAAACATATGCTTTTACAAGTGCAATTAGATTCATTTTAATTGATTAATTCAAGCAGATAATTTCTCTTTTTCGATTATTGCATTACACAATTTTAATTATTCAATGCGCTTGAAATTTTTTCCCACCTAGAATATAACTTGAATGATTTGGGGATTCCAAGTAAATTCAAGGGCATATCAATGAAAGCATGCACTGAATGAATTGTAAGTTGTTAACTTACCGGTAATTATTTTCTTTTTTTTTCAGATTGAGATGAGATGATCAGCACAGACTGCAGTGCTTCAAGGTCGCCACAGGTGTCTATCTTTGATGTCCCAGCCCCCACAGGTAACTATGCTCTTATTGAATTACCTGTACACACTCAAACATATCTGCAAAATGGGAGGAAAATGCCTTCTTTGAATGACTCTGTAGCTCTTGGACACATCATCCCTTTTTCTGTATGGTATATTAATTGTATGAGTGGTAAATGGGACACCTTGAGATATTAATATGGATAAAAGTACATTATATTCAAAATATAATCGCCTTTTGAAAAATTTTAAAATATTTGATCAAACATTGCATTTCAATTTTTATTAGAAAAGTTAAAATTGAATAAGTCTATCCGGTGGCTGGGTTATCATATAGATGAGTAGCTCATGTTGTTTTTGCAATGATCAGACTGGTTCGAATACCGACGCTTACTGTGCCAAATAGCTTTGACTAGAGATTCAAGGGGACTGAGTTTAAATGCAGGTTTGATCCATCATTATTTCTCCTATCCCATTACCGTACATTTGGTGCTATGACAACCCCCTGGAACTGACAGGTTATAAAAGAGCCTGCATGAGAATGGTGATCTTCATTTGAGGGCAAAAATCATTTAAGGGGGAGGAATTTGACTTTCAGACCAGTCTGAATATCAGTGCCAGATAGTTCATGCAGTTAGTAGAGCACCTGACTAGAGATTCAGGGGGCCAAGACTAAATCCTGATCTGACCCATCATTATTTCTCCCATGGCCATGCACCCATCCCATTACACCCCTAAATTTATTTGAACTTATTGCTTTTTGCTGTAAGACATCATTGTTGTGAAACCAAAAAAAGTATCAAATAATATTAAGAGATTGGTCAATTCTTAAAAATATTGAGGTATCCAATATACAATATTTTAGTCATGATACACCCCCCTTACAATGATGTTCTGCTGTGCAATATAACGTTATCATCATGCATCTATAATGATAATTACCATGCAGGGATGTACACCTGTTGTTGATCTAATGAAGGTATTTTGGTCTGTTCTAGTCGTATTGTGGTTCTACTTATTTAACCAGGTGTTCTTTAGAATGAAGTTGCAACTTGTATGAGACTATCTACTACATTTTTGTCTTGGCTTAGTTGTCCCCCTTGCTGGAACTCTTTTGTGTTGAAAGGTTAGCATGT
Organism: Magallana angulata; assembly: GCF_025612915.1. Classification (NCBI taxonomy): domain Eukaryota; kingdom Metazoa; phylum Mollusca; class Bivalvia; order Ostreida; family Ostreidae; genus Magallana; species Magallana angulata. The sequence goes on along the minus strand of NC_069116.1, from coordinate 22,222,235 downwards.
ATCTGACGAATGTTTATCTCTGAAGTAATTTTTGGTGAACCAAAAAATACACATTCTGGGTGAAAAAAATGTAGGACATCTCGGAATTAAACTTATGGATTAATGCTCTGGTGGCAGGTAAAACTAAATGAATTCATTTTTAATCAAAATCAGAAGGTAATGACCCAGTTTTTCGATGGACTCTGGAACTATGTCTCACCTGTGTTAGCATGGTTAGTCATATCTGTCAATGAAACCTGTTATACATGTATTTTGTCATTGGTTTTTTGCTACAATTCTTATTCATATAATGTTTTGAATTGTTTTTATTCAACACCAGTTGATTTATTAATAAAAGGAAATGTGTATGCATGATACTATTACTATATATTTTTGAATGACGTTAGAAATGTTTTTATTTTGTAGAATTTTATCTCAAAAATGCCCCGAGCAAGCTTAAAACATTTGCTCGTATTTTTGGGCATCACCACACTTCTGGTAACTGTGTACAATATTGGAAAATGTGATATTGCCAGAAACGACAGTAACTTCTATCGGTAAGTTTTCATATGAACTGTTCTTTGTTAATTTATTTAATTATTTAAAATGACATCTAAGTTATAATATTTTTTGAGATACAGACAATTGAGTTTATTATTGGGTGTACAAATTTTTGAAAGTTTTATCAACACCTTCTGATCATTGCTTTCACAAGTTTGCCAATTAGTGAAAGAGGGGTAACTCTACTTTTATTCTTCTTGCAGGGAAGAAAAATTGCCACATCTTGATGGTAATTTTGGTGGCACTAAAGGTTTTCAGCCACGAGTAGCTCATTCATATGACATTGCTAAAGAGAAGCAACCCATAGAATATGAGGAAATAGATTGTATTATAAATGAGGATTATACAGTTAAAGGGAGAAAAGAGGGCAGTGAAGTGTACATGCCATTTTCATTCATACAGAAATATTTTGAGGTATATACCAGACTACCAGTAGAGATAAAATACATGTATTAAAATTGGTTAAAAAAAAAATTGTGTAAAACCTTGACTTTGTTATTTACATATTGATTAAAATACTGTAGCAGTTTTTTTTCGAATACTTCAATGACTTTTCAAAAGTTCTCAATAAATAATGGACATTATAGATTTAAAAACTGCTTAAACTGGTAGCTTTGATTAATACATGTAACTAACGTAGCAAATAATAATTAACTTTCGAAAATATTATATCACACAACAATTACAGCATACATATGAAGAAAATAATTAAATTTATTGTTACATGTGCATATGTACTGTAGGTTTATGGAGATATAGATAAGTCGGACGGGTACGAGAGGTTTTCCTTCCACCACAGTTACCAGGATGATTTCCCCACTGGTCCCCAGCCCAGGTACTCCCCCAGTGGAGTCTTCATGTCCTTTGACCTTTACAGTGTAGAGGACAGGAACAGAGTGAAATGTGTCAGTGGGATAGAAGGTATGACTGGATTGAATTCTCATACTTAACTGTTATATATGGGCTGACCTGTCTTATTTAAAGTTGGAGCCAATCATTCTGTCTTGGCAAAAACCTCACTGGGTGTAATGTTTATGGGCTATGCCATGTAAAATTATGGCTAAACAGTTTTGTTCATTAGTGTTATATTTGAAAAAACCACTTCATGTAGGTTTCCCTTTAAAGGGGCATGGTCACGATTTTGGTCAAATTCTATTTTTATGTTTTTATTATTTACAATGCTTTAGAAATGCATGCCTAATGATCAAATAAAATTTGAGATTCATTCGTAGAGTTAAAAGTGAGATGCAGAGCTCACAATTCTTTGTCATGTAAACAAGGCTCGTGCCCTGTTTTTGTTTACATAGGTTCAATATACCAGTAAAAAATCTTTTTCCGGCTTATTTGTCTATCTTTTAATTTATTTTAAGCATAGATGAACAGTTCCTAACGTTTAACACATTCGGTTTAGGTTTAAAACTTTACTTTTTTACTTCAACGTTCAAAATGTAAACAAACGCTTTGTTTACATAGCGAAGAATTTTAAGCTCTGTAAAATTGCTTATAACTCAACAAATGACACTCAAATTTCGGTTGCCTATTAAAAATGCCTTTCTGAGGCATTGTAAATATTATAGTCGGAAAAATAATTTTGACCAAAATCGTGACCATGCCCCTTTAAGTTAATTGAATATTTTTCATAATCAATGGATATTATCTTACAAAAAATTTTACACTTAGATAAACTTACCTTAGGGTTACATTTGTAGTTGAATGGGAATAACTCTTTCATGATATTATTTTAGGTGTCCCAATATCCACACAATGGGATCACAAAGGTCACTATTATCCAATACAGATTGCACAGTTTGGATTAAGTCACTACAGTAAACACTTAATCCAGCCCAAAAACAAGGTCAAAATACTGGAGGATGGAGAGCGGACAGACTTATCAGACTGGCTACTCCCAGATCAAAAGTCGGAAATCCGCAGCAAACTGGATGACCGTACTTACCTGGATAATGGAGTGGTGGAATTCCAAACATCTCGTAAGACATTTTATATAAAACGGATATAGCATTAATTTGCTTAGATTTAATGGATTGTAATAGTAAAATGAGACTTCTGAAACATTCCATGCTGTGGAAAAATTTTCCACTTAAAATATTATTGAAATATGAATTGAAGGGATTAAGGATATGTTTGACAAACATCTCTAAACTATTTTGTTTTCTTTTTTTCCAGCAAGCATGAAAAATCCAGGAATCAGCATATCAACGAGAGAGAAAAAGTTGTCTACTCTTTCTATGGATCTCAACTTCATCAACAATGGCAGTATAACTGTAGTTATTCAGATGGGGGATGGGAATTTGTATCGTATTCACTATGTTCTCAGTGACACAGTCATGAGGCAAGACGGCAACAGAGACCTTTACTATGGGCTTGGATCTTCCAAGAAAGGAAAGTGGTTTCATTTAACAAGACTTCTTCTGGTTGATTTTCAAAAGGGAATGAACTTGATGTATTCCAAAACTCGTGGTGCTAGAATGAAGAATAGTGCTCGTATTACAGCCATTTGTGTTCGCGGCCGTGGTGTTATGGACAATGTCACGCTTTCTGCACATGCTCATATGGACCTGTTTTTCGATGCTGCAAATTACTTAGTGCGGCATCAGAATTCCATTGGCGGTTGGCCTGTCATGGTTCCTCGCAAACTCATTCCAGAGGTCATGGAGCTTGACTCTGGCTGGTACTCGGCCATGGGTCAAGGTCAAGCAATATCTCTTCTTGTGCGTGCCTATGTTGTCTCAAAAGACGTAAAGTACATTGACGCAGCAGGCAAAGCCCTCAGTGTTTTTGACATTCCAAGTTACCAAGGGGGAATAACTTCCAAATACCTCAACACTTATGAGTGGTATGAAGAGTACCCCACGTCGCCTAGTAGTTTTGTGCTCAATGGATTCATGTACTCTTTGATAGGGCTTTATGACTTAAGAGAAACAGCAACAGGAAAAATCAGAGAGAAAGCATCAGAGTTATTCAACAGAGGGATGAGGACTTTAAAGGCCATGCTTCTATTGTTTGATTCTGGAACAGGTACATTTTATGACCTACGGCATATCACTGCGGGTCTAGCGCCGAACCGAGCCAGGTGGGACTATCACAAAGTTCATATCAACCAGGTACAGTTGCTGAGTGAAGTGGACAGTGATCCACTGTTTACCAGTACAGCAGAGAGATGGAAAGGGTACATGAAAGGGAAGCTGTCGCCCCACAATTAGAATACAACTTCTTTTTATTTGTTTTCATTTTAAAGGAAATGTGATATTCTTTCTCTTTTTTTTTCTAATAGTATGTGGTATCATACACAGATGAGGCATAAAGCTGTGTTTTATTTAGTCATTCCAATTCTTTTCTATTTTACCTAAAGTCTTTAACTTATTTTATGATTTTTCTGTTGGTGCTTATTTGTTCAGTGAACTGTAGATTTAGAAAAACTATACGATTATAATTTTATTACACGGTTAAGACATGTAGGGCATCAAATTAAACTGAATAATTGTAGTATAAAGGAAAAATGAATTTCGTTTGATCATTTAAAAAAAAATTTAATTTGTTGTTGATTTTTTTAAAGATGTAAGTAAACTACCGGGTATTATTTAGTAAAAAAAAATTCCATATAATTTAGCTTTAAAATATGAATATTTTCCTCTATCTTTATTCAGCGCTCTCCTTATAGAGATTATATTCTAAAATGACTATCATTGTTTAGGCCTTTAAGTGAACATGACCTTGAGATATTAAGTTTTATTTGTTTCCTATTCTTTCAAAGACAAATGCACTTTGTGCAATGCAATACATATTTCAAGTTTTGAGGTGATCAATATATTCTAATATACTGGGCATGATTTGCAGTGCTTTTGATTCATAAATAAGCATTTACTGTAACTGCATTTTATAAGCAAAGTCAAGTTTTGATGGTATCAATGTGTTTCAGATATCTGATGCTTTGAGACCAATGTTCATCATTTTATTTCACTGATATTTTGATATATCTGTTACATATCTATTATTTATGTAGTAACATAGGATAGAAATACACATGTACTGTAAACCAAGTTTAATTTGCTATTACTTCATTATGGTATTAACCAGTGATAATGAAACTCGTTTCCTGACAATGTAAGGTATTTGCTATTATATATTCCTGAACAGATAGGAAAAACATTCATATGAAATAGGAAGTGACTCAAGTGAGATATATTTGTGATTGTGTAATTCTTCTGAATTTTGAAATAATTTCTTGAACATTTACAGTAGGGAATTTTTCATATACAACAAGGAAACAAATACAGAACAGACATATTTTTGTCAGTTTTGATTTTCTGATTTAATACAAATACAGGTATCTGTGATCTTTATTAGCTATATACATGTATACACTATAAGTATGTAGACTTTAACAGGTATACTCATGTTATGGACACTGTAGCTTTATGAATTAGTTACTTAGATATCAGTTTTCATTATGGTTGTGCCATGTAGCACCATCTCATGCGTACTTGTGCATTGGTTCTGCAGTCAGTAATGACTTTTGCTCAGGTTTAATTTGTTGATCATTTTTATCTGTCATTGTTAGATTTGTTATTTTGGTTTTTTTTTTTCTTTTTTTTAGTAATCAGTGGGGTTGCCTCTGTTTATGCATTAACATGTTACTTTCTTTATTGCTGTCAATATAATGAACAAAACTACTGTAAACACGGTCATTTTTGTTGGAGTGTAATTTACAGGACTGTATATATGTAATGGGAAAATTTTTTTTTTTTTTTAGAAAAGAACTTCTACTTTCATATTGTATATATTATTCCAACAATGTAAACAAATTTGTTGCATGAATGCTCATATATTTTTAATTCATGGACAAACACATAATATTCACTGAAAAACATCCAAATAGATATTCAGTTGATTCTAGCATGCTACGGTTTAATGCTTGCTTCTTGACAGATGCAGATATTAGCACACAAAAATTATACAAAACCTATTGTTTGTAGCAATATTTCATATGTCTTCCAATTAATAGATACAGGCTGGCATATGAAGGAATACAATTAGAAAGGTATTTGGTACTGGATTCTATTGAGTGAGAGGGTATTTTAATTATGGTGCTTTAAACTGTTCTTGTACATCAGATGAAACACGATCATATTGTGTTTTATATATAATCCATGTGTATACATTGTATGATACAAAGTTTTATATGTTCACATTCCAATGTGGTATCATGTTCTTATATATCAAAAGATTTTCATATATTTTTATAGTCTGAGAGGAGGATGTTTATTGATTATGGGCGTGTTGTAGGTGAATGCGTAGAATTTCATGTATGACAGACTTAAGTGTAGAAGGGAGAGAACTCTTGGCATTTGTTACATTGTCACAATACTCCATTTTCATTATCAGCTGGCCACTTGGTTTCATACAAAGGCAGGCTAAATAAACCATAAAAACCTTGATTAACATTATTATTTTTTTGGTGATTACCTGCAGACTGAAAAGGGTTTGTTTTGGTACACAAGTTTGTTCAGTAACATATTATAGCCAACAGACCTCACAATATGTTAGTGAAAGTGATTTTGTCTGGCTTGATCATAAGGAAAGATTTTAGCTCACCTGAGCTGAAATTTCAAGAGAGCTTTTCTGATTATCTTTAGTCCACTGTCTGTCTGTCCATCTGTAAACGTGTCACTCTTTCGACTTATTCTTCAGAGTCATGTGGTCAATTTTAACCAAACTTAGCTCAAAGCATCCTTAGATAAAGGGGATTTTATTTTGTCTAAATGAAGGGCTTTGCCCTGTTTCAAGGAGAGATATTTGCAAAAGTGTTTTCGTTTTTCAAAATCTTTCTCCAAAACCATTGGCCAGAAAAGCTGAAACTTGCGTGGAAGCATCCTATGGTATTAGTGTTGATTCAAATTTTTTCAATTTTTTTGAGATCATTATCCCGGGAGTAAGGAGGGGTCATTATAAGGGCTGAATTTTTACATGGGAATAAATAAAAGAAAATCTTAAAAATCTTCTCAAACATGTTAAAAACCATTTCTCCATGTAAGGAAACAACCTCAGGTTGTGTAGATTCTATGTTGTTCAAATTGTGATCCCCAAGGGTAAGGTGGGGCTACAAAGAGGGGTTGTATTTTTACATAAAAATTTATGAAGAAAAATCTTTGAAAATCTTCTCAAAAAATGAAAAAAAGAAGCTTGATGGTTAACACAAGAATAAAAACAGGTCTACTCTACTAGATTAGTTTAAGCAACTGAACGTGTACGTTTACTTTTACGTGTAGAACTACAAGTACATGTACATGTATGTACCAAAATAAACTGTACGTGTACGCGTATATGTTAGACATGTTCAGCTTATTCTCATTGTTTATGAATGATTCTATAACTTCGATGAAACCAAAACCACAATCCTCCTTCTTTACTTAAAACAACGTTTAATATACACTAAGTCTATATTTTTATTTTTTTTAAGTTCTCATCTCTGTATAGTTACTATAGATTCTATACGTTTTGTACAACATGTAGAATTTCACATTCAGAAGTAATATGCATAAGATTTAGTGATTCTCCTAGTTAATTGTACACGTTTAAGGCTGACTTCTGGTCAAAAACGATATTTCGTTTCATTAAAAGATTTTTTATGGCAAAATGTAACTTACTCCATAGCCGAGTCAGAGTGGATAAGGTCTCGGTCTTGTGACCCGTACATCCCGAGTTCGAATCCTGGGACAAAATATTGCATATAGGGTAACCCTCATTGTACGGATAACTCCTCCAACAGTTTTCAAGGTAGGAAGTTGTTCTTTTGCAGATCAATTGTACATATATAAGAGGTGTGCATATCACTAGGATTTTGATTTCTGATAATTTATGAAAAAATTACCAGCTTTTGAACTTAGTCATTTTTTGACAAAATGTTGCATACCCTCATTGTACAGATAACTCCTCCTACAGTTTTCAAGATAGGAAGTTGTTCTTTTGCAGATCAATTGCACATATATCAGAGGTATGCATATTGCTAGGATTTTGATTTCTGATCATTTATGAAAAAAATACCAGCTTTTCAACTTTGTCATTTTTTGGCAAAATATTGCATATAGGGTACTCCATTTCACTGGATACGGTTGGTAGTGTTTATCAATTCAGGTTTGACATGGATTATGGATGCAGTTCAAATAAAAGAAAACCCGGTTTGTTGTCACATTGACAGCTTTTTTATCCCTAAACTGCAAATTTTTCGCTTATTTGACATATGTATAGTTTATTTATTATGATATCTTTCATGATAAAAAATATTACTGTAAATATGAATGATTTTTCTATGTGTGTTATTCCACCTTAAATTCTTTACTTAGATATTTTTATATATTCCCATAAAGCTTATTTGATCAGTTTTGGGTATTGCTGCTCAGGTAAGTTATGCGACCTTTAGGCATCTTGTTTATGCTAAAAAATCACGTGTCTGCTTTTTTACACGTGGGGATGTAACGGTATTTGGAGAATAATCTTGAAGTATAGTTTTGCTCACTGATATTTTGCGGGGGGGGGGGGGGGGGGTTCGGAAAAATCGATTTAATATTATATATATTATATTATTAGGAAGGAAAAAATGATCCCCTTAAAAGATTAAGTTAATACAATTAAATTGCACATTTTAAGTGTAGTCAATTTTGTATTGACTAAAGGAAAGATTTAAACCACCTTTTAACGGATATACGTTCATTAACCTACCGAAATCAAATTTTTATTTAAAGCAATTAAAGGTTATATTAAATTTAATTTAGGCTGACACACTTCGATATCCTCAATATATTAAATGTATAAATGACAATACATTGTAGTTATTGTAATCTTTCATTTGGTTGTCATTTTATACTACCAGCAACCCCCCCCCCCCCCCCCCCCCCCACTTTCCTGTTCCTTTCAAAGAAACAGTTGCTTGTCCTTTAAAATATAAAAGGTTAAATAAAGGTTGATTGGTTGGGGAGAAAGAAAAATGCCTCTCTAACTATAAAACTGTAGTGTAGATTGAACAATTTTTTTTTTTTTACCTGTGCAACATTTGCATTAATTTCGAGTGCTGTCCCACAAACCCGTGTGTGTGTGTGTGTGTGTGTGTGTGTGTGTGTGTGTGTGTGTGTGTGTGTGTGTATATATATATATATATATATATATATATATATATATATATATATATATATATATATATATATATATATATATATATATATATATATATATATCATTGGAATGTTGACAATGTTGGTTACTACTTAGCAAATATTGGTTTTGCAGGTGTCCATTTAGTTTACGACATTAGTGGAATGACCATTTAGTAGTGAAAATTAGATATAATCATCTTTATAGCAAATGATAATTGGAGGAATTTTTTTTATCATGGATAATTTCTTTTCGATCAGAAAAAATGATTTTAAACGAGGGAATAAAAAAGTGGGGAAAAAGAAAAGTCTGTGGACATGTTTGATAGACCGCGAACAATAATAACTGTTGAATGCTTCTAAAAACAGCCAAGCTCTCTTATCGGGGTAGCCATCACGTTCACCATAGGACTTTCTTATCAAGTAATTTTTCTCTTTCAATTCCCTGACCCACTACGTTTTAAGTCAAGAACGTGTCGTCCAAAATACATATATGTATATATACTACGTCCAGAGTGACGCCAGAACCAAAGAAGATGGCTGTCCTATCAAATGGATATTAACGTCTGCTGTTCCCGGGGATGGGAACGAAGCGAGATGCTCTAATTAATGGCCCGGATTACGACCCATATAAAGATGTCATATTTCCTGGTATGGACCCACATATTATGATTGTTATGCGTTACTTCTAACACTAGAAAAATATACGGGACCCTCCCTTTGATTTTGGCCGACGTTGTTCAATAAAGGAACGCACAGAAGCTTGCAGGGAAAAAAATATCCCCCCGTCTGGATCACTTCAGTAGTTTGTTTATATTTGTTTAAAGGTGTTTATATTTTCAGGGGGATTTGTGTCCCCCTGACCGACTCTGGGGACTGGAACCGGGTTGTCCTCGTCTGAGAACTTGTGAAGATTCTCGCCTTGTTGTATTGGGATTAAATCGAGACAGTCGGGGTTGTATTCAGTTGACGTAATCGAACGCAACCCTCGGTCATTTCATTCTATTAGAGGCTCACGGTTAAATAGACTTTACATAACGTGTATTGAATTCTTAACTAAAACGTCTGAAGGTGTGTGCTATTTCTGGACCATGGAAAGACCGTACGCTTCAATAATTATATAAACCGTTAGTAAATGATTACTTCGGAGTCGTCAATGTGTGTAGCATAAATTTCTCAAAGTAGGACTTAATTGACGATCAACATACCAATGTGAAGTTTATTAACATACACATGAGGAACACATTACCGAGGGTTTCAGTATTTTATCAGTACTACCAGATATGAAGTCGATTCTAGCAGGAATTGCCCAGCCCACCCCTCTCGTCCGAGCAGGGGCTCTGGGGGACAGGGTAGTACTCAAGAGGGTACATCGATCGCACCCCAACTTCAGAACCATCAACCAGATAGGTAAGTCTATATTTTTTTTATTTATTAGCCGATGTGTTACTTTAGTTTATGGTTCACGTGATCCCTAAATATTTAACTCATAATATAATTATTATACGCACATATTCCTCTGCATTCATCCTGTCACAATTAATTAATATACATTAAAATTCACCACTAATGTCCTATCTAATTATTGTAGTTTAGTGGAGCAGTTCTATTGGTACATGTACATGTATAATAAATTTGTGAATTATAGCAATGCGTTATGTAGATACATGTATATCTTAAAAAATAAATGAATGAAACTCTCTCATCTCTCTCTCTCTGACGTTGTGATGAGATGTGATGAGATAAGGTATAATTAATCTTTGCGAAGAAATTTGTCTTCGTCCCATGAACTGCTGAGAAAGAAATTAATTTCGTGTTTTCTGGGTTGATATTCGTGCCGGTGAATGAATGGAGAATGCAGATCTATGTAAACGACGTAGGCTAGCTCGCAGTTGTCCGTATTTATGACTGGCAATTTAATGGACATCGCTCAAGGTGCGCAATAAACATTTGTATCTAGTACCTATGTGTCAAATACACACATAAACTTATCCTCCAAAACAAGGAAAACTTGCTGAATGTTCCATAAATAATATGTTTTACGGTGCGACCGTTGGGGCGAGCACAGCATGTGATCAAACAATGAATTATAATAAATTAATAAAATAAAATAAATAACGTGAAATTTGAATGCCAAAAAATAAAACATACCTATTTTTCAGTAAATTTTCATTATTCATAGTTTATAAGATTTGTTATAATTTATTTATTTATATGTAGAACAATAGTTTAATCTCAGATACAATGTTGTTAAATAATAAAGATTTTAATATATAAATATTCATTGCACTGCATCTCCTCTTTTAAAGTGATTGTGATTATGATTGATTGATTGATTTCCCCCTTTTTTTTGCAGTAGACATTTTTTCTTAAACTTACATATAAAACTTGACTCATCAAAGAGCTCCCCCCATGCTAAAATTTTTTTCATTTTTGTCAATTTATACATAGAAAATCGACTTACCATGGATTTGCCCCTCCACTTAAAAAAAAATAATTAATGTTTAATTTTATTTTTAATTTACGCTTAAAAATATTTGCTTATCATGTTAAAAGAACATGGTGTTGTCCCCCCCCCCCCCCCTCCCCCCTCCCCCCCTGCATGTAATAAATGGAAGTGAAAATAAAGAAACCATTGAACTGCTAAAGAGCTGAAGGATTAGAATTTTCATGATTTATTTTTCTTTTTGCTTGCAAAGATTTTTTGGATGAGGCTGCCATCCACCCACCCACCCCCTTTAAAAAAAGGCGCTGCTACGTATAACGTTACGTTTCAGGAAATTACCGTAATTATAGCGAGCGCAGCTCGCCGGCGCGCAGCGCCGGCTAGCGAAGCGAGCTCTAAGAACCAGTGTGCGCGGGAAAAAGAACGAGCTAAACCTACAGTTCATCAAACAAATTTTTTGTCTACGTCCCATAATGCTCTCTAATGTTTACACCCGTGGTACTATGCCAAAAATGGCCGACTTTTAACTCGTAATTTACAGTGATTTAAAGTTTGAAGACACGTTTTGAGTACCGCATATGCTTTGGCGAGACTCGAAAGATTTGTTACATGCTTCCATACCTCCGTATTGAGTCGAGAAACGTAAACAAAGACGAACAAAGTCATGGCTGACGTCACAGTGCACTCGCGCTATATTTCCCGCGATAAATTTAGAGGTGGATCAAACATCTGTGATAAGTATAGTCTGCGATACCTGCCTCATTTTGACACATGATTTGTTTTTAGTCTTTTTTTAATATAGAGATTATATATATATATATATATATATATATATATATATATATATATATATATATATATATATATATATATATATATATACACTAGCAAGAGCCATACTTTACTGTCATATCGATCCATTTTTAAACTAATTGTGCATGCATGTACAGTAGGCAGGTAAGTATATGAGTAGGGAGGAAATAAACAATATGACATTTCGAACTAAATAAAAAGGAATAAAATGAAAAATTAACAGGTAAAAAAAATTATGTAGAATTAAAAAGTGGGAAATTACACACCTTCAAATAGGTACCGGGCTCTCTCTCTCTCTCTCTCTTTCTCTCTCTCTCTCTGGGTAGGGGGTTGCGCTGTATATATCATAACCATTAAAATTAGTACCATTGCATACTTATTGTAGAGCAATACTCTCTCAAAAATTCTTTGTCGTTCTTTGATACCTCAATAAAAGTTGACAATGATGCAAGGTACAGTATGTGTAATTCTTGCTGCGCTCGCCAGAACGGTAGCACCGTAAAACATATTAGTGAATAAAATATTTGTGTTAGTGCAATTTACAACTGTTTCCTGTATCTGAAGAAATGTCCTTATTCGTCAGCTGTTCTTTATCTTAGCCTTTGCAAGATTTTAAGAGGATTTTGGTCATTTCAGCAGATTTACAATAACTTCAATTAGAGTAATTTCCCCTTATCAGTGCTTATTGTGACGTCAAAGCTGACGTTGGTTAAGTGTCGTCTTACTCTTTAAAACTCCCCTGAGAAATAAAAGTATGCGAAGTATACTGTTTTATTTACTTAAAAAGCATGATGTTCTTAAAATTACACATCTTATAAGCTTTTCAAAGGTTTTACTTTGATTCTCGGGAGAACGTGATGTTGGAACGTGAGGTTGGAAACCATTGGTACTATGAATTGTGGGTCAAAATTTACTGACTCCGAAAAAATATAGGATCAATGTGTAAACGTTTGTGACGTCACACGATTATTTTTGATTGAAAGTGTACTGAGGTGAACTTTAGAGGTAACATTGACTGTATATGTCGCTTACATCGTTATTGTTTTTACTGTCTAAATTTGTCTTGCTGATTCTCGTGAGAGTGTGAAGTTATAAAAATTGCCATGATTACAGGGAACTTCTGGGACGATTAAAACGATGCATTACTGGTCCGATTTACTGACGCCAAAAAAATCCGTTGAATGAATGTGCAACTAGTCCGAATTTTCTATTCACACACGCCTTGCCGGTAGAGCTCGCTTCGCGCCGGCGCTGCGCGCCGGCGAGCTGCGCTCGCTATTATTAGCAAAATTAACATGTATGCCAAAAAGAGTGGAAACACACGGGGAACGGTTGATATCAGAGTAGATTTTGTACTATTTGTGTTCGAAGAAAGAAATATTGAAATTGATTTTATTGATAGGATGAGGCCTATGTGTCTATAAATAAGAGTCCACTAAATATCGCTCTTTCGCAGTGTTTTAAAGGCATGATATATGTACATTGAATTGGAACTCTTTATTAATAGAAATTTTCTCATGCCTTTTCAATTTAAAAAAAAAAGGTTAAAAAAAAATTTTAAGCGATCGATTTGATTGCAAAAAAAAAAAACAACAACCCCAGAGCATATCTTATATATATAAGCTACATGTATGATACCGCAGTTATCGTGAAAACATATAATTAAAAAAAAATAATGCATTGCATGCGCGGATCCGGAATTTTTTTTTGGGGGGGGGGGCCGAGACAGATATGTAAAAATTTTACTAGTTAGCCAATGGATTTTTTTTAGGGGGCACCCCTTTCTAGATCCACGCATGCATAATTAGGGCTTTTCGACTTTCGGTCGAAAAGACCTATTGTTATTCTGATGTTTTATTATTAGGGTCTTCCGTTTTCAACGGAAGACCCTCTTGTTATTCTTCGGTTTCTTTTTATTATTATTATTATTATTCTTTTTCTTTTCTTCTGACTCCTTTTTTGCTTCATAACTCAAAAGGTTTTTTACCGATTTTGATGAAATTTTCACAGATTTTTGCGAGTTGGCGTCCCTTAAGAATGTTAAAATTTTTAAGAGAACGTCACCTCCGTGTTGACGTGACGTCATTTTTAAAAATTTCAAAAAGTCATTTTGTCCCGGATTTTTCTCAAAAACGCTTTAAGATAGAGGCTTGAAATTTTCAATGGTTATGATTTGGTCGATTTACCTCTGTAATAAGGCTGGAAATGAAAATATGTCACTTCCGGTCGAAACCGGAAGTGAAACAAATTTTTCGAAAAAATGAATTTTCTGATCAAATCAAAAATGAATATGTTTTTTGTAGAGCTTATTAAACTGAATCTAACACTGAAAGCCGTTTTAAAATCGGACGATGCATTACAGAGATATCGGGGTTTAAAAATTGATTTTTCCGGGAATTTTGATTCCGCGTCCTTGGTTTAAAAAATAGCGTAATGTTCAAAGTAAAATTAACTCGTACCAAAAATAATTGTTAAGTCGTACTTGAACACATTCGGATTTTTTTTGTTAAGTCGTTCGTGAAATCGAAAAGATTTTTGTTAATTCGAACTCAGAATCATTCGGATTTTGTTAAGTCGTACCAGGAATAATTCGATTTTTTTTATTTTTTTTGTAGTTACTCTTGTTATTGGTTTAAGCGCTCTGCTTCTTACAGGAACTGCCAGCTTTACTTCGGACATTAACGGAAGACCCACTCGTTGCTTTGCAACGAGCTTTGCTCTAGTTATTATTATTATTATTATTCTTTTTCTCGACAGAATTTCCGTCAGCGATTTTTTGAAAACAGAAAGGATTTCAGAAATAACTATGCAATAGTCTTATAGCATTTTTAAATGTCACCAGTATGTAAGGTTTTGGATTTCCGGTTCTGGTACTTCCGGTTTACACAAGCAAAATAGTAGAAATTAAATGAATCAATATATTGTTTTTATTTTTAAAGGAAATTCGTTGTAATTTTAGAGTTAGATCAACCATGTCGAGTTGTTTAAAAAGTAAAGTGGCGGCGAGTTTCTATCTCTTATCAGTTTTGAGATTTTAGGCCTCAAACTTGAGAAAAGGGGGGATGAAAAAATAAAAAATTCAGAAAAGCTCACGAATGTTCTAAGACGGATATATATTGTTTAAATAGATGTAATTAAGATATATTCCAAGTTTCATTGAATAGTATTGAGTACTTCCGGTTTTATAAGCCGATGAAAATTGTCTATGGGAGTTTCTATGTTAAATTGAATTCAGGCATGTAACGTTTTCTCAAACAGTTTTCAAGCAAATATTTTTATATTTTGGATTTGCAATTTGGGACCTAATGCGCAGACCGGAAAAGGTCTTGGGAAAAAAATTCCGAAAAATAAGGGACCTGAAGGGGTCAATATTGAAAACGGCTCTTTAGCTGTAACTTTTTTATTTTTTATCCGATTTTCAAAATCTTTTCGGTTTATAGTTCAGAATAAAGAGAACAATATAAAAAATATGGTCCGAGGGGGCACTTTTTGACTCCTTATAGGGGTTTTAAGGGTCTGAAAATGATACCTTGATCACAATTCAATTTCAAGAGTTATCTCGCTTTGCTCAATAAATGATTAGGATAGATATTGTGTTAATAGACGTAATAAAGATACATTCAATGTTTCGTTGAATAGTGTCTAGTACTTCCGGTTTTATGAGCCGATGAAAATTGTCTATGGGAATTTTTATGTTAAATTGAATTCACGCATGTAACGTTTTCTCAAACAGTTTTTAAGCGAATATTTTTATATTTTGTACTTGTAATGAGGGCTTAAATGCGCAGACTGGAAAAGGTATAAGGAAAAAAAATCCGAAAAATAAGGGACCTGAAGGGGTCAGTATTAAAAACAGCCCTTTAGTTATAACTTTTTTATTACTCGTCCGATTTTCAAACTCTTTTCAGGTATTAGTTTAGAATAAAGAGTACAATTTAAAAATCATGGTCCAAAGGGCCACCTTTTGACTCCTTATAGGGGTTTTAAGGGCCTGAAAATGATAACTTTATCACATTTTAAAAAATTAAAATTCAAGAGTTATCTCGCTTTGCTCAATGAATGATTAGCAATAGAGCTTTTGGCATACCAAAACTCTTGAATCTTAAATGAGTACTTTCTTATATAAGAATTTTTAGAACTTTTATTTCCGGGAATAAACGATACAGTTGGATAAAAATTCTGAAGTTGTCTTCCTTTGGGCATTTAATTTCTTAAATGTTAACGTGTGGGTATATGCTCATGATATTTTCCTAATTTTTAATATACAGATTCTGAGAGAAAATATGATAAATTTAAATAAGGGGTTTTAAGGGCTGTCGAAAAGCCCTTCCTTTTTGTTGGAGACAAAAATAGGTCTAGTTGATTTTGTGCTTATGAACCTTTCAAAGTGTATTGTATATAGATCATTTTTTACAATACAAAATGAATTATTTAGAGTCACTTCCACTTAAATGTGAATAAATGTATTCACCTCTTTAATTATGAACGTATACTTACCGATTTGATTTTTTTTAAACGAAAAAGTAGTTAGAGTTCTTTCCCTTAGACTAGAACTCTTCGTCATGAAACACGGAGGCGCGAAATTGTAGAATTTATGAAAGTAGAAAACAATGTCCAGATGAAAACTGCCTAACTCAGTAACTGGGGGCTTCTAAAGTTCTTTAATCTGATCAGCGATGTAGTTAACGTGGTGGATGATGAGTGAGACGGAGGAATCGGAAGTTCGAGGTTATATATAATTGATTATCCATTTTGAATTCATTTACATTAATTTCTCGGGTTTCTCTCAGAAAGTTGATCTGTTTATCATTCACTGTTCAATGTTTACAAACACCTCAAACACAGTGACAAACAGTCAAAAAGAGACACAACCCGAAAGAGCCTGTCACGACCTTTTAGTCTCCTTGAGTTCTCTCCATTTCAATTGGGTTATTAAGGTATATATGGTACACCACAGGTCTGACAGATGTGAAACAATTCCGTATTTTTGTATTCACTGCCACTCGAGCAGTTCTTACTTACAGATACAACTGTTAAAATCAATAATTTGATAGTTTTATCTTTAAGTTTAATTTACAGATAATACTGTTAAACAGTTAAATGATTGATTTAACAGTTTAATCTCTAAATTAAATAAATTAGATCTTGTACCGGTAGTTTAATGAATGCATGAAATTTTTTTTGTCACAAATAGGCACCCAGAGAATTAAACAAAACCGACCACCTTGCATGGTGGACATTCACATCAATTAATTTTCTACTCTCAGCAATTAGCATTGACTGAGGCATCAGGTTCCTGGAATTTTATATTGTACAAGTATTTGATATAGAATGGTTTCTTTCATGTCTGATGAAAGTGTTTTTGTGGGTTTTCACAATTACAGCATAATTTGTTCAACAGATGATTTATTGGTATAAAACACCAAAAGTATTATATATATGTCCAATATTTGATTAAGCTAATTAATTTTTAATCACATTACATATAAGGTTCATCTTTCACACATATAGATTTATTTGGAAGGGGAAGTATTTATAAAAAGCAACATCTAACATATTTACATGCATGTATCATAATGATTATATAATTATTTATCTAGACAACCAGCAGTCTATATATTAAATAAAGTTGATGAATAATGTGACAACTAGATGTTAGGAATTAAAATTGCCTGCATGCAGATCTAAGAAGCTACTGGTAAGTTATTGAAAGACAACTTTCACATAGCCATTGGTTTTTGGTCCACACCGCTCCCCTGGAGGGATGGAAAACCCTTGGCTAGCAAAGATGTTGAAAGATGAAATATATACATGCATATAGCTCAATTAAATTTAAAAACTAGTTTTATATATGCTACCCAATTTCCAGCTTGCCTCAATATGGTATCACATATGATAAAGTTATAAAATGATAATTAGTTTATTAAAATTCAATATTGGTAATATTTTCTCTGCTTATTTATCAGCAATTATGGTTTTTAATTTTTTAAAGTGTATATTTTCTTAATGTGATATACATGTATGCTGTACATGAATCTTCTAGCTGGCATCTTCCTATACGCATGGATAGAAGATGGAGAGATTATCACGCTTTTAAGATGTTCAAATTTTTTAAAATATGCACATATATAATGATTATCATACCTGTTAAATTGGTGTAATAATATATAGGTATTGAAAAGTAAAGCCTTTAGATGTGTTTTTTTATGCCCCTGGTTTGTCAGTGGAGCATGTCCCCCTAATCTTTATATGTGAACAATGAAAATGGAAATGAATATATGTTCATGGGTATTGAAATGAACACTTTTATGGAGGTTTTATTACCGTAGTATGTGAGGAGCAGGGTTCAACAAATACATGTATCTGAAATTTCCAGCTTATGGGGTTCTTATTGGCTTGCAAATTTGACAACTGTGAGAGAATTAGAAATAGCTATTTATGGAAGTTTGTACACAAAGCGTTTGTCTGCTGGATATCATGTCTGTAAGAAGATTAGACGTTTAATGAGGCAGGAATACCTTTTACTTCATTAGCAAGCTTGTGTATTGGGCTATTAAGTGACCTTGTCCTGTTATTCCATTCTGTCCACATAAGATTCCTAAAATCCAGTGGAATTTGTTTATGCTGAACTGTTGACAAGGCAGATTAGAGAAGAGTTTTTAAACACGATTGGGAATTTGCAATATACCCACTGAAGCTCAGAATTTTTCAAGGGGTGGACAAAGTCAGATTGTGGTAATTTATGCATAAATTGCCTGGTGTACCCCCCAAAAATGGATCCGAAATCCACGGTGCTGTGGCTGAACTCTCCCGAGAGCTCAGGTCCAAAGATGATAACCCTTCTGAGTCTGGAGGATGAGGAGGAAGACAATAAAGAGTGTGTGGAAGATCATCACAAGACTTTGAATGAAGACAGCTGTGATGGTCAGAATTCCCTTACTCCTGATTACGCTCAGAGATGCAGCTCGGATAATGAAAGTTTTCGGAGTCAGGAAACTTCCGACAGTGAATGTGGTAGTGTGTCATATACAGGAGGTAAATGTGTGAGGTCTTTTGATAAGAAATAAGCTTACCATCATGTTTATTGTACTAACATAAATGAATTGTTCTTGAAAATGTTTGATACAATTCATTGCATGCACTGGTACACCATTATAAGAAGTAAAATATCCACTGAAGTGTCAGTAAGTCTGAAGATATTCCTGAAATATCAACTGCCAGGTTAATTGATTAAAAAAAATCCACTGCTCTGTATTTGGTAATGGATTTTTTTAAGGGGGAAAAACTTGCATCTGATCAAACAGTGGTTGACGAATATGTTGATGTGTAATTCGTCAGCGTGATGGATTAGCTGTAATGTGGGACACCTTAGTGCATCGTTACGTTCCGAGGCTCTAAGATCTAACCTGTCAGTTCGTCGACTAGGAAATACTTTCTCATATCAGATGTAATATATCTGAGCTGTGTAAATGAAATGCTCTGTTTGTCATGCAAATACATATGACCCTTGTGTAAGAGACTGTCTTAAGTTTACTTAAGAATGAATTCAATTTGATGAAGGCATCAAGTAACCTTAGTACTGTACTTTTGCTCAGTTATGAGAAACGTTATACATGAATTAACTTCAAATTAGATTAATAATTAGACTGAAGCATGTATATGAATTGTACTTGATGCTTCTGCTTTCTTTTTGATTTCTAAAATGAGTACAAAATTTATTTGGTCTACTACCGGTAGTTGCTTTTTTTCTCTCTATAGTAAGATTTGCCTCCCTTCTCTCTACTCTCTGTATTCAAATCGACTTTAGCATTAGATTATTTTAAAACAAAACTTTTTTTGATCAAGTATGTTTGCTAACGGAATTCAGAAGGTTCAAACTTTGCAGAAGATGTCTCACTTTTACTAATCCCATTTTGAATTGCTCTGACTTCTGCCATTTTTTTGTTTTTCAAGTAAAGGAAACCACATTACTTGTGTTCATTGTGTATGTCAGGTTATGACATAAAAACAGCATTTCTCTGCCTGTTGAATTTGATAATGCTGTGGGAAAATATGACATGATTAAAATTTTTGGAAGAAAAAAAAAGAAGATAGAAAATATGATCGGAAGAGATTTGCACAATTATTGTAAAAAGGATCTTTAAAAAAAGTAACTTTAAATGTAGTGTTCTTTGGGAATCCTTCTAATTGGATTTGGAACCTGATACGTTGTTTCTATTGATGCATGTCTGCTGATGGAGTTATAAAGATGAGAGCATTATTTTGTGTGAAACTCGGGCCGGAAATTACCAGAAGTCTTGGTTTTGGAAGTGAGATGTTGTCGGCAAAGGAATATAATGTTTTACTGAGGAGGAATTTATATGGGTGACATTATGTGAAATCCTCTTGAAAGATCTTTGCATCTTATTAGAGTTTTATTGTATTGAGGTTTATCCTTTGATATTTCAAACATTTGTGAGAGCATATCCAGCTTAATCCAGGGTATAGCCTATCAGGATTTTTATGTTTTATGTCTAATCCCTACGAATGTTACCCAGGGGATGTAATAGAATACTGGTAAATCCTTGCGACAATCAATTTTACAACACTTGAAATCACTGTTTTTATCTAAAAAAGAGTTTGATTAAATCCTCAGTGTTATAGATAGTGCACATGTTATTGGGGAGCCGTTTTGTTAATTTGAATCCCTTTAACTCCAATCACTCTTTATTAAGGTCGTGTATCTTTGCGAATGCCCCCATTGAAGAGGGTGTCGCATAGTTCGGAGCTTTTTTCTGGCTAGTGACAGATAGGGATGTTTACTCTTGCCCTCCAATGAACTGAATGCTATGATTTATTGATTGAGATGTAAAGCCTCCAGTAGGACTTGTATTAACATTTGTTGACTCTTCTTTTTAAAATATTGGACCCTGTACGTTAAGCAATACTTGTGACTTCCGAATGCCTAGAACAAGAACTACCAGGGTTTCTGACCTGGAGGTAGCAGGTTGATATAATGTCTCTTTTTCAACCAAAGTCCAGTAAGTATATAAGTTCAATTATTTTAAGAATTCTGCCCACGCTGTCTCTTAATTTTTGTAGGATATTTATAGTTCTTGATAGCAGTTGTGTTGTATTTTTGTTGAAGTTCCAGATCAGTTTTTTGTCTTGTAATCTGATGGACTTGAATTAAGGCATGTCACATAAGAGTTGGATAAAAAATTTGACCTTGTGACCAACAGTGACCAACATTGGTACAGACTGCTAAAGATGTATTAACTTCATGTGATGTTGTTTATGTCACTACTCTCAGTGCTTAAGGCAGGTATTGAGTTTAAAAGAAATTTTGCCAAAAATAATACCGATTGTGAAAGGGCTGGAACATTACTAGAATGTCAAGGTGGCTTGAGTTTCTCTTTATGGTCAGTTGAGAGTTATACATACTTGACGCTTTGCAAAGGGGGGACTTAAAGATTGAGCAATCAATGCAGTCATTACAAACACTGGAATCACATCCAGTGATGACCATCCTTGTTATGTGGAATTAACAACCTCCATGCAGTTACATACCTGTTGATATTTGGAATATTTAAGTACAGTCTGACATCTCTGAAGCTTTGTAAATTGTGATAATTGAGAAATGATGGGCCTGTTGGAAGCTATTATACAGGAGTTGGACATCAGAGGTAGGTGTGTGTCCAGTAAAGGTTACATGCAATATTTTTCCTTCTTGAATTGTGTGTGCAGGTATTGTGTGGCTAAAAAGTTGAAGCCTTGCATTCATTAGCCAGGTAAGCATGCTTATTATACCAGCATAATATGCTATATTTATTTACTCTTGATTATTGTTTTCTTTTTGATCCTCATCTCTAATACATGTACTTATCTTGTTAAATTATGTTTAAATTTCATATTTTGTATCTTTTTATAATTCATATAAGAAAATGTAATCGATTCATGTAAAATAAGTTGGTTTTGCTTGCATGAAGAAATTGACATCAAGATTAACAAAGATTTATGAGTGTAATTCTTAGTATTCTAGGATTTAAATTCTCAGTTTTCTAAGAGTTCTCGGTATTCTAGGAGTTTAATTCATGGTATTCTATGAGTTTTATTCTTGTTATTCTGTGAGTTTTATTCTCAGTATTCTACGAGTTTTATTCTCAGTATTCTACGAGTTTGATTCTTGGTATTCTGTGAGTTTAGAAACGATCGCCATCCCTTTAAAATCTTGATGAATTATTGTGGTTTCTCAAGCTTAAAGAAATATGTACCTGTAAATAATTTTTCTATGCAGTATAAACCTTGATTAGTATCTTACTAAATCTTAAATATTCTTCAACTGCTTAACGACAAAAATTGATCATTATTTCTTCCAACTGAGTGTATGATAATTGTTGTTAGCCCACAATATATTTCAAAAATGTATGTAAATTGTATATACATGCAGACATAGAGAGCCATATAATAGGATTTACCTTTGAAAGTTTCTTCAAGTATAAATGCACTTTTTGATTGTAATAAATTGAACATGGGATTGATAAACAGGTACCGTATATGTTTATTCAAATTGTTGTTTATGACTTCATTTACATCGAACTGTGTGTATAATCCATCAATACTGGTATATATATATATATATACCTGCCCACAAGGAATGTGTCACTGTATGCGAAGAATTCACCTGTTATTTACCTATTTGAATCCCCGCTAGAAAATTCAGCAGTGATTGAACATTTTTCGCACTGTTTAGAGAGCAAATTGTAGCCTTCAGTTTTATAACACTGATTGTCTCGTGGTTGTGGGAAACTCACCGAGGCACTACAAAACTTTGCACAGATTTTAAGGCATGCCATTGGTAGATTTGGTGACAGTCAGTGGTTATAGAGTACGAGAAAGAAACAATTGGTGATCTATTTACTATATTGTGAGGCAGTCAGGCATGACCATCACTTGGTATGTCTACCATGATAGTATATTTTGACCTACTCCTTCATCCATCTTCAAAGTGTCGGCTTTTTACGCTTCAGATTAAGTGGATCTACTGATCAAGAGGATATTTTGGTAACCCTTTGACTTGGATTTTCACACCAAGGTACATTTAATCTCCCAGTTTATTATTTACCTTTATATAAGGCTTTTTGTCTTTTTTGTTTATGAGGTGTTTTTTGTTTTTCCTTTTTGTGGATTTTGCACTTATTGTTGCTTTTATAGATTATAAGATACTTGTATTTTTTTCATAGAAGCTTTATAAAAACTTTGTTAAAGCCAGCTTTAAAAACAAGTGTTAATTATAATATGTATGAAGAGTCCTGCATATTCTTTCATGAGTTACAAGGTATCAATTTTGCCCAGGTAAACAATATGCATTTTAAGTCTGCTTAAACACTGGGCAGTATTACAGTTGTGCTAACAATACTTATGTAGAAATGCAACATTAACCTGAAATTGACAATGTATATTGTTTTTCTCTACAAAAATATGAGTCAGACTTAAAGTTATCAGATTTGTACGAACATGTAATAAACTCCTAACTGTCACTATTGATGTCATTAATTTTTTTTTATTAATTTGTATTTTTGTCCATAACCATTTATTATATGTCTTAGAAAAAAAACTAGTGCATTATTCACTAGTAGCTGGAATATTAATTCTTTTGGATGGTCATAATGAAAGCCTTGCAGCTTTGAATTACTTTATTTATTCATATATGCTGGATTTTCATTCAGTTACTTGACAGAATCAAGCCTGTGATGTTTTCTTTTAAGAGCTAGCTAGGTCACTTACCTGAATGCACGTTGTCTTTGCTTGCATGCATTTACTTAGACTAAGCCGTGGAACATTGTGTAGTCTAATTACACATTTTTGTTTGGAATCGTTAATGAACAGCTGAACAGTGTTAATTTCTGTGTTGTAAGATGAAGTTCTCTTGGTTTTTATGTGTTAACACTGTCCCTTACTTGTAAGGTCATTATTCACAAGGAACTGTTCTGCCTTATGCCCCCCACTACCATCTTGTTCACCAGAATTGTTTGTAAATACGTTGACATGAATTCTTCTTTATATTATGGCTATTTTGGTTTATGACCACCGGATTGTTGTTTTCGCAATTAGTGGCAGACTGGAAGTGCGATAATTATAAAGGAATTTATCTACAAGGACTCCCTCTAAGGAAGGTGGCCAGGTTTATGCAGATTGAAGTGTAACAAACTTTATATAGAGACATGCCTGATTTTATGACATGATTATTATTTTCGAGCAATATACTAAGTGGCACTTTTTGCTAAAAATATAAATGCTAGTCATTTTGGATATTTTTTTTTATTGCAATATGAATAATTTTGCACAGGTGAAATAAAGGCATTGCTCAAGAATGCAATGTACGTTCAGGACATTAAATTTCAAGTGAACAAAAAGTTTTTTGTTTAAAAGGTAGGTACGGAACATCAGTGAAATAAGTGGCAATATTTGTTATCAAGTTTGTTTTTAGATTATATGGAAAAACCCACTGATCCACATGAATCAATTTGTTATTACAGTATTTATATCAAGTCTTGCATGTTAATTAACTAAACATTAAAAAATAACATACCAGTAGACTGTTAGTTTGTCATATAGCTCATTGCTGATCAATTTCAACAGGTGTGCATGATATTACTGGTAATCAATTTTAATCAGATTGTTGTATTTTTTCTCGACCAAGTCAATAATACATGTGTATCCTGCATGTTAATCCACAATGCTTTGTTTGGAGTTGTGTAAATTTGGTTGTGAACCAAGCATTCACCTGAACTGAGAGAAATCGTTTCCTTGTTGTTGGTTTCAGATTGTGATACTGATGGTTGGGATGCAGGACTAGACGATATGGAGTGCCAGAGTTCTCAGTGTCAGCACAAGACCATAGCCATAAGGGTAAGACAGGAGTTACTTATCATAGAGATGGTGACGGCATTTACCAACTAGTAGATAGTGCAATGACACCCATTTTGAATATGGCACTGTCAGAAACCCTTGACAGTTGATTATTATGCTCAGTTTGATAATAATCAACTGTAGGTTTCTAGCTATGTGGGTACTGTTGAGAGTATGTACCCTTGGGTAGTGAGTATAATTATTAGTGAGTAAATTTAATGGTGCAAAGATGCAATGTGTAGGATATTGTCAGGGGTGCTTCAACATGAAACAGTTGTATGATTGTATGACAGATAGATGGTGGTGCAATGAAAAAGGAACAAAACTAACTGAATGCGAGTGGTGTATTTGAATGGTATGTTTGGTTTGTGTGGTGCAAAGACAGATCATGATGATGAGTGATTGTAGTGGTGAACAAAAACACCATGTGACTGGATGGCTACAAGTGGTTATAGATGGTTGCTTTTGGGGAAAACACCACCAATTGAATGGTTTTTATGTGGTGAAAAGACAGGTGAATTATTGTGATTATAAGCAGTACAGTGGATGGTTTAGGTAGTTAAAGGACAAAGCATGATGAAGGATGGTTGTGAGTGGACTAAGAACACAGAATGAGGATGGGATGGTTCAAATGGTTCAAAGACATGACATGAAATTGGTGTGGGTTAAATTGCACAAAAATGCATAAAATTGGGATTGCATAAATGGTGCAAAAACACAGCATGAAGATGGGATGGTATAAGTGGTGCAAAGACACAGCACGAAGATGGAATGGTGCAAAGAAACAGCATGAAGATGGGATGGTATATAAATGGTGCAAAGACACAGCATGAAGATGGGATGGTATCAGTGGTGCAAAGACACAGCATGAAAATGGGATGGTATAGATGGTGCAAAGACATATAATAAAGATGAGTGGTTAGTGTGAGTGGTATTTAGATATGCAGTGAAGATAATTGTGAGTTGTGCAATACACTCCATGAAGAAGGCTGTACATTTGTAAAGTACTAAGTCAGGATCACATGGGAAAAAATCACCATAAACATTTCAGGAATGGAAATGTATTAAGTTATGTTTCTCAAAATTCTGACCAAAGTCTAAAATTGTTTTTTATTCTAGTCATTGCTGCCTCATAAAGGGACATGGCAGGTCTGCATCAAAGTATTTATCAAAACAATGCTGTATTTGTGTTACAGTGTACACTGTAATGAAGCATAAATTCCAATCTCATCTTGTTATTCTCTACTCCAAACTAGATAAAGTGATTAAATTTCAGCCATTCAAAGTTAAGAAAATTATGTCATAAGTGTTTTGTTGCCAATACCCCTATCCATGAGTTGGTATAAAAATGATTCTTTTGTATTTGGAACTTTCAAAGGCAATGTTAAGCAGAAGCCATCAGCCATGTAATACGAGAACAGCTAGATAGGAGTCATCAGTCAGCCTCCTCTCTGGACTTAAAACTTTATTGCCAATTTTGTGTTTAAATAAGGAATACTTCAAAGAGTGCTGTAACAAAGAGAGGAATGCCAATGAGTTGTATGTGTTGAGGCAGAAATGCAAGGTAGAAAAGTTCAGAGCCGAACTCTTGAGTTCAAATAAAATGCAACAAGGTCATTGACGTTGAAATAGGGAATACACACTTATTGACAGGCCACAGTATGGTTACAAACTTTGTGACCAAAAGTGGGCTGAAATTAGAGAATGAAAATGACTGGTTGCCCTGGTCCCATGGTATCACATGTCAACTTCATGCTGTTTTCTTCATATTGAAGTGATGGGTAGACCATCTTTTTGAAAGAAGACAACGGTATGGCAAGTGAAATTCAGACCAAATGAATGCAAAGCAACAAAGAACTGGATATGACAATATGCCTACAAGCATGGACTCTGACTACACTTTACCATGTATGGGGGTAGTCTTGATTACTGCTGAGGGCCTGAGACACAAATCTGGTTTTGAAATCTCAGTGACCCTTAGTTTATACATGTACTTTAACTGCTGGATTGAATGCTAGCCTCACAGAAAAGTCAGTTTGGACAAAATGCATAGTTCTAAGTCCAAATAAAATTTTCTCAGGACTGTTAAGAATTGCAGAACATTCTTAATTTAAGGCACATTGTAGCCAGCTAGGATTCTTAAATGCTAGAACTTACTGGTTAAATGTAAAGATGTTTTGTTATCATTACTTGTAAGAGACTACCAAAAAAAGACCTGCTGAATGGAGTAAACAGACTCATTACATTATACATACCGGGGTATGCCATGTTTACCCAATAGAGTTATCTTTACTGTATTATGGGGCAGCTAATGTACAGGAGTGAAATTCCAGGTACATTAAGGTATCGTGACAACTCTTTGATTATGAATAATTTTAATTCTAAATGAGTATATTCTCACTGTAATGCGTAAAAAAGCTGTAAAAATTTTTTTTATCATGACAGAAAAAGTGCAACACTGTCCAAAGATGAAAGCAAACTAAATGTATGCAAGATAATAAAGATTGTGTTTTTTAGCAACATAGTGGGAGCCAAAAATTGTGTGTGTATGAGTTGATCATGACATTGATGGTTTGTCAGGTGTGAGATCTCTAGAGTTTTACCTGTGTAAGCATGATCACCTTGCCATTGTGAAGATTTGTCCAATTACCAAACAGCTCAGTGAAGGAAAACAACTTGTTCCTTTTGATCTCCATGAAAAGCTTTCAATCAAGCTGTAATTTTAGCTTACATGGCGTTTTATTTTATTAATCGTGTCTGTCTCTGAAACCATAGATGTGAATTGATACAGGTTTCTTTCTTTAGGCAGTGTGACGTGACAGAAAGACATCATTCACCTATATATATATACCCATATGTGGTGTTGATGTAGAAAATTAAAGGTCCTGAATGATGAATGACTTAAGAAATATATAATCATGATAGATGAATTGACTGCTATTGTTATGCAACATCTGTAAATGTTTCTTGAAAGAAGCAAAATCTGTGAGGTATAATATCATGTTTGAAACATACGCATGCATAGTGTATTAATACTTTGAGACTGTGCATCAATATACATTGTACTGGTACTCAGAGTTCACATCTCAAGTTTATTTATGACTTAGTAAGTCCAAAACTAGCAAACATTTTTGCAGTTGTGCTCAGTCAGTTGCAAGATTTTTGCATGTAGTAGTATTGTACAGGACTGTAGCTCTGACAACCCAATATTTCACCATAGCTAGAGCTGTAGTTCTACTTCTGTAAATGGTATGCAAAGGAAGCTTATTGAAATTATTATATAATATATGATAATTAATTAAATAATTTTATATAATGTAATATTATATAAATAGTGCCTGTTTGGGAGGGTAACAGTTGAAATTGACACCCCGAGAAAACCATTGTCAACCGACACGAAGCGGAGGTTGACAATGGTTTTCGAGGGGTGTCAATTTCAACTGTTATCCTCCCAAACAGGCACTATTTATTTTGTTATACTGAATGTCTTTTTTAAAATTTTTAAGAAAATTTTACTGCTTTTATATAGGAATAACGTGAATTCTACAGCGAACCGTACGCGCATAATTTTCGCGCATGTAACATTTTTTAATGTTACCCGTTGCCAAGTGCGTTGCTAACGCTGAGGGTAATAGTAAATATTATTAACTGCGTCTTAACCAATCAGATTTCAGTATTTAACATGAAAGTATAACAAATAATATTATTATAACTTCCCTCTCACTCTCCTTATATAGACCCCATATCCATTGTTCTGCATTTTTGTGACAGTTCTTTACTTGATGCCTGTTCAGCAAAGTGGGTGATCACTTGCAGTGGCCAAAGGTTGTGTTATGGGTATAGGGGATTATTGAGAGTGCTTGTGATCCCTGAACAGGTCTCTGGTGAGCTAAATGATCCCTGAACAGGTCTCTGGTGAGCTAAATGATCCCAAAACTCCTGCCTCCTCCCATCTCTCCTTGACACTCAGGGTTAGTCAGTAATACTCTTATCTGTTGTTCTCTGAGTGTTCATTCATTTCTTTAGTGTATACAAAAAATGAGATCTTGGCAAACAAGTGTCTGAACCAAATGAAGTTTTTTGTGTCACTGTTTGTATACAGTTTTTTTTGTGTCAGTGTTTGTGTATACAAAAGATGAATGTATTTAAAAATGACAACTGGCCTGGAGATTATTCCCTCTGTTCATATTTATCTATGTCAGCAAGTTTGCTCACAGACTGTTGTTTAGTGAGTCAGAGAAAGGTGCAAGGTTCCGCGAGATGGCATCTGCCTCCTGAATATTAATGATTTCCTTAAAAGACTTTCTCTATAAAATTTTAAATTGTTAATAGCTGATAAGCTATGCTAATGTGATAAAGTTTAAATTTATAGATGATTATCTGCAGTAATACTGATGTTAAGATGGTATCTGAGATTTCGCTGTAAAGAATGGGATTTTTGCGTTGAATGCTTTAAAGGAAATAATACTTGTATTTATATATGATGTCAAAGATAAGGGTGTTTACTTAGATGCACCATGATGAGTTCGATATCATCATGTTTTAGAAATGAGTTTAGGACATAATTTGATATATCTGAAAAGCTGTTGGCAGGCATGCCTTGTTTAAATAAAAATGAGATGAAAGATTACTGACAATAGAAGAGGCACTGTAACCATTGAAACGCTGACAACTAGGGAATAGAATATGCAGGTTGTTTATTATTTGTTTGCTTAAAGTGTAATTTCAAAGCAAATATTAGGTTTGCCGGGGTAAAACACCCGTGTCTCTTTTTAAGTTGCATAAGGCACCACACCTCTCCTCCTCGTACATAGACTGTCTCGTGTATGGCCACGACTCAGTGGCTCTTTTTATCCTAGATTTTCTTTTCAAATAAAGTTGCTGTTGGCTGGCAATGAATAAATCAGCACATACACCACTACCCCCAATGTGTTTTATCAATTACCATAACTGCTCGATTCACCACTTTTGAAGTGTACATAAAAATTATCTGATTGTTGATTCATGATCATTCAAAATTCATCTTCTGGATATCAGGATATCAATTGGACAACCAATCTTTTGATGAGAGTGAGATCAGAGATTGGACTATACCACACCTTGTTTCCTCTTCGATGACACAACCCCAGCTTTAAATGGAACCGTTTTGGAGAACTATAAAGGAGACCAGCGGGAGCTATTTATTAAGTTTAAATCCCCTCCTCTTTTGCAGGGTAGTACTTACTTTTGCTTAACAAGATGAGCCCTGTCAAACAATTAGTCATCTTTCTGGTGGACTAGCATGGACTGTCAACAAAAGTAGCATGGCTTTGAGATCCTCTAGGTTATGCAACAGATAGGTGTAGAAGGATTACAAATCTCACTGGAAAAACAGCAATTGATGGGGAGTCTTCTATAGAGTGAGCAGCGATTATTATGATATGGAACAATAAGCAGATCTCTCCAAAACACAGTCTTTTGTTTGCATCTGGTGAACTCCAAACCAGCAATAAAGATGTTGAAAAAAGAGGATTTAACAAGATAAGAACCTATTCAACATTGATCAGTGAGGTTAGCAAACCGTTTTATGCCTGTGTAACTCGTTAAGAGATCCCACTATGTATTGCGAAGCAGGTGCCACATGTCTTTGTAGGTGTGGTAATTAGGGGTCCGCTCTCTTTTCCAGGTCAGTATCATTGACTGGAAAAGGTAGGAAATATCAGGCTTTTTTACCAAGGGGGATCGTGTGAAAAAAATTAGTGCATTTATCTGGCCTTTTCTTCAGGATGTTTTAGAAAGGAGTGTTTGACTTGATTGTAGGTTTAAATTTGGATGTGTCCAGTGATGAAATGGAGATGGAGTAATTTATGGATTAACCTTGACACAATGTAAATGAAATCTTTGTAGGTATTCTATTTTGAGTTGATGCTGTTGTTGTTTGATTTTATGTTTTCAGTTTATTTCGATGGCCTTATGATTTTGATATGTTTGAAATATATGAGGTGCCGACACTATGGTTCAAATTAACTCTGGATAAAATTTTGTCATTCATATGCAACTTTTGATTTATTTTTTATCAGTCAATATATACAAGGATGTATTTCATATAAAATTTGCCCAATAAATTTGGAAAGGATGTGATAATTTTGAGTTAGCTAGAGTTGAAAATTGAATAATCAAGTGTTAAAATATCACTTTGCCCTTTAAAACACCTAAAATCTTCTATAATTGATCCTTGCAGGCAACTTCAACTCAAGCAGGTGGAAATGTAAGATCTAGCTGTTTGCTTTTCAAATTTCATTCAAAATTTTTAATCCCAAGTAATGACAGTCATTGTTTGAGGTACTTGAAGGTTTGGTATCAAGTTTATATGTGTCAGCTTGTCTTTATTCATGAAGGTTTATAATTAGAAAGGAGAGCTGTAAGGACAAAATATTATCTGTAGTTCCTTCTGAAATAGAAGAAATTCTATATGTATGCATGGTTAGAGATCTATGGTGTTCAATGAACTGGCCTTGTTTTTGTTTTTGCATTCAACAAGTAATAGCTTTCCATTTTCTGTATTTATAGTTTAAGAGTTCTTTAGACTTTTGGTCAATCAGGAAGGGGACCAATCCGATAGACAGAGATAGTCAGTGCTAAGCATTCAAAGTTAAAGGAAGAAAGTTCCTTATGTAAATGAACACAGTGCATGCCTCTTTGATGGGCAAGCATGAGATATAAGGTCCAGACATATTGATATGTTTATGGAAGGCCTGAGATTAGGTGGAATGTGTCTCTTCTGATCTTGACGTGGTTGTAAGTAAATAGAATGAACTTTTTGACTTACTGACCCTGCTGAATGGATTGTTAATCTTCCATTGACGGCTTATCATTAGGAATTGGTTTTTGATGGATTATAGTTATTGTTGTGATTTGTTAGAGTTGACATTCCCCCATGGATTAATAGGCTATAGATCAGCTGGAAAGAGTTATAAATCCTCAAGTGAAAGCTTATCATAAGATAATTCTAATATTCTTTATCAGTTTTAAAGCTTTTAAAGTAGAAAAAAAAATTATTTTGTAGTTGAATCCAAAGAAAGGGATTCTATACAAAGAATGTGATGTTAATTCCTTATTCAATAAGTCCAGGATGATGATAATGGGTGACTCAATGCAATACTATCGGAAAATGTGAGGAATGTGTTGATCCCCTCTGAAGGATCTTGTTCAGGTGCTGCTAATAGCCAATATTTCTCAGGATAAGGATGCCCAAGAAAAGCAAACCAAAGAAGATCAAAGTACTAGCTGCCCGCCAGTTGTCAACTCCGGAAAAACCAGCCTCCAAGAAAAAAGTCAAATTAACACGTCAGTCTCATTCGTCCTCGGAGATCTACCAGCTGCAGACCAATAGCAGTGTCGACGACGACAATGTGGACACACCTCCACTCAGCAATAGTAGGCCCACTTCACCCCTGAACTTTTTTCTCCCGATTTTGGAGTATGGGTTCTCGTGGCCCAGGCGGAAAAGTCCGCTGAAATTGGCCACGGATCAGAAGAGGGTCAGGAGTCCTTTGTTGTCCTCCTCTCCAGATAGCGGTCTACCTAACTCTCCAGCCTCCGTGTATGATGATTTGTTCTCCCCGCCTAATGAGACTAAAAAAAACAAGGAGGTTCTGTCCTTCCCAGAGCCTGACAGAAACCCCTCCCCACTGTCAATGGTGTTGGAACACAATTCCTCATCCTCTTGCAGTGATGGAGAGACAGAGAATCAAGATCTGAGGTCAGTGCTGGAGGCATTAGATTATGTGATACAACGTGAACACGATGACAAGGAGCATCCCTATACCACTATCAAACATGATTCCAGTGATGAGGAAGACACTAGTGATACACTGAATAATAATCAGGATTCATCAAACAACACTAGTGATTCGGTGAATAACGAATCTCCAAGTAACTCATGTGATTCGCCCAGTAAATCACCAAAGGGTTTGGAACACTTGAATGGAATCATAAAAGATGGTAAAGGATCGGTGTCCAAAAGAGTTAGGTTTAACATAGATAACTCAGCAGAGATTAAGAAAGGCAGGAACTCGGATATTGTTAAGGCTTTGAGTGAGCCCTGTCTGTATGGAATCACTGTGACAGTGGTAGATATACAGCCTCAGGAAGGGGGAGGGGAATGCTGTACTGTCAAAGAGACATTTCAGGCTATGGTAGGTATACCCTCAGTATTGCAATACATGTACTAATATGCACTCATAACAATTTATCCTGTATGAAATTTTCTTCCAGTAATTAAGCTGTTGGTCAAAAAGGAGAGAAATAAGCTGTACTGTAATATTGTTTCAGGCTGAATATATGGCCATATGCTGAAACTATATCGTGAAAGACCTTTTATAAACTTTATGGTTTTCCAATTTACACATAATGATTTAGCTTTTGGTCATTATTAGTCATAGTCTCTTTATGATGATTAATTGTGCATGAATTTTTTCCTGATAATTTGAATCATGTTGTCAAAGATGAGTTCAATCAGATAATGAGGGTCATCTTAATTGTCATCAGCATGTCTCAGAATTATCAGATTGCTTAGAATTATCAGATTGCTTTGCTGCAGTGGTTTGTTTGTTACATAATTTGCCAGTCCCTCTACAGAATTGTTTTTGTGTGCAAACAATATTTGCACCAGGACTTTTAATTTTCACCTCCTACACGTTTTCAAATTGGTTTTGTAAAACATCCTGGTTGAACAGGTTTATTTAATCAGGATTTTAAAGGTCACTGGTCTAAAGAAATTGACCACATTATATAACTTTCATAATACAAATAACAATTACATTACTAATGAAAAAAAATGTTTGCAAAGTTTTTAAAGATTTTTGGGGCTGATTGATTTAACAATGAAAAAGATTAACTTGAAGAAGATGGTCCGACAAGCTGCTCTTCTTGTAGTTCTGACATACTGTATGAGGGGTTATTTTGGTGATTATGTGAAGAAATTCATGCCATTTATTTTTCTTTATTTTTATTTTTGCAATACCCATATTATTCACTATATGATTATGTAATTGAAAGCTTAATTTTGGTAAATTGGAATTTGGCTATTCAGGTAATTTTTATGATAAACTGCCAAATTCCAAAAGTATCACCCCACCCCTAAAAAGCTGTTGTAGGGTATTCATGATGAAAAATAGTAATCTTTATTGATTGAGATGAAACAGACAATTTAATATTTTGAGTCGCAAAATACGGTTGGAAATTAGCAGCCATTCCAAAATGATGTACCGGTAGTGTGCATCTTAACTTAATTAAGTAAGATTCAGCTCAGCCAAATAAAAATAATCTTTGTGAAGTATATTAATTGTGTTTATTTTAAACTTCATTTCAATGCTTACTTTGCTGCATGTACTTCTGAGTACTCCAGAATAAAAATCAAGTTATATCAATAATACTTAAAGCCATTTCGTACAAAAAGAGGAGTGTATGGAGATCTGTTTGTTAGCCCAATTTTTTATAAAGATTGTTATCCTTTTTCATGAAACAACTCATGTGGAACATTTTCCTCTTTATCTAAATAATCATTATAGGTTTGTCACCACCCAGACTGTGCAGAGGGCAATGGAGGCCATCCTCTGCTCATGTGCAAACCATGTGACAAGCGTATCCATGGCAGCAACGAAAACAGCAACCATCTGGTCCTTGATGCACCCAAAAAGAAACTTGGTATGACCTACTTTTATACCGGTACTTATGTTACCTACTTACCACATCATCAACACACAATACCTTGTGATAAATAAAACTATAGATATACAATTATATTATGGTAATTATTTAGCAGATCTACTGGTGTAATGTGTATTTGATATGCATTTAAATTGTTTGGCAGTTAAAATTCAATTTTAAAATTCACTTTCTATTGAAAATTTCATTATCAAATATTCAAAGTTTTATTAGACGTGATTGATACAATATTCAGTTTATTTCATATATCTTCATATATTTGACATGATATTTAGAAATGAAAAAAAAATCATTATTTCATTTTTAGATATTGATGCAATTAACATATAAGTTATTTGGTAGACATGTAAGAGACTCAATGACACATATACTGATGATGAGATCCTAAGAAGGATTATTGATGGAATTTAATGATTGCAGCATTAGGTTGATTTACTAAGTAGATTTAATTTATGATATTTCACTGCAGAATTATGATATTAAGTATTAATTAATAAGCTCATTTATCAAGATAAGATATAATGTACAAGATTATTGTGACACCAATTTGGCATTTTAAAGGTTAGGAGTTGACTTTTATATTTGGAATTGGGAATGTATATTCTATTCAAAGATGAATTTTCAATTGATAAAGTAATGATAATTGATTTGATATCAATTATACATGTCATATTTTGAAGTCTGCACATCTTGGGGGGGGGGGGGGGGGAGGGTCAAAACTAATCAGACAGGAAGTAAAAGATTTGCCTTTATTTGCTCGAAAAGAACGTGGCTTTGTGTGCCAACCCAACCTCAAATGTGTGGTTATTGCTGGAATAGGGTGAAAATTTGTTTGAATACAAGGAGTCAGTGTTTAAATATCAATCTCTTATCAAGCAGGCCTAATAGAGCACTACAAATGTACATCATGTGAACCAGTCTGATATTTAGAAGGATAACCTGTTCTAAACACTGTGTTGATCTAGTTATGTAAAAAAAATTTCTAATATGACACTTTTACCGAAACAATTTAATTGGTCTGAAAAAAAAAGAAATGATGGGATATCTAATATCAGATTGGAATCCTTCAGCATGTAAACCATATCTCTATGAATCAGACTTGGTCGTGTACATGTGTACTAAAGCTCCACTGCCTCGTCTTTCATGCCTGTAAATCTATCCAGTTGATTTTCTGGGGTGAAATGAGAGGCCAGGCTGTCAAGTGTGGCCGTTGGGTATCTCGGGTTCCCACTCTGATTTGGCCGGGGCATGAAGTCATTGTAATGGCGGCTGTCAGGCTAAAATTAATTGGGGGATGATTTTATAGGTTTGGCTCAGCTCGGCCGAGGGTCCTCCTCTCCTAATCTCGGGACTCGCAGTGAGTCCCACTCAGAGCTGAATCGTCGACACACGGCCCCTGAGGATGAGGATGATGATGCTGTGGACGGGATTTACATCAAGAAAAAAGAGGTCCAGGAGTAAGTCCACCCATTCATATATTTTAATTACATTTATATATTAGTTTAATTATTCATTGTTTAAAAATAATAAATTGATTAATCAATTGCTTAAGCATGCTTGCAACACTATTGAAACCTGCTGAGTGGGACAATCAGGTTTTTTTTTGGCATATCGACCACAACAGAGGTGCAGTAACACAATATTAAAGGAAAACCTATGCCTTGAGGCACTACAGAAAGTATTTTAGTTCAATAGGATAGAAAAAAATCATGTTACATGTTTAATTCCATCTTTGTTGTCTTCTCAGGTTTAGACCTCCCCCAACCCCTTCAGCAGCTGAGCTGAAACTGAAGCGGAAGAAAGCCTTGAAGTTAAAACGACGGCACACAGACGTGAGTTAATGAGCACAGAGGATGATGGCAAAATAGAGTTATCTTTCTTGAAACAATTTCTCAGTATTACTATATACAAAGCATATAATACTAGTGGGACAGCTTATAAAGCAATAAAGAGGCTTTTTATTTAGACAGTATTTATCTATAATGGGTATATTAAAGTGACCATACTTTGTATTTATCCTGTTGTTTATATCAATTCTAAGGTGTGGATACTTTTGCTGTTTGATACTAACCTCACCTACACAGAACTTTGATCCACACCCCGTCACTTTCTGTCTGATCCCTACTCCTTCCTTAATTCTAGGACTCACACCACAGCAGTAGCGAGTTATACTCAGACGAGGAGGAGAGCGATCTCGAGTTCAGACGAATGTCTGAGGACCTCTCAGGAGGATTGCGCAAACAGTTGAAGGTGTCTAGAAAGTAGAAATCTAAATAACGTATTATACCGGTATATATATATATACACATAGGTTACACTCCTAGAAATGGACAGCATTATTCTGTGTGTATCGACATATCACTTTTCATGAAAGAAAATACACTGTACTGGTATATGTAACATTTCACTCTTGTTTAATGTTCTTTAAAAGAAAGGAAAAAATCACTGTGATACTATTGTGTTTATGTGTACACCATATCATTACTATACCTTCACCCATATAAAGTGTACCAGTGAAATGTTTATCACAAATAGATCTTCAGAACTGTAGGCTTCTTTTTTGATCAGAAAATGTCATTAATGATAACCCTGGTTAACCTATTGCTGCAGGGTTTGTTTTGAAAAACTAATTTATGCCATAATTACTAACTGGGTCAGCTAGTAACCTGTTACTTTCCCTTTAACAATCTGGGTCCGCTAGTAACCTGTTACTTTCCTTTTAACAATTTTACGCCAGTTGCACTTTTTAATTTCTATTCTTTACATATTTAAAATACATATACATGTATGCATATCTTGGGTTGATATTATGCTTACTTTGCAGCGTAAGTGCATCACATTAAAAAAGCAATCAATTAATTTTATCGAAAAAATTTATCATCAAAAAGTTTTTTAAGTAATAGCTTTTTGTTGTAGGGTCTCTGGATCATTGAAAAAACAAAGGCTATTCATTTGTATCATATTGAGAGGAAATCTGAGATTTATTGTTATAAATGTTTTTACGTCATGTACATGTATTGATTATGAAGTGCACTCACACCTACAGATTATATCATCTAGTGTTCAGCAGGATTGATTTTCAAATCACATCACACGACATGATGAAGGATTAAAACATGGTTCTGTTTGTTGCCGGGCAGACTTTATTTTATTCTTTCTTTCTATCTTTCTTTCACTCTTTCATTAATTCTCAAATTACACAGAAATAATTAATTTCTGTAAAATCTATATACAAATAGAAATACACCTTGTATTTAAGTTAAACACGTAAGGTGACCAAAATTTTCCTGTGGCATTTTTTTTTACCGCAATTCTGTTTCAGATTACGATCACAACAAATAATTTTATGATGATCTCTAGTGCAATGCCTGTATGTTATGACAATATTTTTTTCTTCTCTTTCAGTCTGCTATCAGCGATGAATGCTTTACTCTGAGATTTGTGGATGTAGACGAGGTAGAAGTAGTGGCAGCTGTTCGCGGCATCAGTTTAAGGTACATCACTCCGTCAGCTGGTTGTGGTACTACACGATTTATATCACTATAAAACGATTAATTTTTATGGTACATGCATGTAAGTTTGAAAAAAAAATTGTCATTTTGCGGGATCACCTATACCTCAGGAATCAATAAAAAGTTGTTACTGTATTATATTATGTCATTCATGGTTCAGATGGGGTACATGTATGGAAATGGACATTGCACAAAATCAATAGTTACTTATCCACAACAAATGTTAACATTTTACAGATTTATGGATAATTTATTTTTTTCCAATACGGTATTGAGTACCAACAAGCCATAAAAGCCAGGAAAAATGATTTTTTTATCATGATTAAATATTTTTTGCAGATTTCTTTTATAATACTGAAAATGGTAAACTTATAAAATTACATGCATAAATGGTAGTTTTCTTACCCTACACTGACAGTGTATTCATTATCAAACATTTTTTGATATTTTCAGATTAATATTGAATACTATTTGTAGAGCATCCATTCAGCCCATTTTGGAGAGGCGTGGCATGGACATCCACAGGGTCAATGTATTTGTGGAGGCCTCCAACACCCCCCTACCCTTGGACTGTGAGTGCTTCCTGTTGGGAGGGAACACCCTTAATATCAAAGGTGAGAAAAAATATGTTAACCAAAAAACTCCAGACAAAGTACTGGAATGAAGGTTGAGAAATACACTTAAAATTATTTTTTTTAAAGAATTCATTAAATGCACGCCTGTTAATTAATTAAAGTCTGAAGAAATTTACTAAATTGGTTGTCGGAAGTTAATTCTTACCTAATTAGTGGCCACCATATATGCAATAATGTATTTATAGCCATGAACAAAGATTGATTTGATTGTAATATTTCAAACAGTGTGTAAAGAAATAATGTATGTATTCCCAATATTAAAGGTCATAATACTTGACAGGTAAAAGTTGAATGCTCTGACCCCTATACACTGAATTAAATAGACCGTATGATGATATAAACCTATATCTTCCAGATAAATACCACCAAAAAACCCATTAGAACACAAATCACTTTGTTGTGTAGATATATGGAAATGTAGGGAGTCTAGGGACTGGGTTGAAGGACAAAGTAAGGCCATAAAAAGATAGTTGTTTAGTGGATCAGAGAGTCCAGTATTTTGGTTGTTTCTGGGGGCTATGGTTAACGATGATTGATATGCAACTGACCAGCCCCTGTTACTGACCCTACGACATGTCTGTAAGATCTAAGATATCTCTGCTCCGTGGGCAATCGCATGATCAATAAAGGCATTTATTGTAGTTATTGAATACACAAAGCTATTGTAATTTAATTTAGTCACAGACAATAGCATTAATATTGATATATCCAGTCGTAGTAGAAGAGGAATGAATAGATTGAATAACGTAACGCAGCAGGTATCCGGGGACCCAGGCTGGTGGGCGTAAGGTTGAGAGTGTGTAGCGTATAATTATAGATTATGACAGATATATGATAACTTTGACAGACTGTGTATGAACAAATAGAGACCTAAATGAATATTTTCTAGGATTCTGGCTGATATTTACTTAGTAATTTTATATGTGGAGCTATTGTGAGTTTTATGAAGCCACCTGAATGCGATCCTCTAGGGAATATTATACCTGATAGTTTGTTTTATTGCACAGGATTATCTATTTTGATGATCTATTTGTTCTCAAAAATTCCAATTTTCCACACATGGATTCCTGTGTCGCTTCTCTGTTTTTCTGTCTGCCAACATACTGTTACATGTATTACCAATAGTCCTAGCTTGCAGAGGTCTTATACATGTATAACTGTGGAAAATAGCAATGTCTGAGTCAGTTTTGAGCTTGTAACAATTACTAGTACAAGTCCCAACATTATATTGATATACATTTCCAACTTTATGTTACCTTATTTAACAAATTACCATCAGCATGGATATATAAGTACATGTATATCAGGTTGTCCCTTCTTCTTCAAGTTCACTGGGCCATGATAGACAGTATTACATCAGATTGTGGGGTAATTATCTGACCGATCACTACATCTTAATGACCTCATTCACTGATCTGGTTTGTCTCAGGAAAAAAGGTCCCCCTTAAGGGCAAATAATAAAACACAACTGTATTTCTTGACAATCATTGAGTGTACATTGTAATATTAGAAGTACATTGAGTATGTGCATTTGAGAAGGGATTTCTGTAGTAAATGTGTAAATCAGTTAGAAAACCATATTGTCACCCTAAGTTTGTGTCCAAACATGGTTGCAGAGTATGAACCTAAAGGTAAATTTTTCATCTCTCTCTCTCTCTCTCTCTCTCTCTCTCTCTCGTCACACATTTTGAGAACTAGAGTATTATTTTTTATTCTATGCTGAAATGTTTAAGTACTGAAAGTGTCTCATTATTTCCAATATGTTTACACCTTGACCCAAATTTGCATGTTGCACTGAAAAATATAGTATCACTATAATTGTCATTTGGGGCTCATCTCATTTTTTTTAACAGGTTTTGTCATGGTGTTGCCATTTCTGTCATTTTGGGTTAAATATTCTGATTAAAGTAAATAGTGATGTGTTTAATCAGAAGTCTTGGTAAACATTATGCTTTATTCCAAATGCATTCACTGACATCTTTTGTATGTTCTGTTTGCAAATGAAAATAAGGAAAAACGATATACCAATACGTTTAAATTGCAGTTTGCATAAGAAGCTATTCTGAATGAACCAGAAGACATGTGGCAGACAAATTAAACATCATACTTTTGTGTATTTGATTCATAAGACAAGCCATAAATAACTGTCAAGCAGCATAAAAAACAAATGCCATAGGTGTGAGCTGAACACCTTCTGTTGACAGTTCTGTAATGGCATGGTCCCAAGGCTCTGGTGCTAGTCATTGTTTGTGTGTTCCTCAGTCCGTTGTCAAAGATAACTATCTGTTTTCACTTTTGTTCCATGCTAAGCAAATGTAGATTTTTATTTTCAACTTGATCAAGGGTCTAGTGGTAAATATCTGTTAAATGAGGGGTAAAGGTACACATTTTACCTTAATTTATTTTGTGTCTCAGTCTGCTTTGTGACTTATCTGAGGATCTGATGTATATAGACTTACCTGAGTCAGCAAGTTGTAGCCCAGAAAGAATGCTCAGTGAAATTGAATAAACTTTCAAGTAAAAACAACAGATGGCTGGATGGTCACCAGACATTACCTTTTCACAGTTACATCGAAGTGCTCTAGACCATGTTGCCAACCAATTGGTCTGAGATATCAAAGATTAACATTAAGCCTGAAGCCTTGGGGTCCAAGGACTATTGATGAAACTCTGAAGCATTGCTGGGACCTGGAACATAAGCTTACTGGAGAACTAGATGCAAAATGAAATCCTTGTATTTGGTTGAACAAGCTATTCATACCATTTGGATGTAGGTGGTTTCAGCTGTGCAGTAGAGTGAATTTACCTTTAGAAAGGTTCTTTGCTCTTTTCCTCAGAGGTGCTGATCAATATTCAGAATGGTGAATACATCAATTCCTTGTGGTTTACCGTGCTATGGAAATTTTCTGTAATTATACACAGGGTTTATGATACTCTGACACCTGATTTGGCCAAAGTCCTCAAAGACATAAACTCTTATTGTCCATCTGAGAATTGCCTTTGTTTTTGAGAAATTTTGAGGAAACCTACTAGATGATCTGTGTTTAGTTACCTTGTCACCATGGACTATTAAAGTTTGTAGACAGATTGACTGAAATGGAAATTTTTCAAAGTGAAAGTTTTGTGTAATTTTTTTGGTGTGGTGCTCCTTTTGTAGACTCATACATTCAGAACTACCTTGATTAAAGACTGATTGTGCTGAAACAGAAGGGTATTATCACCCATTGCAAATGTTTCTTATCTGTAAATTCCAGTCAGAAATCTGATATTACAACAAAAGCCTGATGTATGTGCATTGGAAAATATTTTTATACCATGGTTTAACATAGTTCAATGGTCTTAAGGAACACCATGTCAAACTATTCAAGTGCAGAGTACAGATCTATTTCAGTGATTTGTGAAATATAACAGACAAATCCTGTCGCTTGAAAAAAAGAAACTGAGATTGATTTCAAGTTCTGGAGGTCATTCTCCTTCCCTTTTAAGGATTAAAGATTGACACCGATCATTTTAATTTCCAAAGATGGATCAGCTCTTTCATACTGAAAACCTTGTCTAGTGAGGAAGATTGGGGAAAAGATTTCATCAAACCTTCTTGGTATTACTTACAGCTTAACTTCTTGGCTCCCAGTAAATACTAACTTTTCACGAAAAGTGTGCGATGATGGCTGCGTCTGTGTGACAGTGATTTATCTCACCTACTCTCTCTCAAGTTGAAGGGACATGGAACTGCTAATGAGGTCTAATGTAGTCTATTTCAAGAAGATTTAAGATGGATTTAGCACGTCAGAGTTTCATCCAGCAAGCTGGCAGACACTTTCACAAACGCCATGTGTCATGCCCAGGTAAGATCAGGATCAGTTTTCCTGCAATGGCTTTTCATTCTTCAATAGTATAAATGGGGGTAGGGTAAGAGGGGTGTTCAATGAGAATGACATTTTCTTATGGTGAAGTAAAACAAATTAGTTATATGATTTGTATCAATCACTCTCAAAACCTAATTTTTGTAAAGCCTTTATTGAACCTATCAAACCCTAGGAAACAAAATCACAGTATCTGAGGTAGAAAGGGATTTGTGTACCTACAGTAACATAACCACTTAGCTTAGCAAGCGGCTTGCATGCTGCCAGTGCAACAAATGTTAGTCTAGAAAGGAATTGGCATGAAGTCTACATGCAGTCAGTTTCACCACACACCCTTCTTGCTCTTTGACTGGTCTGTTTAACACCCTAACAACGATAGCTAGCAATCAAATCTGCATTGCAGAAAAGAGCTAAATTAATTTGTCCGCTAGAATTGAGAATTTCCTTGAAAGCAATGCTCAAAATGATCTAGAATGATAGATTTAGTAACTGATTAATGTCATTAAGGTATCATACAGCTAAAACAGCAGAAAATCGGCTAAACAAGTTGCAGGAACAAATGCACTTGTAATAATCAAACAAGGGGAAGAGTCGATCATTGTGATGAGTATCTTTCACACCATTTGCATATAGTATGGACAGTTCCAAATATTGATAATGCAAGTATCATAATCTAAACCATACTGATTAAGTTGGCTTTAAAACCTGTTTCTTCATGAGGAAAAAATTGCAAAGAGGATGAATTTGGAAGTCTACCAGAAATAAGAAATGGGATGATTTGTTAGTCTCCATGAGAATTATGAGGACAAAGGTTTTTATTATCTTAGTTGTTAAAGACAAGGAAGTCTTCAGTTTTCTGTAAGTGAGAGTTTGACTATGACTCAAGCTCTTTAGTATACCGGTAGTATATAAGATCTGTAGAGACTGCTGCCTGCTTTGTATTGATCTGCGATTGTCTAGTGTGATGTACTATCCAGATCATGGTGTTTGACTAAATCTGGACTCCTACCTTTTGATGTTTGGTTCATGAGTGAAATTTTGAGTCCTTTAGGGAAGCTTAATTGGACTGATTAATTGGAACTCGCCCACTCACTCTTCCTCTGCAGCGATTGGCTTCTACTGCAGAAACTTCCAAGTTAATCTATTATCACTGTATGTAGTGTGTGTTTTCAGCAGATTTTCAGTAGCAGTTCCGATTTTGACTAGTTCTATACTATACCAGTACACAGTTAAAGGGAGCTGATAATTGATTTAGCATTGTATAGGATCACCTTCTGCTAATACATTTTGTCAACAGAATTGTGCAAATAATGACAAATTCTTTTGCGCCCAGGAACAAAGTTCTGTAGGTCAGCCATTATTCTTTGATTATTCTTGTTGTGTTAAAGTCAATTTTACGGGTCGACTACTCTGATCATGGGCTTTGACGAACTATTTTTGAACAGGTATTGAATGTTCCGAGGTACTCTGGTGATCTTTTACAGTTTGCTCCTGATATTGCATGTGTTCGAAGTCAAATGAAATATTTAAAGTCATACGTACAGAAGGATTTTTATTATCAGCACACTTGATTGAAATGTATATAAGTAAATCTGTTTGATAGATATAATGCTCTTTATGATAAGGAACACAGTAAACAGTGGAAATATATAGGAATGTGAAGACATGAGGTGCATGTATTTCAATATGGAGGAACCATAATTGTATTGAAAAAAAAATTCATAAAAACGGATTACTTTATGGAGAAAAAGATGAATACATCGTCAAAGCAAAGAAGAAGATCCAGAGCAAGTCGCAAATCTGAGTCGGATTTATTCAGACCAACTTATTTTGCTAATGTTGCGGAGGAGTTATTTGGTTGGAAAGGTAATATTGCCACAACAATCTTTTATTTTCTCAATCTCCTCTGCAAAATGCTTTACTCTAATTACTTCTAGTGCTTTGGCTATGTTTTGCTTATCAACTATTTTCCATTGTAAAAGCTATAGGA
Source organism: Magallana angulata (assembly GCF_025612915.1). Taxonomy (NCBI): domain Eukaryota; kingdom Metazoa; phylum Mollusca; class Bivalvia; order Ostreida; family Ostreidae; genus Magallana; species Magallana angulata. The sequence goes on along the minus strand of NC_069116.1, from coordinate 22,177,672 downwards.
AAATTGATTAAAAAGTTACCCTGATCGTTATAAAATGGACAAATTGCTTTTAAGGCCATGAAGAATGTTGAATTTCCATCAATATTGTTTCCCTCACATCACTGTTAAGTTTGTTTTAGAATCTTGCTATTGACTGTTAAATTTTCTATCTAAAGAATTCATTCATCAGAACATGAATTCATTTGAGATTTAGATATTCCAAAAGCAACTCTTCTCTAGTTTCACTTAGTGTTGCTTTGTTGAATCAGGGCTACTCTAAATTGAATTGTTATATTTTTATTTAACTGAGTTTGTAACAGTTTAAAAACCTTTTAAAAAAATATAGGCCATTTTTACAAAGTTACTTCAATCAATAAACAGGTGATAAATTTTCCACATTTTCACAGGTAGTATTGTTTATAATAACTCTACTGTGAAGTTAATAAGATAAATAATTCTTTTGGAATGAACAGCAAAAATCTTTAACTTTTAAAAGGACGAAAATCATGCAATAAGAAGGACTTTGGTCATTGTTATGATTACAAGCAAGGCATTTGAAAGGTGTCAAGGTGTGCACAAGATAAAAACTAAGATAAGGTCCATTGGGGGCAGTATAAATTGAGTGTTCCCCGAAAACGTGTGCCAGGAGATAATAAAGAAAAAATCAGGCAATTTGTTCTGTCAAAGAGTCTTACCTTGTTCAATTTAACTGGGTCTGAGAAAGCACATAAATTAGATTTGGAAGGGAATGTTCCCCTATTCACAGTTCAAAATGGCCCTAATTTGACAGGACTTAAGAATTTGTCTTCCTGATTAAGCCATAGGATCAAGAATTTGAAATAGCTTTTTTATTGTATAATTATATTTGCACTTTAACAAGATGTGTATTTGAACTTAAAGGTTAGATCGAGCCATATATCTTAATTATGCTTTCCCTTGCCCTGTAGTAGATTGATATATGGGGAGTTACATGTAGAATCCTGTCTTTTTTAAGTGTACATGTACCGTTACTAGATACATATACTCGTATTGATTGGAATGAATTTGTCCCAGAAGATTTTATCTTTGTACACTTGTCTGATAACTTTTCCTTCAAGAAGCTATGTGTACTTATGTTCTTTCCCAAAAAGATGTTACCTGTAGGCAATGGTATGTTCAAAGAAATAATCTCTCATCAGATTGATTCTGGCAAGAAGATGAATTTTCATTGATATTTCAGAGTCTCAATGTTAAGTCAGACTTGATGGTCGCATCTGTGCGTGTTAATGAATGATGAAATGGCATTGATCTTGTCTAATAATTCAGTTGAATAAGACATGCCTTAATATTGCAATATGTAGGACAGAACAATCAGCTGAATAAGGTATACTTATTTTGAGATTCTTTTACCTTTTCCATTAAGGATATGATTAACACAGTCTAAAAGTTTGCCCCATGCCTGCCATTAAAGATGTTTTATGAAATACCTTTGACATATGATGGAGCAGTACTGCAATTATTATTAAATTATCTCAAGGTTAGGTTTATGTGCATGTGTTTTTCATATTAAGTTTTCTTGATATCAACAAGAACTGGTATACAACAAATTATCATGAAATTATAATGACGTCATGTACAATACTTTTTTAAAATGAAAACTAAGAGTTTGTTCACTTGCATTGGGTTGGATCCTATATATGGACGTTCGATACACATGCTCATGTTTCATCAGTTAAGTCTTAACCTAACAATAGGATGACTGAAGGTAAAATGTCAGACTATCAACAAAAGTAAGCTTAGTGACACCAAAGAAGGACACAAATGCTTGCATTTCAGTCGATTTATAGTATTGGAGCTTGATTATACCTGTTAAATGTTTGGTTTTGAGCTTTTTCATTACTGACATGCATAAAAGACATGTATCAGAGGAGGTGAAATGAAAGTCAATATGGCAACAAATTGCTGCAAGAACTATTTCCCTTGCTTTCTTTCCAGCATTTAATTCAAATCAAAGTGCAATGAACATCATTCTTTAAACATAAGAAGAAACATGAAACGATTATGTAAGGTGTGTTTTTTTTGTTGTGGAATGGTCTCCAAATAGTGCTGAAAAGGAGGGTCTCTTAGAGAGGGGACTATGCTACACAAACTGGTAGCACATGGTTTAGTTAACCTTCAGCGATTGCATTAATAACCTGTGGGCCTGCTGATAAGAGACCAGTATAGGGCCAGCATTCCTTCATTGTGTGTGCCCAGACATCCTCTAATTACCAAGTTATGCCAGCCCTATTGGCCTGATGTGTTACCCAGTTGAGACAACCACCCATTGCCCTTCTAAAAAACTGTTAGAGAAAATGGAGATAAAATACAGTGATTTTTTAAAACTGGATTATCAAAAAGCTATTAGCTTAAAACATTCTACTAGGAAGCCAAAAAATCAAGAGTCTGAAAAAAAAAATCAGAACTTTTTTGTGTAACCTTAGACTCGCTTCCTACTTCATTGATTAGGAAGTAAATGATCACAATGTTTAGTTATATCTGTCAGGGAGATCAAATGATAAGATGTGTGAAAAACACCTCAATGTACTCAAGTCCTCTTTTGACATTTTATTTTATGTGAAGTCAATACCAATGCGGTTTTTCCCAACAACATATGTGACTTATACTACAATCATCTTCACCTTTTTCAATCTACCGTAACAGCTGTTGCTAAGCTTGTTCGGACTATACACTTTCCAAAAAATTCACTGTGTGGCCACAGCATTTGATGTTGTTAAGTTTGATTTTTCCAATATGACCTTTGATAAGCATTTCAGAAGGTTGAAACAATTTTGACAAATACCTTTCAAGTGTTTGGGGGGTCGTGGTACATGTAATGCGACAAGTGACCTTGTTAGAATACTATAATACAGCCTGCTTATAGCATCATAAGCAGTTTACAACAAAGATTATCAGCTTTGCTAGAAATTTAAAAGGAATGAAATTAAATTAGAATATTTTAGGTCCAGCTTTAAAGACTGGGCTGAAAATTTGGTATGTAGTTGTCAAACAAACATAGGGCTTTGTAGGTAAACTGTGGTCAGTGTTTGGCGATAAGAAACGATTCGCGGGGGATTACTGGTCAATCGCAGGTGGGGTGGAGGTGCTGAGGACCCTTTGTGGCGATTGACAGGCGACCCTGAAAGTGATCAAAAACCACGGTGTGGTCATAGTGTTATCACACCATTAGAGAATGTGCTGAGTTTAGTCGATCTTAGTTTTGCATTGGGACCCCACTGTGATGGAAAGCCAGTATTAAAAGGGGGATTTCAATCAGTCATTGAGAAAAAAGTAAATTAGGAGCCATTAACTTGTGAAGTGCTTTCTGAGTGAAGAGTAGGAGGATAGACATCATTGTATGTACAGGCCATATTTGTCTTTTTATCTGAGTATACCCAATGATGGATGGCTGTTTATTAAAGTTGTAAAGGCTTTTTGACTGGCCATGAATATATTGACATTGCAAGTTGCCCCCTTGATTTCATATAGACTTCAATATGAAGATTTAATGTTGGCAATGCAGTCTTGTGGAAGCCATAAGCTTTTTTTCTTCAATTGAAATGAAACTGTGAAAAAAGCCTTTTGATCCATTGATATTCCAAACTTGGATAAAAGTGTTGACGATTGGAAGTATTCAGCATGATGAGATCTGTTGTTAGACTTGGAACATAAAAACTTGCAGTGTTTGGAAATTAATAGATAGGTGCTGTGACCTTGAACTCATATCTGTTTACTGAATAATTGGAAGCACAGAAGTTAATTCACATGGATAAAACATTTGAGATTAATGTTTAACATTTCAGTTTTGTGCATGCCTCCCCACCGAGAGAAGATCCTCTATTTTAAAATGAGCACATGTGGAGGATTTGTGTACACCTCTGCAAATTTTTAAAATTTATTGATGTTGGATATTTTGGTTTTTAAATCCCCCCTCCCCTCTTTGTTGATCTGCTCTCCCTCTCTCTGTGTGTAGTTTTGGATGAAGGTGATTTGTGTAGGCTGCGTACATTGAGGAGTACATGCTTCAAGATCGAGTTGTCACCTTAATATGATAAGGCTATTTAGATATGGAGACTTTGCTTTTACCTGAACAAATCATGTTCAGAATACCTATGCCTGTTGATCATTGTGATATGAATACACATAACACTCCATATCAAAATGTTTGCAGAAAGTGTTGACAGCCTTGCTTTAAAAAAGAGGATTTAATTTTTTTTCCTAAACTGTGAAAATGGCATTTGGATTCCGTCGAAGATCGGTTTGTGGTAAGAATGAGATTATATTTTTTGTTGGAATTGAAGATTAAGATTGAAACCAACTGAGCAAACACAAACAGGATTAAAGGTGGTCCTGGTTTACTTTCACTTGTTGCGCAGGATAATATTGACTGATCTTATACCCATTAGCACACCCTGAGACCATGTATTATTTTGTTTAAAAGTGAGGAGCCAACAATATTTACTTCTATCTCCACCCAACTCCCCAAAATGTTAAACTGACCCTTCATATCTCTCTCTCTCTCTCTCTCTCTCTCTCTCTCTTTCTCTCTCTCTCTCTCTCTCTCTCTCTCTCTCTCTCTCTCTCAAAAATCATGCAGATGATTGATATACCCAATTTTTGCTCATGCAAATTGAAAACCCACCATCTGCTAACCTGTAGTATAAAATTGAGGACTGTAGAACCTTTAGAATTTCAATTTTTAAAAAGCTATTCTTTGTATACCTTGACCATATCTATTCAACTAGATTGCCTATATACCTGTTCAGAGGGCTAATCATATACATTGTCATTTCCAATAAAAAGTGTATGTATTGTAAAAATTCAGCCAAGAAAAGCATATAAAACTCCAGCTGGGCATTGTGTGCTGAAGAGTTGTTTGTCAGGAAAGACCTCGGATAAAAACATGTACAATTTTTATTGATCTAATTCATTCCTGAGTCAGCATTTTCTATGGGAAAATTGAGATAGGCTCGAATCAGTCAGTTGGCATCCATACTACTGCTTTGATTTAGCTCTCTCTGCCTCTTGATGTTTTTTTTTATCCTGTGGTTCTTATATAATAACAGGAAAATCAGATGCAATACTGATTAATGTAACTGAAATATCTTATCCGAATTTTCTGTGTACTGTTTTTACAATAAAACCTTTACAGATGTGAAAAATTAAACAGGTATTGCGTTTATTTTAAATTGATCCAGACGATGCCAATGAATTATGTAACTTTTGTTAGTTTTATAGCTTCTATTGGAAAGTAATTATCCAAATGGATGAAATAAAAATAGCTTTAATGATTTTAGGTGTTTGCATGAAACACAATATTAATTTCATGTCAAGGATTCACTTTCTTACTGATGTATCTGAAATGGATACATGATACAGTCAAAACTGTTATCTCAAACTACAGTAAAACACAGTTATAACGAAGTGCCAGGGACGGGCAATTTTGCTTTGTTATAAGCGTAATTCTTTATATCGGTCAAGTTTACAACTTGTAATACAGTCACGGTGAATAAATATTACTTCGCTGTAAGCGTCAATTCATTATAAGCGTGTTCGCTATAACCGTGTTTTACTGTAGATGGGACTGTTTAAGATATCTTGGATAAAATGCTTAAAGAATAACTGGTTGGGACTTACAAATCACTCTGACATATCCATTGTATTTGAGATATCATTGCTCGAGATATTGAAGTCCAACTGCATATGAATTAGAAATGTTAGAAAATTAGTATTTGAAGTTAATCTAGATATTGTTGCAAGTACCGGTAAATTGGATTCAAAATCAAGACAACTTGACCAAACAATTGAACAGATTGAAGAATATTGTAAAATAATTACAGAACAATTGATATTGATGATCAGTAAATATTTTCAGGGAAATCTTTGCATTGTATGTGCTAAAATTAGCATTATTAAATTTGCATCGTTTTTTATCAGGCCAAAAGGACCTGCTATGTGGTAGCATATGGACTTGTATTCACATATCTGCACCTTTAGTTATTTGTATAATTTTTATCAAACTAAATTTTATATAGTATCTATTGATTTCTTTTTTTTTATAGAAAAGGACTTTGAAGGTGGCTCAGGCAAATCAAGGCCCAGCAGTGGAACAAAGAATAGCAAGAAGAACTCAGGGGTGTGTAACTCTGTCTTAAATTACCTCCCTTTAGGTTCTTTTTATTTTATTTTGATTTGATTTTTTTTTCTATCCTGTTTTATGGTTTGAGTTCTTATTTTTCATACTGGTTTGGACTACCTTTAAGCCACATATTTAAAGGTTTCATTTACCTGTAATTTTTCTTTTGGGGGGGGGGGTGATGGGGGTAGGTAGTTTCCCAGCTTGTATTTTAATGGATGATATTTGGTTTTATTTAATTCATTTAAATAGCATGATAAATTTGATGAAATGATACCTATCATTATTCTGACATCCATTTTTAGTAATAATTTAGTAATAAGTATAACCTGGCAATCGAAGTATTTTGTGTAATTTGTACCTGCAGGATCCTCCGAAGGATCCATCACTATAAATGAGAGATTGCAGCTGTGATCCCCCACAGGTGTCAATGAAAAGATTATAAAGAAAAAATTAAAAAGATCTTATATATAAATCCTTCCAGCAAGATTATAGATAAAGTGCTTCTGATCTCGGATTTAAGTTTTTTTCATAATTAATACTACCCACTGGTATAGCAGTAATTAATGTAGTTGATATCAGACGGATCAAGTTTTTTGTTTTTCTCTGTTTTTTTTTTAGCAATGGTTTATTATTGATGAACGAGGAATAGTTCATTCTCATTTCTTAGATTTACATGTTGCTTCAAACTTCTACATCTTAATCACAAATCTATGAATAAAATTTTCAAATCTGCTTTATCAAATTATTTAAACAAAGAAAATCTAACCATCAAATTTGTGTAATGTAAAATTTTGATTTGAAATATTTAGAAATTAGTATAAAAGGTGTTAATAAAATTACGAAACAAAACTGAAATGAAAATTAAAATGATATGATTTACCTGCATTCTTGTAGAGAAGGGACTCCATTTTGAGGGTAAATGATGTGTACAAGAAACGGGTCTAGTATTCACATTGTATTAAGTTGTCAACGTGTTTAGGTGGTTGTACATATAGTAAAATAATGTTGTACCTGGGTGTCCATGTAATTAATTAATGAACAGGTTGTGGCCAAACAAACAGAAACATTTTCTGCAGGAATTAAAGTTATAGACTGTATTTTGTTATCAGGTTTAGTCGTTAACCTTTTAGTTCTAACTACCTAATTTGATCAGTTTAGGTTTAATCATCCATGTACCTTTGTTAGTATTTTTTTTTCCTTTTTTTTTTTTTTACCTATGGGTGAAGCATGTCTTATCCTGCACCCAAGGCGCATGAGCAGCTGCATGTTGGTTTGTTTGTCTGTAATTCTAGCACCTTAATATGAATGCATGTTAATAAGCCTAGGCCTGATGAAGAAAAACATGGAATTATTTTTCCAGTTGATAGCATGAGGCTCTTATATAAGTTAAAGCCCCTTTATCTGATTTAGTTGTTTTTTTTTTAAATCATAAAACTTTCTTTTTCTTTCTCTATTTTTAATTCTATTGCTAGATTTTTTTTACATGGATTTTTATTTTGCCACCATTTTTATTCATCTTTTGATTATCATTAATTTTAATCTTGATATTTGGTCATTTGTTTTAATGAAAAAAAAATTGTAACTTTGAATATCTACAGTTTGTCTAAAGACTAAAGCACATTCCAGTAAATTTGAAAACTGTTATTTCTTCTTTAAAAAAAATTGAAAAGAAAAAATGCAGTGGAGATATAATAACACATGCACTAATGCATCTAAAGCTTTAAAGAACCCTGCAGAGGTGGCACCTTTGTGGCACTAACATTAAATACTGTAACGGACTGACGCCAAGTGATGCTGTATGTGTCCTAAGCCTAATACTTATATTTATATCATGTCTATGTCGATTTCTTGCTCAATGTTATGTGTTTCCTTGGTTACCATACAGATGGGACGACGTGAATCTCTGTTCGGGCGTGTGCCACCTGTGGTCGAAGTACCGTCGGTAAAACAACGTAGAAATTCCCTGTCTATCCCGTTTTTTTCACACCCCACACCCAAACAGGGTGAAGGGCCAAAGTTGCTTGACGATAATCTGCCCGTAAGTTTGGTTGTCATGGTAATGCATGTCACCTTGACAACAAGTTGTCAACTCCATTGCATCAGATTGATTATCTCTTTATATACAATATATGGAATATATATCTTGTATATCTGCTTTTATCTCCAATATTTATTATTTCCATTGGCCACAGAGAGTTATCTATCTTTCCACATTTTGAAATATTTTATTCATCGTACTACGTGTATTCCCTGGCATAGAAAATCAGCAATATGTTTAGCTATAGCTCACCTTTTTTAACATGGACTTCTATTATATTAGTAAAAGTATTTGAAACAGATATATCACAGAATAATTTTAAAGATTTTTTTTTTTTGGAAAGATGACATGATATGCATGCATGTAAAAAAAATCAGGCGGTTAAAAACTGCATGGTCAAAACATGGCTCTTATATGTCCCTGATTCAGCTTATTTATTCACATGAATCCATTTTCGATTTATTAATACAATAGTTAATTATGGATGAATCATCAATCATCTGAGAGAGAAAAAAATGCACCATCATATCTTCTATTGAACCAAATTCATTTGCTATTGAATTTTTTATCATTTATTTTTGTCCATTCTTTGCATATCTTGTTTTCCTATGGAAATCTGCATCCATCATTTCTTTTTTTTATTCCACTTTATAATAAATATTTAATTTCTATGCCATAAATAAATGTTTGAGGGTGGAACAACCCAATTAACATTATAAAATATTAAAGTGATAGGTAGTGGGTATGCTTATTGGGACTTTTTTAAATAAATGATGCCATAATTTATCTTTTTTATGGAGGTATGGGGCTTTGGTGTTGTAATATATTTATATGTCTAGTCAGTCTGATGCAATGAGCTTCTTTTCATGTGTTCAAGCAATTTCTTGCATGTTGTCATTGGACGATCTTTTTACCTGTCATGCATTGCGCTGCACCCTATGCTTAACAGCAGCATTCTCTGTCACTATGCTGCTTCTGCGCGTCACTGGCAATGCTTCATGCTTTGGCTTGGCTTATACATGTCTGCACTTTATTCTAACGAATTGTATATCAGAGCTATTAATCCATCTAACAATTACAGATAAGACATGTCTAGAGCTAGGTATCTGTAACAGAGATGGGGAGGGGAGAGGGTTTTATCATGTTATTATTTGTACAGATCAATTTTTTTTAAGATCAGGAGGAAATCATTTATCATTAATTCATGTTATAAAATGACAAGGGGGATCAATTGATTACAAAATAAAGTCCATAAGAGGACAAAAAAAAACAAAACAAGAGAGATTGATGCACCTCTAAAAATTTGTTTGTTTTCTCTTCTCAACTACCTGATGAAAAAATACTGTAATACAAGATTATTTCTAATGATCTTAGCATGTACCGTCTTTCTTTTTGAGTAAAATTGTTGATTAAGTTTAAAGATGTTTTTTCTATCTAATAAAATTGATTTTCAAGTAAGATTTGAATGTGAGTTTTTTGGAACACATTTTTTGAGTTGCTCAGAAGGACTGCATTTTATAACTTGAATCAATATCTTCATACTCCAAATGATAAGATTTCAACAACTTATTGTACTGGGTAATTAGGTCCTCAATTTCATATGTTTCATATAACAATAAGCATGATTAGGTTATTCATTGTTAATGAAATGTTACTAAGTTTGTAGAAATTAGATTTCACTTCAATGAACTAACAAAAACAAAATGTTTTTATTGTTGGAGACTTTTGTTTTCAACCTTTGATCATGGATACCAAAAACAAATCAGAGAGTTCATATCATTGAGTTTACGAAATACTGGTATAGATATTATGTACATAAAATAACCCTATAACTAAATTACATATTTTATCGTATGTAATAATGTAATTATGTAATACTGTAATAGTATCAACAAATTTGTATTCAATATATACATGAACTGTTGTATATACATGTATCCGTATTTTCTATATTATGTATGTATGTTACTATGTACACCTCTAAAAATATCGTAAAATATAGTCACCTTTGTACCAATATTTTAGCTTTATACTTGTTTTTACTTATCTCGCTGTATAGTCTGTACTAGACTGTAGAAATATCTTGATAACATATACAGGTGTTCCACAAAGATAACTCAGTTTCCGTATTTATTTCTAAAAATTATATGTGTTGAAGTAGATCTTGCTTTACATTTTAGAATTTGATTACCGGTAGAATTGTGTGTTTCTGGAGATTAGCTGTCAATCATAAAAATAATAATCAGAGAGTTTCTTAACTTAAAAACCTAAAGATTGGAAATTACCAATGATTTTATGTAATATATGGTTCCTGTTTGTGACTGTGGAGTACTCTGTCCTGTAGGTGGGAAGTCTGCGGAGTCGTAGGGGAATCAACCTGTCCATAGACGACATGACCCCCATCCCACAAACCCTGTCCTCCTCAGTCAGTCCGCAGGGGACCATCACGGAGGGACGCAGAAACAAAGACCGCAGCAAATTGACCAATCTCTTCAGTCCAGCTGGATCTAAGGTAAATAAACATTTATAGGGATTGCATGAATAATGCTTAAAATAATAAGGTTTATCCAGATCATCTGGATATGAATTGGTGTATCTACCGGATTTACTAAACACAATTGATATATAATATCAATACATATAACATGTAGAAACAAAAGGAATTCATTAAATTCTGCGAGATTCATATCGCAGTTTAATTCCTGATTGCACAATAATATTACGTATTGAATAGTCTACAATTTTGTGTATTACCGTACTGGCGTGTGACCAGTTCTCGCCGAGTACCATTTCTCGCCAGTACATTGTGACGTCATTTTTCGTCTATAATTTTATGTGTTGATAAAATGACATCACAATGTACTGGCGAGAAATGGTACTCGGTGAGAACTGGTCGCAAGCCAGTATGAAAATAAACGAATAATTTTATGAGTTTTGTTTATGTATCATAACCCATACGACCTTTAGTCTGACCCCAAAGGGGGCATAATTCAAATTACAGTATGCAGAGTATCAAATCAAAATGTACAGGGATTTAAGTATGTTATTATCACAAAGCAGATAACTGGTACAGTAAATCGTAAAACTTGGCAAATTCGGGGCGTGCTAAAAAGCACAAAAGCAGGATGTTTTGAGTTCTTAAATAATGATTTAATATAACAGATGTATAAACAAGGAAATCACCATTTAAAGAATGTCAAGTTTCTTCCAAAAATATCAAGAAATAAGGAAATACGAAAAGAAAGCGTTAAATTTTAGCCGATAACTGGTACAGTGCCAGTATAATTTTCTGAGCTAAAATTTTTCAGATTTTTGGGTAATCATATCTTTTTAGTGGAAGAATTCGAAACAGTCTTTTAATTACATTAATACAGTAAAATCTAATGCAAATTAGGTGTTTTTAGATTGACCTGGAAATTGGCTTTACAAAATTTTAAACCTGTAGAATAATGAATTGTGGTGTAGTATGATTAGTTCTCGTTTGTCATAATCTAGCAATACATGTACCAATTTCAACAAATGTGAAAGTTATTGGCTTATATTGGCTTAAAAAGTAAATGAATTTAGAGAGTTAATTAAACAATAGTGTTGTGATAACTTAGATAATTGCAGAGCATATTATATATAATTTACATTAGACTTTATGGTTTTGATTATGTCTCTTAATCCCCCCATTGTAATACAATAAACATCAGACAAACATGGAGGTTTTCTCATTCTCTTAATGTGTGATGATTACAGTCTTTTAAGTTGATTTGGTGTTTAAGAAAGAATAGGGTGCCCTGAGGATATGGAAGGATATAATGGATTACAATTGTTACATATTTTACACATTCCCCATTGTGAATTAATTTATGCTGGTTTCCACACAAAAATCTGTTGATCTTTCGACTTACCTGGGGGTGTTGAATTACTCAAAAGTTAACCAGAGAGCTTGGCTTATTGTTGTTGGTGGCTTGTGTTGTTGTTTTGGAAATGTATCTATGTACAAGATATCTGGTTGAGAAACTTTCTTATTTGTTAGACATTTTTGGCGTATTTCCTTTGTCATTTTTTGTTTGGAGAAGTTTTTAGCCTTGTTGGCTTCACTCTGAGTCAGTTTTTGTTTATGTACTCGATAGGAATGCAATATCACTTGGCCATTAAGTGGAACAAATAATTCTCTATCATTACAAAGGTAAAAGGATTGTGCGATTAGTGAGGAACATCCGGCATTTTTAAATTTCACCAAAAAGGCTGTCAAAATATTTCTATTGAAGATTCTTGAGATAGTGATTTATCCATTGGGAGCTATAAAAGATATGATTTTGTCCGTATATATATATTTTCGGTTATTTTTGGGGCCTGCCATTCCTGTCTTGTGAGCAGACAGTGTCGCAGTTTTACATGACTTTGCAGTGATTTTAAATTGATGAACAGACCAAAAACAGGACTGCATTTCCAAAATTGTTGATTTGGTTCGGAAATTCATAGCAGAAGTGACAACAGTAATTACAAATTGACAGCGATTGTGATTTAAGTATGTGTCTCTGACGACTAAATAGTCCTCACTGCCCATCCGACGGATATAAGCGGTGACACCTCGATCAGCAAACGGGAAATCAAACAAGTTCCTCAATTACATCGCATTGATCTTGTGAATTCCCCCCGAAATTGAATAACAAGTTGCTTGTGCAAAGTCTGTCAAGGCTTCTTTGTGTTGCACTCTCTACCTCTTAATATATAAATTTATATATTGTAAATTAACTTCCTGAATGGTATAAGATGAGGTAGCTTGCAGTGAAGATCTGGCAGATTTGATGGAAAGAAACAGCACTTCTGTAACTTTTGTAATGAAGTTCTTTATTTGGCAAATTGGAGGGCTACATTTGTGAGACTGTTGTGTTAAGGGGCCTATTTGCCCTATTGTATACCGTATTGATGGAAATTTGCCGCTTGATGGTCTGACCACGTTGGTGCTGTGAAATACTTATCAAAAGATAAATTTGACAGCTGGCCAATTGTGCTGACTGATATTTGCCATCTACCTGTGCTTTCCAGTATATTTGATACAGGCTTGACACAAGACTACTGTCATATAGAGGTCAAAAATTAATTGTGTGCTGTGTTTTAAACTAAATTTACTCCAGTAAATAATTGATGCGTGCACTTGTGTGAAAGTTAAGAAGGGATTTAGACTATGAAAGAATGTTTCCAATGGTGGGCGACAATATGAATCGGAGGGGGTCCAAGGACTCTGGATATGGTACCATATCCAGGCTTATTCTGGCCAATATGATCCAGCCATCTGCTGGTCATAGTAGCAGGCCCCCATCCCTTTTTATTCCGAATGGAGAAAATCCAGATCTTGGGGATGTAGCTCGGTGGATGCCGGTAAAAAAGGTAAGCTTCATATTCATGTATTGATAGGGTCTTAATGAAACAAATTAAAGAGCAATTAACAGCAGTGTACTCTCTAAGGATTGGGACATGTAGTTTTCCTGGTTTGCAATGAAAAGGAAATCCCCTTCAAGTGTTACATACAGTAGTTGTGTACAAAATTGTCAAGCTTGATGAGTGAAACTAGTGAGGAAATACTCTCTTCATTAATGACTAGACCTGCCAATTTGTCAGCTGTACTGGTATTTTAATGCAGTTTTAGTCAGGTGTGTTTTAATTATATGCTACAAGTTCAAGTTACAATGTAGTGCGATGGATTTATTTGCAGCAATATTTGAATTCACTTTGCTATTTAAATCTTTTTTGGTATTTGCTTTCTTTCAATGTCAACAAAAGACATTTTTAGCAAGAGAAATTGGATCGCATATGTTTGGGTGGTATCGACACGTTTCCTTTGCTCTATATGGAGTACTACTCAAAAGGCTTCATTTTCAAATTGTTTCGATTGTTTTACAGACTTAAGTAGTTAGTTGACCTTACTATACTCTAGTACAATCTTTGTTCTAAGCAGGATGTTGTTACAGACAATTTTTTTTGTGTGTGTTTTTATTTGATTGATATTTTATCAGAGTTCCCTCTTGTAGAAGTTCAAAAATTGTGTCATACATGTCTTCTTGTCTTTGGAGATTTAAAAAAAAATTGAGGAGTGGAAAACAATTCTAAAAATTTGGATTTCAAATTTTATGCATACACGGTTATAAAATTTCCTATGAATTTTATCATAAGCAGCTTTTGATCGTTTATTGCAAGAGGAAAATCAGTGAAGCATGACAAGTTTAATGACTCGGGAACAACTCGATGTGTGAAAATTTAGTAATGATTTACACTGCAATGAATTCTGCGGTTTAAATTTAGAAGACGGGAGAAAAAAAACTATTTTTCACTCATAGGAAGCGTCCAATAGCCAAGTCTGTGACATCTATTCCATTTGTTGAATATGTCTCTTCTAATGTGTCTTTAAGCTGTGAAGGATGGGTTATTTTTTTCTTTACTTTAATAATTGATTAATGTATGGAAATCAACAGGGATTTAATGTATGCACAACTACTGACATAGAAATACCTGACATATTCTTGAGATAGTTGACTAAACGAGATTTCTTTCAAACTCTAGTTCTATATATACAGAGACGTGAATATTCATTTTTTTTTTTTTTTTACAAAGGTGGGGTTTTTCTTTATGCTTGTGGTTTGTTCCATCATCTGTCCTTGCATTCTTTCCCTGACAGTTTGCTACCTTGGTGTAAAACTTCTGAACGGTAGCTATTGATTTTTTGTTGATACAAGACTTGGACCTTTTATAATTAACTCGGAATTAATTATAGAACAAGCCAAAACCCAAATTTACGTTTACCTGTGTGAAGGTTTTTAAGTGTCTCTCTCTTGAATAAAAGGTCAAAGAATGTCTTCTCCATAGCCCGGTTTCACTGGATATAATTGAGACAAACATGGATTTGTCGGAGATAAATCAATTGCATTTATTGGTTTTATACCGTGTCACATGGCCAAGCGTCTGATCACTGTCACCAGTGAGCCAATTTGAAAACCTATTTCAAAAGGGATAGTTTTCTTTGCCACTACCGGGCTAATGTTTACCGAGTTAAACCGGATTCGCAGAGATCTCTTTCAGTGTTAAACCCTGCCGGACTTGAAGAAGCATTGTTTCAATTGTTAGATATGAACCACTTATAATTCTGGATGGTGTTTTACTTCATGTTTGATTGACAAAAACCGAGTTTGGAGTGTCATCAGTCATAACAATATTGATTCGGGTGTCAATGCTTCTTGGGATTTGGATGCTTTCTAATGGCTGTGTGGAGGAGACAAGTGAACGATGCAGGAGGGGAGCTTTAACTTTTGTCGTTGATGGAGCTTTCTTCCTCGGGTCGCGGATAAACCGTTATCATGTTGCCAAGCAGTGTAGAAGTCAAGCGTAGGGCCCACCGTAATGTTCACAACCCCTTGTATAGGCGGTCATGGCCTCTGGCCCCTCCTCATGGGAATAGGAACCCTAAGGTATGTACAATCATAATGTCCACAATTGTATTAACTTGAATATTCCGGTTCCTATTCTTTTGGTGTCTGCTTTTTCTACTACTGCTTTGTCTATTGGTATATATAAGAGATGCATGTGAACTGCTGTTCATTAAGACATTAAGTGAGTTGATTGAGGTACATCTGACTCTTAATCGGTGCTTCATGAATGAAGCTGTAAGATGTAATGACACAGAGTGCTGTAGTTGGTATATCCAATACAAAATTAATGGGCACTTTTGTATTGTATTAGAGTACAGCACATCATACATACGAATGTTGTTAATATGTGAATGGGGAAATTGATTTTGATATTATTGGAAATTCCTGTGCTGCTTTGGTCTGAATCGAAATGACTTGGAGGTATAGAGACCGACATCACAAACACCAGAATCATCCAGCCAGGATCAGAGGTCATACATGTATTTCTGCGAAGTTAAAAACGAAAACAAAATACTGGTTACTGAAACCAGCTAGAAAATATAATAACACTGATTAAATCTTTGTAGAATTTTTAAGATTAACCTTGAGAAGGAATGAAAGATGAGAGAAAGTCATGAGTGAATCCGGTCATACAGAATAAGCTTAAGTCACTGTATCACATGTGCTATGTAGTATTTTTGTAAGATACATTTAAGTTTTACTGTGTTTGAGTTGTCTGACCTTATGCTCTATAGTTAGGTATTAGATAACTGAGGGGATACAGACCATTTAATGGTTCCTCTTCACCTTGTCGTCAGCGGTATAAATTTGTACTTTATTTTACCACTCAGTAGACGACCGTTTATGTCATAGGTGACTTTACATGGAGGTATACCCCACACAATAGAAAGGACCCGGTGAGAAATGGGATGCAACCTGATCTAGCAGGGCTTCAACAAATGATGGGCTTCGGATTTCTCTTCCTAGTCGTCCCACTCTGTATAATTATATGCATGTGCAGCATAGCATCAATGATGTTTTCTCATGCCTTTCCCAACCATTCTAGATAAAGGGGTAATGTTGTGTCTTTTGTGACTTGGGTTTATTAAAGTTTATGGTGACTTGCGCAACATGATAGATGCTTGGTTTTCTTTTGTTTGGTGTTTTTTTGGGAGGGTGTTATTCATTCAATGAAAAGAATTTGGTGCAAAGTGTTATGGGTAGGAACATCAAAGGGAAGTCATTGATAACAAAAACACAGCCTAAGTTGCAGTTGCATGTATAATTAATTTCACACTTTGAGAATTTTTATAATGATTATAGTAGAAGTTGAGAGAGAGAGAGAGAGAGAGAGAGAGAGAGAGAGAGAGAGAGAGAGAGAGAGAGAGCAGTTATTGTGACTTATGCTAGAGGATGTGATGGGATGGTTTGGAAAGGGGCCATTTTGTCAGGAAATGCGGAGAATGTTTGCCTGTTTACAGTGACAGCCAGCCTGATTAACTTTTTACTCAATTTCTAACAATAACAATAGACAAAAATCCATACTTAATCATCGCTTAGTGTCCAGATCGGATTGCCAATTGATTTTAGATCAAATGAACAGAGTTAATTACGCAAGACATTCAGCTGTGAGTGTCATCCCTAGTATGTGGAGAATCTGATATTGAGCTGGGTTTTTCTAAGTAAATGGAATGTTACAAGCTCTATTAGCTTAGATTTATTTAATCAGAATTCATACCTACACTGTTATTTACATTCAAACACGGTGAAGGTATTTGATATTGTGTAAGAGTGGCTTCCATGCATATTAAACAGTATTTAATTGTCAGCCTGTTTGTTATATGTGTTGTATGGTTTAGCTGATACATATATTTTGATGGCAGCCTTGCAAGTTATAGTGTTCATTAATATAAGAAACCATATGCAAGTCACAAACAGAGGTGTTGTCTTTGTCGAACTGTCAATAGGATAAGGCATGTTAAATTTTTTTTCTCTACATAACACCCTTTTTTGCTGAAAATCTAACACCTAATCACTCTTGAATAATTAATGGATATGTCACAGTTTTAAGGTCACATGAGCTGAAATCATTACAGTATTCTGGTCATCTGCATAAATCTGTTGCAATGGAATTTTGTTTTAATATTTGCATTGTGGGAGATCCTGCTAAATAGTTTCACTCTGGCAAAAGAAAAGGG
This sequence comes from Magallana angulata, assembly GCF_025612915.1. Lineage (NCBI taxonomy): Eukaryota > Metazoa > Mollusca > Bivalvia > Ostreida > Ostreidae > Magallana > Magallana angulata. Next base: position 22,159,906 of record NC_069116.1, on the reverse strand, counting down.
TTTTTCTCATTTGTACGTTTCCATCATAACTTCATAAATTTCAAAAAAAATCAAATAATCTATGCAAGATGGCTTGTATAGGTAGCGACTTTTATGTCTTTTTCATCTCTCACTTCTGACACCAGTGGAAGAGTTTGTGGTGAGCTGTGGTGATGGATGTCCAGCGCCATTATAACACAGTGTCAGGGCTTTGACAGCTCTCTGTCAGCGCGTTCCTCTCCCCCCATTCCAACGAGAATAAGGACTCCCAGATCCTAGGATGTTTCTGGGACTAGCCTGTGAGGCATGATGATAAAATTTTGTGTGCCTATGATGATCGGTACCTTGACTTGGGTTGACAAATTGTGTTCTGCATGTGGACCATTTGAGGCTAATTGAGGAATGTTTAAATTTCTGTCTTGAGAGAGATAACAGATATTTGATCAGTTTAATCCTTGCCCTCAGGAGAATTATTAGCAGTGGTCATTGATGGTGTGTCAGTATGGCCTTATTTTATAGCACAGGCCTTTATTCGGATGTGATTGGAGATTGATACTTTGGAATTCCGTGGATTTTTAATCCCTAGCTTCCTCCAAAATGAGGAGGTACTCGCAAACAACCATCACAAACGTCATTGAGATGATCATGCATGTAAGTATAGCTATGGATGGAGTTACTCAGCAAGTTTTTGCTCAGAAGATGACAAGAATACATGTATATGCAGGTCATGTCAATATAATATGTGTGTTAAAGAAGAACCAATCTCTGCTGAAAGAGCCTTTAAGAATTATATGTTTAATGGAATTAAATTTGTTGAGATGTATTTTTTTACACTTCAATGATTTTAATCTGTATTCTTTTTGTCCCCTAATTTCTCTGGTGGTTTAAAGAAATGTTTGTTTCATTGCCAAATTGTGGTTTTATTTTATTCTGAGAAGAGTTTTTATTTGTTCTTGGTGTAATTAGGGCCATCTCGGAGAATGCAATAATAGCTGTGTGAACGTTTTTCCAATACAAATGAATATGAGCTTTAACGTTGTTTTGAATAATGTCCAGTTCTCACTCAAGATTTATTAGTTCTTACTCATTCTAAATAAGCAGCCTTTATACTCAGATTTGGCAAAACATCTTGTTAGTACCTCTTGTACCCATTTTAGTAGGACATTGTTTGATCATATCTGCACTGTATCAAGAGGTCCTTGGCACACTCCATGAAAGGGAGTTAAAGACCCTCTTGAAAGTCTCTAGAAATCAAATGCATAAACGTGTTCATATGGTTACAGTTCATGGTTTGATGTCATATTAAGTATGATCAGAAATCTAGGTGGGGAGCCCTAGATTGTAAACTAAGGCTTTTAACTTTTTGTGTGGTAGATATATCTATGTGGTGAGAGAGATCCTATCTCTTCAGATCCAGGTGCGTTCATTGAATAATGTCTTCTTGAAAGTGCAGGACAAATAGAAAACCAAGCCAAAAATCCTCTTTGCTTCCATGAAAAGCGGTTTTACCATCTCAAAAGCTTTAGTTCAGTGAGATAACCAACTTTCTTTTTTCATTATATTGTGTGTCAATATAAAAAGGGAGGGTATTGATGCATATGGCTCCAAATAAAATCAGATGCATGCTGTTTTGGCCATTTATTGTGAGACAGACATCTTTTGATTATTGTTCTCTTTGACGGCTGCTGTGTACACCATCTGTGTAATATTGGCTGCTGAAGTTTGTCCCTTTCTTAATTATACACAGCACAAAAGGGCGTTTTTTATGTCCCACTACAAATATACTGATTTTACGACGATGACGTACTTACTGAAGGATGTTCAAATAGATGAATGATAAAATGTTTTTATGTAGGTATGGTCTATAATGCCCAAAGATTTACACTGATCAATATTCTGTTTAAATGTTGACATCAACAAACAAGGGGGGAAATGCGAAAGGAATAAATGCTTACCTGTCAATAATTTTCGTAGAATTCATTACATCTCTGCTATATTATATGTCATATGAATTTATTATATGATTACATAAAATACATTTCCCTGGTATCAATTATTGATGCAAGCTTTAGAAGCTGAGATCAGATCACACAAGTTAGGCATTGTCGCTGAGGATTTAGTACCCAAGTACTCTATTAGTGACCTATGTTGTTAAATTATTGCTAGATATGGACTAATGATTGACTGTCATAAAATAGGACACTCTGCCCATAATGTGCTTGGCTATATGACATATGCATGGGTTATAACCTACTAACTGAGAATGGGGGGGGGGTCAGGAAAGGAATATCTGTTTATCCTATAGATTCTTGTTGTCATGGACATGTGTTCTTGGTTGTTCAGGAGAATTTTTCAGAGTTCACACTGAAAATATAAACTTGTAACTCATATTGCTAAATTCATGATATTCTTAAGATATTAAAGTTCAATATGTAAGTATCATTAAAACCAATTTAGTCGGATTGCCTCAATATAGATTTTAGGTCATCATTTATGATAAAACCATTACATTAAAACAAAGGATGAATAATATAACCTATATTTGTATCTCCACGAACATTAAGTTTTATGATGTTGATCACTGGTAAGTGTGTGATATAATTGTTACAAATAAGGTTATTTGAAGTTACTGTCAATGTTGTCACAATTCGATAAATCATAAAAAACCAAAAACCCAAACAACTTTAATGTCAACCTAAACTTGTCATGTAATCTTAATACACCTGTCAAACGAGATTGACTTCTCTTGCTAATTTCTGTTTTCTTTAATGGTAGAGAAATATTCCTCTCCGATCAATTAAGATTGAATGGTTTCGTGAAAGTGGGGAATTTAAGATATTTTATTCATGTCTTTAAACCAAGAATGGTAACATACCTTGTGGTTGAGATAAAGAAAAAAAGTATATTATGTGCAGTTGATGAAATGAAAATTGTGATTTACGAGTGTCTGGCTCACTTTTTTTTTACTCCTCTATAATTATAGAACTTTGGGTTGACTATTCATTTCTAAATACCTGAGTCATGGGAAGACCTCAACAACCAATACACACACTTTTAGGTTAAATACCCCAAACGTCAATAGGAACAGTGGTCACACCAGCTTTGTTATGGAAATTGTTTATTTATCTATGTCATTGTCGTTGGGATCAACAGAAAACTTGACTCTTTTGGGACATACGTACACACGGACATGACACCCACTTGATCTTACTTTAACTGGTTTTTTCAAAGATGATGAGATAGAATTCTTCGTAGCAAGAAGGCGGAATCTACCTGACTTAATTATGTATGTCTGAAGTACCGCGATATTGGATTTTTCCGTCAGATCAGGTGGAATCAATAAGTGCGGCAGAAGATAAGGTGCTATTGCAACTTTAGCTGGTTATTACATACACCTGTAATCTCGCTAGTTATAGGTGGAGTGACTTTCTAATCAGGCTCCTGTGTATGGATGGATAGAGACGAGTATGGAATTCACAATTGGACGGAGTGAACCTTTTATATAAGATTAATTAATCTGGGGATTTATAAAAGTGGCTGAACTTTAAATCAACCTGTTTTTCTTTCTTTCTTAAATTGGATTGGTGACCTCATATTTGTATGCTTTGCCAGATTTTGTTTTCCACACGAAATAATGTTGTAACAGTTTAAATGGATTGTTTGTACAATATAAAGCATTGTTCCAGTAATCTGATGACTTCATACTGCTACCAGTGATGTTGGAATACACTCTGTTTGTACTCATATTAAATTGATTTTGGATGAGAAACTTTAAAATTTTGTGAAAAATTGAGCTGATGGGTATAAGGAATTTGGTTGATGGGACATTCGAAGGATTTCTCAGGACTTCGGCGGTCTAGTCATAAACAGAGACGGAAAATGCGACATCGCAGTCATAAAGATGTAGAGATGTGGGTTAAGTCTAGTCAAAAGGTAATTTTCCTGTGTACCGCTGACATCGACAGTAAGTTCTCTGCGATGTCCTCTCCACTCAAACGTTGACCATTACTTTCCCATCAGCAGGTACATTTATGGCACAGAAAGGTTGCTGTCAAGTTCTGCTATAAGGAAACAATTTTTTTCCCCTTTTGCTAACTGTATATCATCAGGCTGAGTGGAACTTGGTTTTTTGCGCATTTTATTGTAGAGAATTGTCTCTCACTTAATATTATCTACATGTAAATGATGCATTGTCTGTATCGCAGATACTTATAAATCCCCATTTTGTGAGATAGTTGACCTTTTATGGCAAATACATTTTCTTTAGTGTCAAATCCGATGTGAGAAAAATTAGCTTTGTTACTTTGACCATTACAACTAGTAATATTGATTTTTTTCTATTTACAAGGTTATACAACATAACATTCTAAAGATCTTATTAACAAATGATTTTTTCAGTATTAAGCTACCTGACAATTACTTGTTCACTTACATAATGTATATTGCCAATAGTGATGCCTCGCTATAAAGCGAATGGATTATTTTGTGATAATTTTCATGGACAAGTGGTTACTTATTGGAATATAGATAGGAACAGATGTCTAATGTATTAATGAGACCTTTAAGCCAGAAACAGCTGAATATTTGATGTTTAAGATTAAGATAGCAATAGAAAGCATTCATTGTTGATTTTTCTTATTTTCATGTCAAAATCATTGACACAAAGATTTTGTCAAAATTACTAATGGTCTGTACATATGTGTTTAAGTACTATAGTGTCATTGCTATTTGTGGACATGCATGCACGTTTTTTTGCAAAAAATTAAGTTTATTTGCAATAAACGAAACATAATTTTGTATGGTTATAATTACAAAAAAATTAACTTTTTGTTTTTACTTTGATAAATACTATTACGTACGTGGATCAATTCAACAAAGAAATCCAGGAAAACTGGTTTTGTTGAATTATGATGAAACCACATACAACTACAGTATGTGAATGCAGTTTTACAAATTAAAGCAGTACAACCCATTGCTTTTCATGATCATTCACTTAAATTTTAAAAATTTCTTTCAAATATATTGGATAGAAATGGATATGATCTGTAGTAAATCTTTTGTGAACATTATTTTGTTTTTTGTGGATGGTCGTAATTTATGAAACAATCACTAAGATATGTAGAAAAGTCATAGATATTTACCTGTGTCAGCCAGTACATATTTCAATTTTGACAATTATTGTTTCAATGATCTAGTCTTAATCCATGATTACCGATAAGTTTTGTTTTATTGCTAGATTGGTTTTAATTGGGTTTAATATTCCTATATTTTCAGGATCGGGAGAAACATGACCAGCTGAGTGATATTTTGAACAACTACAGCAGCAATGGCATCCCAGATATGCCAAACCTCCTCAAACTCGGACGGCCCACTATCCAGGAAAACCTGTTCGAGATCGAACCTCACTGGAGTTCTGTGGTGGAAAATGCCTCGGTAAGAATTGTTCACACGAATACCTTAGAAAATTATGGCGTATTTGATGATGTCATCAAAATGTACATAACAATCATATTGGGTACCAAGAAAAACAATTTTTTGTTTCTTTTTTCGACGAATTTACTACTCTGATATATATCCATAACTAAGACTACATGTATCTTTAAGAATTTGTTGTTAGAACACAGAAACTTATCAGGTTTTTTTATCTACTAGAATTAGATAATTGACCAAAAGGACATTGATAATAGTCCTACAAACTGAATTACTATTTACTCAGAATAACTCAATATAGGGCGAGGACCTTATTGTTTACGCCCAGGGATTGGAGAGGGGATTAAAACCATAACTAAAGATTCTTATGACATGGATAAGAAGCAAACATTTAATGGAATAACTGTTGATTGTTGTTTTGATCTTTAAATTAGTTAGATTGGTGGCCTTTTGGAGCCATTAGACTTGTATCGCTCGGAATGTCATTTGTCCTTTTAAGAACTGTAGAAGTAGCAGATTAGTATAAATGTCTGTCAAGATTGGTCCGCTCGGCTGTAAACAACGCTTAGCGATCCGTAAAGAACTCTTTGTTGGACGTCTTGTCAATGGTAGATTGGGAATCCGATAATGTCAATTTGTGTCAATGTTGCACTCTGATTATCTCCTAACCTGTACTTTAGCATCACTGAAGCCTGAACATCTTGGTATTGTCTTTCAGATGTTGACGAAGAGACAGCACGATCAACAGGAGGCGATCTGGGAGTTACTCAACACTGAGCTCCATTACATCAAGGCTCTCAGGGTCATTGTCGATGTAAGTCCACAGATAACAGCTAGCTCAACAAAATTTGGACCTTTTTTTTCTACCATGATGTAGACAGTGAGAGACAGCTAGTTATAAAAGTATACAGTTTTGATCCTGTTATGGATTGTACTGGCCTTAGCATACAGGCCTAGAGGGGAAAAGATGCATGTTTGTATATACAAATGAAAAAAAGAATAACATATACATGTACTTTAAATTTATTTTGATCCTAGACATATACAACAGTACAATTCTTAGGTGTAGTGATTTTTATAAAAGCAATGATTACATTTTCTTTGTTGTCTGGATGAAAAATTATTGATCACTGATATCATCAATATCCATGAATTCATCAATGAAACTTTGTTGTTTTATATATATACTTTCAATCCTTTTCAGCTATTTATGTGCTGTTTAATAAACTTACAAGCTGAGGGTCTTTTAAATGAGGTAGGTTTTGTACAGCATTTAAAAGCAAAGAAGAAATTGAACACTTGATGCTTGACATTTGAACTTTGAAAGCTTTTGCTTTGATTTGCATTGATGGATTTGTATCTGTGATTGCTTACAGATTGAGACGGAACATTTGTTTGGGAACATCAGTGATGTCTTGGCTGTGAACTGTGACTTCTGGGAATCTCACCTGTTAAAAGTGCTGTTAGAAGCCAGGGAAAACCGAACACCCCTCAATCCCTCAGACATGAAGGATGGATTCAAAAGGGTAAAATAAAAGAAACTTGAATTAAATAAATGATGACAAAACTAAAAGAAGAATGAAATTTTTATTGCCCTTGTAAGGGTTCAAAAAAAGTATAGATGTGATTGCACCCAAATTCATTGGAGCAATTTTTTTAAAGCTTTCACACAACACTCTACAATGAAAGTGTTTTTTTTTTGGTTTTTCTTTTTTGCATAGGATAAAATGAATAATATTTTGGGTTTTTTGACAGTTTGGAGAGCTGTTTGGGTCGTATACCAAATACTGCACGGAACAGAAGAACTGTACCGAGTACATGAAAGCCAGATACGCGGATAACGACCTGTTTAAGACCTTTGTGGTTGTAAGTAGTTCCCAGTCAATGTGGACGCTGTGTTCCCAGACAATGTATGCGGTGTGTGAAAGGTCTTGTCAAAGGGCCTTGTTGGGTCCCTTGTTGCAATCAATGCAGGTCATGTGTCACATTAGGAGCTTGTTTAACTAGGTGTGGAGAAACAAACTACAAAAAATCAGGACATGAGAAAGGAGAACTGTGTAAACAAAGCTCTTAAACTTTCTACAGTTGTTTTTACTCCTGTTCAATTACAAAAAAATTCAAATTAAATGAAGTAATGTTTGTTTTCCAAGTTTATAGCTTTTTGTAACAACAGATTTAAGGAACTTGTTTAGGGAAATCTACAGTTGCTTGACTTTTGACCTGATTTGTTTTGTGCTGTTTGGCATTTTTGTAAGTTTGTTGATCTCTTGCAGTGGGCGGAAACCCAGAAACAGTGTAACCGGCTGAAACTGACAGACCTACTGGTGAAGCCGATGCAGCGTCTGACCAAATACTCCCTCCTTCTGCAGGCCATACTCCGCAAGACGGAGGAAGATCGACAACGAAGGGACCTCCTAGAAATGGTAGGTACATGTAGCCACACTCAAACAGAAACCACTCTCAAATAGTAGCCACACTCATACAGTAGCCACACTCAAACAGTAGCCACACTCAAATAGTAGCCACACTCAAATAGTAGCCACACTCACACACATACCACACTCAAACAGTAGCCACACTCAAACGAAATAGAATATTGTTGCTTGTTTTTATGACTGCTAAATGAGGAAAAATTTCTTACGGTATAAATTGTGCATTGAGGAATAAGTTAACATGTATTTGTCAAAACTTGGATGAATTTTTTCATGCTGCATGTTATTATATTGAATTTTTAAAATAAAGTATTTATAATTACAATTAAATTTTTTATGTGAAACTAATATGAAATTTTTCTTTTGGCAGATTGCTGGGGTGGACAAGTTTGTCTCGCATGTCAATGTGACACTGCGTCATAAGCACGACCAAGAGAGATTAAATGCGATTGTTGCAAAAATTGAGTCGTATGATGCTGTAGAGTCACCGAATGATGAATGTTTACGAGTAAGTCATGATCAGATCTCCAAAAACTGTGATTTATATTGCAGACAAATTTGAAAGGAAAGGAACATACATGTAAATGAAAAATTTTGACATAACCTTTAATATATTGTTATTTTACAGTACATTCAAGAATATTATGACAACTTTGACCTTCGTGCACCTATGCCTGGGTGTAGCCCTGATCACACCCGGACCCTAATTATGCAATCTGTGCTCAAACTCAAGGACTCAACTCGAGTGAGTACTCGTGTTATGCTGGATATTTCATTTGACATTTATTTTAACAAAGGGGATGTTCCGGGTTGTTCAGATAAAAAAAAATTGATTTTTTTTTCTATTTATAAAACAGAGTTGCTTGAAAATTGTTTTATTTCTTAATATATAAATATTTAAATAAAATCTAATGAATCCCTAAATGAAAACATAAATTAAAAATTTTGCAAATTCATTTGAGGTTTACAAAAAATAAAAAGTTCTTTATTATTTCTATAAATTCTGTCATATAATGGGTTATCATGACTGCCAAGTGTACAGAGCCATACATATGGGTTATTTGATGCAAATATTACACATATATACATGTACATGTACTGACTATCTTGTTTTTGACCTATTTAGATGGATGTGGAGTGTCTCTTATTCACCGATCTCTTACTGATATGTAAACCAAGCAAACGAATGGAAAAGTATAAAATCATCAAACCTCCAATGCGAGTCGATCGCATGATCATTCAGGAACTCAAAGACAAAGGTAAGACCAGCAGCGTAGTAGTTAATGTATAAACAGCTGAAACAAGACTCTCCAACAGTCTTATCACTGTAGTTATAGGCTGTACACAGCTGTCTTAATACTGTGCATCTTTTGTAGGGAGCTTTCTGTTGATTTACCTGAATGAGTACCACGTACCTGTGTCTGCTTTTACATTCCATGCCGACCAGGCATCCATCAGGGTGTGGGTGGAACACATTAGGAAGGCTCAGGTAAAGGGCAGCAACTCTTACTGAATCTCTAACAAAACCTGAAACTGAATATCATTGGTACATTGTATTAAATAAGTCAAACCCTTAGCAAATTACTTAATGGTTTTTTTTGTGTTTGCAGACCTTGTACAGAGAAGCTAGAAAGTCCAGTCAAGGACACAACAGCTTTATGTATCCTGGAAACGAGGAAGTAGTAGAGGAGGAAGTGATACGGACCACCCCCCTCCACCCCCTCAACGAGGATGTTCTGTCTCCCTCCACGACACCTTACGACGTGTCCGATCTCTTCAGAAGCAGCAGTAGTCCCATGCCCAGCCCCATTAATAAGTGTCCCCCTCATTACTTTCACAAATCTAACTCAGAACAGACAATCCAAAGCCATCGCTTACAGCTCTCCAAGGAGAGGACGCGTTCAGAGGACATTCAAAGTAGTCATCACCCAGTGCAATCTTCCTACTCAGTACCAAGCTTTGAGGACTCTGTGAATAATGAGGAGCATGATGAGGACAAAGGACAGGTGCAGTCCTCCTCAAATGGCTCCTCAGCAACAAGTAACTCCTCACTGCCAGACATCCTTGATGATGGATTGAGGCAGAAACTGAATCAGAGGAGGTCCTCGAGGAGTGATACAAAGAGGTACCTCACGGCTGATGCAATTCAGGAACTCAGTAAACATGAAGACAAAGACACTAGTATTCATAAAAGACTTTCGTGGAACTGTGGAACCAAAGATGAAGAACTCAGGCAAAATACATTGAAAAACAAAGTGCAAAGTACTGACTCTATAAGGAGCATACATAGTTCTAGTGGCGTAAGTTCCACTGGGTCTCTGCATTTAAGTCCTGATGCGGACATTATTGAGGATATCTACCACAATAACAATGACATTAGCACTATTCATGAGTCCAGCTGCAATGAAGAGGAGAATATCAATGAGAAAGATAGACACAAATCTAAATCTACCACAGATATTTCTAAGTTATTTGAGGACCTTCATACGAGTGAGGTGAAGGATGGGATTTCGTCTGTGGACATTCCCACTAACCTGGAGAAGAGAAAATATAGTCATGCTCAAATCATGAAGATAAAGAAGCAGCTTCTACTCAGCTCAAATGTTGAAGCAAGGTAAAAATCATTTTGTGTATGTCTTTTGAGTTTGTAGTTCTTAATACTTGTACATGTATTTCAGTATTCTTACTCTGTTAGGTTCTTAAGTTGTTGATATATGTTTGTTCATTCATATCATCTTTTTTTGCAGTGAAGTCTAAAAAGTGGCCAAAAGTCTACAGCAAACCTCAGTGCTACAATCAACTCTATATCAGGCAAAATATGGCCCATAAAATCCATTCCTTAAGCAAATCCAAGTTCTATTAGCCTGCCTGCAACACTCAAGATACTATGTTAAGCATAAATCCAGACAATATTTTGTGCAAACTCCAAATAATGTGCTGTGCAAATCCTAGAAAATGTGCAGTACGTACTTCATGCTCCAGACAATGTGCTGTGCCACACTGATATGCACTTTGCGATTGCACAAATCAGTTTCCATTTACTGTACATTGTCGAAATCATGACATATCAATCTATGGTATTCATTCCAGTGACTTGAATTGCATGCCATGACAATTGTTGCCATGACAACACAAAATGGCCAAGATTGTGATATTTGAGTGCTCTTACATTTTCATGATTGTCTTACAAAATGAACATAAATTGTGATAATGTGCTACATATACGTATACATGTATTGGTTTTTAAAATTTTAATTTTGTTAGATTTTACTTCATTTATGAATTATTTCTAAACAAAACTAAACTGCATTATGTATTATTAGTTTGTGGTATATTTTGGTATATGTACATTCACAAACTTGTTGAGAAAGATCTGTTGTTAAACATATCTATTATAATATTGTGCAATTTCTTTATTAATATTTCTTTTTTATCTAAACAGAGGTCTGGTATCTCAGAATTGAATGTATTCAAATATGTTCATTGACCTAGTGACCTATTAAAAAACTAAACCATGTCACAGTAAGGCCCTTTACTTTTTAGTGTACATGTGATAATATATTGAATATATATACAATTATGTATGCTCAATGCTACTACCCTTTCCTGCAATATATATTAATTACATATTACTTTCTATATACAATTAAACTTGCAATGATGAATTATCTGTCTCCCTTTTTAAAAATATTTTTGTGATTTTTTTTTTTTTACTTTTAGATATGCTATTGATATTTTCTCTTACTCTTTTCAGATATATTGGATTATAAATGCAAAACTCATATATAGATTGAATTTAAATTTTTTTCTATGTAAAAAAAATCTTGATTAATTTTAGAAATAATTAGACTCGCTGCAGTACAGTAATATTAAAATGTCAGGAGATGAAAGAAAGAAAAGTTAGGAGAGAGATGTAACAAGTGTTCATTTTTATGCAATGGAAGGAAGTTCCCTGGATTTATTTTGACATAATGTGACTATTCCACTATTAATAATGGCATACTAGTGTTGACCCATCAGATTTTGACCTGGTTAATTAGGTCATGGTTGGGCCAGGTTTTTTAGCTTTGGACAGTGCCTGTCCCAAGATAAATGTAACGGCCCACTCTATTTATTATATGTACCCGATTGTTCCATATCATGTATACTTTGAAAATCAATTTTTTTGTTACAAAAAATAAAAAAATATGATAAGTTTAAAACATGACACAGTGTTCAGAGTTTTTTATTAGCATTATTGGAAGTCGGGGTGTTGGGTTGTACAATTGCTTTTAATGTGATTAGAAATTGAATTATTACAAGGTAATTTTTTTCTTTGCAAATGACCCTTGCGTAGTTACATCATATTTACAGTTTAATTTTAAAAAAATATAGTCAAAATCTTTGGCAGCAGCAGACAAGCTATTAAATGTCTTCCAGATATATACTCATGTGACATAAAAGATCTCATGACTATACCTAGAATTGTCCTTGATAGTTCTTATGATGGACAGGAAAGCTTTTAGTGCTTTCATAACTAGGATAGACGGGTTCGTTTTAACAATTTATTTTATATTTTGATTGTTAAATCATTTTAACGAATTAAAACAAAATGTCTTGCATCATAGAGATACGGGATTCCGAGATAAATGAGTTTCTATATTTCTTTAATTTCGAGGAAAACAATGGTTCTGTCTGTAAATTTAAGTTAACAGATGTTCCTAAATTCACCGATTTTTTTTTCACGTTGCTTGAATACAGCATTTATTAAGAAATCTATTGAAGCAAATTAGATATAAACGCTAAGAACATGATATTTTCATATGGAATAAATTTGAAGTGGCTTTTATAACACCTGTCTACGAATAGTAGACAACATCTTTTGGGAAGCACGTACCTTGAAGGGTTTAAGAATAAACCCTTTTAATGAGCAAGCGTTTTCTCTGCAAATGAAAAAAAATGACTAGATCTGAAATTACATGAATTATACACCAGCATCATAAAGTAGGAAATTCAAATAGTTCTTGCCCTAAGATGGAGCCCCTCTCCGTCATGTGAATGAAGTGACTGACAAGTTTTTGATAGTGTTAGTATGCGTGCTTTAGGAAGAGGGATAACTCTTACTGATTTTTCTTTTGTTATTAACATTTTGTGACCTATGGGAACTTATTACACAAAAGGTGTACTATGATTATTCATTTTCAACATATGTTAAATGCTTTGTTTGGCATGGAAATATAATAACAGAATCGAAAATCAGACATAAAACATAGAAATGAGCGTCTCTTCAGTTTATTTGGTTTATTCTCAAACATGTTCCAAACTATAATATTTTTTTTTTATTTCATCGATACCTCTTTTATATTTTTTGATTGATATTACACGTAAATCAATTTCTATTGAATATGGCTTCATGTTTTAGAAAGAAGATGGGTGGATAAGGCGTGTAAAATGCCCATGCACGGTCGGACAAGCTACTGAACAATTAAAATAACAATAAATCTGATATTTTTTTAAAAAGTCATTTAAAACGATATATATTTAACATAACATTGATTTGTAACCTATAAATATGGTCAATACTTTGAATATTTTGACTCAAACAGGAGTATACGCATTAAAACCTGCAAATAGTGTCATGTTTTAGAACTTCAAGCCATTTTCTTTCATAGAGTGGGTCTGTGCTCCATATTTTTCTCATACATGTAGTCTTAATAAAGTCTAATGGAAAACAAACCGATTTCAAGATTTCAACAAAAACGTGGAGAGATGACCCACTATACTTTAAAAATATCATTTTGTATCCCAACAATTGAACGTTTTGAAAAAATAATACAAGTCCGTAAATTCGTGGCCAAAGTCGCACATAGTATTTAAACAGCGTACTTTGTTGTGTCTGAAATGACTCAGTGGTTAGAGTACATGACATAAACTAACCTTATATAAATAGGGTTTTTATGTTATGGGTTCGATACCACCAAAATTTAAGGCAATATTTTTTTTCGTATCATTTGTTAAACATATTAAAGACTGAAATTGTGCTTTTGCAAAATTGTATTATAATATATTTGAATGGATTTAATTGGGGAAAAATAAATTCAAAATGGTATTTCGCGACTAAACCGAATGGGCATTTGCGCTATCTTATTCCCCCATCTTCTTTTATTATGAAACATTTGTTTAACAAAACATTAATTTATGGGCATATTAAAAAGGAGAGGATACTTAGATGCAAACTCACTGATATGTTATTTAGATTTTAGAAAATTTTTGCCATTGTAATAGTTTTTACGGATTTGAGAGTTAACAAGGGGGAAACGTTGATACGAAAATTCGCCCCAGCATGAACAGATCTAGAGGGGGGGTCAGTCCAACTTTGAAAATTCAAATTTATCTTTTAAACCCCCCCCCCCCCAAAAAAAAAGGCCTAGGACCCCTCTGGCAAACACAAATATCCCTCGGACCCTCCCACCCCCCACCCCCACCCCCCCCCCGAACAATTTTCTGGATGGGTGCATAGCCCAGGATATCATTGTAATTATCAACATCTTCCTAATTTAAAGCTTCTTCGATACTAGTCGAATCATTAAATCTAATGTAATACCACCGAACCGAAATATGAAACTCTGAAGACATCATTTAGAAAAACCACAGAGTACCTGAACTGAACTCACTCTTGACAACTTTCATCCCCCCTCTCAATATAAATGATGAATTCCATTTTGTTTTGACATTGACATGCTGTGGTTAACCATTTTTTGATTTTTGATTGCTATAACAAATTAACTTGATTTCTAATCACATCTTATATGACGGCTATACAATGTTCCTCTCACATTGTTATTTGTTTTGGTTAACGAGTTCTAGGTCTGTGTAAAGTGAAACCCATCCGCAAGACGTAACGAGTTTTTCTTTCAACCACCAGTGGTTAAGCTTAACATGGAGTTGTTACTCATTTCTATTGAAATTAAAACCGTTATTTTTCTTTTGCATTAGTTGATTGATGAATCACCAATGCAAGCTGTCAAATTCTGGTTGATATACAAAAAAGATATAGAAATGCATTGGTATATCCCAATATGTATTAAAGTACATCAGTTTCTATTGATTATAAAGCAGAACAAAGTTAAAATTATTAAAGACTTTAATTTCAAATCCTGGCACACTCCATCCTCCAAATGCAATGCACTTTAACAGATTAACTTTTTCCGTCAAATATTTCGCATACCGAAACCCTGCGATCATATATTTTGGTTTAGTTTCATAAAGGTAACCGGCGCCCAATGAATGGAAATATGTGGACATATCGCAATTTCATTTTTTTTTGTTAGTTGATATTTCGTAATGTATTTTCTTTAAAAAGTGTATAATGGACAACAACCGTATGATAACTGGAAACGATCCCTACAAGCAACAGTTAACAAATGGAGTTCACCGTGTGTTACGGAGAATACCGTATTTAGTTATAGAAATGGCTAACGCATGGGGCACCTACAATGTTCGGGTTTTTGAACGATAGGCCAGCGGTTACATATATCTGATTTGTCCTTCATGAGCGGTTGTTGTCGGTCAAAAATAGTCAAATATAGGAAACGAACCAGATCTAGAGTTACCTACAAAACGCTTAAATATAACGACTCAGGTATCTGTTTTGAAATTTCAAAAAACTTTCTAGAGGATGCAGACCTTATCAAACATAGCAAGTAAAGAAAAAAAAAGAAACTTGTTAAAGGAAACAAAGGTTAACCAAATCTTGGATCCAGCAGCGTTGTCTGTGGAGGTGGTTGACCTTTAGGGATTTTGAGACAATCAAACATGTCCATTTCTTAATTAACATTCCGCATATTCAAAATCACAAATAAACTGAATCAAGAAATAAATACAATCATTTATTAATAAATAAAAGTACATACATATATTATGCTTAATATCATGTAAAGTTGTCAAAAATTAAATACTTTTACAGTTGTTTCTACTAATGAAACTATAATGGAAAAAAATTCAATATAAAATATTCAAATCATCTTGATTAAACATACATAAAAGTCTTATTTGAATCGATCTTTTAAAAATAAAAGCAAGGACATAACGGTTGTGATAAAACACTACTACATTATCATGTGACTAGTCTTATAAAATACAAAATATAGAACTTTATGCAACCAACATGTAAAAGTACAAAAAATATAAGTATGATTGTAAATAACAAGTGACTAGAAAAAAACTTTTAAAAACCCTGAAAGAACTACCCGAACACGCGCAGACTCTGGCACGGCGTGTTACAATACATTGGCGGACAGTTTCCCATGCGGCAGTTAGAGACACACCAGCTGTCGGCACTCCAAGGACTGATTCTTCTGAAGGCCGTCGTGGCTGTGCAGGTGACCGAACTCCCACCCACCGGAAGCTGAGGGCGAGCCACCGCTCCCTGGGGAACGTACGGGAGATAACTTCCGGCCTGGTGAGCACCACTAGTGGCTGGGTTGATGGCTACGTCTGCGCAGCCGTAGAACTGTTCCTGTGGACCACATCCTTTGCAGACTTGACCATTCGGGGCAGTTCCAAAGCTGTTACCTTTAAAGATAGAATGCAAATCTTTCAAACCGAACGACAATATTAAAGAGAATGGTTTCTTATGAAATCAACAGCATTTTTATTTCAGAAAAAAGAAATGCATTTTACATGTAATATATAAATACACACCAGCGTTATATTTCCATTGCAGAACACACTGTGTACAAGTCAATCCCTTTGGAAGCTTTACTTTAATTGAGTAAGTCTGCGGACGACCCTGCTCAAGAAATCGAATACTCCCAGATGGCTGGTGAAGTACGTACTGATCTAGACAGGCCTGTGTGGCGGGTTTGTGAACGTTGTTGTTCGGACATAAACGGAATTCAAAATAGCCCATATGAGATGCGGTAATTTTCACTTTAACCTGAAATTGAAAACAAATTTTTATTCTTATTTTAATCTCATTTGATTTCAAATTGTTACATTCTGAAAATCGTTTTAAGGGGATAAAATTTCTAAAACATGACTGGGATCATTTAAAAGCAAACTAAAACATGTATTACATCAATTATTTGTCCCTCTGTGTATCTCCTGCTAATAATTCCTGTTGCATAGCGTCCACCAGCCTCGTTTTCACGCACTCCATCCCAAGGGTCCCCGCAAATACCACATTTTCCGCCGTTTTTATTCCACTGTCTCTATTAGGATAAAAAAAAAGTTTCATATCAAAGACTTGAAGCAGAACTAAAAACAATATTTATTATCTAGCAATTTATATTGAAAAGTGACGAAACCATCTTTTATAGTGCTTGTGCATTTTACTTACATCAAATCCCCCACAAAAGAGTTGATTATCATTGTAGTTGTGAGGCGTGTTGAACCCGAATCTCCACATGCTAGAGCGGGAGGGTGGTTCCTGTAAATAGCCGTGCCCCAGGACTGCGGGGACTAATGCCAGGAAAAGAAGACAGATCATTTTCAAAACTGAGGTTGGCAGGACCTAAATATGTGTAAAAAGAAAAATTAGTAAGAAATATACAATATTAATAGAATTTGTAATTCAACACGGTTGGATTGCATCGCAAAAAGCACAAGTTTGATATTACTCGATTTACAATTCATACCGTACTTACTTTTTGAGGTAGGTCTGTGATGTTGTTGTTTTTGTTGTGTTTTGACTCTGAGAGAGTCGATGGTCGTATATATAGTAAATTTTTATCTACCCTTTTGTGTACATATCGCAATCACTACTACGCAATCTGACCACTGATAAGATTTTAAATTCAAGTTAAACTCAAAGACTTCCCGTGCAGTTTTTGTTGACATCATTCCGTACTCGAAAGACTCTTGTAGGGTGTGACATCATTGTATACCTTACAGTTTGTTTGGGTGCTTGTCATCAATTGTTATAATTTTCGGGGTACGCAAATTCTTTGTTTTGTTTTCAATAACCTACGTCATATGCATTTTACGAAACATAACAGAAATTTGCTTATGGATAACAGAAGCTACGTACACACAAATCAAGTTAACACTGAGTATATACAAACATAGATATGAACTGTATTAGTCCTAGAATAGCTCTGAATGCTGATTAACTCGTGTATTTGTTGTGATAAAAAGGGTAAATAAGGTAACATTTAAATCAATAATTACGTGAAGACTTCTGTCTCAAGTACGGAACCGCAACACCGAAAGCCATGAATAAAAGCCATTCAGAAAACCAGAAGAAAAAAATTAAACCGCAAAATTGGGATTATCAAACTTTTCTTTGATTAAGTCAATGATTAATGAATTAACAAAGAATATAAATCGACACTTTGTAGTGAACTTTATTCATGATTCTAAACATCTTTGAACCTGACATAAATATGATTCAATGACCCCGTTTTCTGACCATTTATTTTTAGTTCGAGACCTATTATAAAATGATGTTCAAAGAATTAAATACTAGTAAACATGACATACCAGGTATTTGTATGTAAAGCCTCTGGTCTGCATTTTACATAAGAACTCACGACTTACGATCAAATTATTAAATGCTTATCAATATGTTATTATTTTGCTTTAAAATATAATAACTGAAACCGAAGTTTTATATCAAAAAAAAAAAGACTCATCAAAGATCATTCCATACGACTTCATCGTAAGTTCTTTTGTAAAACGCAGTTTTGGATTTTTAAAAAGTATTTGTGTATTTTCATTAAATTTTGATTCTCAACGAGCAAACTTTGATAAAGCTTAGAGGAGTGTTCTGTGCATACATGTAAGTACATGTACTCATTAGAAACTTGGCGAATTAAGGGGAATCCCTTCGATAATCTATTGTTTACCCGGTGTATGACAGGATGAATGTTTGGGAAAAAAATAGAAAGACATTATCTGTTCTTCCTAAGTGACAGTACCCGGCCAGTGTTATGATGTATAAACCGCAACCTCACCCTAAAGGTTGACACATCATCGGCAAATCCTGATAACGGGGAAAACACAATCGGATGTTACACGTTCTCTCCAGGTAACTAGGTGCTACTTGGTTACAAACTTTGTAATAATTATCATAGAAATTAGGTAACCAAAATCTCATCTAATATTTACCATGAAAAAGTAATGGTAAAAAAGACGCACGCACATATCATGGCTAAGTCGTTTTATTTTGTTATCCATCACTGACGTCTTGAGGTTTTTGAAGGACAATATAGGAATTCTCCGAGATCTGTTTAATAAAACAAAGATGGATGTCAGGGATTTTATGAATGAAATCTGGATTTGCTTATCTTAGAGATTTAATTATTTCTGATAAAGGGCAAAAAGTTTACGCAGACGCGGTATGAAAAATGAGACATATGTAAATAAAGACTCAAATCGGAATCCCGTATTTATAGGAGCTCTTTGGACGTGGGCTGGTTAGAAACAAATAACTCGCCGCTGGAAAACAATACTCAAACAATTATAAGGTACTGATAATATTCTTCAACCAAAATAAAAAAAAAAAACATGGACTCAATGTAAATGATTTCAATTGTATTTTTATTTATTCAATTTTTTTATTTGTTGAATTGATTTTCTTTTGTTGCAAATTTTATATTTTTTGATATCTTGATTGTAGTTTTTAAACTTAAGAAATATAATGCCACATGTTTTTAATTATTTTTTTAGTTACGATACTAGTATACTAAAGAAAAGCATCATATTTGTTTTTGTCTAAAAATGAGAAAATTATTTCTGTTTCAGATTTAAGCCTCATGATGTCCGTCCTCTTGTTCGTCGCCGGCCTTTTCCCCGCGGTCCTGGGGCACGGCTATTTACAGGAACCACCCTCCCGCTCTAGCATGTGGAGATTCGGGTACAACACGCCCCACAACTACAATGATAACCAACTTTTCTGTGGGGGATTTCAAGTAAGTTAAACTGAAAATACATGTAGTCTTAATTAAAAGGAGGAGTTTTACGATAATTTAGAACCATTTTAAAGAGGGTTGTTGCTTTTTAAATCAAAAAGAAAACAAGTTCTACGGTAATTAAAAATCATTTTAAAAAATGGTTTTTGTGGGTATTTTTTTTTAGAGACAATGGGATAGAAATGGCGGGAAGTGCGGAATCTGTGGCGATCCTTGGGACGGAGTTCGTGAAAACGAGGCTGGTGGACGTTATGCAACGGGGATAATAAGCAGGAAATATAAAGAGGGACAAATAATTGATGTAAGGACAAAAAACCTTTCCACTTTTTAATATAAATGATAAAATTTTACGTAGAATGCAATGGATATTTAATGCATTTCTTTATAATGATATTGTAGGTGCAGGTGAAAATAACGGCATCTCATTTTGGATATTTTGAATTCCGTTTATGTCCGAACAACAACGTTCACAAACCCGCCACGCAGGCCTGTCTAGATCAGTACTTACTTCACCAACCATCTGGGAGTGTTCGATTTCTCGAGCAGGGGCGTCCGCAGACTTACGCAATAAAACTGAAGCTTCCAAAAGGATTAACTTGTACACAGTGTGTTTTGCAGTGGAAATATAACGCTGGTAAGCTTTATTCTGACATTTTTCTGTAAATCTGTCATTTACTGGTATACTCTCAATTTAGCGGTAATATGATTTGGACAATGTTTAAAACTTATTTCCGCTTCCTTTTATATATAGGAAACAGTTATGGAATGTCCAATGACGGTCGGAATTGCAAAGGATGTGGCAAACAGGAACAGTTCTACGGCTGCGCAGACGTAGCCATCAGCCCCGCCGACAATGGATCCCAAGGTAACGGAAGTCCTCGTCCAAATCTCGTACAGGAACAGATTGTAGAATCTCGCCCTCAGCTCATTCCTACCTTCGTGAATGGGGATGGGGCAACTTGTCGCGGGGTCCAAGCCTTCAGATTCATAAACAGTTTTGCTGATAGTTGGTGCCAATCAAATTGCCGACAAGGCTACTGTCCTATGATATACTGTACGCCTGCGTGTCAAAAACTTACTGTTTATGGTTAAGACCATATGCCGATTTTTTTTATGTGATCACCTGTGATTCAGTGAAATTGTCATCAGACTTCTTATTCTTTTTCTTTTCAGCTAATTCCATTGCCTGCATGTGTCATTCAAAGCTTCACAAACTGTTTTCTTTGTTATTTATTAATTTATTGACTGTTTTGTTCGTGTACTAAATGTTCGTGTTGATGGCAATATTGATATTGATGTGCTTTTTTAAACGACTTTCTTCTATGTTTTTTTTTATATTTTTACTTATATTGTATACATTTTTGATTTTATATTAAAAACCTCAAAAGTGATCAACATTTTAGTATTTCTTACAGTTCAAAATGAAAAATATAATATCGCTCACCTGAATATCAATTTTCAAGTTAATTTTTACACCCTGTTATATTTTTTCTGTTTTAATGTTAACAAAAAATACAAACTTATTATGTGACCACAATCTGGCTTCAGGGGAAAGGCCAAGATTTAAACAAAGAATCTTTTTGTTATTAGTTTTATTCCCGTTTTTCTTGAGATACTAGGTTTTTCAGATTTGTTTGTATACCTTTGATGAAAATTTCACTTCTTATATGGCCCCACTTTCCCTCTATAAATTTCAATTTGAATGAGTTTGAATAAACACATTAACAGAATGTTTGCATTTTATATATAATTTAAAATTGAGGGGATGTACTTTATGAAATGGGTTATTAATGATTTTTCCATAGATGTTACAATGTAAACTTGCACAACTCCTTGGACAGTCATTAGAATGGAATCTGCATGAACCCCCCCCCCCCCCCCACAAATTATAGCAATGTAGGTATTGGGTAGAATGTTGAGACTTACACCCCTCCTTGAGCCTAAAGCAATTTTTTCTTTGATTTCAAAATACTGTAAACACCTAAGTAACCTTCAGCAAAGCTTCTGGATCATTGGATTTAGACCTACTGACAATGTTTTAATAAATAAGGGTAGCTGATAAACAGAACCTCAAGAGGTACAATATTATAGGGGACCAGCTAGAACCTGTACTCTGTAACCATGTAAGATTCAAACGATTCACCAATTCCTCAGGGTCGTTATGAAGTCAGAGACACAGCTGTGTGTTTATTCTCTAGAAAATAACAGATAGAAGTATACCTTGAGCAAATTTAAACATTGTAACCATCTCAGAAATAAGCAACTCGGGGATCATTTTCCATAGGAACGCGCTCTGTCGTGTCAATTATTCGCTATTTTTCATATATTTCGGTATGTTATCTGTTAGAATGATAGTAAATGTCTTTGGATAGAAATCAAGGATCTAATAATGGCGTGTGATTTCTTACATAAATCGTTTTCTATTAAACAAGCACGTGTTACTTCGACATTCAGAATAACATGACTCATGGAGTGTCATTAAAAATAGACGCAAAGATATCAGTTATCAGTCGCAATACTCTACCCAGGTATATTTTTATGGGATACTTATCACATTTCCAACTCTTAAATGAATATTGCAAAAAATGAATTCCATAATAAACTGACTCTTAAGATGTATATTCGACAGGAATCTGGGCACACAGGAAAAGTTAAAATTTCATCGAATATTTGAACATATTTTGCAAATTATAATCATTACTTGGTTTCTTCGGAACAAGCAATTGGAAAAGAAAAAAATGAAATGCAAAAGGTTTTATCATAAAATGGGTCTGAATTTAGCAACATGAAGCAATTAATGCAAAATTATACTTATTTGCAGCTGTTTTTAAATGATTTTGTTGTCTCTGGGTTTTCTCTCTACGAATTTGCAACGTGTAAACATGACATTTTTATACTGGATCACGTGACCGCGTCTATTAGTAGTCTCAAACCGGACGGCACGTACAGAACACACAAGAAATCATACATTGACGCAGGCGTCAAATGGGCCGCAAAAAATATAATTATTGTATGAATCATCATTGGTTGTTTATATAAATTACACAGCACAAAGAAGAAAATAACGAGTTGGTTGTACTAACTTAAAGGTTAATTCAAATTTTCAGTTCTTTCATATTTTTTCATGATATTTTTCTACCACACTTTGCAAGGTAATAATTAAATACACACACAAAGCCATTTTATTTGATGCAGCACATAGAAATTCAAATATATCATTAATATAAAATTTTACGTCATTCAGGACTTTAGTATTTCAGGTCTTTTAGTATGTCACTTATACCGATCTTTGAAAAAAAATAAAGAACACCGAAATTTCCCGAATAGATTATGGTCTCGATAAAAACGCGCCAAACACGACGATCTACTAAGTATGACCTAATTTACATTTACGAGTAAAACAAAAATATGTGATATTTTTTAAAAGGCATAAAACATATTTCTACTTGCAAATTCACTTTTAATTCATAAAAATAAGCATATCATTAAATCTATTTAAAAAGAGCTATCCCGCAGAAACGCAGTTACAATATTTAAATGTATATCAAACAAGTATTCCTTTTAAAGGAAAGATCGGCAATAATCATATATTGATACCTAAAAGCAATCAAAATGATCAGTTTGATGTAAAATAATTAAAAAAGTACTGTATTTTTACAAAATATAGAATATTTTGAATCTGTACTGCACCATAATTTCATCATTATAAACCGTCAACAAATTTAATTTTGAAATAAATTTGGGGAAAACCGTTCGTAAACTCCTTGTCTAGTTTTATATTTTTAACGTAATTATTAAATGGTAAAGTATCTTCTTCTTCTTCTTCTTCTTCTTCTTCTTCTTCAGAATACTAAGTAGGGCTCTTCACAGAGCATTAACACGTATACAAACATTGAATGCCATCATAATTTGCTATTGAGGTCGCATTAAAACGTAACCTTGTTTATAAATCAAGCCGTCTTCCTAGCTACTATTATGCAACATCAATAGATCGAGGTCAGTTCATGGAGCATCTTCTTATGATTGAGGTCAGTTCGTCGAGGTCAACTGAATTACAGAATGAATCTTTCGATCGAAATTCTTACGCGTGAGACAAAATGTGCATTCTTGAATTAACTGGTCGAACTGTATTTATGTATGTTTGCATCTCTTAAGGTAAATGAATTGAAATAAAACTGAGTAAAATGTTATATAAATACTAAACCAAACTTCAAGTTTTTATAAGAACTACTTATGCAAGCGGAATGTGTGCGCACGTGGAAGCATTTGCCGGATGCCTCATATGAACACAACAGTGATCGGCCGAAGCCGATCACAATAACGGACCGCCTTCTGGCGGCCCGTAATGAATTGAGTCTACGCGTAAGAAAATAGTGCAGAAAGTTTTCATGCATTTCAGTAAATATATATTTAAAAAACACGCATTAAATCTTTTTAACTCCTCTATGTATAAATCAAATTCTTTAAAGAAAATACACAATTAGTTTTATTGATTAAAATATTCTTGCTCGGATTCAATAGTTGTAGCGATTTGTGGAACGAGTTACGAAACTGAATGCACAAGCCGTTGACGATTTAGTTGGTGGACGAGCTCATTAATAAATATAAGAGGTTTAAGGTTCAATCGAAAATAAAGTTCCCAAACGCAATGTGCCATTTTTTAAAAGTTGTGAATTTCATTTTAACAATATATCCCCTGAATACTACCGAACTTCATGCGCGAGCCGAAATTAACGGTTTTTGGATTGCCTATTAGACCTTTGAATTCAGAGATAATGCATGGTTGTTATATGTTTTAAATTTTAAATTTACCGTGTGGTAATACATGTAACTAGAAGTAGTACTTATCTCAATTTTAAGAAGATGAAAACTCATAGTTTATATCGTAGTTTTAAAATCTGAATTAAAAATCCTATATTGTAGCTCTTCGAAAAAAAATCAAATTAAATTGCTTTCGAAATTAAGTTCATTTTTTCTAAGACACGCATAAAAATAGACAAAAGTGTATTGAAATGACACAGATCTCTGAAATGACAATGTCCTACAACATTTGTTAATTTTTCTGTTAAAAGCGTCAACTTTGCATACATTAGAAATTTTAAAATCAAATAATTCTGAATTAAGAATTCAGAGTATGATTTTTAATGAAAGGAACGGTTGTATTGTAATTCGCGTAGATGATGCCCGAGTTTACACAAAAAAGTAGTAAGTGGCGAACGGGTTATTTTTTACCTAATAATTTTACATGAATCGCTGCAAGAAAAATCGTGTCAAAGAAGTCGGTCTAAAATCAAAATGGCGACCGTGACGAACCTTGTTATTGTAATAGTACTTGGAATAATCTTATTGTAAAAACAAATATTTCTAACGTCAGGTGCCTGTGTTTGTTATCGGTACACAAATGTTAACTTTGTTCGGTAATTCAGCAGTTTTAGAGTTTTGGAGTTTTCATAAAAGGATACCGTCCGACTTGTGGATTTTCCATTCGATCACAAAATTTAAAAAAATCTTATGATTTAAATTATATACCTTGATATAGTTGTTTTAATTTTCCCGGTTAGATGTAGTATTTTTTTAAAATTTCTTTGGGGTCTTATTTCAAATAAATTACCGTTGTGTCAATTTTCTTATATTATGAAGGACAGCCCCGGCCGGGATTCAGTAAAACTTTGACAAAGTATCAGGCAATTGCAAAAAGCTGAATTTCAACATAGATTCATATTCGAGGAAAGCATGGACAGTTAAAAATTCAAACTTTCAATACCTCGTCTTTCAGTACTTTCAGTACTTTGATTAAACTTAAGATATGCGGCTTTAAAAAAAAGAGGGATAGATAACTCAAAAATAACAAATCATGTACCTTTTCAAAAATAATTTTGGAAGAAAAATAAATAAGTCAAGAGATATGACATTGTTGTTTTGAATACTTCTTTATATTTACTTACAATCCATACTTTATTAGTTCTTAGTTAAATCGTGTTATTCTTTAATACAGCAACAGCTGGAGTCGTTGCCTTTTACGCTTACATGAGTCACACAGAGTACAGCCCTAGTAATCACCATACCATCATCTTTGACATCCCTGTGACAAGTCTGGGAAACGGCTACAACCATTTTAGTGGAATTTTCAGCGTTCCTACATCTGGTGTCTATGTCTTCTCTTGGACAATTGCTGATTCTATGGCAGGCTATGTGTTTTCCGAACTTGTTGTTAATGCTGATGTTGTCGGAGGCATTTTGACCCAAACCTTGTCTGATAATGATAGAATTTCTACGACCGGTCTCGTTGTTAAGGAAGTGAGACAAAGTGACGTAGTATATGTCCGTACCTCAGCAACAGGGGGCATCCATGGAAACATAGAATCTCTCGCTCCTGTCCAGAGAACGTCATTTAGTGGATGGAAACTTTCATGATAAATATGGTTTACTTCGAATGTATTTTCTTTATTTTATAAATGTTTTTATTATCTATTTTTGTTTGTACAGTAGTAATTTGTTTTCTATTAATTTGAAGTTTACAGCACTGACTCTCTAACAATGTGTTAGATACATGTACGTTTGTGCTCTTGTAAAAATTGTTATGAGAAAACAAAATTATTTTCAGAGCTTTGTTTTAGGGAAGATTTAATATAATTTATAAAAAGGTAAAAGAAATAATTTTTGATGCAACAAGCTTTTGAACAGATGTGTTTAAGTTCAGGTGTGAATTACATTTTAAAATCACGTTTTAGCCTACCAGTTAACTATAAAAAATCTAGATATTTGTGTTGATGTATTATTTATCTAACTACCATAAAATGCTTTGTAAATCTCTCAGGACAAACACTTTTATAAAGGAAATTAAAGCCATTTTAATGTGAATCGATCATAAAATTATTACTAAGTATGCTATAACTAAAACAAAAATATTTTAAGTTTTATTATCAGAAATAATTCCTCCTTTACAGGTTTCAAAAGCAGTATTCAATTAAACCAAATTAAACCTCCGTCCTATTGTTGCTTCGGCAAGAGACGACTTAATATCATACACACAAAACTTAGACATAACTGTATCTTAAACTTCGACCTTTTCAGAAAAATATTATGTGGAATACCAGAAGATTTTTATCATTTGTTTTTTGGTTGTAAAAATTATACCAATGCACGAAATGAATTGCTTTTGAACTTAAATCAAATTAACATAATTAATTGTCAGTTACTTTTTTGGGGAGATGAATCTCTGAGTGTCAATTTCAACCAACATATTTTTACAGCTGTTCAGAGATTTATCAGAGATTGTGGCAGATTCTCGTAATTTCGATCTTACTGCCTAGAGCAAATTCAACTGGTTTTTTAAATACATGTACGTTTGTTCAATAACTTAACTATTTTAGTAAAATCCATTTCTATGTACTTTCCATTCTAAACTACCATACAGTTGTAAATTGTTATACTTGGTAAGAACCTCGTAAGTTGTAAGAACTTGTGTTCGAATCATTTGTATATGTTTATACAATAAAATATGTTCAAACCAAAAACCAATCAAACCAACTAAAACACATTATGTTTGATTAAGATAATGCAATCATTTTCAGAATTAAAGTAACATGGTATCATTTTATATTTGAACGATTGAGTTATGGAACTTTAAACGTGCCCGAACCATAATCAGAATGATACTGCACACTATGAACTTACCGCAGCGGACACTATTATCTTTACGCATACTCCAAAACTCGTCGTATGCGTTAAGTTCCGTTATTACCCAAAATGCTTTCAAAAGAAAGAAAGAAAGAAAGAAAGAAAGAAATCACATACTTAAGCAGGGAAATGATTGCTCAATTTGACGCTTTTTTATTTATTTGAAAATCTTAGGGGGACATTTATAATGTGTACTCAATATGACGGTGTCCCTTCTGTAAATTTCTAATATTTCTTAAGTTTCCTATGCCGTGTAGTATGCACTTGGAAATAATTGATGAAATATTTTTACACGTTGTATACGAGTAGTGCAACAATTAGAGATTCATTGTTATAGCTCATTAAATTCTTGTTGTAAAATTAAGCGATTTTTAAATAAGCAATATTCTAATAATTCCTCTTGTACCAAATTATTTGGTTTGAGCGAATAAACTGAACTTGAACTTGAATAAACTACTTTTGTAATACATTGTCTTATTCTCTGTGTATTTTAACCATTTTATACGATGCGATCTGAAAAACATAATGATTCAGCAAACCCAAACATACTGAAACTGTAATTGATAACCGCCATTCAAGACAAAGCTTAATTTAACAATATCATAAACTTTCAACAGTGATTTTAATCTGAGTAATATTAAAAAAGGAAAAAAGTAATTGAAATTCCTGTATATATCTACTTTTAATTGTAACCGTGTTATTTTAAAGAAAAAAAGAAAGAAAACAATATCATGAAAATGGCTTGCTGATCATAAGTCAATCTGTCAGCAGATTCTATAATGAATAATGTACATGTAGTTTGTTGAAGTCTATATTCAATATAAATTACAATGTAACTAGTTTTATTTCATTTTTTTAAATAAAATAGAAATTAGTTACGGAATTCCATAAGGGTAAATATCGGTAAGTGGTACCATTGTACTCACACTATAAGTCAGCAGATACATTCAGAATGCTTGTAAAATCAAAAGCATATTGCATACTAGACAAAATAAATGTCTACACCCGGTCCAAAAGACCTGTAGATATCAATTAAGTTTGAATATAATTACATGACGATGTGAAATGATATGCAGTAGTTAAAATAAGTTCGCTTTATCCAAACTGCTTTTCATCAAATTAAGATAATTAGATTTTGGTTTGTAGTTTGGTGTAGAAAGTCGCACTTAATGTCAACGATTTAAAAACTATCAACATTTTAATTTGATTTGAACTAAACTATCAACATTTTAATTTGATTGGAACTAACAATAAATCCAGTCCATCAACGAAGGAGTAGTGTGAATCAAAATTGTTTTTTTTCTGTGTCAGTTTCATGCTTATTTTTCGATGTGTTTATTTTTAATAAATTACAGCCCCTGTCCTCGATTGCTCTTTTGGAATAGCCCCGTCTCTATCTGAAGAGACACGATTCCGCAAATCCAGATTCTCAAGGTTAAATTGAAGGGAAAAAAAACAACAGTTGGAAGTTCTTTTAAGTGCTATGCTTTTTTCACTGGGTAAATAATTAAAAAATATGCATGTTCAAGGTTTTGGCACGTTGAAACAAGTGGTTCTGAACGCTGTATGCATCTTTTCCTCCGCAGAATGTGAATTACAAGCTGTATAATTAATGTAATTGCTTCCCAGGTGTGAAGATTCCAATATGTTTTTAACTGAAAATTCCAATTAAAAACAGTTGTTTTGTACCGTTCTCATAGACACTCTAGCGTTTCTCATATATGTACGTGTATAATCAACTATTATAGATACAGCAGGCTCTACTAGTGAAACAGGTGTCCATGGATAGTGTTAATAACCAATATCTTGTGTACACGTTTTGAGGCCGCGTAATAAACAGTAGAAAATGTAATTATTTATCAGGAGAAAGGCTGAATTATATATATGTTTTGACTCGTAATTGAACACCCAAATAGCATGCATTCAGATTACAAACAAAGGTACGAATTATATTCCGAGAACACGGCATTTTCCCACTGTTGAAAAAATAATTGCATGCAGTGTCATTAACCTTAAATCTTGAAGATCACATAAAAATAAATGAGAGAAACAGAGACATGATTAGAACAATGACAATTTGGAAGATAAAAATGCACAGGAATGGACGAGCAATTGCAAGAGACGATACATACTTAGTTTCAATATAAGAGAGCTTTTATAGTTTGCACATCTACCTGTGCGTGCGTTCCATTGCATTACATGCATTATTAACGTTTTTTGGTTAACTAAAATATATCATACCCGATACATGCTTTAGATCGATTACCATTACCATTGTCAAAAACATTATTCCTGAAACCTTGGATGCTCTTTTGTTTTGTTTTCTATAGACTGTACAGTATGCTTTATTTCAAGCAACCGGTAAAACCTATAGTAACGTCTTCGTAATTTCGGATTGATTAGCTCGACTGCTTTGAAAGTTCTATCATTTTGATATAAATAAGTGTAATCATCATCACAATGCCGTAGATTGCTGTGCTCTTTAAGCCTCCATGAATGTCTTTTCTTCCTTTCATTTTATTGGTTCACCGATGAGCCTCAAAAGATGTTCACAAAATGACCGATAGTCGGCCTTTTGCTACATATCTGTATTGACATACCCTGATAGAAACAGTTGAAGGTCTCTGTGGGGAAATGACCGCGCTCTGAATCATTGATAGCTTAAGTAAATTCCGGGAGTTCTTGTCTATTTAGATCCCTAAGTATGATCAAATAAAACAACATAACACTAATAGCAAACGTTAGAAAATTGACGAATAAAAAAATTACAGAACAAAAAGAAATTGTGTTAGAAGACA
Organism: Magallana angulata; assembly: GCF_025612915.1. Taxonomy (NCBI): domain Eukaryota; kingdom Metazoa; phylum Mollusca; class Bivalvia; order Ostreida; family Ostreidae; genus Magallana; species Magallana angulata. Next base: position 22,129,696 of record NC_069116.1, on the reverse strand, counting down.
TGTTCTGTTAGTAAGTCTTTTGGCCCGTAGTCAAGCAACTTTTGAAATAGGATGCTTGACGCAAACCTTTCCAGAATCTGCTAAAGTATTGCAACAATATTATTTAAAAAAGAATGATATTGACTTTGTTTATTTTCTTTGGAGATTATTTTTCGACAATTGTTAAGCTGTACGTTTGAAGCTAAAGAATTAATGTTAATGAAATTCATATTAAGACTAATAAGACGACTTTTAACTAAATATATGTACCTTAAGGGGAGATACTATATGAAACTTTTGAACAATATAGGAAAAATAATTTAAAAAAATCTTTCACAAATCTGAGCCGATTATCTTTCTAAGTGAAATAAAATTATAAACTGATGAAGCAAAACTTCAATGGTGCATTTTTTTATTTGATACTTACTTGATTAAAAAAAACTTTTGAACATGCATGTCTTAAACTTTTTCAATTAGGACCTTAATTTGGAGTTTTGTGCTTAGCATGTTACAGCTTTATCTATCTGTTAGTAAACCAAATGCACTTTTAGTCCAATGGTCAAAACAACTTTGAAATCGTTGCCCCATGCAAACAATTATAAAATTTTCTATAACAATGCAATGATATTGTTATTATTGAAAACATGTGAAAATGACTCTGTTTATCTCATTGCGCATATTGTGGGGATGAACATTTTGTTTTGGAGATAATTTTTGCGACTTTTGTACCGTTTTACTGGTTGGTTGGATTTAAAATACAATAATCATCATACATTTTTGAAATTTTAAATAAAATTGAACTTGTATGACATCAAACGTATCATTTTGCTCAGTACATAAATGTCTTGATCAGTAAGACATGTGTGTACAAAAATGTTCATTTTTAAAATATATTGGCTCAAACAGTGCTTTCTAGAAATTGTTGTCCAGTGAACTATTCTTCTACTTGCACTGTGGAAGTTCAAATAGTGAGCGTTTAATCACACAGTAACCCCCCCCCCCCCCCCCCTCATTAAAATGATGTTTAAGCTGCAATAAGATTTTTTTGGTTCAAAACTATATGATTTAATAAAACGGAGATTTAAATGGATTAGAACACCTTTAAAGTATGCACTTTGAACGAAGATATTATCTAAAACTTTTAAACAATATCGGTTTCTATAAATAAAAAAATGAGCTCTTTCAATAATCCGAGCATATCAATTTTTGGTGAAATAAGAGTAAGTTCTTAAAAAGCGAAACAATAAAAAATTGAATAAGCATAAATCAACTACGGCTGTAACTATGAGTTTCGCCTTTTGTTACATGTAAAATACAATCTGCTGCTTTACGCAAACCTTTGCAAAATCTGCTAAAATTGCATTAAAATCAATATTGTGAAAAAAAAGTGAAAAGACTCTGTTCATCGATTGTATTCATAAGCTTTTTGTTTTGTTTTGTTTTTGGTTGTTTTATGGTCGGCCGTAAAATAATATCATGTGTGATATCTTTAAATAATCGAGCTATTGTATATGTATTTGCGTACATTTGCTGATAACAAAAATATCCTAATAAATAAGGAACCACTGTACTACAACAAGGTTGTTTTCTTCTCTTGTTATGAACAGAGCTTTAAAATAATTGATAACACTTTAGTATTATATTGTGTGAAATTACATCATTCAATGAACTACATTATTCGTGAAATTATTCGTGCAGCGACATAGGGTATATATAAACATATGATAGATTAAAAGATATACAGTTTCAAACCCGATATATATAGCCGACAATTGCAGTAAAAAAATTCACATCTGGCAGTTATTTTGATAGCCACTGCCGTGTATAAAAAATTGTGTCATATCAATGCTAGAAATAAAAAGTAAACACATTTTTATTTTGTATGAGGAATCATATTGTTGCTATTAATCCAAAAAACTGTTGAATAATGAAATGACGAGAATAGTCTCAACGTTAACACTGATAAAATGTAGAGAGAGAAGAGAGAGAGAGAGAGAAGAAAAAATATCGCTGTCTATATAAACTGGGATTACTGACCTGTCAGCTAATCTGATGTTTGACGTGTATGCAAGCTATACATGTATAAACCAATAGGAACTACCAGTGGTCAATTCTTGGACGGCACGTCACCTGTAGTCTGCCGCTAGGAGGAAAGAAAGAAAAACACAAAACAACAACGTATGATTGATTTTTAATATGCGCTGGAGACGAGGAACGAAAATCGTATTTATGTGAAAACTGTACAGGACCTTTTCTTTTGATGTGATTTTCAACTGTAAGTATTTTTAAACGGTAGTTGACTGTAATTTGAATGCTTGAAGCAAATATGTAAACAGTTATGTAGTGTTTGTTTACCGAATTAACCTCTTCCTCGGTAAGAAAAGATATGCGTTTCTAAGAAGCCCCGCTGTCTTGTTTTTCAGTGACGTAATTTTATGGCTGATTTATAAAGTGCACAAAATGAGATGTGTTCAAGAAGTATAAATAAAGCACCACTATTAATGTTGAATCATACGCGTTATATGAGGAAGGGATGATGAAAAATAAAACGCCTTCCATAATACACCGATCTGTGTTGAACATCGAACAGCCCAGTGCTTTTGCCGCCATTCTCGCCGCGTTAAGGATTTTTTTCTCTCTCTGAATGTCCGATATGTCAAATGATTACCTTAATCGCATCACCTGTCATTAAATAATCCTGACAGTTTATTGGCGTATTACACTAAGCTTTCAGAGGAGGCATTGCAGCAACATTTTAGCGAAGCTGAATAAAACAACATGCTGAAGTGAAAAAAAAATTCAATTCTTCGTAGAAAGATTTTGCTTATTTTTTTTCATCTTTTAATAATCAATATAGAAGAACATTAATCTAGTTTAAAAAGTTCTTTTCCTGAAATTTCAAAGCAATGAGATGAAATCGACGCTATTTATAAATTTCAATTATGAATGTTAGAACATCAAATATACGTGGATCAAGAAGAGACACCTTTATACGCCTTTGGAAATAGTACAAACAAATAGAATTAGCGTAATGCAAACAATTGACTGTTATAACAACCATTTGATATCACATTTAACAGTGGGGTCATATATAGATTCGTATCTGTATTTTATGTGTTTCACTTGAATATTAATATTGAATGTTCGCTGAACCTATCGCTTTAAAAAAATACAAGAATGGATTTTTAAAATGTGACATAAGATATTTTTTTTTTGTTTACGTGTGAGGTGCTAATTAATGAATATTGTTTATTGTCAAAAGCATTTTTAAAAAGCATGCAAAGCTAATGATAAATTTTTCATGAGGCACTTGAACTAAATGAGAAAAAATAGAGAACCTGTACATGTATTCATGATTGTATCATATTACCTGAAATGTTTACATTATTGTAAATGAATTGATCACCACGCTCGTTAGTTTTGAGTTGGCAGCTGGATGTGTCATAGCACGCAACCAACATATAATCTGTTACAATATCAATATGATTATGTAATTTGACGAAAAAAAAAGAGACACAAATGAATGAATCGATTGGAGAGCACTTCTCGACCACTGATAACCACGATTGTGTTGTAACATAAATATTTGTTACAAATATAAACTGAAGGTAAGGGGCTCTCGTGTTGAATCATGGACGAAAACGATAGGTATCCATTTCACCGGTATTTCCCCCGCTAGTCCAGACCCTCACACGAGGCCTGGCTACACTGCGCCATCTACTGAAGAGGTATTGTATTTTCTTTCAGGCTGGTGGAAGTTTTCACAACAGTACGGTTTTGTGATGAAAGGTTGATTTTCTTCAGCTTCCTACAGGAGATAACGAGATCAGCGCGTTGCTGATTCACCATTATGACCACGGGCTTTTCGGCTGGGAGTTGACGAAAGTAGGTAATCGTATTTACATACATGTTTTAAGTTTGAGGCTTTTTCCTGTTTTGTTTTGTAAGTGTCTTTTTTGTTCATGTGTCATAGGGGCATGTCTTTTTTCTTTTCTTTTTTTTATATAATAAACCAGCTTTTAAGAATTGGTAAATGTAGACGCATTCAGATATGGATGTTACACAGGTAATTCTTTCATTTCAATAACAGCTAAATGCGTCGTCTGTAAAACCTTTTGTTGAAAAAAGTTTAAATGAACATGTTAAAAAGTGAGGAATTTTAAAAGAAAACACAGCTTGTTGAGACAAAACTTACTCCGATAGGCGTGTCTTTTATCGTCTCCTGGTTTTTATTGATGAACTGTATTGGAGAGAAACAACTTCACACTATATATATAAAGGGTGTGGAATGTCAACTGCCTCTACAGTACACTTACGTGTAGTACACTAACTGCTAACACGGACTCTAGCAGTTGATAGGAAGTTTGAATTAAAATTAAACTGAAGAGTCATTATTTTCAAAGAGATGACACTTATGTGGTTAAGGCACTCGGCTGCTGTTTGACAAGTTTCGAGAGGGTATCAACTTTGTCCGGAAGATAACGCTTAGGGTAAGGCTAATCACCGGTTAATAAGAACTTTGATCTGACACATGTACAAATACTTAATAAACAGCTTTTTGATGGTTCAAATATTTAGCTCGTTTTAGCTCATCAGGGCCGAAGGCTCGCGTGAGCTTTTCTGATCAAGATTTGTTCATTGTCTGTCGTTGTTGGCGTTGTAAACTTCTAACAATTTCATCTTCTTCTCCGGGACCACAAGAGCGACTTCACCCTTACTTGGCACAAAGCTACAACTTGGTAAAGGGGATTCAAGTTAGTTCAAATCAGGGGAGATGATTTAAAATTATGACTGAAATTTTTTTTGTATTATTCAAAAATCTTCATTTTAAAAACAGTTTGGCCAGAAAAGCTGAAATTTGCGTGGAAGCATCCTCATGAAGGTAGTGCAGATTCAATTTTGTTCAAATTGTGGTCCACAGGAGAAGGGTGGGGCCACGATGGGGGATCAAATTTTACAAATTTTGTTTTAGAGAAAATCTTTAAAAATCTTTTTTCCAATAACTATTAGGCGAGTATTGATCAAATTTGTGTAGAACATCCTCAGGTAGTGTAGATTCAAGTTCGTTCAAATCATGGTTCCCAGGGGGTATGTTTGGGCCACAATTGGGGGGGGGGGGGCTCAAGTTTTACATGGGAAGATAAAGAGGAATTTCTTTTTAAAAAGCTGAAACTTTTGTTAAAGCACAAGTTGTGCAGATTGAAGAATCATGATTCCCTGGAGAAAAATGGGACCACACAGAAGATGGATTTTTAATAAGAATAGAGGAATATCTAAAACAACAAAAGGGGTTTGGTAATATGTAAATAAAAATCAGCAGTTTTTAAAACATGTTTTTGTATTGTACTTAATTGTCAAGACATTTTGAATCTGATACCTTTATACTTATGTATTCTTATAGTTATAGCTATTGTGGCTCAGGTGAGCGATGTGGTCCCAGGGCCTCTTGTTACTTATACAATATATTGTTTATGAATAATTGTGTATGTGTGGATTGGGGGGGGGGGGGGGGTTACTTTGCAGGCTTATTCTATGCTACGACCCTTTGATGACGTGATCTACTGTACATATTGTACCTTCTCCTCTTTCTCATCTTCTCTATACATCTGTTAAAAAGATTTCGGTTTGGAGACGATGATAAATCTAAGTTGTGTATGGTTAACCAATGCTCTCTGTTCCGTAGTAAAAATATTTTTTTTTCAGTTTCAAACTAGCATTCTCGCAATTTCTCTATTAAAAAACCTCAGCCCTTGTCCGTTCTAAGTCGGGAGAGTAAGCGACCATGCAGTCTGGAGATACTCTCCGATACTTTGTGAAAACTAGAATATGTATCAGTCAAATAACGTACATACAATTTATTTAAAATGTAGATGATTTTAAGGAGTGTACTTTTATACAAATAATAATTTTTCTATACTAAAAAAACTCCATTACTGGAAAAGATTTATGTATTAAAAATTGTGTTATCGAAAAATTGAGTAGAAGAACAATGGCGGCGTTGTATTCCTTTCCAATATTAATTTAGCTGGAATAATCTTTCAAACCCAGATAGCCTATTAGATTTCACGGCACAAAGTGAAACATAATCCGCTGAGCTGTGTTTTTTCAGCAAATCAAAAATATAGATAAAATTTTTCACCGAATTAATATTAATAGAATTTCTCAGTGCACGTGAACCAAAGGCGACGCAAGTCTCTCCCCATATTCCACAAAATGCTTGATGGATTATTTTCAAAATTATTAGATAACACATTTTGCTGGAGTTCCCAGCTTGATAAAACGCCATGGTTTTTTTTAAAATAATAATTCATATCGACTTTTCTGTCATGGCTCAAAATTGCTTTCTATTTTAATTTTAGGGTATAAGGAAAAGTAGCTTAAACTTTACAGATTTTTAAAAAAAAAAATTGGATTGGATTCAGGAATCGTGTTTTCATGAAGAATGAATCAGATATTCTTATGGCAGACTATTACAATCCAATTTCATATTGATTTTAGGGGTAAAAATAACAACATGCATAAATGATTTAAAATGAATGGTCTTTTTGATAAATACCCATACTTCATTATAATATTCTGAATTGCAGGCAACACTGTTAAAATACTTCGGCCAAATAAATTGGCATCATAGGTTTTGGTTGATCTGTTTGAAAAAAAAAACGAAAAAAAAAAAATAAACAACCAAAATAAAGAGAGAAAGAAAGAAATGACCCCCCCCCCCTAAAAAAAGCAAATTTAAAAAAACAAACAAAACCAACTCTTTATTGAAAAAAAAACGTGGTTTGCAATGCATATAACCGTAAGACCGCTAGTTAATTCCATAAGCCTTGTTGCAAATTCCATTTAAATTGAAATTCCAGGTTCTAACTGAACGATAAATAAGTAACAAAACAATTAACTTTCTTTGCATTATTTGTGGTAAAATTGTTTTTCTCAATAACAAATGAAAGCTCTGAAAATTATACTTCGTTACTTATGCAAGTTTTATTATAATGACAACTAGAGCAGAGCTCGTGGCAAAGCCCCGAGTACGTTGTTGCTGCGAGTTGAAAATATATGTTATATGGTGTCAAACGATTATAATGACTATACTTTCAGTTCTGCTTTTGTTATAAAAACGTGTTGTGATTGAAAGCCTGTATATAAAACGTGTTTTGAAACAAAGAAAGGAAGAAAATATTTTAGGAAAACTATTTGTCGAGCAGAGTTTATGTAATCGTTTCAAACATTCTTTAAAAAGTGAGATGTTTAATGGCGAGTTAAATTTTCAAGGGTAGCAAGCATTGTTATAAACAGTATGTACTCATGATTCATGTCAGGAATTGTATTTCTTTTTTAAACTGAACCCGCCTACAAAACACGTAAACCTTTCTCAAAGATAACTTCTATATTAAAATATTTCTAAATTTTTGAAGACTATGTGCAAGTTTAGAATTGCGTGCTGACAAAATTTACAGACCCTAAAACGTACTACTACACCAAAAAAGCGTGCGGCCTACGTGCGAGAAACGTTTCGTGTAAACCTTTTAGAGTTTCATGTAAACCGTTTAGCGTTTCGGGCAAAGCGTGTAAATCGTTTGGAGCAAAGCGTGCGAGAACCGGGTGAAACGTTCATCAGATTTCATTCGGAACTCTCTGACAAGTTAATTGTTTCAAAATGGCGCCCGTGTTTTACATTACTTTAACAAAATTGAGCGAATTTTTAACAAACAAAAGAAAGGTATATATATTAAAAGACGACTAGTAACAGATAATTACATGTATATTTAACGTTTTCATGCGATGTTTCAGTACTGAAACAATAATAAAATTCGCTATACATAAAAAATATTAAACATACAGTTAGCGAAACATGATTTCTATTGGAACAAACCTAAATCAACTTTAACTTGCACGATCATGATTTGATAAGCATGTATTTTTATTATTTATTTACATCGATAACTCTTACTGAGACCATTCCGCTGTGTACAAGCAGCACACATAACCTCGGACATCGGGTGAGACCTGCACCTGGCTAAACCTGTCAATCAAACTCTGTGTATTTGTTTTCATTGGATGGTCAGGCGTCTCTCTTTTGTCAAAAGCCAATGGAAAATTAATGACTTCAAGGTAATCGGAATACGTATTTGATGAAGCACACAATTTAAATGATAGAAAATTTATTAATTATTTGAACAAAATTAAATGTAAACATAGAAAGGTAATAAAAAATTAATTATTATGGGAATCTATACGCATGGTACTCAATTCAAATAGATTATATCATGATTTTATTATTTTATGTAGTAAAATCACCCTTCCAACAGTTACTCAATTACATAACAATTGATGACCTGGGGCTATAAATGTTCTGAGCTGTGTGCGCTGAAGCGACACAAGATTCTCGGTCGCATGCGGCAATTGAATTAACACAGACTGGCCGAATAAACAAAGGGGTGGGAAAGTGAAACAAAATGTTACACATAAGAAACCACCAAAAATGATTTTCGACAGATCTTGCTATCTTTTCTCCAATTAAAAAAAAAACAGCGCGAGCACCTGTCAGCGGGGCGGGAGGAGGGGGGGGGGGCAGCAATGAGTTCGCTTCCACAATGAAACTACAGTAGTGATTAATATGTGACCGATAGAATCTAATCTAAAGTTGTTTAAACTCATGTGAATATTTTTTAAAATAATCATCGAATGCCTCAATTCAGGGCATACCTTTATCGTGCTAGCACCTACCGCAAACATGTAACATGGAACTTTGATTATAATTTGATTTGATTTTTAAACTACCTTACACGCTATCGTATAAATCAATGCTTAATCAACTGTACAAGTAAAATAAATTTATCTTTTCATCTTAAACCAATATAATAGTTGAAAACATAATAAAATATAGTTGTGTCCGTGCAAAATATGAAACATAAACGCGTCATAAGGTACATGTAGAAGAACACGAACCGACCGCGGATCACTTATCCACTCGCGCCGGATCTCCTCAGCCATGTGCGAGGGATGATCATCATTTAAATGTTTAATATTGGAGGGGGGGGGGGGGTGGGTGTTGATTTATAACATTAATTGTACAGTTTTTAAAGTAGTTTACATAAACAAACCAACCATTAGTTTATGTCTAACGATTTTTCCGATTTGAAGTAATATCGTTCATTAATATTCATTTACACTCAAATATTTAATTTTATATATACAAGTAGGACAAACTTTTATAACATAAAATTAAAACAGTTCTTGTATATACGGCTATATTAACTCAAACACGTTCATATGCATGTAAGTGTAAGTCGCGGTGTGCGAATCTTGTGTATTAAATAACCGCTTACCGCTAGGTAATGCAGCCGTCGCTGATCTCCTCGGCCGTGGGCAAAGAATATATTTCGTAAAGGTACAACGCACAGAAACGCACAGCTCACAACCAAGGAAGATTTGAAAAGTTTGCAATATAATGACCTTACTCTATCAGATAGAAGTTATATATTTTAAACTTAAACCCCACAATTGATCTATGTCTATTACTGCTTTAGAGAATGACATTGCTTTTATTAATTAAATGAACTATTTCTTACTTGACATCCAATCGTTTAATTCATAAAAAGATTTTGTGTAATCAAAACTAAAACAATTCTTGAGTTCGCGGCTAAATAAACTCATATATGAGAGACGCAACTCTCGTGTATTAGATAACAGCTGACCGCTAGGTAGTCCAGCCGCGAGCACGGTGACCGATTTTCTCGGCCGCGGGCGAGGGAGAGCTTACGTAATGGTACACACACACACAGCTCTGATTCAAGGTAGATTTTAAATGCATGGAATTAATAAATAAAATGTAATGCATAGAGTTTTTTAATTCCATATTTTGTGGTTAAAAAGAAAAGAAAAAGAATGTTTTGTTTTCCAATTGCCGTTTTTAATGATTGTGCACTATAAGAACTAAACAACAATGACTTAATCTCCTAAAAAAAAAAGCATGTACTCCAACAACAAAAAAATTCTTATAAATTAATGCCTCCTGTATAAACCAGCATACTTTCTGCGGCAACTTTATGCCAGTTGTACGCACAAAGACTTTCGTTAACTTGTCAAATGAAAACAGGTACATGTCAACATGTAAAGCTTTTTACACTCATACTACACAAATCACTTACAAAATAATATTGTTACGACCTTTATGAGATCCCAACAAACAACTTTTCCAGCGACATCCATCTCAAAATCCAAACCGTTTTTGAGTTATTAAGCAAAAACTTTTAGGGGCTATTGGCCCTTAATTTAAGGGGCCAGCCCTTTTTTATTGGTGTCAAATGAAAGCCCTTGCTATTCTGCACAACTTTTATTCTACATGTCTTAACAAAATATTTTTTGTTAAAAAGATATAAAGGAAAATATGTCTAAATTTTTGCACTTTTTGGAATCCTGTTTTTTGACCCCCTACCTTTTCCTAAATAAGGAACGTAATCCAAAAACAAAAACCGATGTATACAACTTCAATGTCTTTGTTATTCAAATTCGTTGGATTCCCATTCCCTGCTATCATAGTCTCGGAGCCTTTGTCTGGAAACCAAAGGCCCTAAAAATTTTTAAAAGGGGAATAACTCGTTAACGGAAAGGGAATTCTAACTTTTATGAATTGATGAAGATAGTGTTTTGTAAAGTCCATTAGCCCTGAAAATTTGAGCAAAATCCGTTCAGAAATGAGAACGATATGAAGCCTCAAAGTTCGCGTCTAGGAAGAAAAAAAAAAACTAGAGCAAAGCTCGTTGCAAAGCAACGAGTGGGTCTTCCGTTAATGTTGGAAGTAAAGCTGGAAGTTACTGTAAGAAGCAGAGCTCTTAAACCAATTACAAGAGTAACTAAAATATAAAAGATAAAAAAAATCGAGTTATTCATGGTACGACTTAACAAAATACGAATGATTTTAAGTACGACTTAACAAACATCTTTCCGATTTCAAGAACGACTTAACCAAAAAAATCCGAATGTGTTTAAGTACGACTTAACAATATTTTTGGAACGAGTTAATTTCACTTTAAACATTACGCTATTTTTTAAACCAAGGACGCGGAATCAAAATTTCCGGATTTATCAATTTTGAAACCCCGATATCTCTGTAATGCATCGTCCGATTTTAAAACGGGTTTCGGTTTTAAATTAAGCTAGATAAAAGCTTCTTTGCTACTTTATGATTAATATCAAATTATTGGTCAGAAAAGAGTTATTATGAAAAGATTTAGTAGCCCTTCTGGCCCCTAGTTTGAGGGGTCAGCCCCTTTTTCTTGATATCAAATAAAAGGTCTCGCTAATATAAACATATTTTGTTTTACAAGTGTTCATGAATTGTAAACCGTTCTCGAGATATCTGTACAAATGCGTTTTAGGGGCCGACCCTTTAACCCCTTACCGGGGCCACTAACAACAAAATGGCTGGTATCATATTGTTAGAACATTATTTTGAAGAACTTTTGTTCTACATTGCTTTTAAAAATATTTCTCCTTTTTCAGATATTAATGATCAGAGTTTTGAGTTCTGGCCCCTTGAAACCCCTTATTATACGTAATATATTACGTAATATATGACTTAGGTATGGTAATGTATATATGAACAGCTGTACAATGAACATTTTTGCTTCTATAATTAATGACAAAATATTGTTCAGTAAAGAGGTATTGTAAGAAGACATTAGAGCCCTCTTGACCCCTAATTTGAGGGGCCAGCCCCTTTTTCTTGACATCAAATAAAAGGTCTTGTAAATATAAACATATTTTTTTTAACAAGTGTTCACAAAATGTTTACCGTTCTTGAGATATCTGTACAAATGTGTTTTAGGGGCCGACCCTTTAACTCCTAAATGGGGTCATAAACAAAAACATCGAAGGTAGCCTATTGTACAAAACATTATTTTGAACAACTTTTGTTCTACATTGCTTTTCAAAATATTTCTCCTTTTTCAGATATTAATGATCAAAGTTTTGAACTTCTGGCCCCTTGAAACCCCTAATTACGTAATATATGACTTAAGTATGGTACTGTATAGATAAACAGCTGTACAATGAACATTTTTGCTTCTATAAATGATAACAAATGATTGTTCACTAAAAAGTTATTGCAAATAGACTTTAAAGCCCTCTTGGCCCCTAATTTGAGGGGCCAGCCCCTTTTTCTTGATTACAAATAAAAGCCCGTGCAAATTGAAAAAGCTTTTGCATTACATGTTTTAACAAAATATTTATACGTCAAAAGATATTACGGAAAATGTGCGAAAATTTTGTGAAAAAATTTGGTGCTAATTTTCAGGTTCAGGCGAGCTTCTAGGCCTTGCGCATTTTTCGCAATTGGAAGCATGGAGGGAAATCTACAGACATTCATCTACAATCCCTGCAAATTTCAAGTTTTTATCATGATTAGTTTCAGAGGAGAAGCGTGGACAATATGACCCTTAAAAATTTACAAAATCGTCCATATCTGAAACCGGAAGTGACGTAATCATTTGAAATTTTTATAATCAGTAGCGACATTGATGCTTTATAAATCCTAAAAATTTGGTGTAAATCGGTTGAATAGTTTCTGAGAAATAACGCTCCAAAAAAGTCAGAAAAAGAAAAAAAAGTATAATAATAAAGAAAAAGAAACCGTAGAATAACAAGAGGGTCTTCCGTTGGAAACGGAAGACCCTAAAAAGAAAAATAAGAATAATCTTAACCCGCACAATAATAGAAAGGTCTTCCGTTGGAAACGGAAGACCTTAATGATAAAATGGAAATGATAAATATAATAGTAAACAGGATAATGGAAAGAATATTCTCAAAAAAAAAAATGAATAAAAATAAAATGATATTTTCTATCTTAATTTTGAGTACTTGTAAGTAAATACTGTTTTGATTGAAAAAAAAACCCCAAAACACTAACCTATTGAGCATTTTTTAATACTCTCTATTTGAATGTACATGTTAGATGTAGATAACTGCCTTGGATGAACTATTTTTTCTGAGAAATAAGTTGTTGAATTCAAGATAATTATATCTGGATGAAGATAGATGTCGTGGATTTATGCCCTGTCATATTCTGTTATGTTGTCTTTGTTAAACATCGATCTGAGTGTGTCAGTAACAAGAAGAAAATGTGATTATAGTAGTCTGTCATCACCCGGTATATCCCGCTCCGCCGGACTAAATCTAATCAACGAACGATACGTCATCAATGGCCGACCTCCCTATAGCATCTCGTTAACTGCCATTCACTCTTTGGATCTGTCGATAAGGGATGGTATATGTACAGGGAGAAAATGATGGACTGATTAAATACCATTGCGAATCAATAATATACCATCAGTGTCTTTGAAGGTTTTTTAATGATTCGCAAACATGAAGTTAGATAAACTTGAAATGGTCTCTTTAGATATGATGCTTTTTAAGAACGGAGAAAATGAAATTGTCTTCGAATCGGCATTAACTCGAAAAGCGATGGCAACCATATCTATAATTGCATTTATAAACCTTTGAGATCATACAAAAAAATATCAGAAAAAACTTCATTATCCCTCATGTTTGAATCATTAGGTGGTGTAGTTTTTATCGAATATTGGCATTGCTTTAGTTTAGTATGACTTCTGAAACGTAAAAGTTTAACAGCAGGCCTACCTTGATCCGAAGAGCGCTCTTATTGTTTCTTTTTAAAAAATAACAGTCTCTAATTCGAGAGTTCACTATTTTTTAATCAAATTATGAAACAAGTCAAATATTTTATGTTTTTATTGCTGTATTGCTGATTTCGGAGACCACCCTGGAAATTCTCACGCTTGATATATTTTGCCCCTTTCCTAAATCTACAATGCCATAAAAAAGAAGCAAGCGTCTTGTTTAATTATGTAAACATGACAATGAAAAGAAAAGCATGTTAAGTTAGATTGGTTGCCGAGTGTTCCGTCTTGTGAGTTTCAACTTCCGTTTTCTTCACCTAATTATTACAGTGCTTGTTTATTTCGTGCGCATGTTTTCATGAAAGATACAGTTCACCGAGAGAATGCAGACAACGAGGAAAGAAAGAGTGCTGAAGATCGAATTTTTAGATATTTTATTTGCTCTGTAATCAATTTAACTTGATGGAGTAAGCATTTAATGGAATCGTCAGATAAGATAAGAATGAACTTCATTACAGCGCTGTTTGAGCCAAATAACGTTTTATATATAGAACCAATATTGTCAGAATTCACGGAACGGCTCAACGAACGTTGGAAATTATATTATAGAATGTCTCATCATTTCAGAATCTTGGATAACATAGAGGTCCACGAATGAGCTGGTCTACATGTTACCGCTTCAGGTTTTCGTCGTCGGCTGTCGTCTGCCTCGCTCTGTTTTACATCGTGGTCTTTAATGGTCTATCCCTGTACGGCCTGATCAAATCTACCTACACCCCCGTGTCACTTCCGGTCAATAGGGACCGTCTGTATTTTGCCTACATGAAATATGACAGGGCTCTATGGAAGTGCAAAAAGCCACATCTGTCGCAAACTCCACTACCTCTCACTGCTTTAGCTAGTTTCCCCGGATCCGGAAATACATGGGTCCGACATATTCTACAACAAGCCACAGGTAAGATGTTTAATTACCTATATACCTGTAAATGTCATTGGACACTCAATAACGTTCAAATGGGCAGCTAGCGACACCCAATACGGTTTGTTTTAAACCAGCTTAATTTATTCAATTTGGTATTTTTGAACGACAAACGACTATATTAAGACTTTCACAAAATATAGTATTTACATATTTCATATATTTCCAATTGGCTCTCCCTTCCTCCTTTAGAAATTGCAATTTCATTAAAAAATCTATATATGAATACATTTAGTTTTAGCTACGCCCGAGCGGGGTCATTTACACCATACCATTTCCTTTTAGTTTATTGCCAAGTTTAACAGCAAAGTATTTGTAATTTTAGTAATAATCCAAAAATTAGGTCATTGAAGGTACTATACATGTAGCTTTAACTTAGACTGAATTTAAGGTATGATGCAGTATGACGCATCACAAGTTAGAATTAACATAAGGCTAAAAAATATACATTTATTAAAGAAAGATGGGAACAGCGTAGTGTTAATATACGAATATTGGTGATTTGTCTGTGTGGCCGACAATGAAATAGACTTCACATGTACAGGCCTACTTTGACACACACTACAAAAAGTCCAAGGCCATGCTCAGATGAGAAATCCATTTTGCCACCGGATAAGAGTTTAGACATTTGCAACTGTGTTCGAAACTAAAAAAGGCGTAAATCTATAAATACATGTATATATTGTTTTGTTTGATATAAAGGTACATTTATTAAGTAATACAATTTTATAACAAATTAAAGATAAAAACATACATTAATAAAAGATTTATATATCATGATATAATTGGTAAACGGAATTATAAAATTTGAAATTGAAATGAAATTATACGTCACAATAGCTGATCTTTTGAATTTTTTTTTTCATTTTTATCCAGGAATTCTCACCGGAAGTATATATAACGACAAAGTACTGAAAATTATGGGATTTCCGGGAGAGAATATTCAGAACTCTTCTGTTCTCGTCGTCAAGACCCACGATTATGGCAGAAATGAGACCCAAAAATACCAAAGGGCAATTCTTATTCTCCGAAATCCCAAAGACGCCCTGCTCGCGGAATTCAATAGATTAAGGGGCGGCCATATTGGTTTTGCTAGAAAGGAGGATTTTACTAAAAGTAGGTGTTTTTAAAGGGTTTGTGTGAAAGGGGGAAGGGAGTGCAATTCTTCTGTACTTATCGAAACAGAATGCTGATAAAACGGAGACCACATCAGTGCACTAATAAGAAAAGTGCAGGTAATTTACCCCTAAACTTTGGCATACTCTTAAGAATTAGAGACCTCATGCAGGCAGCGGGAATATTTTGCGATGAAAATCGCTGGTTAAATTTTTATTGCGTACTAAACGTATGTTTCAATCAAGTTGTTTTATATTGATGAGATTTAAATCCGATTTGTAACAAGTGCTTGCAAGTTGGCTCCAAGATCGTTAAGCAGAGTGTTCAGTCATAATTTCAATTATTCATAAAATGCTCAATTATATATACATGTACATACATATACTAGTAGTTAAAACCTCTCTATTTGTAAAGGCAACATTAAAATTTGTTTGTTTTTAAAATGAAATTATAACCGTAAAGCATAATAAGTTGTAAACACATTGTCATTTATTTAAAGTGGCGCAAAATGTAGAAACGTCATTAACTACACAAAATTGGCTGGAAAACCTACAATCTGTTTGCAAGAAAAAACTAAATCAACAAGTATAAAACAAAAAGGGTATCCCAGGGACAAATATGCATAAACCTAATTATGTTCTCCTTCGTTTCACTCATCCGAACATAAAGTATATCTATTCTAAGTATTTTATAAATAACAACAACACAGGTGTTAGAGTGAGTGAGCTATCCAACCAGTTTATTCGCCGTAATATACAATCAGCACGCGACGTTTAATAGCGATGAACTGGAATTAGGCCCAATAATTGTATATTTCCAAATATATCTACAAAATACAATGTAAATTTCATATATAAATACATATCAAGAATACTTCATCATTTCCACATGTACCTATAAACAAAAACAAAAAAATCGTGTTCGAAAGGGTTGATTGCTCTTCGATGACCTGTCTATACCTGATCGGTTCTGTATATACTACAACCAAACAACTACTTGTATAACTGCGCTAAAAGAAGTAGTCCGTAAAAAATACAACTTACAGAAATTTATATATACAAAATCGAATTACTTAAGCAATAACATGCTTTCTTTGGTGGTTCATGCGGAATATGAAGGTGGCTACATTGCAGAAACAAGAGGCCCATGGGCCACATCGCTCACCTGAGGAACAATAGGTATGATAAAATCAGCTTAATGGACTCATAATACAAACAATCTGGACAATGTACAATAATACATGTAGATCCTGTATAAATAAAATCCATTTTTCCCCCTGCATATTCTTATGTTTATAATCATTAGTCCCTTTTCTAACAGGATGATTTTATAGTCATATCACATGTTGAGTATTGCAGATCTCAAAAAGATCCTTAAGAATTGTTTATATATGGGATATAAAGTTACATCAAGCTCTGAACCTTCTTGTGAGGCCGAAGAATTGTCCTGGAGCCAAAGTCTTAACAATTATAAAGAATCATCTGGCTGATTAGTTTCTGAAAAGAAGATTTTTAAAGATTTACTCTATATATTCCTATGTAAAACTTTAACACCCCCCCCCCCAATGTGGCCTCACCCTACCCCCAGGGATCATGATTTTCACAACTTGGAATCTACACTACCTGAGGATACTTCCACACAAGTTTCAGCTTTCCTGGCTGATTAGTTTCTGAAAAGAAGATTTTTAAAGATTTACTCTATATATTCCTATGTAAAATTTTGACCCCCCATTGTGGCCCCACCCTACACCCAGGGGTCATGATTTTCACAACTTTGAATCTACACTACCTGAGGATGCTTCCACACAAGTTTCAGCTTTCCTGGCTGATTAGTTTCTGAGAAGAAGATTTTTAAAGATTTACTCTATATATTCCTATGTAAAACTTCGACCCCCCATTGTGGCCCCACCCTACCCCCGGGGGTCATGAATTTCACAACTTTGAATCTACACTACCTGAGGATGCTTCCACACAAGTTTCAGCTTTCCTGGCTTTCTGGTTCTTGAGGAGAATATTTTTGAAAAATTCTTAAAATTTTTCATTAATTTCTAATTATCTCCCCTTGAAAACGGGTGTGGCCCTTAATTTTCACAACTTTGAATCCCCTTTGCCTAAGGATGATTTGTGCCAAGTTTGGTTGAAATTGGCCCAGTAGTTCTTGAGAAGATGTTGAAAATGTGAAAAGTTTACGGACAGACGGACGGACGGACAGACGGACGACAGACAAAATGTGATCAGAATAGCTCACTTGAGCTTTCAGCTCAGGTGAGCTAAAAATATATTACCCGTGTTAGCGCGTTATGTATTTTTTTTTCTGCAATGACCGCTACCTTCATAACTCGCAAGAATAATCAAAAAAGCATTTTATTGTGTTTATTTACATCTCTTTGTTAAGAAATTAATAAATTGGTCGGGAAAGTCAGAAAAATACCTAAATTATTGTTAATGTAGATCCGTACGTTAGATAAATGAAACAGCCATATTGTCTTCTATTGGAATTTGAGTCTGAATTCATCATGATGATTTCGTGCAGGCCGTGATTTTTCTTACGTTGGTAGAGGTTTCGACCAATCGATTAAAGAAGCGTGTAGATTTTAGTGCTGTCAGTTTCTACAGGGCTATGAATTACAAACAATTTCGGTAAGAAAGAGGAAATCTTACTTGGTACATGTAAATATTATGGAAACAAAAAAGGTGACGCATTACATGTGTTTTCAACTTTTGAATTTACTTGCAGTTTATAATAAAATTTACAACATTTTGTAACTTCACAGTATTGGTCTGTAAAAAATGATTGAATTGTAACCTGACTGCTTCATGACGACGTCTTAAGTAAAATGGGATATATTTCAAATAATCATGCATTGGACATTCATATACATACGAAAATTGTGGTCGTGCATGTGTGTGGTTGGGAGTTTTTGTTGAGTTTTGATTTCTGTGTATACGTACATAGTATATTCAAGTCAGAGTGCATTTAATTAAATACGAAAAACACTACATAAATTTCTCATTTTACAAGCAGTCATTTTCGATATATTTAAATGTAAGTGATATGATGTCTTTAAAAATGACAGCGGACAGGCATTGTTGTGAATACTTAGAAAAGAAGCACAGACTTGTATCTCTGAGATACCTGGAGTAATAAATCAAAAGCTATTGTTATAGTAAAGGGTCAGATTTGCTTGGTTGCACACGGATTTACTTAAATATTTGATCTTTTTTAGAGGATTTTATAAATCTAAAGTTTGTCGGCAACGACAATTTCGGAAAAGAGAATTATATACAGTTGTCGTTTAAACCTTAAAACGGAGTTGTAAGATATGGTTTCTTAGTTTCAGATGCACACTGCAGTGCTGTTATGCACGTATACAAATTGAAAGTAGTTGTGTATGTTGGATCTATGTGATCCTTGTTGAAGAAAAGATAATGCATATACAAGCACTTATACTCAATTTGCATTGGAGAGAGAGAGAGATAGAGAGAGAGAGAGAGAGAGAGAGAGAGAGAGAGAGAGAGAGATTTACGTATATCATGGTATACACCCATTAGATGTAGCCTGATAATTCCAATATCATGACAACCAAACACGTGTCGTATGATATGTAGAGATATACTGTACTGTTTTAGATGATTAGATATTGCTTACTACTGTTTGCTTAATTTCTTTGTAATTATCTTTTTTCAGAATGGAAAGGTTTTGTGACTATTAAAGCAAAGAGCTGGTTTGAACTGAACAAATCTTGGCTTGATTTTCCTGGTGATTTACATATACTGAGATATGAAGATCTGAAATCGGACCCAATAAATGAAATCAAAAGTTTACTCAAATTTTTACGCATAAACATATCACAGAAAGAATTGTCGTGTGTAATTGAGAATTTAACAGGGCGGTTCAAGAGGCCCGAGCGTGACGTCACAAACTTTACGCTGTACCCCAGCCTACTTGGACAAGATTTGGAGCGGTATGAACTACGAATTAACAGAACAATAGGGCAGCGACACAGACAAGCAAACATACCTCATTCTTAGCATTTTGTGATACTGTTGAGTAAGATTTTTATTATTTCGATCATTCATTACATCAAGAAGATACATGTTCAAAGCAAAAATGGCGAACGATTGAATACTATCTGATGCAGTGTACCGGATGCCAATCATACATGTATTTGTTTTTTGTTATAGAAAAAGATGCCGTGCAAATGTCGAATTCCACAATATACTCCGTGCTATAGCTGTTTTGTTATTTGCTGTTTTCGTTATCTGATGGAATTCCCAAAACAAAACAAAGTTCTGCTTCACATAATTATGAAGTCTCATAAAAACAATAGCTAATTCCGACAACTTTGGAAGCTTAATCTTATTGAAGTGTTCCCATCAGCTGCGATAGCTCAAAACTAATTAGTTCCACGTGTGAGGCTTGTTGTTTCTCAAACTCTGAAACATTATTACAATTCTTTTATAAACCGCGTATGTATTTCTGAATTACACGAACATGCACCTGTAATTACATACATGTGCCATGCATGTAAACCATTATTTCTCTTTAAATATCAATCGTTTTCATTGTCAACAAAATAAACTTTATAACATTGTATATGTGTACGTAGAATCAATAGTGTCGGATTTTTGAAAAAAAAAAACGTACATTGTTTATGCTAAATTTGTTGTGCTCGGGTGTACCACATTACAGAAGAAATAAAATAATTTTGAAACATTCGATTCCTTGAGTATTGCAGGTTATTGAACTCTTGTATTTTTATACAGTTCATGATGCCAAGAGACACATACAGTTAATTTAAGAAGACATAATGAATTTTTATGCAATAATGTGAACACTTTCTAATTTGTACTGTGAGCACGTGACCACCAATCCATGGATATCATGTATGCATGATAAATTTTATTAACACAACAGAAAACATGAAAACGTTGAAAAGATCAAAAATTTAAAGCGAAAATTAGGTTACCAAAATGTAAATGGGTTGCAAGAAAAAATTAAAATTTTTTTTTATTAAATGTAGAACAAGAAACCGCCTTCTAACTATAGAATGTCGTTAATGGAATTGCATGGAACGAAATAAAAGTTTTTTGTCAAATTTTGGATGCCATTCATACACTTGTTAGAGTGTAAATCATTATCATCAATTCGATATGATATTTTAGCAAGAAAATATCATTTTCATTAAAATGCAAATACTCTGAAGTGACATAGTGGTTCATAAAAGGGTATTTTACTATTAGTAATGACGACCGACAACTGTATGAGACATTATGACTAATCTTTTATCAGCTTAAAAGTCGTCAAAAGTGGTGATTTGTGTGACACTGTATCTTTTTCCGAATCAGTTTGAACGTGGAATTCGATAACAAATAACAATTTGGTATATAAAGTTGAAAAAACTTTGAATTCATTGTTAACAAAATTTTTGAGACTGTTTTTTCTCCAAACACATATATGTAATGACTGACAAAGCTCTACTCTAATTCAGGATGTTTGAAAATATGTACATGAAATAAATCATGTTCCTCTTATAAAAATTTTATGGTTAATTTTTACCAAACTAACTGATTTAAGTCTTTGGATTTAAAGAAAAATGGTAACGAAGTTTCTTTTTCCAGTTAATTGTATAGTATGTTTTACAACAAAATATCGAATATCAGTAGTGAGATACAGGACTCTCAATTTACTGAAAATTCGAGTGGAAGCTGCTCTTCACCAAAAAAAATTAAAGAAAACAATAAAAGGGTAAAATGAATACACTGCTAAATAGTATACATTAACAGTATATAAGAATTTACACAGTATTAAAGTTTGAATACGATGTTTCAAATCTATTTCGAATAAATATAATTAATGTTGATCATATAATTCAATATCAATATCATACTACCTGAATTAATGATGATAAAATATATCACAAAACACATAATATACATGATATAGGCATTGTTATGTACGAAATGATTCAATTTTACCTTAAGTAAAAAAGTTGCATATCTGTTATTCAATAACTTACTTAAAATTATATGGAATTAAAAGATACCATATTATATGATTTTAATGTTATATGTTGATTTTAATATCATATCATATATTAAAGTACAACATTGTTTTTTATTATTTAATACTTTCATGTTAAATGCTGAAATCTGATTGGTTTATACGCAGTTGATAATCCGTTCTATTACCCTCAGCGTTAGCAACACACTTGGCAACGGGTAACACAACAAACTGTTACCCTCCCAAACAGGCACTATTTATATAATATTATATGATAATATATCATACGATAAGACATGGAATTAAATCAACAAACATTTTTTCAATATCAAATTGAAAGCACGGTATTGATTTTTATCATAAAACCAAACCTAATAAAACGCAAACATTTCACAGAAGAATAGTTTAACTATTTTAACTAGTTTAACGTTCTAACAATATATTTCGCACTCTGTACAAAAATTCAGCTCCAGCTTTCGTTGTATTGAAAAAAGTGTTCAAACAACATGGACTTATCTCAAGGTGTGTTTTAAGGGAAGTAATTCTATTTATCTTGAAGCTGTCAGGTGATCACATTCCATTTACAACCATGTTTGACAGGTAGTAAGAAGAAAAAATAGTTTTATTTAAGTCTTATAAGCACGGTATGTACTCCCCTTTCTGTTCACTGAATTTCCTCAATATTTTGTATTGAAGATTTTTTAAATATATTTTCAACAATTACATTCATTTATAAATTTTATGTACTTTCGCTTTTGATGTCGCCAACCACAGCCAGTATTACATATGGGAGATCCTCTTCTATCTAGTCGCAATTGCATTAAATGAGAATATTTTATAGTTCGTTTTGGTATTGATGAAGAATATAGCTGTAGTCTGTCCAAAGATATTTATGCAGCACATTTGGACGATAAATACACATACCTGTCAAAGAAGTGTAATTGAAATAGTTGAAAGGGATAATTTCCAAGAAAATTTCATTGACACATTATCATCTTTCACTCGGAAAAATTAACAGGAACGAAAACTGATTTCTTACGGAGATTTATAGTGGGGAATGTTTACATCTTTTCTCCATTCGGAATACATCGCGCAAATTTTCAACGTTATCATCCGGGCTTGTGCAATACAAAATCCTCGTAGACGCATTGTATTGGAACCTGATAAGCTAACAGGGGCGTTTCGATCTGAGAAATCAAGCTGTGTTGCATTGCTATTTTGAAAAATATTACACGTACTGCTCACAAATGGTTATACTCACTTGTACGAACAAGCTCATTTAATACACATTATATAAATAGTGCCTGTTTGGGAGGGTAAGAGTTGAAATTGACACCCCGATTAAACCATTGTCAACCGACGCGAAGCGGAGGTTGACAATGGTTTTCGAGGGGTGTTAATTTCAACTCTTACCCTCCCAAACAGGCACTTAGTCTATTTATTTTATTATACTGAATGTCTTAAGTACAAAGAAAACTTTCTGTTTTTATATAGAAATGACGTGAATTTTATGGCGAACCGTATGCGCATAATTTACGCGCATGTAACAATTCGTTGTGATAACCGTTGCCAAGGGTGTTGCTAACGCTGAGGGTAATAGAACGGATTATAAACTGCATCTTAACCAATCAGATTTCAGTATTTAACATGAAAGTATAATAAATACATATGTGTATACTTATTATACATAAACTTAACATTGCACCTTCACTCAAAACATTTGAAAAGTTGCAGAGGAATAAAATACATTATTTCAGTTTACATTCCTCCCAACATTTTCCTTAAAGCCAAAAAAATTTACATGTAAATGTTTAAAATGCTAAAATTAAAATGTGCATAAGTCCTATGAAGGCTGTTTTAGTATCATTTAAAATACATATGTTTTATATCATCGACAATTTAAGGCAAAGTCTAGAATTTATATTTTGTAGAACAATGGATCCTCATTCTAGTGCCCAGGATTTGCATCGATGTGACCTTTGTGAGACTGCCATTGTACATAGCTACTGTGACTTTGTCATGTCAACCTCTGTAAGCCTTGTATACTAGATCACATCTTGGATGAATATGACAAACATAAAATTGTACCATTCAAACAACGAAGGTCAACACTCATTTATCCGAAATGTGAAGCACATTAACAGGAAACATGCAAATATCAATGCAAAGATTGTAAGAACACATATGTTTGTTCCTCTTGTATTGCATCTGAACAACACAGGGGCCATATATTTGAAGAAATTACAAATATTTACAAGATAAAGAAAGAGTCTATTGAAAAGGATAGAGAGAAGTTAGAAAATCTAATTACTCCTCAGTACAAAGAAATTGCTCTCGACTTGGAAAATCAGCTTGCTAACCTGGATGGAGGATATGAGAAACTGACAAAGGAAATGTCTAGGTTGAAGGACGAATGGCATAGAGAAATCGACATCGTTATTAACAAAATGAAAACTGAAATCGATGAGATAAAGACTAAACACGAAGACATTTTGAAAAAACATTTGGATGAAGTATTACAGACACAGTCTTTCATCAAGCAAACGTTAGTGGCTTTAAGGGAAATGGAGAAATCCACTGAAATATCCCCAACCATTGAATACCGCTCAAATGTCGAAATGTTGAGCAAACATCTAGACAAGATTTGCATTACTATGCCAACATTCATTCCAAAACCAATCGACAGAACCAAGTTATTTAGTATGTTTGGAGTGATTACTCCTTTATCTACTACCAAAGAGGAGAACGTCTTGTCACTAAACCAGTCAATCGCTTCAATCAGAGAACTACTGGATGAACCGGAGCTTGTTGCCACAATACAGACTGGGTATGGGTATCTACGCAGTGTAACCTGTCTAAATGAAAACAGTATATGGACGAGTAGAGAGACCAGTGATATCAAATGCTTCGACGTTGAGGGTACACTACTCAAAACAATCAAAACAAGATCTGGAGAATGGCTAAGGGATATAGCTGTAGATAGTAATGGGGATTTACTGTATTGTGACTGGGGAAATAGGACAGTGTGTAGAGTAAAGAATGGACGTATAGAAGAGTTGATCATATTACAGGGATGGAGGCCAAGTAAATTGTGTATTTCCAATTTTGGTGATATCCTTGTTTCCATGACCAGTATTAATGAAACTCAATCCAAAGTTATCTGTTACTCATTTGCTACAGAGAAACAAACAATTCAATATGATGACAAAGGTAAACCTCTGTATTCAGGGAATAGTTATCCTAAATACATCACTGAAAACAGAAACCATGACATCTGTGTAGCTGATAGTGAGGCTAGAGCAGTAGTTGTTGTGAATCAGGTCGGTAAACTCCAATTTCGTTATGTTGGTCATCCCTCTTTTACCAAGAAAAATCCATTTTTACCCCGTGGTATCACAACAGACAGTCAAAGTCGTATTCTGACAACGGATTCCGACAACCATTGTATCCACATTCTGGATAAGAAAGGACAGTTTCTCCGATACATTGATAACTGTGATCTGAATTATCCTTTTGGTTTATGTGTAGACAAAAATGACAATCTGTTTGTTTGTGAGCATTTCAAGGGAAATGTACAGAAAATCAAATATTCAATATAGACAATAAATTGTAACGATGTTTTAAAACAAAACACTTATGTTTTTCCTCTATACATTGATTTTTCTCAAATCTCAAATTTTGGTTCATTGTCCTTTGTCATTGGATAGTATTCGATTATTTTTTTTTTGTTTCTACTATTGTTTTTTTTTTTAAATAAAACGTATATTAATTTTTTATTTCTATGTATACGCGGGTAAATAAAATAAAAATATCGAAAAGCTAACAGCTGTCTCTCAATTGTGGGCAAATGAGATGTCAAATGGTATAAAATCGTTTTAGGAAGCTGGGGAAGGTACGATAGACCAATTGTGAAATATAAATGGGTAATTTGATAACTGTGCATGCTTTGTCTTGACATCATCACTTTGACGCTATCGTGCTTCGCGGTGACAAAACATACTGCTTTTAAAATCGAGTAACAAAACTAGCTTTGCGTTAATTTAAACGAAAATGTTCATACCATTAAAATAAATGTTGTGCATAATATAATATAGTAATTATGATTTTTATAAAAAAAAACATACGACAGAGAACAAAGCGACACTGCCTACTTACTTTTTGAGAGATGCTTGTACTTTAAATTGAGTGATTTTTAGCCCCAAAATGCAAAAACTTTCATTTCTGTGCTTGTGATACTAGTAGCTTTTTGTTTTTTGTACAGTATGCATGTCCCGTCCATCAAGTCAGTAACTATTTTACCTAAATGAAATGGGATTTAAATGATGTAGCTTTGGTCTTCACACGGGTTGAGTACTCGATATCAGAGGTTTGCAAAATTGGCATTACGTACAAATTGTGCATTATGAAATGAACAAAACTTGAAATTTTAACATCAGTATTGGCATATTTTTCATTGACAGAATCTTTAAGAATCTTGGATCCTTCAGTTCTTCTATGATTCGGCTTTTGAGACAAATGATTTGCATGTTAACATAATTATGCTTCTTGCATGCATGATGTCAGATTCTGACGTTCGTTCGTATTTACCCATATAATAATCAGATTCTCTAAAAAAAAAAAAATAGCACCTTCAGTATAGTGACAGGGACAACTTTTATAAACTAATAACTTGCGTAAATTGCCTACCGGCGTCAATTTCTTATGGGCGCCCTTCAGCGTAAGATCAGATGTGATTAGGGCATATATAATAAATAAATTACAGCAACTTACCAGTATTTACAGACCGTTTTTCCGTTTCAAAAATCAAAAGTTGAATAGAATAACATACCCTATTTAAATCAAATTCCTGAAGTACCTTTAAACAAAATGATGATAGTTTCAAGTAAAAAATATAACTTCAATACAATGACTTTCGAAATATCTTACAACCACATTAAGTTGAAAGTTCAAACATCCTCCAAAGAATAAGAAACTCGTAACTTTCTGACACATTTGGAACACATAACGTCCAACTTTGGACCTTTGCTTCCAATCACTTCCTCATCTAGGGGTATACTACAAACAATTCTCCTCCTATAGATGGGAGTGGTTTAGATTATCTCAATAAGCGTCAGAAAATCATTTTGAAATATTGAATTACCTTAAATTTCATTTTCATAGTTATGTACTAAAGCGGCACGGTCACGATATGGACTGAAAATTTCAAGTATTATTAATTTATTTTTAGTTTTGATGTTAAAGATGCTTTATTGGTGTATTTAAAAGAATCAACCAAAATTTGAGAGTCATTCGTTTAGTCATAAGCAAGATTCAAAGCCCACAACTCTGTTGGGTAAACAAAGCCCAGACCATGCTTTTATGTACAAACCAAATGCTAAATACAAAAATACAAAGATTCAAACCAATTTGATTGTTAAAAAAACAATTTTTATTTTTGTATTTATTTGTGTTCCAAGTGCCCAAACTAGCTAGAGAAGAAAAGATTACATACATAATTGAATAAAAAGGATATGATATTTACAAGGATAAATGTGACGTCATAAAAATTTAATTCTTCCTATTTTCCTTAAAACCAATTAGGCAGAAAACACCAATTTAGAGTATTTTTCAACAGAAAAATGTATACATGTATCCGCAACTATCTCCTTCAATGCATTATTTTTTTTTCAAATTGAATACTTACATTTTTCATGATTTTCAACATGATATAAAATTTCGTTTTCGGCTGTGGCTTGATTTTCAAACTTTAACAAAATAGAAGATATCTAAAAAAAAAAAATTGTGTCGCTTTGCAGACACGAAATAAAGTGTTACACTACTTTGAAAGCTATGTCTCTTTCTAATGTATGGAAAATCTCAATTTTTGTACCCCAAACATTTCAAAGTTTAAAAAAAAATATTGAAATCATTCTATGCAGACGTTGTTCATCTGCTATAAGGGCAAACATTTCTTAGTAGACGTATTAAGGAGGTAAACATCTCTATAATGTTAGATAATTATTCTCCAAATCAACCCCCCCCCCCCCCCCAAAAAAAAAGAACTATCAATTGATTTTCTTCCTGTCATTATATTTCTGTCTTTAGGTATAGTGCAAAAGGGTTAAGCGTCAGCAGCTGAGCTGCTCGTTATAAATTCGAATCCTGGTTCTGGCAATTTACAACGTTGTCTTTTAGTAGAAATAATTTACAATTTCCATAAAACATGATATATCTATAAAAAGAGAAAGGTGAAAAAAAAATATGAAAACAATTCTATATGTTAATCTGCGAGGATTGGTTTTTTTCTGCACAACAGTGAAAATCCTAAAATAATTACATTTATACACAGTTTTCATTATTATTACCGTAACATATGCAAGTCTTTAGTACCTTAATTGTGTATTTGAATTGTTTTTAGATAAAAAGAAATGAATATGCATGTCTGCGATAATTGGTTATTTACTTCTACACAGCAGTGAAAATTGTAACATAATTGTGTATTTGATATTATTCGTTAGATTTCGTGCATTTCAAAATAGTTTGCAAATATGATATAAAACTTCTTTCTTTCCAAATGTGTTACATAATAGTGATTAAATAGTTATATTTATTAGTAATTCATTCCCATCTACGATTAAGAAAAATAAATTTAATAGTAGTTGAACTTTAATGGTGTCTGTAAAGTAGTGTTTTTTATCATGAAATACAGCCCCAACCTCTATTAAAATCATTACTTGGTTGTATTTCAATAGTGGTTGCAAAGTGATTTTTCTAATGAAAAACGTTCCCAACCACTATTGAAATAATTTATTTCAAAAGTGGTTTTATTTCAATAGTGGTTGCAAGATGATTTTTCTAATGAAATACATTCCCAACCACTATTGAAATAATTTATTTCAATAGTGGTTTTATTTCAATAGTGGTTGCAACAATCCTGCTATAACACATATTTTTTTCTTCTTTCTATAGTTTTATATGCATTTTATGGTCATATATTAGACAACTGAAAATTTTAAAACGATATTTATAATTTGAATATGATGTCCATTTTAATATCGAAAACATGTCCCATTACCCTTTTTATTCTAACTCTCCGCTGTACATGCATGCTGATATTTTATTATAATAAAATACCTATAAAATAAACTTCTAAACGTCAAATAATATTTCATTGAGCACTCTTTCTCTATTTCTTTAATCTATGGGTATGGTCTTATCCTGTTTTTATTTATTTCATCTGAAGGCAATCATTAATTGTTCGATCATAACGGTATCATAGTCCGCGTCTGTAATACCGGATGTACATGATTGTACGTCATTATATCACGGAATCATGCTTTAGATTTGAATGAGACGTGTGCTTTTCTAGTTTTCACACGAAGTTTCAAGGAAATGGACATTAACCGGTACTTAAATGAATAATTTCTCTAAAATACTCATGATGTTATATTCTTGTTATCATAACTAAATACAGAAAATACTAACAAGATAATTAAATTTTGAAAGTTTTCACATTTTATTTTAGATGGCTAATATCAAGTGACAGCGTGGACTAAAACTTTTCAAATCTTTTGACTTTCACAGCAAATACTTAGAATATAAATGGTATCATTCCCATTGCTGACTGAAATCGATAAAAAGATACTGATGGGTACAAAAGGAAAAATATACTTCTGATGAATTTGTTATGTACATCGTCTTTTAAAAAGGAAAGAAAAAGAAGCGAGTCCTTGGCCCAATATATAATATTATAACTAATGAGAATCAGCACTATCATTCTTACTCTTATCAACAATGGTGAATATTTGTCCCGGATGACAATGCATTTTAAAAATAAAATAAAAAATGTTTGGTAAAGAGTATAAATAATATTAAACCAAGAATGGAATGTAATAGTGAAAGGATTCGAGTCCATTTGAAACAAGTTCAAAACCCCGGAAGCATTTACTGCAGCTGAACCTAAGATTAGGGCTGTATCGTTGAAATTAAGATATATCGGTTGATATTTAATGTTACTGATTTTGTACAAGTTATGATACGCAATTGTTATCATAACAAATATTATAATTTTGACTCCTATAACACTGACAAGCCACACATGTATCTTATTGATACTGAAAACATCCGCTAAAGATGTGGGATAAACACTTACATAGAAAAGGAAAGGGGTATTTAAAACAGTTGCTGCAATGATCACCAACAACTTTTGTTTTCCGGAGAGGGATAAATGTCGACACGTTGTATCAAAATGGTTCAATGTTGTATCACGTGGATTTTCTCTTTTCTTTGTTTGTGGAATACCTATCAGGATGGTTACTGCTAGAATACTAAACTCCATGTGGAAAGGTAATACATATAATTCCCCATGAAAATAACATGTCTTGGGGCTTCCATGCATCAGAATTAAGCAAGGACAATTCGAATTCTCTGTTAGTTGAGTCAAATTAGATTCTGTCAGTAATATACTACTGCGAACGGTCGTGTCTAGCCAATTTACCATGTTGACCACAGCGAAAAAAGACATGATGTATTTGATTTTTCGGCTTTCATAAAAAATGCAACGACTGCAGGCAGTTAAAAAGAGCGTCTGCAAAATAATGAACACAATGGACATTGTCTTGGTTAGTTCAGGAAAAAGTTGGATGTGGATATCGGTCCCAGTCTGATGAACAGTGCAAACAACAATTCCTAGAATCCACAAAACAAATATTTTCACCTTAGCCACCACTGAACCTTGCGTTCTGCAAATCCACGAGTTCTTATTCTTGCAGATAGCCAGACTGGTGGCCACAATTGCTATGGATCCCAAGAACTTGGTTGAAGAGGGAACATTTCCGACAATGCAGATGAGTGATGAATTCCACTCAAAATTGAATAAAAAAATGGATGGGAAGAGTCCACCCAAAAGTCCAGAGGCGAGAAGATAATGTCCGTACATTCCATCAGTTAGTTGATTCTTAACCATATTGAACAACGCATAGTTTCAAAGAGAGCGCGTATTTATAGATTTCTCACAGATCGGATCGTTGCATTTATACCATTCAGTTGACATCATGGTGTTTACTCCTCCTGATACCAATAGTATCACATATATACCATAGGTTACAGTGTTATACAAGGAAGGGAAGAGAGGGTTTCTTTGAGTGTTTTAAACTTTGATCCCTTTAGTGTAAAGTGGTTGCTTAGTTGACTGCAACACCTTTTTAGAAACAAGTTACATATTATGAACTTTATGGAACGTTAATGTATCGTTCAACGAAAATATGATTTTGTATTTTTCCATTCCTTAACTTGTTTGTATTTAGACAACAACACTGAAAAAATCAAAATGACAATAGTTTATTTCCTGTTCGCTAAACGACCGGCACTTGTACATGAACCTGTTGATTACTAGATCTTTACTATATTTAACGTTGATGTATGCAAATTGTTGGATTATGAATTCAGTATGTATCATCCAGCTTTTTTACCCCATTTATGTTTTTCAAATGAAATGAGACTTAAATATAGCATTTATAATATTATTTTATTCCATGAGATAACATTTTCTGATGCTTGTGATTTAAATCAAATCTTGCTTAAATAAATAAATGAAGTGGTTTCATGTCACCAAGTCAAAGGTCACTGATCAAACTTATGTATTTTACTTGAGTGAATACATTGAGAGACCTAACAGCAGGCAATCTGCATACATATGTTTTCTCTCAAAGTAAATAAACATTTAACACTGCTTTTCTAACAAAATACACGTATTGCCATATACTTTGAAAGGAAATATAGAGGTTATTGGAATAAACAATATAAGAAAAGGGTATAGTATTGTTAATCTATACCTGATTTTTTGGGGGTAATATGTACGTAATTCGTTGATCAACCACTTTACTTAAATGTTAATCAAGAAAGTGTAATCTTGTACGCATACAAAACATTCTACATTCGGTTTTGCAAATAGCTGTATGAATGAATTTTTAAAACATCTTCTGTGTAATTTATTTAGAACAGAAATGAAGAGATCATACTAAGTATATGTAAGCATACAAAGATGAGTTGAATATGAAATGTATCACAATTGTATAAAGGACATATCAATCTTGATGCACTACGTCCCGACAATCAAGAGTATTTTAAGCTGATAGCAACTGTGGCCTGATGATTTACACCATCAGACTTTTCTAGTTTATTTTCTTGTGACTATAATATCCCTGATTACGTAATAAACAGTATCACAGCTGCAGCTTAGTAACACATTTTCAATTATTGTAAAAAATTGTTAGTTAGAAATGTATACATGCATGATAAACGCAAGTTACATCTAAACTGAATTAATGAAACGTAACATGTTTCATAAGTCTTCATCTTCATCCTCTTCATCATCATCGTCAACATCATTTAAGTCTATATCTGAGTCAGGGTCATTGGGATCACCTTCATAATCTTCGACTGCTTGAAGGTCAAGGTTAACCTCCAGAACTAAAATTGATAACGCTTATACCATTAAAGTTTAATTTAAATTGTTTTTCCAAGATAAAATGAAAACTTATGAATGCGAATTAAACTTTATAAAATGTGGTAATTAATTTCACCTTTCCCCCCAAATGTGACGGGTTGTTTAGACAAGTCCACAACTTCCTCTACGCCATGCAACTTCCAGTGGATGATCCGCGCTGGATTGACCTCTGTTGTCACAAAGGTTAACCCATCCTTGCATAACCGCAGTTTTCCAAACTGATAAAGGGAGTATGCAGTTATTTATTTCCGTGTATATAGATGTATGTATCTCAACAAGAAATATTTTATAAATGTTGAGGCTTCTTCTTAGTTTTTGGTGGTTTGGAAGGGCTGGATGTTCTTGGCCATTTTAGATTATATTGAAAATTATATAAATATGTAACATGCAAATCTATATAATAATTTCATCTTCATGAAAAAAAAAATCAACCTTAAATATATGGATGTTTTACTTTACTTTACAACTTTAATTGCTTAAGGATCATTTTTAAAATTTTGAGTTATGTTGTAGTTCTGATGGATAATTGTTAAACCCGAAAACATGAAAATGATACTTGCCGTGCAGTCTAGTTTAAATGAAGCAATGCATTCCAAACTCTCTATTGACCAGAGTTTAATTGCGTTCTCTTCCTCCCAACAACCATACGATACAAATATAGGTCCATCAGTTGTAGAAAACATCTCAATGTTGGACTCGTGACCTTTCAATCGCTTGACCAGAGCACCTGGAAAGAATTTAATTAAGGAAACCCTATTGTATGAATTGTAGTGATTAGAATCTTGTTTAATGCAATTTGAAGTTTATGTACTAATGAACATCATTCATACTCGCTTTTCTAAAGTCTTAACTAACAACTTAAAAATTCAAAGATTTATTTTTCCTTTCGTAAATATTTTCTTCCGAACCTGTATTTATGTCCCACACTCGCATAATGTAATCATCATCAGACGTCAGAAACCACGTGTCAGTTATGAACATGACGTCATCAACTGATATTGACAACCCTCTCTGGTTATCCTTCAACACATAGTTTTCTTGGTATTCCCTATCATGTAGTTGTGCAACAAGTTTTCCTGAAAACACAGACATACAGATGTATACTATCATGAATACATGTATGGGGTTTCTGTAATCTTTTAAAATGATTTATTTCGAAGTAGGTAAAGTGATTAAAGTTTTCATTTTGATATTTTCTTTCATTACTAGTATTTTATGGTATAAAAACAGATATATATCGTAATATTGTAAACTCATATCTGTTCATTTTACTGCTAGTGGTACTAAAAATTTATGAAAACTTGCAACAAAATCCAAAAATAGAAGTCTTTTAATATCACAATTATTCAAACATTTTCACAACATAAAAAATTTCATTGATGTGAATGACAAAACCGATTTCAAACCTTTCTTTGTGTCCCATATATATGCCAGGGTTTCTTCAGTGATCTCGTCATAAATTTTGAAAGATTTGGTCCCTGTTACAACAATATTGTCACCAGAGGGCGATACAGCAACGACTTCCCCTAGTTCACTGACCTTGATATCAGATGCCATGACAACCGATGTCGTTTTATCTTTGATGTCAAAAACGATAACTTTATTAAAGTCTGTCATTGCCGCAACTTTCAAACTTTTATTGTTTGTCTGTACGAAGAAAAAGAGAACATTTGTCTTCAATATATATCCTGAGATCTGGTTAATGCCAAAAAACCAATCTAGCTATAAACCTGGATGGACTTACAAATATTTTGAGTATGCTTTCGTCGGATGAGGGGTTCCGAATGATACACTCCGTGTCCTCTTGGTTCACGTCATAAACTTTCAAATGACTCGATCCTTTCGTTGTCGTAACAATTTCTATTCAGAACAATCATTATATCAAATTCAAACATATGAGTAAAAAGGCATTAAAAACTGCAATGACTCTGCTGACATTTTCAAGTTTCACTCAACGTCATTTTCATAAATAAGAACGATGTGTAATTAGCTAAAGAGATCATTTATTTAAGACTGCAAGTTTTTGGAGGTATGTTTGGCATTGAATATTGACTATGTGATTCCATGATAGATATATTATAGGCAAGAATGTCTGTAGTCTTTCCGCAAACTATTATATATAATAACTTTTTTGCATCAACATGTAAGCCCTTCTGTTTATTTTATTTACAACTTTAAAGTTGGTCTTTAAGTTACGAAGATTCAACTAATTTATGATTAGATATTCTGGAGAATTCGAGCAAATCTAAAATGATTAAATAAGAATAAATTTGAACAATTTGAAATCGTTCAAATCATCAGAAATATCAAATTCATTTCAAAATAAGTGATAATTCATGTTACATAATCTTTAAATTATCAAGTTAACAAACGCCATAAAAATCAGCAATTGCACCACATACAATTAGAATACAAAACAATTGACCAATGAAATAAATTGCTTTACTTACTGTTGTGATCAGTGATGACATTGACCTGGGGTTCGCTGGATCTTGGGATCTTTCCTTGGAATGTGTGCACCACGGTCATTGTGTTCAAATTGACTATTTTAATCTTGTTGCTCCCCATGTTTAAAAGCACGTGTTCGTCATCGATCAATTCGAACACCCCCGGTGTCTCCATCTAAAAAAAGTAATGGTCCCATTTCTAACCATTGAACTCCGTAGGTTTGCTAAGTTTGGTAATGGTAAATGTTAAACTGTAGGAATACGTATGAGGCTGAAAGTTTTTATGGTTACTTACGAGGTTTGCTTGCCGCACGATTTTCATGTCAACAAGGTCATAGACTATCAAACCAAAGTCGTTTGTGTGATTACTCGTTTGTTTGAACAATGCCGCCACGTATCTACTATTCGGCAGCGTAATGATGTTCCTGAGAATAAATAAAGTTAATTTGGAATTAGAATTAAATGATTTTTTGTAATGTTCTTTCTAATAAATAATTTTTCGGACATGTGCCAAATTCAGAAAACATTAACGTTCTATATTACAACAAGAACAAAACTTGGATACTTTATAATGCGGCCTGATAATTTAAGTAGATCTAAAATAAATTTTCCTTTTTCTTACGATGAAGAACAGACGTGTTCATGAATATGGATTATCGATTCTTATAGCAACGCAATGTTCTGTATAGCAAGAAAATATACCAAACATTGTTCCCTATGTTGAATTTTTCCTTGTGTCCCCTCTTCTCTGGACGAGTCATGTCCCATAAATAAACAACTTTGTCTTCAGTGATGGTAACCATTGTCTTAAAATCAACAGTCTTCGCATCCGTAATATTACAAGAATGCTCCAATATATACTTCCGTGCTCCCGTTTTTAGGTCCCATATTAAGATATCTCTATTGGACATACAGTACAATGACTTTCCGTCTTTGAAAGCATGGTAGTTAAGGGTGTAATCATCGTTTTTACCTATAAAAAATAATTTTGAAGTTCATATACAATTTCATTTTTGGTTAACCTAAATTCTATTCGAAAACATGGTAAATCGTTTGTAAAAGAAAATTAAATCCAGACAAATAGAAGTGTGTCGCTCTAGGGCTATTATACCTTAACAGAATCACTTCCAAATACGTTGAACCTTAGTTCTATTTTAGTTAAAATGGTTGCCAATTTCTAGATACGGACATTTTATCAATGGGTGAATTAGAACAATCTAATTATCAATTGCAAGCGGTTCTCGAAAAATTACCAAGTTTCAGATATACATGTATGCATACTTTGGCATGTTATTTTAGTATGAATAAAACAGTCACATTCAAAATACGTGGAAATTTAGATATTGTTTTGTTAAAATGTTTGCCAATTTCTGAATACATTTTATCCATGGATAAATCAAAATAATCGAATTATCAAGCGATTCTCGAAGAATTATCAAAGTTCAGATACATGTTTACTACAGCATGTTCTTTTAGTATGAACCCCGCTGACCTTTATGCACTTTCACATCCTTCAGAGTATTGATGTCAGCAATGTGAAGGTCGTTCGTGTAGCAATCGCAGTAAAACACTTGACGCTCGTCAGCAGAAATCGCCATGGCGTCCACCGTTAGGGGGTCACCTTTGGCGTCATCAGTGAACACTTGGCGGGTGCAGACGAACGTTTTCTGTTTCAGGCTAAACACCGATATGTGTTGTTGCGTGGAATCGGTTACTACCATGTAATTATCGGATCCTGTTAAATACAAAAATAAAGTAAAAAGAGTCGTATGTTAGTTGTATCTTTCCAATACAAAAGGTACATTAATTCCAATTATTAAGGTAATAATTACACAAAACCGATTCTATCAGCTAAACATATATATACTAGATAATCCAGTAAAACGAGACAATACTTACTAATCCTAAACTTGGTTTGTACCAAAAATACAATGCTATACATAAATATATCTCATTAATTTTAAAAGAGAAATCGTCAAACAGCACCTAAAAATATAGTATTTTAAAAGCCTTTCTTTATGCTTCTGTAAATTATAGTAGTATATTTGAAACTCATTCATAAATAAATCAGTACTTATTACTTATGTGTATGTAAGAGAGAAAAAAAACATTCTAAAATATTTTAAGCAATATAGCAAAAATCACATTTTACGTTTTAAAAAGCATTATTCTTCGCTAATTAAGCTACAAAAATCTTGTCAGAATCTAAACTGGTATGATACAAAATATTAAATAATTAAACTCTTTAAGGAGAGCTCTTGGCAAGGGTTATCAACGATAGCATTCAAATATTT
Organism: Magallana angulata; assembly: GCF_025612915.1. NCBI lineage: Eukaryota > Metazoa > Mollusca > Bivalvia > Ostreida > Ostreidae > Magallana > Magallana angulata. The sequence continues at coordinate 22,092,752 of NC_069116.1, read as the reverse complement.
GATTGAATATTTATCAAGCAGTTGCTGCTTATTTAGTGTTACATCGAAAAAATTAATTCAGGGGCGATGCAGTTGAAATTTATTTCGTGATAATTGATAAATTTACATTTCACCTGACCAAATTAGTTCAAGAATCAGTGTGTTGCTTTGCAGTCTTTGTTGGTTATCCAAACGTTTATCATAAAATCATTATAAATGTGGACGCTCAAGCTAACCATCGAAAATTGTTTAAAGTGTAGCAAAATTATAAGTGATTAACTTTTACAAAAATTAACAACATCAAAGCAATATCAAAAAGCTGTTGAAGTACAACTTATACCTCTTACCATTATAGTAGTAACTAGGTCTTACAGTGACTGTAAAATACCAAATCAGAACAGTAAATACTGATAATATCAGAAAAAATAATTATACATGCAGATTGCAAGTGATATGGAATTGTCCCAAAGCTAATGTTTCATTGACTGTTTGCTTCAGGCAACAATTCAAATGCAGCATTTTGTGGCTGCGTCAAAGACAAGTGGCAAGAAAATGAACTATGTTAGAATTGCAATTTAATTTTAATTACTGATTGATTAAATACCGTAGTTTCGTCAATATTTGTTGAATACTAATTTTCGTGGATATCGCTGTTAAGTTTATCAGTGAAAATAAATGTTTATTGGTGTGCAATTTCTACTAACATTTTGTATTGATAGGATCATGGGGCACGAATTTACGTTTCCTTGAAACTGTGTTTTTCACTTTAACAACGAAAATCGATACCCTTGAATATTAATGAAACCACAGTATTCGGTAAAGATATCATGAAGTATAATAACTTCATATTTAATGTTGTTTACGAAGGCATAAACCTAGTAAGATACCGGTACTATAAATTGTATACAAATAACCCTTAACTATACAATACCTTTCACAAGTCCATCTGTTCCAAAATTTAGATCCCCCATGCTTTTGTTGACGATTTCGTGCTTTAATTCACCAGTTTTTGCATCATACAAGTCCACCGATTGGTCATGAAAAACCCCTAACCACGTGTTTCCGGCTCCTCCCACAACCATTATAGATTTATCAGATTTGGGTTGAATGGTATATATTACATCTCCCGATTCTTTTATAGCTTTAATGCTTGATATGTAATTAATGAGGATCATTGTATCATTGTTTACATAATGAACAGAGAACGGATTATGGTCCGGTCCATCATATGTGCGTATTAGTTTTCCACGCGCGACATCCCAAGTTCGAATTTCATCTCCAAACTGACAACCTAAAACGATAAAAATATGATTAAAACCTCTACATTATACATCATGTGGTTTTGAAAATTCTTAATTCGTTCGATTATCCGTGAAGATACTATTCAAGTAAACTTACAAGTGACTGCGACTTTCCCATCCTTTTTCAGGTCCAGAGACTTTAGCGCCCCTCTATGCCCAGCCATAGCGTGTCGCATCTGCCCTCCTGGCTTGATTAAAACTTCTTGATTGGGGCGGATATGTGGATGATTGCAGGCCATACATTGCTTTACGAAGTCCTCAACAATCTATTATTATAATTAAGTTTTGTTTTTTTTAATTTTATTGAAATATTTATTTCAGTTTTTAAAATGAAAATAAATTTTTTTCAATCTGTTATGCAAGCAGAGAGAATATTTAATTTGAATTGTTCTTATAAAGTTTATAAATGAATTCAATAAAGTCCATTACGTACCTGTTCATTTGTAAGACGGTCTATCATTTGAGAAGGGAACATAAGCGGGTCATATATGACGTCATCTTCTGACAACTGACAGGCTCCTCCAATCAGGTCCAGGACCTTTTCTTTTGGAAACTTACGTCTTGCCAGGTCAAAATCGTCAATAACTTCTCTACAAATGGCGGAAGAAAATTAGCAATAAAAGTGTTATCCCAAATACTTGTATAAGGACATATTACAGGAAAAAAATCTGATTAGAACAATTGGTGATCGGAGATAAAGATAATCAGTACCTGCATGAGGTTGCCAACAGTTTGTGCTGCAGAAATTCGTAATTGCTTAAACATTTTTCTTTAAGTGCTTCAACGTCACCCGCATGAATCAGATGATAAGGAAGATTGTTCAATTTGCGCAGATTGTATGCATCTCCGTACATTAATGGCTGCGACATTACGCAGCGCTCCTCCTCATTGACATTCCCATCTTTGTCTTTATACGGTTTTTTCTTTCCTAAAATATTAGAGATATCATATGAGCCGCTGAATTAATGCAGTGGCATTAAATGATATAAATTAACGTGTAGGCTGTTCATACCATTGGCCCATTTTCCGTCAAAGAAATCCGCCAGCTGACTGTGTAGGAATTTGACCGTGTCTTTGGTACAATATCTGGATTCGGCAGCCTCTACAAACTGTCTGTGGTACCAGCTTGTAACTGTCACATTGTCTGCACCTCTCTCCACTGCACAGACCATCAGATACCATAGTAAACAACATACTCAAATAGCCAATACTTTTTTGTTCAATGTAATACTATATTTTCATAGTTAATTGTTAATATCTGTAGTATAAATTTGTTTTGATATATATATTTTTTTTATATCTATCACAATAGTTTTAAGTTAATATGTTCCTTCAATAATTTTTACACCTGATCTGCCTAACCCTTCTTCCTCTGGTGAGGCAGCAAATTATTAAGGAATTCTTTTGTGGATTTTGGGGTAAGTTTACTGCCTTTTTAACTTTGGATGCCTGATATTTCAGTTCAGTTCACTTTATGGCACAACGTGATTGAAATAAAAAAAAAATAAAGAGTACAAAAATATACCAAGATATTGTTGAAGATCAGTTCTAAGTCTCGCCATCAATAGAGGCGGTAGACGACGAAGCGGTGGTTTCCAAAATTGGTACACGTCATTTAGTACGTCATCATCACATGACAAGATGTCTTCTAACTCTGACTCAGATAGCCCATTTCTTGCTGTACATTTAAAAACAATACTTTTATTGAACATGTCAAACCAACAAGTCAGCAAGACCAACTGAAATAAAGCGATCTACTGACCAGTCGTAAGATATCCCATAGATCGAGACATCATTAAATATCCGTGAGACTTTTCGAGACGTTGGAAAAGGGCGTCGATGCTCTTGCGAATTGTAGTTTCCAGAACCGTTTCTGATTCCGGAGAAAATGAATTCCAGCGACAAGCTTCATCTAGAGACATTTTCAGATAGAGTGGCAGAGGGCATTTCTCAAACGCCTTCAGTACTATGTCCATCTGCTTTTGTGTCAGACACCGTTCTTTCCTTTTCAGCCAGTGATCCACAATGCCTCTAGCATCGCTTTTTGGTAACTTTGGTATGGAGAAAAGACTCTCTGGAGGTAGGAAGCCCTGATAAAGTTATTTATTTAAGGTTTAAATGCAGATTTTAAAATTAACATTGCACAACTGTGTTTGCAACGTTTTGTATCTTGCGTATAACTACTTAAAAAGCCTTAAGTTATATCATTTTACTTACTAATTGCAATTATTAGCATATCAATCAACATTTTATGTTTTCCCCTTTTGACTTTTTTTCAGATTTTCTTACTAGTTTCAAGTTGACATTTTGCTTGTTTTAACATCGTCTAAAGTAAATTTGTTATTGGTTCTGTATTTATATATCCGTATACATGTAAATACGTTATTGGGTGAATAATTATTCAAAATCATTAGACTAAGTATATGTCAAAACTTACCTTAAGCATAGGGAAGCACTCGTACATATCTTCTTCTAATGTAGACACAATAATTTTTACGTAAGATGGAAGATGTGTAGGCAGCCAGAAGAGATTCCGCGCATTGTTAGCTGGATCCAGCTGGTCAAGCGAATCTATCAACACCACCAGAGGGCGCTCAGCGCGCGCGTAGTCAAGGACGTGTTCGAACTGCTCAACAAGTTCCCGTAATTCCTGAAATCAGAATTACATTCGGTAATGCTTTACTATTCTGCTTATTGTAAATTTAATTTTAACAGAACGCGGTCAGTGAATCTGTTATAATACAAGCTACACTACTGCTGTATAGGAATAAAAAGTTTAATAATACAGCAACAAAATTAAAATTTAATCCAAAAAAAAAAATCATATAAAATGAATTAAAAAATACGTTATCAATTTGCATTTAAGGTGTTTCTAAGTAGTTGATGAAAATATCTCACTTCGGATACTTTAAGGTCCTCTTGGTAAATAAGAGTTATCTGCCTTGTGAGACTCTCTAAAAGCGCGGTTATGTTCGAACTTCCGGGAGTTGTTCCAACAAATCTTTGAAAAAGAAAAAAAAAAGAAATAAAACTCCCTTTTATTCAATCCTTTATTCAACGTTTCTCTGAAAAGTCTGTACCTGAAGACAGAGGCCGTGGATTTCATTGTTGTGGCGATTTCCACTGCCTTCGCCATTAGAGTTGTCTTCCCACTTCCAGAAGGCCCGTGAATCGCTAGAATATCGGAGCTGTCGTTATTGAGGTACTCACGGATTCTCTGTGGTTTGAAATTATCATCAATTTAAAAGTGAGCACTTATGCAACGACGATTAAAAGTAACAATGTTATATGTCAAATGTGATTTTTTTTAACATTTCATTTTGAAAAATATACCTTTCAAACAGTATGTTACAGTTGTAGCAGACAGAGCTATTATAAAAAGGTCTACTTGAAACTATGCACATGCGGTTTTTTGGTAATAAAATTAAAAGAAAATAACCCCTCCACTCCAGTATCTAAAGAACTATGGAGTGCTCGCGTTCTTCGGCTATACTTGCCCGGATCCAGAAAATTTTCCCCGGGTGGGGGGGGGGGATCCGAGGTCTATATTCGGCAATTCTTCTATGTAGGCTAAATTTATGAAATCTGAATTTTCCTGGGGGGGGGGGGGGGGGGGGGGGCAGATTATACATGTACTTCTGCATGTGACACACAGGTAACAGAAGCATTTTGATTTTTTTCTAGTATTTTTCTGTTTTCATGTTTGAATCGTGATATGATACACTAAAAGTAAAACTTTAAATGGTGTAAAAAGTTCATAATGATATTGAACCTCTTGTGCTTTTTCCCTTCCGTAAAAATTTTCAAGCTTGTTTTTGCAGAAAATGGTGTGATTTACGACTTCGTGGGTTAAATTATCCCCGGTCTCTGACCTCCTTCTCTCCTCTACCGCATCATGGATCATTGTGATCATTCTGTTCGTGAAATCTGAGGTCATCTTTGATAAATAGTTCTTATGTCCTGGGTCGTTTGCGTCGATTCCTTCAAAAGTCATAATGAAGAAACACTATAAATTCTAATAAATTTCTCTCTCCAATAAGTTACAGATAAAGATTAAAGGAGAGCTAATTTAATTGTTATTTCTATTTATAACACGCTAAAAAGTTTGAAGTAAGACAATCCTTTTTAAGAATGAGACTCGGAATGTTATGCCTTTTTTCGAATAACATTATGTACAAATTACTAAATTTTTTTCAAATCAAGCACTCCTGTGACAAAGATCAGTTTGAAAACGAAAGTACACGGTGGCGGGTAATCAAACGAGTGTTTAAGCGTGTAAAATTAGTGAGGATGAAACTCTCCGTGTACAACACGATTATTGAAATTATGCACAAGCACAATTCTCGGGATTGCTTACCGCTCATTGTGAAGGAATTTCCCGACTTTTCTATATCTACGATTGGAAGTATATACGCTCAAGATTATCAAAAGAAAATGAGGAAAACACATCATATCCATTACAATCCTATGAAAATGGAGATGTACTATGAACAATACTTAGAAGGAGTTCAAAATAAAGAGAGACATATATTATTAAAAATAGCTAATGGGATAGAACTGTCTCCGGCGTTGTTAGCAAGAATGATTCTTGAAAGATATTTGTCATCAACCAAATATGGCGGAGAAAATCCACCCAGGAGCTATGTTACAAAGTTAATGAAAGACAATACGCTTATTAATGACCCAATGCTGGCTTCAGAAATTCATGGGTGTTTAGTTAGTGATGATCATTACGGCCCACACGTGGACAACATAAAACAATCCATTGGACATGAGCATGAATGTAAACTAAACAGAATATTGGATTCACTCAATTTGGCGTACATCGGAGAAGATCAGATGAGAACTAGAGGTTTTGATAAAACTCCTGATGTTAAATTAGAAGTTCCATTTAGTGTTGATGGTCATGTAATTAATTGGATAGAAAGCAAAGCCTCGTTTGGGGATGAGTATAGTCACAGGGGTTATTTGAAGGATCAGTTCTGGAGTTACTGGAATAGGTTTGGTCCTGGTATGGTCATTTACTGGTTTGGATTTATTGAAGAGCTGGACACAGACAGAGAAAAGGGAATCATTTTGAGTGACAATTTCCCAGAAAATATTGTGCGGATGAACCCCATAATGAAATGAATTATGTTAAAGTAATCAACCAGTATTGTCTAAAAATGTTTAATATTGATCTTAATAAACCTTATTCTTATTTGTAAAATTCTTCTAATCTTGCGTTTTGATTTGAAAGTATTTTATTTTTTTAAAGAAGAGAAAGATTATATGGAGATAGACGTTTATAAGTAAATAGAATTACCTTGTTTCCATTCAACATCATACTGACAAATATTTTTGGCAGGAAGAACCTTGGGAATCTTTTCGTCACACAACTCCTTCAACAAACTTCTATTTTTCCTCCATTTTTCTTCAGGGCCATTACTGTCTAAAATTTTCAAAAAAAGGAAATGATTGGTGATAGATATTGTACTCATACTTCAACTCTTTTGTAAATGTTGCTTTTGCAACAAGAAAGAATGTTTTCTGCTTTATGCTGGAATGAGTGGGCAAAATAGTTGTCACGAACAGTTAAAACAGAGGCATTTAATTTTGTACCAAGTTTTTTGTACATAATGTCCAGCAGTGAGCACACACTGTATGTTGCCCAATTTATAATACACATGATACAGTAAATCATTTCCTAACATCTATTGTATGTTCATGTACCTATATAGTGGGATACAATAGGTGCTGGCTCCAAATCTTCAATGCCTTTAATTCTTCTTCTAAACCACAGACAGTGAGCCTCTGGATCGGCAGCTTCCAATATGCCCATCTCTGTCTCCTTTTCAGTGACTTAAGGAAAATGAGAATGAAATTAGTCCCTCTTGTACTACTTAATGCATATAAAAACTCAAATCAAAACCTGGTGTTTTGAATTCAATTCCATAATTTCTAATATTGATTTCAGATTTATGTGTGATGAGTGGAATGCTGATGGTTCATGAATGTAAAGTTTATCACTAACTTAAATCTGCTGTATATTATAAGACATGTCATATCGGCTCTTGTGGCCCCTGTTATCTTGAGTAAAGTATGTGTATTTGATAAATATTTTTTTTAAATTTTGATCTAATATCATCTTTATAATATGTTATTGATGGTCACACAATTAACTACAGATGGTTATGGGGTGTACCTGATATGACATATTTTCTGGCTTGCTCAGGCCCCAAAACCTGACTAGCTGCCGTCTCTAAAGCATTCTGCATGATGTCATTCTCCTCCCAAAACTGATTGCTGGCTGCTCGCATCTTTTTGGCATCCGTTGAAAGGAAATCTGGTAGGAACTTGCTTATTTGTGTAAGAGCATAAACTGGGGGTACTGCATTCTCGTCGCGTTTGTACCACCTTTAAATTGAACTATTGATTAGACATACATGTACAAAATTAGTGCATTTCAGAAAAAATAATTCCATAGCCAATTGGAAGGGAATTAGCATATTGCATTATTTTTTAAAAAATTCATTTGGACTTCCTTTTTTCAGTATTAAAAACTGCTAATTTTCCCAAAACAACGCAGAGGCACGTTCATATATTTTAAAACTGATTGTTCTTACTTCAGCAAGACCTTTTTAGAGTCCGAATCAACAACTTCAACTAGTTTCTCAAACTCTGAGGCTTCTACAACCCTCGGCAAATTTCTGTACCCATATCTGTGTGACAGCATTGACTGAAAGAAAATGGGGGAATGTCAATTTTACCAATGAACTATCACTTGAAAACAAGGCAATAAATTATTTTTTAGTTTACGCTCATTAAAAGGGCAATATGAAATACAGCCCCAATATCAAGTTGGCAAAAAAAAGTCGTAATTTCTCTTTTTTTTATTTAGTATGTACTTAATCTTTGATATATGCACCCTACTACCCTCATTGAAAATTCGTACCTTTAACGGTTTTTATTTTTACAAAAAACCACAATTACAGAGAAGATTTATACCACTCGTTTTATTCGTGGTAGGGATACACCTTTTGTAATATCTCCGTAAAATAGCACCTCACCTACCGGTGTATTTTAAGCCCTTAAGGTGTACACGAGCGCTTCCTCCTTTTATGATCAATGTATCGTATCAAAATCTATCAGTATACGTCCCTGGTTCCACAGGGTCCAAGCCCGTTTTGACATTAATTTCAATTAACCGTATATAAAGATTTATAGTTACATTGAAATTAATGTCAAAACGGGCTTGGCCCTGTGATGAGTTATGTAAGAGCATTCAAGTTATGGACTATGTATAGGTACTGACTATGAAGTTAGGCCCGGTGGAGAGCCTCTGACACTGCTGCACCTCCCGCAAACACATCTCCGTGCCGTTGTGCTCGTCCACGCTCTCGTTTCTCACCCCCCAGCGCATGTCCACCACCTGGAACTCGTACCCCAGCTCCTGACAGAACAGTTTGATTTTAGGGTAGGCGTCCGTCATCCACATGTTTCTCTCCTTCTCTGTGTCTATATAAAAATATTTGATATCAATATTATATCTTAGCTTCACTATAAATTCGGGTTATAATTACATGTATATCATAACGAAATTTATGAAAGGGTACCTGCAATGTCATGCAGAAATTGATAGTTTGAAGATCTATCTTAATGGGTAACATTCTAAAGACTTTACTGCGATCGCATGAGTACCTTTCGAGATATTTGTTTGTTAAAGTTATGAATGCGATATTCCTTCGTCGTTTGCTGGGTTTTTTCTATTTGCGGATGGTGTGTTCTGTTAGATTTACAAACAAGAGTAAGTCACAGATTCTTTCTTTCGGCTTTCTCACTTAATAGGAATAGCTTAAATTCTTGCCGTTCATCTATAATTCCAATCTGATCTATAAAATCGACTGAAACTTATCACGTGATTGACTTAATATTTCCTTTCCAGTATATTTAAAAGACGACACAGATTAATTTCATATTAAATTCACATATAAGAATAGCCCTAGGCATCAATATACCTCTCTGGAGGGTAATTTATAAACAGTCAAACCAATTAAATTTAAATTTGTGTTATATGAAGCTGTTCATTTCTCAAAAATTGGATAACCATTCAAATAACTAAATATAATATGGTGTTGAGTTTGTGTCGCAATTGGATGAAAGATGCATGTTTGAGTAACTATTTTAAAGACCGAGAAAATAAGCACCGCCATCAAATCTACCTGGTCAGTGTACCTTTTCAGTTGCATGAAATAAATCTCTCTCTCTCTCTCTCTCTCTCTCTCTCTCTACTATTCTTGCCTTTAAATGTACTACTGGTAAATATTCGAACGATTTTAGACGTTGACGGCAGATCACCCGTCAGACTGCCCATCAGAATCGCATTCACGCTAGATTTCTGCGACCCAGATGCCAGATCAGCGTTGGAGACAGTTTTGGTCAGCTTTTTCTTGCCCTTGAACACTTTGTCGTTTATCATCGTCTTCTGTCTCGTCAGCCCCATTGTCTTCTCTCTCTTCATCATCCCGGTCTTTTCGTGGCGAAGTTTAGGAGGCTTCTCTTTCGGCACTATCGTTTTCTCCCTCCCCATGTTAACCCTCTCCCTGCTGGTCTTTGGTCGATCATGTCTAGTGTTCGTAATACTATCCCCATTCTCTGTTTTCTTGGACACTGTAACATCCTCCGACGGCGATTTTCTCTCAGTGTTTCCGTTCGATATAGGGTGAGATGCTGGATGTTGAGTATCCTTTTTGTCTTGGGCGATACTCTTCTTGGAATCACTGGCAATGGAAAGCAAAAAAGTACATACTAGTACATACATGTATATTCATTCATGCTAAAACATATGAGGAGCAAAAATGAAAGTTGCATAAACGAACCTGATTCCAGATGACGATGATTTCCCCGCAGAACTTCCCATGTTGACTTAACACTGCCCCCTCTCGTCCGTATAAATCATGCTGGGCAAGTCATACAAGTCAAACAAGTCATGCTGCTGAACTGTATCACTTAAAAACATGAAAGAAGAGTTGGCTTGCTTTTGGCATGATGTTAACACAGGTAAATAAGAAATAATATAGACATGATAAATATCGATTGAGGAATCTAATAAAGGAAACGTGAACCTACCCGGTTTTAAATTCCGTCAGAACAAGGGAATCCTCGCCAGTGTTCAACACACTCAAGTCAGCCCACGATCAATCCGCAAGGCAAAATATTGGAATAAAGTAAACAATTATGGAAACCTTTGCGTGTAATGTCACCAGGCTTAGAGGTTTCGAAATGTGTAATTCCCCAATAGCAAATTAAACAGCTGATAGATCCACCTGCAGTTGTACGCTTGACAAGTTTTTATGTTGTCAAGAACACGTACATTGTAGACATTACATTAAGTGCGTCCATTTAAATGGAAACGAGTCTTGGACTGTTGGTAAAAATCCCGTGCTACCAAAGACCACACAACAGTCGCCGGCCATTCCTACCCTGAGAGAATACTCGGAATAATTACATTACGTTTTCGTGCGAAGTTGAATGTTTTTGTGTTGGAGCGCACATTCAATTGCCGGTTGTGCTTGATTGGTTCCATTTGCCCTATTCAATCTTTCCATATGATGTTTTAAATTGACAATTACTTCAGAAAAAATCAAGTACGGATGACTACAGGCTATTAAACTCCTATTCTTGCTATTTGCTATTTTAAAATAGTAATATTCTATGTGGATTTAACAAGAGGCAGTATCCTAGACGCACCCTCCCCCCTCCCAATAAAAAACTTGTATGTATGTATATATATATATATATATATATATATATATATATATATATATATATATATATATATATATATATATATATATATATATTAACTAGTTTAATGATATAGTTATATGTGAATCTGATCATCTGTAACGTACAAGATCAATTTTATTTAAAGTACAAATAAACTTTCGAAGAGTTCTGCTCTATTTTGTTTCAGGTTCAAGAGGATTTGGACCAAGTCAAAAGGCCACAAGCGGATTCAACTTCTCATTTGGTCTGTAGTATTTTCAAAGGATAATGCCTCTTAAAAGACTGAATGTGTTACAACTTGGAAATTGTCCGACAACTTAGTAATCAAACTAAAGCAATCGATCTCTACTATTTCATTCGATTGACTTCTTAGGATGGGTGGTTGATCGTGGACATTTTTAGACTAAACAAATCTCCTTAAGAATAGACTTCTGCATATATATATATATATATATATGAGAGAGAGAGAGAGAGAGAGAGAGAGAGAGAGAGAGAGACTGCCGTCACGAGAAAAGGGCCGTTAAGGTCAAAATTTCGCAAACTCACTTTTTTGTCAATTCCGATAAGTCAACTCCTTTTCAATACAATTATACAAAGATTTCCAAGATCTTGAAATTCGGATGGAGACCTGGGAGCTACAGTGCCTCCCATTGTAAAAATCTGCAATTTACGGCGCACAGAAAACTGCGCTAGTTTTGAACTGATTAACTTTATTTTCGAACAAATTTTATACAAATATTTGATTCCAAAAAAATTCTCGGACATTTTACTATATATGCAGTTTGTTTACATGTAAAAATGGCGACTCTCGATCTCGACGTGAATTTAACATACTTCAGTTTCAGAGGTCGGTTAGCGTGGTTTAAGAGAAAGTTTTAGGCAAGTAAGGTACCGATACCAGTAGTAAATTGACTGAAGAGTTTATTAGTACTAATGTTTCCCGCAGAATTTGTGTGTAAATAAAGTTATTTAGTCCAAAACTAGCGCATTTTTGTGCGCCGTAATTTGCAGGGGTTTTTTTTGACGTAGCTCGTCGAAAACGTCGCGACGTCACGAACGTCTTTTGTTTTGCATTAGGCGACTTTTTTTTTCTTCATTGCCTCCTTTAACCGTCTTTAATTGTTTGGAGAAAACTTAATTAATAATTATCTACAATTGTAAATGTCTTACAATATGAATAACAAAGAACAACACATTTTTGAAATCCAGATATAGCTACAGTTCTGCATTTAATCCAGATACATTTTCACATTCGATAAATGAAAACCCCATAAAATATGATATAATAGATAAATAAATGATATTTAAAGCAAACAAATATTAAATTTCTCCACAACCCTTAAATAAATAATAGTAATTTAAGCTGCCGAGGAGCTAATTGGCAAATATGTTTAAAAATGCTGGGACAAAGATGGTCAAAATCGATGCCTATGTTTCCGTAATTTTAAGGTATTATCAAAATAACATGTGCACGTGTTTATTTTCAAAAAGAGAAACATTTATTCCTTTTGATTTACTTCTTGCACCAACATTTTATCGCATATTCGCCGATATTACTAGTATCTGTATAGTTCTGAAGCAAGTTTAAAATATACATAGCTGCTTTTGAAATTCGCAAGCAATATGATGATGAATTATTTCGTGTTACTATTTTGACAAATACCGCATCATGTATAGGGTTTAATAATTGTTACTTTGGTAATTTTTATTAGGGGAGGGGGAGTGGTCAGCTTGATATGTAAAGTAGGCCTTATTTCATTCAAATCGATAGCCAATTGATGAGTAAAATTTTGGCACCCCGATGAAGCACATTGACACGCTGTTCGTATCTGACGCCTTGACCAATTTTCGCTAATGTTCAAAATCTAGGCCATCCAAACTCAATGTTACGTTTAACGTCACTTCAGAATACCGAATCAATGAGAAAGAGGGACGAAATTAAAACAAACATTTCTCAAACAAATGAATATTATCCATTTATATCAATACAAATACAGTGAGTATTAAAGCTACCTCTGTAATATGATCTTTTCTGACAATCCCATTGATCATCTGATTTCAATAGTCCATAATATGCTCTAAACATTTCGACTTTCTACAGATTGCATTATAAATCAAAATGGAAGGATCAAATCAAGAGGGTTTTTTTTTTCTTTCTAAAACAAAATTTCTCCCAAACCTTCGCGCGGGTTACGTTAAACATAGAATTAACTTTCGACAGCTCTATAAGCAACAAAGCATAATATTAGAGCTATTCCTAAGAAATATGGAGGTATCGACAGTTTGGAATGGCGCGGATCTGGATGTGGAATGTTAGGAAAAACCAGAAGTTTGCAGTTTTTGATATGATATTTTGGGTATATCACCTGATAAAGTAACGATGCCCAAGTGTCCATCATTTTGGACCAAGGTCACTGTAGATGGATGAACAATATTACCCGTCTCCACTCAGAGTCGTATCATTAACGCACTTAGTTCACAGATCTCACCCGTTACTCTGCATCTACACGATCAATAGGCAGAACTTCTCTACATAGACAACACAGGTCGAGTGAGAATATGAAATAGTTTATTAAATACTTGAATTGCACATTACAAGTTAATATATAAAAATGGTATCATCTTGTTCTTTTTTTCATTTTTTTTTATTATCTGAGCTAATAATTAGTATTAAAAAAGAGACATTGTCACATAGGAACCAAGTGTAAGTTTGCTTTGTTTAAATAAAAAAAACCCAACATTTTGAATTCTTTGTGACTAATACTACAGCAGACTTTAGCACAAATACTTTCTTTTTCCCAATACTTTAATGACACTAAACATTAGACAAAAAAAGATAATAACAAAGAACATACTGGTAAAGTCAGCACAATACACGTATATAAATGAATGCACAAAAACAAATACCTCATCTGCTTCTACAGTCGTTAACAATAACAGATACTTAAGATAATAATAGCTGTGTCGATACATGTGTACTACTACGAGGAATGTTCAATCGGTCACAAATCCACATCTTATAGTAACTCTGCTTTGAACCGTCAAAGATAGCATAGAAAAGCAGATATAACTTTTACATGTAAATAAAAATAAAAAGAAGGGTACCAGTACTCAAGGAACAGTAAACCACCTATTTTGAAATATAATTAACAATTTAATAGAAATAAAAATCAAAGAAATATCATTCTGCATTTTAAGAGTATGCAGCTTTCCACAGAGCACATTATATTTGATTTATATTAAGTCACTTATCGAAGGTAGGAGAGGGGGCAGTCTATGTGCCTAATTGGATTGGGGGGGGGGGGGGTAGGTTTGGGTGGAGATGGGGAGGGGGTCTGGCTTACTGTTCCTTGAGTATTGAAGGTAAGCTGTTGATCTGTTGCTAGCAATCACAGATAATATATATAGTAATTGTCTTTGGCAGTTTGAGCGTGCGCTCCTGGATGATGCATCTAACAAAGTACACGACAGTACAACAGCTGTGGACTGGCATGATAGTGAACCACAACAACCAACACTTCTACACATCAGCAGTACTACTGGTTTTTTAATTAGAATTTCCGTGGAACAAACCAAATTCTTTTTTCTGTTCCAAAATGTGCAACACATAATGCATGTAATAATTTAGTCTTTATTGAGGCCCTACAGTTGAATTTTGTTCTACAATGCTACAAATTGGCACTTTTTAGAAGGGGAAAAAGGGAAACTTTTGATTCCCTAACCTTGAGACTAGAAAAAAAGTTTTAAAAATTGAATGCATTTTTAACTATAATTTTTTTTTCTTAAAAACAAGATGTAGCAATGAATATAGGATGAAAAACTACACTGAAAGCACACAGATAAACAGTGGAATGCAAGAGAATGGGACCCATGTCAACTAAATGTAGCTACTGTTTTCAGTAAAAACTTCTCTCCTTGTATCATACCTTTCCTATCTGCCCCAGTGAAAAAAATACACCATGCAAAATGTAGTAATATCAAGCAACACACAAATGACCAAACATGCAAAATAATTCTTTGCTTTCATTATTTGGATGCTACAGACTGGTAGAGCTTCTCTCCAGAAAGGGAGGAAAATTTTTTTGCTTTCTCTGTCCCTGACTTTTTCCTTCAGTAACTACACCCCCATAATGAATCTGAAGTGGAATGTGGAAAAAAAATTCATCACAAAACCATTTCGAATCAAAGAGGGGTAATAAGGAACGGTCTAACTTGATACAAGTCACTTTGAATGCAGCACTAAAAAAAATAAATAGAAAAGAAAATAAGCTTATTTTGACATTTACCTAAATAAAGCAGTCATGTCCAGCACTTGACAACAATCACTTGAGAAACAAAGTTTAATCTTATGGCTAAACAATATAAATATGACAATTTCAGCTCTAAATACAAAAAAACTTATGCACCTTTCAAATTTTTTTTTTAAAATTTTTGCACAAACACACTATCCATATCTATCTATCTATCTAGCATGTAGATATATATACATGTACATACACCCAACATCCTGTCTAGGTTACCTCTTTTTAATTACAATATCCTCAGTATAAAAAGTACTTGCTGCCTATACAAATTTCAGCTACAAGGTACCTGCTTTATCTGCTGTATATTTCCATAATTGAGTCACTTTTAGTGCCTTGTCATGTGTAGCCCACTCTTACTACACAATATATATATTTCTGAATAATTCCTCCATTGTAAATACATGTACAAGATCAGAACTTTATGCAAGTACATTTCAAAGTAACTGCAGAAGTTAAGGGAGCTCATGTGGATTTCTGAGAGAATGGTAAGTTACAGTGTACTTATAAAAGTGAGCTTTAAAAAAAACCTACAGAACACAAAAAACTAAAAATATGCAAATAAACACCCCTGAATCTTCACGATTGGGCAGAAAAATAATTGAGAATTTGGTTTCATAGTGATACATGTTATAAGGAAATATTTTAAAATTTTTCTTCAACGTTTTCTGTGGGTGGGGTATTAATATTCGAGCTGGTCGTTTGCGAGAACACATCCGTGACAGACTACATAAGTTAAATGAAATGAGTATTGGTGATGACAATTTTATATATTTTATGGCAACTTTCAATCAAAATCACTGCCTATTTATTGCTTCATGATTGGACTACTTCTTAAAATCAAGATACTGAGTCCTGCGGCCCTTCGGATTTATTTATCGGCATCCTCTGGATTACTTGATTCAAGGGCAGATAACCTCTCCTCATACTGTCTGATTTTCTTGTCTTGATCTTTGACAGTTTTCTTCAGTTGTTTTACATCCTCCAATATGTCTTTAATATTCACACCCTATTAGAAAAACAATGAATCACAGTGATAATTTTCATAGTACAGATTGTCAGCTTTACATTCAAAGCAAATTAATATGGTAGATATATTTTATAAAACTTTTATTTATTAAAAACCAGAAACTTTACAAAAAATGAAAATAACATACAATGAATGAAAAGAAGACGAAATCTTAAAATTATTTGAAAATCAACAAAAAATAGTAACTAAAGAACCTGGTAAAATCAAAGAAAGTGTGCAAATTATAAGTAAATGATTATGCTGTGCAAGCTTTCCTATTCATAAGAATAGAAAAACACATATGGATAATGAACTCTCTCTGTAAGGCAGTCACATCTAATACATGAATTAGTGTAATATGATCTTGTAGCAAACTAATGTTTTATTAACTTGATACCAAGTCCCCATTTGATAAACATTAAAAAGACACCGAACCAATGCTTGTTTAGTCCTGATACCACACATATGAATGCTTAAGCAAAATATATCAGCGTGTACTTTCCCAAAATACCCAACACTAGAAAGTTGTGCACAATCAGTGATGTTACATGTATCAACATGGTTAGGAATCACAAAACGTAAACTGTTATCAATTCACCTGAAAGAATTAAACATTGTGAGTCAATACAAAATTTTGAGATACTTTCAACCACAATATTACAGCATGGTATGGTGCATAACGTGCAAGGATCTGAGTTATACACAATATGTAACAGTACATTATCTGCATGTCTAAGGTCCAGTGGGTAAGTGTTACAAAAATGAATCATACAACAGGTTGAATGTGGATCATAGGAAAAGGAGGCTGAAACTTTGTGGTTGAGCATATTTCAAAATAACAATTAGTTCTCTAGACTCTATAGTATAGTTCTCTACTCTACTGCCACACCATTTCCATTTAACCTGTATAAATAACGAGATCTTAAATCCTCACTGCATGAAACCAAAAATCCTTGTTCATCTTGTAAAGTAGCATAATAAGACAATATAAACTTGCACATCATAAACATTTTTGCTTATTTCAAGGACACTGCATTCATGGTGACATACATGTACATGTGATGGGTTCGGCAGTGAGGATGGAAGATAAGAGTTAGTTGGGTGAAGCAGGATTGTGAGAAAACCAGACTACTGGCGAGAGGGTGCCTCTACAACAGCAAGCTATCAAACGGGGGGAAACAACCAGGCACTATACATCTTAGCAGGTCTCTCCCAGGCCGTCCTCATCTGTCGACGGAGCCTCGTATTGGGCCACTCTTTCCTCCAGTGTTTTTATTCGTCGCTCATGGGCTTTTACTATAAGTTTCAGTTTTCTAATATCTTCTAAAATTCCTTGTGGATCAAAGCCCTAAAGGGTGAAAAATGGGTGAAACACTTTGATATAGATACATGTATCAATTCAATTGTGGTTTGCTACCGAGACATATCATCACTGACCGCTATGCATTCCACGTGGGTTTGTGGTTTACAATAGTATGATGGATTAATTGACATATATACGTGTTCTACTTAGAATATATTACCTACATATGATATTACATCATACATGTACGTCCGAGTTAAACTAGTTTTTATAATAATTTAGTGAAAATGGGAAAGAGGGGTGGGGTTGGGTGTCATATATACATGTATGTATGGAGTTTAACTATAGCACTAGATCTAACAGTGAAAAAATTTAAGGTCGAGGAAGCTTTATCAACATGAATATAATATCCAAGAATTGCATCTGTATCACCTGAAAACTCAACACAAATCCAAATTGTGACTATTACCAGTACATGTTAATTGAAAATCTTGTTTCATGTAATTGAAATATTGGAACATTCATGTCATGTTGATTCTAGTTCATTGTTAATTTATAAGGAACTTTCACATCAACATTTCTGAAACCTTGCATGGACACTGAAGAGCCAGTCTTCACAAAGAAATATATTGGTCTATCCACTAAGTTAAATGTTCATTTGTAAAGAGAGATTTAGTACCTTTTCCAACCACACACTCCTGGCTATGTGAATTACTTGAAAAATGAACTTTATTAATTCCTTAATTCCTGTTTTTAAACAAGTACTTTTTGGGATTCTTGTTTTAAATGCATTGAGTCTGGGTATTATTATGCATAGAAATCTCAAAGTACTTACATGTAGGTTATATTAGCAGCTGATCTCCTATTCCCTAAACTATCACATTCTAAATGATGTTTTAATTGAGTAATATTGTACATATGCATTTCTATTTCTTATTTTCACTTCAAAATTAGATATGAGGTTTTAAAACTATCACAACTATAGTCTAAAAATCTTGTGTTGCCTCTGTTATAACACTTGTAAAAATAATGTGCATTTGAAATCTTGGATTGGTTTGAGGATTTAAACGGAATAGGAAATCGGAGGTACTTTTTCTGGCTAAGGGCACGTGATCTTTACCTCTGGTTCTGATTTAGATCCTGGTTTGGAGCCAATCGAAGGTTTAGGAGGAGAAGTAACATTTTCCTACATGATAAGGCAAATTTAACATATTCTGAATGCATCAATATTTTTCCTTTCTCAATAATATATAATTAAAGAAACAAAAGGTGTATATATACAGAGGTCATTCTATGAACTATGATAACTTTACTGTAGTGTATATGGTAAGAGTGGGAGGGTCATATCATGTATGGACTTTGACTACAGTATTTGACCTACTAGTGAAAAAGAAGGTAGATGTAGGTTTATCATTGCGATCTCTGTGTGTATCATATAATGGCATTTATCACTTCTCAAAGCTCAATCAGAATTCTAAATGTAGCAACAAACAGCTAGTACATGTACATTTTATCAAACCAAATTACTTGACGCTCATTGATTAGTTCTTGCTTGATTTTAAACCTTACTTATACAGTTTTATATATCATATACATGTATAATAAGCAACATGTTTTAAACAGTTGTATACCTTGCATGAACATTGAATAGATTCAGTCTTTGTAAAGTATTTGATCTGCCTATTCACTCAGGCATGTGTTCATGTGAAAATTCTTACCTGTACCTTAAAATTGCTCCAAGAATGTACTTAATAAACTCATTTTTTTTCCTGCTTACAAACATGCACTGGGTGCTGGATTTTGTTGTTGTAAATGCATGGAATCTGGGTACTATCATACACAGAAACCTCAAAGTACTTCAGCCTAATGACCACCTGTTCCACTATTCTTTAACCTTTTTAATAGTGTTTATTGAACAAAATATACTAAGTATGATTTTTTTCAATTTTCATAATGTGATTTTAAACATATTGCAAACATCCCTAACATCCTAACTTAGTAAACATGTGCATTTGGAATCTTGGATAGGTATGGGGATTAATGAGAGGTACTTTTTCCTGGCTAAGGGTGTGTGATCTTTACCTCTGGTTCTGATTTAGATCCTGGTTTGGGGCCAATCGAAGGTTTAGGAGGAGGAGGAGTAGTTTCATTTTCCTATGTGTCAGATAAGGTATTTACAAGTCTGAATGAAACATTCCTTTCTCCATATATCGTGTAATGAGAGATACAAATCTTGTATATAGAGGTCATTCTTTTTGGGCATGCTTTACCGGTCTACTTACAGGGGGAAGTTCAGCCCCAGCTCCTGATGCTGCAGGGGCTGCCTCTGATGCTGGGCGGACGACAGAATGAGCAGTCTTTGCTTGGGGGGTGGAGGCCACTTCTTCAGACCGCCTGGAGGGGGTGGCTGGTACTTTTTTGTCCAAAATATTTGATTTGATGACCACTTTTGCTGGTTCCTTCATTTCAGAGGCAAACATGTCTTTCAAAGAAACCTGTTACAAGGTATATAAACTTCAATTATATATTTTTAAAACAAAACTACATGAAAAATCTGCTCATCAGTAATGAATCAGTCATTTGAATATTATAATGCAGACCATGTTTCTCAGTTGCTTCTTATAGAACTACTGCAAAATTGTGGGTTTTGAGAAACAATACATTTCAGTTTTTGAGGTTTTTAAATTTCATTATTTACCTATAAATCATGGGGAAAAGAAACTCAACAGTAATATAATGTCTATAAAAAAAATATCTTTGTGCTTAAACCAGTATTTTGCTTGTAAAAATAATATCCTGGCAGATGGATACAAACTAATCATTAATTGGTCAATATTTAGCAGCCTACCAGAACTGGGTCAGCATCTACCCCTCGGAACCAGTCCTCTCCGCTGATAGCTGGCTGGTCACTGGCTGTGTCTGGGTAAATGTCGTCTTGGAAGAGCTCAGACTGTTCAAAGAAAGCAGTCCCAGATAACCACACCATCATAACTCACAGGCAGACAAAATCAAGCTCTCATTCTAGCTTCATTGCTTATAGGGGATTTTTACTTACTTTTCTAGGCACTGTAAATGGAATAACTTCAACTGTGCCGGTGTTCAGCAATTTGTATATTCTATTGAAATATATAGGTCATATTAATTCAATAATACATTTAATGTTCACCAATGTTGAATAAATTGTAACACGGTTATTTCTTAATAAAACTTTTAGCACTAAAACTTCCATCCAATTTTAAGCATCAAATGGTTAAAATAAACCTTTTGCATCAAGATAGAGAAATGTTTTTAATGAACATGTCACCATGAATGCGATAACATCATTCATACAAAATATTTCAGCTTAAGAAAATACCCCAAACACAGTACCTCATGATTTCACAGTTGTTGATGTTCAGCCCTCTCTTGCACATGACCCCAAAGCCTCGGGTGGGGTCTCTGGACTGGTACAGGGACAAATAGTGGACATAGGGGGCCTCATCTGTGATCTCATAGTACCTGATAATACTGTCACCCTACAACACATGGAACATCACCAAATGCATTATACATATTATCAACTCCATTGTCATTCAGATACCTTCTTTTGCGACAGATCAAAAATTATATATGATGCGGGTGCGTCTTTTAACCCCAAGGAACCCCAAGGAACCCCAAGGAAACCCCAAGGAACCTCAAGGATACCCCAAGGAACCCCAATGACAAAAATTAATAAATTTTAATACCCAAGGGGTCCTATTGGACTTCAAGGGTCACCTCTTAGTACCCCAAGGGTACCCCAAGGAACCCCAAGGAAACCCGTAAGAACCCCATGGAACCCAAATGATAAAGTTATTAACCAGTGATACCCCAGGGGTCTCATTCGAATCAAAGGCTCACCCCAAGGTACTCCAGTGATAGAAATTAATAACTATTTATACCCAAGGGGTCTCATTTGAATCCAAGGGTCACCTCGTAGTACCCCAAGGATACCCCAATGAACCCCAAGTATACTCATTAGAACCCCAAGTAACCCCAATAATAGAAATTAGTAACTAATGATACCCCAGGGGTCTCATTATACCCCTATACCCCCACAAATGAAGTTTAAGGGGGTATATTGGTTTCACCCTGTCCGTCCGTCTGTCCGTCTCTCTGTAGATGCAACTTTGTCCCCCCTATAGAATTTTTTACTACTGCATGGAACAGTCTGAAAATTTGTACATATGTTGATCACCATCTGAAGATGTGCACCTGTAATTTTTTTAGGATCAGACAAGATTTAATGATTTTATGGCAGTTTTCATTTTCCTCATTCTATATATTGTTCACTGATGTTGAAAAGTAAGGGAGGTAATCCTTACAGATTTTATTAATTAATTTATAGCATTAAAATACCCTAAAATATATTTATATAAATACATTCAAATGGAGGTTTTTTGTCTTTATGTGTTAACTAAATTTATCTTTTATAAGTATTCTATCAACTGACAATGCAGAATTTTTGTTTGTCAATGATAAATTCTTAGGAGCTGGCTGAATTCATTTGTCCCAAGGAGGCCATTATCTGAGCCATGGTTTAGATGGAGCATGTGTGTATGGAAAATTGATAATCTGTAAAATGGGCAGTGGCTTTTGGGCTAATTTAAAAGGAAATAAATAATAACATTATTAAAATAAAGAAGTGAACTTTTTTTAGAAGTTGTTTAAATTTATTAGTCATGCAAGTAAATTGATGAAGTGACCCTATAGGGAATTTGATTTAAATTATAGATTTAAAATTACTGATATGATTGTAGTGTTTCCGCAATTTTAAAATTGTTTGTAATATTAAATTTTCTTTTTTACATATTTTTACATAGTATGGTAATTATGGTAATGTTTTGGGAGTTTATAAAATTTAACAAGCCTGTCAAAGAAAATCATATATAAAGTCCTATGGGATCAATTTTCTGATATGGAGTTCCATTGTACCATAGCAGAAAGTGAGGAAAATTTGAAACAACTAACTGCATCTGTTAAGACTCTTATTAGAAAGATATTCAAATTTTTATCAACAGAAGAGCATTGCTTGGCTACCGGTATTTCCATTTACTGCAAAGGGTGGGATTATTGTCATTTTGTTGGTTTTTCATTAAAACAATTAAATAAAAAAGAATATCATCAGATACATTAATTTGTAAATATATTACTGTTATACATATGTATTTAAAGTGATAAGTACCCCAAAGAACCTAAATGAATCCCAAGTATACCAATGAGAACCCAAAGGATACCCTTGAGAACCCCATAGATACGTCCATGGTGGAAAGTAAATTTGATGACCAAGGCCGGTCTCATTAAAAATCAAAGGGTCACTCCTGATACCCCAAGGATACCCCAATTATAAAAATTGATAACTATTGATACCCCAGGATACTCATTGGAGTCCAAAGGTCAACTATTGGTACCCCAAGGATACCTGTAGGAACCCCAATTGCAAGGTACCCAATTGATAGAATTTAATAACCACCCCAATGGTTGTACTGTAAAACATATTACTAATTAATACCCAATTACTCAATGGAATATCATAAAAACATCTGGGCAACCCAAGGAACACTTGTGATACCTCAATACATACTGGTATGATAAAAATAATGTTTCTCCTGACTTAAAATATCTGTTCACTTTGGATGAATTTAACAATTAGTGTTGTCAAATCAGTTGAAAATCATAATCGAGTACCGTTAATCAGCAGAATTTGTTGTCTCTTACCAACTGATGATCAGCCAATATTGAATCAGTAACAAATTATATCAAATTCATGAAAATAGGGCACTAAATTTTATGTCACCACAAGGATGTCTGCAATTCTTCCGGTGAACCATTCATATGAACACTTAATATGACAATGTTTCTTCGGTGAAATTTTCAAATGAAGTGGAGAAAGATATTGTTCAGTTACAAAGACCCAAACTTGTTTTACTATTGACATGGGGGTGTTACCCTTATTGGAGTACTTTTGAGAAAAGACAAGAAGTGATCATGGAAGTGTAGAGTGGGGCTATCTCCCCTTCGTGGGTACAACACAATGGATTGATCCATTACGCATGCAGAATGTTCACCTGAGAGGCACCAAAATACCTGTTAATTGCAGGTAGACACCCGTTGTATATTGGTGGTAGCTCTTGGACAGGGATTAAAGGGCCAACATAACCCTTTACATGTATACACAATGGCTTCACCATCACTGTTGCAATATATTTACCTACACCTACATCTCCTTGTTTATTGGTAGACAACCCTTGTGAATTTTTGGTGTCTTCCCACTTTGCTATAATTCTGAAATTTTTATGGGTGACTGATTTTAGCTAAGTGGGAATGGTGCTCAGGTAAGGGTTTCAAAGAACAAAGGAAATTAATTACAGGTAAATTATAGTCTGTTCAATTATTGACCTTAAGCAAATTTTTAATAAAAAAAATAACAGGCAGTTTTTTGAGATTATGTTTAAAATAAAGTTAAAAAAATTAATTAGATACTTGTAATAGAAGTAAATTTTGATAATTAAAAAGGGTTTGTTCTATCATGATTGATCGTACAAGCTAATTTTTATTTCATGTAAAATTACTTAATATTCATTCTTTTGAGGAGAAGGAAAACTATGACATTACTACCCCTTCTATGTCCCTTATCAAGAACCTTGAAAAAATAAACATTATATGGTTCAAGTTTTGGGCTGTTGATTTTAATAATGAAAAAAACTATAAATGTTAATTTTATCAGAAATGCAGAGGAATTATCACATACATCATACAAATTTGGCTATAGGGGTTATGATATAAAGAATTAAATGCTCAACAACATGCATGTACATTTAGGACTACATTTTCAGACTGATGGAACTATTTCAATATTTTACCCCTGAAATTCAGAAAAATTCTTGTAAAAGGACTATATATATGATATGGGCCTAAAATGGCCCTCTAAAATGAACATCATCATTTTTCTTTGTACAGATATATATGTGATGTTTTTACATAATGTTCATTTTGATTCAACTGCCCAGAATTTAGAAATATGACATCGTAAAGACAACCTTTTCCTGCCATTTTTGCATTTTTAGCATAAAACAGCTTGTTTTCAAGCAGTTTTTCTTTCAGAAAAAATAGAGAGCATGCTTGAACATACAAAATATTTTAATCAGAGATGTATCTAGCCAAGGCTAATAAGTGACAAAAATTTTTTCCATGTTCAAGCATGCCCTCTATATTTCCCATTCATAAAAAGATAAGAAAAATGTAAATTTTTGACTGATTTTGATTGAAATATAGAAATAGCGTCACTTATGACGTCATTTTCTGCCAGTGAGTTCAAAAAAATAAAAAAAAATAGGTGAAAAATAAATTAAAATCAACTCTTCTAAAATATAACATAACATATTATTGCACCTGAAACACTTTAAAAAATTGCGAATAATTGGGGCCAAATCTAACTCATATCATATATATAGTTCTTTCGTACTTCAAATCACCATCTACCAGTTGAAGTGGGAAGATGGGAAGGTATCCCATTAAATGAAAGATCTTGTCCTCTCTGTTACAAAAAACGTATAGTCGATGAATTTCATTATATTTTAGAATGTGATGCAATATCACAAGTCAGAAACAATTTTATAGACAAAAATTTTTCGGCTAGACCAAATGTGTTTTAAAGTATTACATATTAGGGTATCCTTGGGGTTGTATGGTGTATCAAGAGTTATAAATCTGTATGATTAGGGTATCTTTTGGAGTTCCTTGGGATTTCTGTGGGGTTCCCTAGGGTTTATAGAGGTTTTTAGAGGCGTGTCTGGGATACCAATGAGTCCCCAGTGGAATCAAGAATTTTTAATTTGAAGTATAAGGCTATATCCTTGGGGTTCCATTGGTTCTATGGGGTATCAAGTTTTATGAATCTGTATTATAAGGGTATCCTTTAAGTTCCTTGGGGTATCCATGGGGTTCCGTGGGATACCTAATGGTGTCTGGGATATCAAAAAGCCCCGAGGGTGTATCCAGAGATATAAAATTGTGTTATTAGGGTATCCTTGGGGTTCATTTGGGTATCAAAAGTTATATTACTGGGTATCCTTGGAGTTCCTTGAGGTATCCATAGGGTGTGTCAGGGATAACAATCGGGTATCTGTATTATTACTATTAGAGTACTATTAGGGTATCCTTTAGGTTTCTTGGGGTACCCATGGGGTTCCCTGGGATACCTTGTGATTTGTCTAGGATATCAAATAGACCCAAAAAGTATCAAGAGATATAGTGTATCCTTGGAGTTCCATAGGATATCAACAGATATAAAATTTATATAACCAATACATGTATAAGAGTATCCTTAGAGTTCCTTGGGGTATCTGTGGGTTTTGTCTGAGATACCAATGAGTCCCTACGGGTATCAAGAATTTAAATTTGTATTATTAAGTTATCCTTTAAGTTCCTTGAGGTATCCTTTGGGTTCTGTGGTGTATCAAGAGTTATGATTCTGTATTATTAGGGTATTCTTGGAGTTCCTTGGGATATCCCTGGGGTTCCCTGGGATTCTTAGAGGTGTATCTGGAATACCAATGAGTCCCCAGGGTTATCAAGAGTTTTAAATTTGTATTACAACGTATTACGGTATCCTTGGGGTTCTATGGAGTATCAAGAGTTATGATTCTGCATTATTAGGGTATTCTTGGAGTTCCTTGGGATATCCCTGGGGTTCCCTGGGATTCTTAGAGGTGTATCTGGAATACCAATGAGTCCCCAGGGTTATCAAGAGTTTTAAATTTGTATTACAACGTATTACGGTATCCTTGGGGTTCTATGGAGTATCCAGATTTATGATTCTGTATTATTAGGGTATTCTTGGAGTTCCTTGGGATATCCCTGGGGTTTTCTGGGATTCCTAGAGGTGTATCTGGAATACCAATGAGTCCCCAGGGTTATCAAGAGTTTTAAATTTGTATTACAACGTATTACGGTATCCTTGGGGTTTGATGGAGTATCAAGATTTATGATTCTGTATTATTAGGGTATTCTTGGAGTTCCTTGGGATATCCATGGGGTTCCCTGGGATTCTTAAAGGTGTATCTGGAATACCAATGAGTCCCCAGGGTTATCAAGAGTTTTACATTTGTATTACAATGTATTAGGGTATCCTTGGGGTTCTATGGAGTATTAAGAGTTATGATTCTGTATTATTAGGGTATTCTTGGAGTTCCTTGGGATATCCCTGGGGTTCCCTGTGGTTCTTAGAGGTGTGTCTGGAATACCAATGAGTCCCCATGGGTACCAAGAGTTTAAAATTTGTGTTATTAGGGTATCCTTGAAGTTCCTTGGGGTTCTATGGTGTATCAGGAGTTATAAATCTGTATTATTAGGTTATCTTTGGGGTTCCTTGGGGTATAATTGGGGTACCAAGGGTAAGGGGTGACCCTTGCACTCTAATGAGACCCCCTTGGGTATCAATAGTTATTCATTTCTGTCATTGGGGTATCCTTGGGGCTTCCTTGGGGTTCCTTGGGGTTTCCTTGGGGTTCCTTGGGGTTCCTTGGGGTTAAAAGACGTGCCGTATGATGCTAATAAACAAAAATGTTATGGCTCTCAGCTTTGCAGTATAAGTGAATAATGACATTTCTTGGAAGTATATAAGTTGAGAAAACTTAAAATCATGCCAAAGAAGGTGCAATCTTGGATCCCATCTGTAGAAGTACTTTGATTAGTTTTGTGTATGTCTGTTGTAATAGCTTTACCTTCCCAATGAGATAAATCATCTCCACATCCCCATCATACACCGGCATTAACACTCCATTAGCCTGGTCAATCTCATCCAAACTCATCTGCTCCAGAGTATTCTGAAAAAACAAAATCACACACTCTAATACTTCAGAACAACTGCAGAATATGGCATTGACAAACTGTCTGTAACATAGATTGTCTGTAACAAAGATTGAATGGAATTAACTGTCTGTGCCAAAGATGGAAGCAAACTGAGTTACTGAAACAATAGCTTACAAAGGAATTAACAAATCCTATGGGACTTTTTTTCAAAATCACATTTATTCCTATCATGATGCCATAGTCAGCATTTTTTATGAAAAAAAAAACTATAATCAAATAGTATACATTGTTGATGAAACAATCATCAGGTATGAACAATATTTTTGGATATTATCATAAGAGAGTTATAGACAGAATATTAGTACATGTATATGGATTTTTTTTTATTCAGGTGTAGTCTAACCATGACCCCTACCCTTGTCTGCAGGCATTACACATTGCAAGTGCCCAAAATCATTAAAGATTTTCCATGTAAAAATATATAATAATGATCAAAAAGGACTCTCTGCTTTAGCTATCCTATTTCAAAAATAAGCTTCATTTTTACTTATCTCTAGACAAAAATCTTAGAAATTTCAAGTAAAATTACTAAAATAACATACCGCATCCCACAATGCATATTGTCTTTCACTCATCCTTGAAAATCCTGTGGTGAAGACCTTGTCATGTTTGAGGTATAAAGCCTGGGCGGGCTTAGATCCCTGATGGCAAGGTTCCTTTGTTTCCTGGAATAAAAGGGTCACAATACAGAATATGCATTTCATACAATAAACTGCTGCACAATCAAATAACATCTTTAAGATTAACAAATACATTTATTTCCCTGTTTCCTAATAATTTTTCATTTTCATATGAGCTATCAGGATTGAGTAAAAAAGATTATTGCAGTCATAAGACTTTTTTTTATTCAATCAAGGTGAAAGGGTACTTATTTTAAATGCAGGAAGATGTTCAAGCCATTAATGGAACATACAATTGTGAATAAAGGTGTAGTATTCTACCTGTTTATCATCTTTATTCACAGAGTAAAAGTTAAAAGTCTAGAAAGCAACACATCATATTGACCTTGAAACCAAGGTAATATGAAGATCACAATATCAATTGTTTGCTATGCAGTGTTTTCAAGTTTCAATACCAAAAGTGAGGAAGTATCAGAAGCTTGATCAACTCCAGACAAGCTTGAAGAACTTAACTTGGAAAAATTCTGGCAAATACAATGGAGAAGACCCTATCAAGGTTATTTTTTTTCGAATTGCTTGAAATTCTTAGTGCAGAGTTATAGAAAAAATGTTTACATTGTAGCTTGTTAATTGCAGTTAAAACTCCTTAACAATCCTCATGATGTCAAGTAATCTATAGCTATATAGTTTAATCTATAGCTAGTTTCAGACTTTGAATTTAATTATACACTTTATTCTGTACTCTAAATGCACATTAAATAATTTTTCTATACCTACTGAAGTATAAATCTAACTGTTGTATGCACTTTATGATTACCTTAATAACTTTTCCTGTTCGTGAATCAATAACACGAAGAATTTTGTCCTTGCAGGTACAGACGAATCTGTTGCCATTGTAGCTAAAGCTGGCTGAATAAATAAGGTCTGGAAGGTTGATTTCAACATAGAGCTCTCCTGTTCCTACATTCCATATACAAATCTTGGAATCAGCACCTGTTAAAACAAAGAACTAAAACTAGCTGTGTCCCACTCTGTGTGTACAGGAAATAACATGTATTGTCAATTATTTTTCTCCAGGTTTAACTTTAGCATATTGAAGATGCTTTAATTTAAGCTAACTTTGGAAAGAACAGGCATTTTCTTCACTAAACCAATTAGACCCTTGATCAATTTCCTTTCTCCTCTTCCAAAACACTTGTTAGTTTTACTTATCTTTGCCACTACATTTCAAAACTCATTAATTTCACAAGTGCTCCAGCATAAAACATGTGCATATGTTTATTCTACATCATGAAAATGTACTTTTAATGTTAATTTATTTTCTAACCCCCAACATGCTGAAAGTTAAAAATAAAACTTTTCCGAGGTATTCACCATACCAGCACTGAGAAGAATGTTTTGAGCAGAGGGATGCCAAGTGACGATGCAGGCACGCTTGATGTGGGAGACCAGTTCTACGACGGGCTCTGTCAGATTCCGGGTCAGTCCCCCCTCTGGGATCTGCCACACCTTGACTGTACAGTCCTCCGAACAGCTGGCTATGACATCATCATTGTGGGGACAGAAAGCAATATCCAGTACTGGGCCCTTGTGTCCATCCACCACTGGCTGATTCATTTCCACACGGCCAGTCTGAAATATTTTCCATAAAAAAAATTGATTTACTTTTCCACTAACTTTCTGGTATTAATGCACTAGCAGATACTTAAATTATTAGTAATAAAATCCTCCCTCTCTCTCTCTCTCTCTCTCTCTCTCTGGGTGGTGAGGGCCGAGTCCTTAATTATATAGTATATCATAAGCAGAGCTTGTTTTTTTTCATCCATTGGATCCAAAAAGGACAGACCCAGGCCTTTGTCTGTCCGAGACGGGGCATTGGACTAGATAATTCATAATAATAAATGGATCTCTCTCTCTCTCTTTCTCTTCTCTCTCTCAGGTGTTGACCCAATGGTTCACATCTTTTGTTTTTATTCTATCACACCTGAATGAGCAAGTAAAGCAACACCCATGCATTAAATGCCTATTGTATCGCATTTCTGTGCAATAAAATGCATAAATTAATGCTCTGTGTAGGCAAGTGTCAATGTGTTATGAGGTGATGTTTACTCATAAAATTATCAAAACTACCATTTAAAATTGTTTAACACATGATCATACACCTGTGATGAAATAATTTACTCAGTGAATAAGTCTACCGCTATAACAATGCATGTGTATTAGCTATGCACATTTATAATCTAATAAAAGAATCAGAAAATAGCCCAAATTCCTTCTCTTGTAATTATTGCATAGGGTTGGGTTACCAATCATTTTCTAAACAGACATCTGAACTAGTGTTTAGTAGTATCATTATATCGCTACAAGTACACACACAGCGCCCCTAGCCAAGCACTAATCATCACTCCCTGTCAAAATGACTCATAAACAATTCCCCCTCATTGGCTTCAGATGTGTACAAGGCTACAAGACAGATGTACGGTGCTTGACAACCTGCAGGCAAGGGATAAACTGACCAGACTAGTGTAACCTTACACCCAAGGACAACAAAACTCCCTCTCCCCCTACACCCAGTCATCAGTTATAAACATTGATTTTATTGTTAAGGGAATAAAGTGCCAATAATAGAGTGTAATTTATTTGTGTACTTAGTACTCTCTCCCTTTATCCCTCCCTCTCTCACTCTCTAAAGGGAGTATTGATACACTACACTAGTATATATACATGCATATCATGTTCAACTGTTTTTGCTCTTACGATCAAGTTAACCTTTCCTTAATCACAATGACCTCTTGGAAAACTTTCAAATAGTTGAAATGTTTGATAAGATGTGCCATTACATGTTGAGTTACTTTTAAACCTATTTACACAAACAGTTGAAACCCCTTAATATGCTGATCCAGGGTGATTTTTAAAACCTTCATGCTAAAGGTGTGCGTGTAATGTTTGCATTTGAAACCTCTTTATCACAGGCACTTCAAGCCTCATGTACATCATTATCTGTTCAATGTGGACTTCAAACTAACACTCTGCACTATGAAGTACGAAGATCTAATTAAGAATTTGTGTGGGATGATCTTGAAATTCACACCTTTAACCTTAATTCATTTGCTAATGAATAAATCCTTACTGTATTTCATGCAAATTTTCATCTATACAAAATGCAAAACCTATTTTTCATCAATGTAAATTATTGTTTATTATAATAATGACCCATCTCCTTGATTTTCCACTAAGGGAGTGGATCAGTAAAGACCCATGCTTTTATATTAGACCAGGAAATAAATGTGAACAAAAATGTCATTCTCTTTCACTCCCATATATTACTAGTTGATGCCACATATTCAACGCAAAACAATTATTAATCTAAATTTCCTTTTATTTAAAATAAAAAGTATCCACCCAAGGTGAGAACAAACATTGAACAAGATATTTCTATGATTATCAACTTATGCAAACATGTACTTTACAACCACAGGTCTAGCAGGAAATCTTGCGATATTAAAGTTTTGCTTTTGATAATTTCAAATATGTAATCTAATTTTATTGCATTGTATACTTCCAAAAATTCATTGACTTAATACTTATGTAAAAACTTAAATGTGCCCTTTTTTCAACTGCACTGTTGACCATCTCCATATAGAGACATGATTAAAATGGGGGAGGGAGAGGGGAAAATTTGAATAATGAATATAACTTGACTCATATAGTTATCATCAACATGTAAGCATTTATCCAATATTAACATTTCATATGTATGTTATTAATTTGTAGGGTTTACAGAAAGCTACACAACTTCCTGTGGTGTCAAGGTCCATATATTATACCAGTGTTATGACATCAAGGACTCCTTGCAATATGAACTGTAACACCACTTAAGATACTAAATTTGAAAGCGGAAGGTGAAACTGTCGTTGAGGAAATAAAGGCAGGAAGTGAGGGACAAAAGAGATAAGTGTAGACATCAGAAAATCTCTGTAGCACACAAGCTCAATCACACATGACCCACAATCTGTATATCTTTTGAAAATTGTGTCATTTTTACAGAGCAAAACTTTTGTTGACTCATTTATTGCTCACTGTCACTACACATAAAAAAGAAGCTCCTTTTCCCCATGACACAAAGGATTCATTTATGTATGAAAACAATAGAAAAATGAAATTGATATTTCAGAAACTTTAAAAGGCAAATTAACTTTTTATGCAAAGTTGATTTGTTTTGTATGCTAAGAGTGATGTGTATGATACAGCATAAATAAAAATTGCTGATTCTGCCTGAACAGTCAAGAATATAAAGCCACTGTATCATATGCGATTGTTGGCCTCAAGTGAAGAGAATGGCCCCTGATATAATTACAGTCCCTAGTTAAAGTATCATATAGAACCCCAATACACAAACACTCATGTATGGTGTATTATTCAAAAGAATTCAATCTTAATGGATTTAAAGGTGGTCTATAGAAAATGCCAAACAAAAAAGGTGTTTTTATACACACGCTGATGAAGAATCAACCTACTACTTAAGAATAACTAACATTAAATCTCCAAAGGCTAGAAATGTAGATTGCATTTGCCACTATTAATAGAATGTATATAATTTATAGCTTGTATCTATCTAAATTGTTGAAGTCTTGTCTTGTTGAAGATGTGTACATCATTTATGTTCCAATACATTGTATAGGACTTTTGAAAGAGCCTATCCGATTCCAAACAAATGATAATGTTTAAGTAGATACGATAAGTACTTCAGGAAATTCAGGAAATATCAACATCCAAAACATTTATGTAAGTGCATACTAACAAGACTTAGCATTTTATTTGATTATTTTAAATTTGAACTTAGTTTAATTTTGTAAAATTTATGAAAAAATTTCAAAACGTTGTTTCATAAAAGTTGTGACAAACACATTCATCAAAAGTGTATAGTAAATAAAATATCAACTGTGCAGACCAAGAAACCTTAGCAACAAAAGTTTTTAATTATAACATAATTGTAGTTTCTCTGCACATACATGTATTCATTTCATCTAATGTATGCTGATCAAATCTATCATTACATTCTAATCTTAAAGTATAAAGATAATAACTACTCTAGTAAAATACTTCCTGCAACTTGCAAGTCAATCACTTAACAAGTAGATTTGTATACCCTTCAGTTTTTTTGTGGGTTTTTTTCTTTCAAACTGAATGATTACCCAACTTGAGCACATCTTTTTGTTATTTGAATTTAATTTCCCTTGCATTAATAAGTGTGTGAATATGTGGTAGAAAAAAATTGAATGCTTTTCAAGTTTTGTAGGAGGAACCCTTCTTTTGAAGGAATCATGCAGTTATCAGAGAGTGTCTTGTATTCAATCAAGCAACTCAAGATATCAATTCATCTTGGCAACTGAAATTCCCAATATATTAGCTCTATCAGTAGTATGGCTATGTAAAAGATACAGATGTATAGAACTGTTTTTCTACATGCATACATGTAAATGATTCATATTGGTTTTACCTGCTTGATTGGCAGGACAAGAAATGACCCACCGCCAGCTGACTCTGTGATGATTGCAATGTATTTTGGATTAACAGAGCAAAAGGGAGAATCCCAGCTATTTTTGGTGACTCGTATATTGTCATATCCATCATCCTTCTTAAGAGGCTTGCCAAACACGTGGCGGAACTTACTCTTTCTCATAAATGCCATCTAAAAAAATACAAGGACATTACACCCGATAAGATCAGTTCCAGGGCACAAAATCAAGTAGCCTAGTAGAACTAGGAAATCAGCTTAACGTACCGGCGTTTTGTTGTGTGTAACACACGCCGACATGAGTAATACAAGCCACTAACAATAGAAAATATGAACAACAATTGATCAAATGGTATTGAATATTCACCTTGTAGAATCCTAGAAGATAACATACAATAAGTAAGTTAAAACACTAAATTGAAAGGGTGGGACACACTGAATTTGACGCCCTCCTCCTCGCTTCCTTCTTCTTGACAGGAAATAGTGTGCACGCATGCGCCTAAACCATGAGTAGCAGTGATTCAAAGAAATATCCTAAAATGGTCATTTAAGAACAAGACTGACATTTATTTGGATAAGCAACGATGCTCTTCCGTGGATATCTATAAAACCGATATGTTTCAATCGGTTGTTACAGACAACTAACAAACATATCAAAATCCCTTTAAGATGCAAAAAATATTGAGGGTGGATCCTAGTTCTTTTTTGCACCCCCCCCCCCCCCCCCAAATCATCTGTCATCTGTTCTTGAAAGGGTCGAGTATATTATGAATATATATTAATAAAGAAATGTTTTGTAACAAACATATCATTATAGTTTAGCTTACCTTGAATCATTGAAGTGAAGACATACTCGTGAAATGATTTTACTGGTACATAACCATAGTAAATATACAATATATATGTTTATATTGGATATATTTCAGTGTTTCTGTTCAGGTTTCATTTCAAAGAATCCAATTTCTGCTGTCAGAATATATTATAGCAGATTAATCACAAATCTTAAAGGAGGGTCTATCACATGCCTAAATGTAAGAGCTAGGACACAGCTAGGGCACAAACATACCATTTCCCCATGCAGGTAAAAGTGTACATGTGTGTGTGTGGAGGGCCGGGTCCTTAAATATTAGGAGTAGGGGCTTGATGTGTCATAGTCTTTTATCCATCGGATCCAGAAAATACAGACCCTGCTTTTGCTCGTCCGAGAAAGGGTATCGAACTGGTATCTTATAATGATACATGTAAATGGATTGTGTTCTCTCTCTCTCTCTCTCTCTCTCTCTCTCTCTCTCTCTCTCTCTCTCTCTCTCTCTATATATATATATATATTTAATTATATGTTAAACCAAGAAACAATTTTTCATGGAATGTAAGAATAAGTTGACTATATTTGTATTTACCCTAAATTAAGTTACTGTATGTACAATATTTTAATAAATAAAGCAAACAAACACTAAAGCAACTTAATTAGAATCCTTCTCTTATGTTAATTGTCTGTCAGTTTTATGCTGCAATATCTTTATATTATCCCCTTAGGAGACCGTGATGTACACACATACACTTATTTGAATTTCTACTTAACAGAAGGAAGTGTTTTAGTTGAAATCTCTGGTTTAAAGAAGTTACTGTTGATTGCATTGGCCTCATCCGGCAGAAACAAAGTATTCTCGTTTGAAATAAATTGTTCGACCAATTAATTAACCTTGATACTGTCATTTATTCGCGGGTCTAAGGTGGGGTGTGGGTTCAGCTAGGAACCCCTAGAAAATTCAAATTTATTGAATTGACATAGCAAAATTAATTTTTAAAAAATTATTATGCATATTATCCATCGGAATCGATTGAGCATGCATAGAAGACTCTTGACTTGCAATTACATGTATGTTTACACATGTATGTGAATTCACATATTGCTGTTGAAGATACAATTAACAATCAGGAGGGAATGTCATCGACGGTGATAGAGGTTATGTGTCTTATATTCTCATTAACTTAAATCAATTTTACAATACACTTACAAAGCTATTTACATCCTATATACATGTAGATATGATGGAGACATCCGGGTTATAGAGGACGTCGAGACAGGGAAACAAAACACCGGGTCAGATCCGGGACTGTTTTCTGGGATTGTTTTACAGGGGTTGGATGCGAGTTCCAATCTTATGTATACCCTTAGCCTGCCCTCTATAGGCAGAATGACGTAACAATTTTCCGGGAGAGGGGTTCAATCCGTTGACTTTGTAAACTTAATAGCTTTGAAACTCCAGGGGAGGACCCCCACTTCAATATGTGCATGAGACAGTGCGAAAGACAAGGCAGATTGTATGATTTGTTTTAAAAATTCGAAGGGGCTACTTAAACAATACAAATTTTTGGTGGTTCTTGCGTGATATTTTGGTAGCGAACTTTGCAAAAAAATTTAAAAAATAAATAACTGACTCGAACTAACATTCTTTTTTTAAACTTCCGCCCATGTAACATTCGGTAACATGTTTTTTAGCACTGCTACAAATGTACTCCCTTTCTATTTAAGGAAATATGTATAAATCTTATATACGGTTATTTGCATACAAAACAACATTTAAAACCTCGTTACAGTTTTGGGCAGAAACAAGCCAGTTCAAGAAATGTTTTTATGTACAAGATGGCAGCACCCCCCCCCCCCCCCGCCCCCCTAAAATTGTTTTCATCGATCATTCATTTCAAAAGAGAGCATGTCACAAAATCGAGTTGTACCCTCTCTCTTTGCGTTGTGAAATAATGAAACACGGTGGCGAATTTGAGAAAAAATCGAGCTTATACTATGCACATTGTTAAAAAAATGAATTCAATAGATTGTTATACATTCAATTATTTATTAGAATTTACATATATAAACTTTGAACTTTGAAACAAAACAAATATAAAGAGATATAATCTTCAACAGGCATTCACATTAAGAGTAAACAATGTACAGTGTTTTATTAAGTACAAAAGTTATTGTATGAATATGCACATATTTTGATTTCTTCCATATATACAATATATGTATCACAGTGCCGGGTAATGCTGATTTAAATTGTTTGTATTAATCACGCTTCTTCCAGATACATCTTTCGTCGTTGTAACCTAAAATAAACAAATACATTTCAATATTTTTATACAAACTTACGAAAGAGTAAACCTATGGTTGTAAATTAGATATCTGGATGTTTATCTCACTGTTAATAATACATGTATATACATATATAAGAAAACAAAGCTTTATATATTAGCTGTGCAAAATGGCGCTAAAATTGGTGACTACAATGAGACAACATTAAAAAGCAAATTGAAGTTACGAAAAAGGAAAAGTTCGGAATATTAGCCAATAGTCATGATTAATGAAGCTATACATCGTAATATAATGTACATTGTATTTTTAATTGTGAACAATAATTTTCCGCCCTCCGTTTTTTCTACATTGTGACTTTCAGTATGAAGATATAGAGGTTTTCAGATTTTTAACACCAAGTGCTTGACAACAACCATATAATTTGTGTATAATTTATACCTGACGTAAAGTTCTGGAGTAAAATAATCCCTGTGCAATGATTTCAATAATGAGTTAATTAACACATCAAACGTATGAGAAATTCAATAGTAAAAAAAAAATATAAAACATCAGTTTATGGAAAATATATAGATATATTTATATCGATATGAAAATGAAATGTTATCAAAATATTTACTCAGCCTAATTATAATGTATCTGCATATATACTAGTATACATGCTTTATGAATACATTTGCAGCCATTTCAAAATTAAGAATTGTGAGTTTATTGCGTATGTAGCATTTTTTATCCCTTAATTTTTATCATCTGAGATGAAAGGACAATTGACGCTTTTAGAATATAAAACAATAATTTCAATTTATTATAATATTTAATCAAATGTACCCTTTACTTGAAAGTAAACTCAAGAGGAAATGAATACATGTACTAGTATACGTATCAATCAAATTAATTAAAAGTATTTATAAAACAAAACCACGTTGAACATGTAATCTACTTACGTTGTGAGAATTGGCACGACTTTGGAATGGGCAGTAAATCTGTCCGTATATTCAGAGTAATGGGGGTATTTGTTCTTTTTATCTAGAGTTCTATCTTCATTGAACTGACTGATTTGTTCATATTCGGCCGCTGTTTTCGGATTAATGTCCTGTAATATCTGAGTTCTGTTTAGTGGTACTGAGGAGCCGAACCACGTGGTTGAGTCTGAAATCCGAAAAAGGGTAAAATCAATAATTTAATCATATAGTTAATGCTTAATGTTAATTTAAGATTGAACAAGATGCTTACTGGGATTTCGGAGAGCATAGTACCCCTCCGCCGGTCGGCCATAGGACATGTTGAGTTGTCCCGGCAAGTTTGTGGGTTGTCTTCGGTAGAGTTCGGTCGTAAGGAATCTGTTTGGGTCTTCGGGCTTGTTGAAATGTTGCATTGTTCTGTTCCCTTTGATTTGCAGAAAATAAGAAAAGGAAAAGAGCTACTGAATTGTTCGTCCATTAAAAAAACACACCATGTTTTACTGTAATATACCTAGACGTGATGTCAAAAATAAGATCTATATAGTCACATAATGAACTTATATACGTTGTCAAACAATCGTAGCAACAACAAAAGGTCATGTGCAGTCATAATAGAGAGTGCAACGGATTACACAAGCTTTAGTTTGGTATATTCTCTTGTCTATTATTTATGCATAGTATAAAGAAGTTTAATTTTTCTTAATTTTTTTTATATAACATATGCACGGTAGATGATTTCTTACCGACTTTATCGGGTCCCCATCTCTCAGAGGCGCCAATCCGGCATGTGTTGTGGAGCTGGGGCGGATCCCGCTGCCACTGGGTGTCAACCCAACAGTAGGGCTCCTTCTGATTGTGACCACGGAACAGGTGCTGGTTTGTGTTAGTGGCATACCTGTCTCGGTACCATCCTGTCTCTGGGTAAGGTTTCTTCGTCCGTGTCATGAAAAAAGCACCCGTATCCTATGATAAAGATAAAATTACAAAAAAGATATTCATCAACAGGTCAAGTTCATTTAGAATTTTATTTAAAAGGTTCAGACATAGTATAGACACAGCATCTAAGAACTGTTAACATGACTATTTTGATTGAGATACTTGTTTCTACACTGATTATTAAACCTTACCCTTGGGATGTTCTTGATCTGTGTGTCTGTTAGTGTTGTATAGGGATCCCTAGCCGTTCTCGGCTTCTTGGTAATCATATCTATTCCTAGTGAAGCCATGGCTTCTGTAGAAAAAAGTTGGTAGAGAAAGAAACATATTATTATACCCAGGTGTAGCATCGGGGGGGGGGGGGGGGAGCCCTCCTGCCCCCCCCCCCACCCCCCCCCCCCCCCCACACACACACATAATAAACGCTTTTTTGCGCAGCGAAGATTTTTATGAAATTTACATACACAAATTTTTTATGGGAAAATGTAAAAAATTGAAAATAAGAAAATAAACAGTGATATGGAAGTTAAATGTATACCTTATTGTGTTGATTCCGTAATTATAGTCAAATTAATAGGATTGTGGGTTAATTTGATGGGGAAAATCCCATTTGACTTGTTCGATGGATGGAGGGGTGTATGTTTTATTTAATCATGCGCGTGCATCAGAAAACGTTGACTACGTGTATCTACTTTTTTTTTACATGTAGTTTTTATTATTTTAAAAAATATATGTATACATATGTTTATGTATATATATAAGGTACCTGATACCGTTCATAAAGCAAAATATCATTCATATAATTTGTACAATATTGTATTCATACATATACGAAATTTATGATACAACTTCAAACTCTGAATAAACACATTTCTATATATATAGAGAATGTATGAACTTGACATAACAGGTGCTCGATCATAACATCGATAAAAGTGTGTATACATGTATTATTGTTTTTATATCCGTAAATATTTGATATTAAATATGCATAAATTATCGAGACATTTAACATTGATAGCTTACCTGTTTGTCGTTATCAAGGCTATTATAGCCTTGCTTGGCACTATGTTGACAGCGGAAGTAGTTTGTTGCTACAACGAACTGACGGCCATTCTTGACAACCACGTTAGGCGAACATTTTTAACAATACAGACTTAGTGCATTACATCCAACTTGACAATGAAAACAAGCCCTGAATTTTTCATCACTTTCCATTTACTGAATGTCCAGCGTTATTTGTATTTTTTATTCAATCCACTGTTTCGGTTGAGAATATAATGGTGATTAACATTAACGTTAGGCCTTATGCATTTTAATCAGTCTTACTATGACTAGATAAAATGATTTTAAAATATGTGCGGTTAAACTTGGAAAAATGTTTGTGGTTAATTTGGATTTTTTTTAAAGATTGAAAATTAAGTAACTGGATCATCCAACTAAAATAGTCAATTAGTAATCGGGTTCGATGTTCACCCAAGAAAGGACACGCATGCGTGATAATGAGAAAATAGAAATCTTCCGCGAAAATTCGGCTTGTTGAAGGTTGCCAGACGTTTGGCTTAAATATAGGTAATTTTAATCATTTATTTCATCGATCTAAAAAGAATTGGCTTTGTTTTCAGTTACTTGTCAGTCAAGGATGTATCAGCGCATTGTAATTTATTTCATTTAATAATATGTTTTACGGTGCGACCGTTGGGGCGAGCACAGCATGTGATCAAACAATGAATTATAATAAATTAATAAAATAAAATTAACAACGTGAAATTTGAATGCCAAAAAAACAAACATACCTATTTTTCAGTAAATTTTCATTATTCATAGTTTATAAGATTTGTTATAATTTATTTATTTATATGTAGAACAATAGTTTAATCTCAGATACAATGTTGTTAAATAATAAAGATTTTAATATATAAATATTCATTGCACTGCATCTCCTCTTTTAAAGTGATTGTGATTGATTGATTGATTTCCCCCTTTTTTTTGCAGTAGACATTTTTTCTTAAACTTACATATAAAACTTGACTCATCGTAGAGCTCCCCCCATGCTAATTTTTTTTTCATTTTTGTCAATTTATACATAGAAAATCGACTTACCATGGATTTGCCCCTCCACTTAAAAAAAAAAAATTAATGTTTAATTTTATTTTTAATTTACGCTTAAAAATATTTGCTTATCATGTTAAAAGAACATGGTGTTGCCCCCCCCCCCCCCCCCCCCCCCCCCCCCCCGCATGTAATAATGGAAGTGAAAATAAAGAAACCATTGAACTGCTAAAGAGCTGAAGGATTAGAATTTTCATGATTTATTTTTCTTTTTGCTTGCAAAGATTTTTTGGATGAGGCTGCCATCCACCCACCCACCCCCTTTAAAAAAAGGCGCTGCTACGTATAACGTTACGTTTCAGGAAATTACCGTAATTATAGTGAATAAAATATTTGTGAGCAATTTACAACTGTTTCCTGTATCTGAAGAAATGTCCTTATTCGTCAGCTGTTCTTTATCTTAGCCTTTGCAAGATTTGAAGAGGATTTTGGTCATTTCAGCAGATTTACAATAACTTCAATTAGAGTAATTTCCCCTTATCAGTGCTTATTGTGACGTCAAAGCTGACGTTGGTTAAGTGTCGTCTTACTCTTTAAAACTCCCCTGAGAAATAAAAGTATGCGAAATATACTGTTTTATTTACTTAAAAAGCATGATGTTCTTAAAATTACACATCTTATAAGCTTTTCAAAGGTTTTACTTTGATTCTCGGGAGAACGTGATGTTGGAACGTGAGGCTGGAAACCATTGGAACTATGAATTGTGGGTCAAAATTTACTGACTCCGAAAAAATATATCGGATCAATGTGTAAACGTTTGTGACGTCACACGATTATTTTTGATTGAAAGTGTACTGAGGTGAACTTTAGAGGTAACATTGACTGTATGTCGCTTACATCGTTATTGTTTTTACTGTCTAAATTTGTCTTGCTGATTCTCGTGAGTGTGTGAAGTGATAAAAATTGCCATGATTACAGGGAACTACTGGGACGATTAAAACGATGCATTACTGGTCCGATTTACTGACGCCAAAAAAATCCGTTGAATGAATGTGCAACTAGTCCGAATTTTCTATTCACACACGCCTTGCCGGTAGAGCTCGCTTCGCGCCGGCGCTGCGCGCCGGCGAGCTGCGCTCGCTATTATAAGTGGCTAATATCGGCTACAGATGCACAATACATATGAAAAAAACATTATAAATATTAAACTGCTGCTTAAAACTGTAAAAATTGGTAATAAAAAAATATGCCTTGAAAATTCAGCTATGTATCTTCATCTTAAAAAATGAATTTGTGTCTGACATGAAGAATAATTTCTACAAATGGTACAATAAAATATTGACATTGAATGATTGAATGATTGCACATTTCGGTCTACTAAACAAGCACGTGGTTGTTTGTATGCTTAACTTACAATTTTTGACTGCACCCAGATGGCAGGCTATGTGAATATGATACTTTTGTTTGATGCAACAGTTTCATGTTAACTGTTCTAATTTTTATATAGAAGATTTGATTTGATTTGATTACATTTACAGAAAAATGATTGCTCATACCAATTTAAAAGATCTGTTGCTTTAAATGTTGCATTGCAGTGTTTTAGACAAGGTTAAAAGTATTATGAGTTTAAATTGATAATTATATTGAGTGTGAAATTCTAGATAAACTTGTCAATTCCAATGTGCAGTCCTTATTCTAATTGTAAGCCTGTTAGGTATACCACCCTTTAATATTAACTACATTTTATGGACATATTCAATAATGAATTACAATTCTTTAAAACTTTTGTAATTTCTAATTTTCTTCCAATTTAACAATGGGCTACTCCTACAGTACATAAATGTAGAGTAAAACTTAATTTAGTACATACTAAGATATAGCAAAGTTTGTGGTTTCCCTTGCAAAATTCAAATATCAAAATGATTGATATTGCATTTTACAGGTGAAAAAATAATGCA
Source organism: Magallana angulata (assembly GCF_025612915.1). NCBI lineage: Eukaryota > Metazoa > Mollusca > Bivalvia > Ostreida > Ostreidae > Magallana > Magallana angulata. The sequence continues at coordinate 22,050,060 of NC_069116.1, read as the reverse complement.
ATTAAAATCTTTAAGAACAAATTGTATGTAGTTTAAAAAGTTATCAATATCAACTGACTTAAATGTTTGGAAGAATTTTTTATCACTTAAACACTTCAATTTTAAAATTTTTTATAATTATAGGTTCAAAAACAGGTTTATCTATATTATGCCTCAATATAATTATGCACATGCACATGTGGTAGCAATGAGGATGGAACATTTATCATACTGCAAACTTGCTTTATTTCTTATATGAAATATACAAGTTTGTAATATACAGTGTATATATAATGAATGACAAATGGAGTGAAGTAATTCTGGGAAGGGGAGAGGATATAACATTGTTAAACATTATACTGGTATGTACATGTATATAAAGATTCAGTCAACTGAGAAGTTACAACTGCATACATGCCAACCTTCCCGATCTAGTCGGGATTTTCCAGATTTGAAGCATCAATCCCGATTTCCCGATCGGGATTTGTAAATTGTACAGAAATCCCGATTTCGTAAATATTATGACAAAATACCCCGATTTCCGACATGAATTTTACATCTCGCACGGCTTCTGTTTGGCCAGCCAATCAGAAATCGGGATTTAGGGTTGCCATTACTGTTTACCTGTGGCACATGTCGTGATTTGGGATGTGTGAACATGTGTTCGACCTAGGCGATCGAAGTTACCGGTAATTGTTTTATAGATAAAGAACGAATGAAGCAACTGACCATGCTGACAGCACCGATCGCTTGTAAATCACTAAATGTTTCCGAGTGATGGTATGTAAAAACATTTTCACTTTAAAGTTTACTATGATTAAAAATTCCTTTAAATTTGTTAGTCTTTAAACTGTTTAAAGAATTAAATTAAGCTCAGCGTAACTATTTTTCTAGCGTTAACCATGGTGGCTACGATGGCTACAGCGTGGACCAAGATGAAGGTTAGTACAATAAATTGTTAAGTTTATTGTAAACCATTTGTATAATAACATTAACATTATGACAAACACTGCATTTAATAATATATATGTATCATATTTTTTGTAGGCTATTGTCTAAAGAAAGAGAGCATATGTTTCCTGGCTGCAGATTCTTTTACCATGGACCTGAATTTTAAGCACACTTAATTGTTGAAAGTTTTACATTTGTTGTTAAAGAATAAACCTTTTTGTTTTATATTTGTTAGCTTGTTTGGATATATGGAATAAATTCTTAAAAACATACAAAAAAAAGACAAATTATATTTTTACGACTAAATGTCGCGAATTTGTAGACATGAAAAATGTTGTTCGCGAAAAATCCCCCATGAAGATTTTCAAAAGTTGGCATGTATGCAACTGTACCTCTCATATTTGTTTAGCTTTGAGAAATGTTTGCTCGACAGTCATTAAACATACACATCTTCACAATGACATGGTTGCAACGGACACACTAACGGTATTTGTGACAAAATGCAACAAGAATTGGTAGACTGGTCTTTGATGTTTTATATTGTAATTGTCTTCATTAGGGAAAAAAGTTCTATGCTGTGGTGTACATGTTTTGGGTACAAGTTCTGATTCCAAAAGATGTCAATTTTTAACCGGGTTTTCCAACAGAAAAATCTGGTTATTTAAATGATGAAAATGGGGGGCAGGCGGCTGCCAAAAGGGTACCCTCATTGTATGGATAACTCCTCCTACAGTTTTCAAGATAGGAAGTTGTTCTTTTGCAGATCAATTGAACATATATGATCAGAGGTGTGCATATTGTAAGAATTTTAATTTCTGATAATTTCTGAAAAAAATACCAGCTTTTGAACTAACTTTGACATTTTTTGGCAGAATATTGCATAAAGGGTACCCTCATTATGGATAACTTCTCCTACAGTTTTCAAGATAGGAAGTTGTTCTTTTGCAGATCAGTTGTACCAATATCTGAGGTGTGCATATTGCTAGGATTTTTATTTCTGATAATTTATGAAAAAATACAAGCTTTTGAAATATTGCATATATGGTACTCTATTTCACTGGATATGGTAGGTAGTGTTTATCAATTCAGGGTTGACATGGATTATGGATACAGCTCACAAAAGAGAAAACCCGGTTTGCTGTCACATTGACAGCATTTCAATTGTTATATTATTCATAGGCACTGTTAATGAAAATTTCATATTATTTAATGCATGTACCGGTATTATGGAAGCTAAAATGCCCATATAATTGATGGCATTTATTTAAACAATTATTCATGATTGTGTATATTGTATAACATATTTGCTAGGCAAGGGTTTTGGTTCACTCCTAAAGTTTATGGGAAGCAGAGCAAAAAATGCCACTTGAAGAAATGGCAGAAAATTCTTCATTGACTTGAAACCTTTATATTATTAACTGAAATAACTGATCCATTTACTGGGTAGTGGATTCATAATTATAACAGAAAGACACATTTCATTATCACCCAGTGACTTTCGAGGTCTTTGTCCTTGAACCTAATTCAACCTAATCCTATTGTGTTTACCATATCACTGGGGCTTATGGTGTTTTAATGTTGAATTGAATGTTTTTAAGCATGAAATGTTTTTTTTTTTGTTATGAAGGGAAAGGTCATTTACTTGTTTTCATGTGAGGAAACCCCAGAAATAACTGTACTTTTGTCAAAGTAAGGAATCTTTAACATTGGAAGTTTGAATTCTGATTTTTAGCTCACCTGAACCGAAGGTTCAAGTGAGCTTTTCTGATCACCCGTTGTCCGTCGTCCGTCCGTCCGTCCGTCCGTCCGTCTGTCTGTCTGTCCGTCCGTCTGTAAACTTTTCACATTTTCAACTTCTTCTCAAAAACCACTGGGCCAAATTTAACCAAATTTGGTACAAAGCATCCTTATGGAAAGGGGATTATAAATTGTTAAAATAAAGGGCACAGCCCTTTTCAAAAGGGAGATAATTGCGAAACAGTAAGTATAGGGTGCATGTCTTTAAAAATCTTCTTCTCAAGAACCACTGCACCAGAAATGCCAATATTTACACAAAAGCTTGTATATATAGTGAAGATTCTAAATTGTAAAAATTGTGACCCTCAGACTAAAACTGGGGCCCCAGGCGGGGTTCAAAGTTTAACATAGAAATACATAGGAAAATGTTTAAAAAATCTTCTTCTCAAGAACCAGTTCACCAGAAATGCCAATATTTACACAAAAGCTTGTATAGATAGTGAAGATTCTAAATTGTTAAAATCGTGACCCTCGGACCAAAACTGGGGCCCCAGGCGGGGTTCAAAGTTTAACATAGAACTACATATGGAAAATGTTTAAAAAATCTTCTTCTCAAGAACCACTGCACCAGAAATGCCAATATTTACACAAAAGCTTGTATATATAGTGAAGATTCTAAATTGTTAAAATCGTGACCCTCGGACCAAAACTGGGGCCCCAGGCGGGGTTCAAAGTTTAACATAGAACTACATATGGAAAATGTTTAAAAAATCTTCTTCTCAAGAACCACTGCACCAGAAATGCCAATATTTACACAAAAACTTGTATATATAGTGAAGATTCTAAATTGTAAGAATCGCGACCCTCGGACCAAAACTGGGGCCCCAGGCGGGGTTCAAAGTTTAACATAGAAATGCATAGGAAAATGTTTAAAAAATCTTCTTCTCAAGAACCACTGCACCAGAAATGCCAATATTTACACAAAAGCTTGTATATATAGTGAAGATTCTAAATTGTAAAAATCGTGACCCTCGGACCAAAACTGGGGCCCCAGGCGGGGTTCAAAGTTTAACATAGAAATACATAGGAAAATGTTTTAAAAATCTTCTTCTCAAGAACCAGTTCACCAGAAATGCCAATATTTACACCAAAAGCTTGTATATATAGTGAAGATTCTAAATTGTAAAAATCGTGACCCTCGGACCAAAACTGGGGCCCCAGGCAGGTTCAAAGTTTAACATAGAAATACATAGGAAAATGTTTAAAAAATCTTCTTCTCAAGAACCAGTTCACCAGAAATGCCAATATTTACACAAAAGCTTGTATATATAGTGAAGATTCTAAATTGTAAAAATCGTGACCCTCGGACCAAAACTGGGGCCCCAGGCGGGGTTCAAAGTTTAACATAGAAATACATAGGAAAATGTTTAAAAAATCTTCTTCTCAAGAACCACTGCTCCAGAAATGCCAATATTTACACAAAAGCTTGTATATATAGTGAAGATTCTAAATTGTAAAAATCGTGACCCTCGGACCAAAACTGGGGCCCCAGGCGGGGTTCAAAGTTTAACATAGAACTACATATGAAAAATGTTTAAAAATTTTCTTCTCAAGAACCACTTCACCAAAAATGCCAATACATACACAAAAGATTGTATATATAGTGAAGATTCTAAATTGTAAAAATCGTGACCCTCGGACCAAAACTGGGGCCCCAGGCGGGGTTCCAAGATTAACATAGAAATGCATAGGAAAATGTTTAAAAAAATCTTCTTCTCAAGAACCACTGCACCAGAAATGCCAATATTTACACAAAAGCTTGTATATATAGTGAAGATTCTAAATTGTTAAAATCGTGACCCTCGGACCAAAACTGGGGCCCCAGGCGGGGTTCAAAGTTTAACATAGAACTACATATAGAAAATGTTTAAAAAATCTTCTTCTCAAGAACCACTGCACCAGAAATGCCAATATTTACACAAAAGCTTGTATATATAGTGAAGATTCTAAATTGTTAAAATCGTGACCCTCGGACCAAAACTGGGGCCCCAGGCGGGGTTCAAAGTTTAACATAGAACTACATATGGAAAATGTTTAAAAAATCTTCTTCTCAAGAACCACTGCACCAGAAATGCCAATATTTACACAAAAACTTGTATATATAGTGAAGATTCTAAATTGTAAGAATCGTGACCCTCGGACCAAAACTGGGGCCCCAGGCGGGGTTCAAAGTTTAACATAGAAATGCATAGGAAAATGTTTAAAAAATCTTCTTCTCAAGAACCAGTTCACCAGAAATGCCAATATTTACACAAAAAGCTTGTATATATAGTGAAGATTCTAAATTGTAAAAATCGTGACCCTCGGACCAAAACTGGGGCCCCAGGCGGGGTTCAAAGTTTAACATAGAAATACATAGGAAAATGTTTAAAAAATCTTCTTCTCAAGAACCAGTTCACCAGAAATGCCAATATTTACACAAAAGCTTGTATATATAGTGAAGATTCTAAATTGTAAAAATCGTGACCCTCGGACCAAAACTGGGGCCCCAGGTGGGGTTCATAGTTTAACATAGAAATACATAGGAAAATGTTTAAAAAATCTTCTTCTCAAGAACCACTGCTCCAGAAATGCCAATATTTACACAAAAGCTTGAATGTATAATGAAGATTCTAAATTGTAAAAATCGCGACCCTCGGACCAAAACTGGGGCCCCAGGCGGGGTTCAAAGTTTAACATAGAACTACATATGAAAAATGTTTAAAAATTTTCTTCTCAAGAACCACTTCACCAAAAATGCCAATACATACACAAAAGGTTGTATATATAGTGAAGATTGTAAAAATCGTGAATCCCGAACAAAAATTGGGGCCCCAGTAGGGGTTTAGATTTTAACATATATAGGAAAATGTTTTAAAATCGTCTTCTCAAGAACTATAGTGCAACTGTTTTGGATATTACTATGCATACATGTACATCCTTAAATAATGTAGATTCAAAAAATTGTAACTCCCGGACAATTGATGGGCACTAAGAGGGGTTCAAAATTTAAACATTTTAAAAAGCATAAAGGAAAAGTTTCAAAATTTTCTTCTCAAGAACTACAATGTTTTAGTTTGTGGAATTTCTATGCATGCATCCTTCGCTTATGTAGATTCCTAATTGGTAAAATCGTGACCCCAGACCAATACTGGGGCCCCAAGATGGGGTCAAAGTTTATTATAGAAATATAAAGGTAACATGTTAAAAAATCTTCTTCTCGAGAACTACAATGCTTCAATTTGTGAGATTACTATCATGCATACAACCTTGGATAATGAAGGTTCGACAGTTTTAAAATAGTGACCCTTGGACTAATACTAGGGACCCAAGATGGGTTTAAAGTTAAATGTAGAAGTACCGGTATATATGGAAAATGTTTAAAAATCTTCTTTTCGAGAACTACAATGCATCAATTTGTCAGACAACTACGTAAGCACCCTCAAATAGTGTAGATTCGAAATTAAAAAAGCCGTGACCTCAATCTAATACTGGGGCCCCAAGAGGTGTTCAAAGTTTAAATTAGCATAGAAATATAGAGGGAAAATGTTGAAAAATCTTTTTCTAGGGAACTATAATGCTTCAGCTTGTGAGATAACTATGCAAGCATCCTTAAATAATGTAGATTCCAAATAATTAAAACTTTAGCACTGGACTAATACTGTGGCCCCAAGAGGGGTTCAAAGTTTAACATAGAAAGATATATTGAAAATGTTTTTAAAAAGTTTTTCTCGAGAACTATAATGCTACAGTTTGTGAGATTACTTTGCAAGGATCCTCAAATTGTGTAAACTCTAATGTAGTGGAACCAAGAGTTATCTTTCTTGATGTTCTGTATAGTCTGAGAGTTATTCCTCTTGAAGTGGAACTCTTCTCTTCTTTTTCAGGTTGTGTACGTGCGGTCCCACCGCAGTGCTACACATTTTAATTCTTATGTTACTATTTATGTTGTTCAAGCCAACCATAAACCTCGGACCATAACTGGGTCCCCAGAAAGGGGTTCAATGTTTGAAATAGAAAAAGCATATGCTACGAAATGTAATGTTACAAGGAACTGCTGTTCAGGTGAGCGATGTGGCCCATGGGCCTCTTGTTAAGATTATAATTTATAGTGTGTCTTTTTGTGATAAACAGATAATAAATATCTTTTAAAGATAATGGTGAAGTTTTGGGTTTTTAACATTGTGTGCATGGTTTGATACATTTACCTGTTAATGTACTCTTAAGTAATTGCAAACTATTACAGCAAATAGGAGGTCATTTCTCATACCCAAAGTAGATGCCATTATGTGTAATAGTGCTAGTGATGGGATGGAGTGATAAATCATTTTACACTGACCACCATTAGGAGAAAAGTTATAATAAGTACAATATTAGATATCTCAGATATCAATGTTTACTGGCAGATACTAGTATTTGTTTACTGCACTGTAGGGATCTGGCGGTGAATGAGTAGAGAAAGGAATGAATGGAACAGACAATGGGGGGTTCATCAATGGCAGTGGTGACAACAGAGAAAGGGTGGCCATATTGGATGCTGGTGCCCAGTATGGCAAGGTAAGGGGATGCTACACTGTATTAAAGGAATTCATTATATGTTGGAGCCATTTATGTGTCCAAAAATGCACAATGTTTTATCTTCTGAAAAAATAACAACTTGTTATGAATTTTCATCTTTTTCAAAACCAATCCAGGTTATTGATAGAAAAGTTCGAGAACTTTTTGTGGAATCTCAGATTTTGCCATTAGATACACCTGCATTTACCCTGAAAGAGGAAGGTTACAGGTAAGTACAAAGTCTTTAAATGTATAATGGAAAGAGGAAAGATTTTTAACTGCAAAACCTTGTTAAAATATATTTTTATGCTTCAAGAATTTGAATATGGGAAGGCTATAGCTGTCTGTTAGATAAAAAGATTATACAATATGAAACAAGATATTAGCACAGGGGTTGAATGAAAGGAAAGTTTTCATAATATTGATTAGGATTCTGTTTTACATTAAAACATTTTGTTAATTTCAGATGTGTATTATTTGTAGCAATCATTTATATATCATATTGACACAATAGAACAGAAATAACATATAAAAATGCTTGAAATAAGAATACTGATGCCCTGTAATAACGCTTCTATTTGATATTGTAGGGCAATTATCATATCAGGAGGACCCAACTCTGTCTATGCTGAAAATGCTCCCAGATATGACCCAGAAATATTTGCTTGTGGACTGCCAGTGTTGGGAATCTGCTATGGCATGCAGGTAGGTACACTGTTATTATTAGTAAAACAACAGATTTAATTTGAAAATTAGGCAAAAATATTAATGATAAGTTTTATATACCGTGCTGCATGTTGTCAATTGCTGCTTGTTGCCATTTTAAAAAGTCAAATTTTATACATTTACAAGACACCTAATTGCATTATTACGCTTTTCTAGTCTAATAGTATTAAAAATAATGATTAATGAACCAGCTGCATTATCGCTATATTTTAAAAGAATTTGAGTTAAGAAACTTTTTGCTATTGTTTTAAGGACTACCTTTTAAAAATAAAGTTGAAATAACAGGGTTTTTTTTTTTTACATTTAAACTTGGAAGTGAAAAGTTCAGCAGTATGTTATTGGGAATAAATTTTGGTTTTGATTATAGAAAAGCTTACAGTTTGGATTTATTTTTTAAACCTAGATGCTAAATAAAGAATTTGGTGGAAGTGTGCATCCTAAAGAAGCAAGAGAAGATGGTCAATTCACAATAACTATAGACACAAATTGTTCTTTATTCAGGTATGATAACTGTTACAGTGATAAAAACCCAGTGTTTCTTTTCTGTAAAAATGATACATATATGTACAAATCCTTTAAAATATTCCTTAAAGGTCCTTAAAGAAAGAGCAGAATGTATTGCTGACACATGGAGACAGTATTGACACGGTGGCTAATGGCTTCACTGCCATAGCTCACTCAGGAAAGATTATAGCTGGTTGGTGAATTCATATAACATAATATCCATGAATTGCAAATGTTTACAATGTCAGACATAGATATCTTATGTAAGAAAAAAGTAAGCTAAAATCTTTGTTTAAAAACTGCATTGAATAAAAGTACATTCAAGACATGCATGTTTATTAAAGTTGACATTTGTGAAATATTAAGGAAACTTCTACATGTATATCCTGAATTGTTTTTACACCTCTAGGTATTGCCAATGAGGAAAAGAAATTATTTGGTCTTCAGTTCCATCCTGAAGTTGATTTGACGGACCAGGGCAAAGAGATGATGAGTCACTTCCTGTTTGACGTCGCCAAGTGTAAAGGAATGTTTACAATGCAGGGACGTGAGGCGGAGTGTCTGAAGTATATCACAGAAGTCACAGGAAACCACAAAGTCTTGGTGTGTGCTAGAGCTTAATATAGCCGGACATCATTATAATCACAAGTAGTGAAGCTAAATTTAGTCAAAACAATGTCAGAAATTCTTTTGCTGGTTAAGTTATTTGTGGGGTTGGGAATGAACATGGGTTTAGAAACTATTGGCAAAAGGTGTCAGAGAAACATGAGATGAGATATTATTCATATTTCTTAATTCAGAACCATGGTTGTTTATACTGCTTTTTTACTATTTTATAATAATTTCTTTAACAAAGATGTTGTTGAGTGGAGGAGTGGATTCAACAGTTTGTGCAGCACTATTACACAAAGCTTTATCCAAGGAGCAGGTCATTGCTGTCCATATAGACAATGGCTTCATGCGGAAAAATGAAAGTCAGAATGTTGTACAGTCTCTTAACAAAATAGGGCTAAATGTGAAAGGTAATTATATTTATCAGACAAGTGCAAGATACATGTATTAATGTACATATGTGAGTAAAATTTGATCTGTACATTTGTACATCTACATACAAAATGTGTGAGTCTGGATTTTCCAATTTGATTACAGTTCAGTAGATATTATATAAAGAGCACACATTAAAAAGGACAAATATACATGTATATGTACATGTAATGGCAATATTCAAAATCTGTATACATTAAATAATAATTAATAAGGTATTTTTACAAAGTGTCACAATATAATAGTGCTAATTCATTGTAGTTGTGAAAGCAGCTCATACATTTTACAATGGATCAACATCCATATCAGTGAAGACTGGAGATTCCACACCACGTAAACGCAAAACAGAAAGGCTTAATACAGTCGTATGTCCGGAGGAGAAGAGAAAAATTATTGGGGATACATTTATGAGGGTATGAAATGCTTTTTTCTGTGCAATGATTCTACATTGCATATTGGGGATTTACATCAACATTACCATATTTGGATATTTATTTTAGGTAGCAAATGAAGTTTTAGAGGAATTGAATTTAAAACCAGAGGATGTGTATTTAGGCCAAGGTACGTTGCCTATATTCTTTCATATGAATTAATCTTCAATGAATTTGTTGCCTACATTCTTTCATATGAATTAATCTTCAATGAATTATCTAATACATGTATTTTATTTGCTTCTTCCATAAGGATATGCTTTTCAGTAAGCAAATTTCAAGGATTTGAGTCAAGTCATACTTGTGAAAAAAAACAACCCAGTTTCTTTCATTTTAAGGCACATTGAGGCCGGATTTGATTGAGAGTGCTTCAGAGCTTGCCAGTGGTAAAGCTGATGCCATAAAGACTCACCACAATGACACAGAACTGGTGAGAGAACTACGCAGACAGGGCAGAGTGGTAGAACCGCTCAAAGACTTCCACAAGGACGAAGTCCGCACCATAGGCAAAGACCTAGGGCTTCCTCCAGAACTTGTTCATAGACACCCATTTCCAGGTCTGTGAAAGTTTATTTATTTCATTTCGTTTTACTCATTTCTTGTAAAAGAGTGATATAAAACTGATTCTTATCTTTAGCAAAGGAATGTGATGAAATTGGGTGACTCTTTGTATGATGTGTACGTTCAATTGATGTGTTTTTATTTGCAGGGCCAGGACTTGCTATCCGTGTGATATGTGCAGAGGAAGCATACATGTGTAAGGATTTTGCTGAGACTAGCATTCTGCTCAAATTCCTTATGGACTTCTCAAATTCAGTCAAAACAGTACGTATTAACAAGGATGTGCATCTATTTAAGTTAGACAGTTTCATTTGATCTATATATATAAGGAAAGAAATGAATTAGAGATCAAAAGAGAAGTCAGCTAACTTTTTTCACTCTAATGATATATGGTTCTTCTTCAATTTCATAAAATATATCATTTAATAAACTCGCAATGCAATTGTGGCTGATATTGATATATAAAAAAATGGGTTTTGTACACATGTATTCACAGAAAATACAGCCATGCTAGGTGAACTTGATTTTTGTGCTGTTTGTAGCCACACACACTAATTACCAGACTGAAGAACAGTACTTCAGAGGAGGAGCAGCAGCAACTGAAGCAAATCAGTGAAGAGGCTCAGCTCTTCTCTACACTGTTACCAATCAAAACCGTTGGGGTTCAGGTAAACCTCCCCGCCAGCTCTGCACAATCACAGCTCCCAGCTGCCCAAAAATACAGAAGCTTTCTGTGCATCTCTTTTTTCTTTATCCCTTTCATATTCAATCTTTTCTCTCTCTATCCTTCTCTGTGATTAAGACTAGTATGGAAATAAGCCATACCCACTCTCTTCAGTTTCTTTATATTTCATACCCTCTCTTTTCTTTATCATATCATATCCTTTCTTTTCTTTTATCTGTCCTATCTCTCTTTCAAACATTTGAGGCAAAGAACTACTTATTGAACTGAAGGTGTTTGTGTTGCTATTGCAGGGAGATTGCAGGACCTATAGTTACGTGGTAGGAATATCTAGTGACAGTGAACCAAACTGGGAGAACTTGATGATACTTGCCAAACTTATTCCACGAATATGCCATAATATAAATAGGTGAGAACCATATACATATTCACTCTTAAAGGAAGTTCAGATTTTTAAAGCAACCATATTAGATCACATTTTAAACAGATTTAAAGAAAACTTGGTGAACAGGATTCAACAATCAACCAATGGGTGAGAACCTAGTAAGTTGCAAGAACTTGTGTTCAAACCCTTTGTATATCATATATACAATAAAATATGTTCAAACCAAACCAACAATCAATTGTTTGAAATATTTGTTTGAATTTTATCTTTGATCTATAGACCAACTTTAATGCATCAGTGCAAATACATGTTTAATGTGACTTTAAACTTCAATAATTTTGTTATTTTGTTATGACATTGTTAATATTTTTCCTTTGCTCTAATATGAGGTAATTAGAAGTGAGTTTTTATTTTAAAGCAGTATGAGACACTTTGAGATATTGACATGAATGAAAGTATAGCATGTCTAAAGTATAATCAATGCTTTAGAACTTATGACCATAAAGTGCATTTTGAAATTCTTTTGTAGGTAAAAAAAAGCTAAAAAATGTTAAAATTTCAATTAGTGAAAATCACTAGAAGATGATGTAACTAATTAAGCTACATACAGTTTACTAGACATTGTGAAAGATAGAAAATAAAAAGCTCTAAGATTGATTTAAAGAAACTAATGAGGATCTCATATATGATTAAATTGATACATGTATCATTTATTGACTTACTTTCAGTGGTTAAATAATGCATTTACTTATTCACATTCAGACAATTATGCATTGAGTATTTGCATTGACAACTTGTGAATCAAATTCACACAAAATGTTTTAGTTTTGGCAGGGTTATAGTTCTTTGACTTAATCATTCAATGATTTCCCACACATAGAAGTTTTCTTTTTGGCATAAATGAGAGGCACATTTTCTTCAAGTTAAGATTTTATCATTGAACGATACTGTTACAGTAGTGATCCTTCAAACCAAAAAAGATTTTAAAAGGAAAGATATCTTTGGCTGATAATAGCTTAAAAAATTTCATCTACATACAAATTGTACTAGAGATGTATCAGTAATGATTTAAACGAACCCATATTGTTTAACATTGTAGGGTAGTTTATATATTTGGTGGTTCCGTGCGGTTCCCTGTGGAGGACATCACCCCCACCTACCTAACCAATGGAGTACTGAGCACGCTCAGACAGGCCGACTACCTGGCCACGGAGGTGTTACACGCAACCAACACGACCTCCAGCCTCAGTCAGATGCCGGTCATTATCATACCTGTCCACTTCGACAGGGACCCCGTCAAAAACAGTCCATCGTGCCAGCGCTCCATCGTGATAAGGACCTTCATCACCAATGATTTTATGACTGGAATCGCAGCGACACCAAACAAACAATTTCCTGCTCAGGTATAATTGATCTCAATTAAATGAACACTGTGCATTTATGATTTAGGGAACCTATCCCCTTTATTATCCCCTTGAGAAACTTGTTGCAGAGGGGATATGGCATCACTAAGTGTCTGTATGTGGTTGTGAAATTGAAAGATAGCCTCTGTACCTAGCATTGTTAAACTTTTATTAGCAAACTTCTTTAGCATTGAAATAGGTCAAATGTTATAACCAGGTAGTTTAATAATTCCTAAAATATATGATTTAAGAAATAACTAAGTAAACAAAAGTCTTTAAAAAAGAAAATAAGGTGATTTTAAACCAAGTTCGTGATATAGTACTCGGTGTACCAAGTTATACATGTAGCAGATAAACTTGTTACATCACTAGTCATTAGTCACAATACATAATTCATGTAAACTATATATTTTGTTTTCAGAGATCAAAATGTCAACAGCATTTTCATACAGTACTTGGTTTTATTGTTAATTTATTTCCTGAAAAGTTGAAAAATAGCAATTATTTATGGGCAGAGAAAGGTTTAAAATTTTCAAAGTCATACTGATGTGCCCTGTATATGTCCTGTATATTATTTTCAATTTCAAATGATTGTTAATTAATCTTTTAAAACTTGTGATAAGTCATGCACATGTTATTATTGGTAATTGGAGAATTTTTATTTAAGGGTTTTAATTACTTTTATAGATTTTTAATTGGTGTTTGCATTTTTTCTTTTAAAGAGATTTTAAGTAGGTAGACATATTAAAGTAGTATCAAAGTGTGACACTTGTGTTTAATATCAAGTGATTGAAACTCATTTTAATTAAATTTTGATGAATCAAATGTAATCTTATGAAAATGATCAAAATTTGTTTTGAAGACTGTTTTACTTGTGGTAAAGATCTTTGAATTCTTTAATAATAAAAAATATAAATAATATGATAACTGAAGATTCTATTAATACAATGTGTTAAACAGTTTGTTAAGATTCTTGTTTAGATTTTGATTACAAAGAAGTATCTCTACATGCATGTAACAATTAAACGAGTGTCTGTCCAGCTAATTCTGTTATTTTTATCTCCTTTGTAGGTTTTGAACCAGATGGTAGAAAGAATCTCGACTGTTCCAGGAATATCCCGGGTTTTGTATGACCTCACTTCCAAGCCACCGGGAACCACGGAATGGGAATAGAAGGGGAAAGTGTCAGTCATGGACAATAGAATGCTGTCTCCACAAGTTTAGGAAACAAATTATAGTATTGATAGTGCTTGACAAAACTATTTGATAATTTAATAAAGGTTTCAATTTTTTTCCTGTTTTTTTTAATGAATGTTTTTAAAGAGACATGGTGACACATAAACGCATATTTTACCAAACACTTTCACATGTTTTCCACATATTTTATGTGAAAAGATGAACTTTTGTAAAATTGCGGTGTTCAAAAGCAAAACAAGAAAAATCAAATTAAAAAGAGAAAAATGGAATTAAGCTTGAAGCCAACACATAAATATTGAGTTTCCTCGTGTTTAATAGCCATGCAAGGGGAATGTAAATACTGCAGTGTGGCAAATATCATGAGCAAGCAGCCTTTCCGTAAAACCTGATATCTTCAAGAATTATATAGTTATTTAAATGCTTTGTGAATGCATATTTCTTGCCATCAGACATCAAAATCTATTTTAGACAGCAATCGTAATCACGTGACACTCAAACATGTATGAAATTTCCGGATGAGTTTAAGTCTATGTGATGGCTTATAATACGTGATAACTTTCTATTTAATGAAATTTTGTACATTTTTTTTTATTTCCTTTTTCATAATTAAAAAGTAAAACATCTTTTTTCAAGTTACTGTGTCACTTTCATCGGTAATCTATGGTGAGTTTGAATTCGTGAACAAGATTCCGTGCCAAAAATGGTAGAATATAATAGGGTCAAATTTTGTACATCTAACAAGGTTTCTAAAAGGAAGACATGAAGTAATTGATAGGTAAATGGCATATATTCCTGACATCTAACTTGGGTGTGATGCACATCATTTGTACATAGCAGGGAAATTTTAAAGCATGGTATTTTCAACAAAGTATTAAATTCATTTGATGATACAAGACTGTTAACAATGTAGTATTCAACTATATTTTGATTCCTTATTTTGTGTACAGTGGTGCAATAGAAATTGAGTTTTCAATATATGTGGACACGCGTTAGCGTGACGGCGTGTTACTTTCATATATTTATATCTATCGAGTATAATTACTTCTATTTCTAACGGAAACTCATAGTTAATTTATAGCTCTATAGAAACAGCCAGACTAAAATCTACACGCCCTGTTTATCGATTGGTCGAAACCTACAGCGACTGAAACTGAGAGGAAACTAACAAAACTGGAATCTACATGTCCCTTTTGTCGATTGGTCGAAACCTACAGCAACCCAAGAAAAATCACGGACTGCACCAAATAATCATAATGATGTCAGACTCAAATCCCCATAGGAAACCATTTCACTGTTTCTGTTAGCTAACGTACTGATGAACATTAACAGTTATTTTAATTTAGTGAATTTTGCTTACTTTTTTTTACAATCAATTTATTAATTTGTCAAAAGAAAGATGTAAATACAGACATTAAAATGCTTTCGTTGACGATTCATGCGGCTCATGCAGGAAACGATCGTTGCAGAAAATTTTAGATAACTCGCTAACGCGGGTTATGCATTTTTTCTGCAATGTCGCCACCTTCATATTCCGCATGAATCACCATAGAAATCATGTTATTGTTTAAGTGAGGGTTATATACTGTTATTACAGATGACAAATCCTTGTTTTGCGGTTTGCCCAATTTCAAAGGGTTTGATATTTGGGAGCACATTCCATAAATGTCATAACTTTCTATCATTGTCTATCTATGGCCCTGACTTCAATTTTAATTCTTTTCTTGTTTTCCCATTTTTATAAAACTACTAATGATCTTTTATCAAACTTCATAAAAAAAATCCGATAGTCGAGAGCTATATTCAACTATGTCAAAATAATTATCTGACATTGACTTTTAACATTAATTTATTTTACTATTAATTTCAGCTTCAATTAAGGCAAATGCGATGTGATTCAAAAGCAATGTTACCAATTTTCACAACTATAGTTAAACGTACTTTAATCAGTGAACTACTTTCAATGGACCTTTCGTGTCAGTGAATGGACTTTACAGTGTAACGTACACCTGTCGTGTACACGGTGTAGGATGCAGACGCCAGCTGCCGCGCCTGTCTGACAGAAACGTGTATAGCTCAGTCCGAACCAATGACAGAGCCGCACAGGATATGGGCCGCACGGGATGGTACGGTCCAGCCCGTCACAGATGTCGGACCAAAGTACTCTAGAGCTGGTTTGGTAGTGGTCGTACTTATCTCAACTTCCTTGTATGACGTAGAGTCTAAATTTCATCTCTGTGCACAAACGTACAAAACAACGTGTAAATCCATATATTTATTGGGTTTTATTTTACCTTTTGACAATAGTTTTTGTGTTTTTTTTGACATAAACAAGTCAGTTCAGGAAATGTGTACAATTTTGGTTCAGATATGTACAAGATGGGAGAACATTTCCTTAAGTTACAAAAAAATAAACTACATATAATGAAAGATATAAAAACATTTTAAAAAGTCTACATGTACAGGAATCAATTCTTGGTTATTATGCAAAAGAGAAAAAATATATGTAAAAGAACATAAAAAAGTGTATTTAAACTGTTAAAATGATATTAGAGATACAACATTGTCACAGAGACGCTTATGTCTGCCATAAATCTAAACACAAAGGCTGCTGTTGAGTTTGCAGAAATGCTTTTCCGGGCTTTATTTGCAAAATCTAAAAATTTCGTATATTTGAAATAAATATTTAGAAATCAATTAGGGAATTTAGATTACTGATACCAACTTGAACAGTTGTAGTAAAAGAGAACATAGATTATCACTTTTCTAAACAACGTTGTTTTATTTTGAGGTTACATATTTTTTCCGGAAAACAATTATTTTTTGTTGGCAATCTGATGTGGGTCCATTTATCAACAATCAGTAATATACAATGTATTCTTTTCTTTCAAGCATTGATGGAATAATTGCGAATGTTCAAAAGCTTAATTCTAATTCAAAGGAAAATTCAACCCCGTTTTTACATGTAATATTGAGGTAATTCGATAATTTTGTTGTTAATCTTCATCACTGATACTAAGATTAAAATAAGGTACAATGTAAATTTGAACAAATGCTAAAAGCCCAAACAGATATTGTTTAATGATATACATTAAAACTTGTTAAACTCTTCCCCTTCCTTTAAGGTCAGACGCGACCTGTCTTCCATTTTTTCCTATCTCCACAATGTGAAGATTTCCACTAAGTAATTCCATAATAATATTTTCATGTTATATGATACTTTTTCATTTTAGATATAAGTTGTTTAATTGAAAATATATAATATGACTTTATTTATATGCATTCAAATGCATTTTGCATGCTATTTTATGGAAAATTCTAGATATTCTAGCTCCGAAAAGAGCCTGGTAATGTACCCAGAATTTTGGAAATTAACAGGTTTAAATGTTAATAAATGAGGAATAATATATCAAGGAAAATTATATAAAATTGAGGAACGTCAAGTGTGTCCTTAACTTAAAAAAAGCCTAAAACAAAAGCTGAACCAAAAAAAAAATGACAAGATGATAAATATTTTTAGAAAAATTAAAAATCGTTGTTTACGAAACCAAATCAATCCATGCACAATTTACCAGTATTAAAAATATTTTTTGAAAGTTTAATGACCGTTCTGTACATGGGGTCAATTCATTTACAGGGAAGACATGTGATATACACTGATACGTTTGAATTTTGGCACCGATCGAATCACCATGGTTTGAAATTTAAAAGATGTATTTAAAAATAAATTCCGGTTACTGCATTTTATTCGAATTTTTCTAAAACTATCTTTTCATAGAAAATATACTCTTTAAATCTACATTATGCCGACAATTGTACGAACCAATCAATTCTTTTGCACTTAAGTCGGAAGATACTTTAGCAAACAATGTTGCAGCCTATCCCCATAATTACTGAGTGGCGTGTCTGAAAATTCGCATAACAAACTTGTTGGGTATTAGGTTCCAATAATATATGTACATATACACTGATCTTGAAAATCAATAATTTACTATTTTCCCTGCATGGTTGACAGTGTGTGTTAGTACTTTTTTGTAAATTCTTAGAAATATACATTTTTTCATAGAATCATATTTCATGAAGAAATATTTTGCGTATATTTTTAAACGTTAATATTATTTCTTTCCAAAATCTCGACTAAGATTTTCTTTTTATTCCATTGACTTTATTAAAAAGTAAACTTCTATGTGTTGACCTATCAGCTCACCTTTAGTACAACATGTTGCGGGTACCTTTGTTTGCGGTTCTTGTGATTCTTGGTTTGTATGGATTGCCAAAGGAAAGTCATGCCGATGAAGACGGCGACGATTACTATGGAGATGACTTTTACTACCAAGAGTACCCGGAGCCGGAGGAACCGACGCTAATTTCCAGTCAGAAACTCTCGGGTAAGTTTAGAAATAAATGACAATAAATAAAGATCGCAATACTGTAAAATTTAGTTTACAACGAGTATTTGAATAAAAGAAAGGAAGAGTTGATAGTTATTTAATAAATGTATTAGCAGTCTACATTTTCAAGAAGATTTTTCGTTCAGTGATGATGATGGTGATCAAATATTCTTACGATCAGATAATATCGCCCTAACGTTATTGTTTGTATCTTTGCAGAAATCGAGAACATAACCCAGCAGATAGTTATTAGATTAATAAAAAGAGAAAATAGGATAATGAGCAAAAACATGGATGATGCCAGTGAAAAATGCGTTAAACTTGGGGCAATCTTTGAGGAAAAGTGCGATAAATGTCAGGCGTAAGTCAATTTGGATACCTTTTGATTTCTCTCTCTAGCTCCTATTCGTTTTCTTCCATGAAATAACAATTTGGATGAAGGTTTTTTGAATTAAGATTAAAGAAAAGATTTTAATAAATAGATAATATAACAATAGAAATGTTTTAAAGAGAAAACAAAAAGATAGAAAAAGAGGAAACATGAAAAAAATATGAAAAAGTTGGTTTTTTTTTAGACGAGATCGTATAGCGTAAGCACCTGTTTGATAACTATGTTTACTTTTATGTTCATTGAAAGTATTTTAAAATATTTCTTAACATTTATTAATATCGTACTTTGAAGGAAACCGAATTTGATCGCCGTCGTATTAAATAAAGCCAAGGAACTACTGAAGCTTCATCCCCTATACTGGAAAATACAAATTGGAAAGAAAATACTGAAAGGTTTGAAGCGTATACGTGTTCGTAGAATTGTGAAGAATATTGGCAAGGATATCAAAGGACTCGGGAAAAAAATTGGAAAAGTTTGGCGCAAGGTTGGCAGCAAGGTACGACGAACTGTAAGAAGAATTACAAGGAGACTTAGGAGAGTGGTGAGAGTAAGGGTCCGCTTACCGAGGGTTCGTGTCCGATTGCCTCGGGTCAGACTCCCAAGAGTGAGGCTGCCACGTGTAAGGGTCAGGTTCGGAAGAAGGAGATGGGGAAAGAAGAAGAGATCCTCCTGCAGTGATTGTGAGAGAATGTCAAAAATGAGTGAAGATGATCAACTTAATTCATGTAAGGTTTAAACCAATTACTTTTTATCATTTTACTGGTTTTTCTCTGAGATCTGTAGTACACTGAAAGGGGTTTGGTCAATTCTTGCAGTGTGTCCTTTCTTGTTAAGTGTGAACAAGAAGAGCCTACAGACGGACGGATTCCTAAATGCAATTGTGTCCGAAGTAGAGAGCGGTTTTCCAAAGCTTGAAAAGGTACCGTAAAGTCTATATTGATAGGTTAAGAAGAAAACAACCGTAAAATGTTATCTGATTAATGCTTGTTTCTTAAAGAAAATAATTTCTTAAAAGCTTATCACACAAAAAATTGTAGCAAGAAGATGCACAGCTTATCTTTTCGAAAAACGGCCAATTTTGAATGTGATTACCATTTTGCATGTCGAAATAAAAAGGTTTTCAAAAAAATATATGTTTTATTGGTTAAGAAATCGGCACTCCGACCGGTTTTTTACTTATCAAAAATATACATGTATACTTAAATACATCAAAGCTGCAATATATTATTTTTCTGTATGATGGAAATAACTTCCCTATACTAGTATGTTGATTAAAGCCTATTCAAAGAGGAAATCATCATTGAAATTTTAGCATATTTTTGTTTATGTTGGGTTCTTGAGAAAAAGGAAAAACGCCAATCGTTAATTCTTCCCATCAATTCTCGTTTCAATTTTTTAAACCTCTTTTTCTATCTCGTTTAGATCTTGCACCATCACTACTTAAGCTCTGACGAAGCTGACGTCACCATTTCTGCAAAGGAAGGAAAGCATTCCTACAAACTGAAGAACTTCAGCGAGCTCAGCAGCGAACAGATCGGACGGGCGGTCGGTCGTTACATCTTTAACAGAGCGAAACCGAAACAATGATCTACCAAATGTCAAATGTGCTATTGATGAGAATAAAACAACATAAAACGATTTCTTACTGCCTAAATTGTTTCTTGAGACACTAGTAATATAAAGTTTAAATTCCTTTTCTCATGATAAAATGAGAGTAAATTATGACTTGGAAATAGACAGACTGATATACTATTTCTTTATAATCAGAAATTACATGTTAATGAAACCTCAATCTTAAACACAACACTGGTATATGTTGCTTTAAAAAAATAATTTGCCTGTTTTGCTTAAAAAAATTCAAGATTATATTCACTAATTTATTAAGAATATCGTTAAGTTATATATAAGCTGTCTGTTTTGAAGTAGGTGTTAATACACAACAAATATACTATCATTGATATGCCAAAACGATAAATTACGTGAAAAACTACATGTACTGTCAATGTGAAACAAAGTTTTACGTAATACAAACTCATAATTTAGAACAAGTTTATGTAGACATTATATATTTGAAATAATAATCATACACTCCTCTATCGAGATAGTTGATACGTATCTACTTATGCAAACTAACACTTGAACTCAATGTAATTAAAGAGGGAAATTGAATATGTTTATCTTAAATAAATTTCCGGAATCATTAAATTATATCTGAAAATAAACATCGTTTAAAGGACGTGCGTTTAAAAATTCATAACAAATGTCAGTGTGTATCCTATGTCGTACATCTAAATATCATGCTCAATTCCCATAAAAGAAAAATGCAATATTTGTCCGGAAAATGGAAAGATGATCACAAAAGTAATTTTAATTCTTGCCAACAATTAAGTAGTTTTTTATTTCTCGAAACTAATCGCTCTTTTAATTTATATTTAAAGAATTTTATAAGTTTATGAGTGTTTTAAGCGTTCATGCAAAGTTACAAATCGAGATAGTAATAGGGAAACAAAAAGACAAACCATGTGGTATGGAGCAAATTATTCTACAAAAAACTACAAAGTTTTTTGTCGTTTCCATGATTGAAAAAAAACCCTGCAATAAACAAGTATTTCTAATAAATGATGATGATAAAGAGATGGTACAGTGGTTTTTTTTACATCATTGTCATTCACATTCATAGTGGTTAGTTCAACTGAGGAGTTATCTCCCTTATTTAAATCTGCACATCCAAAGAGACGTCTATCGGCAAGACAGTTATTCGCCGGAAGTACACTAATTTGACGTCTTCAAATATTGACGATGCTGCGCTTTATTTCAAAGCAAACATTTTTTAACTTGTAAAAAATGTATAGGCATCAATCTTGTCGCAACATAAACGGCCAGTATCACTGGCATTACTTTCAACAATTAATTTATTCTTTGTCAGAAGAGTCAAACTTTGCAGTCGGTCAACACAGGGGTTTTCATTGAAACGTCCGAGTAGTCATTCTCAAAGAAAAAGTCCTCGCTGTTCAGTTGTTTTTCTGCCGCAAGTCTCTTGTAATTGAACTGACTGTTTCTTTCCCTACAAGAAACAAACTGACTAATGCTATTTTTCCCTACAACGACAAACCTATCTTATCACTTTAAATTGAAATACTACAACACGACTCCAGTCTTTAAGGTGGCTTTATATAAAAAATAAAATAATCAAAAAATACGTTTTAGAAAATTTTGGAAAGTTAAAAAATTAATTGTTCTCAACGGGAATCGAACTCATGACCTACAGGTTTGTAGTGAACCCACCAACCCACTGCGCTACGGTGTGAGATATCGATGATGGGAAAGAAACTATTTAAAAAATTATACTTGATTTTATTGTTTATTTCGATATATAATACCACACAACGTGAAGGTGTCACATACCACATTACTTGTAAGTAATGAATTTCCAATTATCAAATAAAATCTATTCATTTAACCAATTTTTCAAAAGAGCGGTCCCCATACAATTCGCCTCAGTTAAAATCAGTCAGTACCGGAATTTTATGCTTCCAGGTTTACTTTTTTTGCGTACTGCGTCATCAAAAAGTGGTGTATTGAGCCACCTTAACATAACTTGCAGGGGGAATTTGACAGATTTTACATTACTTTGTTTCACTACGAAATATACTTTTTAGAATAGGAACAATATACCATTATATTATAAGCGACAAGTGAATTGGTAGAAAGTTAAAATACCTCTTTCTCTGGCACATCTTCACTCCAATGACAGTGGCTGATATTGCGAACAATACAATAAGGAAAATGACAACCCAGTCTCTGATTTGTAATTTCCAAATCACTTCTTGGATGTTACTCCTTAAACTTGCCTCGGTACTGTTATCTTGCAATGAAAACTTTTGTGGAATTCTGTGTCGAAAACTTGTATTGACGTATTTCGTGCTATGCGGAAAACTTGTATTGACGTATTTCGTGCCATGCAGAAAACTTGTATTTACGTATTTTGTAACCACATGCGTTGTTTTCGGTGGAGAATAGGTATCAACCGCTTTTAACGCATATGCTTTTGGATTTGTATTGGAGTCAACTGGCGGAGACTGAACATTCGATTTGTCTGGAAAGAGGTAAGAATAGAAAATGCAATTTGATTCATCACACTGACATATATAAAAACACACCTAAATTTCAAAAGTAACAACAAATGAAGTAACCTGGGCCTTTGTTACAACCATTAACTCGGTCACACTCGTCGTCTGGACACGAACACCGGAACCTACAAAGGGCTCCGTACCAAGAATGAGGGCAGGGGCTGGTACAGTTAAATCCATGGGACCCAACACACTCTTAAAAAGATGTTACTGAAATTTGCACTACCTTACATACATGTTGCTTTTATTAAAGATTTTAGCACTTCACTTCAAAATAAATCATTTTTGTAAGAACTTCAAAATATCTCTATATTGATGTAATGTATGCCTTTATTTTCATATTACCTACCATGACATGATTTATTCTGTTCAAAATAACCACTGCAACAGTATCTGGTATCATTTTTTCCACTGAAAAAAATGTACATTGCATCAATTTATGATAACAAAACTAGCTTGAATATGGCATGCCTTTAACTTAAAAAGAAATCCGCAAAGGATTTCAAAGTTGCCAGTGCTTATGATTTTTCGTTAGTCTTAACTTAAACGATAAAACAGTCAATCATACTATCACCCTGATCGTGAAAATGTTAACCTTCAAATAAAACTCAGAATATGGTAAATCATTTTTTTTTCTTGCCAAGAGGAAAATGTTGCATAATGAATATAATATTTTTCTTCCACCCTCCCAAGAAACTTACTTTTGAATTTTGCATCCATTGCGAGTTCCGGGCAAGATGGACGAGCTACAAGAATAAAAACATAGAACGATGATTACAAAAAACAAATATTTGTTCGATACCATGACTTTAATTTTCATCCTCATACGTATGAATACAAACGTGACCTTTACTATGTAATTAAAATGAAATATTATTTCCTTATTTATTTGTTATTTTTGGGCGAGATCATATCAATCAAAAAATCAATTAAATCAATTTAAGGATCAGTCAGATCTACACAAGATTAATGTCAACATCCGTTAAGTTTTAAATACATGTATTAGTAACCTTTCAGGTCCAAATTGTTCATTTTTTCTCCCTCGACATGGTCCCATAAGACCTAGTTTACTTTACCCTTTGTGCTGTCGATGCTGTCTGGATTTCTTATAAATAAAACTGTTACGTTGGATTTTTTTTAGGAAAAAACCTCAAGGCACAAAGAGATTCAAATTTCGTAAACCATCTCAATTTATTTGGCATACATATTTTTTTTTCATAATTAGGATCATTCTGCCAAATCATGTTATCTACAATTGTTTTACCTATACTACACCACACAGTTAAAAACCGAGATTGAAGTTTTTATTTTAATATATTCTTAACAGAAAATAGCACTATAAAAAACATTATTCATATAATAAATATATGTACAATCGAACAATGGAGATATTCCAGTAAGTAGAACATACAAGAATGTTAATGACAATGAAACAATTAAACCACACTTACTTCAAAGTTATCCATATATTCATTATTCGTAGGCAACGTTAATGAAATATACATGCATAAAGATTGCTCTTATACAAACACAAAACTATCTTTGAAAATCATTTGATATACTGTTATGATTTTTACTTAATCATTAAATTCAAAAGTGTTGAAGGTTACAGTATATCTTAAAAATTTATTAATACCAATGAAAAAAATTATATCGCAGAAAAGAGTGTATTTTTAGCTTATAAAAAAGTCAATTTAAACATAAAGACCGTGGTATTTAAATTTTTAAAAACGTCTCTGAAAACACAAATGTAGAAAATTGAATTTATATATCAAGCAGGGGGGATATGCATCCAAATAAAGATATGAATACTTTATCTAGGCCGAAGCTAAACCTCAGAATACTCGGGTGATTACAACATTTAGCATGCAAGTTTGGTCTGTCCAATGTTAGGTGGGCGATGTAACATAATAGTGTCAAACATTTTGAATTATTATTATAAGCTATTCTTACACACTAAACTTCATGCAAAAGTGATCAATAGATCGTAGGCGAGACCTTTTGTTATTTCGACAGTCAAAAAGTCACCAGATGTAGCAATGCATTAAAATGCTTAAAAAATAATCACAAAACGATATCATTACCAAATGAAACAGGAAAAATTCCAAATCCGTCAGAAATTTTACTTTTTTGGTAAACTTGTCTAATAATTTAAGTGCTTTTAAATATATTTAAATTATGCAAAGCATGTTTGATAACTTTTAAGATTAGTAGAGAGCCGGAATAGAAATCCTGAAACACAGTATTTGCAAGAAATATGAAAACATTAAAACAACATAGAGACCTTTGCAAGTCTATCAATATTGATTTGAAAATCATAAAAAATAATCATAGAACTCATAAATTTATATACAAATATATGACATAGTCAACTCTTATCGAGATAATTACATGTAGTCAACACAAAAGTGTTTATTGATATAATAGTTCTCTCTGATGAAAGTATAGTCTTCTTCAGCTTGTTGCCTGCGTGTCCCAAGATTTGAGTAATATCTGTTCTCTCGCCTTGAAAAAAACATAAATATACATAAAACTATTAAAAGAATGAATTACTGGCTAAATATAACGTATATAATTATAGAGGTATCAGATTTATTTACCGCCATTTGTACCATGCTCCAGTCACAGTGATGATTATGAGGAACACGATGGCAATAACGATAACAATCCGATCCCAGGAACTTAATATAGCCAGGAAGTCTAGGATGTTTTGCCATCTACTGTAGATTCCTTATTTTACGCGAGTACTTTATTCTGCGATTCAACGGTTTTCGATCCATTAAATCTCGAGAACATAAAATCGCGAATCCCGAAATTATCTCATGGTTTCGAGTAGTTTACATGTGTCCAAAAATTAAAAGCGAGATTTTGAAATTTGGGAGATGGGCCTCTCGCGATTTTCAGCAGATATGAACTTCTCGCGTTTAATTAAGAATTTACAGTACCTTTTAAAGTGTCACCCTTAGAGGCATTTTCTCGAACATTTGTATTTGTATCTAGTGAAGATGAGGTATTTGTATCAACTTTTGCATATTGTGGGACGAAATGTGAATCAGATTCTGTTGCTGCATAAAAGAAAAAGATTAATAATAATGTTTTTACATTAATTCTTATTAATAGATGAACTAGAAATACATAATTTAAATTCAACAGATAAGACAAAGCATTTAGTGTAATGCATGATTAATTGCGCCTTGAAAAGTACGCTTGACCTTGTCTACAACCATTAATGGGGTCACATGAATCGTCCGGACAATAGCACTTCAATTTACAAAGTCGTCCAAACCAAGAGAAAGGGCAGGGACTGGAGCAATTTAATCCATGGGACCCAACACACTCTGAAATTGATTAAGGTATAATGAAGATAAATGAAGAATCCTATATTTGTCTGTATCTGTTGTTCAAAACTTCATTAAATGGTATATTCAGAAAATGTTTCATATAATTTTAACACTTCATTTATTAAAAAACAACTGAAATGCCCATTTTCTGAGCTAGATCTTTACCACAACACCATGTATTAATACTGGCCAGTCATTAACTTACTTTTGAAGACGTTCATTAGAAATTCATGCATAACTAGCAACATCAACATAACGACAGCACTTTCTGACTGACAGACTAAATCCACAAATGTTTGATATTATTTATACGTAAATCAAATAAATAAAGAGTTTCCCTCATTTAATCGGCTATGTAATCCACTAGCTGATTGAATGCCATTTGAAATTTCGTGTAAGTTGACTCTTTATAAATATTAATGTTATTTTCAAGAAAATGCAAAATTTTAATGATTATTCGAAACACTGAACATATCATTTAAATGTATGTGGTATTTTTCAACATTAAGAAACTATTCTTTAGATATTGAACGTATCTTTATTTTGATATCAAACAATAATTGAGTTTGAATAATATAGACACATAATTTTTGGGAGTTGATTTTAATTAACTCTCCTATGCAGTTACTCTGGCAAACCGAAAGTGAAACAGTGTTTGGACCTAAGCACAAATCATCATCGCTTACAAGATCGACTTAGTTCTTGAAAATAATAGAAAAATTTAAAGTGATGTATGCTGAAGCATTGTTTTTCAAGGAAACTTATCAATAAACACTTTGAAAATAGTCCGATTTTATATAATACGAACAACTAAGATATTTTTATAGTCTCATGTATTCCTACGCCAGAGTTTAATATAGCCTCGTTCAACCAAACGCTCGGCTGTCTCCGTAAATCTCCGACAAGCAGAAAGGCTTTCTTGCTTGTCGGAGATGAACGGAGACAACCGAGCGTCTGGTTGAACGAGACTAGAGTTCGATATCAATGAATAGTGCTTGGATCCATAAATTTTTTAGAATTGCTTCCATTACTTAAGAAATAAAGTACAAGTTTTCGTGAATGTTGCAGAATAACCTCCGAGGTCGAGAAATGTTGTTTTAAAATATTTCAAACAACATTTCGAGACCGAGGAGGTTATCCTGCAACATTCACGATAACAAGAACTTTATTTCTATTCTACTAACAGCCCAGTATTTCTACAGATCGTTTCTCCTATAGAGAGACGATCTAGGTCATTTTGACGGCTGTTCCGTGTAACCCCAACGGTTTTGTTAGTAATGTTTACATGTGTATCGATCAAAGGAATCACATGCAGACGACAGAATTTTTCTTTGGATTTTTAATACTCTTCACTTATTTATAAAATATCTTTGACTCATGTTCTTAATATTTTAAGGGCAATTTAATACGATTATTACTACTACACGTGATATATTTTATGTAAAAACACGCAGTGAAAATGTGGTAGGGAGGTCCTAGGAACAGCCGCATTGATCTCTTAAAAATAAACATTTGAAGCAATACACATCGTTTTGACTGGAACTAACACGTGAAATTGACATGATTTTAAAAAAAATTACGGTTTGAAGTCGTACTTTCATGATCAGTGCGAGACAAATAGGTATTTCTGATCTGATAATTTACTGATGACGTTCGTGGTATATTGGAGAATAATGTCCGCGGCATCTCTTTGATCTCGGCAATAACTGTAGTAGAATTATACATAGTTTAAAATCTATCTTTAAATATTACACAACATGATTCATATGGGGTTTCTCGAAATTCTTGTTTGAAAAGTCTAAATTTCATATAATAAAAAAGTGCGTCATTCAAATACAGACTAGAAACTAATTGCCATGCAAGATAAGTTGATTTTAAAATAAATAATAATCGATTGAATCAACTCCCGTCAGTACTTCAGTACTTTGATTAATCTTAGAAATCTACTTTTCATTTGTAGGTTGAGTTGATTCTATAATCATACAATCTATCCATTCCATTTCATTATAGTACAATACCTAACAATTTATTTCCATTATTATATAATAAAAGAATCAATGAAAATTTATAAATTCATTCATAAGCATATATCAATAGCAATATAAATCTAAGATGTTTTACGAGTAACATAGAATGAGTACTTCATGAAACACATGTGAAAGTATACTCTGAATAACCGTACATGAACAATCTAAAAATTTACTTAGATAATTCACGATAAACAAGATAAAATATATTGTAAATGCACTCTAATTGATGAATTTTTGCACTGATGAAGCTTAAGTGTCCGTTGTATCAGCATTGTTTAAGGTAATGAAAAGCTATACTTCACATGATGATTAATATGTTCTAAACGAATCTTGTTTGAGTAAAATTGTTACTTGTTTTGAATGAAAAAAATCGACAAACAAATTCAAAGTAAATTACGGGATTGCGTGATGACTTTATAGCTACCAAAAGTCCATCTATGACTAAAGACACCTATTTGACTTTGGTAAAACATTTTCAAGAATTAAAAATAATAATTTCTGTATTTTCCTTTTTCATTTCTTAGAAAAATGACATAACGAAAACAACGGATCAGACGCGACATCCAAAAACAACTATTAATGAAACGCTCTTTATTGGCAATCTTTAATATGTTTTACGATGCGACCGTTGGGGCGAGCGCAGCATGTGATCAAACAATGAATTATGATAAATCAATGAAAATAAAATTAACAACGTACATAAATTTGATTGCAAAATTAAATAAAACATACCTATTTTTTCAGTAAATTTACATTATTCATAGTTTATAAGATTTGTTATTTATTTATTTATAAATAGAACAATAGTTCAATCTCAGATACAATGTTGTTGAATAATAAAGATTTTAATAATGTTCATTGCACTCCATGTCCTCTTTTAAAGTGATTGTAACGTATGTCAGTTCATCCCCTTTTTTGCAGTAGACTTTTTTTTCTTAAACTTACATTCAAAAATTGAGTTATCATAACCCCCCCCCCCCATGTTAAAAAAAATAAAATTTTCAATTTACACATAGAAAATCGACTAATCATGGAGTTGCCCTCTCCACTTATAAAAAAAAATTAATGTTTATTTTTTTTTTTTAATTTACGCTTAAAAATATTTGCTTATCATATTAAAAGAACATGGTGTCCCCTCCCCCACCCCACCCCCGCATGTAATAAATGGAAGTGAAAATAAAGAGACCATTGAACTGCTAAAGAGATGAAGGATTAGAATTTTCATGATTTTTTTTCTATTTGCTTGCAAAGATTTTTTGGATGAGGCTGCCATCTACCCATCCACCCACCCACCCCCTTTTTAAAAAAGGCCATGCTACGTGTACGTTCCAGGAATTTACCGTAATTTTAGTAAATAAAATAAATGTGAGCATTCATCCAAATGAGTGCAATTTACGACTGTTTCCTGTGTCTGAAGAAATGTCCTTATTCTTCAGCTGTTCTTTAGCTTACCCTTTGTAAGATTTTGAGAGGATGTTGGTCATTTCAGCAGATTTACAATAACTTCAATAAGATTAATTTCCCCTTATCAGTGCTTATTGTGACGTCAAAGCTGACGTTGGTTAAGTGTCGCCTGACTCTTTAAAACTCCCTGAGAAGTAAAAGTACGCGAAGTATACTGTTTTATTTACTTAAAAAACATGACGTACTTAAAATTACACATTACAGACATGCTTCTCAAAAGTTGTACTTTGATTCTAGCGAGAACGTGAAGTTGGAAACCATTGGTACTATGAATTGTGGGTCAAAATTTACTGACGCCGAAAAAATCTATCGGATCAATGTGTTAACCTAGCGCATCATGGAAAATATGCCAGCAGAGCAGTTGCTATTCATAACGCCATGTTCACTAAATAATCGTTGTTTATTACTTATATTTGCATTTTACCACTCGCAAATACCATGTATTAGCCTAGACCTTGACATTTAGCTATTACATCAAAAGTAAACATTCAGACTGTAATGTATCTTTTTAATTCACATAGATTTGTTAACAGAATCAATGATATGTTATAACAGTAATTCCTTTAAAATGTTATCAAAAACATGTTTAAATATTACATGTAAATACGTCAATTTTAATGGAGTTGGAGAAAAACACATGATGTATCGTATAGTGGTTTAAATCTATAACGTCATGGAAAAGTATATATAACGTTACACCTTTATGACGTCATAGTATACTGACAGAGCAATTGCGATTATAGAGAAATAATTGCAGCTCCTCCGTATGGGCTTACAGTGGGAAAGAACAATGGAAATGCAAATATATTGTTATTGTTTTTATATTGTCTTGCTGATTCTCGTGAGAGTGTGAAGTGATAAAAATTGCCATGATTACAGGGAACTACTGGGACGATTAAAACAATGCATTACTGGTCCGATTTACGGACGCCAAAAAAATCCGTTGAATGAATGTGCAACTATAGTCCGAGTGTTCTATTCACACATGCCTTACCGGTAGAGCACGCTTCGCGCCGCCTCGCTGCGCTCGCTATAAAAATGATACGATAAGGTTATCAAGATTTCCTAATCTGATTTTGTGTTTTCTAAATGAAAACTCCTTTGAAACGTCACTTTTTCCTTTTTTTATGAGTCTTTGCTTAAAACTACCCTTCCCTTAAAAGCAAATCATTTAGCATAGATTCTGTGGAATCCGAATAGTGTCATGTAGTTCACTATCGCATCATCGCACCATCGAAGTTTGCGTCGATAGAGCAATGGTACGGTAATGCGATGACAATGAAGCGATGATGCGACGACGATGAAGCGATAGCGCGATAACGATGATGCGATGGCATGACAATGCGATTGCGATGGTGCACGATGAAGCGATTACGCGATGATACGATAGCAATAACGCGATGGTGCAGTAGCAATGATGCGATGCTCTAACGTGTCATGGTTAGTTCTTTATCGCGTCTTCGTGTTATCGCACCATCGCAATATTGACTGTTTTGCGCATGCGCCATTGAAATTAGAATACGCGCCAGTCATTGAATGAACGAACGGATTTTATAAGAGAAACTAATATCACTAATCTCTTATAATAATTAGGTATAACAAATTAACCCTGTCCTTGATGCTAGATATAAAAAAATATAAAAGAATTAAATTATAGGTAAAAAAAAAACCCAAAGAAAAACAAACACATACGTTTCATATATTGAGCAAAATAAGATTTTTTTAATTCTAGTATAACAGTCAGCTATCAGATTGGATAAATAATGTGTCTTTTAATATTTTAAATCAGTACTTATTGTTAAAGCTCTTTAGGGAGAAGTACATATTCTACATATATATTCATTGTAACTGTTGGAGTTACCTTCAATTGAATCTTTCATAAAAATGCTTTGTGTACATAATATAAATTATGATATTGCAATAGTTTTATACATTGTACTTTCATTTAAATTAAGATGAAAATGATGTACAAGTTAATTACATTATAGTTATTTTTCTTAGGAAATATTTCCAGGGTTTATATCTATACATACAAAACCAACCATCTACACGTTACTTTGTCCGTAATAAATTTATTTCATCTTAAATCCTATTTTTAAAAAAGTCGATAGAGCGATGATGCGATGACACGATGACATTGACGCGATAACACCATCACATCATCGTCATCGCATTGTCGCACCGTCGCATCATCGTCATTGCGTTATCGCATCATCATTTCATCGTCATCACACCATCGCTTGATCGTCATCGAATCATCGCACTATTGATGCAAACGTGCGATGATGCGATAGTGAACTACAGGGCCCTATCTGGATTCAATAAGTTACGATTATAAAGCATCTTTGCGATTAGTAACTGATAAACATAGCTTGTTAACGTCGAAATGTTGTAAGACTTGACTTCAAGTAAAATATTGAACCGTTCAGGTCATTAGAAATGCATTACTTAAGCACTGAAAGACACAAAACTGAAAAAATAAAATTTGACTTAAATCGTGACCATGTCCCTTTAATAATAAAATTTATACAGTAAATAGAGTAGTATATCCCGAGTCAAGGTCGCAGATTTTAGATAAAGCATGTCTAAATAAGCGATATATCGTGAGATTGTAATTCAAAAAATGACTCCGAATGTCCTTATTTCTTTTAATGCAATCGGCACGAACACAAATCAGAATCTATCGCTTGACATTTATCTTAAAAAATTTTAAAGGTGCATGGTCACGATTTCGGTCAAAAGAGTTATTTTTAATGTTACCAATGCTTCTGTATGGCATTTTTAATAGGAAACTAAAATTTGAGTGTCATTCGTTGAGTTATAAGCGAGTTACAGAGCCTACAATTCTTTGCTAGATAAACAAAGCTCTTGTTTACAAATTGAACGTTGAGGCGCAAATTCCTGTTTTACCCTCAAAAAGTATGTGTTAAACAATAGGAACTGTTTAAGTATGCTTAAAATGAATAAGAAGATAGAAAAATAGCTTGAAAAATATTTTTTACATGTATATTGAACCTATGTAAAGAAAAACAAGGCATGAGCCTGGTTTTTTGCTCACAACGAATTGTGAGCCCTGTATCTTGCATATAACTCTACGACTGACTCTCAAATTTCATTTGATCATTAGAAATACATTTCTTTAGCATTGTAAATAATAAAACAGAAAAATAGAATTTGAACAAAATCTTGACCATGCAGCATAAAAGATTAAGAAATCTTTTCCTCGAAGATTTATGATTATAAATTATTTCTATATCATTCACATTTGCTAATAATATCACTTGGTCAGTGTATTGTAGGCCATAATTTTAAAGAATAAACATGTAAAAACAAAGTTAGTAAGAAAAGTATTAAGAGAAGCAATATTTTATCCTGTAAATTTTTCTACTCGCATGTCTATCCGTATAATTGTGTTCGACAATAATATTTAGGATGGTCTAGTCAATCCTTGAAATGAGAGTTTGTGTTAGTGTCTGTTTAATTTAAGGTCAATTAAAAATATTTGTTTTAAAATCGGTATCATATGTCAACAGAAGTATGACATCAAGGCCCTTTTTTACCAATTGAAAGAGTGTAAAGTTGAACAATAAATATTTTCATTTTAGTAACCAGCATTAAAAACATATGATATCAGATACATATACTGTTACATGCCAAAAACTTATGGTGTTTTCGTGAACAATATATGACCCAAGGGAGGAAATATTATTATACGACACATTAATTTTAACATATCCTGTTTATCATAAAACTGTATTTAAATTAAAAAAAAACCACTTCCCACTTGGGAAAGTCAAAGTTTTGTAAAACAGCGTTCCGGTGCTAGAATTTTTATTTTTAATACCTAAAAACCACTTGAAAGATTTTGAGTGAATGTGCAATACTAAGTTAAAAACAATCTGAACCGGTTATCGTGTACTATAACTCTGCCTTGTGCCAAAACGAGAACTTTTAACAGGTGGAAGACAGACCAGTTCTAGTTTTTTTTAAATTGTAGCTTCAATATATTGAAATAAGTTATGTTTAAGTGTTTTACGATGTATTTCCCTGTTGTGAATGAAACGCAATGTATATCCCGTCAAAATATTCTAAAAAAGTTTAAAATATTCTGCAGAATAATTGTAAACATAACCTAATTTCAAAATTAAATATTAATTTGTAGCAATGTTCCCGATTAATCGTTGGATAAACTTTCACAATATTCATGCTTATCTATATATTGGTTTCTCTCAAAATGATTTAAACAGACAATCAAAATTAACAAAATATTTTTGCAACAGGCATGTTTCTATTAAAAAGGGGGAAATCATTGGCACTTAAAAGAAGAAAACATACTTTTTGTGATTTTATTTTTTCATACATGAATATTTTTTTCCCGTACATGAATAAAATGATTTGCAACATAAAAGCAGCTGGCACTGGTGTCTAATCATGGTCCTGCAGCGTCACAACTCTTTCTTACACGTTTTGCCAAATACATTAAAACCTAAAGGCTTTTACAGGTTAAGGTGAACATTTGAACTGTGGTTTCTTTAGGAATAATTATTGAGAGGCAAAGAAGATCTCGTAAAAATCAAACGTTTGAGTACCTTCGAATGCTACATGTGTAGTATATATGCCTTTAAAAAACGCTGGTAGCCGTTATGTGCATAATTAGATGTTGAAAGAATTTAACCATCTTGAAACACACGCTGAATTATGTTTTTCAATCTATTTGTGTTAAAAAATTGTACACGGTAACTTATTTACTGTAGTATAAAATTGAAAACAAAATATATTTTTAACATGTAAATGTGAACATAATTAATACCTAACAGAAATGAAATGTTACATTATAACTTTCCTTGAGGTTTTGGTATCATTAGGACTCTGAAATGAGACATTCTAACGTTTTATAGCACAGATGTACCCATATGAACAATTTCATATCGTACTCTTAAACGATATTACAAATAAAATCGACTTTTTGTTAAGTTTTAATCAACAGCTTATATCAAGATTACCAAATCAAAAAGTGAATGAAACAGCAGAATAGAAACAAAGAGGAAATCAATATAAATCCCTCAAACCATCACGATAGGTTGGCACCACATGCAGTAGGTTTAACGCATTGAATAAATTGGAGTATGATTCAAGGAGGAACAAATATATAGCGTTTCCTCAAAAATGGTTGAATAACTTATTAGAACTTCAATGGAAACTGATTCATTGTATGAGAATAATTATGGGAATATTGCAACATTGCTCAAAAACAGTTGACACTCTGGATATTATATAATTGTACCGATACATCGAGCGATGACAATATTGATTATATCCAATATATGAAATATGTAAATGAAATGATAAAACAATATGTTATGATAATCTGTTATGATAATCTTAATATCTAAATATAGCGACGGGGAAATTACCCATGTGAAAGTTTGACAACGACTCTGTCTTGTGTAATTGTGTAACCCAGGCAGTAGACAGAACACCAGTGAGGGGTCATACTATGAATCAATTCAATATACTAGTATACGAAAAACCCGAAACATTCAGAACAAATAGTCGAGTTTAATCTTATTCATACGATGTATAATGTATAGAAGTATTTACTTAACCATAAACAAAATAAATCTTTCAATCAAACAATTAATTTTATATTTGACTGAATATTTTATTGACAAATGGTGTATTCTTTTGGATTTCAAACAACTTATAATGCTCGATTAAAGGCCAAAGTATTAACATTATAACACTTAACCTTCAGATTTACCATTTTAATAAATCGTCCCATTGAAGTATTGGATATGTTCAGTACTAAAATTCAAATTTAAAGAAATGCAAAG
This sequence comes from Magallana angulata, assembly GCF_025612915.1. NCBI lineage: Eukaryota > Metazoa > Mollusca > Bivalvia > Ostreida > Ostreidae > Magallana > Magallana angulata. The sequence continues at coordinate 22,014,286 of NC_069116.1, read as the reverse complement.
CAAAATGATTGAAAAATCAAATTCATATTACAAAAACAAACATATGGAAGAAATCACACAGCTTTGAAGAGAATATTCACAAACAGATTCATTGGTATAGTAACATGTCTGTCATAAACACACATACAAAAAAATTTAACAATTACTTGTTCTTTTGAAATATGATACAAATCATGAATGCATGAATGAATTGTTGCACCTTCAGTCAAGATTATGTCGATTTCCCAAAGACTCTAAATAATGCGAATCTGCAACTTAGGTGATGCCTGTCGAGTGCTTCTAAATCAGTAACTTGAATATGTACATGTGATGTAGTCATTAGGGTAACATTTCCTTATAGTCAAATCATCCACACTGACACTGTGTATCGTTATAGATAAAAAGTAAAAAAAAAATACATTACATGTTTTAATCAATATTAACCATGTTATATACAAATTTATATAAATATAACTGATTCTTGTTTTTGAACCGCTGTTCTTTATTTGATGGGAACCAACTTTGTACCATATGTTTAACATTTTGGTTAATATGAAGCGAAATTATTTTTAAACTTCAAAAACGGCATTCGTTTAGGAATATGTGGATGCCATGATGCTTTTGCTATGTACAATAGAACACTACCATTCTTGTAGCAAAACACAACACGAATGAAACTACATTGTATTTGGTTTTAGTACTCTTTGATGCTTCAATTCTTGCAGCCAGTCGACGCCGCCTTTACCGTTGATATCTCCGTGTATTCATTTTCATTGATGCAGGAATAGTCGCCGGAATATCGTTGTGTAGACTTACAATAATCATGCTGATCTTCATGCTGGTCTCCATATTTCTCCATTACTCTGATAGAAAAAAAATAAACATTTAAATAAGAAAACATATACTTTTCTTCGTAAAAATGATGTTTCCATGTCAAATACTGTTTCAAAAAATTAACTATTTGGTTAACATACTTCTTTTTCCTGCACTTTTTAACTCCAATCACAACGAAGATGATGAGCAATACACCGGTAAGCGACGTTATGATCCAGTCCCGAATCCCTGCTGTTTCGACCATTTCTTTGATATTTCCCCATAAACTTGTATCAGTGGCATTTCCTGGCGAATATGGGCCTTGTATAATACTGGCATTGGTGTCAAGGGGATTACTTGTTGAAAGGTCGAAAGACAGCTCTCGTGAACTTCCACTGCTTTTGTTCAGTAGAATACTTGACTTTGTGTCTTTTGTTAACTCGGGATTAATGGATAATGCTATTGGGTGTGCTAAATAGGCTGCTAAAAAAACCCAAACAAAATTATATGCATGTGCTAAACTATATATAAGCAATTATATTTTAAAAATGTTTTTAAAATCAAAACTAATTCATTTATTGTACAAACATATATACATTGTAATGTGTTGTTCTACGGAAAATTTTACCGTTTATACAGCCTTCCTTTGGATCACACTTGTCGTTGGCCGAACACGTGCACTTATTCGTACAAACTAGTCCATACCACCCTTCTGGACAGGGGTCGGTGCAATTAAGTCCATAGGATCCGTTGCATTCTTAAATGAAATACCTCATTGAAATATCAGTACAACAAAGCAGTGATGTTGAAGGGATGTCTTTGTTAAGAATCACTTTTCTTAATGATTAAATTTTTAAATGTGTGCAATTTCCAATCTTTATTGATTACTACTGTTTACACTATATAAAATTTCCTTTGAAGCATTACGATAATTTTACGTGCTTTAATCACTTGTATGCACTATGAAATAAAATGTAATGAGATGTACAAACCACAAATGATCAATTATCATATGCAACAGTTGTAAATACACACGCGCACGTATTTATTTATTTGTGAAGCATGCAGAAGTTTTACCCGATTTAACGATAAAGAACAGCATGTATTACCTTTTTTAGTGATTAAATGAATACAGAAAAATGATTAAAAAAGACATGAATTTCAGACAAATGATAAAACAGGCAAGTTTCAATACACGACTTGTTTTGTAGGCATTGCCTAGTTTTTACACGGGTTACGTCGTAAATTGAACATTAAAAGAAAAGAGGTTATCACCATTTTAGTACATAATTTTTACTGATATTCTGCATTCCATTTTCCAAAATATTACCTACCATGACATTCATTATTCACTTCATAAAATCCACTGCAGCAGTACCTGGTTCCACTTAAAATGAGATAACAATTAAGTGAAACAACCAGTTAATTATTTGTTCGAGTTCATTATACGACGAAAAAAAGATGCGTAGCTAATGAACTAGATTGAAATTCTTAAAAATATGGGATTTTTTTTGCTTAGTCTGTTTTGATGATGCAGTCAAGAGATTCTATGAATTTTTTATTTTATTTTTTTTTTTTTACATGTAATTATTTAATTTGATTGACGATTCATAAGGAAAAAAATTGGTCAAAGTCAACTTAACGATATATTCCGTCTTAATGCTTCCCTTTTTATATGTTCTTTGCAAGTTTGAAATTGTCTTATAGAATACAAAATGAAAGAGTTCTACATGATATAATTTTAATTAAACTGAAAATTAATTTAAAACTCTTATTAAACATTATATAATTCAAATTTTGATAAGATACTACTAGTCTTCTTCCGTTATGAGAATATATCATTAAAAATTATTACAAATATAATAAATTGAAACTTTTCTTATTTCAGATTTTGAGAAATTTTCAGTTCATTTTAGATCAATTAACAGCATATTAAATCAAGCTATCATGTTTTAGGAATTTTTCTGGACAAATGATCAAATCAAAAACCCTTTTAAAAAACCTCAAAACTCTTTTCCCCAGAAAATTATTTAAAGGAATATTAAAATTTATATAACTGTAGCCGATTTTAGATTTTTTGGGGGAAATATTCATTGGTTTTATACCGGGAGTCACTAACAATCTTAACCCATTCGTTATCCTTTTAAAAACTGTATTTCTTTGTAAAAATATTGTTACTCAAAAGTGGCTGATTTTATTGCGTTTTTAAAAAAAAAAAACCACGGTGATTCTGGTGAACACTAAACATGTTCTTATAGTAAACGTTAAAAAAATCTATGCCAAACTTTGTGTTGAAACATCCTAGTCAGCCAATGTTCATCGGGGCAGTTTCGGCTCAGTTATTTATAGAATATAATGTAATCAATACACTAAATTTAAATTGAGGGTAAACCATGCACCTCGTGTCCTGGATCCCCAAAGTTTTACTTAAGAATGATTTTTATTAAAACTTACTTTCCGAATTTACATCCATTTATTGTTCCAGGAGCGATCATCGAAAAAGCTGAATAAGAACACTGAGAAATGGTGAAAAACATCACAAACAAATGCATAATCATTTTTTTTTTATTTCATTGAGTGATTGTCTCAATGAAATTTTGTCATAACTTTTCAATTGCTTTGTCAAGGATATTATATACAATATTAAAACTGAAAAAGAGGAACTTCCGTGTTTTTATATTCGTGCAATGAAACATGGATTTATTCAAAGCCAAAAAATCTGTCGGGAAGTTCCGCAGAGAAAATTTGTTAATATAGACCTTGAGATCAAGAGTGGTTCATTTTCCAGCATGTATTTTCGTTTCAATATAAGTGAACATTTTGAATGACCATAGTAATATAAAATGATTGTTTCACATATTATTTTTAGAGTTGGGTTTTTTTTTTTTTTATATCTAATTGCCAATTTTGAGATATAAAACACATTTATCACAGTTGGTTTGTGAAAAAGAAAAAAGAAAAATGAAGAGCGATTATATTTTTTTTCGTGGTTATTTGTAGATTGGCAATTACATTTCTTTTTTAATATAGTATCTTGTTCAATACTTGAAGGCCAAGAACTTTTCCGTCCAGGTAGGAAAAATGGCATACGAATTTGGCATTATGGCGTAAAGTGTTTGCTTCTAGAAACTTCTTGATCATAACATACGTCACACGTTATAATTAACAATAAAGAACATCTTTCATGCTCTTCATGAATGGGACATTGATTACTGTTACAAATCAATATCGAAAATGAAATAAGATTTTATCACATTTTTGCTATTTTAGAAACCATTCCCTACTTAGCTCAGAGGGATAAGAATATTGCCTTTTAAGGTACCAGAGGGAACATTAATGCCTTTGTGTTGGTTTTTTAAGCTTAAATTCATATAAAAAGCAACAGCTCATAGGTATGAGTATAATAGATAGTCACTGTGACTCTAGTATTGTAAAAGTTTTCATGATAAATTTATTCATTTATCAATTCTCTATGTCATATAAGGTTTAATAGTGCAGCAATGCCCGTGAACAATGCTTTCTAAGACAAATCACAATTCTACATAATGTCAGAGACAACTGTTGGAATAACATTCACCTGGTCCTGCTTTATATAAATTCTTGTTTACTTTTATCATAAAATTATTCTAATGTTCCTTTATTTTGTCTTGGACGTATCGCAAAGAAGGGAGGTAAAATATTAATGTTGTACAGCTGATTTAATCAGACTCTTAATATATTTTCTGTGCCTCTGGATTGATTAACTAACTATTGGGCTTGTTAAAGAAAATTCATTAAAAGCACTGCGCGGACCATACATTTCACAAAACCACCAACATGATGTGAATATACTGTATAACACTTCAAATTCTACAATGGAAAACCCAAACGAAATGTAAATACAAAAGAATTAAATTTAATCTTAGAGTATTTTTATCTCACTTCCTTATCGGATAAAGAAAAATATATGTAAAAGTATCATTCGTACATCGAAGTATCATACTAAAAATAGCGTTTGCAAATATAATTATTTTTTTATTGTTATATAATATGAAATATCAATTTTGCTAGGTATTATGTAAAGCTTAGTTTGTTCCTTTATAACATATAATTGACATCTACCGAGTATCAAGTTTTCTTATGGAAACTTGATGTAATTCAAATCTCTGTAGACTGAAATATTCACGACCTTTATCTATTGGTCGAAATTTACATGCACAGCGACCAAAATAAAATTCACTGACTGCACGTAATAATCATAATGATTTCAGACTCAAATACCCATAGAAGACGATTTAGCTGGTCTGCAAAGAAATTCAAAAATGTGTATGAGATACTTCCCTTCAACATGTGAATGCATTAAATTTGCCAGGTTGTTGCACATATACTGGAAACATATCTCTTAACACACGAAATGTATGATGATTTCGCTTTATAGTAACAATTTTCCCCAAAAGAAATAAATTGAATTGGTACAAAAACCATTAATCATTGCGTGGCAAATCTGACTGACTTTACCATTCATCTTGACACTCTCGTTTACTCATACTAACTTTGTATCCAAGATAGAGTTATCTCTCTTATCAAAGAATCTAACCAACCTGCTTTCTGGTATTTGAATGGGGAGATAAGTGATATGAAGGCACATTGAGCATTGACAGTGCTTCACTTTTAATTTTTTGAAATAAAAAATCTTAAACTGACACTATTTTGAATGTGAATATATTCTATAAATGTGCATTACATTTTATAGTGACTTTTTAATCAACATTTTTTTTAATCACCGCGGTTTAGAATTTTTAAAAAAGAATTTTAAACTGGTGAAAATAATCTGATTAAAAAGTACACTTTTCGACTGGCAGATCACATCTTTTTTTTACTGTTAAATATCAAATGTATAATTTTTACAATGTCGAAAATAGCTACGTATACTGTAGGAGGTATATTATTTCTTTCACAAAGCGGCCAAGTAAGGTTACCGCGACTTCTCGAGCCTTTCCAATGCTAGTAATCGGAGGAACAACTTCCAGTTTTGCAGGCGTCAGTGACAGCCCTCTTTTAAAGAAACTCAAATAAAAATGATTAAACTCTATTATCTGTTAAACTCAATTAAACATCAGTTGTACTGATCGTTCATCCGTCTGTCTGTTCGTCTGTAAAATCTTTATAGTATTGCCTTTTTCTCTAAAACCATGAACTAAGCCAAATTTAAACAAACCTGGTTCAAAGCATCCTAATGGTAAGAAGACTCTAAATTGTTTAAAAAAGGGTAAAATCCTTTTGAAATGGGAGATATTCACGAAATTGTAAAAAACAAAAATGTGTGTCTTTTATAATCTTATTATTAAGAACCACGGCATCGGACATGCCAAAATTAAAAGTAAAACTGCTATGTAAAATGAAAATTTTCGTTGTTAAAACGGGATCCCAAGACTAATACTAGGGTTTTAAGTTTAACATAGAAATACTAACTCCAAGAACTACAATGCATGCAACAATCCCTTTTTAACAGTCCAATCATCCTCATATGATAAATTAATCAAACCGTGACCCCTGGACCAATACTGGGGGCACAGGAGGTGTTCAGAGTTTAACACAAAATAAATAGGCCGAAGGGAAAATGTTTCAAAATTTTTTACTCTTGAAAATACTATATTACAATTTGTGATATAATTATGCAAGCATCTTCACGGTCTTACATGTACATCCCAGTCCCTTTGATCTACATTTGGTGGTTTAGAAGTACTGATAGTATTCATTACTTTGAATACGATATCATCAAACTTTAATAGTTGGGGTACCTTACATTAAATAAAACAAATCTCAGTATATGAGGTCACAAAAGTAGTTTTTCATGTATTTCATGTATTGCTTTGATGCATAGGCAAATCTTGGAATGTATGAGAATTTCTGATAGTATAACAATTGTTTTAGAAGAAAGCAATATACAAAACTATTGTAAGGGTAAACAATGTAGCACATCCATGGAGGCCTCTTGTTGATAGTTGTAACACTTTTTTCTTCAACAAGTAATAGTTTTCCAAAAAACTTGCCTGACTAAAAAAATTTATTCAGTGGAGGCATGCATGTATCAATTAGACTACTGGGTATCTTATTAGAAATAAATTTTAATTTTCGCTGCTGATAAAAAATTCATAAATGGAACGTGAAAATTTAAGCAGAAAGATCAGTCTTTTCTAGTGCATGTACATGTATATCACTTGAAAATAAATTATATCATTAATTCAAATTATTTTAGGAATGTACATTTATCAAATAATTGCATGTAAGCTTGAAAGCGGAAGATAAAACAGTCATATTTTAAAATTGTATTTGTTATATTAAGATGCAAATCATCTGAAATGCATTATTTTATTTCGAACCATAGGAATTAGAAAAGGATATTAAAGCATTGCTTTTGAGAGTGTGTGGGGGCAGCTACATCCAAAACATCTTAACAAGCAATTAAAAGGGTAAATGCTCAAAAGCTATCAAATCACCACACACACTTACCCAGTAATTGTTTAAGGTGGTTTTGGACATCTGTCGATATTAATGTGGATTAAAGGTATATGTGGCGTATTTGGAATAGAATTTTTGACATGAGTTTGAATAAAAATATACACCATGCTTCTCATAATTAGACGTTACACAAACTCTAGGCCCATAAAATATGTTCTGTCTTTAGTTATTGCCTGACGTCATGACGTCAGGCATATCTAAGGTTTAAAAGTTGCAATCTACGAAACAGTGCAGACAATGGGACAAGCAATATCATGGTATTTCACAAAAAAGATTAACCGATGCATGTTTAAGAAGTCAGCATTTACGTTCATAATTGATGAAAATGTTTTATGGCATGTAATAACAACAGCGAGCAAGAGTTTTCAAGTAAAAATGACGGTCACCATGCAGAGCACGTGTGTAATCCTGATTTAAAAATAGATCAGCATTCCACCATATTTGAACGGTGAAAAAGGGGGAGGGGTCATCGCAACAAGTTGTAACATATTGTCTTATACGGTACAATGTAAGTAATAATTGGTGTTGGATTATCATTATTACAAGAGAGTCATCAGTTTGGATAAAAACAAATATATATTTATACAGCTGGAATGTTTACTGGAGGAACTAAATCGCCAAAACGGGGTGTGACCCGATTTTCGTTCAGCTGGGCGATTTCATTAATATTAATTCGATAGATTTCTACCAAAACATCCGATCCAAAGTATAATATACATGTATATAGCTGTTACAAAACAAATGTCAAAAAATGCATCTAACCCCCCCCCCCCCCCCCACATTGGATCTCTGCCAATGGATGAGTTCATTCGTTGCGTGAACGGTCAAGCAGGATTTCGCGCCTAAATGTCCCATTCATAGTTTTTGCGCGCCGATAAGTTAACGAGTCCGTTGGGATCATGCAAATACCCCAGAGCACACAGTGTGTTTACATCACAGGCACGTAGCATCGGGGGTTGTGGTGAGGGAGGCTGTTTCCCCCTCCCCTCTTTTTGACAGCTGGCACTTTTCTTAACTTTAAAGGATAAATGGAAATATCATGGATTTGCCCCCCCCCTCCACTTTTGTAGGAGCATGCAATAATGAAACTGCAAATAAGGAGTTCTAATTGAATTAAAGTTACAGTTAGGGTTTTTTCGTGAATTTGAGAATTCACCCTTTTTTTAATTGCTTGTCAAGATGATTTTGATGAAGCTGCCCACACACATTCAAAAACAATACGTGTTTGTATACCCTCTCATATTTCATAATGTTGGAAGTTTTAAAAAATACCTTTCAGTTGATTTTGCAATTAATATAACAAATACAATTTGAAAAAAAAACGACTATTTAATCTCCAGCTTTCAAGCTTACATGCACCTATATGATATGTGTGCATTCCTAAAAAATTGAATTAATAAAATAAATGAATTTCAAGTGATATATATGTACATGTTCTAGATCGAAGAAAAGACTAACATTTCGTCTGAAATTTGCACGTTCCATTTATAAATTTATGATCTGCAGCGAAAATTAAAATTCATTTCTGATAAGTTAGCCTAATTGATACATGCATGCTTCCATTGAATAATTTTGTTTAGTCAGGCAAGCTTTTTGGAAAGCTATTACTTGTATGTCTCTAATCTTTGCAACTCGTCTAATGAATATTAATGTCATCCGCCATTTATGACGCCACTGCACATGAGTGCTGGAAAACCTAGATATGAAAACACGATGTAAGAACAGTTTGTTTAAAAATTTGTTCCTATCTTTGTCAGTCTGTCTCTTTTTTAAACTGTCAAACTTAACGGTTTACCTATCTTTCTCGTCGTCGCCATTGTTGATGATAGACCGAGATGGATGTCACGTGATGTCACGTGACCCATTTACGACGGGTTACTCAAATCTTTTGTGTTTTTTACCGTGCCTTTAAAAATTATTTTTTTTATTTCTTGTGTCTTTGTTATGCGATTGACTTATAAAGCGTAATTTGTAAAGTAAAGAAATGAAGCAAATAATCAGATCTTATTATTGTTAATTACTAAAATAAACGCCACATATACCTTAAACGTACATTATGATTATAAAAAAACTAAGTACTTTCACCGGTTTCGAATTTGCAAATTTGACATTATAAAACCCCCCAAAAAATACGTTTTAAGAATTGTTTGAAGGGTAAAAATTTTATAATCCCTTCCGGGATTTGAACTCATGACTTACAGGTCTGTAGCGAACTCTCCACCCCACTGCGCTACGCTGTTTGATAACAATTTTGGAAAGAAAATATTTATAAAATTATACTTGATTTTATTTTTTATTTCGATAAATTGTACGCCACAACATAGAAGTGCCCCATACCACCTTACTGTACAGGCACGCAAGTTATGTACCCTTTTCGAGATGAATGAAATCACGTGCCCAATTGATCGAAAATTGGGTCACACCCCGCTTTGGCGATTAAGTTCCTACAGTAATGCAAATATTTCAGTTATATGAAAATATATTTGTTTTAATCCAAACTGATGATTCTTTGGTAATGATGATAATCCAACACCAATCATTACCTACTTTGTACCGTAATAGACAATATGTAATAACTTGTTGCGATAACCCCCCCCCTCCCTTTCCACCGTTCAAATATGGCTAATCTATTTTTAAATCAGGATTACACACATGCATGGTGAACACCCCTTTTGATTACTGTTCCTAATTACATCCCATATAACATTTTCATTAATTGTGAATGTAAATGTTGCCACATTAAACAATGATCGGTTAATCTTTTTTATGAAAAATCTTGGTATTGCTTGCTCCCATAGTCTGCATTGTTTCGGAGAAGGCAACTTTCAAACCTTAGATTTGCCTAATGGCATGACATCAGGCACTAAAATAGCCATTTTTCTACATCAAAAGGTCAACATCGAAAAAATTATCCCTGATCATAATTTTTTGAGGATCATCGTTCTTCTTGACACTGGAAAAGCCCGTGGTGCCAAACAGAAATGAAAGTTGCTATAATTAGTTTGGTGTTAAAATGTGATCACTAAGCATTTCTTGTTCTAAAGTGAACACTTTCGAATATTCCAGGAAATGTTCAAATGCTTAAAGTTAATTAGTTTGATGACCAAATATTCCACACCTGTCGAGACTCTCAGTTCATATACTGTCCTTGACGAAACGAATGATGTGTGGAAATGTTAGGTATCCACTTGACTAAAAGCAAGGGACTCTTGGCAAAGTCGACGTTAACCATTCATTAATGAAAAATCAGAGTACAAATATCTAAATTTACTTTTAACAATCTCTCTCTCTCTCTCTCTCTCTCTCTCTCTCTCTCTCTCTCTCTCTCTCTCATCTTCTATACTTCAATACAAAATAAATCACATCGACAAATTTCTAGTATCTTTTCATATGTATCCAGCTCCTGATATATCATCCACAGGTTTCAACTGAAAAGAAGCATTGAGGCATTCTGTAGATGCATTGATGTATTCCGAGAATGTATTGATGTATTCTGTAGATATGTGCGGGGTACAGGAGATCATATGTTGGTAATCACTGAGAGGATCCAATGGAAGAGTATGTGTGTAATCAGTCGATCTACGTCTGCTTCGAACTGATCTCCTGATTCTAAGAAGAGATATACTTATTTACTCATATCATTGCTAATTATATATGGGCACTGTATGTAGGGCTTCAAATTTCTTCAAATAACGGGGTATTTTTTTATCTTTAAAGAAATGTATTTCGTTTTATCTGTTATAATTTTGCAATTTTGTAAACTTCAAATAACATTTAACATATATTAATCGCATTTGACAAAACTGCATGAAATTCAATTATAAAAGTTCAAAACGTAGTTTACGCTTAAAGTTTTTTCTCTTTGTTTTGATCTTTTTTTTAAAATGTGGTGTGAAAGTTTACGGATCTTAGTCTTACCTGTTCTTTTTCCTTGTTATGTACACCAGAAGACTACAAATGATCACAAACAACAGCAGCAAAACCAGTATAGGGATAATTGACCAGTGACGTCGTATAAATTTTTTGATATGGTCTAATAATTTAGGCTTCTTTGTCCTTCCATTGTCTGAAAACGTAGTACATGTAAAACCTGTTGAAAGGTTTCGGACATCAGTAACAACACACAATAAAACTTAAATACCAACATACAATGAAAAAAAATCTTATTTAGCAGTTTAAATGTGATCATGCTGTTAACATTGAAAGGAAACATCTACATACTTTGTTAAAATTAATTAATTTTAAATCAAGAAATTATTATTTTGAATTTATCATTAATCAGATTACTTACAAAGTATTGTGTAACATTTGTTGTTATATTCTGTATCATTTTTCCTATTTTATTTTAATTTTATTTAGAATGATCAAGACAACTATAAACTAGTTTACCTTTGACACAGCCAGTTAGTTTATCACATTGATTCTCGGGACACAGGCACCTTGATTTACACAGTCTTCCGTAAAAGCCAGAGGAACATGGTATAGAACAATTTTGTCCCAATGCACCAATACAGGCTGTATATATAAGGTTTAAAAATAAACATTTCTAATTCATAATTTCTTAAGAAAAAACTTCTATATTTCCTATGTATGACTGCTTAACTCAATGCAACACTGCATGATAATAAATCGACATGCATAGCAGTCATGTGAATGGCTTTAGAAAGTTTTTATTCTTACCTAGACAGGTCATATTTTCCTCATACATATAATATCCCGTACAGCAACTAACCTCTTTACTGAAATTGAAAATACCTGATAAAGAAAGCACTTGCAAAAGTTATCTTCAATTAGTTTTAAAAAAACACCTAGAAAAATCAACACTTTCGTTGTGTGCTCTTTGGCTAGATTTTTTTGTAAAGTAATCTTTAATTACATGAATTTTTATTTGAAAAGCTTTTTTCCCTATTTAGAATATTATTTATCAAGACATTTGCTTATGTCAAGTTGTCACAAAACAAAAAAGGGCTTCAAATTGACAAATGATAATTTGAACATGTATCGTAATATGGTATAATGATTGGAGAATTTTGTGAACTCAATTGCATGCCTTCCTTTGATGAACATTTTTTGTTACAGTGACAGCCATCCTAATTTTAACCCCCTCCCCCCATTTCCTTACTTTACATGTATATATCCATTAAAGTAAATGCAAAACACACAAAACAATTGAAATGAAATGTACTGTTATTGATATACATGTACATATATATAAGCTGCTTATCAACAGGAAAACAGACAGTCGGTACAACAGGAATTTGTTCATAATTTAAAAATAAATTTTTATCGCCCAACAATAAATTCCTTACAATAGTTCAATGTACATAGGACATTGTCTCTTTTATTGCAGTGCGCTCATGGAGCCGGAATTGCATAAAAAGGAATTCCTACTACAGTAAGAGCTATTCCTCGTAATGTAATGCACCTTTTGGAAATAAATTCACCGCGTGAAAAAAAAATACCCATTGATAATCTGACATCAATTTAGTACATGTTTCTGTCGACATACATTCAAATCAAAGTGTGCATATTGTACAACATTATATCAAGAAAATATTTATCTAAAAGAAATATTTCAACTAAGAAAACACTTTCATTCATATCAAAAATACTTGTAACTATTGTTATGATGCCTGATAAAACCAACTGGTAGACAACTTTGTGTCTATACCAATTTAAAAGTGTTTAAGTGTGTTCGAAGAGTGCATTGGGCAGACTTTTTTTACATTAACGATGAATACAAATAAATAATATAGCTTAGATACATTTATGTTTATTTTATCTTTTACATCTCTCTCTCTCTCTCTCTCTCTCTCTCTCTCTCTCTCTCTCACTTTTAATAATGGAAATGTCTTTTTTTATGGTCAAAATAAAAATAAGTCATTACACTTACTTGTTTACACATTTATTGTTATCCGATCGCGTTTGCAAGTTTAACTCCAGCAAACATAATACCGTCAAGGTAAACTGTATCTCCATGTTTCTGGCTTTTTCAGTATATTGCAATATCAAATTTATTAATAATGACACGATAAAATGATTCGTACGTGACGTAGTTCTGACTAATAGTATTCTAAAAGAGTAAATCTGTCTATTGGAAATTGATATTTCCGTATTTGAATAGCATAATCTGCATTGACTTTGGTAAAAGAACCCGCCTTTAGTTTGCTGTTGGGAATGTCGCCATATGGAACGGATATGCTTTTTATGTTTATATCATTACATGTATATGCCTCGATAACCCTTTGTAGAAAGATATACGAGGGTTATCTGTGTGTATTGTACGAGATCTCAAAAGCAATCGACTCAGATAGTGACATGAACATTACATCCTTTAATGGTATTCTTTTCAAATACATACCTAAATCCCTGAATCCATATCTGATATGCATCACGGTACGCTGTCTTAGGTAGAAATCTGAGGCACAAACTGATGCACCTCTGCGAATGTTATTGTCATACAAATTTAGACCACAAGGTTTTATTTGACCCTTTCAGTTTCGCAGTAAAAATTGTGCCTAGTGGTTATAGTCTATTTCCTTGAATCTGTGTATACTTGTAGTCAATTATAAAATCTGGACCTTTACTGATTTTAAAATTTATTTTCATTAATTGGTGGGTAAACTGAGTTCAAGAAATAAATGTGACAATAGGAAAACATGGGGTGTTTTCCTGCTGTTGCAGCAATATGCTTTGTTGCGCCCCCCCCCCATATTTATACATTTATTTCCGGTGTTATTTTTGAATAATAAGCAATTTAGCATATACAATGTATTCAAACCAATTCCGATTTAGCATTTATTTTTTTAAGTCGTCTATATAGCATAAGAGATCTCAACAGTATAGGCTTGTGCATAGCATCAAAATAGGTAGCCTTGTTCAAAGCTATTTCATAAGGCTGAAAAGAAGGACAATAGAACGTTTTTATTGGCAAGTGTAGATTTGAATAATATTGTCCTTTCCGATATAAAAATGAAATATATCGGAAAGAACAATATATTAGTAAGTGTGCGGTTTGTAATCGTTAATTCAATTTATTTTATTTTGAAATCCACCCAAATGTTGTAAATTTTGTATTTACTACCACCCGGTAAATTCAAAATTTACAACATGACACATTGGTAATGCAAGAAAAGGTATTATTGGCAAGTAAAAATGGGAGTCTCTAAGAATGCACCAGAAAATTCTTCGGGGGTCGACAGTTATTTGAGTTTGCCGGGGAGGTCTGAGGCATATTTTGGGTAATTTTATAATGTAAATTTAAGGAATTATAATTTTGCAGGGGGTGTCTGGACCCCTTGATCCGCGCATGTAAGAAGGATCATATTCTTTATCTTTCATATATGACAAATGATGACATACTTGGAAGTACATGTATCATTAAGAAATTTTTAAGCATGCGCATGTGATGTAATTTAACTTCATAATATGCGATACAACCAAGAAAAAAACCTCATCCTTTAATAAGATAACCCCTTTACCTGCAAATCTTATAAAAAAAAAAGGTTTTCAATATTTGGTTAATAAAGAAATAAGTGTTATGAAGCATTGAATCCAATTTAATTGCGTTGATCACATGAACCACACGATCTCTTTCTCCTTCAAAAAATTACGAATAAAAGTGAAATAATAAAAATAGTATGTCCCTCTATCAAATTATACACAATTTTAGTTGGTGATTGTTTACATTGAGTTTAACACCCAATTTTTAGAATTGATTTCGGTTCCCCGGGAGTCAAACGAAGCAACCAGCAGAGAACCAATGGTCAACTTTAAACTTTGGTCGAAAAATTATAAATACACTGTAAACTTTGAATTGAGTTAAAGGTCTAGAAAAGACCAGCAAATGGATAATTACATTTTTAATTTGGTCGATTCAACTACGCAAGTGCATATATACAACGATCTTTTAATATTAAACTCTAAATGTTTTCCATCAAAAATGTTGAATGATACATAAAAATGGCAATACAGTCATATCCCAAAATGATCTGGTAAAGTTTACTTCAGGGATATCAGATATAACGGGCCTTTATTGCCCTCGAGGTCAAACAGCTTCGCTGTGAGCACCGACCGTCAGAAATGCGATGCAATTTCGATTCGTTTTTATTTTTGACATCTATTTCGAGTAATAGATTTCGAAAGGAAACAATTACACGTTCATCATCTGACGACAAAGTCTTCCTTATGTTCTACTTCCGAGTTCAGATCGTTTTGGATACGTTTCAGTTTTAAAGAAAAATTTAAATGTAACATAGATTTTTTGTTTGATTTGATTTTTAAGAGTTTCAAAGGAAATGAGAGTGGAGGCGAATACATTATATTCCACAGATCAAGTGCTCTGAAAATCATTGTTATTCGATTGCAGATATATCAATTTTTGCAAATAGTGTTATCTCATATCTTATATTTTGCTTTTTGTTTTATAGAACTATTACAAAAACTTTTTTATGGGACAACTTAACGTAAACTTTTAATTTGCTTACTATGAGCTTATCAGTAACATATAGAAACGTCACAATTATCACATCATGTACTGTGAAGTTACTTTAATCCAATCTGGACACATTAAAAAAACTCATATAACGATGAAAAAACAAACGAATAAGTCGGCCAATGAAAGGAAATTCGTTCCCAGCTTCAAAAAGTAAATAATTGGTGTTCATACACAAATGGCACAGTCAATCTGTGAATTTCTGAAAGTGGCGTTAAGTTAGTTCATCAGACAAAAAGAATAGAGCATCATCAAATTTCTTGCTAGATACCTATATCCGAGCTTAAGTACCTTTGTTGAGTTTCAGTTTTCTGCAATTATTTCTAATGCATACAAGATAACCCCCCCCCCCCCGGGGGGCACCTATAAAAATAACATGTAATTCATTAATTGCATTGGTAAACCTGCCTCTTTGCTGCGCTTATGACAAAGAGGCAAATCTATGACAACAGTAACCATTGCAACGGCAAAGATAAATGTCAGCACCTAATTTGTCAGGGACATACAAAAGATATTATTACTGAGTGTGCTTTCTGGAAAACCCTTTCCGATGCGGCTGTTTCTTTGACAATTTTCGATATTGTCTCGATTGCTGACAAAAATAAATGTTAATGACGACACACATTAATTTCTAACATAATCAAAAGAAGCGTATCTAAATATTAGGAAAATTCTGCTTTGCTCACTGGGCATCGAAACTTGGTATCTCACTCAATTTCAACACAATGACACTGTGTTGTACAGCTTGGTCCAAACCACCCAAGGCAAGACAAGGCAAAGAACAGTTGTTACCGTGGGAGCCACCGCATACTTGAAAGGGATATTCCATGTCTGTACAATTTGATATTCATTTTTCACTTACATAGTACTAGAAAGGGTTAAATTATTTTCATGATTTCGTTTTCATTTAATGCTTATATAGTTCATATAGCAGTAACATGTTCTTTATTTTGCTTTGACAACCAGTTTGTGTCCATAAGTAATCAGTGCAACACTTCAATGATCCACAGGAAAGAGATAATTTTTCCAGTGGAATCCCATTTTTCCCACGACTTAAATCTTGTTATGATAAAAATGTATTTTACTACAAAATAATTTTAAAAATGGTTTAGCACAACAATACTTGTTAGATTTAATTAAACAAGATTTTCTAACTGACAATACATTTAATCTTAGGTCTAACGGCTATTTAACTGTCTGTCGCTATGACTGACAATCTCTTATTGCGATAGCTTTATTCCGTCTACATTGAAATTATGGAATAATATTCAGAATAATCCTCATCGGACATCCAGAATTCAGAATGATATGCAGAAAGTAAAAATTCATTAACTTTATCCATCTAAATGCCAAAAAATAAAAACAAGACAGCAGATTTGTCCGCTGGAAAGTAAATTACTAGTAAATAAAAAAAAGTGTTTAAAAATTTAGATGAGGGACGGTTAAATAGAATGTTGATTTAATGTGGTTTGATGGCAAACGTGTCAATTATTATAACATAAATTAAAATTGTATATCATATTCAGGAATGTATAGGAAGGGTTGGGGTTTATTAATACTTGCCTCCCACTGTAGTGCGATTTGTCAGGAACACTACGATCGAAGCTGATCAGGGACATTTTCAGGTATTTAGGCTTAAATAAGAGGTGATGCAAGTCGATACGACTTTAAGCGATTCGTTAAGCTTTAAAACTGTAAGGCCACTACAGTCATATTTCAGGTGATGCAGTCTGTCAGAATCACATTGCCCGTTTAGAATCGATAACGTACGTTCCGATTAGATTGTTTAGATAGAATTCCTGATTTAATCTCGATCTGATCCGAACATCATGACCCAAGTCCCCGATCTGGAACTCTTTTGTACATGCAGATACGTTCTAATACGTTACGATACGTTTATCACGAACTGGTGTGTTTTATTTAAAACAATAACCTTTTTGGTCCCCTACCCCACTTATTTAAAAAATTTACACAAATTACCCTTGTATAAATAAAAAACAAAACAAAACAAACTTGGGTGATGAAAGTAACATGCAACAAATTTTGTTTTGAATTGTCGTTTATTTGTTTTCCATGAAACTATAACGTCAAGGTGTCTCCATAGACACAGGATTTTTCATGTTCTAAAATTGAACCCTCTTCATATTCTTTCGGATTTTTAAATGTTTAAAATGAGTCTGCAGCTCTTTTGAGTAATTAAAAAGGCATTGCTCTGTTCTTGTATGCATAATTTGCATAGAAAAACAACATGAAGAACCTCATATTTATTGCTCTTTAATCTTTTTTTACTCAAATGTACAAGATGACTCCACATCCCTAATTATAATATAGTTCAAGTTCAGTGTATTCGCTCAAAACAAATAATTTGGTACAAGAGGAACATATATATAATACACACAAATACAAATCGTCAGAGGTACATTTTCATACCGGGAAAAAATATAAATAAAAAAGGACAGACTATAGAATCATGGTATAAAGGATCATAATAGGAAAACAACTAAGAGAAGCAGACAGCATCAAAAATATTTGAAATAAAAACACATAATTTTATTAG
Source organism: Magallana angulata (assembly GCF_025612915.1). Classification (NCBI taxonomy): domain Eukaryota; kingdom Metazoa; phylum Mollusca; class Bivalvia; order Ostreida; family Ostreidae; genus Magallana; species Magallana angulata. Next base: position 21,995,942 of record NC_069116.1, on the reverse strand, counting down.
CGATTTACTATTGCAATTAGTCATGAGTTCAGAAAACTTAAAAAGATTTGGTCTTTTCCAATATTTTGTGCTTAGGTATTTTTTCCTTATTTCATGTAGTGCCGAACATTCTAAAATATAATGAAATTCATCACCAATGAGACCTTTATTACACAAAAGACCTAACCTCTCATTCAAAGGAATGTTATACCATCTACCATATATAAATATATGCTTATGCAGTGGGCCGGGCTAAAAATAAATGTAACAATACATTAACGTAATTACATAAAATTTTTGGATACTTTCAGTGTTTAATATCATAATCACCCAAACATATAGAGATGTAGATTCAACTTCATTACAGATTAAACTGTTTAAAGATGCTACAAAATTAATATCTTTTTTGTTATTTAAATGTATAGACAAAACGTGACCCTGGGTAAACAATCGACGCTTTATAAGAACTAGATACTACCGCTTGGTGAAAATGTTGGCCCTTACTTTCACTTAACTGATCACAATTGGCATATCTGACACAAAATTAACTTGTTTTTCTTTGAATTATATCTTTGCCAGAAGACTGAAATAATATAATGTGGCAACGATCACGTAGCCACTTTTGAGTTTTTCCAGCATGAGATATTCAAATTACGTAGCAGTCTGTTCAAGTATACTGTAAATTTCTTTTAGTAAACTGCAATTTGACTTAGAGAGGTCTGCCTTTAGCACTGTAATGTTAAAATATATCAATAATATCGAACATTGGGAGCGGAGAAAAGTTGTCTCTGCTTCAAATCCCTTTTATGGTAACTTCCTCTAAACATATCCTGCGCTCGGGATTTTCGTTGCATTATCGAAGAACTCCTTTAATTCCATTTCCGATTTGAAATCATTTTGACTACGTCTCCGTTTTCTAGGGTAAAAATTCATATATCATGTTAAACACGACTTTACGTTTTTGCTTACCTTTGACATATAACAAACCCTCCGCCAAATCAGATCCCTCATCCCACCCCACCCCCCAAAAATAGACTGAAAAGCTTACCTCTTTGTTTTGATTTTAACAAATATGACGCAGCCTATAGCTACAGAAACCACTGCAAATGCAGTACTACAGATAAGCACCCAATATTTTAAAGACAGCTTTTGAAAGAAATTTTCAGATGTGCTGTTTAGGGAAACTGATTGTGATGAGGCTGTTATCTTGAAAATTTTCATTGTTGTCTTTATACCTACAATAAATATTCAAGCAAGTGCAAAAACAAACTAGGTAGTAATGCCAAAAATTAATTTGAAAGTTAAGAGCTATAGATGAACAACATCTTAAAGAAGCCCTACTGTACCCGTTGAAATCTCCATAGATGTTTTATCCTTATATGTCAAAACTAAAAATACATGAATATACAAAAAAATGAAATTAAAATTTGGTCAGAAAAAAAAGTGTTTTGGTATTTATAGAAAATTATAATATGAATTAACCTTTTGGGCAGCCGAATTGAGCATCACACTTATCTTCCACACATTGGCAATGGAGAGTGCATCTTGGTCCAAAATAGCCAGAAAGACAAAGCGAAGAACAGTTTAAACCAAATGAACCAATGCATTCTGAAAATGAAAGGGTTTTGAAATACCATAATCATAGCTAAACAGGATTTTGTTTGAATATCAAATATTCATTCTTTTCACTAATTGTTTAAGGCAATTAGCTTAAATGAATGCATAATGGGTTTTTTTTTCAAAATTTTTTATCTACATCGTCACCGACTTCAAAATATTACCTTGACAACCATTTTCGGTCAGATAGTAACCAGTGCAACAGTACATTGATCCACTGAAAAGTACAATAAAAAGATCAAATCATCAGAGCGTGTCTGTTGAGAGTTATTATTATTAGTTGTTTGTTTTATTGGTTTTTTTAATCTTTAAAATTTTTACTTTACCTTGACTACGTTGACCGTAGATTTGCGTGAAAGTTACCAAAAAAGTAAATTAGCGTAACACATTATCAGATTGAATATATCATGTATGAATAAACAGGAGGGAGTGAGGTTATATTTATCATCATTTTATTTTTTTATATGCTGAACGTCTTTAGTCTGTTCAAGGTTACTGTTACCTGACGAATATTAACGATAATACACATACTTGTCAAAGAAGTACAATTGAAATCGATGTAAGGGGGAAGCGATTTCCTCACAGACATTTCATCTATTTTCACTCGGGGAAATTAACCTGAACAATTCAAATTTTTATGGAGATTTATAGTGGGAATTCTTTATATCTTTTCTGCATTCGGGAAAACTCGGGACATATCGCACAATTTTTCATCGTTCTCATCCGGATTCTTTTCATGTCGTTTGCACAGCAAATCCCTTAGACTTTCCATTTTTGATTGTGTATTGAAACCTAACGCGGTAGAGGGGGCGTTTAAAATCTGAAAAATCTTTACTTTGATCATCATAGTAGATGAAAGAACTTTGGATACAAAGATGTTTATGATTATCGAAATATTAAGCAAAAATGTTGGAAGAAGAAACTTTCGGCAGAGTATAGAACTCATAGGAGGTGATATTTGTGGTAAATCAATTCGAAAATAAGTATGTAAGTGGCTTGTTCTGAAGCATTTAATACCTGACGAAATAAAAGTCGTGTGGTCGATAAAATGGATAACGTGTTTTCTGTTGACTCTTGATTATATATATAAACCGATTCTAAATAGTAAGTATCGGTATAATTTTACCGGAAGTAATGAGGGAAAGTTTCACATTTTAAAAAAAAATAAATATATATTACTTATATGCATCATATGTTTTTTATATTTAATGGACGAGTGTGGGGGGAAGGAGTTCTGTTTTTGTTTTGCATGTCCTTTTTGATAAAATACATCTTCAAATAAAAATATCTATCAATCAGTGCAATTTAGGTTGATAAAGAGCAGGCAATTTCTAGCTGGCATTTTATATTTTACACTGCATACATTGGTACTGACAAACGTTAAACATGCTCATCAGTCTATCAACTGTAAATCACACTAGCAGTTACAAAACATTATAGGTAACCACTAAACCCTGGTTCTAAGTGTTCATCAAAGGTAAAGTTTTGATTATATGAAATAAACACATTCGTTTGTCTTGCCTTTGGGTGGCTGATTTTCATCTAACTCTCAATTGGTTAAGAATGTTGTAGCGATCTTGACATCTGGTTTTGACCAAAAAATACGGACGTTTGCAAGATATCCAGAAAACATCCGGTCTGGTTAAATCTCCCCAGAGCTTGCGGATTATTGTTGGTTGTCGATGGAAATGACGATACAGTTATAGCATCGAAAAATTATGCTAGTTAACTTTATATATATACAGTATATATATATATATATATATATATATATATATATATATATATATATATATATATATATATATATATATATATATAGCCAACTATTTAAAACAATATCGAGGAAGAAATAAACAATGCAATTCAGACACCAACATTCCAACGGCTCTAGTATTTTCTTCAACGGTTGATTGGCCGATTTGAAGTATTTTTCATTTGTGAATATTACTAAATGAAAAAATGACAATAACAAACCGTGAACCATCTCAAAAATCCATAAAACGAAATACAATTTCAAAGCAGAGCAACACTGACCTCCAAATAGATAGAGGTATGATCAGGTGCATTTGGAGGAGTGAGCACACTCTGATGACCGGTCACACCCGCCGTTTGCTCTTTGTCGTAATCGGGGGGAAAAAATCGGAAAAGTCCTTAGACAATTAGGTGATTAATTATGGTTTAAGAATTAGTATAAAAAACGTCAGGCAGCATGCTACCCAATGGAAGATTGTATTTGATGACAAGTTCGTTGTATCGACCATAGAACTTACGAGAAGATGACTTCAAGCGAGACTGTTGATAGTCCTGTTTTATAAATTTTAACTTGTTTGTCAGTGGCTTGCTTCGTCTTAGAAACTGTTCATACAAAGAGCATGCCCTTGCGTATCGAATCAACTGAGAGACAAAAACACCATATGCAGGCGATGAAGGTATATTGCTACATAAGTAAGGAAAGTTGACAATAGAAAAATTGAAGTCATCGCGTTCATCATACAGTTTGGTGTTAGTTAACCATCAATGTCCATCTCCAGTAAAATATCCAAATATGAAACGGATGAAGCAGACTCTGTGGTATCTTTTATTTCAAGTTCACTGGGATACATCGAGTCGACGTAACGTAACGTCAATTGCAAAACAGTTGCCATTAATATGAAGCACATGCTGAAAAACACTAACTTCTAGTTTTTGAGGTTTCGTCAAGGGTAAATAATTGTAATCAATATTGTTTCATTTTAGCTTTGAAGACATACCGATTATGAAATGTAGAGAATTTTATATCATTATATACTATAATTATTTAATCATACAATTTCCTTAGGGGGTACACTTAGTATATCTGTGACTGATTGGTACGCTTGCTAAGCAAACAATGAAAGTGATTAGAAAGAATTCTATCATTGTCAAATAATGATACTACATGTAGTATATGAACCTTAACTGCTGTATTCGTAAATCATGAACAAACCAAATAGCGTAATTATTTAGTTTTAAAATCTATTAAAAAAACCAGAATGTCTAAAAGAACATAAAACTTACTCTGGTTGCCTGCACAAATTTAAGTCTGGCAAAACGGTAGTTGATTGAATCCAAGTGCTGAGTAAAAAAGGAACTTCAAAAACTTGTAGCAAGACCGCCGATAAAGTTGGTTTATATATACAAGCCATGTCGCCTGCTTTTTGATTTATATTAATAATTATGTAGAAAACATCGGAACTATTTAAATTCAAAAAGCTATTAAAATTACATGTTCAAGTGTAAACGGACATTTAAAAAAAAAGAAAACTGAGTAGAATTATTATTTAACAGTTTCCTTTTTGTTGGTTTATTAACAAGGTTAGTGCATTAACAGAGATACATGTACATCATCAATTTGTATCCTAATATAGCAATACTCTCTCTCTCTCTCTCTCTCTCTCTCTCTCTCTCTCTCTCTCTCTCTCTCTCAGTGTAAGCTGTGGAAATATAATCCTTTAAAAAAATAAACAACAAACAAAAATTTTTTAATACGGAAAAGATTATGTTATATGCGTTTCAAATCATGAATGAAACCGGAATGCCGCATGGGGAAATTATCTTTTATGAAAAATTTTTATAGTACTAGTTTTTAGTACATGTATCTGAGCTTAAAACACGACATATCTCCACTATTTCGCTTTATCCTGTTCTTGCTTTTCTTGCACTTATTTTCATCGGTGGTTATTGCTGAATGAACTTTAGCAGACTTACATTTGTACAACAAACGGTACCTCCATAAACATTTATCTTAATTATACTAGTATGCGAATTACTTGTAAATATAATGTGTGTGAATCAGGCCTAGGGGGCGAATTACATTGTAAAGTAATGAATTACATTACCATTAATATTACTTCCTGAATTTGGGCATTAAATTATCATTACAACTACTTCACTTAATTTTTTGAAGTAATGCATTACATAACCATTACTTAAGTAAAGTAATGCATTACCATTACTTATGAAAAGTCAATAATAAGTTTTGAAAATTAAAGTAAAGAGTTTTTGCAAATCTTTCAAATATGAAACAGTTTAGCATATCCACAGGCAGGCTTGGGGCGAATTACATTGTAAAGTAATGCATTACATTACCATTACTTCATGAATTTGGGCATTAAATCACCATTACCATTACTTGATGTTCTTGAAGTAATGCATTACATTACCATTACATGAGTAAAGTAATGCATTACCATTACCATTACTTTGTTTTAAAAAGTAAAGCTAATAAACAGTTTTTGCAAATGTTTCAAATATAAAACACTCTTTAACATATCTACAGGTTCATGTTCAGTATCAGGTTCAAATTCAATGACTATATAAGAGTCATTCTTTATTTGCTCAATATATTATCATCTTGTGCATTATGAACAACATATTACATAAGTAAAATGATATTTATAGACATTTGGCATGATACAATGTAGGATACAAAATATAGACACAGAATTACATGCATAACAAAAAACAATTTATGGAATAATGTTGCGGTTATCAAAAGCTAAATAGAGAGAGAGAGAGAGAGAGAGAGAGAGAGAGAGAGAGAGAGAGAGAGAGAGAGAGAATAAGTAAGTAAAAATATTTTCAAATGGGTTATAATACTGGAAGTGATATTGATTTTCATCATGGATGGACAGTGCATTCATTTTGCTTTTAAATGTGCATGTCGGTCTCCTATTCTATTGGGACATAGTGAAGGGAAGGGGATTAGGGTGTTTAGCACTTCTTATAACAATAGATTGTTTTGATACTTAGATTATCCTGGGAGAATAGTGTGTTGTTGACACATTTCTTATTGAAGTGTAGACTAATTAGATTAAATTGTTTAAATGATTAAAACTCTTAATAACAACACTCAATTTATCGATTAATAATACAATTAAAACATTTTTATCTCAATAATTATTTCTTTCTTCTTTAAAAATACATTTAATCAAATTCTATTTTCACTTTTCATTTATTCATCACATGCATAAATAAGCATAATAATGCAAAGTAATGCCATGTAATGCCAGCATTACACTAGATTTTGGAAAGTAATGAATTACATTACCATTACTTGTAATGCTAATTTTGTGGCATTACACATTACTAGCATTACTTTGAAAACATGTAATGCATTGTAATGCATTACCATTACATTTAGCATTACCCCAAGCCTGTCCACAGGTTTATGTTCACTATCAGGTTTAATTAACTTATACAAGATTGCTGTTGCACTCTAAGATCATCAAAGTTTTAAAGGTTTTATCTTTTAACTGCATCCTGTCAGGTTTGAAAATCTTCCTAGCTATATTAAATAAACATCCTACAGAAACAGTGGAATATGGAATCAAAGATACTGTTTGGCAATTTTTATCATTATTATGTGTTCAGACAATAAGAGAAAAATACAATACATGAATCTTGTATTTTATCTTAGTCCAATTACATTACCATTACTTGTAATGCTAAATTTGTGGCATTACACATTACTAGCATTACTTTAAAAACCTGTAATGCATTGCAATGCATTACAATTACATTTAGCATTACCCCAAACCTGGTTTGAATTTACAAAAACGTCACTGTAGTCGAAAGAGACCCGTTCATTTTTGAAATGGATTTACAATAATTAATGTGATAACACATCAATACAAGCATAACAACTGTGCATACATTCAGTCGGTAACAAAATCACGCAAACAAGATAGAGAGACATGAACTCATCTTTGTTACAGAATGAAATCAATTAGAGAGTCTGATTTGAAGAAGATACTGCTGATTGGTAAAAATTTGGGCGTTACTCCTTCTAAATTCATCACAATTGGCATACTGGTACACCTAAATTAGCCTGTATATGGTTAAAAAATATGTGGTCACGATCACGTAGCCTCTAATGAGTTTCTCAAGTACATGATGTATTTAAGGTCAGACGACACGTTCCTCAATTTTATAACTTTTTCCAGGAATTTGTTGGTGGTTTACTACTACTTTGACAAGCTTTCTTGCAAAAAATTAGGGTACCTTACCAGGCATTTCTGCAAAATACTAGAGTATGCAATTTCCTATAGAGTCTCCCTAAAAATACTCTTGAATTGCTGATATTAAAATAAAAACATCTACAGCACAGCGAAATTCAATACATTAGAACTATATCTCCGCCGAGGTGGGGCTTTGAACTCACGACCTTTAGAACCTGTACGCTTCTTGCAGTGAGTGGCCACGGTTCTATCCACTCGACCATCTAGACATATAACAAAATCGAAGTAAATTTTGATCATTTTTAAAGTAATTATAAAATTAATATTTTTTATTGGAACTCTTTATTATGAGGAGATACAAAAAAGATTCTCGAGGAACGTGTCGTCTGACCTTAAAATACATGTACGTTTTTATCTTATCAATTGTACTATTGCTTTAATATTCCTTTTAAAGAGCATTATGTTTGTTAGAAGTATCATAACGGAAATTCTACAGAGTTATAAGTACATTCGCTATAAAAATAGTGCATTATTGGTTGCGTTTATGGAAAAAATGGGTAATTACTAAGTTAGTCCAGTGATGAACCTGTCGACACCGGGTCGGAAATATAGATAAAATGCTTCTGTTGACCACGGGGCGTCAGATCATAGGTATGCACTTGCACACATGTACTTGTAAGGTTCGGAGATTTGAGGTACAGTGTCCGTGCGTATAAAAAGGAGGCGTGAGAAAAGCAGCTCTCCAGTCTGTCTTTTCCAACACCTCCTTTTTGTACGCACGGACATGGTACGTATGTACCTCAAATTTCCGACCCTTATAGGTAAATGTAATATTTCCGTTATGATAGAAGGATCTGTGTTAAGGTGCCTCACTACACCTTGAAATAGTTTCTCAAATCAGCAGAAAATTACTTGATTATGATAGAAAGCATAATGGATAAGAAGCATATATGTCAAATAGGCGAAAAAATGTGCAATTTTAGATAAAAAATTACATTTTCAAAAATTTCATTCAGTATACATAAACAAAAGCCCCAGGGGGATTGGGACTCATGACCTGCGTTTCACAAGCCTGATACTTTAATCACTGAGCTATGACGATATACATCAGAATCGATTGATATAAACAGTTTAACAAAACATTTAAATCGCCATCTTGTGACGTAGTGTCTTAAAAAGTATAAGTCTCGGTGTCGTGAAGTACCTTAAGCACGTTAAAGTTTAAAATTCCAATAGGATAGTTATAAACATCAGAGTATTTCAATGGCCTTTTCCTTTTATGATGTCCATGAACTCGGGATCCATGTTGAATTATTGAAGTCCTTCTTAAATTCCATTTCCAAGATGAAGTCGTTTTGGTTACGTTTCAATTTTCTAGTGAAAAAAAATAATAAATCATGTTAAACATGATATCACTGTTTTTCAAACATTTGACACCTTACATACCCTCCGCTAAATCCACCCCCCTCCCTTTCAGAAAAATTAGATTTAGAAGCTTACCTCCTTCAATTCAGTTTCCGGGCTAAATTCATTTTGGTTACGTCTCTCTTTTCTGAAAAAAAAAATCAAACATTATTTCAAAACACGATTTTATGGTTTTGTATGGAAAAGTATTATTGAAACTTTGTAAAAATGTAATTCTTAAATTTGACAATACAATTGCACATATCCACTAAATTCACCCCTCCCACATCCTTTGAAAAAGTATTTAGATTGAGTAGCAGATAATAAAGTTTTAAACCTTACTTCTTTACTTTGATTCCGACAAAGATGATGCATCCGATGGCTACAGAAACTATTACGATGGCAGTACTGAATATTAGCACCCAATTTGCTAAAGACAGCTTTTGGAAGAAATTTTCAGATATGATGTTTGGGGGAACTGTTTGTGACATGGCTGATATTTTGAAAATGTTCATTGTTGTTTTCATATCTACAAAAAATATTCATGCAAGAGCAAAAGTAAATTAGTAATTCTACTACCACTCAATTTTCAAAAGATGTTTTCTTGTTATCTGCAAATTTATTATTTATTTATTTAAAGCAAATCCTAGTATTATTTTACCTTTAGGGCAGCCAAATTTTGCATCACATTCATCTTTCGTACATTGGCAATGCGAAGCACATTTTGGTCCAAAATATTCAGGAGGACATGGCAAAGAACAGTTTAAACCAACTGAACCGACGCATTCTGAAAATGAATGTGTCTTGTTATACCATAAACATAGCTTATAAAGCATTTTGTTTGAATTGATTTGATTCATTTTTTTTTACTCTATGGGTTAAAGGCAATTAGCTTAAATGAATGCTCAATGTTTTTTCTCCCAAAATTACCTACTTCATCGTCATGGACTTACTATCAAATGATTACCTTGACAACCATTTTTGGTCAGATAGTAACCAGTGCAACAGTACATTGATCCACTGAAAAGTACAATAAAGAGATCAAATCATCAGAGCGTGTCTGTCTTTTTTAGTTCTTTTTGTTTTTTTGTTTGTTTTATGTTTCTTTGTTTTTTTTTGTTTTTTTTTGGGGGGGGGGGGGGGGTTAATATAAAAATTTAAATTACAGTAGTGAAGTAGACTTTAGATTTCATGTAGTTTGATTGCTAATATATTTGGATGAAATTTATGAGAAAATCAATATTAGCGTAACACATATTCAAATTTTATTTACTCTAAACGTCTAAGAAGTCTCATAAGGTTACACAGTATCTGTGCTAAATCAAATTTGAAGATAAGTATGTAAGTGGCTTGTTCTGAAGTTAAATGCCAGACTAAATAAAAGTCGTATTCATGATCGATAAAATTGATATTTTGTTTCCTGTTGACTCTTGGTTATATAAGCTGATTCTAAATAGTAAGTATCGGTTCATTTCTGCCGAAAGTAAGGAGTTTAAAGTTCACATTTTAAATATTATATTCTTAGTATCTTCCTTATATTCCTCTTATTTAAAAGCTAAGATTGAGGGAGGCTTTATGTTTGTTTTCTTTTGTCCATCTGAAAATAAAATACATCGTCAGATATAAAATATGTTAGTCAATGCAAATTTGGTTAATGTAGAGCAGGCAATTTCTAGAAAGTCGCATTATGTATTTTACAGTACACGTACATGTATTTGTTCTGACAAACGTTAAACAAGCTAACCAAATAACATAAGCAGTTACTAATGTACGATTGGCATTTTGCGCATCAATGTTCTAGTTCTTTGTGGACTATATATTTGACATATAGATCTACGCTTGCTAAACAAACATTGAATATGATAAAAAGAAATTCTATCAAAGTAAAGTAAAAATACAATATGAAAGAAACGTTTATGCTTGGTCCATTAAGCAACACATTTTTTAATAGTATGTGATCATTTATGCTAAATTGTTCGCAACCGTTGTATCCGTAAACCATAAAAGACCCAACATATTATATAATTTCAAAATCTTTTACAGGCACATAGTATCAGGGGAGACCGAGTGAGGGAAGCATTTTCCATACCCCAACTTCCCGCTATTTATCGCAGAAAACATTTTTCTTATATTTCAAATAGAAAAATGAAGTTTGAAAGAGTCCCTCCATCTAATATTCCACTTTTCTGGGAGCAATAGATAAATTGAATGTAAATTCACGGTATAGTAGAAGTTTGGTAGGCTCGATGTTCTGCGCTACAACTTGGAAGTTTACAAGAACTCTACAAGACTGGCGGACTAGGGTTTTCTTGTCTTTGTGTTTGCTTGTCAAGATTTTGGATAAGTTTGCCCCCACCCAAAACATACGCGCGCTTTCAAAACGATACTACGTGTCTGTATTAAAGAGAACAGAATACTTATAAAAAAAACATACAACTTATTCTGAGAACAGAATACTAAGTTATAAAAAACATACAACTTACTCTGATTGTCTGCACAAGTTTGGCCTAATGGTAGCTGAAAGAATCGAAGAGCTGAGTAAAAAAAGAATTCCAAAAACGTGTAGCAAGATCGCCGATGTACTTGGTTTATATATACAAGTCATGTCGCTTGCTTTTTCATTTATTTTAATATCTATAAAACATCAGGATTAAAATGCTTGAACGAAAAAAACCCTAACAATTACACGTTTAAGTGTAAACGGACATTGAAACAAAAAAGAAGACTGGGTAAAATTGTTTTTCAATTGTTTCCTTATTGACGGTAAATTAACGAGGATAGTCTATCAGCTAAGTTATATTATCAATTAGTTTCCAAATAAAGCAATGTGTACCTGCATCATCTTAAATTCTCGCTCTTCTTGCACTTATTTCTTCCGGCGGTCGTTGCAAACCTGCAGGCATGTTCACGAAACTTTCCTAAGATATGACCTAAGTGTGTTCCTAAGATATAACTTAGGAAAAAGGTTAGGAACATCCTAAGATCAACTTAGGACACGTCTTAAGATGTAGCTCGACGGTAACTTAGGAACATCTTAAGTTAGGATATCCTAACCTTCTACAACTATCCATAGTTTTCATATTTATTCATACAGATCGATTTTGATAGACTTTTGTGGTGATAAATCATTAAACAGTTTGCCAGAGAAAAGTGTACGTATTGGTAGTTTACACATTATGCCTTATATATATTCATTTTTAACAATTTACTTAAATATATAACAGTTCCAATAACAATTTAGTTTAAAAAGAAACAAAACAAAACCAAAAAACAAAAAACAAAAACAAAAGAAAAAAGGCCTACTCCCGCCCGAAATCCAAATGACTGCTTTGTTTATAAAGAAAATATGTATCAGGACAGAACTGGATTACAAAGCAAATAAATATTTAAACAACACGTTTGCATTCTTTGAGTGTAAATTAACATTTGATAATCTTGTCATTCAAGTTCATGTAATACACAAACACGCGCTTGTCTTAGAATTTAACGTTACATGTAGAATAAACACACGTACAAACACAACCATTTTCCATTTAATCTACAAAATATACAATACACGAACATATTAAATAAGAAATAAGTCATAATATATCTCGAAAAAACATAAATACAGTGTATTAGTATTCAACATAACGAATTATTTCAAGATTTTTTTTCACCTTGAAGTGATAAAAATTACGCATAGCCGATGTAAATTTACTTTTTAGCCAAGGATGTTTGAATTTACAAAAAAATTTAAACTAAAAATTGTTTCTCACGTAGTGTACATTGTAAAAATTAAATATAAGTGAATAATTTTCATTCGCCGGAAACAGTATTTGCGTTAAAAAAATCCTTAAAGGCACGGGCATGTAGCAACGGGGAAGGGGGGAGGGGGTGACAGTTTTGGGTCTCTCTCCACATAATTTTGTGAAGATGAACATATATATGATAGAATAAATGACTATGCCCCCCCCCCTCCTCCCGGATCGGGAGTTTGAGGTTTGTCGGAAATGCGGGAACTGTAGAAAATATTGCTTTATTCTACCGGTCTTAAGAAAAATCTTCACAAGAGTCCCAATATCCCAAAAAACGTGATTTTACAGCCTTAGGACGGTCTTAGGACAAGGTAATTGATGTCCTAAAGTTAGGACAAAGTTACGGCGGTTCCTAAATTTATGAGAGCTTCGAGAAACAGACTTAAGACTAAGACGTATCCTAAGATGTACTTAAGACACATCATAGTCCTAAGATAGCTTTGTGAACATGCCTGCTGGTCACAATTTTGGTCAAATTCTATTTTTCTGTTTTTATTATTAACAATGCTTTAGAAATGCATTTCTAATGTTTAAATAAAATTTTAGAGTCATTCGTCGATTTATAAGCAAGATACAGGGCTCACAATTCTTGTCATGTAAACAAGGCTCGTGCCCTGTTTTTGTTTACATATGTTCAATATACCAGTTAAATATCCTTTTCCAGCTTATTTTTCAATCTTTTATTCTTTTTAAGCATTGATAAACAGTTCCTAACGTTTAACACATTCATTTTAGGTATAAAACTGGAATTTTCACTTCAACGTTCAAAATGTAAACAAACGCTTTGTTTACATAGCAAAGAATTCCAAGCTCTGTAACTCGCTTATAACTCAACAAATGGTACACAAATTTCGGATGCCTTTTAAAAATGTCTTACTGAAGCATTGTAAATATCAAAATCGGAAAAATATTTTTGACCAAAATCGTGACCATGCCCCTTTCAGGGGACTTACATTTGTATAACAAAAGGTACCTCCTTCTAAATTGTTCTTATAAATTCATTTGCGCATTGCTTGTTCAATTTAATGTTTAAGAAATTGTGACAAGCAAATTGACAAGCAATGAAAACGTCACTGTAATCGAAAAATGCATTTATTTTCCAAACTGCTTTTACAAAAGTAAATGGAATTTTTTTATCCATAGAAGTGTAAAAACTGAGCATACTTTCAATGTTATAACAAAATCACCTAAGCATGACATAGAGATGTGGATCCCGCTTTAATACAGACTGGATAGTTCAAAGGTGTACGAAATTTCATTTTCCTATTTATATGTACATGTATCAACAAAATGTGATCCTACGAACCAAACGATCACGCCTGATTTTAAGTACATGTAGGCACTGTTGCGTGGTAAAATTGTGGTCCTTACTCCTACTTGCATGTAATTCATCACAATTGGCATTCTTACACAGCTTGCTTTAGTGAGGTAACGATCACGTGGTGTTTTTTTCTTAGTTTCTCCAATATATGACATAACGTCATTGTAAACAGATAGCCATGCTATGACCTTGAATTGCTAGTATTACATAATGGTCACTATGATATTTATGTGTACCTAGATACTGCGCACTGAATGGTGCTAATGATAATTAATAGAATGAACTCTGTGAATCTTGTAGCACTGCGTAGTATTCCTAAATGATGTTATAAAACCAGGCGAATAATACGGGCATAATAATATCCAAATTGATAGTTTAAAAACAAGTGTCATATTTGGCGATTCTGTGTCTGCAACAATAGCTGAAGTACTCTATATTGACTCATGTATTGTGTATTCTATATATTAACCTTTTGTAACCTTTTATGCTATGTATGAATGAACGTATTATGAGTAAATGATGCCTCATACTAGGTGGGGGACTCCGAGACCCAGGATTCGGAGACTCAAATCCTGCATCCAGACTCTTTGATTGGCAGTTTTGACGGTTTTGTTACTTTATTTAGAAATAAAATATTAATCTTAATTTTGAACACTAAATGTTCACTCATGATCGTCGTAAATGGGCCGAACTAGTCAGAACTGTCCATCATAAGTAAAATGTTATATATACCCATGTAAAATGATGTTGAACAGATTAAGAGAGATTGAGATTTAGATAGATTCCGCTTATTGAAATGAGATTGAGCAGACTCTTGATTTGGGCTGCTATTAGCTGATGTAATTGTAACTATACGATCACGCTTAATAAAACCGCTTGAGAAAGAAATACTGGACTTGTCATCACTAAGTTTGAGCTGACCCTCAATTGGATCCGTAAGACGGAAGGCTTACATCATAATCTGATTAATTATGCTATCGCTGTAACAGAAACACTATTTTTCCTCAGAAAGATCTGTTCAAGCACGTGCGTTGAAGTTTAAAATACAAACGACATGGCTACAGACATCGGTGTTTATGCATGTATTGGTAAATATAAAAAAATAATGACGGCACAGGAATGCTATTTCTGTTTTTAATCCGTTTAATGATCACTTCCTTTAGATATATCCTGAATTCGGGATTTTTGTTGCATTATCGAAGTCATCCCTAAATTCCATTTCCGAGCTAAAATCATTTTGGTTACGTCTCTGTTCTCTGAAAAAAAAAATTCTATTTTACATTGTATGTCAAAAAACGATTTCACTGATGTTTGGAAGCGTAAAAGGGCCACTTTGTTAAATGTAATTCTTACGAACATACCGGCATTTGACAGCACAATTACATAAATGTATCCACTGAATCTACCCCGTCAAAAAAGTATGTAGATTAAAAAGCAAACCATGAAGTCTTCAACCTTACTTCTTTGCTTTGTTTCTGACAAAGATGACGCATCCTATGGCTACGGAAACCACAACAAATGCAGAAGTAAAAATAAGCACCCAATTTGTTAGAGACAGCTTTTGGAACAAACTTTCAGGTGTGCTGTTTGGGAAAACTGCTTGTGACGAGTCTGATGTCTTGAAGGATTTCATTGTTGAATTTATATCTACAAAATTTGAAAATTACATACAATGGCAAAACCATAAATTATTAGATAATTCCGAAAACCAATTAGAAAATTTAAAAAAAAATGTATGTAACAACATCTATTAGAAGTCCTACTGTACCCTTAGGGCATCCAAGTTTGGCATCACACTCATCTTTCCCACACTGACACATAGAAGCACAGCTTGGTCCAAAATAGTTTGGGGGACATGGCATAGAACAGTTCAAACCAAATGAACCAACGCATTCTAAAAAAGGAAATTATGTACAACCTTTATTAAATCAAACAAATTTTTTCTCCATACGGTTTATATGGTTAATATGAAACACTTTTAAGTCAATACTCTTTTTCGATATCTATTCTGATACATGTGATTCAATTTTAGCTGTTTCATTGCTTACCTTGACAACCGTCTGGTGTCTGATAGTAATCAGTGCAACACCTCATCGACCCGCTACAAAGAAAAGTGTACCTCCGTCAAATCTCAAAACCAAGCTTTATTTTAAAAATTGGGGGGGGGGGGGTTGGTTTGTTGTTGTTGTGAGTTTGCTATGTTAAAAACTGTCGGTTTTGTCTTAATTTCTACACATATATATTTATATTTACATTTTCCAGTGTCTTTGCCTGTGATAACACTACGTATCGATTTTGTACTATATAACCCATAATACAAATGACGCCAAATTGAGGCGTCAGCGGGGTTTGCTTATTTATATTTATATATTTAATCGTACGATGGCTTAAAATTATATAAATATAAGTAATAAGGAATCATTCTTTGAATATTATGAGGTGATAATTTCGGTCGGGGCGTGATCAAATCTATCATAAAGCCCTTCAGGCTTTATTGGATTTGATCACGCCCCAACCGAAATTATCACCTTATAATACTCAAAGAATGATTCCTTATTCTTTATATATTACACAGAATGAGTTATACAAATCTGTCCTTGCTGTTACTGCGATGAAAAATAGTCCGTTTTTCTGAAGAAATATTGCTATAGAAGTCGTTCAGCAATAACGGCCATGCTGAATTATGTCGATCTACTATGATACTTTATCATACAAGTGTTTCTCTGTGGAATGGGGCATTTAGATACTAGTAAGTTCCTTTGAAAAATCTTTATTGTAGTCTTTTTATGATATTCTTTAGAATTCCAGCATGGGTGACGTTAAAGTTAACAAGCAACGTATTTATCAAAATCAATTGACTGCCCCCCCCCCCCCCCCCCCCCCCGAAAAAAAAAATAGAAAATGTCAATCGCATCGCTTAATATCATTTTCGTTTTAAAATCGGATGTATATTATATTCTAGGCATTTGGAAGAATATATCAGTTGTGTAAGCATGTGAAACCTATAACTGATGTTCATTATAATTGACTAACAAACAACTTACTCTGGTAGCGGACACACGTGCGAAGCTGGCGAAATAGTAGTCGATTGAATCGAAGGGCCTGGTAAAACACAAAATCCCAAAAGCAAGATCGCCGCCACTCTGGGTTCATTTTTACCATACTGCGTCTCTGTCTTCTGTGGTCTTCTTGTATGAAACATCAGAATTTATTTACTTGATTTGAATGTAAAACAACGAATAATTTCTAAAGGTCCAACACCGTGTGAAAAGTCGTTGAGCCAAAACTGTTCGAACTCAGTTTCCTTGTTAATGGTAAACCAGTTATTGAACTACATTGCAATTTTTATATGACGGAAATAATAGGCGTATATCGTATATTATGTACTATATTTGCACCGTCTCGCATCAATATTTTGAAAATATTTCCGTGAATCGTTGGTAAATCATGTTTATCCAAATATATCATATAAATATTCGAAAATATGTTTTAAACTTAACAAATTATATTCCCACTAGTACTGTTTTACATGCCGTCGTTCGACAGAACTAGATATTTAGGTGCCAATAGCTATGAAATAATCGGATACAGTCCAATAAAAGTATACTTTAGATATGTTTGTATAAATTAGATTTGTTCATTGTCAAGTATACAACGCATTATTTTTGGATAGGGTAAACTTGAGTAAAAAATATGTCATGAAATTCTGGATAACATTAAATTTTAATTGTTTATGGGGTGTTAGCATGGTTAGGGGCACTTTTAGTAATAATCGTATATAAAGTAAGAGAAATGTTTAACGACTGTAATTTTTTTTCTCTATATATAGTGTATATTTGACATAACTCATGGGTTTGTTTCTTGGGTCACATTTGTTTGCACCGTCATTTTTTGAACTGGGGGGGGGGGGGGGGGGGGCGTACGGCACAAAGACTCAATTCCTTTCAGAGGTAATGGATTGAATAAATTGGCAGAACCATTATTTACACTTTGTTTGATATGTTTTTTTAGGCCTAGTATACTTTTCACAAATGTTTTTTTTTAGGTATAAGTAATAAAAAAAAACAAAAATGAATGTAATCAGTATAATTCAATTAACAGTATAGAAACAAAAAAGTTTGAATGATTTCAAGTAACATTTCTGACATGTGTATTACGATTCACAAGTAAAGAAAATAACATCTTTAATCAAATAAGATGGCAACATACATGTATCAACAGGATAATATACATGTATTTGAGGTCATACAAAACCTATGAACAACATTGCCAGTATTCTAGTATATAAGGAAACTGTTTTGCAATAACATAAATGAAAATCAAATAGACTAGGTCAGCATTTTCATTCAATATAGTCAAAATCTTCAGGTATTCCAAACTGCTTGTCAATAACACTTTCCTCAAACTGGAATTTATTTTTAATCCATGACTTGGTGGAGAAAACATTATCTGAAATGAAAGTTCAAGTAATGAAATAATATATATGCAATAAATGCAGCATGTGTTTGTGGAAGTATTACTTCCACACAAAAAAAACCCCCAAAACAATAGATACAGAACCTGTGGCTTGTGACGAATATGTATATCTTAATTTGATATCATTTAGTCAAAATTTCAGAAAAAAATGTACATGTTTTTAGCAACTACAACTATTATTTTTGGTACAGCATGTACAGTATCAAAATAGTAAGGGTCTTCTTAAATTGTGACTCAACATGCACTAAAAATTAATAGAAAAATGTAAACTATTATGTTTAAAACATTTGGCAATAGATAGAGTTGCTTATCAAGAAAGATACTTTATCTGCAGAATTTTCATTCTAAGATAGAGTAGTTTTCTCACACAAAGTACTACATATGTACCATGATCATCTGTTTTGGATGAAACTACCTGTCCAGCGGTTAGCTGCTTCTTTGGCTTCTCCAGTCTGCTTTCTCACTGACTCTAAAACTTCAGGATCACATTCTCGATACTTTTCAATTTCTTTCAACAATGAAGTTTTCTCTTGCTTCTTCTCCTCCAAGTCTTTCAGTAATTGAGATCTCTCTTCCTTTGAAATCCAACAAGACATTTTGCGATTTAAAAAGAATATTAAAGTAGTTTTCTTAAAGATATTTTTTATCCTAGTTTACAAGCATCAAATTGAATATCAATTTTAATTTCAATAACAAGTTATAATGCAAAAAGAAAACTTACTGAATTTTCCTTTCCTATTTTAGCTTTCTTTACATTGTCTGCCAATATTCTTCTTTTTTCATCCAAATCATTGATCCTGTTTGTTAAATCATCTAGTTTTCGTTTTCTCTAAAATTTTGATTTATAAAGATCTAATATCAAAGAAAAACTAAACCAGATGTTTATCATAAAACAAAAGATATTAACAGCATTTTCTTACATTCTGACTAGCTTTACTTGGAAAAGCCCAAAAGTAAACAGAAGTTCCTATCTTATCAGTATCAACCATTCCGTCGTCCACTAAACTAGTAAGAATTTCCTTTACAGACATTGAAGTGATTCCCTTTTCTTTTTGACACTGTCTTTCTAATTCTTTCAGTTGAAAAAAGTCCTTCTACAAAGAAAAAATTACACAAGTTTATTGCAAAAAACAAACAAAAAACCCCCAAAACCAACCAAACAACAACAAAAAAAACATAGGTAATCACAGATTACAAAGCTCACCGAGATGAGACATCACCCTTATGAGACCACCTTTATCATATTAAATGAAAATCATACTTTATGATCTTGGATATTCATGGATTCTGTTCTGACACAATATCGTATATCATCTGTTAAAAAATTGTATGATAATCATATGTTCATATGTTAATCAATACAATAATATAAAATTAAATATTGCATCCTATCATATTTACAATATATATCATATAATACAATAAAATACCATAATAAACAATGATGAGATATGACATTGTAACATATGATATGACATTGTATTGTGTTATACGTTATTGTATTTGATCACATAATACAATATCATAATATATAAAACAATATAGTATTATATTACAATATCATATTACATAATACATCATAACATTAAAACATATGATATTATATTGTATAATATAGTATGATATTGTATGATTCTGTATTATTTTTGATACATAATATGATGCACCTGACAATATAAAATTGTATCATAATATACAATACTATACATAACGATATCATGATACAATATCATAACATAAAATATAAAAAAAAATTGATACAATATCATATCATATAACTTTTTATAATATTACATATGATAATATATTGTATCATATTAAACAATATTGTTTCATACCATACAAAACTATATCATAGGAATCATGTTATATCATTTATCAACAAACACATCTATCTATCGAGCAGGTTTGAGTGAGGTAGGAGATTTCTTTAGCATCCTTGATAATGGAGATCAGGCTCTGCATCTGAAGCAACCTCTGCGTTTCATTTATAATATAGTTAAATCAACTATGCAAGCTATCATCTATAAAACATGTGACCTGTTCCAAAAAAACTAAACCTCATCCAGCATCTGAAACCTATGACTCAGATTCAGCATTCAAGCCTGTCAGGTGCATCAGTATACATAAGACGCATCTCCATGCAAGTTTGGTGAAGTTCAGACCAGTAATAACTAAGATATCATCATCAGAGGGCACTAGCAATTAAAACCTTAACCTGCTCCAGCATCCGCAACCTATGGCTCAGATTCAACATCCATGCCTGTCAGGTGCATCTGTATCATAAGACACACCATCCATTCAAGTTTGGTGAAGTTAGGACCTGTAATAACTAAGATATATTTTTTAGCATCCTTGATAATGGAGACCAAGCTCTACATCTGAAGCTTCCTCTGTGATTCATTCATATTACAGTTTAATCAACTATGCAAGTTTGAAATAGTACTATTATCTATTAAACATGTGACCTGTTCCAAAAAACTTAACCATATCCAGCATCTGAAACCTATGGCTCAGACTCAGCATTCAAGCCTGTCAGGTGCATCAGTATCATAAGCGCACCATCCATGGAAGTCTGGTGAAGTTAGGACAAGTAATAACTAAGATATAATCATCAGAGGGCACCTGTTTCAAAAACTTTAACCAGCTCTAAAAACCTTAACCTCCTCCAGCATCCGAAACCTATGGCTCAGATTCAGCATTCAAGCCTGTCTGGTGCATCAGTATCATAAGAAGCACCATCCATGGAAGTCTGGTGAATTAGTAACTTAGATATAATCATCACAGGGCACCTGCAACAAAAACTTTAACCAGCTCTAAAAACCTTAACCTCCTTCAGCATCTGTAACCTATAGCTCAGATTCAGCACCCAAGCCTGTCTGGTGCATCAGTATCATAATACACACCATCCATGCAAGTTTGGTGAAGTACAGACCAGCAGTAACTTAGATATTGCTATCAAAGGGCACCTGCAACAAAAAATTTTAACCAGCTCTAAAAACCTTAACCTCCTTCAGCATTTGTAACCTATAGCTCAGATTCAGCACCCAAGCCTGTCTGGTGCATCAGTATCATAATACACACCATCCATGCAAGTTTGGTGAAGTACAGACCAGCAGTAACTTAGATATTGCTATCAAAGGGCACCTGCAACAAAAACTTTAACCTGCTCCAAAAACCTTAACCTCCTCCAGCATCTGAAACCTATAGCTCAGATTCAGCACTCAAGCCTGTCTGGTGCATCAGTATCATAAGACACACCATCCATGCAAGTTTGGTGAAGTACGGACCTGCAGTAACTTAGATATTGCTATCAAAGGGCACCTGCAACAAAAACTTTAACCTGGTCCAACAACCTTAACCTCCTCCAGCATCTGAAATTTAGGACTCAGATTCAGCATCCAAGTCTTTCAAGTCCATAAGTAGGTCCAGATGCATCATCCATGCAAGTTTGGTGAAGATAGGACAAGAAATAGATTAGATACAGGACCTGCAACAAAAACTTTAACCAGGTCCGGACGCCGACGCCGACGGTATAGCATAAGCTCCCCCTGACTTCGTCTCGGTGAGCTAAAAACTGTTGCTCTTCGTCCTGTAATCTCGATATTTTTTTAGCTCAAATTAAAAATTAATGTTATCTTACTGACTTAATTATTACATTTCATTTATTTAAACAAAGTTCTGCGTACCTTCTCTAAAAAGAAATCCATCATTCTGCTTCTTTTTTCTTCCACACTTAATCCCCGCTTTTTCGACTAAAATCAAAAACATATCGCAAATAATAATCAAGAAAAACTGTTTGCTAATTTTTATTGCAGTAAATGATCATTATGATGTGATACATACCATTTTATCAGCAATGGCATTCGAATCCAATCAAACGATTAAATTTAGCGCCATTTTCCTACTTTCATTTTCAAATCTCTTGAACGTCGATTCCGATTAGCAATGGTCATGTATCTAAACGATCAAATTTAGACGGCATAAGACATATTAAGGTTAATTGGTTTTATATATTATATGGATAATTTTCATCATTACATAACGAAAGCGGCTTACATATAGTAAACATGGCAAATTCGATGTCGCAAGAAGATAAAAAAAAAAACCATCGGGCTCGTTATCACTTCTATTTGGAAGGAAAGAAAGCGGGATGGAAAGAAAGTCGCAATACAAGCATAGAGCCAAAAATGTGGCGAAAATAAGGCAGCGACATAAAGAAGAAGAATTGGGTAAGATAAATTTAGATAACAGTAGCAAAAAGTACTTATATCCAAGTGATGACATGTTCATTAAACGCACTTGTTTTGTGCTAAGTACGGGTATACATCAGTACATGTATCACGGTGATATGCTGCTGATACATAGATAGTATATACTATATATGATAACAATGCACTTCAAAAAGTAATATTACGTATTCGTAAGACATAACCTGTGTGTTTGATATCTCCTTGTTGTAACTTTGATGCTGTCATCATCACCTACTTGATTTAGTGATATCACATAGTTGAATGATTGATATCTTCGCCATATCATCTATTCAGTATTTGTATACCGGTATCTCTACCAACATGTCTACTAAGTGATATTCCTTATTTAGGAAGGTGAAATCACCAATTTTGATTTTTTACATAGTATTCATATTAGATTTATAAAAATTGTAATTTTCAATAGGTGATGTAACACTTGCAAATGAAATAATAAGATATAATATACGTATGTAACCATATGTACATAGATGTACAAGACAATGAGTGTCACTTATTGAAATTGGTCAATAACAGTTGATCCCATGGTTACTCATGATTTTGATATAATGGTATTTGTGAATACTGATAGCTTTGTTTGCAGTTTAATCAATGAATACCAGTGAATAACTGTGCCATAGAAATACATGTTTGATCACTGATACACAACATGTGATATATTCTGATGTTCAGTCATGACATATCCATCACAAGGCTGCAAAGAAAAATAACCTCTTAACCAATGGTGTTATTTTTTTTTCCTGTTGATAGCCATTCGAAAAGATAGAAAAGAAAAACTCCTCAGTTCCAAGCGATTTCGCTTTATTGATGGTGAGGAGCTTTCTGATGAAATATCCCATGATGAAGTAAGTTCTATGGTTATGTTAAAAAAAATTATTTAACTATTAATGACTGATATATCATCTCATACATATGTCTGTACCAACATTTAGTCATTTACTGGTGTATCACTTCAGTGACTTTGGTAAGTTTGCATACTTCAACACTCTATACCAGGTAATTAGGAATATGGTCCCTTTTATGAGTCCTTTGATACCAAGGATCCATATTCCATAATGATTACAGATTCTTAGTGTGCTTTAAATTCCTTTAAATCATTATCATGACTTCTCTCTTTTGTTTTTTAAACATTTAAATTAATTTTAAAGTTATGTTTTTCAGGGCAAGTTTATATATAAAGTTTCCATGATATTGAAGGCCAAACAAAACCGGTGTTACTCAGTCAATCTTATTTTATGTTTTGACCAAACATATTTTTAACTAGAACTTTTTTTGTCTTCAACAAAAAGTAAGGGCTTTTCAACAGCCCCAGTTTCCCTTTTTTATTTAAAGTGTCAAAAAAAAATATCTCTAAGCTATTTGCAAATTTTCTAAACGACTCGGTATAACCAGTTGCTTAGATAGGAATTGATGAGTACTGCAGTGTGAAAAGAAAGATAACTCCAGAATTTAACGCTACACCTGTAATTTTCAGAAGAATATTTTCAAAAAATCATTCCAAAGTAAGTATTCATTCCTTGGACGCAAAACTTGGTATGTTAAGAGTATTTGTGGTATACATTCTTAGAGCAAAGCGAGATAACTCTTCCAAGAAATAATTTTGAAATTTAAACAAGTTGTGATCTTTAGGTCCTTCAAACCCCTATAAGGAGTCCAAAAGTGGCCCCTCGGACCATAATTTTTAAATTGTACTTTTTATTCTTAACTATTAACCGAAATAATTTTGAAAATCAGATGAATAATAAAAAAGATACAGCTAAAGGGTTGTTTTTAATACATGTACTGACCCCTACAGATCCCTTATTTTTTGGAAGTTCTTCTCCAGGACCTTTTCCGGTCTGTGTATTGGGTCCCTTATTGCAAATATCAAATATAAAAATATTTGCTTGAAAACTGTTTGAGAAAACGTTACACGCGTGAATTCAATTTAACATAGAAACTCCCATAGACAATTTTCATCGGCTCATAAAACCGGAAGTACTCAATACTTTTCAATGAAACTTTAAATATATGTTAATAAATTACTTCTATCATAATAATATCCAGGCGTCAAATAAATTTTTAAAGGTCATTTGAATTTTTTTGTTTTTTTAATCCCCCCTTTTCTAAAGTTTAGGACTTCATATCTCAAAAACAGTAAGAGATAGAAAGTTGTTTACCCATACAATTTTAAACAACTATTTATGATAAAGGTAATTCTAAAATTTGAATGCTCTACATTAAAAAATAAAGAAAGAATTGAGTTTCAAACAATTTTTGCAATTTTCCTTGTAAAAACCGGAAGTACCGGAACCGGAAACTCAAAATAGGACATTTCATAGATTGATACAATTACTGTAAGACCAATGTATAGCTGTATCAATATTCTTTCCAGTTTTCAAAAAATCGCTGACAGAAATTTGTCTTAAAATAATAATAATAATAAAAAAAGACAAAAACAATAGGTCTTTTCGACCGAAAGTCGAAAAGCCCTAATAACAAGTAAAATTCAACATTTTGTGTCATTCATGTTGCCTGGAAAGGCTGGTATTGCAATCGTTTGCACCTTAAATACATACTTTCTACTACATGTAAGTTGGGATAGTTTATATCAATAGAATGTGCTTTTTACTGCTAGCAAACAAAACTGGGTTTTGTATAGTAATTCAACACTCAAATGTTTCAAATTCTCTCTTAAGTAATCACTTAATTTCTTTTTTAATTAATTGACTCAAAAACTAGGGGGAAAAGTTTGTTGACTGCTTTACATTTAGACATATTGAAGCATTTTGAATTGAGGAGGGGTAGTGGATATAAAATAGTTTATGGATTTATATATGTGAGAGAATTTTGTGAATTTTCAATGGAAGTTACTTTTTTCAAGGTTCTGAGTGCAGCAAGAAGTCTTCAGAAACCAGGACCACATAGACAAGAGAACTTGAGGACCCTTCGACAGGCATTCTCTCAAGGAACAGCTTACATTGACACTTTCTTCAAGTATGCTCTTAATTTATTAGATTCTTTTTCTTTCTTATTTCTATTTATTTCCTTGTTTGGTAAATTATGAAAAATTAAGTAGGCTATAGGCCACACCAATATACTTTCTAATTTGTCGGACCCTGCACTCTTGTATTTGATTTAAACTATACTACTAATATTATCATTATTAATTTCCTGCATCCAGGAAATTCTGCCCTGTTTTCTGTTCTCTTTCCGCTCTTTTTTTGTATTTTAAATAGTTTTAATATATAAATCAGAAACAAGTAGAAAACAATATAACCCGGCCTCTGCACCAATTTATTCATGTACCACCTAAAAACTTTGGCTACAAGAAATAATAATTTTATTATTTAATCCCTCGCCCACTCGTATCTTTTTTCAATGGATGTCTGACAAACAAGAAATTATATTGGTGTGGCCTTATGGGATATTGAAAAGAAAATGATTTTTTATCAAATAATGTTAAAGTACTCTTTAATAACGATACTTATTTGTTTCAAAACTGTTATCCTGTAAATAAAATACTAGTACATGTGTATTCACTAAATTAATGACTAATTTATCATTTTTATTTAAATTTTGAGCAAATCAAATTGCTAGTACATGTATTTATACATAACTAACAGATCTGTTTATACAGGGGTTATTGTATCTTGAAAAGAAAAAAAATCATTTAAAATTGCAAGCATCTGCATAAATTGCACTAAAAAAATAACTGTTATACACATAAGGCACATCTGGGTTTTATACTAGGCAAATTAGGATTTTTTTTCTTCTTGAAACATATGGTTCAACCCTATACTATATGTACACATGTAGTATGAATTATGTTTTTGAAGTTCAGTGTAGTTCTTTGATTAAATAAACAGAATACAAGATTTTAATCTCAACACATAGTAAAGATAAGATAGCATGGTGATTTTGAACTAGGGTTGACAACGCCTTGAACCTGCTGGTCGGCATTTACACTGGGAATGACTCGGCCCAACAACTTGAGGCTGCCTGGTGCATAACAAACATCTCAGCAGGAACTACTGACCACTCACTGGCTATCTGTAAACAGGTAGCTCCTTACCTGGTCACTTACCTGAGTAGTGGAATTCCTCAGTTACAGGTAAATGGCTGCCTTGTCTACCGAGTCTAGTGGACATAGAGTGTTAATTGTTTTTCTTAATTAGGACAGATAGAACAGGCAATTTACATGTATATATATGAAAATAAACTTAATAGTACTAATATTTGAAGTTTGTTTGCTGCAAGTTTTTAAAATTTAAGATGTTTCTATTCCATTATTCACTATTATAAATTTGATGACACTTAAAAAATAATGTACTTTTTCCTTCTTTTGTATTAAGTTTTAGTTATGCTTTAAGTTAATATCTAAAAAGAAATCTTTGTATCAACTGAATCAAATTTTAATGCTGTTAATTCCTTATTTTGCAAGAGAAATATAAAAATGCAATCACCCATGTTTTGTTATAATTTTGTATAGCTTAATTATTCTCTGAATTCTGAAAAATAAAAACGAGATTTTTAAATCTGCGAAGACCACTTCTCATGTTAATTCTTTGGGTTCAATAAGGGATTACAATAGTAAAAACCCTATAGAAAATGTCCACAAACAGTACACTGTTACTCCCTGTGTCCTGTTTATTGTAAAAAAGGCAGATATTGTGTCAATACTTTTTTGGGCATCAACTTGATTTCATGTACATTAATTTTGTCTGTAGGATCAGAGTGCCTGGACTCTGGGGAATTTAGCAGGAGACAGTGCAGAATGTAGACAACTGCTCCAGGCTCAGGGAATCATCCCCCCTCTGGTGCAACTCTTGCAGGCAAGTCATTATTTTTTTTAGAAAACAAGTACATGTATGAGTTAGTGTCCTTATGATTAATAAATATTACGGGTAAATTTCAAAGAATTCTTTTTTTTTAATGTGTGTTTAGATATAAATATTTTTCTTCCACAGAGTTCTAATAAATCAGTCGTTCAATCTGCTGCGTTTGCTTTGTCAAATCTGGCCAAAGAATCAACAGACATTTGCAGGTAAATATTTTCTGATCGATCCTTGAAAAGAAAAAAGATATTTAATATTTACTTGATAACATGCCTAGTACATTGATATGAACATATCAGACACATCACTGGTATATACATGTACCGGTACTGTATGTGTACTATTCTAGTAGTCTATGTTAAGAGTATGTTGTATATATCATGGTACATCTTTTCAACAGTGAGATGATAAAGGCTTCAGTCATCCCACATCTACTTCCTCACCTCTCATTCTCATCAGAAAATGTCAGTGTTTTAGCAGAGGTCTCCTGGGTGTTAACATACCTTGCTACCAGGTGAGCTTTACTTTGAGATCCAATCATTCTAGTCATATTTCTCCCTTTTATCACTTCTTTTTTTTTTTTTATGAGGGGGGGGGGGGGGGGGGTTCTCTAAGACCTCTTTATAGTAAGCTGCCATGTATAATAATGATCTTGTGGCGGTGATAAATAGGATTGCTAACAACCTGAACATGGATGTGGATGTGTAAATGTACAAAAGCATGTGAGCACGATTTTAAAGCATTGTTATATGTCATACTCCTTTTATTTTCAATTTTATTAGCCTATTATTTTTCAAGCTATCCTTTATGATCAAGTACATGTATAAACATGTACAACTCAAGTTAAATATTCAAAACAACAAAATAAACAAATGGGTTTTGCATTAATTCATTGATATTGTTTAAGAGAAACTAGAACAAACAATTTATACTGGTTGTTAAAGGCTAGGTTACTTTGCATGCCTAAATTTAAAATATTGCAATACATTTGAAAGTATTTTCTGTATATTAAATGGATCTCCATCTTGTGTTGCTCTTGTTAAAATATACTGAATAACCACATGTTGGTCTTTCTTATTCACAATCAACTTACAATTGAAATGGTTTTAATGTGCAATTGATGTTCAAAGTGGACTATTCTTGGAAGAGCTGTCAACTCAAGGGGTGATAACCAAGATTGTCAGTCTGTTGGTGTCTCTATCAGACATACAGCCTCATGAACCACAGGTATGACTCAATGATGTAAGATCAGAAGCATTCACTCAGGGATTTCACTATAATGGGAGGTGGGAGGCGATCTTTCACCATTTCAATTGATCAAATTTAACCACTTCGATTACATGTATAGCAAAATAAACTATTGGAAATAATTCTCTAAAGCACCTAAATAAAGCATTTTTAAATGAGTTTTTCTCCTCTGCATTTCAAAAATATTGAAAGCTAATATTATACAAATTAAAACGTGTCATAGATTTCGAAAGATGCAAGATACAGTTTTAAAAGTTTGATCATCAGGTTGTTACCCCATTGCTTCGTTGTCTTGGAAACATCTGCAGTGGACCAGACAAATACACACTGGAAGCAAAACAGAATGCCGAGTTACTACCCAGTCTTTGTAAATTTTTGACCTCTGACCTACGACATGCCCGCAAAGAAACACTGTGGGTTCTCTCAAACATGACAGGTAGCCCTTCACAAAGTTGTCAATGTGTTTATTATAAACTAAGCCAAAAAGTTTACTTTTAAAGTAAAAATTGATACAGTACTGATACATTGATTTAGTGCTCTGAAAATATACAAGTACCGTAATTTCCATGATACCCAGTATTTAAAAAAAAATTGATTCTTACTAAATTCAGGTGATATCAATGTATGCAAGGAAGTAACTTTTGGTCCTATTCTATCCCATGTTCTGGAGCAGGTGCCTGCTGCATTTGACATCAAGTCAGAGGTAAAAGGGCTCTTTTGATGATTACTAAATAGTTCCACAGTATTGTGTATTTCAGTTCTAACTGCACAAGATACTGTAGCATTTCACTAGTAATCATTTCTATGTAATATGACATAAGCTACTGCAGTCTGACATTTCTACATATTGATTATCACCTGATTTCAAGATGAAAACAAAGTGATCAGATATTTTATTACACAGAACATGTATGTATATGTATATGTTTATCTATACTTTTGCAGGCACTTTACCTTCTATGCAATCTGGCCTGTCATGGCGAGGACATCTGTACTCATCTGGTAGAATCCAAGATGTTGCAGGTTGTGGTCCCCGTGCTGAAGACTCATGACGTCGAAGTCTTAAATCTAGCTCTGGCACTGTGTGAAATGGCAATCAGAATGACCCCAAATGTAAGGGTTCAAAAATTCAACTAGATTGGTATTCTTGGTAGTTCAAATTGCCCTTGCAATTTTCATATATACATTGTACATGTAACTGTTATTGATATTCTTTCATATTTTACAGGGAAAAAACATATTTGAGAAAGAGTGTGAGGGAATGGCTAAGCTTGAGGCGTTGGAGTATCATAGTAATGAGGCCATTAGAACAGCAGCCAACCATATCCTGGATATGTACTATGGGGACAAGGTATTGTCAATTTCTATAAATTTTGGATCATTAATTTCATGATTTTGCTTTACATTTCTCTGACCAGAACATAAAAAAAATATTCTCAAATTGTAAAGCCACATGCATTGAAATAGCGAGAGCAAACAAATTTTATAGCAATTGGATTCAGAAGTCATTGCAGGAAGTTATTAAAAAATCAAAATAATCATAGAATTTGAATGCAATTAAGAAAAATTTAATTGGTCTTTCCAGGAACAAGAGGAGAAAATGACGTAAACATTGAAGAATTATGAGAGATTTTAAAAGATGTTTATTACAAGTGTGGAGTTTCTCTACTGTCCAGAACCTGTCACTTAAAGTGCAGACAGAGGGCAATATGTAAAGTTAGGGCATGACCCCATCATATTGAAAAAATGTAGACTTGTGTGCCATATATATGTAGATGGATACATTTATTCTATATATGTACATTTGTATTTTGTAAGTATTACAGTTACATGAAATGAATTGTAATGTTTGAAACAGTGCAAGCTAAATTGATCTGTTGCAGGAATATTAATGAAATGAAGATACATTATTCATACATTGGTATTAATTGTTTCAAGTGTTTTAGTGATTTTTATCAATTAATGTATCCTAATGAATTTTAAGTGTTGTTATCAATGTCAGAAATCCTGCACTTTAAAGGGTCAATAAAGCAATTTCCTGAAGAGGCCTAATTTCCTTATTCACAAAACATGGTAAATGTATGTTTAGTATACAGAGTGTTTCAAAAATGTTATATATGAATACAGTTCGAGGTATGTATATATGAAAACAAATAAGGTACAAAATCAACTCAGTTTATAACAAAATTTTATTTCACTATAAAATTGTCTATTATGATTTTATTTCCCCTATAAAACTGTCTATTATGGCTTCATCTTCCACACTCTGATGTAGTCCACCTGCATGGCGGCCTGCTCTCCGTCGTTCTGGTCTGGGTTCCAGGTGGGGTACCACTGACTCTTGTGGTTCCAGAAGTCCCGCGCGGTGAACTCTGACTTGTCATTCCAGGGTTTGGGGTAGGGAGAGTTCCTGAACTTGTCCGGGAAGAAGCCCACACCTCCCACAGCTACATTCAGTATGATGAAAAACTGGAGAGAAAAAACAGAGCAAATGTAGGCAATGATGAAATTTTTACTCAGTCGAAATGAAATTTGCTTGCATTATAAGGCACGGTGTAGAGGTTGTTTGGAAATTGTGAGTGGTCAGAGGCATTGAAAACCGTTGTGTACATTTCAACAATGTTGATAAGATACATTAGAATTAAAAAGATGACAAATGTAATAGGCATTATAGAAATTATTATTCTTTAAATTTCATACCAAAGACACAAAGCTGATAGACTAACTGTGTTAGAGTTCCAGTTTTATTAATAATAACTACCAGTATGAAATTTTTTCAATCCAAATTTCAAAAGATCACTTATTCCCTATATTCAAAATTCTCAAACTAATAAAGTACCTCCTGATCAAACGGTGCCATTTTGTTGTTGGTGTACTTGTATGGGTTGTTGATGTTGGTTTTGTCCAGTTCTCCCAGCTTCCAGAATCCCTCGGGGGGAGGAGACACGTTCATGACTTCCTGTCCCTCAAACGACACCCTGTCAAAGATTCACCAGAAAACAATCTTTGTAGATAGATAAAATCCCTTAATCTTTTACCAGGTAATAGTAACCTGGTAATATCAATACTTTATAATTTGATCTCATTATGAGAACAGTCTTCCAGAGAGACATTTCTATCTTTAATTTTAAGGATCTAGGTACAGAGAGAGGTCACTTGCAGTGAATTCCTTGATTTTAAAGTGAGGTGGACAACCCGTTTTTGGCTGCTCGGAGTTGTAAAGCTTGATTACTATTCTCAGGAGATTTGTCGAGACTAAAGCCTTTGTACTAAAAAGCATCATCTTGATGAGGTTACTAGGCTACAGCTTGAGATAGGTGGATACCTACTTGATATGTTCTTCATCCCATTCCAGTGTCCAGATATGGAAATCGTCATTCAGAGTTCCACTTGGAATTGTCCTATATCATTAAGAGAATGATGTTGATACATGTGTAAGTACAGTTATGCCAACTTGTTGCAATCATTATGCCATTTGATAAATACTTGTAATTGTACTTTGGTTTGAGCACAGGACATTGCCAACCTATCAATATTCTTTTACTTCCAGAAAAAAATTTCATACTTTTAGGTATTAAAGAGTAGAACTTTTATCTTTAAAAATGCAGTTAAACATCGTTATCTCTAACTAGATGGGACTGTTTAAAAACTTTGAGATATCCGGGTATCTGGGATATCAAGGGTAAAATACTTAGAAAATAAGTGGGTAGATCAAATAACTTCGACATATCAATTGTATTCAACATATCAGTTTTTGAGTTATTAAATTTGAACAGTAGTTATATTTATGGAAGATAAATTTATATACTGTGCCTTGAGTGAATACTTTAGATACTACAAACACTGTGGTAAAACACTTGCATTTCTCCATGAGCTTTCTCGTAAGGGTCATAGCCATATACTGGTCCAAAATGAAGAGTGCTCCCAAAACTGTCCACTCCCTGACTTCTACCATTCTCATCATGGTAGTCTGTGTTGCCTTTTAATGATAATTTTAAACTGAAGTTAAAGGAATATCATTCCGTGTCTTTCAGCTTTATCTAGACGTTTGTTTGTGAAAAATATTTAATACACTATCTAGAAAATTTTGAAATAATCTTGTGAAATTTAACAAGTAACCATCGTTTTCCGATAGACGTTGGTCGCTGGAATAATTTACAATGTCACGTAAGAATCTGCAATCTGTGTAATAATAACCAAATTGAGGACAAATTTCATTATCTCTTTGAGTGCAAAGCATTAGCTTCAATTAGAAAAGATTTTTTAGAAAGAAAATAGCCTACTATGTTCTACCAAATATTATCAAGTTCAGTGATCTATTGCCGAATACCAACTCTTTATTAAAAAAAAAATTATGTAAATTCATTACGAATATTTATGAGATCTTGTCTCCATATGCAAAATGAGCCAGCTCATCTCATCCAGACTGTTTGTATATATATGTACATATATGTCATATATATATAATGTACCTCTTATACCATTTACATGGTTTTGAGAGAATAGATAAATAGAATTGAATAGATCCAATCGTAAAAACCAAGCTCTGTGGTATTTAAGCGATTTTCAAGCAATTAATACATGGTGAAGTTCATAATTAGAAATAGTTTCATGAGTAGATAATGTCTTAAGATTAGTAGACACAGGCAATAAACAGAATGATCACAAATAGATTTACATGTCCACAAGTTTTCGACTTTGCTTTGTACTTTGATTTTTAACAAAAATAATCAAAGTGTAGTGTTGTTTTGTCTAGATATAACACTTACCTCTAGATTCCACAACGTCAATTTCGCCAGAAGCGGGCCAGCCTCCATACGCATTTCTATGAGGCAGCAGCCAGATAGCTGTTTAGTTATTAGAATAGAATTAAATACATGTAATAACGTGAAGTGCCCTATATAGTTTGTGTTTAAAAAGACAGACAGGAAATCACCTGGCCAGATCCAGTCTCCTTTGGGCATTTTGGCCCTGACCTCCATTTTGCCGTACTTGAAGTTGAAGGCTTTGTCACTCCTGAGCCTGGCGGACTGTATGGGGTTGATGATGTGTTCAGGGGAGCCCTGTCGGCTACACCCCCAGAACTGGTTACTTGTGCATAATGAGTTTGGCTCCCCACCTGAAAACCATCAACATACATGTACATGGACTATTGTACGTGTGAGCAATACTGTGGCCTATGGGTCTTTTGTTAGACTTATTTAGACAGTGTTTGTGTATAAATGAAGAAAATGTATACGGTACTTTGTTGTGTGAACTCTTGATTCAGATGGCCTTACCCCAAAGATCTAAAGTGCCTGATGACAGGAAGTGTTCCCCGTAGTTATCAGCTGTCAAGGTCTGTGAAGACAGTACAATGTATATTAATATATTGTAGATATAATTCAGCATAGCTCGGTGATTTCAGAATGGGTAATTCTGACAGAAGAATGTTCTACTCACGGGTTTGATAAACAGTTTCCCGTCCTTTGTGTAGCTGTTGGTCCTGTTATTTGTGTAGTACTCAAACTCCCAATTCTAAAAAAATACAAATAAACAGAATTGTGCAAAGTAAATGTAATATAAACGACACATTCCCAATGTATTATTTTCTTTCTTTTTTTTCGGCTGTACTTGTTATTGCCTCGTCATTTGTTTCACATTTGAAATAGTATGTAAGTTGTCTAGTTCATATACACACTATTTTTTATACATGTATATCCAGATGTATGAAAATGAGGATTGCGGAAAATGTAATTAATTCACTTTACTTGCAATCTACAATCTGAATTAACTAAAACTTGGAGTTCAATCAAACAACAGAATGCTTTCTTTGGTGATTCCTTCGGGATATGAAGGTAGCGACATTGCAGAAAGAAAAAAAAATAACCCGCGTTACAAACTAGCGGGTTATGTGGTTTTTTTTTCTGCAATGATCGCTACCTTTATAACCCGCACGAATCGTCAAAGAAAGCATTCTGTTGTTTATATCAACATCTTTCTTTTAACTAATTGATAAATAGATTATGAAAAGCTAGTAAAATTCACTAAATTACTGTTAATGTACATAAGTAAGTTATCTAAATGAAACAGCCAAATCGTCTCCTCTGACATCATCATGATTATTTCGTGCAGTCCATGATTTTTCTTAGGTCGCTGTAGCTTTCGACCAATTGATAAACAGGGCGTGTCAATTTTTAAAAGTCCTGTCAACATCTTGTCAGTTTCAGCCGCTGTAGATTTCAAACAATCGATAAATGGGGCGTGTAAATTTTAGTTTGGCTGTTTCAATAATACTATGAAATAACTATAATTTAGTTTCCGTAAGAAATAGAGGAAATAATACTTGGTAGATGTAAATGTATATGAATGTACATACCCCGCCTCCACCGGCTGTGAGGTCATGTGTCCACGTTTCGAAGTTCAAGAAATCGAAATTATCCTCGAATATAAGACATGGATATGAGGTGCAAGACTGCTGAGATGTTCCATGTTGTACATATCCCGTTCCAGAATATACTACAAATGGGAAAAATTAAAGAAAGAGTAACTGATGAATTCAATTAAAAAAATTTTTTTTGTACATATATTCATATACTGTGGTTTCATCAATATTATGAATACCTATTTTCGTAAATTTCGTTATCGAGTTGATCCACTATAGATAAAATGTTCATTGAATTTTAAGTGCAATTTCTAATTTTGTTTTTGTATCCACAGGATCATTCACCACGAATTCACGTATCCTTGAAACAGTCACTTTCGATTAATAAATCCACGAAAATTGATGCCCACGAATATTGATGAAACCCCATTAACTATGATTAGTAACTATAGTAACTATCTACCTTGCTGAGTTCCCCCTGATGAGCCCACGGAGCTCCCTCCCGGACTCTGTCCGCCTGACGTCCCGGCAGACTGGGTCTCTATCATCGTCTGGGTCAGGATCCCACCCCCTGAGGAGTGGCCGGAGCTGTGACTCCCGCCAGACGGCGCTGACGTAGTTTTGGAGGTCACCACGGGTCTCACTGTTGTTGTTGTCGTTGTTGTTGTTGGTTTTGGAGTTGTTGTTAGATCTGTTGGAGAGGAAGACCAAAACTTAAGCAAATTCACCCAGCAGCTTTCAAAATTTTGAAGAAAAAAATTCTTTATCTTCCGTGTGAAAAACTCCCTTTAATCACAACATTGCAAAATTTGAAATGCTTCATAGTGTAAATAAAGGTCAATGCAATGATACACGTCTACATATGATATCAAAAGACCAATAACTCTATCTTATTTTTTGAGTTTCTTTAATGTGTGAAATCCCATCAATGCACACAAGGAGTTGAATCTGCAAATAAAACAATGTGTTTCCTACAGTAAGATCACACTGCACGGAGTCTATACAGTATACCTCCAATAACAGCGGACTGTCCCAACAGTTCACTCGGCGTCCCTCCTTTCTGGGCGTGCAGCCAGTAGTATACTGTGTCCCCTTTGTGGACCTGAATGGCTGGCAAATCATTGGTGTGGACGAACGAAGATCCTCAAAAAGAAATTCACTTATAAACAGAGGGAAGTATATTGTGTTTTATTTTTACTGTACTTTCTATTTTTATAGGTAATACACCTTGTTCAAAATTCATTTGATAGTCTATGAAATAAACACTTTTATGAACTTGGCGATAGCGTTTAAGAGAGAAAGTGTTAAATTGTCCATATTTCGGTTTTTGTTGATAAATAAACATACATTCTTTTATTTCTTTAAGCTTTTCAGCTCATCAGATAATACAAATTAAACATAGTTAAGTACAGAAGTGGGTATTTTACAGGAGACCCTAGTACATACATAAATATGAAAAATGACAAACGTAAAGGGGAAAAGAATCAAAAGAACGACATCTAAAGTTAAATACAGATTTCGTTTCTTAATTTCATGCTAAAGTAAATGTATTTGCAGAGGTTACACAGATCTTTAAAATTTTCGTTATTAATTATACGTAAAACGAAAAATATTTTAAATACCTTGTTTAGTGTGGACATCAAACGCCCACTGACCGGCGCCTACGCCTGCGATTGGCTGGTTAATGGAGTAATGGACGGCAACAAAGTCGTAGTTACCATCATCTGATGTTGAAATTTTGAAGTTTTTATTCATATAATATTTTTTGTGTGTTAAAATTATGGCAAATATATGAAGCTTATTCAAATATCTAATTGACAGTTTTCTATCTTATAGGAATCTTATAAGAATGACGTTCATAACAAGAATGACCCTGACCTGGGATGGTGAACTTGACCCCATGACCGTTGTACTGCTCCACAATGGCGGGTTGTATGGACAACACAGTCCGTGTCACAACTAGGACTAATGCTAACACACCCAACGCACTCATCTGCAATCAAACATGTACTTATTACAATTGGTACCGCACGGACTTGTCATTATACTGAATGGGCCCTAGTGATATCCTTTAATCTTCAAACTTTGATCTATAAATATCCAAATGAGATGAATGTAACACAACTTGTTTTTTTTAAAAAACACCAGGTAAATGAAATGTTTGTCTAATTTTCAATACGAAGACCACGCTATACTTAAACTAATTCAATGTAAACATAATTTCAATCAAATTTCTTTGGTTATGTGTGGTTCAAATAGTCAAATATCCAATTTTTATCATATACTATTTTCCTATATATCCCTATATAACAAAATTCATATATATCCTATATAACAAAATATGAATATTTTCAATGATGTCAAGTAAGATAATTATTAAAGACTCTTTCAGCATGGTAATTGTGTTATTTGCGTTTCAACTAAAATATTGTATAATATTAAAAATGTCTGATGTTTGCAAAGTGCTATATTGTAGGCAAAATCGTATATCAAGTGCACTATACATCTTTTAATCAATTAATATTTCAACTTCAGGGCATGTTCATCATTTCATGTTTAGTCTTATCGTTGCAACTTTCATTTTTTCAATTGAACAAAAAACTAATAGCTCAAACTAAGTTTTTTAATAGAATTTATAAAGAAAGGCGTTACATTTACCTTGTTGTTTTGGGACACCGTCCAAAGAAATTGAGGAACAGAGATGACATTATACGAATTTATAGTTTTCCAATCTTAAATTCCATTATAACTTGGAGCTGAAACTGTGTGTCAATACAGACCGAGATACCCAGGGTATTGAGATGGCCTTGACTTTGAAATTTGTCAGAGATCTAGAGCTACAGCGTGCGTGCATACTATGAGTACATGTACTTCTCTACAAAAAAAGAATAATATTTGAGAATTTTTAACCTATCTCAGAAATCTTAACATACCATAAAGTCATGATCTATTAAATTATTCCAGTGTCTTTTATTTGGTGCGTCATAATTGATTTGATTAATTAATTTCCAGTACTTTACGGCTTTAAAGGAATTGCGTAGAAAATGAAACGAATTCTTGACATTAATTCTGCATTAAAATGTGGGAAAAGCCTATATCTATATTCAATTTGACATCATTTTAAAGAAGATGCCAAGAGCTTGTTTCACTCCGGATTTTTTTTTTGTTAAGGCTGTCGACATTGTAGATATATCTCATTAGTCAAAAATAGACAAAACTCAGATACTTGTGACTTATTTTTATTCATATTTCATTCAGAATGACAGTTTAAACCATTATTTTTCATTGTGTTTACCAAACATTTAAGCCCCGGTTCACCCTATCAAACAAATCTACCATTGAAAGAATTAATATCTTAAATTTCATAAACCTGTGGACACCTTTCTCTTACTAGATCTTGACCTTAACACAAAATTTTAAAGAAAAAGAATTTTGAGACATATTTAAACTAGTTTTTTTTTCCACAATAAACAACACAATAAATGTGGGTGAAATAATGGAACGTTTTATATAACACATACATATAAATGTATACAACAGATTTCGGTTCAGTGTAACTGCGCCACTGAATTTACAGGCGACCAAAGAAAGGGGTGTCAAGAATCCAATTTTTTTTTTCAACCTTTAAGTTTGTAACGTTGGATATTGTAAAACCACCCTCCCCTTACTCCCCGACCAACAGGCATCTTTGAATTTACTTCCGGTTCCAATGTATACAAGATAGAAATGCTAAAACTACAATCTCAGGAGGCATGATAGTTTTTAACAAGGACAAAAAAGAACTCAGATCAATGTATACGGCCGCTAACATGACATGCTTTTTTATGTTCGATTTAATGAACTTGAAATGTGTTGATTCAAACTGGCGTATACGTATACTGTCATTTTTTAGAACCTCAATGTCTTCTTTCAGAGTGGGTCTGTGCTCCATATTTTTTTTTCAAGCCCAAATAAGTTCTAATGGAAAACAAACCGATTTCAAACAGCAAAAAACGTGGAGAGATGACCCACTATACATTAAAAATATTATTTTGTATTCCAACAATTGACCGTTTTAGAAAAAAATAATACAAGTCCGTACATTCTTGGCCAGTCACATTTAAATAGCGTACTTTGATGTCACTGGAATGGCTTAAGCAATTTTTTTAAAATGGTTATCTAGATAAGCTAACCCTATATTACTTGGGCTTTTATGTTGTGATTTCGATGCACCGAAAATTAACGCGATATTGGTTTTTTTTATTATTGTTTGTTAAATATATCAAAAACTGAAATTGTGCTTTTACAAACTTGTATTATAATATATTTTTATAGATTTGATTGGGAAAAACAAATGTATTTTAATTACGAATAAACAGAATGGGCATTGCTCTAACCCCCCCCCCCCCCCAAAATAATGACATAGATATAATCTTCACCAACTTTGATGTGAATAGACCCTTGACTTTTTTTTAAATTCAGAAAACTTCTGGTAAACAGCAATTGTCGTAGATGTTAATTCCCCGCAAGAGAAAGGGATAGGGTTGATAGGGACATCGGCATTGTTTCAAGTTAGTAACACATACAAGTTCGCAATAAAAGATATAAGCAAAATGTTCTAGGATACATCAAAGATCAGTGAATACTGTTCACTCGGCATTGTTTATATTTATTTCCATATAATACAACAGACACATTATTCTTGTTCATGAAATATTTATTCATTTTGACGTCAACTTGACATTATCCGAGGACAGCTTTGGGTGGGGGTGGGGATCGGGTGTGATGGTTGACCGTGGCGGCTCCGTGTGTGACGGGCGAGGTGGGGGCGTCCGTCGTGTGTGGGTTGGGAGGGGTCTGGGTGGTGTACGGTGGTGGCGAGTTGGTGGTACCTTTAGTTGAGGTGGTCAATGGGGGCGGTGTATTGTATCTCCTCCGCAATATCTTTGCCAAACTCGGTAATATGGCTTCTAAAAAAAATGCAAACATTGATTCATTCCCAAGACGGAAAGCGCAACTCGGCTAGTCAGAACTGTAAAGAAATGACAAGCGTTTATCAATTCTACCTTTTCGAGAAGTAAATTCAGCCTTGTAGATTTTATGACATTCAAAGTAGCCGGTTTCCATGCACGTGCATCTCGTGTGCCTAATATCGTAAGATTCCCCGATAAGAGCACATTTCCAGAGGAAACCCCCTGCCGCTGAGTTTGCCAACAAGAGAGTCCACAGTGCTATCACAAGAATCATCTAGAATAGAATTGTGCAAGTTGTTGTACATATTGTCTTATCGTTGAAACCACCTGGTGACCTGAAGGTCCCTGGTCGCTCCTTAATCATGATCGTCCGGCATTACGTCAGCGCTGTTTATTATAGAACTATGAATGACATGGACTGATTCAAACGCTGTAGGAATTATCCTTAACTTTAATTCATGAGGTTGATATCATTTTTTCATGTTCATAACAGATAAATGAAAACAATATCATTTATCAAAAACTACAATTAGTGAATTACATACCGATCTATGAAAAATAGCTTTTTGTATTGCGTGTTTTATAAAGTTAGAAGACTTTAATGTCATTTCGAAAAAAAAAAGTATTTTTGTTCATTTTGACAATCTAAACAGAGAAAATCTATGTACTTACACTGCAGTGGAGAGAGAGAGAGAGAGAGAGAGAGAGAGAGAGAGAGAGAGAGAGAGCGCGCACACACAAGCATACCATTTCCCTTGTCGAAAATATTATCAATAATCAAAGCAAACGGGTTGTTTTTGTTATAGTAGTAACCACTCATTTTCCCAATATTTAAACGAAGATTGGGGACATGTACTATTCCTTATCAGCGGGAATGTCAATTACGTCAGACATCAAAATGTTCAGACGCATAAAAAGTCATAACACTAAGCACTTTATTCAGAGACATTAACAAATAATTAACAATGTTTGAATCCTTCATATAAAGTTATTTCTTCAGCAACATTTTTCTGAAATCGTCATTGCTCATCTTGGTGGCTGTAGCACTAGCTGCCGCTTGTCCGTTTGCTTCCGAGGATGGCATGGGGCTACTCTTGGGGTTAGCTCCCTTGGAGGGGGCTGGAGTTCGCTGTATTGACCTTGGTACCAGAGACAGCTGAGTACGTGCCTTTCCTCTCCTGAAGTTTGAAATCAAAATTTTTTTAGCAAAAGAATTAACAAACGATTTTGCTCACCTGAGCCAAAAGTTCTGGAGATTTTTTTTTAATCATCAAGTCTGTTGATGAAGTCGCAGTCACTACTTTAGACATTTTATATTTTTATCATTTCTTTAGAACTACAGAGCCAATTTCAATCAAAAATAGTATGAGAAATCCTTCTGTGAAGGTCTTCACAATATACTTTTTTCAAATTAAGGAGAGCAAGGGGGCAAATGTACATATACTAAAATTACTTAAAACTTCATGAAATATCTCGCAGAAACTTCTTTAGAGCCAAATATCAAGTAATATAAAAACCAATATCATGAACTTCCTTAACTACGGACGATTGAAGCTTGTTAAGCTATGAATTCCTAGGGGTCGGAAGGGGGATTCAATGAGGGGTCAAAGTTAATACATGTAT
This sequence comes from Magallana angulata, assembly GCF_025612915.1. Taxonomy (NCBI): domain Eukaryota; kingdom Metazoa; phylum Mollusca; class Bivalvia; order Ostreida; family Ostreidae; genus Magallana; species Magallana angulata. Next base: position 21,954,092 of record NC_069116.1, on the reverse strand, counting down.
TAGAAATGATTATTAAAACCTTTAAAAATGAACTTTACTTTCAAGAACATGGAGGTCGCAAGCAAATTCATAGTTTTAATTATGGATGTCAGCTCCACTAATGCCATAAAATCTAAGACTGAATGGTATTTCAAATTTATTTTCACTATGATCCTTTAAGTGTAAAATGAGCCACAAGTGGGGGGGGGGGGGGGGGGGGGGGTGTAAAATATACATGGAAATAAAAAGCAAAAAATTACTTTGAAGAAAAGAAGTGTATGAAAAGGTAATTGGAAGACAGATAGTTTGAAGAATATTCAAATCAAAATTACTCCTTAGGTTAAAAGGTTAATAGAGGTGAGTAGGGGCCATTTGTACTGGACTGTTTTAACTATAGAAAATTACCTTTTGGGGGCAGAGTTGAAAATTGTTACTCCGGTGAGCAATGTGGCCGATGGGCCTCTTATTACTCATAATCGTTTATCACAGCTACTCTATCAGTTTTACAACTAACATGACTATAAAAATGGTTATCTAAATTCTATATCATATATACTTAAACTGCCATTCAGATTTCATGTGTATTTTAAAATCAGTCAACCAATAGTATTGTAAACTAAATATTATTTACTCTAACAAAAATTCCTCTATCTAGATATTGTCTCAGGGTGATGCCATGTGAAAATGAATGAAAAATCTGGAATGACAATTACAATGAAAACTATTAAATCAAGTCATATTAGTTTGTCTCTCACGTTTTTCTGCAGGCATATTTTACAATATCATTTCTCTCTCAAAATTTCAAATCTATCCTTAGGACATTTTTTTTAATAAGTTGTTTTATGTATCCGCTTACCCCCTTTTTTGCAGTTTTGAAAAAAAAAAAAAAATTCAAATCAACCAATTTTTTTTCCCCGCTGACCGAATTCCACTTCAATCATTATAAAAAATCTGGAAATGGACGTACATTATTTTGATTTTACATACTCCGGATCAAAATCCTAAAACGCTTAAAGCACCAAGTTTTTAAGTAGATTTGATTCAAGCGTTTTGTAAACCGAGGAAATAAAAACAAGGCATGTGAAGCGTTCCACGCGTTTTATTTTAAAACAGAATTTAAATGTTTTAAGGATAATAGTTAATGTAGGACGGTTTTTAGCCGGGCTCTGCTGAAAGCAGAGTCCTGGCTATAGACAGGCAAATCGCCAATGTTACTATAAATAGCACAACTTCAAAAGTAAACAAAAAACCAAACAGCGTCAATGTAAAGCTTCCGCTATACCAAATAGTTACACAAAGAGCCATGTTTTGTCAAAAGTGTTGGCATTTTGTTTCTTTTTTTTAAATTTCGAATGAATTGTCTATCTTTTTTAGTTTTCTTATTAATAACATGTTTTTAAAACATTACTATGCATTTTGGACACATACAATGCAAATGAATTTCCATGAACTACTTTGCTGCGCGATGAAGAAATGGGGATTGAATATATAATGAGTTGCAAAATTCAAGGCAGCAACTGTTGAACTTTTTAACTTCTACTAGACAGACATATTTTTTGTTTATAGCCGCTTACAAAATTTGGTCACTCTCTGACACTTTGCCGACATTAAAAGCATGAGAGAGAGAGAGAGAGAGAGAGAGAGAGAGAGAGAGAGAGAGATTTTCAGTCTTTACTACACAATATGCATAAAGACACACCAAAAGAGCCCGGCTTTCAGTACTTCAGTACTTTGATTACGAAATGTAAAGATGGATAGACTGTTGGCGATGCGATATATGGTGTCATCAGCGAATAGAACGTTGCGGTTGATGAAATCTTAGCTAAAAACCAATGAAGCTGATCTCAGAACCTACACTCCGTCCGACACTCCCTTGTCTATTCTTCAGAGTTTTGGTACAAAAAAATGAAAAAATAATTCTGTTCCAAGACTCATTTGTTAAATGGCTGCATATTAAAAGCTTTGAACCTTGAACCTTCTTCTTTTTTTTCTTTTTTTTTTTTGTAGCCACCCAATGGACTTTTTCCCCCCCCCCAAAAAATCTGTAAAACAACTAATAAAAAAAAAGGCCTTACGTTTCTGTTTCCTTTTTCCCTCCTCCTAGTGTTGGAGTAAATGACGTTTCCTCCCGGACATTTACGGGTGTGCCCCTCTGTGGGGGGTTACTGATTGCAACCTCAATCTCATGGTCACCAATCTTTAGTCCATCTGTCTTCATCACAGCTTTTGCTGCATCTTGCTATAACCAAAAGAGATTCCATGTAAAATCTTAAGATTTTTTTATGTATGCTAGATATATATGTGATCTTCAGCATTTTCTAGTCAGAACTTAATTCTTATTTTTATGTAGAAAATAGGAATAATTCATTTCATGAATGAAGAATTTTTATAAAAACAGTAAAACCTTTCAAAAATCACCTGGCATAAATTAATATTTTTACACGCTATATAAATCTCAAATCTAAAATGAACAATCAAAGAAAAGCATACCTCATCTTCAAACTCAACATAAGCTAACCCTTTGGGAGCTCCACTTCTGTAGGTGACCATTCTAACCTCCTTCACTGGTCCATGCTGTAAATAAACACTTCAAAGTTTTAAACGCTGACACACTGCAGCATATATGTAAAAATTGCAATATGTAGGTAAAGCTTGAAATAAGTAAATTATCTATACAATACCTCGCTAAAGATTTGGATGAGAGCATCCTTTGAGCACGTGAATGGAAGGTTCTTAATAAACAACTTGTTCTTTTCCATTGCAGTGGAAAACTAAGGAACATGAAATTACAATATGTATATATACATATGAATAAACTACAATGAATTTGTTCATATACCATTAATCTATTGACCCCAAAAATCAACTTTTGTCTTCCACATACATGTTCATTTATATTCTTTAACAGAACACACAACGATAACAGTACCCTCTGATAATGAAAAATTACAAGAATTCATGATAGAAGCCATTCTGTGTGAGATATTGCTGGATTCCTGTGTCATGCAAAATTTCAAATTGGCTCAAGTTCAGAGTATGAGTCAATAATATAAGAAACTTATAACTTCTCACAGATTTAATGCATGTAATCCTTTAACATAAATTCCCTGTAATTCAATAACACCTTTCTCAGAGTTCATTTGATCATCATAATAAATGCACGAGTCATGACACATTTCCCTACCTTGAACTGAGCCTTTTTCTGGCTTCTGTCTTCACACTTGGACACAAACATTGGGCGGCCTTCGATCGGCGTCCTGTCCAGTTTCAGAGCTTCCAGCACACCCAACTGAAGCAAGTTATTTATTATAATGTATAAGCACACACAACTAAACAAAGCATCAAAAAAAAACAACGTACAGACAACAGACAGAATCGCAGAGATGTCAAGGAGTCAAATAGTAAACTGAGGGAAACATTAGTAAAGAAATACACTTTTTGAGGAAGGCCACTTGCAAGGTTCTTGTTTTATGATTTCAAGAAAAGTAATATTACAATTCAATGCTTACCTCGTCTTTAAATTCCACATAAGCATATCCCTTTGACTTTCCCTTGATTGTTTTCACTAATCGAATATCTGTCATCTCACCACACTGTAAGGTATGACATATATGTCTGCTATATTTAACAAAATCTGCAATTCAAAAACTTTTGAATAAAAGGATTCAGATTAGATTCTGCTATCTAGTATCTTTTAAATGTACTTTTCATACATGTTGTTAAACATTTCAGAGATTTAAAATAAATCTTAGTGTAATTTTTAACTTGTATGCCTTGAAAATCCTAAGTGATCCTTAAATTCTCATCAAAATGTGACTTCACACCATACATTTGTATTATTGTAAACAAAGATGTGCTGTTCTTTGTCTTGTTATTTGTTCTGTTCTCTACCTTAGCAAATATCTGACCAATCCTGTCTTCATCTATGGAGTAATCCAGATTGCTGACAAAGGACGTGCGTCTGGATTTGTCTGGATCCTGTTCTGCTTTTTCCACAAAATCTGAGTGCGTGGTTGGACCGTCCCCTCCAGCTCCATTGTTGGGGGTTTCATCTACAGTAGATCGAAGCATTTCATGAACATGTATGCTACTGTCAGATTGTTTCTTTTCACAGAACAGTTTCATCCTCTTGTCTCATTAAAGCCGAACACCGCTCGTAAATAGGCACTGTCCACCATATTTCTCTCTCACCACCGTCATCCCTACAATCCTATATAAGCTGCAGACCTCCTAGCAGTTTAAAGTATTTTGCAGTAGAGGTCTCACCTATGTGGACATACATCTTGCCTCTCTGCGTTACTTGTTTGAGATAAAATTATCAAGTTTTAAGCACTTTTTTCAAGCCAGAAAAATACTAACATCAAATAAACTGGTCAAAATATAATTATAAACAGAATATGCACATAGAATAAGAATTAAATGCATAAAATCCAAAGACCACAAAGGGAATACTACACGTCAGCCAAGAGTTTCAGGTGTGCAATCGCATGTAACGAAATCAAAGGGTTTACATACCATGTACCTGTGTGATAGTGCCTATTTACGAGTGGTGTTCAGCTATAATATGAACTACTGCTTCGTTAATGACATCAGAAATGAAATGGCATTATCATGCAATTCAGTCAAAATAAGACAAAAAATTTCATTTTTCTGAAATTTCATCTCTGGTAATTCAACATAGCAAAGCTCTGAACAACCAAATTTTTATTTTTCATGTACTTGCAGTAGTTAGTCTTGGCCAGATATGTTTTGATGAAATTTTTTTTTCATCAAATAGTTGCTAAATGTTTCTTGGAAGAAAAATTGATTGAAAATAAGCAATTCTATGCGAAAAATGATATTTACAAAAAAGGGTTAACTTTATGATGTTATATTTTAAACTGAAGGCAATTGGAGCAAGTTAGAAATTATGTATAACCTTAACAAATACCGGTATATCTATTCAATATAAGTTTAGATCAGTAAAGATAACAAATTATATTGCTCATTTCAATGGCCATTTAAGGTCTTTATCATATACGAACCTTTGACAAAAATAGTCTTCAAAAAACCTTCCTTGTAAGGCCAAAAAAAATTAATCATTAGTTTCTCGGGCCAAAGTTTTGAAATTTTGATAAGGCAGGCAGGTTTTTTTTTTTTTTTTTTTTTTTTAAGACAAAATTTACAATGATGGTAACCCATATTATATGATTTATTTGTGTACTCATCAGCAGATATTCATCAAGCTCATATATTGGCAAAGTTTAAACATTTGTTTTAATTTGTTCTTTTTAGTTTAAACTGTTCTGTTTCCTTTTATAAGGTTGAGTTTTTGCATATAAACAAACAAGACAAATGGTTTATGCCCCGCTTCATTTTGCGGCCCATCTTTCCCCTCCACAGAAGTCTAAACTGAAATAGGGGACTTCTTATGGCATTTTACAAGTTGAATTTGCCATATAAGAATTTATCAAATAAAGCATTCATTTGGGGTGCTTTCTTATCAATCTTCAGTGCCTTTAGGACAGAAATCAAGGAAAGGTAAATAAGTCATCATAAAATTCTCAAACAATACAAGTGTCCTTTATTCCTGTTTCTATGCAATATCACAGAGGCTTCAATTTCTGAAGATAACAAAGAAATTTCAGTGGTTGTGTTAACAGGGACCAACCCAGAGCAAACTTAGCTTAGGGAGACTTCACTTCTGAAGTTCTCCCTCACAGAAAAATAGGGAGAAATTTGAGAAATCAGGTAGACTTCCATTCTTTGACAATGGCATAATGCTAATGATAATACATTTATATACACAGATTCAACCTTAATTTGAATTTGATTAGAAGCAAGTCAATTAAAAATAAAACAACTCCTAAAAAATTTAAAATTTTATCCAATATTTTTAAATTTAATTTATCATGTGTATTCATACATTTGTAGCTGAAATGTTTCGTAATTGTGTTGGCTAAATGACAAACAAAATCAGTCTATGTGTTTAAGTGTATTTTGGAGGTATTAGTCCAACCCTTTAACCCAATTACAACCGTCATATAGTTGGTTGTACAGAATTTTTTAGTTAAAGATAACGGTTTCATGATTATTTTAGCACTAACTTGGCAGTGTTATTAATTAATTACAAGTTACCAACTAATTCTAATATCAGCACCTAAAGTGATAAACATCGGTTGTAATTTTCAGTGCACAGTATTTATAACCTCTGAAGATAAGACAGTCGCTAGTTATTAATCACAACAGGGGTTAACTTAGGCTATGAAAATGTCTTTTGAATAAGATGATTATCATTTTATTGCATTTGGAGTTAACTTTCACGATCGTGAACTCAGAATACAGGGCAACTTCAACCTCTCTTTCTGAGGAAATTCTGGCGAAGTTACTGACCACAAAGCGAGTAATTATATTTACATAAAGTTGTATTTAGCCCAGGTAGCCCTTGGTCACTGGGTAGATGTTTCAGATAAAATAACGTTTTTCACTGACAGAGACAAGCATTTGTTCTGAGCGTTTGTTTACATAGATTCCATAATAGAGAAAACCGATAATGATAAGATATAAAAAATCCAGAAAAATAACAATAAAAAAGTTTGATGCGGCGATGATTTTTTCTGATGCGGCGGTGCCTGAGAAACAAATCATTAATTTTTTTTGGCCCAAGAAAAAAACAGGAAAAAATATATTTCACTATTTTACTAAAAGCAGATTATGTACCTATTTTGGGCTTTTTGGTTGCAGGTTCTGCTCCTTTATACCCTGGGGGTGGTGGTCCTTTAAAACCTGGGGGTGGAGGTCCCTTCTGCCCTGTAGGAGGAGGTGGTTCCTTAAATCCAGGAGGGGGTGGTCCTTTAGAATTTGGTACCTCAGGTACTTTAAAATCATTCGGCTCTTCCTGTGACTGTAAAAAATTGTATTATTACTTATAATGTATGAAATACTTGATGTACAATGCGATGAACAAATTCTTCTGTAACAGTTATAGATTCCACACACATCAAGATAAACAAATTGTTCTGCAATAAACACAAAAATGAGAGGATTTATCAATGAGATTCTCACCACCTTTCTTTTCCTGTTCTCATTCTTCCCTGCCTTTCCTTCAGAGACTTTCTTTGGGGATTTCTCTGTGTCATTTTTCTGTCCTGGACCCTTTTTCCCTTTCTGCTTGGCATCAAACCTTTTTTGTTTCTTTTCTATCCTTCTATTTTGTCTTTTTTCCTCTTGTTCAGCTTCCTGTAAAATATTCAATAATCAAAATAAGAAACTTGAAAAATCACTGTACAAGAAAAGGAATTGTAAATTCATTTATTACACATGTAAAACACCCCTTGTCGATTTTCTAATTCAGTTCAACTTCATTTTCATCACCTGTCTTTCCTTGTTGACTGCATCCATGTGCACTTCACATTTAGTAACTGCTGCATCATACTGCTCCAGATCTCCTGTAATTAACATATTCCACATGTACATCATCCAAAAAATTATTATAAGCTTATAAAACTTACATAAATATTAATCTAAAGGAATATACAGGTACTTTGAATATATTGCATTCATACCCTCCTCCCTTTCAAAGTTGATCATTGCCTCCACAATAGCTTCTGGCCAATCTGTCACTACATTGAGAGCTCGATTCAGCAGCTTACGACAGTGTTTGTTGTCACCATATGCCCTGTTAATAACATGCACTGACTAAAAAACTCAAATCTAATGCACTATATACCTTTTTGTACAAGATTTACATTAGCAAATTACTGCATTGCTACATGTTTGTCATTTCATTGACTGAATCCGAATACAGTTATAATATACAGTGCATATACCGTATTTTCCCGACGACTCGTCGATGCGGACGACTCGTCGAATTGCCCATTTTTAGCCAAAATATTAACAAAATCCTACGATACGACGATCGCAGACCATACGTCGATCTTATCACTTCAAAATGGCCTATAAAACTGCAGTAACATTATCAGTGTGTGATGCCACGATGTCACCGATATTGCTACCAATCATTATTAATGATTAACATTTAAACAATTACGCTTTATACTTATGCATCAAATTTTCAAATACCGGCAACTTCTACAAAGTTGCTTGCATTGTAAACAATTCCCGATATCGCGTGTTATGCAAAACTAAACTTACTTTGTCAGAAATATTTTATTCCCAAGCATTAAAATAAGTATCCACTCTGACTATCGCCAATATATTCGCCATTATGTAACCAGCCACCTGTTGACTTGGCGCGTGGTCAATGTTTGTTTAACAATTTCCGGTGTCATAGGCATGCACCTGTCTCCTGTCGGACTTCAAAGGGGGATCTCAAGTGCAGAAAGCTTAGCAATTACTATGATTTGATGAAACTTGTTTATTTTGTATCCAGTAATGCAGTTACACGCTATTGTTTTAGATAGACACTGTTAGAAATAAATCAGTCATTTGTACGACTTGATAATGACGATATATGACATACATACGTTTCCTAAAAAAATTATCTAACAATAATCAACGAATTGGACAATAATTAATCAATGAACTATAATCACTCTTACAACGGTACTCTTTATATACACAGGGAGTGAAATTGCCGTAAAGATCTCAGCCTTAGGGCAAGATTATTAACACAACCGGTGTCAGCCTATTGTATAAACAGTAGTAGTGATAATTGCCGATTACGTAATTTAAGATTGAATTTGACCATTAAATATTTCTGATTTATACTTTCCACTAACAACTCTTTACAAATAAAATAATTAAAATTAAAAAAACATCCCCCGGACCTACTGCAATATTTTCTTCCATTCAAACTTGGTTTCAATTTTACTGCGCAATGTTATCTTCCTACTAGTTATACATAGAATCATGTGACGATGTGTTTATAAAAACGGAACGGTAAAACTTTTAATTGATTAAAGACAATGTAACATTTTTTAATAACTGTTGTTATTATTTTGTATTTAAGTGTTGACAGATGAGTGAAAATGATAATTATTAAAGATGAACAGTGAATTCAACAACGTAATTTTCAATCACACAGCCAACTCAAGATGATTAAAACCAAGATTTTTAATGCTATTTTTAAAAAATTTCTGACTACGAGCCTACGACAAGTCGAACAAGACGATAAGTCGGGTGCTCTGCTTCAGAGGAAAAAAATACCGACTAATCGTCGGAAAAATACGGTAAGCTGTGTATGCAGACAATGTACCTTTCCAATCTGAGATAATCTAGCCATAGAGCTGCTTCATGATTCCTGCCTGCTGACATGATTTCAGTCCAGATTTCTCTTGCCCTAGTCATATTTCCACAAAACTTGCCCTGTAACAGAAAAACAAGTCTTTTTATAACACCTATTAAATGTACAGGTAGATAAAGAAAATCAAGTGTGTCAAAATTTGTGTTTCATTCATAATTAGTTGATCTATAGAACAATTCATCCCTAACATTACCTCTATCACTGCCCAGAACTGTTGTAAGCTTCCTTTGGGGTCAGCTTCTACACCATAATCTGTCAATTAAAAAAATTCCAATCATCAGATTTTAGATGATAAAAAGAAGCACTGCAGAAAAACACTGTCATAAATGGAACTAGAAACCTTACATGCTAGGAAGTTGACAGCGCTCTCAATGGTTATCCTGAATAAATCGAGTTCTTCCTCATGGTCTATAAAAACACACAGAGAATAAACCATTTTAATGAGAAACAACAACTTATGAATACTCTCTTAAAGCAACATACCAGCTAAAAAATTAGACATACCAAATTTTTATCTTATTTTAGCATGTACTTTAATTCAGAGTGTGGTAAAAGGCTCCAGATTTCAAAATATATGTACCTGGTATAGTAAATCTTGTACTATAGTAACTTTTGGGGTGCATATCATACATGAGTGTGTACTATACAAGAGACAGTACAGTAGTTTCAAGATGTTCACCATACATGCCAACTTTTGAAAATCTCCATGGGGGATTTTACGCGCGACGACATTATCCTAGAAGGAAATTTCGCGGCATTTAGTCGTGTAATTGCTTTGTATAAACAATTGAACTCTTAGAAATTCATCTGTTTCTTTATCTATTTAACATTATCCTAATGTCTTTATTAAACAATCTCCTCTTTCAAATGAAATCATAAATAAAGTACATAACTTTATTTTCATATATTAAATCAATCTTTATTAAATCAATCTTCAAAATCTCAACAAACAATAAATAGTATGGTATAGCAGTTCAAAAAGCACTAAGTTCTGCAACGCAGTTGGCAAACAGGATCTCTGCTCTTGTGACATCTATAAAATAAAATGAATAATTAATTAAATTAAATATTAAAAAGCATTTATGGGTCAGGTTGCTATAAAAAGTGAAAGAAAGTATTTGTAATTGTTTCCTGACTTAAAATTCTTTATAGTTATTATATATTAGCTTATTAAAAAATTTAGTTACCTTAATCTTGCTCCAATTTTGATTTCACAAAGAAGTTGGTAGCAGCAGGTGGCTTGATGGATGGCTGTTTTCGTGTTCTTTGTAACATCATTCATTCCACCATGGTCTACCCTTAAATCCCTCAAAATGAAATAAAAAATTGTTACTCATAAAGTTAACATATCTATTCTTCTTGTTGATAATGTATTAGCTGTCAATCTCTCCTAGTGTCATGTGTACACAATAGAATGTACCCTGTCAATAAATATATTCAGACAATAATTCAGTTGTACTATATATAAGTTAAACATACCTATTACACGGCAAGGTACATGGTTGTCATCCAATTACGATCCCGATAGTCATCCCGAAAATCGGGAATCTGCCTCCCGATATTGGGATAAAAGTTTCGTTTTCTTTGGTGGTGTAACCCCATTCTTGTCGAAGTTTGTGTAAAAACTTAAAGTGTGGCATTTGCTGTTAATCCCGATGCTTCCCGATTAATTGCTATCAAAACATGCTCCTCATTAGGTTTGCAAACACCTAGACACAGGTAGCGTACAGGTAATTACATCAATTCACACACACGCGATACAGGCGGTCATAATCCCGCTTTTTGATTGGTTAGCGTAGAAAAGCAGCGCGGGATTTGAAATTTTAGATGAAAATTGGGACTTATTGTCGTAAAACGGGTTGGATTTTTTGAGAATCGGGATTTCGGGGTATTTTGACAATCCCGATCGGGATATCGGGATTTGTATTTTTGACGACGTGAAATCGGGAGAATCCCGCAAAAATCGGGATAGTTGGCATGTATGGTTCACCTTGGTTCCATTTGATTCTTCGACGTAGATAATCACAGTAAGTACTCCACACAACCAGGTAATCAGCCCCCGAGTTAAAACCACACTGTAGGGCTCTGTCCACCAACTCTGAGGAAACAGATTTACACAACGACTAATTTAGCATTTGTAAATAAAAATATTCTTTGAGTACACAGATTTACCTAGCATTAACACGATATCCTTTTTAAAAGAAAATATTCAGTCTCTGAGTGAAGTGAAAATGTACTGGGCACAAGAGATACTACAGTAGTAGAAGAAACATTTAAACTGATAAGTCTACCTTTGATTTCTTTCTGAGGTTTGTGAAATCTCTCCATAGCCAGTACATATCTCTGCCACAACTGGGAACACCAAGGACAATTCCTGACAGATCTCTCGTACATCCCTAAGACTAAAGTCTCAACCTGTAGTCTCTTGTGATCCTTTCAAAAATATTACAAAAACAAAACAACGTAAAACATATTCATAATATAATGTAATTATAAAACGTGACAGTAGTTCATAGTAAGAGAGTGTCCCTCACTTTTAAAATTGAATTTACTACTCACCAGATACTTTGCATATTTCAACCACAATTCTGAATTTAAACAGTTTTCTTGCAGGGCTCTCTCAAAGATGTTTTGAATTCTGGCTGGATCATCATGGGTCATCTCATAATCAATGTAGGACAAATAGGCATCCAACCTGGGAGGTTCAGCTGCTGTCTGTAATAGTAACAGAGTGAAATAAAAGCTTTTAATCTACTGTAGATTCCTTTTTTTATGCAAGTACTTTTATAAAATTCCACAATTTAATGTCTTTGCATCAAATTGCGAGAGTAAAAAATCACATAGCCAATTTTTTTAATTTTACTTTTAAATAGCTTACATCAGTCTGAAAAATTAAAGCAAGATTTTAAAATCCACGAGATGTGGAATTCACCATTTTACGCAAAAATTAATTCCTCGCATCTAATTAGAATTTTACAGTATACAATTCATACTTCAGAATAAGATTTTAGAATTTCATTTAGTCACTGTATACTATTAAGGTCAGAATTTAAGTTCAGAGGTACTTCTTATTCCCAAGAATAATGACATTACGCAATTGATATTTCACAAGATTGTATGTCCCCATTCAATTTAGTGAATTCGACAGTCACCCAATTCATGTAAGGGTATTACAACACACTTACTAAAGCTTCCTCATATGGCATCAATTTTTCAAGTTTCTCAAGAGCTTTATTGTAGGCCTCTTTGGTTCCATCGTCTATTTCATCCTCATAGTATTCCTTAAATTCACTCATGGTCTCATGCATATCTATAAAACAATTCAGGTACAAAAAACTTCATTTCAAGCTTAATGATTCACCTTTCAATCACCTCTTATAATTACTCAGTCAAATCTCAGCATCACTTGGCATTTAGAATAACTAAAAGCTATAGTAAGGAAAGAAACTTGCCCATCAGAGGAATAGACAGCTGCCTTTTGAAAAGGGAGACTACTCTATCCTGCTGAGAGTTGAATTTCTCCTCCTGTTCTGGGGTTGCTACTTGTCCTGGCTGAGGCTAAAAAAAAAAACATCACATACATTTCAAACTTTGGTTGCCTGTTCCACTTATTTCCTGACTGTTTCTCAATTATTTCTTACCATATTCAACCAAAAGGACCTCAAATAATCAAGACAAATTCTATCCTGACTTACCATATATCCACTCATCAGAGCATTTTCAAATTCTCTGTATGCCTCCCATAAACTGGAACCCGCTGCCACATGGAGTCCAGCAGTCGCCAAAGCCCGCTCAAAAACATCACGAATGTGGGATATCCCATCAATCTGTCCCATTCCTCCAATACAAAACTGTACGTACTCCAACCAAACATCTACAGCTGAAAATTACAAAATAAAGCTTTATATTGAGAAGACATCTAGAAGACATACCAGTATATCAAAGGATGTGAGAAAAAGAAAAATCATTTCCTCTGTATGAATTCAACATATACATATGTACTTACATAGATAATCTTTTACAGCTCTTTCAAACAAGTCATAAACATGTTTTCTTTCTTTCTCATCAGTTGCCAAAGGAATTTCATCTCTGAGCCATTCCAACCATAATTCTGAAAGTAAAATATCAAAATAATCAATGAAATAACAAAGAATCTACACATCTCTTCAATTTAAATTTACTTCGAATGAGAGCAAGAGCAAGCACTTTAAGAGTGTTACATACACACGAGGAATATGCATGTTTCTTTGTTTGTATATAAACCAAGACCAGACAGGATCCTGTTCATCACTTCTGTACACATGCATGATCAAACATCATGATTACCCATCTCTTCACAAGGCATGAAAAGGCTGCTTCAAGGTTATCCTTTTATATCACAGATATACCATGCTCTTTCAAAACATACAGATACAAGACAGAGACAAGTTTCATTACCCCTTACTTGAAGCAAAATCTGTCAATTATCTATACACTTTATTAAAAATGATTTATTAGTAAATACATCAGAAAATCAAATACTCCTTGTTGCCAGACTATTGGAAGGATGCCACAATAATTCTTCTTTCACTCTCAGACTTTTTCATGGACTTAAAGGGAATCTTATGATGCTAGGAAAAAGTCAAGAGCTTCTTATTTTTGCACCAAAAAACATTAACATTAAAAATTTTCTCCAATCAACTTCAGATCTAAGATAGTCCAAGCAGCAGTCTTGTCTCTATATAATTCAGCAAATTTATTTACTCTTGATCTCTCTAACTCCAACCTCTCAAAGTTCTTGATCTTTCGAAGTAAAACCTGGGTCCCATTATACATATTTCATTTTTAACTCTTGATAACTCTAAGTGATAGCTGTGTGCAACCGATCAAGTGTATGATACTGTGTACCAGTAGCTGGGTAAAAATATAACTTCAATGGGTTACCTTGTAGCAACTGTTAAATATTTTGTATACAGATAGGCAGTTATGGCTTTTCTTTTTCCATTTTTAAAACCTCGGTGTTAGGAAATAGGAGAAGATACTGGTTTGTGGTTTGTAAGTATGAAATGTACCTTGCGTCAATGGAAAGTACTGGCTCATTTTCTCTCGGGCCTCCCTCAGCTTTTCTAGCTCCCCTGTATTACGCAGTATTTTGATCATCTCTGTATGGCCATCGTAAAAGTAGGTATTTTCTTCTATCTGTCAGATATCAAAAACACAGTTCAATAAATACATAAAGATGAAAAAAAAAGCTAGAGCCAGCTTGACAAGACCTTAGACTTTTGGTAGGAAGTAGCTATCAACATTTTGCATCCAAATAACATGAACAAGTTGAAAATCATGCTGGTGGGCTTTAAGTGAAATATTCACAGTTTGGTAGGAACAGCACTTGATTTGGACAAATCTTGTTGATTTCAAAGAGCCATGCCCAAATGGCTGACAATGAAATAGACAGTCTACATATATGTCAGGTTTCTGTTTTCAGGGCACAATTACCCAAAGCTCAAGTTCTTGTTCAAATGGCTCCATTTCATCAAGTTTCTTTAATAATATTAAAATGGGTCTGAAAATGAAGTCTTTACTTGATATTTTAACTCCATATTTAGCTTAACCTGACTACTATTGATTATTGAGAGCACTATTCAATCATCACTGCATTTCATAGTATGTTAATTTATTTAGTCAACTAGTGCAACACCATAAATACATTTACAGGTAAAGATTTAAAAAGACATCTCCAACATTAAAAAAACAAAACAAAAATAACAAACAAAACCCAGCCCAGAGCCTGTTCACTGGTAAATAATATCAAATGAAGCATCATACTAAACAAACAGATATTTTGATGAAAAATCTTCATTACTAAACATTTCTTTCTGTCCCGTAGTGATGTAATGTTACACATTAATCTGCACAACACAGTTGATTAGATTTAGCAACATAGCTTGAATTACATACATAGCTTTATTTTCCTACCTTGAGTAGGTATATTTAGCTATCCAATCATACTTTTTTCTTCAATGAGCATTTGTACAAAAAGTTGTACTTACGTGAAGCGATAATTTTTAACTTTACACTGATCAGAAAACAATTTATGGATCTACATTTTGCAGCAAGCTTTTTGTGAGGAAAAATATTCTGTTCCAACTTATGCGATATTCCAGATATTGTACGTGTACATTTTGAATGGTAACATGAAATATATTTGTTCACTAAAGAGTTTCTGACGAATCTCGATCCTCACAATAAACTGAATAACATTATTCGACGAGCAAAGTACTATCTGTGACTTTAATCTGTATGCCCCTATCCTTGCTTTTAGAGAACTTTTTCTTTGTTTTTTTTCACCAACATCATTTACACATGTACTAAACATCGCCCAGTTTGTTCTCAAATAACTCTCGACTGTAATTTTTAACTTGTGAGTACAACATTATTATGAGTTTTCTTTCTGCAACATTTGTTTCAATGTGTTAGCATCATGTTCTCAACATGCATTTGATAAATGGGCAGGTCTATATAAATGCGACAATCAGAATCTTTGTTGCGAATCACAACTGTAATACACACTGACTAGACAGTGTCATCTGACTCATCACTCATTGAAACATCAGTCGTAGCATAAACTTTCATGCTAGATTTGCAATAACACTGCTCAAAAGAAGTGATGTTTTAATTATCTTTGCCCTAAGTTGCTTTTTAAAAACTACCCAGTGCAAACATTGGTTGTAAATTCCTTGCAATTTTTTTTATCTGTTTCGCATAGAAATTAAAATTTCATAAAAATAGCTTAATACTGAGCGCAGCTAGAGGCACCGCGGGCAAAGCCGCACGCAAAGCAAGGATTGTTGGTAACACATATATATGAAAATCAGTGAAAATGAGAGTTGAGACAGGAGTACTTTGAGCGAAAAATATCAATATGAAAAACTGTTAAGATAAAATAAAGATTGAATGAGCGTTACCATTGTACCCTTTGTAACATAGTGACCTACAAGTATCTTGGGTAATTTGCTATTTTATTTTCAAATGCTTTTAAACTGTACCCTTTTTGTAACCCTTTTCTCCTTAAAGATATACAGTGAGGTTGCCTTTAACGAATCGTCTCCGTTAACGAATCACTTTCAGATAAACAATTCTGTATTTTTCTATTTTCTAGGTTCAATACTTATTACTTAAATTAACATATCCTGTTATGTAGAGTTATTCTTGTTTTAATTACTTATCATGAAATTATTAAATTTTATCTTGTTTTATGCCGTAATTTCTAAACAAACATGAACAAGCTTTTTGAAGACGCAGACAAAAAGCATGCGTGCAGCTGACTACTTTCACTTTTCGGTTGATCGAGCTCTGATGTGAACGGCTCATTGTATGTAAGCATATTTGGTTCAGATGTTTAAAAAAATTATCTGTCTACAAGCACTGAAAGCGTCCAACATTTTCTTAATCAGAGAATAATAATATTAGCTATAATATTGTGGGTAGTCAGGGTACCAATAACGAATCATCGAGATGCGGGGATCATGGAGGGATTATGTCAAAATTTATTGATACCGCTAAGATTATTTGCACATCTGCTTCAATAAAAAAAAAACCCAGAAACAACAATAAAAGATTTTAAAAACACATCTCATTCCCATTTTCTAGAACATTTTTCCATTCGATTATGATTTCAACCATATTTTGGTTTCCCCAATTCCCTGTATTAATACAAATATTTATTGATTTAAAAACCCATGCTTTACAAATTATAGTTATTCATATTCGATGACATTCAGTAGATTATTTCCTAAAAATATAATTTTCCTTGAACATGGATCCAGTTTGCAGATTCACTATACTTTTTTAATTTTGTTTTAAAAATATTTCATAAGTACAAATGATCACTGATTCCATACATGTACAGGTCATGGAAAATATTTATTTTCCTTGAACACCTATCCAGTTTGCACATTCAGTCATTCACTATACATTTTTAGATTTATTTTAAAATATTTCATAGTACAAATGATCGCCGATTCAAAACGTCTGTCTTCCCCATATTTGTTCTTCCATTTCTATCAGTGGAGGTTTCTTTTTTTTTTTTCTTTGCTGGATGTCAATACTTGGTCCTGTTTTTGTTTTTTGGTTGCTTAACTATACAATCGCTAAACACATTTCTAGGCAATTTTATGTATTTTATTTTATTTTAAATCTATGATGTAGTACACATATGTTATAAAAACCCAATCTGGTACAGTATTTAATTAATATCGACACTAATTTCAATGCAAATTACTTAAACCCGTTGCGACACAAACTTCATCATTCTGTGAGTTCTATGAACTGAAAAACGTCACTTGTCTACGCAATTTTTGGAAAACCCTCGTATGTCATTTTTTTCTCGATCCATTGTATATTTCTTTGTAATTTCATGAAAAGATGTTCATATGTACACGTATCTCATAAAATTAACAATATTGATGACTTACAATGACTAAAAACTAAATGATTTCTAATAAATTGGTGGATCAAAGTTTACAAATCATGCAGTCATTTTTTTTACCATTGAATTCATAGCTATTTTTTCATGAATTGTCAGATTCAATAGAATGAACACTTCACTCAAAATGAAAAAAAATATTAGCCTTCCATTTTTCTTATTTATGCTTTAAAGCATATTAAAACTTATTTCGACACTGTCCCTAACCAAAAAAAATCAGCTGTATATCACATGATTCGGTAATGGAGAAAATGATCCGCTAAAGGAGAAAACATCGTTCATCAAAGTACAGCAATAATTTTTGTTCAATTATTGGTTGTTGGGAAAGATATATATGATGTTATGAGTCAAGTATGGTACAATAAAACAATGTTGTATTATGAATTTAACTCGGGCTTGGTTACATACTATCAACGCGAATTTACTTAGTGATTTGTTAAAGGCGACCCCACTGTAGGAAGTGTATCCTCAGGTACAAAAGTATCACCTGTGTGTTTCATATAAACTGATAAATTGTTCTACAAAAATCAAACTGCACCATGTTAACTGCACTCAGTTCAATTGTCCAACCATTTTCATATTAAAGTTACTTTAGGTAGGTAAATACAGCTATATAGACATTTTACTGGACATGTTTCTTTTAAAATAAACTGTAACAAAAATACGACGTGTTGTTACTAATTCAGTATTTACAATATAATTAAAATAAACAGAAATTTTCATTGATAATCATCTTCCAACCTCCAACTGCCTCCAAGATTAAGTTTAAACGCTGGAAGAGACGCGACGTAAAACTAGATAAAAACCAAATATTATATTAGAGGGACCTGTTTCTGAAGTTCTTCAAGTCTCTTTTTGTTTGCTTCCTCGTCCTCCTCATCATTATCAACTTCTGATTCGCTGGAATCAGACTGCATTTCTGCATCCTCAGTATCCTCTTTTTCATCGCACTCCTCCTCAATTGTTTTATCGGCTTCTGCTTTTTCCATGCTTTCCGCCATTTGTGCGCTTTCAATTCGTTTTACAATTTTTTTACCTCCTTTAGAAAAGAGTTCCTAAAATGGATAAGCCTTTTTACTGGGTGCTTCAGAAAGCCAGTCAAATGTAGGTCAAACCTTATTTTTCATTTTTTTTAAATTCAAAACATTTTATTTAAATAACATTAAAGACACACGCTGCTAAGTATATTATATATTTGATGAGATATTTCTTCTTAAAGCTGAACACCGCTCGTAAATAGGCACTGTCCGCCATATTTCTCTCACCACCGTTATCCCTACTGCAGACCTCTTAGCAGTTTAAAGTATTTTTCTGTAGAGGTCTCACCTGTGTGGACGTACGTGTTACTCGGTTCGCAGTGAACTTATCAAGTTTTACGCACTTTTTCAAACCAGAAAAATACTATAAAACATCAATTAAACTGGTCAAAATATAATTTACAAACAGAATATGCACATGAAATAAGAATAAAATGCATGAATTCCAAAGACCACAAAGGGAATACTACAAGTTGGCCAAGAGTTTCAGGTGTGCAATTGGGTGTAACGAAATCGAAGGGTTTACATACCAGGTACCTGTGTGACCGAGCCCATCTACGAGCGGTGCTGAGTTTTAAGCAAGTTCAAGAGCTGTAGAAAGGTAGGTATCTAGACGTTTCGCTCTTAAAGAAGTATATATGACATATCGTTGTCGGAAACCAATGGTTGATTACGCGTTGTTCCTCTCTTCATCACCCATGATGGAGAGAGGAATGACGCGTAATCATCCGTTGGTTTACGATGATGCGTTTCGGTCTGAGCGACTTTTGTGCTGTTTTTAGTTATGTTACACATGGACGTTTTGATGCTAATATTAATCGATTTTATGATATGAATTTCTTTTCGTCTTAACTATTTATAATGGATATTTTCACTTGATAAAAATTTTTAGTTTCTTATTTTTACTGTAAAATTCAGACTAATATAAAATCATTTATTTAATTTTGTTTGTTAAACCATTGTTTATTTTTTTGAATGGGTAAAATTGAAATAATTTTATGTTAAGCTACAACAATAAAAATAACTAGACTCTTGTTGCTATCGCAACAAAAAGGTCTTTCGTTCCTCATGTATCAATCTGCACATAAAAATCCATTTAATTCTCTAACTTGTGAAAAGAAAAGGGATATAATATATACTGTAAAGGAATTTCCAAGAAATTATTTCTAAGTTAAACAAAACAAAAAGACAAAATGTCAATTTTTGAGTACTTTCTGTGACGACCGGAAGTTACGCGGGATCATACAGAACATAGTAAACATAACTTCATACATTGTTTTGTCTTTCCTCAAAGTTAGGATGTTCAAGGTTTTGTTAGTTATAAAATCTCTTTGAGAAAAGGTTCTTGTCTCGGGACCAGAAACGAACAAACGGAAGTGATTTAAGAAATGGAAAGAATATATTTTAGTACATTTACCTACGGTACGGTACTGTTCATCACGTTGATCAAATGTTTAAAAAAATCTAAAGTTAAAAAAAAATTCTATTGCTTGAGCACTTCGAGTGAGAACCGGAAGTGACGGACAACCAAATGAAGCCCGTTTAACACATGCTCAATCAAATGTCCATTATCCATATAAGTTTTGTGTCTTGATATCTCACAGTTTCTGAGATCTTGTGGGTACTTTGTTTTTAAAAAAGAAGGCTACCTGAGTTATTTGAGATGTCTCACCGGAAGTAGAACTTTTTTGGGTTTTTTTTTTTACCATGTGTAGATGATCTTTTGTAATTCTATGGCTAAAAGGTTACTTTCATGCTAAATAACCAAATTATTTTTAAAGAATGAAAATTGGGTGTACTTCCTGTGACGACTGGAAGTTACACCGGATTAAACAAAATAGTGTTAACACATGTACATACATACATAGTTCTATCATCCCACAAAGTTTGGTTGTTCAAGTCATTACCGTTTTAGAGATCTCGTCGAAATAAGTTTTTTTGTCTCGGGACAGGTAACAGACAAACGGAAGTGCTCAATGTGAAATATTTCTTGTATACTTGCTTTTTGTACATTTATTCTTCACCGAGCTACATGTAACTACAAATAGCAAAAGGAAAAAGTTTAACTGATAAACAGCTCGATTTGCTTGAACTCTTCCTATTTGGACCGGAAGTGACGGAAGACAAAATGAAACCAGTTAAACACATCTTCAATTAAATGTCTATCATCCATGAAAGTTTTGTGCTTTGATCACTTAATATAGTTTCTGAGATCTTGTGGGTACAAAATGTGTTTTAAAAAAGCTTCCTGGGATAATTGAGATATCTCACCGGAAGTAGAATTTTTTTATTGATAAAACATCGGCATAGATAACCTATGTATAGATTTATTCTTATATATTTATTCTAAGGAAAAAAAATTTAATGCGTAAAAATATTTATTTTTGAAGTTCTTCCGGTGATGACCGGAAGTTACGATGAACAAAACAAAATAGTTTAAGCACATCTACAAATATGGGTCTATCATCCCACAAAGTTTAGATGTTCAAGTGTTTGCCGATTCTGAGATCTCGAGGGAACAAGGTTTTTTGACACGGGACAGGAAACGGACGACCAGAAATGAATTTTGAAAAAAACTCCTTGAGATATTATCAATTTCCATCACTCCTCAAAATTTCCAGAAAATCTATCCAGCCATCTCAGAGAAATCTTGTGGACAAAAAAAAATGAAAAAAAAATAAGAAGAAACACTACAATCACTATATTAAGGTCTTCCATTGGAAACGGAAGACCTTATTTACATAAGTTAATAAACTCTTTCTTGATAACTGTGGTAGTTTCTTTGCACAGCAAATTCATTGTAACAGGATGGGAGAACTAATGACAGACAAGATCAGGATTCGAACCCAGGCCCCTAAGTCTAAGTCAGGTGCATCAGTTGTATACCGGTGCATCGCGGTATTTATTTTGACGATATTTGGATCGATACATTTACCATTAATACAACGATACCTTACCGAACTTTTTTTATTTTTCAAAAATATCCGAGCTTCATATATCGGCTATTTTTAGTCCGCGCGCCTAATATGAAAGTACAAAGATGGCGGAAAACCTCGTGAAGTTGTCAAAACTGTTAGGAAGCTAAATATGGAGTGTGGAAAACTTTTGGAGTACTTGTTTATGAAAAACTAGTGTACGCGAGACTAAAGTAATTTGTAAATTGTGCAACGCTCATTATGAATATTACAAAATAACTTTGGACATGCGGTAATACCTCGGCAGGTTGAATAAATTTAAACTTTTATTCATGTTTTCATTTAATTGAAATGTATCGTGATATGTATCGTATCGCATCTCATGTATCGTGATATGTACCGAATCGGCTCAGTACAGTATCGTCCCAGCCCTACACATCATATAGTTTTGTTAAGTTATCATAATGACATTGGTAGATTACTTTCATTAAAATCGGTCTCTATGAGTGAGGAAAATATTATTTAGCGGCCGATATGTGCATCAAAACTTAATAATCATATGTATACATTAGATATTAAAGTAAAATTTCATTTTAATTCATATCTGTTAATTATTTTTTGAAAATTTACAAAGCAAAATTTTTTTTTTGAAATGTATTTTAGTCTGTAGACTTATGTCATAATAAATGTTCACATTATTTAAAAAAAAAAACTTTAATTAGACAATTTTCAAAAAATGACTTTTAGTTCGGCGGCTGGACGATGCTGTCATTCACAGTCCTTCTTATAAAAGAAGATAAATGTATGAATAACCAAAATTCTCATTAACAGGAGGCAAAACTGAAGTTATACCCACTTACATTGAGTGAAATCAATGTGATGGAGTACAAATGAAAATATGAAGTCACAACCACAATGTGTGTTTTGTGTGACATATGAAAATCTTATGAGAAAAATATGCCATAAAAATGTTTGGTGAATTTTTGTTTATTTTTTTTGACAATAACTGTTTTATAATAGAAAATAACGGTATAATGTGACTCAAACCATTAGATTTAGCTGTTTCTGTTGTATAATTAGTTGTTGTGTGATTTATTTTCCTGATGCCATCCTAGTAAGATTTGAAAATATGCCCATGCAAGTAAAAATTTTCAGATGATTCACAAACAAATCGCTTACCAGTAATATGTAATAAAAGAAATTTGTTTAAACTGAACTAAGGAAATTTCTTAAAGAATTTTTAGGATGATTTGTTTACATGTAATTTGTAAGAAAAGACAATTTGTAAATACGATAAAAAGGACTTTCTTGGTGGTTTATTCATTAATTTTGCAAACATAATAAGTGAGTGATTTGAAAGTAATCTGTCAATGAATTTAATCTGATTAAAAATGTTCATAATGATATAGAATGATATGTGTCTAATGATATGTATCTAATGATATGATTTGTATCTGTATCTAATGATATGATATGTATCTAATGATATGATATGCATCTAATGTGTTCCCCCTCAGATCAGAAATGACAAATGAGTCGATCACTTTAAAGACAGGGCAGGCTGCCATATATAGCACATTTCTTGTACAAGAGTACGAAGTTTGTTAGTTCTTGACATTGTGCATTTTACCAGTCTGATTGCATTTTGGTATTTTGTCTCCATAAAGCTGCTTTGGACAGAGTTATCACCAGTACTAAATCAGTTGTCCTTTGATGCTCAGGGGTGCAATGTTGCCCCTTGGCCACCTGTTACCATGTTTTCTACAACATTTTGTTAAAAGAAAATTTCTCCCAATGTTGCAGATATCAGATTACTGTGAGACGAACTGCCAAAGGAATTGTTCTTTTTCCCGAAAAAAAGCGTAAGTACATGAAAATGTATATGTAAATGTACTAGCAGTAGCTAGAAGTGACTGTGAATACAGTTACACACATATAATACTTTATTTTTAATTGTGTAACATTTTTCCGGGTTCAAAGATTCGGTTGCTCTGTTAGAGGAATAATGATAAAAATTTAATTTCCCAATCAAAGATATATACCAGCAATATTTACAATCATCCACTCCATCGTAGAGCACACGCTTCCTCAACAGAAATTATATTTATACCTGCTCCGAAAAAGTGGGTAAACTGTTTTACCCTTGTGTGTCTGTCTGTCCGTCCGTAACAAAAATTTTGTCACATTTTTCTCAGCAACAATTTATTGCAGATGCTAGAAATTTTAACACACTATTTGTTTAGACATGCCATATTGTGGGATATACTTTTGTACCAATCGGACGTCAACTTCCTGTTAAATGATGACTTTGTTTATTTTTAGCTTAAATTTACAAACAAATTTTCGTCAAAGATTACTCAGCAACTATTTATTGCAGATGCTTGAAATTTTACCACAATACATGTGTATTTGTTTAGGCATGCCATATCGTGGGATATATTTTTGTACCAATCAGACGTCAAATTCCTGTTAAATGACGACTTGGTTTATTTTTAGCCAAAATTTTCAAACAAATTTTCATTAAAGATTTTTCAGCAACTATATATTACAGATGCTTTAAATTTTACCACACTATTTATTCATGCACGACATATTGTCGGATATATTTTTGTACCGATCGGACGTCAACTTTGTTTATTTTTAGCCAAAAGTTTCAAACAAATTTTCGTCAAAGATTTCTCAGCAACTATATATCACAGATGCTTGAAATTTTAACACAATATTTGTTCAGGCATGCCGTATTGTAGGATATATTTTTGTACCAACTGGATGCCAACTTTCTGTTTAATGTTAACTTTGCTTAATTTGCATATTCACATCAGAGCAGGGGTATCACTAGTGAGCTTTGGCTCACTGATATCTTGTTTTACCTGCCGACACAACACATACATAAGATTCCTTGAAAGCCTTATGCAGGCACATTATTTATTTTGGTTTCAGCCTATTTGCTGTTTAACAGCTTCTTCTCACCCTCAGCTGTGAGTTCAGAACTCTGACTAAGAGTGCAGAAACTCTGCTTATATACACTGTGTCACATGATACTTGGGGATCTAGAAACAGGAAGCAGTACTATAATATGAGAAGTGAAAATGACGATATTGATTCCGACTTTCGGTTAAGTTGCATTATACATAGTATTAAGCAGGCATGCTACTTGACAAAAGTTGATGTTTCAACAAGTTAGACAACTACGGTAGCATGAATTTAATTTTTAAAGACATTATTCTCAATATATCTATTTATAGACATGTTTGCATCACATGTAGTTGTGTTTTTATTAATACAAAGTACATCTTGAACTTAAAAAAAATCATGTATAGGCATATTCACTGTAGGTAATATATGTATTGTGTTATACAGTACATACATATGTGTATACTTGTATATTACTTTGGGATTAATTTAAAGTCTTTGATGAAAGTTCATACAATTAGTTCTACATTTATAGCATGACTTCTGTGAGGTGTCTTTAAAATTTTCAATGTATCAAAAGAACATGGATTTGGGAATCGAATAGTTGGCTAAGGTCCTTGTTAAAGTTATCATACCAGGGTATATCTTGTTTGCAATTGGTTGTATAATACATTTCACATTCCTGTCCATATGCAGTCTGAATTAACTCAATATTTAATTAGTTTTATTTTATAACATTGATCTCCATTCATATCTATTTTTAACTTAAGTTACATACTGTATAGTAGTTATGATGTCAACATATATCAATTCTGGTGTCAATCCTGGAAAGAAAAAAAACCAAGAGGCCCAAAGGCCACATCGCACACCGGAGCAACAATAGCCAACAAAAATTTTAGACCATATTTAGAGTATCAAATACAAAATATCTAGAAAACTTAGTGGAGTATATATCTTGATTTTCAAAGATTTTAAAGAAATTTTCTCAGCATATTTTTAAGTTAAAAATTGAGCTTCTTTTGTTTTTCAGTTTTGAAAAAAATCACCCCAATATTGTGACCCTTACCCCAGAGGATCATGATTCGAACAAACTTAAATTTACACTATCTGAGGATGCTTACAGACAAGTAACAACATTTTGGCCTATTGGTGTTTGAAAAGAAGATATTTTAAAGACTTTTCTTTAAACATGTATATTCCTATGTTAAAACTTGACCCCCTCCCAAATTAAAGCCCCAATTATGCTTCTGCTAAAGATACAGCTTTTCTGATTAGATGGTTTTTGAGAATAAGAATTTTAAAGATTTCTCTCTAAATATTTGTGTGTAAAAAATTCACTGAAGTTTGATAGAAACTGGCCCAGTGGTTTTGGAGAAGAAGATGAAAATATGACAAGTTTATAACAACAACGTTGACACAACAATGCCAACGACAGACAACTGACAAATTTTGATTAGAAATGCTCACATGAGCCTTTGGATCAAAGATTCAAATAAACTTTTATAAGTTACCTGGTACTTTAAATTCCTTATTTTATGTGAGTACTCATTCCATGATTGTACTGTTGTTAGAATTGTTAGAATATATAATTGCGATCTCCAATTTTTTGTTATAATTTCCTATAGTTCTAAACTGTCTGAAAAATGAAAGCAAGATTTTAAAATCTGGTAGGATTGCCTCTTGCGATTATATGTGAAAATTAATTCTTCATGTTTAATTAGGAATCTACATTATACCATTCTTACTTTAATATAAATTAAATAGGTGTCATTTCCAACAGATTTATTATGCATTTGATATATGAGGAAGGTGGTTTCTACTTTATGCGGTACATGTACTAGCTGGCTTATTCACTTGTGTGTACAGATTTCATAGCTGTGAAGTCTTTTCACAGGTCCTGAAAAGACAAAGACATATGTGAAAATTTTGGGAGGTACTCTGTGGTTAAGCGGGACAGCCTTCGTCTGCTTCCATTTCATTGGCAGAAGGAACTCCGAACAGCGAACAAAGGATGGACACACGACTAATAACAGGGTATGATCAGAGAGTGGGTTGCGAACGTTGTAATGTCCGGCCTTGGTGTGATGATGACATGACGATGTTAGACTTCACACCAACTGCATGGGGTAAAAATAGAAATGACAGAGGAAAACTCACATTTTGTGGCATGTGTAATTATAGGTCTCAATCTGCAATGTAAGCCCACCTTTAAAAATTTGTTTGCTTGCCCTCTGCTGACTCAGCCTTTATTCTTTGGGCATGTAGGTAAGGTAAATCAGTGTGTAAAAATAAAAACAAAATAAATCTGCTAACAATTTGATTCAAAAATAAATATTTCGCTCTTGAAATGACTATTATAACAATTTTCCAAGGTGGCTTCATATCAGTTGGCACAGGGTTTGATGCATATCAGTACATTTAAAAGCAAAAAGAAAAGTTACATATTAAACTATGAAATGAACGCAGTTTATATATAATTATAATTATAGTGAAATATATCATTTATATATAAAATAAGGTTATGTAAGACGTGTTTGTGAATGTACACATGTAGTGGGTTTTTTTAATGTGTCAACTGTCAAGAGTTTATCCTCTTTGTTTTATGGTGATAAACGCCAAACAAGATAAAAACTGTGAAAATCTTCCGCTAGCCCCGAAACTGGTGGTGTAGCCTTGACTTCGGGTAGAAGAGTCCCTGTCCATGCTAGTCATCTGATAAAGAATTCAAAGATATATCAGTCCTTGCAGTATTTTGCGTGTTTCATCAATCACAAAATTTCACCAGGTTTTATGTAATAAATCAACATTGAAACTAAATATCTTTTCCATTCTTTTTCTATTGGTTTTTATTATTTAATTTAAAGATTGGTACTTGCATGTATTTAGATTATAAGTGATTTTGAAAGACAAAATTTTAAAGAAAATAAATACATTTTCAAAGGGAAAAAAATAAATATTTGTTCCTGATAAAGTTTAGTAATTGGATAAAAAAAATATTTGAACTAAGTAGTTTATATAACTTTAAAGATTACTTCATCTAATCATATCTAAATCAATCTATGAATTAACAGTAGGAATTTTTTTTAAAATACTTACCCCCCCCCCCCAAAAAAAAATGATTTTAAAAAAAAGGTGGTCAAACTTGAAGCTGTAGAGAAGTAAAAAAAAAAATCTGCGTAAAATATTGTTGATAAATAAAATACCAACAAGAAAATTAGTGTAAATTGCATGATTTTATTAAAACTACATTTATCAAGAAACAACTCTTAAATTTAAATTGTTTTTTTCTGTTTAATGTTATTAGAATTTACATGTTATTGCAAAATTGTTAAATACATTAAATACATGTTAAATACATAAATCTTTTTATAAGAGGAAAAATATTAATTATTTAAAGTGATGTAACCTTTAGGTATAGAGTTTCTCACTCACATAAAGTAGGCTATATGTGACTGGTCAGTTATGCTTTGATTGGTCCTTACAAGGTCATCATGATTCACGGAGGCTGTCGTATTGGCCCTGGGTACATGATCCTATCCCTAGATAACAGCCACAGATAGCAGGGGAAAATTCTGGTCATGTTCCTTCTGGATGGGCACACTGCATATTCCTGGTATCAACTTTGATCACATTGCACAATAATGAGAACACAGTTTAATATATTTTTCTGCGTTTTAGCCTAACGGCAATTAACATTAATAATTGCGTTCACGTTACATATTTTCACTGTTAAGTGACCTGCAGAAAAATAGTTTCTAAATAATATAAATAAATATAAAAATAATATAAATAAAATAATAAAACTTATACTAATTTCTCTACTGTACACAAAAAAGTAATGACAAAAAGATAGTTATGGAATAGTTTAGTGAATTTTTCATTATGTAACATGTAAATTTGCGCAAAGAAATCTTAAGACATCTGGCAACCTGTCGTAAAACGCGATTTGTGAGCTTTAATCTAGCTTTAGAAAATCTTTTTATGAAACTACTTTTGCCTATGATGGGGAGATTTTTTCAGTAAAAATTATTACACTGTATTATAGACTTTTGAGATATTAAATTAAAAAGGCGAGAAATGGAGTGACGTAGGTACAGGGGCACGTTGATACAGGTTAGAGTAAACTCGGCTGACGAGGTACAGTACCTTTAAACCACCGGATCAAAATGGGTGTCAAACGACCACAAAGGCAGTACTTATACACGTAGGTGATATAACTGGTGCATCTATAAATAAGTACCGTGTACTTTATCATCCCTCTGTCTCTCCCTATATAAACCCCCACTTGACCGTGCGCGGATTCACTGCGCGGAATCTCCCTGGCGGAGAACGCATTTTGGTCTTCGGTGACCATCCAATTTTCTTAATGTAACAGTTTTCTGGTCTTCATTAAGTACTCAATGTTTCATCGGAGAAGATTTGCGACGCATGTTGGAAGTTTTTGGATAAATTACCCGACGGAACTCAAAATTTTTGAATTATTATTAAAACTTGGTTAGAGAAGAACTTGTACCGGTATTTGCAATTTGCACTTTTTTGACTGCAGTAGTTGATTTGTATCAAATCAGAAAACACAAAGAGTCACGCGACTAAAAGGTGACAGGCAATATGATTGTTTTGTTTTCTCTCCCACTCGCTGAAGTGGACTTTGACCAAAGTATATTGTACAGTACAATCATACTGGCGATATTGCTAACGGGAAAAAAACGAACCGGAAAATTTCTGGCTACGTTATGGGAAATGGCGGGATGGCAAGCTTGGTCCAGAATTACTACCATTAACAGACGACAGCTCATGTTTCAGGGGCTTGGTTGGGGGATACCTTTGACTCAGATTAAAAAGCTCCTTTCGGTTCGCAATGTGGTGCGCAAAAGATCCAGCATTCGAAAGAAACGAGGACATAAACATGTAAACCGAACGGTAAGAAGCGAGATCTTACGATTTAAGGTTATTGACGTTGCTCTTGTATTCTTGAAAAGTTGAAAAACGGAAAAAATGGCATGATGTCGTGTTTTTTGGCTGGAATTGTTTTAATTTTCTACACAGGTTGTAAGCGCGGGTCTTCCGAACTTCAGGGGCTTAGAGAATTCAACTAACAGCTTTTCCGTGCGGAAAGGTGACCCAAAGTGGCCCCAAATTATAGTCAACCATCTTTATCACCTAATTTAAAAATAAACATTAAAATTGCAGATCTAAAACAAATAAAGGGCGTAGTCGTGTTATTATGACCGTACGACACTTAGACTTTGACTAAGAAGGACTTACTAATACATTCAATTTGTAGTCAGATGATTGAAGAAAGAGAATAAATGCACTCATTTTAAGATTATTAAAATTAAGTTTTACGCTTCTGATTTTTTTTTCTACAAAACTCGCAAATCTTTTACAGATTGAAATGTACCGCATAATGCCACTAAAGGCAATTTCCAGGGCATGGGGGAAATTCAACCAATTAGAATTGCCAGTGGTGTTGAGGCGCCCCCTGCTGGGACTCTACGTCTGGATGTTCGACTGTAAGGTGGACGAAGCCATGGAAACAGAACTACAGAACTACAAAAACCTGGGAGAATTCTTCCGTCGTGTCCTGAAACCAGACATTCGACTGATCTCACAAAAGGAGGAACTGGTAAGGAGGAGGAAAATATTTAAGATGAAAAAAAAAATGTTTAAGATTTACATGATGCTATATCATGCGTGTCCTTCAAAGTAGATTTTGCGATATTATTCTTGTCCTTGGCAAGCTGTACTTTTTGATACACATGTATTAATATTCTTTTCCCGCCTTTAGACAAACCCTGCAGACGGCAAGATCCTTCATTTTGGTGAAGTGACAGACGGTATCTTGGAGCAGGTTAAAGGCATCAATTACTCGGTTAAGCATTTCCTGGGTCCCCAAACATGGAATTCAAACTCTAAGAAGTCCAAGCGTTTCGCCAAACAGACAGATGAGGAGTACTTTCGTGGACTAAAGGTTAAACCCGGCAACAAACTGTATCACTGTGTTGTGTACCTTGCCCCCGGGGACTACCATCGATTTCATTCTGCCGCCAAATGGACTATTAACTACAGACGCCATTTTCCAGGTTAGCACTTCAATCAAATAAGTAGATACTTCTTTTTAACTTATCCACCACAATGTCTAAATCTTTTTAACCTTCACCATAAACTTGTTTCGTGGATTTGTGAAAGTATATAACGCAATCTGTTATAAATTAGTTCCATACATCGAAGCTCTTATGTTCAATCGCATCTATGAGTAGGTTACATCCACATGTGTGACTTTGCAAGTCATGGTCTTGTTTTGATGCTTTACAGGTGAACTGTTGAGCGTGAGTCCAGGAATAGCGCGCTGGATCCACGGACTCTTTGTTCTGAACGAACGCGTGGCGTACATGGGCAACTGGGAACACGGCTTCTTCTCTTATACAGCTGTAGGTGCCACTAACGTGGGCTCAATCAAAATCTACTGCGACCAGGTAAAAATGTCCTAATCTTTGAATCTTTGACTATTTCAATATCATTTATACCTACATATGATCTGTGCCGTTTTACTCCGGGCATACCTATGCAGTTTAGCGTGTGTTTTTTCGCTTCAAGTTCGATAGTTGATAAGTTATTGTGGATATAAACATCAAAAATCAAGGAAAGTTTTCATGAAATTGTCTTTATTACTGTTGTTTTTTTTATGCTGCAGGAAGTGATGACAAACGTGAAACACCACCCTGACACCCGCTATACCCCTGGTGTGTACTTCGATAAGGACTTCCGAGAAAACCCCATTCACGTGGAGAAGGGTGAAATGTTTGGCGAATTCAATCTCGGGTCTACCGTTGTACTGATATTTGAGGCCCCCGAGAACTTTAAATTCAACGTCAACAACGACCAGAAGGTTCGGATGGGAGAACCAATGGGAACGTGCAAAACATCATAGCAGACCGGAAATGAACAGCGTTAACTGTGATACATCCCACTTTTACTTTCAAATTGACAAAGAGTAAAAATGATTTTTGTATAGTTTTCATGTTGAAAACTTGTTGCAAGCGAGAAATAAATGTGAAGAGTGTGAATATGTTCGCTTTATGTTGTCTCTAGTAGGTAACGGTGTTTTTTATGTGCATAAACAACGTATCTAGACCTATTGGCATGCTGTCTCGGTTCTCTTGATTGCAACATCTTTTCAGTTTCGTTCAATGATAAATGACACGTGTACTTCTAACTTCTCCTTTAACATGTTTTGTGGCAAAAATACACTGCTAACTTCCGGTAATAGGAAAAGTAGTTATTAAATGTACATATGTTATTTCAATCCCTTATCAAGCGTTTACCGGATGTGCACACCCGGTCAGTTAAAAGAAACAATTAAATTTTATGTCTAACATGGAACATAAGCACCATGGACATCATTTCACTCATTTTTACGTCACAACAACGGTAGAATCAAGGCGTAATTTCCGGGTTATTATGGAAGCCTTTGCCATGTACTTCTTGTCTATGGAAATTGTCATTCTTGTTCACCGCCAAACTTTCAATCAAAATAACTTTGCTCACGGTAAGATTAAACTTTTAGTGAATAGGTAAACACGTCAATAGGTTTTAGCTATTTTTGTCGGATGAAGAGCTATAGTTGTGCTTTTCTTTCAGAATATGCTTTTGAATTAATCATTGTTGCCTTTGGTTTGGCAACAGCGATGCAACTGACTTTGTTGCTCAAAGATTTCCCAACGGGTGTTATTTATGAATGCATGAGTGAATGGCATAGACTTCAACTCTTTCTGCATTTTGGGGGATGTGAGTACATTTTAGTGCAAATATTCTTCAAGTTTAAAATTTAAACCAATTCGAGAAACCGGTACAATATTTCGTGGTTATCATCTAGACCAATATATCTATAGATAACATCTGCCTCTGGGAAATTGAAGCTAAAGTTAATGTTTTAGACAGTTTCTAGTGTACATAGTTTGTTACATGTAGAATTACAAAACATACGTGATTTCTATGTGTTCTAATATCAAATTAGTTTTGTATTCATAAAAAATTGATTCGTGCTCAAGAGTGTTCAGCTTGCATCAAATTTTTAATTAATTAATTAATTAATGATGATCATTTATCGAATGAATAGTCCCGTTATTATGGGAATTTTATCCTGGCACTCCTTAGCGTTTGTCTTTGCTTATCTAGTTTTCTTCACTGCATTTGGCATCGTCGCTATGGTGGTTTCAGAAACAAGCGCCGAAGAACATGAATTTACTGCAACAATCGGCGCTTTGGTGGCGTCCATCATAAATGCTACATGGTACACAGTTTCTAAAATCTATGAAAAAGCCGTCAAGTCGTCTGTTCCCGCCATTACAGTAACCGACACCGATAAAGGGGAGACAATCGTGCTGGAAGGGCCTTTCCGCAGGAAAACTTGGCTGCAGCGACCAATGCACAGACGACAGGACAAGCATCTATTGGTTGTTCCTGATATCCCGGGATCCCGACCAGTTCATGTCGGGAACAATCAATTTTCAAGGATACCCTCTGAAGTTTACATGGAGCAAGCGGTGAATCGGGAAAGATATGCTGAAGAAATGACACGGAAATTTTGTGAAAAATGGAAGAACTTCAATAAGAAATCTCCGGGAAATGGTGAAAATGATATTGATGTTTCGGCTAGTTGTGAATCTTGCATCACCATAGTTGAGTAAAATTGCGTTAGGTCGCCAGCCTACTAGCCTTAAATCCTTTAATAGTATGTTTCAATGCATGCCTCAACATACGCGGTGACACATTCACTGTTGAATACGGTTCAGTTTCTATATTGAATAGAAGTTGAAGTAACTTAGGATAATGCTCTTCAATTATTTTTTCAATAATCGTATACAAAAACGTATAAGTTATAGGATTTAACCCTATGTTTACTGTATAATAATTGAATTCAAAACATATCTATTGTTAAGTTATTTTGAGGTGAAACAGAACAAATTAACCAGGCTGTTATTTGTCACGTGTGAGGGAAGATGTGTACAGTACAGTATAACATATTGCAGTTATAATGTGTAGGTGTAACCAAATTGGCACTTGAAGTCATAAATGAATAATTATCGATAAATGATTAAAATAGTTTAATACAATGTTATGCCATAATGATTATTTATTACAAAATGTCATAAAATGTTCCTATGGAAGTGGCATTTGTCCATATATCTGAAACAATTAAATAAATATTTGATAATATATACATTATATCTTTTTGTTGTGTTCTATATTAATTTATAGTCTAGATGATTTATACTTACAAAGAGCAACAAATTATCAAATTCGTCTTTCTCCAAGAGGTTATCCTCTGAAATAAACAGCAATGAGGTAATTGTAAATTATCATTCTTGAAAACCCTATATTGGATTCAATATTCCACATCTTATAGAAATAATTTTTACATGAGATTAACCATGAAAAAGTGCCAGATTGTAAGATTTAGATTTTGAGATATGCCATATCTGTAATTGGAAACTAAATGTACATAATATGCATTGTTAAAATCTTAATCCAACGTTCCCTTTTTGGCGACAGATATTCTGTGATATCATTTAACAAATTAAATAGCAACCATCTTGTTAAAGAAAATCAACTTACTGGTATGGTCTGTAGCAGTAAAGAGGGCTGCAATATCATCATGACAGATGGCGCCATTTCTGTTCATGTCGAAATGTTCGAACACGTGCACGGAGGCTTGATGGGTGTCCAGGTAATTGTGCTGCCATTGGTGGACGAACTCGTGACTCACGACGCAACCACTCCCTGGAAGAAAGTCAGACGTTATACAGAATGTTAATTTTGAAATTCAATTTGTTACTCAGTATTGTAGTGTCCTTTCCGATACATTTCATTTTATCAAATAAACATATGTACAGCATGAATACTTCAGTCATATTGTATATGTTATTCCGATATATTTCATTTAATCAAATAAACATATGTAC
The DNA here is from genome assembly GCF_025612915.1 of Magallana angulata. NCBI lineage: Eukaryota > Metazoa > Mollusca > Bivalvia > Ostreida > Ostreidae > Magallana > Magallana angulata. Next base: position 21,919,575 of record NC_069116.1, on the reverse strand, counting down.
AACATGAATACTTTAGTCTCATTGTATATGTTATTTTGATATATTTCATTTTATCAAATAAAATATACAACATAACTACTTTAGTCATGTTGTATATTTTATTTGATAAATGAAATATATCGGAAAGGTCAGTAGATTTAATCAAGAAATGTATCCATTTCTATATTCAAATAAATGCTCTAAATTTCAGCGGGCAATGGCGCATATCTAGCTACAATATACGTACAAATGTACCATTTGAAATAGAAAGAATTTAGAATTTAAAATAAAACGTCCCAAATATTAGAACGAAACTATCCAGTGACAGCTTGTTATATGTTTTTACTTGTATTATTCAAGGTTTCCACTACTATATACCTGTATAGTATTTCGTAAAAAAAAGTGTATGATCGGTCTGAGATGTACTGCTTTCTGTAGACAAATAACCCATTTATAGAACTAGTATACATAAAGCTTATGATAAAAGGTCCGGACATTCCCCCCCTTGAAAATTTAAATTTATATTACCAAAAATAGGCATTGGAACCCCCCCCCCCCCCCCGGGCAAACACAATAACCCCCCCCCCGGAAAAAATTCTGGATCCGCGCATGTATCAATCATTTCCGACCTAAAAAAAAAAAACCCGTAAAATATTGTTATCCTACAGAAACCGATGTCTATTATTTAGTGACCTTACCGTCGTGATCAAAGTTGGTGATGAATTCTTTCTCAAGCTCTGCAAGGGTAAGGAATCCGTTGTGGTCGAGGTCCCCCAGGGTCCAGAGTTTATCGGTCAGCTCCCAAATCAACAGCTGACCTCCGTGGGGGTTCCCACCATGTGGACTGTTGCTATTCACATGACAGTTATAAATGTGTTACTCAGTAATACATAGACATTATGTATTTTCCATTCAATAACCAAGTTAAACAGACTGTTTCTAACTGAAAAATCAAATGTATTTTTTTTTAAATTGAAAATAGTGAATAAAATCATTTCGAAAAGAACTGTGCTCTTATTTCTGTGTATCTTATAATCAAGGTGGTATGGGACATCTGTCAATATCGACGTTGATCAAAGTTCATTATGATTTAAAAACTTTCACCAGTTTAGAATTTTCAAATATTACAACATATCACCAAAAAATACGTTTTAAAATTTTGGGGAAGGGTTCAAATTTTAAAATACCCAGCGGGATTTGAACTCATGACTAACATATTAGTAGTGAACCCACTGCGTTACGCTGTTAGGTAACAATTACGGGGAAGAAACTATAAAATTACATTTGATTAAATTGTTTATTTCGATAAATAGTACGTCACAACATGGAGGTGTCCCAAACAACCTTAACGGGTCTTACCACTGAATTCCTACAAAGCAGGAAATCGCCAAGAGAAGGAGGCCTTTCATGGTCTGTCGACTTGTTCCAATTCCTTAGTACTGGTATATCACGATAATCACCCACAGTCAGCCCCGTCACTAGTACAGTCCCAGACTTTATCAGTACATGTACAGACAGTTTAGACAAGATAAGATGATGACTGCGCGTGTTAATTCGTTCTGGATAATATTTTTTTAATCGAAAAGTTGTGAATCAATTTGTTTTGTGATATCAATTATAGAACGTATGTTGTTTATCGTGTTTATTCGACCACTTTGCTCTAAAATCTAAATAATTAATGAAAATTTCAAATAATTACACTATAGCTAGGTTTTTGTGCAGATGCAAATTTTGGCGTTTTGTTTCCAATTTATTTTTCACTTCTTTTACTGCGTATTGTCTAGAAACCATATAAATAGTGCAGGAGGTTTCAAAAATAGGTTTTGCGATTTAAATTTTTTTTGTCTTTTAGAATTAATGGCTACAGGGATGATATATTAAATATTTTGCTGTTGATTTTCCCCGTTGAACACTAATTAAGCTATTAAAAAATTAGCAAAATATTCACAGCTTCCCCAACACCTCCCGCGAAATCCAACTGTACTGTGTGTTTTTTTTAATCTAAAAGTTATGGGTTTTCACACGATAAATAAAAGACCCATGGACGGTGGCCTTTTGACCTGCAATATTGCAAAAGTTGTACAGACCCCAAAAAAGTAATACAGGTATATATCAATTGCCTATCACTCACTTATTCAAGAACGGCTCTTTATGAGTATACTTTTGTAAAATTCTTGAATTTATATATCATTTGAATAATTTCAATATCCGCCAGAAATGTTATTTGGTAATCTCAGTTTATGGTCTTTGAGGCCTATGACAAAAATCCACTATTGTCTTCACGTTATACGAAACAGGGGTTCGAGGTTGAAACGCGGGATAAACTACTACACATGTAGATAAGAAAAGAAAATTCGTAGAATGTGGTATTCTTGTGATCTTAGAAATAAGGATAATCAGTATTTACACATGAGTTGTACAGTGAATGCTTTTTTTATTTTTTAGGAAGAGTGCATTTTATAAAGAATTTCCTGTTTCAATGCAATAACAATATAGAAAGTTGCTTTCTGCGAGTTAAAAACTCGTATTCCGGTTTAAACGTCATCTTCCACCACTTTCATTTTAGAAATGACCCAATTTCACTAAGCCTTCACCAGTTGCCTTAAATTAGAATGGTCTGTGCTGAAATAGTGACAACTTACTGATCACAATCCAATTATTTAACATAATCTGCTTACATGTATTTTTTTTTTCAAAAACTTTAATCTGCCCTTTTTTTTTTTATCACAATCTCAGTTTCCTATACCTTAATGGTTCCTTTTATATAAGCGAAACTGATGCCATAAGTGATCTTATCCAAAAACTACTAAAACAGAACAGAGCGCAATCAAATACATAAATAGACAATTTATACATGTAATTCAAAGCATATCAGTTTAAATACAATATAGCTGAATTAAAAACTTAAATAACAGGAATATTCATAAAAAGTTAAAATTTGTTTTCATATGATAAAATTTTTTCAGTTTTCATTAAACTTACATTGTAGTTGGACAATTATAGAAAATAACTACCAGTAGATAAATACAAGTTCTACAAATATTGATACTAATTCTAATTCAATTTCATAACTTTGGTTTACAAGTACGTGTACTTGTACAGATGCAATACTCACATGGCCTATCTTTAACCCAGCAAAATACATGTATTTCATTGTCATCAACGTCTATATTAAAAGATCATATAGTACCAAGGCAGAACACTGTACATGTGTAGACACCATTAATTGCCTCATTAAACCAATGTTTGAATTAGCAAACTCCATATGTGAAACTTATATAGATTGCTGGTGCCCTATAGATAAACCTCTAAAGAGAGATAAAATAACAATCGAACATCAGACAAATGAAATGTAAACAATTAAAAAAATCACATCTTGATTAATGATAGGTGCTCTCCCTATAAAAAAAACATGCTGTATATGTAAATAAAGCTATGCAAGATTCTATCAATAAACAACATTAATTGCAATTCTATATCTATATCTACAAGAGTTTTTCTTAAGAATACACACATACATGTATGCAACAAGAGTGCAAAAGATGTATTTATAAAAATCAATAGATTTGTATAAAAATGTCTTATTAATGTTCATATATACCATTTACATTCATCTTTCATGCATTCTTAAGTACAAAATATGTACAAATTAATTGAGGACATATCATAGAATGAACTTAGCTGAAGCAATCAATTTTTATCATTTTATTATTACCTTTGCACATTAAACAAACTTGTTACTTAACATCATAATCAAATGCATGTAAAAGCCATGAATATTTATTCATCTTTTTTTAAAAAAAAAATACTTGTACAGCCAATAGTGAATCAGGTGAAAATCTTCTATGTCACAACCGCTAAGTTAATTCTGGTAGATGGTACAACAGTTAATTCTGGTAGATGGTACAAATAAAGTCTTGATATAAATTGCTTCATCTCAAAAAAAAATTCAAATCAATTATTTCATTGAATGGCTGGATATTGACTGTAAAGATCTTAATGAAGACCTTAAAAATCACAAGGGGAAGAAAAAAGAAAAGTTTTTCTTCAAAAGTTAATACATGTATACAAATGCAATCTAAAGAGTATGATAATTGCTTTTTTAAAGAAAACTAATTAAGATGAAAGCCCTTTAGACTGGCAGGTAAAACACATGCTCATGTAATTCTAATAAACATCATCAAAACACAGGCTCCAATATATTTTATGTATATGAAAAATACTGTTGATACAATTATTGACATATTGATAAATTTAATGACCGATTCACATGAATATTAATTGTATCACTCAGGCCTAAAAAAAAAAGTTGTGTGTTTAGGGTAACCCGACCTAACCTAAAAAATGCCCCAATCCTACAATTTTTTGATGTCTTTTTTATCCAATTGTGATTTTTATATTATTTCTATTAAAAACCCATTATTAAATATGACACAAACAAACATTCTTAGGATTCATGCAGAAAAAAATATGATAAAATAAAAAAAAATCCTTACCTACCTAACCTATTTTTTTCATCAGTGTTACCCTAAACACACAATTTTTTTAAATAGGTCTTCACCCTCCTTTTAAAATCAAACCTTGATTTGGTAGTTATTTTCACTTTTAACACCCCCCCCCTCCCCCCAATCAGATTGTTTGAAAAAAATCTCTCCAATTTTTACTATTGTCTCTCAAACATGAATTATAACAATCTATTTTTCAGTAAGGGAACACAGCCAATACAAATATATTATTATGATAGCCCAAATCTTTTGATATACATAAAAAGACCTTCTTCAGCTCCACACATCGCAAGAGTAGCGTCCCTTGTTCTGCATCTGTTTCACATAATTAGTTGCTTTCTCTTTGTCCATATTCCCACATTCGGTGATAATTTTCTCTAATGTCTCATGAACATCTCTTGCCATATTGCGAGCATCCCTAGTAAAAGAAAAAAAACCCAAAAAATAAGACCTACAAATTTACCTAAAGTAGGTGCCTCATTTTGTTTCCTACTTCTATTAGAGAAAATGTACCATACATGTATATTGTACACTAAAAATTAAAGCCACCAAAAAGGGCATACAACCAAAACTGTAACTATCTCAAAATGAAGCAAAGCTTATTGCCTGTGATAAAGCAACTATAACAGTCCATACAAATATACTGAATGATCCTTACCCACACACGTATATATGGCCACCCTTTTCTAACATTTTCCACGTCTCCTCCATATTCTGCCTGAGGAGATGTTGCACATACAACTTTTCTGGTCCATCCCTGGAGAAGGCTAAGTGGAGGTGGGTGAGGGTGCCATCCTTGACATACTCCTCAATTTCATCCTCATAGAGGTAGTCTTGGTTCTTGTGTCTACATCCAAAGTACAGCACTGTGTCTCCAACTGGCTTGCCTGAAAAACCAAAATGTTCAAGTTATTGTTGAAAAACAAGTCAAAATCATTTATGAATAATTTTACTTGTAAAGGTCTTTTATTGTTACCTTCTTTCTTCAAGAAGTTCCTTTCTTGTATAAATCCTCTGAAGGGAGCTAACCCTGTTCCTGGACCGATCATTATGACTGGTGTGTTGGCTTTGAATGGAAGACGGAACTGAGATTTCCTAACGTAGATGGGCACCTTTGGCTTCAGTCCGTTTGTTGGTCTTTTGAATGCTAACCAATTGGTGGCCACACCTTTCATGGTACGGTTTGTCTTTGTTTTGTAATTGACAACAACAGCTGTTATGTGAATACTCGTAGGATTGACCTAAATAAAGAAGAAAAGATATTTTTTAATACAGTAACAAAATAGCAAGAAACAATACAGACAAAAAAGAAATTTAATTGATTTGTTAAAAGCCTTCATCTGTAGCAACTAACTGTAGTTTTTTGTTTTCCATTAAGTAAATCAAGAACAATACAATTCAGTGGTTTTTTAAAACACTTATTCAATGTACGTGTATATACTAGTAAACAGACTTCTTGTGAATAATCTGAGTTATCAAAAGTTCAATAACAAAAACTCCATAAAATACTTTAAATTCACGTATATCAAGCACAAGAAGAAAGGGTAAAGCTATGACATCGCATCACCCTTCAATGTACGTACCTTTGGAGATGAAGAAATGGAATAGTATCTAGCCTGTAACCTTGGTAACAGTTCACACAAATGATCTATGGGCGGTTTCACTGACGGTAGATCCTCAAGGATAGCAGTGATGTTTCTTCTGTCTTTAACCACCCAATCACTATACAGAGTCTGCAAGAAATATTTCACACATATTATCTTACAGTTACATGTATAATGCATCTCAAGCTCTCTTACAAATTTTTAATATTTAGCAAGTTGTGTTAATGAGATATTGTACATGAATACAAAATCTAAATAGTTTATTTGCTATATTTCAAACACTTTTTGTACACCGAATATACAATTACGTGAAAAGTGAAGAACATGTGATGTTTGTCAAAGAGTAAATGTCCATTGGGTCTCATTGTTCAAATCAAGACCACTGTAGGTATTGTTGGGAGAGGACAAAGTAAGGCTGTATCATTCATTCAATCCTATTTCTTTCCTAGAATAATGTTACAGTACTTTTTAAGTAAACCGTTGGTTAAAAATTTCGCACTGGTTACCTTGCCCTCTGGAGTTGAAGAGGTCAGCTTGAGGAGGAAATCTTTATCTTTTTGGTCCTGGGCGTACTCCGCAAGCTCCCTCAGAATGTGGGTCCTGGGTGTGCTTGTGATATCGAGGTAGTGGGAGAAGGCAGTGCGGTAGGTGGTGGGGCATGGGAAGGGGTGCTTCTTACTGGCCTCCTCTGTAAAATTACCATAAACGTTTATCAAATATTTTGTCCATTACTTATCACCGCTGATATACCTATATGTGTACTTATCAAATAAAAAGTAGGTCTGTATAAATTTTTTCCCCTGCTTATTGCTCCCTGTTAAGCTATTGCACTAAAAGAAACTTGCAAAAAAATGTACATGTAACATTCTTTCACTAGGTATTATCCATTATTGGTACATTGCATCCTTTATCAAAGTGAGAGATTTGAAATCCTTTAAAGTGAGTGTTATAACATTCAGGTATCTGCACCCACCATCCAGATTAGTGAGGGTAAACATTTGATCCAGGTCCACTTCCAGTCTCTTTCCGATCAGGTCCACCAGTTCCGAGTCATTGACTGGGTACACAGCCACATGGTCCCCTGCCTCATACCTACAGAACCAAACAAAGCACTCTCAGCAATGCCAGATTTTTGCAGCAACAAAGACCTGATTTATTGATGCAAAATTTTTTTTCCTATAATCACCGCATAGTATTGCAGTGGAAAAGAAAGTACAAATCTGCAAAGTTGTCTCCATATAAACCAGTACATTGTATATGTATATGAATATAAAACATGACAAAATTAGAAGAAAAATAAATGGCTTATCCATTAATAAAATAGATACATGGACTTTTAATACTGTACATCATGATGAAAGGATTTGTAATACTGGGTATTACCTGATCTTTGATCCAGTGATGTCAAACTCAATATGCATACATGATCTGTCTCCACCCTTGTGTAGTTCTCTGTTTACATTCACAGGAGCCAAGAAAGGATTTTTAGCATCAAAGGGTCTGAAAACAAATTATCAAAATAACCAGTATGATATAGAATTTGTAGAACACAGCATCAGTTGTCACAGGAATTCAAGAACCAAACTTACGGTTTCTGGTTTCCAAATGATCCTAGTCTGGCTATTTCTCCCTTGTAGCATTTCTCTGCTAACAGGTCATCGTGTACTGTGAGGCTATACTGGCGAATGCTGAAACCAACAAAACGTATCATGTAGAGAGAAAGTCTTACTAACATGTACATACAAATCTTTATCAGGTGAACAAGTTCAAATACCTGACTTGGTCTCCAGTCGCTTTCACTCCAAAGTGCTCGCAAATAGTTGGCCAGAACTTTTCTCTCCAAGTTATAAAGTCTTCCTCTATGCTGTAAATAAAATCCATCTAGTTAATGTATGGTTAAGAAGGCAATCACTGGACATACTTAATCACTGGCCAGATACTTGCAAATAATATTATAATCACAATATGATGACAAACAACCTGTTATTATTCACTGAAGGCTACAAGACTGGATCTATGGGACAAAAATTTTGAGGGTTTTGAAAAATTACATACTATTGGATATAAACCAAGGTTAATCTTCACACTGATACTAAAAGAAAAGTTTGAGAAAATAACATCAAGATGCCAAAAATCATTGCAAGCATGTGTCTGACCTATTTAAGGTGGCTCTATACACCACTTTTTGATGACGCAGTACGCAAAAAAGTAAATCTGGAAGCATGCAATTCTGGTTTTGGCTGATTTAAACTGAGGCGAATTGTACGGGGACCGCTCTTTTTATAATTTGTTAAATGAATAGTCTTAGATTTAATTAGTTAATTGGAAAAATCATAACTTACAAGCAATGTGTTACCTTCTTAGATTTAATTAGTTAATTGGAAAAATCATAACTTACAAGCAATGTGTTACCTTCACGTTGTGTCGTATTATTTACCGAAATAAACAATAAAATCAAGTAAAATTTTCTAAATAGTTTCTTTTCGATTTTCGATATCTTACAACTTAGCGCTTTGGGTTAGCGGGTTCACTTCAAACCTGTAGGTCATGAGTTCGAATCCCGTTGAGGACAATAAAAACTTTCCAAAATTTTCTGAAACATGTTTTTTGGTTGAATACTGTGAAAGAAAATTCTAAACCAGTGAAAGTATTTCAATTATAATATACTTTAACCCACATCAATATTGACAGATATTCCTAACCACCATAAGGAAACTGGAAGGGTGGCTTTGAATTTCTCTCAGGTTGGAAAACATAAACCCTATTAGTTATTAGTTAATTTTCCCTTTTATTTGACTTAGTTTTGCATTAAAGCGAATAAATTCACTTATATAGGCCTATAATGAAATATGTATGTATTTATCATTTCATCATGATATTTAGGAAATTTTCTTCAACTCAGAAATGAAAAGTCCCCAAGATGTTTGGGCCTTGGAACTTAGGAACGATAACTCTTACCTGAGGAACTTTCATACCAAATAAAATTTAAAATATTTTTTGTGTGTATTTGCAATGATTTTTATTCAAATTTTTTATGTCACAGTTATTAAAATACATTTCTTATAACATCAAGCAGCTTTTTTAGATGATTTGTCAAAAGAGTAAGAAAATATGAAATATTATGTTTTGGGGAAATACTAAAAAAATTGCAATAATAACATTTTTGAATGTTAAGAAGTATTATATTTATTTTTAGGTGTCCGAAAGAAATATCCATCATATGACAACACTTTTTTCTCAATTTGTTAATAGTTAACTTTTTAAAAATTATTTTACAAAAACACGAAAAAACATTTAAAAATTCTGTAAAAATACCTATAGTACCCCTATCATCATTTTAATATTTGAAAAGTTAATGTTTTGTGGTCTTCTATTGAAAATTGGAATAAACTGTGGGTTTATAGAGCCTTAAAGACACACCATTATAAATCTGCTCTGACAGCCAAGGCCAGTTACCTTTCCTAGTTTGCGGCTAATAGGGTCTTTAATGTCATAACAGGAAAAGACCTGTTATGAAATGTGGCTTGACTTATCATATATATTAGAACTACTTAATGATAAACAACCAGTGAGAAACATTATGGCTTATGTTATGTCATTACAGCAGAAAACCTGTTTTATAATGTGACTTGAAAATCTAAGAAGTTACAACTACTTGATGATAAATAACCCGTAAGAAATGGAAGCACCGTTAGCAAAATACACCAACAATGGGACAAACAAAGCATATACATCAGTATACCCCGGTACTTACTTTGCATCATCATCGCCTAGTCCTAACTCAAAGATCCTTTCTCCTCCCAGTTCCTCTAGTCTTTTGTCTACATAGATACCCATAGCATTGTAATGTTCATAAGTCTTGTTTCCTAAACCGAACACCTGCCAAAGCAAAAATTTCCTTCTTACAAATATGCTAAAAGTGCTAAAATCTAGATACAGCCAAATATCATATCAACTTTGACTGGTCAAAGAAAATTCCAGATATAGAGGGATTGGGAATTCCAATTCATTTCAAGAAGTCATCGTGATGGTTTATGTATTCAAGGTATTGATGAACTGAAAACTTCCTTACTTTTGATACTCAGTTATACCATCCTCTTTATCTGGTTTAGGATACTTTTACTTGTACTTACAGCAAATTTAACCCCTGTTAGATCCGATTCTCCATTCTGCAGCCAGTTATAAAACTCCTGGGCATTGTCAGTGGGATCACCCTCTCCATATGTAGCCATACAAAATATAGCCAGGGAATTCTCTATCTCTGGCAAATTACTCAGATTATCCTGCAGAAAAAGTTCAAATTGCAAGAGATGAATTTAATAAGTCTATCACCAACATAAATTCAACAAGTGAATTAAAATACAAGATTTGTTCATTTACGAACTAAACTCTTCTTTAAGTACTGTAATTCAGATTGGATTAAAGTTGCTCTGCGTGAACATAGACACTACTACTTTGAATTAGAATGATGTACAATAACCCAGCATTAGTGTAGACATTACCATTTCACACTCCTCTGGGTCGGCTACCATGCCTTTCATTCCGTACCCCTGAGCATCTTTTGCTAAGCGACCAGCAAACTCTTCTGCTGTTCCAGTTTGTGATCCGTAAAAAACAATAACATTTCTCCCCTGAAGAAAGAAAAGAAATTGTTTTACCAATTCCATAATGATCATAATGATGATAAACATAATGGTCTCTAAAAATGTACGTAGCAGTTATGAGTACTCAAAAATCAAACACGTTATTACAGCCATACACTTACAGAGGATTTCATTTTGTTGATGAAACTGGGATCACTCATTCGCCCTTGAACAGGTCTAAAATCAAACAAAAGCAGATTTATAACTAATGGGAGATTAAAGCCAGTTCATACATCAGAATACTACAATGATTTGAGAGCTAATGTACTGGTATCAAGTCAAGGAATGCACTTATCGTTTTTAGATCTTGCTCTCTGAACCTCCAGGTTTTTCACTTTTGATCTGGATCACAGTATACAGTTGTTGACTGGGGTCGAGGGCAACAGTTGATCTGTCGGACCGGCTCGCAAACTGTTGCCCAAGGCCGAAGGCCGCGGGCAACAGTTTGCGAGCCGGTCCGACAGATCAACTGTTGCCCGAGACACAGTCAACAACTGTTTTGTTATACCCCTTCTAATCAATAACACGTTTTCGCGGAATGTGACGTCATCGGTCAACAGTCTTTTTTAACAGTCAATTTTAACAGTTCCAATCTAACAGTTCCAGTCCAACAGTCAAAATGCTGGACTTTTTTTCCTATAGAGTTATATAGTAACTGTTTTACAGGGGTATAACAATAGTGATTATAAATCATTAAGAGCTCCTTATTTCATTTTGTTTTGCCTCGGACTAGAATGTCTCGACGTCATTGAATGAATAGTGTCACGTGATAGCCTTATAAATTTCTTTACAAGGCGAGCGTCAAAATTTATACAGCAACATGGCAGATGTAACGTTATTTGAGCTGATTTTGTACACAAACGTTCAACCATACCTTTAATTTTTAAGCCCCAAAATATTTAGAGTGACCCCCCTTTGCCCGTGACGTAATATTATGATCGTACAATATGGCATCCAGGTTTGCACAGACGACTGATGAGGAAGGTAAAAAATTAGAGAATTAAGCTATGAATTTTAATGTTATGTATTATCTTTTGTTTGTTTACATATCAAACTTAGGTCCTCAACAAAACAAAACACTTATTAGGTTTGTTACTCGGCTCTGCCTCGCCTTCTATGGACTTTACAGACCCCACAAATTTCTGTACACAGTCAGTAACAAACCTAATAAGTAATATTTAACCCCCCCCCTCCCCCAAAAAACCAACCCTCCAGAATATAAGAGAGAGAAAATGTTTTCTATAGCACAAAACTCTCTAATGAAGATATTATTTTTGACTTAAACATAATAATATGATGATAGGCTATTGATTTTTCCTTCACATAATCTGAATCGTATCACATACAAGCACTTTATGAAAAGGAAGTTGTGACAGAATGTGTTCATTTACTGGATCATATCTGCAGGGAAGTCTCCATCAGATCAACACCCAGTAAATCAGGAATTCTATTGATTAACAATTGGATTTGAATTCTCAGATTGCATGCTAACATAAAATACCAAGAATATCGACATAATTCTCTGCCTAGAATCACCTATACATTTTTCATCCAAAAATGTTTAAATTAATCATATAGGTCTGTGTCTATTTCAGCCTCTTTACAGGACAAAAACTGTTGAATTGCTTCAATTATTTGCTTTTATTGGGAACCAGTGTTGAAAGAAAGTTCATAGCCAGACAGCTAAGGAACAATGAGTATTATTAGATTTACTTCTCATTCAAGTATTAGGTAAAAGTACACGCTGGTTCCAATTAACTCCCACTCTAGTTTTCTAATGCACTTCAGTGAAACTCTGGCAATTTTCTAATGCGAGTTCATTCAGTTCAAAGACCATTTCTCCACAAGATCACAGGCATATGGATATTAAAGTTTCATAGTAAGATTACAAGTATGTGGAAGAACTTGCTATTACGCAGATTTCTCTTAGCAATAACAAATTGACTGAAAAGAGATACAAATTGATTTAGGTACAAATTGTAGCCATTTTTCAGCAAACGAAAAACTATCTCCCCCAATTCTCAAGAAATCCTATGACATCAAACAACTTGACTTTTCATCTTAACTCTTACTCTTGTATACATTCGTAGTTAAGAAATAATTGACCAAGGTACATATGGAAATTCTCCACATATACACAGTCTGAGTGACAAAAATCAATGACCACCCCCCCCCCCCATCGTCAAGGCACAAAAAGATATTTGTGTGGGGTAGAGCATGGTAAAAGACAAAATGACTTACTGAACTGTGAGCTTCTTAAAGGTGGGCTGTTCTTGCTTCTTGTTCTTGAAAAAGTACCAGTAGACAGCCATGCCTGCCAGGATAGACAGAATGAAGAAGTCAAGGGCGGAGAAGAGACCTTCCTCCTCCACAGGTACCTCCGAGGCTGGATTGTCAGAACTCATGACTCAGGTGTATGGTGTCCTCAGTGGTCAGTTATTCAACTGCAGCCAGGATAGTCAATTACCTATACCTTGGTGTTTGGGGTATTCTAAAAAAAAGAAAGGCAAATTTCTGATTTCAGAGAGTGGATATCAGAAATTAACAGGATGTTTATAATAAACAATTAGTAAGAAAATAATTACTGAGTTTTCCGTCTTTGGATAATGATATATCAATTGGGCCTTCAGCAAATCAATTCCCTCTGCTTTTTTACTAAATGAATTTTAATGAAATTTCCATCTCTTTTTCCCACTTTAAAATATGTTCTTATGTAAATCCACTTAAATTCAGGAAATAAGTTTTGTCTTGTAAAAAATGAAGAAGTAAGTGAAACAGCTTTTTCATACAGAGATTTAATTCACATCCTGTGTTTTTCTTCTTTGAATAGACAAACATTACTTTATGGTTAACAAAGCAGTACACAGAAAAGCACGGACATTTATCGCTTTACTTTAGTTCAGTTAGACAATAGGGTAAACACAGCAACTTCCTTCTGTAACCCCCAGATTCCTGTACATTCTATGTATACATCACTGCAATACAGTGATGTCATTTATCAAAAGGACCCAGTGCTCCATGGCTCTCATTCCTGGTAATTTTGATCTTATAACATAGCCAATAAAGGTATTACTAGTAGATGATTTGATTATTAGGTCACATCTTAACTATCTTACGACAGATTTTTTTTGTCACTTATTTCTAGCCGATTTTTCGTATCAATTACATATTATATAAAATATCCTCATCCGTCATCAGCTTATTACAAATAGTTTATTACGTTGTTGAAATCCCCCAGATTTAAAAAAAAAAACGCCCTAAAACATGTGTTGAATATCCTACATGTACTTATTTCAAGATGTATAAAGTATGTACACGTGCTTGAAAAAGTACCTGATAAATTCCTTCACCCACAATATGAAAAATACAATTGAAGTTTGAAATGAAAATACCAATTTCCCCCACCCACACTGTTAACAAAATAAAATCTTGTTTTGCAGACTCAACATATATCTTTATAAAAATTTAGAGAAAATACAGAAATCCTGCACTTGAGTTTGTTGTTTCCTTGAAAGCGTATCATAACATTGCATAAAGTTTATTAAACTTAATCTAAAATTCTAGTAAATTGATATTAAACTACCAGAAAATAAATCAAATGATATTAAACTTCCAAGTAGTAACAGGAATTGAAGACCTAATTTTGTTATTTATGGAGCAAAATTATCAATTAAATGTTGATCAATCTATTTTTTCTGTTTATAGTATTTTTTAGAGTTATCAAACACTGCAAAGATTATGAGCATTGTTTAACCTAAAAACTTTTATTAGAGCCAGCTTTCGTATATATAACAAATAGAACAAGTTTTACACAAAAAGTACCCCATAAAATTAAAATTCTGTAAATAACAGTTTAGAAAGGATTGCTAATAGTGATACCATTTACACAATGCTTAGAATTTGATGTGAAGAGTTCAGTTACTGTAAATTCCTTACAGAAACAACTGAATTAAATTTTCAACTGCCTCTTTATTAAAAATAGTGAAAGATTACAAAAACCCATTGAGCTCATTAACATAGGTAAGAAATTTTTTTTTTTAATAGTAAACATTGTACGGTGACAAAAAGAAAGTTCTTTATTTTTTGCTAATAAAATTTTATCAGCATAGAGTATTTCAACAAGGCAGGAGGCAATTCCAAACATAAATTTTATTTTGGCCCAATGCAATGATTAACTCACTGCATTTTAAACAGAAATTTCAGATAATGTTCCAGATGTCTCCCTTTATTTTATCTGATTCCACCAATCATAAAAGGATAATTGTCCGTTTATCAGGTCATCACAAACACAGCTATGCATTACACCCTGTGAACATAATCTATTTAACAATTTAGTATTGTTTGTGATTTCTTTGTTTTTAAATCCAATAAATTTAGAAATAGCAAAACCCAAAAATTCTGAGATTCATTAGACATAAAACATCATTCTTGAAATTTATCCCCAATGATGACCTTTCTCTCTTTTTCTTTCAGTCATCTTTAGTATTTTTCAAAACAATGTCTTTTGTTATATCCTTATTAAAAGTGTGTCAAAGAAAGTTAAAAGCCTAGCTGTAATGAGTCATATTGCCTTGTACTGACAAGGATTGTAGTGTGATTTTGTGGTAATAAACTAGAGTTCATATTGCTTCAAATCAATCCCAACCCTTTGATTTTAAGTTCATATGATTTTCCATCAACTCAAAGATAAAATACTCAATCAATACACCTTTTTAGCCTTTAAGATATGATATATATAGATATTTATAGTAAGTTGGCTCTTTAAGACACTCAAATTTAGTGTTGAGTATATAAATATAAACAAAAAACTGAAAGGTTTGAATTTTATCAGAAAGCCTAAAGTAACAAGTAACTTCAAAATAAATTCATTATTTTATCAAATCAGTGACATAAATAACAGAGATTGGCAACTCCGGCATTAGTGTGTTTTGTTGTTGAAAAATGGTACGGGACCAACCTTACTTTGAGAACTTCATTTTAGTGAACTGCAATAATGATCTTAAACCAAAAGTATAATTTGTTTTAATGAAAAGTGTGCATATGTTATAGACATTTTTGAAACAAAAAATTGAAAAATAAGATTAATATATAGAAATATATATTCCAGCTATAAAACACGGGTAGCCAACTGCCTCTTAAAACTCCTCTTTTAATATTGTTTAAACTCTTGAAAATATAATATTTTGAATGTTTTGGCAATAGGTTTTAGCTGTTTATATTTCGATATAATTGTTTATAAGAAAGATATACTGATTTAAACTGGGAACACTTTACAATAGGGACCGCAGGATTTCTCGAGATTTCGACCAGTTGCCAATCTCTGTGTTATTTATGTCTCTGATCAAATCAAATATGACGTAATAATTTAAATCATGCAATCATGTGTGCATGCATGAGACCATCTGATCAATACATTCTAATATCACAAACTGAGCTTGTTTATAACTTGTATATAAAACAATGATATAATAAGACTGAATAAACTTTATTTCCTTTATCAAGGTAACACTTTTACCTGTTTACTTATGTAAGGTCAGGCAGTGTCAAAGTTCAATAACTAGAATGCAGGATAAATTTACCAGAAAGTAACCGGTATCAATATCAAATAAGCAAAACGTCCCCGTGTAGTGGTCAACGGCCCTTAGGTGGCATCTGTATTTCAGCGTGAATAGTGTACATACAGTACACCACTGTACGCAGGTCAGTATATTACACAACCAAGGCCACACCATTGACCACTACAGTACAGACTATAATTAAACTGTGAACGTCAATGGACTTACGAAAAAAAAAACCTTTAAAGATGCAGCATAACCTTTACCTTACTCTTTAGTTTCTGAATCCGTCTCCGATCCCCTACCGATCTGTTGCAATCATCATTTATCACTTGATTAAAGACACGGTGCCCCTGTGGTTGACGTCACCAATGAATGTGAAAATTGTTCGGTAAAAATCGACTAATTTCGTTCATCTCCGTAGGGAGTAGTCATTGCACCCAAATCGCACGTCAAACCATCGGTGGGAGGGGGTAGGTTAAGATGTGGTTAAAAAATAATATTCTTAGTGGAGATATATTTAACATATTCCATTGTCTTTTGCAAATCGCTTTATAATACGCCAAATCTGCAAGTCATTTTTATCAAATAATAACTTCTCCCATGGCATACAGCGCCGTCTTCCGATCTAGCAAGGGAAGTTACTGTACAGGAAACAAGCAAAGTCATGTCGGCTATCAAGACACTCAATCCTAAAGCTGAAGTTGCTAGGGCTTCGCAGGCGCTTGCTGTGAACATAAGCGCTGCTAAAGGTCTTCAAGATGTCTTAAAATCAAATCTTGGACCAAAGGGGACCCTTAAAATGTAAGTGTTGTAAATACAAATGGAAACCGAACGTTCCAGAACACGTGGTTTGCTCATGTTGTGATTTGTTATTTCCGTTACTAATCATGTTATTTAGCTTTCATACTTTTCTGTTATACTTTTTCTTAAATTATGACTTTTTGTCTTATGACAACATCTCAATTGCTTACTGTTTAATATCTTCGTCTTCTTATTTAAATAGAGTTTACTAATCTTTGTATTGAGGTATACAAGATTGTATAGTTTACTGCTAGCAGACTGGGCTCAACCCTCAGTAACTGGTCTGTGAAAATTCAGATGGACGACCAGAGAGCTACAGTGCCTCCCACAGTAAACAAGAATAGATAAAATGGGTTACTGTAAAACGAGAAAATTTGGCGCATACGTATTTTAGCGCAAACGCAAGTGCCAGTACATTAGCGCAATTATATTTTAGCGCATGCATCTTTTCTTTAAAAAAGAATACAAAAAAATGTTGTTTGATAAACGATCACGCCCAAAATTTATTTCTATGTTCACTCAAGCACCTGAACGCAACGACTTTGATTTCTATTTCGTAAACTGTTATTGAGAACAATACACTTACTTTTTGGTAAATCGTCAGTAGATAGATATGAAAACATTTATTGGCGATGATGTGTAATTTTTGATGGTAAACAAATTTGAGTTATCGGACTTTGAAATTAACGTGTCGACTTGGATAACACTAGAAGAGTCCCGAAACTAAAAGTTAAATCGAAAGCTACATTTACCATGAGTGTCGATCACCATGAGAGAATCTTTTTCACAGTAATTTACATTAAAAAAACACAAAAAATAGGTATCGTCTTGTTATCTTTATATCCACAAATCAGATATCAAAGAAATTATGATCATTCATGCATTGTCAGCGTTAACGATCGCCACTCTTAATCACATTTTCACCTCGAGGCGCTAAATGGTTGTGGCATCGGGAGAAGCCCAATTTTCAAGGTGCTAATGAGAGATATTAAAAAGCAATTAAAACTGAATTAATTAATCCATGTTTAGGCACTTATACCCGATAAACCATACCGTTTACCTGTGTAATTGTTTAAACAAACAGAACCGACAGCATCTGATATTTAAGGTAGCTCGCGGGTTTACCTGCTTGTGAGAAAACCTACCTTGAAAATTTGTCCACGCGATCCATAGGTTTTATAGTTTTATTTCTAAAATTTATTTAAGATTCGTCTGCCCGGTAATAATGTTATCGTGTTTCAAATACAGTGTCATTGATAAAATCAAGCAACGCCATTTCAATGAAATATATAGTAAAATGCACATTTTAACCGAGAAACGCATTACAAAACTATGCTCCAAACTTTTAAACAATTCAGACGAAATTAATCATACTCAACACAAAAACAGAGGAGATAATTATGAATCAATTCATAAAAAAATATCAGTATGTGTTCTCGGCCAATTTTTGGCAAAAAAACTATAAAGATTTAAAAGATTTCTCAAAACCTTATATTTTCATTACGACGTTAGCCTGACGTCATCATTTCCTTACTTCTTAGAACACCAAAATTGAAATGCATTTATTGACAAGACTAGCTATTTAACACATTTTAGAACATGTTAATGCTTATTAGACATTATTGTGAATGTTATTTAAAAATGCAATTAATGTAAGGCTGTAAAGATACAGAAAATTGCTATTTTTGTTTTAATGAAACTCTGAGTCAATCAATGCAAAAATAAAATGCCAGGCAACTACTGACATTATAAGTAAGTAATCGAATAAAACAGTTATCTCAAGCCAAAAGAAATTTAAGAATTTAATTGGTAGTACAGATTACGGAAGTTATAATTGTAAAAAAAAAAAGCGAAGTTAATGCAAACATTTTATTTTAAAACATGACTTTAAATGGAAGAGTTCTAACGCACACTCATTCTTTATCTTTATAGAACAAAATGTGACAATGTATGTGACATCTTTAAATTTATAGCACTTGATATTATAAATCTTTATATAAACAGTCATAAACCGCATATAAGCTTTTTAAAATATTTTCTTTTATACTTCTAAATATCTCATTTGTCATTTTAAAATAAAATTATGAGTTTACTATGACGGTCAACTCTTAACGTCGATTCCTATTGTGACGTCAGCAAACCCGCGAGCTACGTTAAATGAACACTTGTATATATAGCCTTAAAAATGGACTGACGTTATTGTTTTGCAACTTAAAGAAATTTAATACATTTGGAAAATTGGTGGCGCACTATTAATTTTAGCGCTCAGAGGCAGTTGCGCCAAAGGCGCTTACATTTGTAGTGCGCCATATTTTATCGTTTTACAGTACCCTATACAAAAGATTGATATTTTGATTTTTAAAGCATATTCAATTTGTAGACATTTTTGTACTGAATTCAAAACTAAAGACTAAAAAATCGGACAACACATTGCAGAGATATTGCAGTTTTAAAATGACCTTTTCCCGAAAATCTTAACATTGCAATGTAGGTCCAAAAATTAGTTTAAAAGGAAGTTGATATAGTAACTCGTACCAAATGTCAACATTTTGATTTAACCCTATCATTTATTCATAATCAAACTGAAGACCTATTTGTTGCTCGCAACGAAATTGTGTCTAGTTAAAACTATATTTCTCAGTGCAATTGTGTAAAGAATACCAGACTACTTAATATATCTTGATAGATAGTAAGCACTGATCAAATATATATTGAAAAATGCAATATAAATCTGCAAAAGATTTATCAAGTTTTGGACTGATTAATCTTAATATTTCTGAACACGTTCTGTGAATATATTCTATTTCAAAATATTCCTTTGACAATTTACTACAGATATTGTAATTTAACTTGTATCTAATATTCATTTACACCATTACCAGTCATGTAAATTGAAGTGGTGCAGTTAGTTTTAATGTAAGCATTGAATGCTTATTTTTGGATGTTGTCGGTCCTATGACACACCAAGCGGTGAAAACAAATTGAATACTGCAGTATGATAATTTGTCTGCACCGCTTGGTGTGTCATACGACTGATGACATCCAAAAATTAGCATTCAATGCTTATATTTATATTTTCAAACTGATGTCTATTGGTATGAAATATTGTGTATCGCCACTATACAGTCTTCGAAATAACCCAGGAGTCCGATGCCCGGGGCCTGGTAAATTTGCAGGCGGGCATGAAAAATTGCCAAATTACATGCCCGGAGGGCATGTGTAAATTTTCTGTCAATGTACAATATGTTTACTTGCCATTTCTTCCATCATACCCAAGTTATTCGCGTAACTTGCTTTGTGCATTCTCGGTACGACTTGTCAAATAAGCGTCAATCGTAATCATTGAAGTGTTTAGGCCAAACAAAAAAATATGTTTGTTTACTGTTACATGCTGAAAAAAAATAGGGTCGGTAGGTAGGATTATTTTTTTATTTTATTATTTATTTTTTTTTTACACAACTTCAGAAACGTCACATACATGAAATTTTTGAGACAACTCGAATATATCCCTTTCTAAGTGACAAAGTTTTACGAAAATTAGCATAAACATTGAGTAATTCCAAACAAATAATTAAACAAAGTAATATTGAAAGTTAATTAAATATTTTGTTTACGACGGTAGAAAAACGGGGTACCTGGCGCAGGCATAATCTCGGAGACTAAAAAACTAAAAAACTAAAAACTAAAAAACATCCCATTTCAAAGTGTCCGTAGAATTACAGTTAATGATAAAAGAAATCAAATTAAATATGTTCATGTTAAATATGTTTTGCTATATTTTGCGACTAACTTTTGATTAAGTTTCACTAATTTTCGAGGTAAAATATGGATTTGGTACAAACATATTTACCAAGCAATAGAAAATATGACAACGACATTACATTGAATTTTGACCTCAAGACGGCACATCGAATATACATCAAACTTGTGGAAATCTCAGAAGAAGACCTTTAAGGCCACGCAATTCCTTAAACCAAAACTATACGATAACCAGGGATACAGAGCTTCAGTTCATCATATTTTTTCACTGATTGTTTGACTAGAATTAAGACAAATAGACTAAATATCCAGTACTGTTTACACACTAACTGTTGTCAACAGTTCTAAAATAAAAACAAAATGACTGCAGGAGACATTCACAGTAATTTGATTTTAGGGTAAACAGAACACAAAATAAAAATCAAGAATGAGAGAATATGTAAATGATGACATCTTGAAATCAAAACAAAAGATGAGAAATAAAAAATAATTCTTATTTCCGGTCGTTTGTAAGGTGTTTAAACACAGGAGCAATGAGAAGCGTTAAAGTGACGTTGCGAAAAGTTTGCGGTTGTGTTGGGTCACCGGACGCAGGCACGTTGATCCACTTACCAAAAATGATCTATTCATGCCATGGAAAAGAAACTTTTTACATTGATAAACTTTATTCTGGTTTACATTTTGGTGAAATTTCAAAGGTAAATCTCTTTTCCTAAAAGAATAAGAGTAAATGTCTCAATAATTTCCGACCAACCCTCGCAAACTGATAATACAAAACTGTTTTGCCATTGTGTCATGCTTACTTTTGTTTGCCACATGCACCCCTGTGAATGTTATTGTCATTTAAATTTTTGACCACGTGGTTTTATTTGACCCTTTCAGTTTCGAAGTAAAAATCGTGCCTCGTATTTATAGTCTATTTTATAGAATCTAGGTACTTGTAATCAAATATAAAATCTAGAGGTTTATTGATTTTAAACTTTATCTTCATTAATTGGTGGATAAAATGTGTTCTAGAAATAAATAAGACAATACAAAAAAATAGTTTATGTCTGCTGTTGCAACAATTAACATGCTAAGTAGATATCTCCCCTGAAGATTAATTTTCGATTTGCGCCTGACCTGCTAATAGTATCAATAGAGCAACAGACTATATATTTTTATGCAGAATGTTCCTTGAAAATGTCTCGATATGCTAAGTTTTTATACAAAACAGACACCCATTATTTTTTTTAAAAAACATGATATTGCACATCACAAGCATGGCCATGATAGAGATGTGCAAAAATGGATTTAAAATGATTTTTGAGGATAATTTTAGGGAAATAAATTCAAGAAATTGATAAAATAACACTACGGATGTCTGGTGTATAATATCGGTTGGATATCGAAATAAAGAAAATCTAGAAAACTCGTTGCCATCCTGTCGCTTCGCTTGCTACGCTCACGAAGCTCACTGGTAGGATTTTGCCAGTTTCTCATTTATTTTCAAGAAATTGATAAAATCGCCGACTCCTGTGGTCAAAACTATCCTGCCTCCATGTTGTTTGCCTCGTACTTCAAAATCGGGAACCTTTTCATTTCCCCCATGTTATCGATCGAACACCTGGATAAATGCCGATATTAACTGCATTTGCTTTATGTGTGCGCATTCTTCAAACTGCAGAGAACATGTGGACGTAGATATTGTCACCATGTTTTTTTTTCACTTTCGATTTCGATTTCAAACGCTTGACAGATTAAGATGAATATAAAAGTTAAACGTACCCACGTGTGACTTCCGGATTTCTAACGATGGATAAAAACAATTAGGGTCGGCGATTAAATATAGGGTCGGTCGGGAAACCGTAAACAAACATATTTTTTTGTTAGGCCTTAGTTAAACCTATTGTATATATGTTTGCTAAATTACGAGATGACCAACGATGATGAAATTGATATAAAACCTTTATTTCTTTATTTATTTTGGTTGCACCATACATGTATCGGTAAATATTAGAATTTTGAGTTCAGGATGTAAAAATTTGAATGGGCTGCGTTAAAATGATGGGTTTACATGCCCAAACGGCATGTGCTGAAAAAAAATTGTCGTGAAGACTGCTATATAGCCATTATTTGCGCTCTTAGTCAGGGATTTGAAACATACATGGAACAGCCATATTAACATGTTATTTAGTTAGCTTCCGTGTCAAATAATGTAGTGCCAGAAACTTTGTGGGGAAAAATCTTTTTCATTAAGGAGTAGATATTAATGATTGTTTTTCAAAAGTACATATCAAATTGGTCATGTAAGATTGAAAGTTTTATTTAATTTTGCAAAAATAAATATGCTCAAAACACATGAAGATGTTTGTATCTGTGCTCTCGGCGTATAAATAAGCAAAGTGTATTCATAGAAAATTGAATGTCGCAGATTTCCAATGCAAACATAATGGGAAATATACACGAATGTAAATATGTAAAAATGATGACTCTCGATCTAAACCCACCATTTGATGGTTTGACTCCTTTTTGGTAACTACCAAGTAGGAGTCATTCTTTTTTCCCTTTGTGTATCATTTTTCTGACAAAAAATCTCTTTCTTAACATTGTGGCAAAAACTCAGAGGTAATTTGTAACTCTATGGTGAAGTTTTGGTTGAAATGCCATAGAGCTACAGCATTTCACATAGAAAAAACTTACATTTTATGGCTCACTTAAACATGTAGGTTTACTAAATGTGTCCTGTTATAAAATCTTTTTTTGAGCATAGACTTGTTAATGCTCTTATTTTTTAATGTTTCTTATTTTGAGAATATTATATGTTATAGGTTGGTGTCTGGATCAGGTGACATCAAACTGACAAAGGATGGGAATGTTCTTCTTGATGAAATGGTATGTATACTTCAGAGAGCCTCATGAGTGACATTTGTTGGTGCCTGAAATTTGAAATATGGAAATATGTTAAAGAGTTACAAGCATTATGTAATGGGTATATACTGTCAAGTATGAACTAACTTATGGTACTATATTGATTAGAGTTTAATGTACTTAATTTATGGATATTCTGTTGTTTATCAGCAAATCCAGCATCCAACAGCATCTCTGATTGCCCGTGTAGCCACAGCACAGGACGATATCACAGGAGATGGAACAACATCAAATGTTTTGATTATTGGAGAGCTGTTGAAGCAGGCAGATCTGTATATCTCAGAGGTATTAAAAAATAGTGCCCATTTTGAATTTTAAGTTTGAAATATTAAATACTTTGTAAGGAGGATTGAAAGTTCAGGCATCCTTCTTACCAAAGCGTTATATAAGTATGAATTCTGTTATACATCCATTTTTACTATCTTTTTCCTGACTCTATGTATAACTCTGACGATTTTTCTTTATTTTTATTCTGTATGTATTGTATATGTTCCTCATGTACCAAATTATTTGGTTTTGATTCATATATTTTGTTTTGTATTTTTCAGGGACTTCATCCTCGCTTAATTACAGAAGGGTTTGACTTGGCAAAGGCAAAGGCTCTAGAGGTAAGATGTTAACTGCACATTCACGTTTTGTTGACTGTTACTATTATTTCCTTTATATGGGGAGTTTGTATTGAAATCTGATGTCTGTGATGTACATACAGGTTTTGGAGGAGTGTAAAGTGTCTCGGGAGATAGACAGAGACACCCTTATACAGGTGGCCAGGACGTCTCTCAGGACGAAGGTTCACACTGAACTAGCTGATCTGCTGACCGAGGTAGGTTATTGAAACTCTACAAATATATCCACTAGTGATAATACATGGTAGTTAAAAGGAAAATCTTTCATGAAAAGGCAGGGGCATAAAAATAAGTTAGTATGTGCACCCTTCTATATTTCAAAGCAGTGCAAGGCTACAAATTATGTTTATTTAATCTTGTGCATGCATACAAATTACTAACAGGACACATGCATTTTTTATAGTCAGATGACATTTAATGTTCCTTTGAATGTTCATGCATGATAATTTATTTGCTTCTAAATTTGCTGATAAGTACATCTTTGAATATTAAAGGAAGTTGTTGATGCAGTATTGGCCATCAAACGAGGTAATGACCCAGTTGATCTGCACATGGTGGAAATCATGGAGATGATGCACAAGACTGACATGGACACAGTGTAAGCCAACAAAGTAACTATTCAGCTGAAATAATTTAAATTCAGTCACTTTCACAGATTTACTAAGAAATTTTTTGAATTAATATTTGACAGATTGGTGAAGGGAATTGTGATGGATCATGGAGCCCGGCATCCTGACATGAAGAAGAGATCCGAGAATTGTTACATTCTCACTTGTAATGTCTCATTGGAGTATGAGAAAACGTAAGTATAATAATAAGGGACCTGCTGGTGGAATGCTATGATAGCAGTGCCAGATTTAATTTGAGATATTGAAATTTACTGCAGTTAGAAGATGAGACTGGTCAAATAACAATCTTGGATATTAAGTAGAGAGAGAGGAAAAAGAAAATGATAGGATTTTTTTAACCGTCCAACAAAATGAGTTATATCCCTTTGCAATATGGCAATAAAATAATTAATGTGACAGCAGTGCTAAGAAACTAAACCTTAAATTTCTTGTCATTAAATGTACGTAGGGAATGAGTGAAGGTTCAGCATTTTTATTTGGTTACAGGGTATTTAAAAACTGTCATGCTTAGCTCAAGATTATGAGTAGCGCCACTAGCTTGAATACATGTGTATGTTTATCATTTAGCTCAATGCAGACTTTTATAAATATTTTCTTTAGAATTCAATGTTCTCAAAAAGTGACATGGAAATTATGAATGTATATTTTTTTCAGTGAAGTCAACTCTGGATTTTTCTATAAGAGTGCTGCAGAAAGAGAGAAGCTGGTTCAGGCTGAGAGAGAATTCATTGATGAACGTGTGAGGAAAATCATAGCCCTGAAGAAGCAAGTCTGTGAAGGCAACAACAAGAGCTTCTATGTTATCAACCAGAAGGTAGGAAAATATCTCTCTCTCTCTCTCTCTCTCTCTCTCTCTGTATAGAGAAAAAGAAGTATCAGTAAACATTATTTTTACTGTCAAACAGAGCAGACAGTAATGTACATGTTCTGTTTCAGGGCATTGATCCTATGTCTTTGGACATGTTGGCTAAAGAAGGAATTGTTGGACTTAGAAGAGCAAAGAGGAGAAATATGGAGAGGTATGTTTTGAATGGAAAAGTCTCCACAAATAATGATATTACGGTATTGTGAAGAATTCAAACCATAGCATCTGTGAAGACTAAAGTTTAAGTTAAAGGTTATGTGGAGAAGAGATTTCTAGGGGATGGTAATATTTAAGTTTTATATCATCACACAGATTAACTCTAGCCTGTGGAGGAACAGCAATGAACTCGGTAGATGACCTAACCCCTGAGTGTCTGGGATATGCTGGTCTCATCTATGAAAGTGTTCTGGTAAGATATCACATTTTAAGCAGCTTCTTTCTTTTCCATTTTAATCCTGTTTTCATAGTTCGTAATCTACAAATAGAGTTAATTATGCAACTATTGAAAATAAATTGTTCTTGTTTTACAGGGAGAAGATAAGTATACTTTTATTGAGCAATGCAAGAACCCATTGTCAGTCACTCTGTTGGTGAAAGGCCCCAACAAGCACACTGTGACCCAGATCAAGGATGCTATCAGGGATGGCCTTAGGGCTGTCAAAAATGCCATTGAGGACAGTAAGTAATAGTGGAAAAAACGAGTTTTACCTTGCCCATACTTTATAGCTAAAATGCAAGCAAAATATTTCTTCCCCAAAAAATGATTATATTAGCAAAACACACCATGTAATTTATAGATTGTGTACTGCCCGGCGCTGGAGCATTTGAGATAGCTGCCTACCAGGAACTGATGAAGTACAAAAATGAAGTGAAGGGCAGAGCTAGACTAGGTAGGCACACCTACTGAATTTACTAGATAATGAAAGCATCTATACTTCAATGAACGTATTGTAATGTTTTCTCTCATTTCAGGTGTCCAGGCATATGCTGATGCTCTGCTAGTTATCATAAAGACCTTGGCACATAATTCAGGTCTAGATGCCCAGGAATCTATTGTCAAATTACAAGAGGAATACACAAGTCCAAAGCAAGCTGTTGGTCTGGATATCAAAACAGGTTTGTTTTTAAGACTTCACTATATAAGTTTTAAGTGTATGAAAACATTAGTACATGTATATAGCATAAAGAAATATTGTTACAGTAGATGTCTTCAATTGGTGACATTTATGTTATGGGTATGTTTTTGGTATTTTGTAACCATTCAATTGTATTTTTTTTGCAGGGGAAGCTATTTTACCAATGGATGTAGGAATTCTAGACAACTTTCGGGTCAAAAGACAACTTCTTCACTCTTGGTTAGCTCTTTAAAATATACAATGCAAAAGAATTTTGAATTTTTCATTGCTTACTTTATCATTGAATGACATGAAATACCCATTGAATTGATTAAATTTTATGTATTTCTACCGTGGGTAGTTAAATATCTTTGTATTGACTTTGGAAAAGGTTGGTATAATGAAAATATATTATTAATCTTTATTTGCATTTTGCAACAATATTTTCATGTTTGTTTTTGTTTTACAGTACTGTTATTGCCACAAATCTTTTACTGGTGGATGAAATTATGCGAGCAGGAATGACCTCATTGAAAGGATAGCATAGAACCTCATCATCTCTGTAGACATTAATTTAATCTGAAATCCTTTGAAAGTGAACAAATCATTTTTTTTCCCTGCCATTAAATATTTGGATGAAAAAACAGTTTTCTTGTGTTTTAATTGAAAATAAAACTGTGATTTTGAAACAAGGTTCACACTAAATTGCCAGACTGAGTATGAAAAATTGCACAATTCTCATTTTCAAGGAAGGGAGGTGAGGCAAAAATCTCCATGTGGTTTCAAAGGAAAAAATGAATCTCGGGGGGGGGGACTGGAAGCTCCTGGGTTTATGAAATTTTTAAAGCTGCATGGTCAGGATTTTTTCTTGCTACATGTATAACAGTATCAAATAATGTTTCATACAAACCAATTATCTGAAAAAGTTTTAAACTTTCGCCCATTTACACTTGCAGAACCGGTCTGCTTTCAAAGTTGGACATATTCAACTTAAATAAAAATAATGTCTTTTATGTCTTACAAAAAACTAAACCAAAATGCATCATGGGAAGGTTTAGGAAAGAAAACCATTTGATTTCGTCCTTAGAATGTTCGAATTTATTCAACTCACATGTTATGCACTAATTGTAAACAATACGAACTTCAGAAAAAATGGTGAACAAAATGTTCACAGGTTTATTTTTGATATTCAAGATTATTACTCAAATTGAGACTGTTTAAAGTGATGTCAAAATCGTTATACAATCATCCCTGCCCCAACGTTGGGCGAATTTCAATATAAGGCGATATAATGCGATACCTTTTTAAGTCGTTTGTTTTATAAAAAGTATTTGTTTATCATTTAATATTCATTAAAATATGGCTTAGTTGTCTGAGATAACTATTGCAATATCTATTGCCGATATTATATAATAGATACTAAATAGCAGAACCATCATTTAAAGGCGTACAAAATAGGACCAAGCAACTTTAAAAATGAACTTTGGCAAAAAGGATTTTTATTCAAAACAGAAAGGAATAAAATGTTCTTAAGAGTAATTTGCCAATCACTGACAGTGGAAGGTGGGAGCTTAAAAATGAACACAACAGTTATGATTTGTAGGAATTGCAATGATGATGGTGGTTCAAGAAATGCAAAGTGTACTCCTTTTTATTGGCGATACTGGAAGAATGCTTAAGTGTAGCCTTGTAGGGAGAAAATTGCATGTTGGGCCATATAGACGAATCCATATAGACTTTCTATAGTGCTAGAGCACCTGACGATAAATGCATACATGTCCACACACACAGGCACACACACAGGATGTGATAATGAACAAAGACATACATGTCATCAATTGTAAGCATCTACTGTAACAGTGAAGCCGTTATAGACAAACCAAACCCTGATATTCAGACCAACAGCTTGCTTTGGACTTGTGTAATCCACTTGTAATTTGACAATACCTGTGGAATGAAATGTATCTATTTGAATTAAATTTTCATGCATTTTTTAAGAATGCTGGAGAAAACGTACCCAGGAGAAAACGTACCCAGGAGAAAACGTACCCAATTTATAGGGTACGTTTTCTCCAGGAGAAAACGTACCCGGGTACGTTTTCTCCAAGAGAAAACGTACCCTATGGAAATAATAAATAATGGTTTTCATAGATATTCTTAAATGAAATAAAATAAAATATACAATGAACATTGGTATCATTTGTTGCTGTAGTTTTTAAATGCATAGTCACCATTGTCACCATCTTCGCTAGCCAAGGGTGACGATCCACTCTGCTACCCTTTTCTCGTAATCCGGATTTTGATAATTTACTTACGGGTTTTTCATTTAGAGATACTACTTCCGGAAAGAAAAATGGCGACATAAAATATCGAAAAAAAAATGTCAGGACGTCCTCCAAATGAGAGGTAATATTCAGCACAAAAGCAATATCATCAAAATTCTCACACTGCATAAATTATCTAGAAGGTGTGAAAATTAAATATGCAATATTATATTTAGAAAACATTAACAAAGGTGCATTCATTTCAATGAATATTTAAATATACATTTCATATTCAGTGATATACTGGCAATTGAGTTTCGTTACTTAATAGTTTTGAGATTATTTCTGTAGTTCTTAACGCGTGGATTTTGTTATTGTGCATATGTATAAATATTCAAATTCTGTGACCATGAAAGAAACCAAAGCATGTTGATGTGTTTAGTAATATGTTTTACGGTGCTACCGTTCTGGCGAGCGCAGCAAGAATTATACACATACCTTGCATCATTGTCAACTTATAGTTTTATTTAGGTATCAACGAACGTCAAAGAATTTTTGAGAGAGTATATTGCTCTACAATAAGTATGCCAAAGGTACTAATTTTAATGGTTACGATACATACAGCGCAACCCACTTCCCAGAGAGAGAGAGAGAGAGAGAGAGAGAGAGAGAGAGAGAGAGAGAGAGAGAGAGAGAGAGCCCGGTACCTGTTTGTAGGTGTGTAATTTCCCACTTTTAAATTTAATGGTCTGACTATATCCCATATCTACATAATTTTTTTAACTGTTTATTTTTTATTTTATTCCTTTTTGATTTATTTCAAAATGCCCTATTGTTTATTTCCTCCCTACTCATTCATGCACAATTAGCTTAAAAATGGATCGATATGACAGTAAAGTATGGCTCTTGCTAATATATATACATAAAATCTCTATATCAAAAAAAATTAAAAACAAATCATACGTCAATGAGGCAGGTATCGCAGTCTGTACTGAAATAGCTAGTACACGCATTACAGATGTTTGATCCACCTCTAAATTTATCGCGGGAAATATAGCGCGAGTGCACTGTGACGTCATCCATGACTTTGTTCGTCTTTGTTTACGTTTCTCGACTCATTACGGAGGTATGGAAGCATGTAACAAATCTTTTGAGTCTCGCCAAAGCATATGCGGTACTCAAAATGTGTCTTCAAACTTTAAGTCACTGTAAATTACGAGTTAAAAGTCGGCCATTTTTGGCATAGCACCACGGGTGAAAACATTAGAGAGCATTATGGGACGTAGACAAAAAAATTTGTTTGATGAACTGTAGGTTTAGCTCGTTCTTTTTCCCGCGCACACTGGTTCTTAGAGCTCGCTTCGCTCGCCGGCGCTGCGCGCCGGCGAGCTGTGCTCGCTATAATTTACACGTAAAGATAGAAACCAAAGCCTGTTGATGTATCTAGTGCATTTTACATTTTTACTTAATGGACAGAAATGGGACAAAAACAGTTCTTGGGGTTTTAAAAATTCTGTTGTAAACATGATAAGATTAGGGTCACAAAGTACAAATAATTCTAGAATAATTTTTAGATAGTTTTTTTTAAAGATTTTATAACAATATATCTGGTGACATCATAGATATATGAAGTTAAAAATGACCAACGAAATCACGCACAGCATGATTTTGGTAAGACTTGTGAGAATTGCCTATCCAGTTAATATATACGTCCGTGCTTGAGCAGGACTTTTTTAAGTACGTCTGTTTACTAAAAACTTCATTTATAGATAAAAATGCTATAAGAAATTATTTGATATTTCACTTCACTGTTTATAGATAATATGTTAACGATGTAACGTTGGGCAGAGTGCAGATTTTTATGGTTTGAAATGTAGAAAGTAGGAACCACCTGCCTACTCAAAATTATAAGCCAAAGTTAAACTATAAAGTCAAGTTTCATACGAAAAACATAAAAGTTTTGTCTTTGGAAATAGCCAAAGAAAAGTCATTTCAAGAATTTTTTATTTCATTTTTCAATGCTTATCCATTTCATAAGTTGATAATGTTTTCTTTTAATACTTTACTCAGTAATTAAATTATTGGTTCCTTGACGTTAATATATTTATTTTCCATCTACAGTAATAATTTTGATAAGACATGCATGAAACTAGTCTTATTTCCTGATTGAACCACTGTTGAAACTTATCTGGTTTGCATAGTCAATTATTTTCATTTGAATTACTTTCAATTGAAACCATGGAAAATTTTTAACAGAGTTAAGGACAATAAACGTCGAAAAGTGCCAGCCATTTAATGAATGAGTTAACTTTGTCAAACAAAATGGTGGCCAATATGGCGGCCTCCATAAGGTGGAAGAAAATTTTTAAGCCCTCAGTACCCCTGATACAACTTTTATTTTTCACAGATTTTCTTATATACATATATATATATATGTGTTTGCTTTGCCTGCCTCTTGCTGCACTCGGAATATAATATGTTTTACGGTGCGACCGTTGGGGCGAGCGCAGCATGTGATCAAACAATGAATTATGATAAATCAATAAAAATAAAATTAACAACGTAAATAAATTTGATTGCATAAACCTATTTTTTCAGTAAATTTACTACATTATTCCTAGTTTATAATTAAGATTTGTTATTTATTTATTTATAAGCAGAACAATAATTCAATCTCAGATACAATGTTGTTGAATAATAAAGATTTTAATATAAATGTTCATTGCACTATTTCCTCTTTTATAGTGATTGTAACGTAGGTCAGTTCATCCCCCTTTTTGCAGTAGACATTTTTTCTTAAACTTACATACAAAAATTGACTTATCATAGAGCCCCCCCCCCCCCCCCCCACCTTGTTAAACTATTTTTTTTTCAATTTACACATAGAAAATCGACTTATCATGGAGTTGCCCCCTCCTCTTTTTTTTTTTTTTACGCTTACAAAAAATTTGCTTGTCATATTATACAAATGCAAAGAACATGGAGTTCCCCCACCACCCCAACCTTGGGATTGGGAGCATGTGATAAATGGAAGTGAAAATATAGAAACCATAGAGCTGAAGGATTAGAAGTTTCATGATTTTGAGAATTATCCTTTTTTTCTTTTTGCTTGTAAAGATTTTTTGGATGAGGCTGCCATCCACCCACCCATCCCCCTTTAAAAAAACGATGCGACGTGTACATTCCTGGAAATTAACATACCGTAATTATAGTGAATAATATAAATGTTAGCATTCATTCAAATGAGTGCAAGTTACAACTGTTTATCTGAAAAAATGTCCTCAATCTTTAGCTTTGCAAGATTTTGAAAGGATTTTCAGCAGATTTACAATAGCTTCAGTTAGGGTAATTTCCCCTTATTGTGACGTCAAAGTTCACGTTGGCTAAGTGTCTTCTGACTCTTTAAAGCTCCCCTGAGAAATAAAAGCACGCGAAGTATACTTTTCATTTACTTATTTAAAAAGCATGATGTTCTTAAAATTACTTCTTAAAAGTTTTACTTTGACTATCGTGAGAACGTGAGGTTGGAAACCGTTGGTACTATGAATTGTGGGTCAAAATTTACTGACGCCGAAAAAATCTATGGGATCAATGTGTAAAGCTTTGTGACGTCACTCGATTATTTTTGATTGAGTGTACTGAGGTGAACTTTAGAGGTAACATTGATTGTATGTCGTATACATCGCTATTGTTTTTATTGTCTTGCTGGTTCTCGTGAGAGTGTGAGTGATAAAAATTGCCATGATTACAGGGAACTACTTGGACGATTAAAACAATGCATTACTGGTCCGAATTACTGACGCCAAAAAAATCTGTTGAATGAATGTGCAACTAGTCTGAATTTTCTATTCACACATGCCTTGCTGGTAGACATAACTTGGAATGATTATTTTGTAAAGACATAAGAGTGAAAAAGAAATCAAGAAATTAATTAAATACTTCTTGAGTTATATGAATTTACACTAGAGACTCAGTTCTCCGTACCCATCATCTCTGATAAACAATCTAACGAAGGACCCGGTCTTAATCCCGGGAGACAGTTAGATGATCTGGCAATGGTGCTTACCATTAAAACAAAATTCAAGGCTATAACAGAAGTCGAGAAGGCATAAGTAATGTTGATTTTAGTTTTCCGTTTTTGTTCTTTTTACCGTAATTGGTTGATCAATTTACCGAGAGTAATGTATATCCGGTTTTAAGAATTGCAGACAAACAAAGACAACGGCAAGTCTTCTTTTAAAAAGTATTGCTTTTCAAGATAATTTAAGAACATTTCAGGTTTATACAAATGAAATAAAACACATTAAATCTTTGAGTGTTTTATTATACACTATGAATTACGATAACATAAATGACTAAATACATGTGTGTATACATGTATAGAAAAAATATGTGCATTTGCTTGTCTAGAAACATTAAAGACCAACTTCCATTAACTTCGATATCTCGAACCCTCGGATATCTCGAAGTTTTTACTCAATCAAGTTCGAGATACCGAATTTTAACTGTATTTGTTGTATGTTTTCTAAATTACAATTTGAACTTCATCTTGAAAACTACATGTCATTTAGCAATGTTGAATTAAATACGTCTTGTATTTTAAGAAATATTAATACTTGAATATCCTGTGCATTGTATACTTGTAGAAATAAGCTGTAAGCATTTTGTGTGCATTATAAATAAAAGTATGAATTTTATTTAAGATTAATAGCTATTAAAGGCGTGAACGTCTATTTTTACCAAAATTTACTATTTTTGGCCCCTGGATCTAAGGTGTAGATAATCCGACATTCCTTCGACTCTTGAACCCCCCTCCACATTTTCATGTATGAATGTTTTTCAATCATCAACTTTTAAAAGCAGGGTAATTTTAATTGTCAGAAGAGTCTCAGTTTAGGGTTTAGACTTAAAAATGAAGCTTAAAATACAAACAAGAAACTCTCTGAAATGTCAATGTAAGGGCTATAGTACTCAGGTGACCGTCAAGGCCTGTGGGCCTCTTGTTGATCAGACAGACACTTTTTCTAGATTTTATTAGTAGCACAGTCAATCAAAATTACTCAATCAGAAAAATATCTTTGAATAGTTTGGTTTATCTCCCTTTGCTTATCTATTAGTCTCCACATACTTTTATTTATTTATTGTAATGAATGACATTTTGTGCTGTACGTCTGTTAACAATTACCTATACATTTGTAACTTCTTGAAAACTGCAAAGCCAGTTGCTGCCATGTTTTGGATTTAAGCATCATTAGGATAAAAGGAATCTTAATTGTGAAACTTTTGACCTTGTGGCCCCAGAGCCTCATGGATGGGGGGGGGGGGGCAAGTATGCAAAAAAGGCAAATTTCTTTTCTTTTCTTTTCCCACACATGTGAAAAAGAAAATGAAATGCATTGTTATTATGTCAATGAAGCCCTGTACCATGAAATTCATGGCCCCTGGATCAGACAACAAGACCCTAGGGTGGAGCCAATATGGTTATATAGTGAAAATGTATTAAAACTTCGAAAATATCTCTAATCCTACAGATATTTGAGAAAAAACTTAATGCATGATTATAATGTCCATGAAACTTTCTGCATAAACTATAAATTTGTGGCCTCTTGGTCAGGGGTTTAGGCCCTGAGGTTAGGATGATATAGCCATATAGTGAAAATATATGAAATCTTAGTAAATCTTCTTCTCCACTTCCACAGTAGTGGGAAATAAAACTAAATGCATGCATTTTGATGATGTCCATGAAGCTCTCTACCTTAAAATTGTGAAATCATGATCCCTGATTCAGGGGTTCAGGCACCTTTGGTAGGTCCAAAATGGCCATGTAGTGAAAATATATTGATTTTAAAATATTTTCTTCTGTGCTTTCAAAGGCAGTGGTGGTAAAGTTAAACTAAATGCATTGTTATTATAATATGTCCATAATGTCCTCTTCTTAAATATTGTGAAATTCACTGCCCATGTGGCAGGGGTTATTTTTGGGGGGGGGGGGGGGTGTGACAAATATAGCCATATAGTGGACATGTATTTTTTGGTCACTTGAGTTCCTTAAGTATTCCTCCAACTCTTGCCCCGTCTCCTTTATGAATTGAAGTTTGCAAACATCAAATAATAAAAGTGAGGTCAACCGTCAAAGAAGTTATGGATTTAAGTTTAAATCCCGTGGGCCTCTTTGTTAATTAAAGAAATGGTCACATTTCATTCCTAAAAAAAACTGCATCAAGTTTAAATGCAAGATCTGCAGTATGCAGCATGTGGATTTGAAATTGTTCTTTTGGGTAAGTGAATAAAAAAAAAAGTGAAAAAAAATAATTTTTTATGAATTTGATTTAATGACCAACGGTCTATCCATTTATAATGGTTGTCAGTCCAGGGTTAGTGTTGAAACCTGTGCATTTTAATTTCTGCATTTTGAATTCTTGGATATACATGTATCAAAAATATTTTTAGTCTCATTGAGTTGGGAAGGCTTAACCGCATTTGTGTAAATTGATCTTGGTATTGAACTTTATCATCTCAATATGTCAAGAAAAGACATTTAGCAATAAATACATGTTTTTACATAATATCCAATACTGGGTTCTGATTTCAGTAGTGTTTATTATTTCACACTGATGTTTAAATGTCAGCACCCATCTGCAGCTGTTTATTACCACTTTTCATGGCTGTTAATTGCTCATTAATGAAAACTATTGATCAGACAATACCACTCCTGATGCTGACTTTTTCACTGAAACCTCAGGATAGACAAATCTAATTAGGCACATTTAGCATGCTTTACTATATAGGCTTGTTTTTAATCATCATGCTTCTTATGAGCAATAACACTGTAAAAGGCATCATTTTGTCTAGCGCCTGATTAGTGTGTTGTGTGACATTCAAGACTTAAACAGCACATGTAGTGAAGTGATCAAATCTATGTACAAGATGTGTTGCATGTACAGTCTGGGTAATGAAAAAAAATTCAATTATGTAAAGAAATTTCATTGAAATCTGTGTGAAAATACATCATGTGTCAGGAGCAGATGGAAATTGAAGCTTTGGTGACAATAGCAGAGTTCTAATAGAGAGTTCATGTACAGCAAGAATATTAGACTTTCTCACCTGATGGATGTTAAATATGGTGCTATTGTGTATCCATGAAAAGGTTTTTGGCCTCTGAATATGAGTCATGTGAGATGCAGAGAAGTGGTACATGATTGAATGTTCTGCTCTTGGAACCAATGCAGAAACCCGTAAAAGACAAGCTGTAAAAAACAAGGCAAAAGAAGAAAAATAATCAAATTTCCAGAATAAAATGAGGAAGCTGCCGTTTATTCATGTACAGCACTGGTAAAGTCTGCAAATGACAGTCAGGTTTTTAATTTGGAATGGTCATTGCAATCAATAACTCTCAACAGGATTACCAGTGGTTATACAATCTGATATTGGAGATACAACACTAATGACTGATTCTTATATCTTAGGTTTCTAGTTCTTTTTGAGTTAAAAAAAAATATGTGACAGAATTAAGAAAAAAAAGATGAAAGGATTTTTAGGTTGTTTCTTTGAAATTTAATCGACTTGGAGTTGACAGTAGTGAATGCGGGTTTATTTGCCTGGAAAGTTCAATAGCACACATCTCATTGAATTGTATATTTTTTTCTAAAGAAATATTGATGCTGCTTTGCCACAAGAACTTACTGAAGCCATGGGCAGCATTGTTCTTGGCTCTATCTCTCCATATAGGAATCACTGGCTGCAGGGATGATCTTGGGCTGCAGGCAACTCTGGCATTGTCACAGGAAGGAGTACTTTAGTGACAAACAGACAATACGATAGTACTTGTGCTCTGTGGTCTTTGTGCAAAGGCATTTAACTCTTACTAAATGTGTTTTATATGGCCAGAGGCCGCTAGTGTTGGATCTTCTTTGGTGCTTTGTGATCATGTTTTGCCAAAAGTGTGAGGTGCCTTATTTCAACTGTGCCATCCTAACCAAAAGACCATTATTGATACATCGAGAAACAACAGTACCTCTGTGTTTTAATTACTGTTCCTTCTTTCTTGTTGCATGTTTTATGACACTGACTAATGGTGCCTCCTTCTAGTCTGTGAGTAGATGAATTTGATTTTAGGCTTTTATAGTTTAAATGGTACTTTTATTACCAATTGGTTTGCCAAAATAATCGCTCAAGATTTCTGTGATTAGAACAAATTGAGACATTTATTGGGGACATAAAACTTGGTCATGTTCAACAATTCCGAGTTTCCCATGCAGCCAATGCAGCATCCTCAGGTACAGCAGCAGCAGCAGCACATGGTGCAATCACTGCACGTTGCGCCTGCCTTGACAGCACAGTCTGGTGGGCAGCAACTAAACACTGCCTCTGCTCATGTGCAACTTTCACAGCAGCAACAATGGAATGCTCAAGTTTTTCAGAATGCTCTCCATGCCACTGCATTTTGGAGAAGGTTTAGGTCTGTAGAACTTCATGTTGTATTTTTCTTACAAAAATTAATGGTTAGCTTTATTATGAAGTTTTGTATTTTAATTATGGTACAGTTTACTGATAAATTAAGTATATCACATTATTAAACTATTAAGAATTGTTATGACAAATACTTGGTACATGTATTATTTTAAGCTATGTGGAATTTACACATTGCTGCACATATGTACTGGTACATAGATTATATGGAGAACCGTCTTAAAAACTCTGTATCTTTAGTGGATTTAAAATAAAAATGAACATTCTAAAATAAATCAAGCAGAGTAATTATTGTGAAGGACATCTACAGAGAAAGAACATTTAATAGCATAGGCTGGCATTGAAATAGTAACACAGATAATCAATTTATCTGATGGATAGCTTATAATTTGCAGGGATTCAGTCCTGTTTGGAGCTGCATATTACTTCCTGGCTTTGACATTTCTAATATTATTGCTTATTTGGCATTGACATCTAGTCACTTTTCACTGAAACCATGCACAGTGAAGCATTATATTGATGGTAGAGAATATATTGGGGGAAATAATTGATGGCTTTGTTGTGGAAGTCATTCTTTCTTGTCATATTCATGTCCAGAACAGAGTTGTTGATAATCTACCTAAAAGTACAAGTTAGTGCTTTTTCTATGATACTGCAAATACAATACATGTACTACAGAGCTCGTAAAATATGGTATATACTTTCCAATTATCAGGAAAATTTAAAATACATGTACTGGTTCAAAAAATAGTATACCATGTTACTATTAAAATTGAGTACATTGTATATTTTTTAATACACTTTTCAGACATGGTCTGTCAAAAAATCATGACACAAAAAACACAAAATCTTTGGTGATTCATGTGACTATGAAGACAGCAAGCATTGCAGAAAAATTACATCTCCCTTTAAATCTCTCCTTAATAAGTCATATTATGTAAAGTACTATTAATAAATATATTTTTTTTGTCAATCACTCATTATCAGTACAATACCAAGAAGGAAGAATGTTTTTCCTTATACATGTATACTTACAGAAAAACACAGATGTAATGAACACACTTATAATGAATTGACGCTTACAGTAAAGTGATTTTCATTCCCTGTGACTTTATTACATGTACTTGACAGATATAACGAATTACGCTTATAACGAAGCAAACACGCCAGTCACTGGTACTTCGTTATAGGCATGTATTAAAATTACTACAACTATTTTTATTTTTAATGTAGCTAAAAGTCATGATGGATTTTGAAATAAAATACTGTAGATTCCTTATTTTATGCGACACTTATTTTCGCGTTTCAACCGTTTTGCATCAAATCGTGGGAATATAAAATCGTGAATGCTGAATTTTTATCATAATTTTATTAAGTTTACATCAGTCCAAAAAATATAAGCAAGTTAGATTTAAAATTTGCGAGATGTGCTTCCCGCGATTTTACACGGATATTAATTCCTTGCTTATAATTAGGAATCTACAGTACATGCACAATAACATTGGTTTACATTAATGTCTGTTGGCAGTTATAAAAAAATTCAGGAATGCACATCCATACATATGTGAACTAAGTTCAAACTGGTTCAATTGTGATTCCGTTTTGTCAGTAGCAGCTTGAACACAATTTGATGAAGGAAAATAAATACTGTGGTTTCATTAATATTCAAGGGTATCAATTTTCGTGGATAAAGTAAATAACACAGTTTCAAGGATATGTAAATTTGTGGCCAATGAACCTATCAATACAAAATGTTAATAGATAGTGCACTTCAATAAACATTAAATTTTGGGGATCAACTTAACAACAAAATCCACGAAATTTGGTATTCAACGAATATTGATGAAACCACAGTACTTCATGGATGTAAATAGAATGCACAAATCCTTATGGTAATCTGTTTTGAATTCTTAACCTTTAATATTTCATTTGTTTGACTTGTATACAATTGAATTTATTAAATTCAAGGCTGCCAATGAGAGCATTAAAAAGTGGACTTTTGATTTTGCCTAAAAAGTATTCAGTTTGAAATGGCATACAAAATGGCATCTATTGCATTCTGAAATGATATCGTGAAATATTAGAGTCATTTCTGGAATGAAATATGAGATCCTTTCTGTAAAAAATGCATGCTGATCACGGATAAGGAACTGGTTAACCATTACTGTCTTATAGCATGTGTAATTATCAGTCATTTTATTAAAGTCAACTGAATATGGTGATAATTGATATTAGCAAATTGAAATGTTGTGCTATAAACACTCAAAACTGTTGTAAATCATCATCCCAAAAATATAATGTGATTATATTAAAATCACATATTTAGAGACCTATTGGATGATTAAAGGGTCTGAAATAATGCTTGATTGACTGGGTAGATAAGACTTTACGCAGCATCATTACATTGCTGCCCTGGTTTGTAAGCACCTGTTTATTGACTTTTGATATATTTATATAGAGAGTTTTAGTATTAGAACATGTATGTTTAAGAGTAAGTGTGGATTAGAAGTATGTTTATTAAACACTGAATTTTGAAGGTCTGAATTGAAAGTCGGAGAGGGACCTACACTAATCAGAAATCTTGACAAGCAAAAAAAAAGAAAAAGCCTAATTCCCAGATTTCTAATCGGGGGTGGGGTGAGGGGACGTAGTATTATACCTATAGCTCCCAAAAGAAAACTTTTTTTACTTCAGTGTACTTTTAATTCTACATTATGTAAACTTGTAGAATTATGCAGTATGCACAATCCATGCATTAAATTACAAGATTTCCCTTGTTACATGTGCATGTTCTTATTATTTTAGAGGGCCACCAGGAAACCCCCATGATGTGCCCTCCCCGTACAAGAGACCTCGCCCCCAGAGCCCTGTACAGCAGAGACCTGGATATCCATATGCCCAGGATCCCCAGAGCCACAGGGCCTACCCTGGGGTCCCGGTGACTGCCTCTGTTTATCCTATGTACAGGCAGGAATACCAGGTAAGGACTGTAGAATACTTACCGCCAGTAACTGGGTATTATCTATGGGAAACAGGCATTCATGCATAATACATTCAATCTTGTTAAATATATATGCTGATATATGTACTTACTGATACATGAATTATATACAATAATTGCAATGTCCCTTTTGGCAAAGTTTGAACATGATAGTATTACAATGATACTATAAGTCCTGTGAGTTGCATAATAGCATGTTATATAGGCATACATGATAAATATACTTTGTTACATTGGGTAGAAAATACATAAAAGAGCAACAGCTTTTATTTTCAAATTGTTATTTCCAGTCTTTAATTAATTAAAATCAGATGGTGTGAATCAACACATCAAATTTTCATTAGATCATGGTTTGTGAATCCTGTAAGAACTGCAATAATAAGAATGAATGTTTGTGATGTGCTTATTAAGCTTGCAACAAGGATTGAATGTTGTTTTTGTATAGACGAACCCATCATTACTAGACAATTGTGATAGTGAGTTTTATGCCCCACTATGGTCAAGGTTACCTCTTTGTGTTGAAGAATTGATGTTTATAGCAAGTAAACTGGCCCACTTCCTTCAGTTGTTTCCAATCCTCGGAGAAGGATGCTTTACTTTATAGAAAAGTTTTCCAATGACTGTTGCATGCCCTTGCATGTTCAAGGGCATGTTTTATTTAAAAATGCTTCTAAGACAAAATGGCACACAAGATAAAACTACATGGATGCTAAATAAAAGTGCCCCTCTTTTGTAATTTCTAAGCTCCCAAAGCATTTGATAGGGATAAAATGGTACCCCAAATACAGATTCCATGATTCATCTATTCCCTACAGGGATATGGTAATACCACTAAAACTGAGATTTCTGTAAATATGATTATCAAAGTGGTCACTTCTGAGATGAGTGCAGTCCCTTGAGAAAATTCAAGTATGTAATACCCTGGTATAAAAATATAGAATTAAGATCTTAATTCAGTAAATCCTATTTGTTTTATTCAAATATCATCCACATTGCAGCAA
Source organism: Magallana angulata (assembly GCF_025612915.1). Lineage (NCBI taxonomy): Eukaryota > Metazoa > Mollusca > Bivalvia > Ostreida > Ostreidae > Magallana > Magallana angulata. Next base: position 21,877,846 of record NC_069116.1, on the reverse strand, counting down.
ATAGCTATCCAGTGTGATGGAGTTCTTTTTTTTTTATTGTTAAATTTCTTGTTTGAGGTCCAATATCATTAAAAATTGGTCAGCTGGCATGCAAAAGGATAAGCTATATGTTGCTTTGTTATGGTCAGCTGTTAATTAAGTTGGTATAATTGCATTCCTAGCTTCTTAATAAATCAAACTGGCAGAGAAATTTGCTGTCTCCAACTTTTAACGAGAAATAACTAGAGCTTTGCTATGGAAACACTGCATGTTAGGGACTCAATCTTTATCTGCTTTTCACTGTCGCTAGAGACTGGTCATTTACTGAACATATTTGTTCGAAGATGGAAAAAAAAAACCTTAATTAGATCCATTACAAGGAAATTATTTATCCTATTTACTTCCTTTTCCTCATGTCCAATTTTACAAGTCAATTTGTGGCATAGTTTTTGGTGTTATGTATATTAAAAGGGGGAAAAGATGTTGAGGAAGATCCATCAAAAGCTGCATATATTCCTGCATTTTAAAAGTATCAAATATATTTGTTTTGAAAATTTTGGGTGCTTTAAGGAAAAAAGGTTATATGCTTATAGTTAGGGTATAAATAATTTTGTCAAAGATTAATGAGATATTGAGTCTTTCAGTACACATATATATTAAATACACCATTAAATTTTGTATAATATACATGTACAAGATTCAGGTATCATTTTGATAACACTTAACAAATATAATGCATTTAAAAAATCCCTGAGAAATGTTTACATTTTTACCCTGTAACAGTGCTAACTTTTCTTGCTCAATCTTTGAACTTTTTAAAAAATACTGTTAAAATAAATCTAATTCTGATTTCTTGTAAACATGTGCCATATAAACCAGTGACCACTCATCATGCTTTGTGATCTATGACCTGGTTTGATTGACTGGCTTTACCCTCTCTGTACAGACTGACCCATGTAGGTCATGCATTGCTCATGAAGAAATATAGAGCAGGCACACTACCTCTTGCCCTAATCAAAACTACATAAAGGCAAGGTGAAGGTTACACACTATACTTAGAAACAACACACAGTCTCATTTTGTGTACACAAGTCACTCCTAGAGTCTGCCCCATATCTCCCACCACACAGGTCAGTGTATGTTTGATCTTTTCATTTTCAGTCTCTTGTAATAAGCAAGTTATTTGTTTGAATTATTATGCAACAGAATTATGTAGGTCACCTGGGCAGGTTTTCACTCTGTGACCTATTTGTACTGTTTCTTGTTGTGTTTTCAGATTCATAGTTCATTCAGGCATGATATGTTCCTGTGATTTTGAGATCATATGTGCCCCCCCCCCCCCATTTATTGTGATGATTTGGTCATTAAACCAGTACATGAAGGCTGTATAGGTGACTTAGTCAAATTTAAGGAATTCATTATTTTACTTTCCTTCTGTCAAGGGTTGATTTTTTCATTAAGACTTCATTGTGGATGTTTTACTTGTCTTGAAGTATTCAAATGTTGCATTGTATAAATCAACACTCAGTCATAAAAGGAGATATCTCTATTATTTTTGGTCAAATAAATAAATGAGGTATGGAGAAAAAAATAGGTGACTAAAAACAATGACCAGCAAAATTTGAACTGGATAACAAGTTGGGTATTAAATGGTCAATATGTAAGCAATAGGTGGGACAGACTTAGTGCAGGACATTTAATAAATAGGACTCTTGTACTGAAAGTGTGTCAGACAAGAATGTACAGGTCAGGAAAGGGAGGCCCTTATCACAGTGTGATCCACTTGGTCAGGGGGGTAATGAGAAAATTATGTAAATGATGGCTGTGGCTGCATACACAACATTATAGGAGTGCATGTAGGGAGAGGAAACATTAAGGAAAGAACCGCGTTGTGTTTTGATCAGATGTCTTGTAATATTGTGACAGTCATGAAAAGTAGCTTAAAGAGGGGATATATTATAACAAAGAAAAATACTGATGTGGCATGGTGTGATAGTGTAGACTGTTTGGTAAAAGAATATCGGTATAAAAGAATTGGGTTACAGTATGGTACCTAAGCACTGAGATCTTAATTTGTTTTTATAACTTGTGGCTTGTCATTAAAAGCAGATTCTTAGTATGGTCAATTTCTGAATAAAGATCTGACAGTTCACTGAGTGTGCTGTGTATTGATTTGAAAACATGCTTCAAGTTCAAGGCACTGTGTCTCCACAAGGGGCGCATCAGAACAAACAAACAAAATTTTAGACTTCAAACATAAAAACATGATATTACAAACTTTCTGTGTTGTTATTTCAGGAGAAACTTTTTTTTTCATTTTTGATACGAGACATGCACAAAACAATATCAATTGAAAATATGCCAGTTTTGATGCTTTGATCCTAGATTTGTCTTGGTTAAGTAGTTCATAAAGTACAAGATAAGATGATCAGTGCTTGCTAGATTATTTCAGGTATATCAAACTTTGTATGAAAGGTATTTTCTTGGCAAATGAATACTATTTATTTTCCTTGCTGCTGAGTCTGATGATAAAATTTGAAATTGTTTGTTATCATTCTGATGTTACAAAGTAGAACTATGAAGATTGTGAAGCAGTGAATTGATGGGGGGAAAAAAATATGTAGCTTTATTGATGAATCTTTCCCTTTCAGAACATCAAATCAACATATTACATGTACAATAATAACAATCTTAAAATGATATGAATTCGACTACGTTTGAGTCATGAATTCTCTTATAGCAGTAATCTGCTTATTCTTTGCCTGGTTGTAATATGCTGGATGTCTCTGTATTTTACAGGGATCGGCTGACCAGGCGGGCAGGGACCGCTACAGAGAGGAGTACCACCTGATTCCCCACCGACGCCCCACCCTGCTCCATGACTACCAGGCACACAGAGCCAATATAGACAGATACAGGTAAAACCTTCATTATATGATACAAGCATGTTTAGGTAACACTGCATTTCATGGTAGCCTATTTGACTGCGAAAGTCAACAAGAACCTTTGACGTCAAGGAATTTTTCCTGGCGAGGGATTTTGGTCAGGTTTTGCTCTTGGTATCTCATATCTTTCTACATGTGTATTGTACTGAAGTCCTTGCATTTGTCAATCATTACAGATTTTTTTCCCCTGTCATTTTTAATCTGTTTTGTGATCAGCTTTGAAAAGAAATATTTTATTTAAGGAATAAGGAATCATTTTTTGAGTATTATGAGGCAATTATTTTGGTTTGGTGTGAACAAATCTAATAAAGCCCAAAGCACCTCATAATATTTAAAGAATGATTCCTTATTACTTATATTTAATATATAATTTTCAGCAATTGTGTGATTAATTAATTGAATATAAATAAGCAAACCCCGCTCGCACCCCAATTATACGTCATTTGAATTTATCGGATTGTATAGTACAAAATTGATACGTAGTGTTATCACAGGCAATGACACTGAAAAATGTTAATATGTGGGTTTACAATACTGGTACCTAAATGTGAATTAAGTATGCATGTAATACTAATGTCCGTGAATGAAGAGTAGGATCATTGCAGTATTATCCTTTTCCAGTTTTATTTTGGTGCATATCATATTTCACCTTTAATATTTGTGATATAATTATTGGTGAGGAGAGAAAAGGAAGAATTGAACTCTCTGTGAACCTGATAAGCTATACTAACTATCAAATTTCTCTTTGGTTTATCTCCCAGTTGGAAATTGGATATTGCTCCAAAGAAAGCTGACTCCTTGATTTGATTTTATGTAAATACTATTTTTCATTTTTTCATTATAATTCTTTAAATTTATGGGAGTACCTGGAGACTTCAAATGTAGGTCAGATCAGGACATTAAAAGGAAGTGATAGTAGAGGTCAAAATTAGGAATGAAATGTTAAATCTAAAACATGGAGATTAAGATTAAGTTGAAAGTTGCCTTAAGTTGGTATGTCGGGCAACTAACTTATATTCTAGGGTATGAATAGTGTACAACATGTACTCTAGTGTTTGACCTGTGACGAATTTATCAGGTTCAGTTCAAATAAAGTATAGACTGCATGTGTTCTCAGTGTGCATGATCCATTTACTGAGGTAATTGATCTAAATTATATATTTGTTTTTTTCTTACCCCAGTATTTCCTCTAATTATCTTGATATCTTTGTAGTTTGAATATTTGAGTGTTGCATGTGTATACCTGAATTTGAAAAAAAATAGATGCCTTATGATAAAAAAAAAATATGGGCTATGCTTGTTCTTCAAGGATCTAGGTCACTGGTTTAGATTGAATTGTATCTTTTGGCCCTGGTTTTTATATTTACAATTTCTGGTCTGGGCAGCTGAGTGTCTGGAAATAAAATAGCACATGCAGTTGTCAGCTTTATTGGCCTGACTTGTCAGATCTGCTAGATTCCTTTCCTGGCCTGTTTTCATGTAGCCTTATCACTGGAGAATAATGATTCTGACATTTAGAAAATCGGTTAGGTCTGCATGGAGTTTTCATTATGAATTCAATATAGATATGAGTGAAGCATATACATGTACCGGTACCAGTATTGTAATTTGGGATGAGTATAGATATATGTGAATGAATTTCTTGTCAAACTATTTTCATAATATTAATTTATGTCAAACCTTAATAAAGTTTGGCTTATAATTTCTTGTGTTTATTATTAATATCATACCGGTATGCATTGATTTATTACATTTATAATTATTCATTTCATCAATCATATTAATATATTGATGATATAATATATATCATCAGTAAAATCAAGAACTCTCAAGAAATGTTGTTAATTGATACATGTATATGATTACAGAAGTAGGGAAGCTTATGCTGGATACGCTCAGGACACAATGGGAAATATTCAGGTATCCCAAGGGGGTGGAGATCCAGGTCCCAGTACAAGCCAGGTCAACCAAGCCTCCACTGGTCCTCACACCCCCAAACGCCCCCGCCTGGGGATGGAAAGACCAGAGTTACAGCCCCTGCAGATAGACGTAAAAAAGGTTTGCAAACTGTTTCCATATTTCTTTATTAAGTTGGCAGTCATGACAAGATAATATAGGACTATATTTTGAATGGTCGAATATCTAACATAATATCGAATTTAACCAATTTCTAAATTGTATCGTAAAAAATAAACCTTTATAAATCATTACACAGAACATGCCTATCACTTTCCAGTTGAAAAACCATTGGAAACGCCCATATTTTGCTATAATACATCAATCTATCAAAATAAGCAAATCTTCATGTCGTCATTTCTACTTTATGATGTTACTGTGCTGATAACCTCTTACAACTTACCAGTATTTTTCAACTATCTTCCACCTTATTTTTTAAAGTTCTTAATAAAACTTTTAATTTTGTGGGCAAGATATTGCATAAACCTGCATATAGTCCTTTGGATCAGTTGTTCACATATGAAGTTACTTTGTAATGTGGATCTTAACCTTTCTGTCAGGAACCAACCTACAATCCGCAAGTGGAGGCAATATCGCCCACCCTCCCTCCCGATGAGACCAGTCCCTCCTCCAAGGATCAGCTTCTTCAGGCCATCAGTAAAGTGGATAGAGAGATCAGCAAGGTGGACAAAGACATTCAGAAACTCAAAAAGAAACAGGTAATTCAGGCTCTTCTTTACTTACAATAATTATTTACTTCTGTTGTTAAGCTACACTCGCACATTATGAATGCTGTAAAAGAAATGCATTCAGTGTTCAGTGCAAATTGGCCTGCTACGCTCTAATGCTCAGTAAAATTCTGATATTCTTTTCTTACAGTATGGGTATTGTAGATATTATTTGCAATAGTTTTGATTTTGTTTGACAGGTATAGGTGATTGTTCAGTATTTTGATTATAACTATTTGCTTTGAGCAAGCTTGTTTGTTTACAGGAGCAGCTAGAGTTAGAGAAATGTAAACCACCAGAAGAGAAACAGAAAGTAAAGGATATTGTTGTCACGGAGACCAAACATCAGAGCATAGCTCAAATCATTTATGCTGAGAACAGGGTACGATTCTTCATTGACTCGATCTAGAGTATACCTCATATCATCTTGACTAAATCAGGGCATGCCTCTCACTTAATTCAATCCAAGCAAAACTCAAATTACCTACATACGGTATGTCTCAAACAGGATACATCTCTACAGAAATTCTTTTGAAAACAGTATTTTTCTCTTAATTGACATGAAATACCTGCTATTTTGCCTCTCTGATGATAGTTTTCCCAGGTATGCATTATAAATCAGGTATATTTAATCTTTGTTGACCATGCTACATGTGTATGTGATGACTTTAGTAGAAAGAGGTCCAAAGTTGTAAAGGGATGATTAAAAAACGGGGTTGTATTCGTAAGTTGATCTGACAGTTAGAAATTCAATTCTTGTAGGCTTTCTGTAGCTTTGTAAAATACTGGCACTATTCTATAATCACCCACACACTGCCATAGAAACTACTTAACCAGAGTAATGAGGATGAAAAATAAGACCATCTCAAATGGGGAAAATCAATTGAAATTCATGTCCTGTACAGTGAAATAAAAGGACACTGCTTCCCTTCCTTCAACTAGAGATAAAAAGAAACAAAAATGAGATTTATTCAAGTAAAATGAAAATAAAAAATGTTGATTGGATTAATATTTGACTTTCCAGGATTGTAATACATGTAATAAAGAGTTTTTATCTTAATTACATGTATGTTATTAAGTGTTGTGGGAGTCCAGAAATGGAATTAAAAAAGCAATTTTATTCGTATCATATGTTGTATTATAATATCATTCATATATATTGCAGAAAAAAGCTGAGGAAGCACACAACATGTTTGCTAAACTAGGGCCGAAGATAGATCTGGTATGTGTTAAATTGGTAAGGCGATATGTGCATCAGTTTAGTAGTGACAAAAATACTAATTTGCAACACATTTCTTGCATTTGCTGCTCTAATGAATGCAATATTGATTTTGTAGCCTCTGTATAACCAGCCCTCAGACACCACTGTTTACCATGAGAACAAAAGAAAGTAAGACTTGACAAAGGCACTGGTCTGTTGTAATTGGAGAAATAATGAATAGGCCTCACTGCTGGGCTTCCTGTTTCTTGATTTGTGAACTGGAAGATTTTTCTTTTTAATTTGAATTTCCAAGTAATCTTGAAGAGAAAGAGAACAGGAGAACAGTGTTTCTTCCATGATGTTTTTATGATAATTATGCCAAAACTGAATAAGCTAAAGATTTAATGAGGTCTGTTTTTTTTCTTTAAAGGTATGCTGAGTTCAAACCTCGGCTCCTTCTGCATTTCAAAAAGAGACAGCAGGAGAAGAGAATAAGGGTGAGGAGTTAAAGATAATTAATTTTACAGTGATAAATAGATTTTGTGATGGTGGAAAGATTTTGCTTATTAATACATTAATATGAGATGAAATAAGGATTCCTATTAAAACTTGTACTGTATTATTTGAAATTAACATATAAATTGAGTTGAATAAGTCCTTTGATTGCTATGAATATCAAATGCTGCTGCAAAATAATACAATTAAGTGTATTGGATGGTATCTTATACATGTCATTTCCATTTTACTTAGACCAATTGTTTTATTCACATTTAGGAGAGGTATCTAACTGAAAGATATGATCAGTTGATGCAAGTTTGGTTGAAAAAGATCGAAAGAATCGAGAACAATGCTAAAAGAAAGTAAGTGTGAATATATTGAGCAAGAAAGAAAAAAAAGAGGGACATTAAGAATGTGTAGTTCTGTAAATTTGATCTTAATTTTTGTCATAAAAATGTCAAAATCTATAGAACTGCTTGATTTTACAGAGCCAAAGATGCCAAAACAAGGGAGTACTTTGAGAAGGTATTCCCAGAGATCAAGAAGAACAGGGAGGATAAAGAGAGGTTTTCCAGGTTAATCATATAAATAAAGCAAGCACCTGTATTTTGTTGTCACTTGTTCTAGCCATGTCCTGTTTCAAGGACTTGGTTTCAACAAGAACTTTTGGGTTTCAAAGCTTGAATGCTATAAGTGTGTTGATGCTTGCAGGGCTGGGACTCGAGCTGGGAACAATGGGGTGTATGCAAGGAGTGAGGCCGAGCTGGAGCAGATTATGGATGGACTTCATGAACAAGAGGTTAGTGCTGGGGTCTCAGTAGTATTTGTGGGGATCAGTTTTCTTGAATTAGTAAGATTCATCATTTGATTTTATGGATCAATTCAACAAAGTAATCAGCAAAAAAATTGTTTTCACAAAACTAATGATGAAACCAAATCAGGTAACTTAAAAACAATGCTCTTTGAGATCAATTGTACATGTATATTGGTACCAATATTAGTGTGAGTCATTTGAGGGGTGTTTTTGTTTTCCTGGAAATAAAAAGTTTGACCGTACATGTATATTTGTGTATTCAGTGATACACTCTTGAATGTATATTCATTGACAACATTTGTATATTAAGCGCTAACATTTTTATATCCAGTAACAATATTTGTACATTCAATGGCAACATACATATAATCAATGACAACGTGAACATATTCAGTAACAACATTTGTACGTATTCAGTTACAACATTTAAACAGTCATTAACATCATTTGTACAATCATATTAGAAACATTTGTACTTTCAGCAACAAGATTTGCACATATATAGTTAAAATATAAATATACTGTATTTGGTAACCGCATTTGTACAGTCATAGAATGTACAGCAATTGTACATTCAGAAAAAACATGTGAACTCAATAACAACGTTCTGTATATTCAGTAACATCATTTGTACATTTAGCAACAATATTTATATATTCAGTAACAACACACCGAAAATGGTATTTTCAGGAGGAAGACAAAAAGATGAGGAGCTATGCAGTGGTGCCCCCTATGATGTTGGATGCTCGGCAACGTAAATTACGATACACAAACAATAATGGGCGTGTAGAAGATCCAATGGCTGAGGATGAGGAGAGAAAGTTTATAAATGTGTGGACACCACAGGAAAAGAACATCTTCAAGGAGAAATATTTACAGCATCCCAAAAACTTCTCTTACATTGCTCAGTTTCTGGAGAGAAAGGTAATTTAAAGTTAAATATATTTTGAAGTGGGTGGTTCTTTGTTGTCTTTTTTATTTTAAATTTGGTTAAAAAGATATTTCATGAAGGAATTTGTGTTGACAGAGTGTAGCAGACTGTGTCCAGTACTACTATCAAACCAAGAAAACAGAAAATTACAAACAGCTTCTACGTAAACAGACAGTACGAAAACAGAAGTGGAAGAAGCCTCAGGTAGGACCTATTTAGGTTTTAACATGCTATCTAATAAAAGTTACCAGAGAACCACTAAAAGTATAATGATGTTATCAAGGGAATTTTGAAGTGCTCAATTAAAAACAGAGGTTGTTTTAGAAATCTCTAGAATATATTCTAAAGACTATCCATTTGTTTGATTGAATAGTCTTTTTTAGTGTTTTAAGTGTATAAAGTTAATGTTTACAGAGATGAATGTTCTATGCATTTTTGTCATAATTGCTTGATTTGAATTGTAGCAGCAAGCATCCTCACGCCTTCAGGATGACTCTAACAAGGAGCGAGGTGCTGGTGGTGAAGATGAGGTAGTCTCCTCAGCCACCTCAGAGCAGGCAATGGAAACCTCAGATAACTGTGCACAAGCCTCCTCCTCAAGTGAGGCAGACCTCAAGATCAAAGAGGAAGAATTCTCATCAGATGACAACGAGGCAATGGCAGCAGTCACTGCAGGGAGTGAAGGGGATGGTAAGTTGAGAGTCAGAGAGTATTGTACTTGAGGATCAACACCTGTGTGATAAGAGTGATAACTCAAACTATTTAATTTTCGTCCATTCTTTTCTTAGAATTGAAGGATTTTGTGAAAGGTCGCCCATAGGGTGTGCTGATATTGTGTTTATTAAAATTTCAATTCAGATTGCTGTGTTAAATTTGATTGTGAATACCTTAAAGATGTCCTGACAAAATTGATTCATATTTTTCAGGGGGTGCCCATAACTGTGCGATCTGCGATGTGCATCTAGAGCACTATGGTCTGAGTCGACCTTTGACACAAAGTAATTGTGACCTGTATGGTATGAAGGAAGAAAACCTGAAGCCTGACATGAGAGTGTGCAGCAGTTGTCGCTGTAAATCTGTGAGGCGCAGATACACACAGTAAGATGGAGCTAATTACAGTTCTTATGGACTTTGCTGCTTTAAATTCAATGCATTTACATGAAAAGGGATGACTTTAGATGCTGTAATTATGTCTGGTATTGTTATGTTTTTGTAAATGTGTTAACAGATGCCCAGTACCTTTATGTAAAACTCCAAAGAGGAAGGTCAAGCGACTCCGACCCCTGCCCCCTAAATGGTCAGAGTTATCAGCTGAGGCTAAAGACCCAATCATCAAGGAACTTCGTAAGTAAACAATTCACTTTATATTTCACTTCGAATTGGAGAAAGGATAAAGTAGAGAAAATGTGGATAAGGATGCAATTCCCATCCTACTTAAGCTTGTTTAATATCATTTATAGCATCTTTTTCTCAGTAACATTGTCCTAATATTGCCATATAGTTTCATTTAGTCTTGCCAAAAGTAAACAAGAAAGAAAATTGAGAAAAATATTTTAAGTTGACAATACTGAACCGATCTAAATTGTTGTGTCATGTCCACAAATTATCTGTGAGCTGTATGGAATTTTAGGACAATGAACAGTTTGTTTATATGACATTTAGATTAATTATCCAAATTACGATTGTTTCAGAGCTTACTGATGACATTACAAAGTGCTGCTCTGCCTGTTTTAACCGGATAGCGAGGAGACTGGGGACGGGATCTGGGGCCGGGGACCAGGTGGCACCGATGGCCCCCGAGACCACAGACACCACAGGTATTCTAAGTATGTCATAGAGCACCTGGCACACTTCCTCTAATATTCCTGTGTTGTGAAGTTAACCCTTTGTTTATAAAGTTTTAAAAGAATTTGCATAATTTTAAATTAAATAAATCTCATTGTGACACGCATGAAAAAGCTAATGGAATGGAAAACAAAATGATCCAAAAAAAAAAATTGTTTGTTTTTAATTTTTGTTGCCAAATTAAATATATATATATTTTTTTTTTTTTTTTTTTACAAATTTCATATAAAAAGAAATAATATTTATTTTACAGAGAGTGTAGAGACATCTCGTTGGACTGAAGAGGAAATGGAGATAGCAAAACAAGGTGAGCTAAAATTACTGGGTATTCATGGAAACAAAAGAAATGAAATAAGATTTTTTGTGACAATTCCATTTTAATTTTTTCCTGTATTCTTTCAATATGATATGTTTGTACATGATTATTTTTAATTAATGCATCTAACAAGTGATATCTCAGCATAAAAAAGTTTTATAAAGGAGATTAAATGTGTAAATTAACATTTTGAAAAAATCTTAAGTTACAATAAATCTCCTTCTCTGACCTAGGACTGAGGCTTCATGGCAGAGACTGGGCAGCCATAGCAAGCATGGTACCTACTAAGACAGAGGCACAGTGCAAAAATTTCTACTTTAACTACAAGAAGAAACTGAATCTGGAGCAGATTGTTCAGGAACATGCCAAAGAAAAGGTTCGACATTGAGTTGTTTCCGTTGTTTGTATTGACTATAGGATATATTACCAATATATGCATTACAATTGCAAGTCTTTTATGCAATTTTTTAAATACTAAAGATTCTAATAAACCATGAGATAATGTGTGCAAATGTAACACTCTTGTGCGCTCTCTCTCTCTCTCTCTCTCTCGATCTCTCTCTCTCTCTCTCTCATATGTTATGCATGTGTTTAGTTCTTGATAAATTCCCAACAGGTTTTAAATTCCCAAGAAGTAGACAAAAGGACCACCTCTGTGTGTGAGAGTATTGCTTCCACGGTTACAGCGACCTCAGATGTGGAGGACATGTCCTCAGGAATGGAGGACAATGATGAGGATAATGACTCTGACACAACCAGTGCTCCTAGCCCCACTGCTCAAAGGATGGAGGAAGGTATTTACTTTAAAGAAAAGTGTTTTGATTCTGTTTATGTAAAGCTGCAATACCTCATCAAATGAGATATGGTGTCTTATGCTCATAGGCATTTTCCACAAAAGATGAGATAGGTTAAAAAGGGATAAAAAAAAATTTGTAATGTACTTGTAAGTATTAAAATAATACAGAAATATAACATACTGTTTTAGGGAACAAGCATGCATGTGGTACATGTGTGTACATAGCTGTAGCAGAATGTTAAAGTGCACTTGGCTGTAGTGGAATGTTAAAGTTTACAATTGCAGTTTGGTCCTATGTTATACTTGTATAGTCAAGTAGTTCTCTTAATACAATGCATAGGTTTCTAATAAAATGTTTTTTAAAGGTCCAATGAAAGAGGACAAACAAGAAGGGAACACCGTGCCTGAACTACCGGATCACCAGAGCACTGCCCCAGTGGGATTCCCCCAGAACCTGACCTCTAACAAGCCTCTGAGTGCCTCCCAGGGCAGCCTCCGCAGTGTGGACAATGACAGCAGTGCCACAATGAGTGCTGATGAAGCCCATCCCTCAGACAGCCACACCCACAGGGAACAGCAGAGTGAGTCCTGTCTCTACTGTATTCAGTTTATTTCACACTTAATGATAATGTACATGAAAGCTGTCTTGTTAGATAACTACTTATTTTATCAACCAAAAAATAAATAAACAATGGTCCATACCATAAAAGTCATTTGTTGCAACTGTTATTCTTGTTTGTATGTAAAAAGGTCATGGATTATTGTGATATGAAGAAATTCATTTCTATTGAGCAAATTGTCTGCACGATTTTACAGTGTAGATATCGCTTCATAATTTTTATTGGATTATATTCAATGATGTAATATTCATTGTCATTCATTAGGTGAGCCAAGAGACTCATTTAGTCCTAGAACATCTGGAATCCCTGCCTCTAAGTTACCGATGCAGCATCCAGGTTTTGGTAACTTTCCACTGCAACCTCCTCAAGCAAGTCAGACTCACGTACAGCAGGTGATTCAAGGTGCCCAGTTAGGTGTACCGAATCAACCCCGGCCTTCCACAAGCCCTGGTTTACAGATGAAGAGTGCTCCACATGCCCATCCATCACCCATCAGGCAGAGCCCAGTGCCCAGTATGGTGGGCTCAAGTCCTGCCCTGGAGATGGACCACAATCGCCCATCTCGTCCATCAAGTCGTGACATTAGGGAGGTACAGCAAGGAATGGGACAGGCAAACTCCTCAGTGCTGGATTTCTCAGGTAGACAGATGTCACAAAACCAACAGCAGGGCAGGAACACCTTATATAGTATGATGTATCAAGGAGAGAATAATCAACACAGACCTTCTAGTGCTATGTCAGAGCCAGGATTTGTCAACCAAGGCCATCTGAGTAGGAGCATGTCACCAATTGTGCCAGGCAACAAGAACAGTCAGAATGATGCCAAGAGAATGTCCTGTGTCCGTGACCTCATTCATTCAGCGATAGAGAGGAATCTGGTTCAGTCGGATCGACCTACAGAGAGACCCCCTGAAAAACGTAAATACATGCATTATATTTTTATGTATACCAGTAGACTGTTATCAAAGATATGTGACACAAATACAATATCTCTTTTTTGTATCATTCATCTGTACATATTTCATATTTGTAGGGCCTGCATCCTCAGAGCCAGTTTATAGAGGTCAACCAATGATTCCTGGAATGAATCAGTACAATGTTCAGGATCTAAGGAAAGAGAAGCCAGAGTATGGTGGGCGGCACTCAGTTTCTCCCTATCACATGCCTGTGGGCAGAATGGAGAGGGAGGTACCTGACAGCAGGGACAGAGATCTTCCTCAGGACCTGTCTAAAGCCCCCCAAGGTTACAGGGGAAATCCCAGGGATTTTGGAAGCCAGCCTCAGTTTGAATATAGAAGACCTGCAGAGGATCCGTTGCCTAGGTCTTCTGGTCCTCCACCTGCTCACTCTCAAAAACCAAGTGGATATTATCACAATGAGGCTCTGCCACTAACTAACAGACCTCCATCTGTGGAGCAGAAGTCCCCACAGCCTTCCTTCCAGCATGACAGACAGGCAATATCACCAGCCATTAATAGGCACATCCCACCAAGTACATCCCCATACCCTGGAATGCCCACAGTAATGGACCCCCATGGCCGTGGACAACCTAGGCAAACCATTCCTCCACCCCCGCCATTAATCAATAACAAGGGACCTTCCCCCAAGCTGAACACAAAATCCCCTCCATCAAGTGGCCATCCCTCCATGCTCATGCCTCCAGGTTCAGTTATGCATTCACCTTCAGGATCAATAACTCAGGGTACTCCTGTGAGAACTATGGCTCAGAGTTTGAATCCAAATCAGGTAGCAAGTATGGCACAGCGTCAGGAGGCTATTCACAGACCTGTACAGCCAAGGATGCCTAGTGGCTCAATAACTAGTGGCACACCTGTCAATAGAGATATGGGGAACCGAGGGCCTCCAGGTGGAATGGAGGGGCCAAGGATGCAGCAGTTACAATGGGAGCAACAGAGAATGATGATGGAGCAACACATGACCAGACCACAGCAATATCCCCAGCCAGGAATGCCATATCCTTACCAGTCAGAGAACAGCACCAGACAAACAATCAGATGTGACTTTGAAACTTCTAGGCAGATGGGAGGACCTCACAGCAGAAAACAAGAGAGCCAATCCTCACCTAGAGGAAAAGAGGGAAAGCCAGGAGCATACCCAGGATCCATGATGCCAGGCTATCCTCAAAGTAGCCAGGGGTTGGTGTATCTTCAACCTTCCATGCCACAAGATAGGAGATTGTCACCACACCCATCACATAATGCTCCACCACATGAGGAGAAACCTATTGGATGGCCTAAACAGGGAATGGCTGGACCAGTTCCTGGTCAAGTTCCTCATGATCGACCAAGCATAACCCATGGGACAGGCCGTCCCAGTGTCATCACTGTGAATGATCGCCCAGAGTACCCAAACGAGGGTATGAGAGGTGGGCAGGGTGCAAGCTCCCCAAGATATGACTCAATGTTACAAAGACAGCAGCAGCAACAACAGCAAAGAACAAGCATACCAGCTGCTACACTTGCAGCACAGCAACAGGAGTACAACAGAAGACAGATGCAAGAAAAACAAGAACAACAAGAAAGGGAGAATGCAAACAAAGTCAAGGCTTTCAATTTGGAAGAGCAGATCAGAAGAGAGATAATGGAGTCCCCCAAACAAGAGGAGAGGCTTCACAAAACCGAAACAGATTCCAGCAGATCCACATCAAACCGATCTTCCCCAGGATACAGGCAACAGAACATCTCAACTCCAGCAGAGTTCTTCAAAGTCTTTGCCCAAGATCAAAGTGGAACAAACCGCTCAGGCAGTGAGAGACAGTCTTCCTTAACCGCTGCCAATCTGATTGATGCTATTATTATTCATCAGATAAATAGTTCTACAGAAGAGACAGCGACTTCCAAAACAGAGACATCTCCTATGAACTCTATGGTCTCCTCTGCTTCTCGTCCCAAACAGGAGCCACCAGACTCGGCTCCACAAGCAGGACCACATTCTTTGCAGCCTGACCAAAAGTCACCACCAGCCATGCATGGGAAGAAGAGATGGGTGCATGAATCTCAGCAGAGGCCTGCTCAGTCTTCTCCTATGCCAAGCACTCCTCAGGTAATGTGAAATGCATAGTTCACGTATTTCATGTTTAAATTGGTATAAAAGAGAACCTTTTTAAAGATGTAACCCTATGCAGCTGAACCAAAGCTCTGTATTAATGTTATCTTCAAAGGAAAAACTAGATATTCCAGGATTTTAAATTTTTACACTGGTATTCAACAAAATAGATGTTCCTCTAAAATGCCTTGCAGTATTCTATTCGGGGATAAATATAGTAAACTGGTAATTGCAGTATTGCACTTCATGTAATTTTGAACAGAGTGGATCAGGACAGGTATCAGACAGTGACAATAGTCCAACAACATCCAGCATGGACGCCCAGACTCCCAAATCTGAAGGATCAAGTGCTGAACAGAAGAATAACATGACCCTGGGGGAACACATCACCTCCATCATAATGATGGATTATGGCAACGGCAAGCCCTCCCTCAAAAACAACGTTCTCAGTCAGATTAATGGCAGCCCAGAAGACTCTCGTAAGTTCAGGCATTTTGTAGGAAGAAAGTTTTTGATAGTTTAAAGTTTTAATTCATTTCATCCTATTATAAAACATAAAAAGGCATTGATTACTCATAAAAACCTACACAATAAGTGTCTGACACCTCCTACAGCATGTTAGCTTGAATAATTATGAATAAAGTTTAAATAGATTTCACACACCTCCACTTCAATTATAACTTGCATGTTGTTTGAAGACTGTCTGATGGGGGTTGTAAACAAAATGAGTAATGCAGCAGGATATTGTTATCAATAATTGTAATTGTTTAACCATTATATGTACAAAAAATAGGTTTAAGGGATCAATAAACTGTTTTATGAATAATAAAGCTTAAGTAAAAGAAAAACGTGGGTGTAGAACCCATCGAACTGATAGCATATGAAAAGACTTTACCTCATTATATTTATTTTATTTTAGCCTCTGTCAGTAATTCGGGAACCCCAGTCACTGCAGTGCCTGACCAGTCGTCCCCAGGGAAACCCCTGATGTCCCAGAGTCAGACTGATGGGGTGTCCCAGTCCACTGACTCTCGCCCCCGAAGCTTCTCTACAGGAGCAGGATTTGTACCCTCTGTCCATGGCCACAAATGGAAGAAAGCCCACATGCATGTATGTACAGAAAAAAAATTCTTTATTATACCCCCCGCAAACAAAGTTTGGGGGGGTATATAGGAATCACCTTGTCCGTCCGTCCGTCCGTCTGTCCGTCCGTCCGTCTGTCTGTGCAATCGTGTCCGGTCCATATCTTTCTTATGGAGAAACATTGGAAGTTCTGACTTCACACAAAGATTGCTTATGACCTAAGGGTGTGTCATGACCTTGACCCAAGGTCATTCGGGTAAGGTCAAGGTCACTGGCAGAAAAAATGTAAAATTTGTGTCCGGTCCATATCTTTCTTATTGAGAAACATTGGAAGTTCTTACTTCACACAAAGATTGCTTATGACGTAAGGGTGTGTCATGACCTTGACCCAAGGTCATTAGGGCAAGGTCAAGGTCACTGGCAGAAAAAAATGCAAAATTTGTGTCCGGTCCATATCTTTTTTATGGAGAAACATTGGAAGTTCTTACTTCACACAAAGATTGCTTATGACCTAAGGGTGTGTCATGACCATGACCTAAGGTCATTCGGGCAAGGTCAAGGTCACTGGCTGAAAAAATGCAAAATTCGTGTCCGGTCCATATCTTTCTGATAGAGAAACATTGACATTGGAAGTTCTTACTTCACACAAAGATTGCTTATGACCTAAGGGTGTGTCATGACCTTGACCCAAGGTCATTTGTGCAAGATCAAGGTCACTGGCAGAAAAAATGCAAAATTCGTGTCCGGTCCATATCTTCCTTATGGAGAAGCATTGAATGTTTTTACTTCACACAAATATTGCTTATGACGTAAGGGTGTGTCATGACCTTGACCCAAGGTCAATTGAGGAAGTTTAAGATTAATGTTTCGAAAATGCTAAATTTTGTCTGTGTCATTTCTTGTATTAATGGAAATATTAGAAGCTAAAATTTGACACAAAGCTTGCTCTTCTCAGGCCACTTAAAATTATTTTTAGATTTTCATCCCCGTTTCTCTGAAAATTGCCTGCCCCGATGAAATTTTTATTTTGAAAAAAAATGTGTGAAAAAAAAATTCGGAAAAAATCGGGCTCAGTATACCAATAACTCAAAATGTTTAAATATTAAATGTCTGCTTGACATGTGGATTTCGTTTGATTCGAGTTTGATTTGAGTCATGGTTGTTAAAGGAAGGATGCAAATGTCCTCATGCATTAACAGTTAACTTAAAATAAAATGGAATTAAAGGATAGAAATTGGTTTGTTTACTCCTATTAGCATAAACAGTTTTAAAAAATAGAGCAGTTGTTATTTATAGAAAATGGTCAGTGAAATAGATTCATCCAATATTTTCTATAATAGCAAAAATACACGCGTTATGATTTTTCTCTTAGCCGGGGGTATCAATTGTGAGTTTGCTCACAGTACCTCTAGTTTTAATTGATACTCATGATTAAACATTGTTAATTTAAGAGGAAAGGTTTTATTTTAACACCCTGATAGTCATGTTACTATCTTTGTGTTATTAAAATATAGGACATGTTTGGTCTATATTTCAAAAGATATTCGAGTGTATTAAAGTTGTAAATTGTGTCGAACACTTTAATAATAGAAAATTTTCTCTGTAGCAGGACACCAGTAATATGGGATCCAGAAGTTCATCTGGATCTGGAGAAATGTACCCGGACAGCATGACCTCTCACACGGGAGAAGGGGATAGGGGTCAACAGCCGGACCAATCCCGCTCCCCACTCATCTGTAGTGGCACTGAACCAGTGTCCCCCGCAGGTGAGAGATCTTCTGTCAAATATTGGGGCTTGGAAATAATTGGATTAAGTTTTCATATTACATGTACAACTGTACTAGTCCCCAAAAAAAGTGTAGCATGCACTTGTTGTTTCAGTGATGTACCTGGTTTCGAAACCTTTGCTATTGTGAAATTTTAGAGGAACATTTTTGCAATCTCTCTTTCTTTATTTTTGTTTAAAAGTGTTTTTCATTTTTCTTTTTAAATCCATGTTTACACATTTACCTTAGATCTAAACTTAATTTATCTGTATTTTATCTACCTGTAATTAGAAATGTTCAATATTGTTCTAAAGCATGTCAATTGTTAAATTTGTCAGTCCTTTCTACTGTTGAATGTCTTGCATGCTTGTGATTGTATTTTGTATTTGTGTCGTTTTGCTCCCCTAGGAGCCCCAGAGAGTAGCGAGGCACTGCCTGCCACGACTTCTCCCCCTCCCTCGCCTCGCTCACGATCTGGTTCACTGAACATTTCCTCAAGTGTAGCCGCAAATCACCAACATATTTCCAGTCTCTTGTCTAGACCCAACACTGCTGGTATGTTTTAAGAATTTCTGAACATGAGGTACCATAAGGTTAAGAATTTGCTTTGGGTTTATTTACTAATCATTAAAAAAATCTCCAGGAATGAAACATATATCTCTATTTCCTGATTTGTATACTGTTTTTAAGACAGTTTATAATTTTTTTCCTTTGATCATAGTGTTTGCTACAACCATTTTAACAGGAGCTTGGACATTGTGTTGTTGTGTCAGCCATGTGACGTAGACCTGTCTATTTTATTGTTGGCCACTCAGCCATGGCTCTTTGAAATCAAAAAGATTTATCTGGCATTTGAGCCAAGACTATGCAATCTATGCATATTTTACTTGAATCCTGTGTCATTTTTAATGTGTTTTGATGTAAGAAATAGATACTGTAGAAACACATATTTTCGTTGGGTCAAAATTTCGTTGTTTTTAAACAAAATAAGATTTCGTTGGCATTTAATTTCGTCATATCGTATTATCTTTGTATGCATTAATACTTGGTTTAAAAATTAGTCATGGATTCAATTTCGTTGATTGATACTGCCAACGAAAATAACGAAATTTAATCCTCAACGAATATTTCTGTTTTTACAGTAATTACATCCTGAAAGTCCAAGCTCTTGTTAGAGTGGTTCTAAATACATGTATGTAAAATTTTATAAAAATTCCTGAAATCTCCATGGTTTGGATAAAACATTGAATCAAAACAAATTGAGAATGGGCTTTTTATCTGATGATTAATTTTTTATTTAACCAAATTAGCATCAAAGTAAATAGAATATTTTTATAAATTCTTTAAGATCTTTTTTTAAAAACACCTACCCTTATGGTACCTCTATTGTAGTTCTTTAATTCTTCAAGATTTATGTTCTCACTAAAATTGACATCGCTGCTTGAACTATTGGTTGTTTGGGTGCTTCTAATGATTTATATGTGTTCATTCAGCTCCCCTTCACAGCATACATCTGGTCCTACCATTTGAGGAATTGTTGTTGAAATTTTAAGTTATTTATATTTAAAAAACCAAAATTGGTTCATATTTGATATCTTGTAATTTGTCATAGATAATTGAATTTTTACTGAGGCAGTCATCTCATTCATTCCTGACACATCTTGCTTCTTTGCTCTGCAGGTGGCCACCAAGCGGAGTGTTCTGTCTCCTCCCCACAAGTGTCAGAAGTGGCCTCCAGCTCCAAGCCTGACAACAGCCAGCTGGGCAGCCTGTCCCCGCTGGACTACGTCAAGAACAAGATTGCTGAAGTCCTCCGGGATGAGTACGATCCCAAGGCACAATCTGGTGCGTCTGCCATGCATCAGAGAAGCCTTCAACAGAAAATGGCACAGCAATCAGGACCCAGTCACCTACAGAGTTCCAGTGTAGGAATCAATCGTTCCATCTCTCCAATGACAGGGGGTCACCACCAACAGGCAGAGCCAGAGTCCACCCAGCAGAGGGGCTGGGATAATCAACAGAGAGAGATGCACTCACAGCAACATGGAGACAGCATGGCGTCTTTACAGCAACACCAGCATGAGACTTTTCCTTCAAGTACTTCCTCCAATGAGCAGCTGCAATATCAGGACCCAAACAACAAACACCTTAGTTCAAGTGATGAAGTGAGTGATAGCTCCAGCACTTCTTCCCAACCTGTATCTCAGATGTCAGCGGCACATGCTAAGAAACGCATGTTTGCACGTGGAAGAGTCAAGTATGGGCCTGATGATGCTCAGAGCAAATACTCCCAGCCAAAATCGTTACCATCATCTATGTCTGAAGTTCAGAGGGCATCTACCACAACAGACAAGAAAGGTCCACGATCTGAATACGACTTCCCAGATAGTCCGGATGATGACCCTGTGGTGAAAGGAAGCTACATGGCTCTGTCAAGTACAACCAGAAGCCCTCGCCGTGGAATAGTTGATAGTTCTGACAGTCGTACAGAACGAGGAGGTGACTCGCAAGTCCAAAGTTCAGACTCAAGATTTGGAATGGACCATAGCGAAGCCCAGAGCTCAGAAGCTCAGTCTTACATGCGACCAGATCAAAACATTGACAGTCGCTTCATGAGACGCTCATCCAAACACGATACATCAGAAGTGGATGAAAGTTCTAATGTGTCTCATCCAAGCATAGACAGTACACACTCAGACAGAATGATCATTGATGAATCAGGGGGTGCTATAGATAGTTCATCGGTAGCTGACGTAACCTCCGCATCACCCCAAAGGGACAGGTCAAAATCTTCAAGGTCATCCAAAGACAGTGAGAACAGCCCTCGCAGTAGTACGGATGTTCAAGACGGAGGAGAACGCATGGCTCAAAGTCGTACACCAGACAGTGCCGTAGGGTCATTTACACACCGATCTCGATCCCCGAGGGTAGGCGAGTCACACTTCCCTCTTCTAGACACCACCACACACCCACACTCTAGCTCCGAAATGCCAACGTCTGCATCTAACATCCCTACAAGCACCTCCTCTGCCTCAATGCCTTCTCCATACTCTGGGGCCGGGCAACAGGTGGGGTCCAGTGATGGAGACCATGGGTTCCAGCAGAGGGGGCACGAGCCCACCCTCCTTCTGTCCGCACAATACGAGACACTGTCTGACGACGATTGAACCAAACACAAGTGTTGACTGATCAATTTATTACCCAGCTTGGAGAGCATTGAATCTTCTGCAAGGACACCAGTGATGACGATGTTCCAAATAGCTCAACACCTGCTTCAGGGCCCAGCATCTTTTTTCACTATGTTTAAGGATTAGCTATTATTGTGATGATATTCATAGCTTCTTAGTTTCATTCAGATTCACTGCCCATTGCTCTATGTTGAACATTATATGCTACTTTAGAGCTTTTGTGGTTACTTTGCATGCTATGACTCTATTTGAAATAGATGTCACACAGCGTTCAAGATTTCTGGATTATTACCTAGATTCAGATCATATGTTGCCATGTTTAGTTACTAGTATCTGGTTTTTCATGTGGTGTTATAAAGACATTGTAGTGTCTCCATTGTTAAACTGTAGGTAAAAGAATGCATGTACAAGTCCTTACTCAACCTTCAGATGTTGTCATTTCATTAGCTTTGTTACGCTTTTTCAATATTTTTGTGATAGTTTTTTTTATTATAAATTGTGCAATTCAATTAAGATTTGTAAATTGTGGAATTTAAGAAAGCGACTTTTTCGTTCTAATACAATTTTAAAGTCTCAATTTTACCATTACATTTGTAAAATATTTTGGATTATGATCTCGTTTGCATGTCTAGAAATATTTTGGTTGAAAATGAAGAAAAAAATTAAAAGATTGAAAAACATGACTGTATTGTTTTAATAGTAAAAAAAAATCTTTTTTAATCTAATTTGTCATTCGTTTTAAGCCTAAATAAAAAGTCCCTTAAGTTTAACACATCCATTTTAGGTCTAAAACTAGATTTTTCACTTCAACATATAGAATGCAAACAAAAGCTTTGTTTACATAGCAAAGAATTGTAAGCTCTGTAACTCGCTTACATCACAAAAACTTAATTGACTGTCACCCAAGAGTAAAACTTGGGTGTTTAATTGTTTATAATGTATTTAAATTTACAATTTAAGGGGACCGATTTTGGTTTATTTGCGGAAAAACTACAATTTTTTAACAATATGTCATTTAAACCAATTCTAGTTACTTTGCAAAGTTTCAAGAAAATCGACCGTCTGGTTCTTTTTAGGGACCATCTCTAAATAGAGGTACATTTACTATAAGAATATATAGGAAACTCTCATTTTCCGCACTTCGAAGCAGATTAAAAAAATACTACAACAGCTTTTTTTCTCAAAATGTTATATATGATTGATAATATCATTTCCTACCTTATATGTAAAAAATACTAAATTCTAACCTCTTGTTTTAGGTGTGGGCAATTTCAAGATATTAAAATGCACGTAATTTTGCTATATATTTGAAGCATTAAGAATGAAGATTGGTAAAATGGATTTATTAAAAAAATAAGATTAAATGTCCCCAAGGATAGCTCAATTCTTTGTATAAAATTTCAACGGTGTACAATTTTTACTTTTTCTTTTATGTTATTTCTTATAACGTACTCCTACAAAGCTTCATTTTATTATTACGTCATAAAAGCGCAATGGCAATGCTCCCCTACCGCACAACGGTAAAAACCGTTTAAAAACAAAAAATGAGATAAAAATACTTAAATTGTATAATTATTTTTTTAAAATCCATTCTTAAATTTTCATTATTACTAGCTAGAACAACACAATTCAATGACATTTTAAAGAGTGTTGTTGTAAAGAGTTTGAAATCATTTGGAAAGTTTACTCCAATTAGTTGTGCATTCAATTCTTTACTGTTGAGAATGTGTCAACAACACACAACGCCCTCATGATATAATCTAAGTATCAAAACAACCTATTGTTTTAAGAAGTGCCAAACACCCCCCCCCCCCTTCTCTTGGATGTGTTCAAATAGAACAGAGGACAGACATGTATCTTTAAAAAAATAAATAAATGCACTGTCCAACCATGGTCTCTGTAAGCATAAAAATCACTTCTAATATTATAACCCATTTGAAAATAATCTCTCTTTAGTTTGGACTGATATGAAATACAAGAATCGCGTGATTTTCTATTTATAATTGCCCGAACACTTAATGGGACTTGGACACGATTTGACTTAAAATTTTCAAATTTTATTTTTTTAAATTTCAATGTTTATAATGATAAATATAGAGGATGATAATGCTAAGTCCAAATTTGAAAGTCAAATATCAAGTTATAAGCAAGATACGGAGTTCATAATTTCTGTTTTGTAAACAAAGCTCGAATATTATGATTTTTTACATATGTGTTGTAATGGTGTAAGTTTCAATCAAATTTCACTTTCTTTTGTGATAATAGTATTTATGAAGATACTGAATTAGTTTAAATTGTTTTTTACGTGTCACTTTGTCTAAGAAATGGCAATTCTCTACATTACATTTTTTTAAAACAACTATAAGACTCCAGCTTTGTTTACGTAACAATCAATTCTTACCTCTGTTTCTTGCTTGTAACTTGATTTTAACATTCAATATTTTGGTCAATCATTTAAAATGCACCATTTTCTACATAAAAAATAAAAATAGAAATTTTGATCTCAAATCGTGTCCAAGTCCCTTTAATTAATATATCCTAAGATAAAGATTGCCAAACAGTAACCTTCAGTTCCAGCTTCCACTGCTCCTGTAGAGTGTTTATTCAAGACAGTTAGAAAGATTTTCAAATGTACAGGATGCAGTTAAAAGCTGAAACCTTTGAAACTTTGATGATCATAAAGTGTAACAGTAATCTTGAATTAGTCATTAAATTAAACCTGATGGTGACCATGAACATGTAGATATGTTAAATTCTGTTTTATAATTGAAATATTTGCATATACTCTTTATTTAGCTTTACTTTTTAAAAACTTATTATTGACTTAATTTTTAAAAAAGTAATGGTAATGTAATGCATTACTTCAAGAAAATAAAGTAATGGTAATTTAATGCCCAAATTCAAGAAGTAATGGTAATGTAATGCATTACTTTACTATGTAATTCGCCCCAAGCCTAATCCACTGAATTATTCTATAGAATGCACAAAAACATGCTCAATGAAAACTAAAGACGGCCTACTTAAAATATTTCAATTAACACATATGAAAAATAGTGAAAGTAATTACTGATGTTATTTATGGCACACCAAATTCACAAAAAATGAGTTAATAATAGTTTCACAGTCGATATACTAGGTTTCACGGTTGTAAAATAGTTTACGGGCAGAAAACTATAGTTAACGACGATAATCTATACATGTATTATACATCTGTAAACCATAGCATGAAGATCTGTCCTTGTCAGTTTGTTAATGTGTTTGATGTGCTAAGTAACTTGGAAGAGTGTTTGCGATTTGATATTAGAAACATTTTAACAAGAGCTTGAACTTTGGGTAGTTGTGTTAAGCAGGCAGCAATGTGACGTAGGCTGTCTCTATCATTGCTCGCCACTCAGCCATGGCTCTTTGAAATCAACAAGATTTATCTGGCATTTGAGCAAAGACTACGCAATCGGTGTATATTTCGCTTGAAAACAGCGTCATCTTTTACTTGTTTTGACGCAAGAAATAGATAGCTACGTCCTACTGAAAGTCTTGTTAAAGTGGTTCTATATGTTTACATTGTTCTTGACTACTTAGCAATTAAAAGGCTTGTTCTCTCTAATCGACAGATTAATAAAATAAATAGTGCCTGTTTGGGAGGATAACAGTTGAAATCGACACCTCTCGAAAACCATTGTCAACCTCCGCTTCTCGTCGGTTAACAATGGTTTTCTCGGGGTGTCGATTTCAACTGTTACCCTCCCAAACATGCACTATTTATACAGTGTTACCCGTTGCCAAGTGTGTTGCTAACGCTGAGGGTAATAGAACGGATTACCAACTGCGTCTAAACCAATCAGATTTCAGTATTTAACATAATTCATTAAAAATTAAAAACAATACTTAAAATTAATTTGTTGCTCATTAAAATGAACATGAATTTGAATGAAATCATAACAAATCAAAGTACTGAAATACTGACGGGAGTTGATTTTATCGATTATCATTTATTCAAAATCAACGATATGTGATTTTGCATGGCAAGTAGTATAAGTAATCGAAATATTTCTGAGAAATTGTATGGATCCATGCAAGATCCATGCAAGTTCTTGTCTTGTTCAACCAAACGCTCGGCTGTCTCGTTTATCTCCGACAAGCAAGAGAGACTGTTTTGTCGGATATTAACGGAGACAGCCAAGCGTCTGGTTGAACGAGACTACATTGAACTCTAGCGTAGGAATACATACGACTTTAAAAAATATCTAAACTGTCTGTACAATTTAAAATCTTACTATTTTCATGGTATTAATAAATAAATTTTCTTGAAAAACAATGCTTCAGAATTTATCGATTATTTTCAAGAACTAAGTGTTGTCGGCGGTATTGATTTGTGCTAAGGTCCAAACACTGTTTCACTTTCGCTTTGCCCGAGTAAGTGCATAGGAGAGTTGATTAAAATCAACTCCCAAAAATGGAAGCACAAGTAATGACAAAGATAGACGTTTTATAAAATTTTTCTTTGTAATTGGTCTAATTCGCCGCCAATGCTTGACTACCTTTTAAAAAAGGAAGAAATGGCGGGGCCAAAACTGACTTATCTTTGTCAGCTCGGATCATAACTGAATGTGATTTTACAAAACTCTGTGTAAATATTTATAGCCATGTTGAATTGCATTAAATCGATCACCGTCTTATCTGAAAGTAAGTGATTGGTTTCTTTCAACCCGTATATTTCCGAATCTCCAAAACTTCCTGGTTAAGAAGATAAGCAAGGAAGGAATTTTTACAGGTGGCTACAGATAAGGTTTAAAAATGTTGGTTTTGGTTATATGTGGAAGCTTCATTCTTTCAGGTACGCATTTTTCTAAAAATTCAAGTGATTTATAAATATCTAACCTACCTATTATACAAATAACCAATTCTTTTATTCATTAAGGTTCAAGCTATTTATGAGTCTTTTAATTTTCCCAAAGAAAAACAATTTTGCAAAGTTTTCAAGTATTCGATGATGCCTTAACTATTTGAGAATAACATTGATTGCAAAGGAAACAAAAAAATGCTCGGATGAACTCGATCTGGCAGAAAGACTAAATGAGATTTTCAGCTCGACATATATTTGTTTGGTTTACAGTAACGTGCCATGGAGGACATCAACATTCACTGTATCTTCCGGAAATATCCGAGAACAAGGCAAAATCCTTCTTATATAATAGACACATAAGGAGTTTGGAAATAAACGCGTCTCCCAAGCCTGAGTATTGCACGTACCTGCATCCCGGCTACGAGTCTTGGTGTGAACAGCACATTCCATATTGCCAGGTAGGTGTAGAAAGACTTGCAAAGGCAAATAGACAACATTTTCTACAGAATGATAAGAGGATTTTGGAGCATTGATGGAGACTGTGAATGGTGGCCAGTTACTTAGACTACAAGCATCAACATAACTCTATCAATGCGATACATTCCTTTTGGTTCGTCAGACTAGCGTTGTCAGTCACACTGTCATACTATATGTAGAATGCGACTCCCATATTAGTCATCTGAAGGTCAGATGATCTGTCCAGACCCTCCCGTGCCACAGATGAACACAGTCGTTGGTTTGGGGAGGGGTGAACATGTTAACCAACACTTATAAATAAGCATTTTAGCACTCATGAATCTTAATTACTTAATATATGTACCGCATCAGGCTAGCTATTTTTTAATGGTCTTATAACACTTTTTCTTATTTATAGATTTTGGATATTTGTAAGCTTCCGTGTATCAATCCTCGATTACCTTCATTATAACAAACCTACATGCACGGCTTATGGTTCCTTGATTCGTATTTGTGGCCAAGGTCTTTACTTTCTTACTTCTACTTCTACACATGATAAATTTATTAAGTCAATCATGAATTGCACTTTTTAGAATGCATACAGAAGTCAATATAGCGATAGTTTATCAAACTTCAGATATCGATTGTTGTATTACAAAAGCTATAAATGAATTCTCGCACCTATCTGAATAATTTCTAGATCTCCTAAATTAAACATATGCCAGAGTAAACTCTTACAAAATAAATCAGTACAAATCTCTGACACCGCAAAGGAGATTGATCTCGAAACTTCTTAGAAAAATTAACATAAAGTAAACTATACTTACAAAAAAATATAGGAAACAAAACAGAACAGTGCACGTGCATCTATTAAATGGTCTGCAATATTATCGACTATTACTATTGGGATTTTACCTTGACTCGTATCTTTGAATTTATTTTCAGTGCAAATTTGCTGTTATCTCTAAAGAATGTCTTTTTAAATAGGAACAGCAGGAGTTTACTAGGGAACACAGATGTGCTACTTTATCCACACCGTGCTCCCCCGGCCAGCACTGTGTGTTGACCACCCCGTGCCCCGCCCATTTTAGGCATAATTGTGTTGGTGAGAAAATCTTAATTATCGGTGAAATTTATTTTGCTGTAATAATCTAACAATTGTTATTTAATCTTTTTCTTCGAGCGAAGAAAAATTATCAAATTTGGTGTTGATATTTTAGACATAAATGAATGTGACAGCAACCCCTGTCAAAATGGAGGCACTTGCCACAATGGAAACAATCAGTACACCTGTACCTGTTTACCTGGTTGGACGGGAACCAATTGTGAAATAGGTGAGACAACTAGAAGGTACTCTGGTAAAGACAAACAACTGAAGCAATTTTTTGAAGGAAGGGTTTCTTTATATGCGTGTAAACGTATTTCAATAAGAAATCTGATAATGGCATATTTAGACAGATAACAATAGAGAGGTTTGGATAAGGCTAACTTTAGCACAAAATCACATTAGAATTAAACTGAATATTTTGAAGTACATGGTTGGACAGGAACCAATTGTGAAATAGGTGAGACAACTAGAAATGTCATTTGAAAATATTGGCCGCATGAATCAGCGAAATTATCAATCACATTGAGTCAAATAAAAATCGAAAGTTTTTTCATTGAAATAAAGTAAGCGCTAAAATCACAATGGAATGAAACTAAATATTTTGAAGTATATTCGTATAATTTGCAACATTTTTCATATATCTAGTATGTACGGTTTGCAACATTTTTCAGATATCGATGAATGTGCTAGCACCCCTTGTATGTACGGAAATGACTGTATCGAGGACAGAATCAATAGCTACATCTGTGTGTGCAGTGAGAGATTTGAAGGGGTCCACTGTGAAAGAGGTTGGCTCCATGATTTATTGTCTGAAATAGAAATAGAATCCTACTTAGTAAAACGTATTGAACATTACTGATAATTTTATGATAATGATGAACTGAACACTGCAGTGTCCGTTATGATTTCCATAAAGTATCTGTAATTGAAATAGGATAGACATTACATTCCATTCCAGTAAAACACTGTAACAGTGAACACTCTAATAATGATTTTACACTTTCAGTAAAGTTAGTTACACATCCCCTTTTCTTTGACGTTTTATAAATTTATCGGATACAACAAATTGTATTTGTAATTTGTAATAGCCGCACTTCAGTATGGTAACTCTAGACACGACTAACTGGTATATGTATTGTATTGCAATGATGCTTTACTGACATTGAATTGTTTCATTTACTTCAGATTGTAGACCTGGTCCTGCTGACGTTATGTTCTTGATTGATACGTCATTCAGTCAAAAGGAAGCTATCAACCAATCAGTTGACTTTATGACGGAATTTGTTAAACAAATTCCAATTGGACCGAATGACTTCCAAGTTTCTCTAGTTTCATTTTCCCTACGCCCCAAAACGATTTTTAATTTCACGACCTTTCAAAGTAACTCAAGTCTTCTAAACGCTCTGAGTTTGATAGAATCTGAAAGTGGTCCGACCAAAACTTCAGATGCTCTTCAATATGCGTCACAGGTCAGTAAATATTTTAAAAGCCTACCTTACACCTGACTCTTTGATTAGAGAGCAGTGTTTGGCTGAAATTAGAATTTATACAAAGCATTTTACTTTGTCATAATCAACTACTATAGTATTTCATTTCAAACACAAGTTCCTATTTGTTCTGTAAGTATTTAAAAAACTTAATGAATTTCTGACTTTAAATACCGGTATCTTTGGTCTTCATGAGTTTGAGCCGTGACAATAAAACCCGAAGAGGTGAACATTTTTTGTCGAAACAAGTTTATATGTCTTTGGCTTTCTTTTTTTTAATTAAATACACCTAACACGAAAGAAAGAACAGATAAAATTGATATAAGACTTATAAACTTAAAACAAATTTGATCAATACATATCTCTAGTATCATATAAAGATACATACATATATACACAAGTGAACATTATCAGAACTATAATTTTATCATTGTAATGAAAAATGATATTTTTGGGGGTATATAATGGGGGCGAGGGGATTAGGGGGGGGGGGGGGGTTAGAAATTGCGTGATTGGACCATACTATTAAAAAAGAAATTCAAAGGCTTAATATAAAATAATCTTGCTCTTATATTCTTATACATACACATACATGTAGAAACATGCTCATTTGCATAGACACAAACATAAAACATGCATAACAAAGTGTGTTACCAGCATTTGATTTCAATTCAATTCAACCATAGGGAGGAGGGAAGGAATAGAGAAAAATATTAGACATAAAGCAGGGGTAGGGTGAGGGTACAAAAATAAAAGTAGATGAAAACAATTATCTATGATCCTAGCTTTTGAAAGATGCTTAACCTATAGTTATCGTACTCTTGGTATTTGCATTTTTTAGAAGAATATATATATTTTTTTCATATTTTTCTTTGGCTCTTTTAATATTACGTATTTTTCAATTTCCTAAGAGTATGTTATTAAGGTGTAAATGTAATAATTTATAAAATACATATGAAGTCACTTGGGATTTTATTTATAAGTAAATGAAAAATGTATTTTACATAAGCATGACATTGTCCTTAGAAGATAAAAGATTCCAAATATTTTGAAACTCTTTTAGAAAATACTGAACCCAGCAAATGGCGCACGTCTGCTTTCAAACATCAGTCATTACGTCATACTTGTGACAAACGGACTGTCCACAGATCGTAATCAAGCAATCCACACTGCCCAGATTCTCAGAAACACAAATCCTCATTTCAAAATCTACGCTGTGGGTATCGGCGAGGACATTGCACACGAGGAACTAGTACAACTCCCTACAGATACATCTCTATCGTTCTCTCCAGACAACAACGATTTGCTGTTGGCCATGTTAAAGGATGCAGCTGACTATGGATGTACAGGTATATATAGTCACCAGTTTGTTATGTTTAACCAGTTCTAGTTCATCTGGATTAAGGTGCCAGGGAGCATTTCTGAACACATTTTGTCTTCCGTTCATCGGCTCGTCTGTGTTGCATATTTAGGCTATAGCCTTATATCGACTGTCTATTGACCCTCTCTCTATATATCTGACCCTTTGTCACATTTTAATTCTCAAAAAAACAATAATTTATAATTTACAAAACCGAACTTAGTACAAACGATCTTTATGTGGTGAAGGAAATCAAATTATACACAGGAATCGCCTTGTTCTTGTAAATGGGATATCTCGTACAATGTACAATATTTAAAGTTTAAGAATATTCTTTCACCACTTGACTAGGAGTAATTAAATAATTTACAACAAAACTTCTTGATGCAATAATAGTGTGGATTCTAGTTGTCCTTAACAATAGATTAAAGAGATGCAAACTTTACTGCAGGAATATAAAGAAAAAACTACAATAGAACAATTATTTTTTTAACATAGTTTTCCAATATAGATAAGATGCACATCTTTTGAAAACTTTAAATCAACTTAAAAAGCAAACTAAAATGAAAGATATACTGATTAAATTATGCTCATACGAAATTAATTGTGTCAAGTTCTAATGCATGTATGACCATCAGAGTTAAGATGTGAAATTTTGTTTTATAAAATATAAAGAATGCATTCGAAAACCATTGCGCCTACTTTATAAGAAATGAATATAGAGCCAAGCAGGTTTTAAACATTTTTTCAACATTTTTATAGCTGCATTTTTGTGGCCACTGAGTGGTTACACATATACTAGGATCTGATTCGAAATGGAATTGCAATGCATACAAAATTCATCAAAAACAGGGAACGAGAAAGAAATTGATAAAATCAAAATACATACGAAATGGTTCGAAACATTTCAAGTTCAAGTGATGTGTGCAAACTCTAAGTCAGTGGGAGCTCACCATTAGGAGAGAAAATAAATAGGTCTTTTCCTGGTCCATGGGCGTCTTGTTTTAAGTTAATACGACGAGTTAAGATTTTAAAAATCTTTTATAAAGACTATTGAGTGTTTCTTGATGAATATGCGTTCTTGTAAAGTATTAATCGGTTTTTAAGACAAATTAAAAATTATATTGTTACAATTTTTCAGATTGCAACAGTACTTCTTTGACTGATGTCATTATTTTGTTCGACACATCGGAGGACTCAAGTCCACTGAAAGGAAGCTCTCTCCATTCTCTAAAATTTGTCGATAAGCTTGTCGATTCTTTTGATATGGCACACACAGATATCAAAGTAGCCATGCTTACGTTTAGCAGTTATTCGCAAATTAAGTTTAATTTTTCTCATATCTCAGACCAAGATATGAAAGCCAAAATATTTACCACTACCGTCGATAATAGACAAGGAAACACTTCAATACGTGTAGGTTTATTGAAAATGGAAGAACTTTTTACGTCACCATCATCCGGAGGTAGACCGGAAGCTAGAAAAATCTGTTATTTATTTACAAATGGGAAATGGCCGACATCTGAGAATTCTGAACTGAAACACAAGATCGAGGAGTTGAATACTGCTGGGATTAGTGTTAACTTAATGGTGACTGTTGATGACACTGATTCCTATTCAGATACTGATATGTCACTGACCAATGCGAAGGAAATAGCATTCAATCCCTACAGGGTGTATATGGTAGAGGAAAACAATGAATATGTCATAATACAAGCTGCTGCCAGAGAAACAAGATATGTAAAATGTCCTTCAGATATATTTGAATCAAAACATTAAGATATCACAGAGAAATAAACAACTTTAAAAATTAATTTTTACAAATGCCAATAATCATCAAAGTACACCAACATTTTCTAAACAGCAATAGTGAGTAAAAGTTTTAATGTGTCTCAACTAAGGATATACAGTACATACCAAGGTAGGGTGATTATCGATAAATCGGGGTGGGGGTGAGTGCCATATATCGATAAATCGGGATGGGGGTGAGTGCTTTATATCGATAAATCGGGGTGGGGGTGAGTGCTATAGATAAATCGTCAATAATTAGCGTGATCTTCGCATCACTACAAAGGAAAAGGTCAAAGACGTTACAATCATCCAAGACTGTGAAAAATCCTTCGCAGTAGTAGAGATGTTTAAGACAGAGGAAAACGTATGGTCCAAAGTCGTAATCCAGAAAGTGTCATAGGGTCATTTACACCGATCTCGATCCCAGAGGGTAGGCGAGTCACAGGTCTGCTTCCATGCTCTCTCCTTACTGTTTGGCCGGACAGCGGGCGGGGTCCAGTGACGGAGACCATGGATTCCAGCAGAGGAGACACGCGTCCATCTTCCTTCTGTCCTATGTCTGATGACGATTGAACCAAACACAAATATTGACTGATCAATTCATTTCCCAGTTAAGATGTGTTGAATCTTTTTAGGGGAACCAGCGGTAGTCAAATAGATTGATAGATATGGCAATGCTTATTATTTTCCTAATTATAATACCCGCACTTTCTAAAGACAGTTCGGTTATATTGTTGTTACCCTGTTCCGTCCGTCTGTCACGTTTTACTTTCTCATACTGCTCTTACATCTTATAAACCAGCAAACTGAACTCTTGGAGTTTGATTTGGGGTGTCATGTTGTTTTGTAAAAAGGTTTCAAAAATTCTCTGGTAGTCCTGGGGGTCAAATAATTGGTAAAAAAAAGGACGTTTTTCACAAAAAACATTCTTCCTCGACTCCTCCTCATTTTTAACAGTAGACAAATCATCTCTTGGAATATGTTTAAGGATATCCTATAGATGCGCAATAAGGTTTCGGAAATTTTAATTTTGTCCTGATGGTCATTTAATGGCTGAAAATTGATTTCAAAAACTGGTTTCAAAAACGTCAACATTTTTTTGCAGTAGCCAAATGATCTTCTTGAATATGATTGGGGGTGTCATTTTGAAGTGTGATCAGGTTCCAGAATTTTTTTTTATTTAGGGGATCAGTGGGCAACAAAAAATGACGTTTTTTTTGCGAAAAAGTATGGTTCCCAGAACTCCTCTTACAACTTTTGGAGTAGGTACGTCATCTCTTGGGATATAATTGAAGCTGTCTTATAAATGTGCAATAAGGTTTTAAAAATTTAAATTTCATCCAGGGAGTGTCAAATAGTAGCAGAAAATTGACGTTTAACACTAAAAAAAAAAACCACAACAAAAACAAACAAACAAAAAAAACCCAGAGATCCCAGAACCCCTCTCATGATTAAATGGATAGACACATCATATCTTGGGATATGATAGGGACTGTTCTATAGATGTGCATTAAGATTTTTAAAATTTAAAATTTCATCCAGGGAATCAAATAGTAGCAGAAAATTGACGTTTATCACTCAAAAAACATAAATCCCCGAATTCCTCTTATGATTTAATAGATAGACACATCATATCTTGGAATATAATAGGGAATATTCTATAGATGTGCAATGAGGTTTTAAAAATTTTAATTTCATCCAGGGAGTCAAATAATAGCAAAAGTTTATCACTCAAAATAAATAAACGCCTGGGGGTCATGTACTTTACATCATTTGATGCATCATAATGACAGAAGATATTTTGTATTTACCTGTTTCATGGGGTCAGAACAATACCATAGGGTCATGGCCTACATTGTGTTTGGTGCATTATAATAAATTAAGAAAGAAAGACCCCTTCCTTCCTATTATAACTCATATAAAAATGATAAGTCTCTACACTTACTTACATGTATTACAATTAAAATAACAGAAACTTAACAATGCGATAGGATAGGTAACGATGATAAGCTTATCTAAATATTAATATTAAAAGATGATGATACAGTATGCAGACAAAAGGGCGATCACTTATTTAGAAAGTGAAAGGAATACTTACGTACATACCAGTGTCTCATAATATTGTGCTACTATACATGTATTATGCTTACCTATATTGGTTAACATCATTGTGATAACCCAATTAGAGCACAATAAAAATTCCTTTTGCTTATCATCACAAAAGAAACGTTTACATGTCTGTAAGGGCATTCGGGTCTGAGGTGTATTTTTGGTAATTTTACTATTGATATAAATGAATTTTCATGTAGGAGAGGGGCGTGATCGAGGGAGGGTCTGGATCTCACTCCCACCCCTTCTCTAAATCCGTGCACACGGATGATGTACATGTGGGCACACATAAGCAAAACTAAAGCCGACGACCGCTGCGTGGAGGGGGCGTAATTTAATTTTGTTTGTAATAAATATAGGGGCAAACACTTGGTGCTGGTAATACTATCTAATTACAGCATCTAGTTTATAATTACTATGATATTTGTATCCTAATAGCTTTATTCAGATTTAGTGCCCATTACTCTTATGTTAAACAATAAATGCTACTTTAGAACATTTATGGTTATTTAGCCATGACTCCATGTTTAACAGTTTTTGAGATATTTGAACGTTAAAATTGTGAAATGTAAGAGAGCAAATGTGTGTACAATTTCAATTCAAACAATGCCTCTATAAAAATTTTTGCATAATGATTTCGTGTCCAGGACATATGTGTGGATAAAATTAAAAGGT
Source organism: Magallana angulata (assembly GCF_025612915.1). NCBI lineage: Eukaryota > Metazoa > Mollusca > Bivalvia > Ostreida > Ostreidae > Magallana > Magallana angulata. Next base: position 21,842,285 of record NC_069116.1, on the reverse strand, counting down.
GAAAAACAATCCTTTGTTCAATCATTTTTAAAGCGCTAAGCATAGCTCAGCGCTTTATTGTCGTTAGACTATTACTTCCGGTGCATAGAATAATCGCCCTCTATGAGCAGAAGTATACATCATTTAACTGGTTAGGGAACCAGTTTTAGGGGTTTATGCACATAACTGCACGGGCTATTGTGAATCTAATGTACGGGGTATTGTGAATTTAATGTAGGGGGCTTACATCATTGCACGGGTTGCCACGCAGTGATGAGGAAATATACAGAAGCTGAAATGTTATACATGTCTACATATATCTGTAATATACATACAAAAGCTTGGTTAGCGCTTTTCAGTACTACCAGTACTTTGATTGTACCTGTGATAAGATATGACAAGAAAACATTGGTGGTATAATAAATGCAAGATCTATAACAAGCAATATCAGACTGACCGAGGCTGAGTACAGTTTGAGTACGCACGCTTTTGCGCAGCGTTTATTTGCTTTTTGACGTTATCTTTTGCTTGATTGACGCCATGGCGTTATGGTTTCAACTGCATATATTTAGCGAAATTTATCGAATATAGCTCGTCTGAGGCGTAAAATTGATATTATATTGTAGAATAAAAATAAATAATAAAGTATAAGCTATATTTGGGCTCGGGTTGAAAATATTAAGAGAATTCAGCAAGCCAAGCCCTCTGTCACGTTTTCTTTCCCCGACTAAATATAGCTTATACATGTTTTTCAAGACAGTAACCATGTATTTTGTATTTATGACCCTTAATATATGATTATATATATTTTCTATTGTTTAAATATGTCTGAATGCTTTAAAAACACTGTAAAGACCACCATTTCCGCCTTTGTAAAACGAAAAATAGCCATTATCTGACAACTCTGAGAAATTGGGCATAGAAATTAAAAACTTTGATAAGACCCCTGGAAAAAAAACCAGGAGGTAAACGGTTATTTTTATTTGATCATTTGATATCGTCTAGCAATAACCTTCATGTGAAGAACAGGGGAAAATCCCTAGAGCAGAAGTTTGAAGTAAAAAATGTAAACACTGTTTAAAGGCCAAATAATTTAAGTAAGCAATGTGTTATTTGTAGTAAATCTTGGTTTAAAACCAGCAGGACACGTGTTTAATGAATATATGTTTTGCATCTGTTGCTTAAACAACTGTTAATATGAATTTGAAGGAGTGCGTTACTATCAAAAGTATGTGCGGTATGATGTTGAATAAAAATATGCACATTATAATTAATTGATATTTATAATTAAAATCATTTATCTTATGGCGCACATTTAAATAAAATGAACTTTAATATTTGTTACGAGAATGGAAGTGCAAATAATGGCAAAGATAGACATATTATAAATTTTCTCTTCGTCCAATTCTCCGTCAATTGCTGACGATCTCATGATATAAAAACGTTGCGAGACAGCAAACGTATTTTCAACCCTTCAGGCCGTAAGTGGTTGTAATTTTACAACCATCCTTCGTTTAGATTTATATTTATGATCAACTGTATAAAATCGATTGCTGTCTTATCTGAGAGTAAGCTATTACTTTCTTTCAGCCTAAAAATTTCCAAAAGCCGAAAACTTCCTGGTGTTTATATTTTTGCGAAGAGACAAGTAAAAAAATGTTGGCGCTCTTTATATATGGAAGCTTTATTCTATCAGGTACGCACTATTCTAAAATCTAAAGAAATTTATGATTGAATTACTTCATTTGAAATTTTATTTAATGATTTTCAAGTAACTTGAAATATCTTAATTACGTCACATAAAAATAACGCAGATAGAGAAATTTTCAACTCTTGTTTTGCAGTGACAGGTCATGGAGGACATCAACATTCACTGGATCTTCCGGAAATATCTGAAAATAAGGCTAAATCTTTTTTAACTTATAACCACATAAAAAGTTCGGCTCGAAACCCTGCCTGGTGCATGTCAACCCTTTACGAGGGATGGTGTGAAATAAACAAACAGTATTGTCAGGTAGGATAGAAAGTCTTGCGACGTAAATAATGGTTTCTATAGAGTTATGAAGGTTTTAAAAGCAATTATCATTATAATTTTGATCCTGAATAATGCAAATCCTTATAATTAATCTAAACCAGTCTCTTAATTATTAATGAATAAAGAATCATTCTTTGAGTATCGTGAGGTAATAATTTTGGTCGGGGCGTGATCAAATACAAACAATTCCGAAGGGCCTAATTAGTGAAAGATCTGATCGAAATTATCACGTCATTATATTCAAAGAATGATTTCTTATTACTTATTTATGTAATTTTCAGTAACTGTACGAATAGATATTAGAACGTTGACATATATGATATTTTCATTTTTTTTAAATCATGAGCCCCGCTTGCGCATACGTCATTTGAATTTACTGGACTCTACAATACAATTCGATTCGTATGCTATCATAGACAAAGAAACTAAAAATGTAAATATAAGGGTATATCTACCATGCATTATTTTATATACTGTGCTTATTTTGGGTCATGCTGGCTAAAACAAGCCTCAAACCTCAAACTACTCTTCTAACAAAAATATAATGAAAATTGTGAATATTAGCTAGCCCCACCCTAATACCCCATTTATTATGCTGCATGCGTTCTGACCAGTAGCGTATGTTTGGGATAGTTTTGTGGGTTATTGTTATATTGATCCTTATTTATGTAATTACTTTAAAGATAAACTACTCAGTCTCCGAACTCTCCTCTCTGAACACAGATAAAAATTATATTCTGAGAAGGGGGATATTAACAAAATCCAGGTATTTCCTATATGCACTGCACCATTAAGCTAGGTTACAATGTAGTTCTGTCAGTTGTTACCTTTATTTCTAAAGAATTCAACTTCTTCGTCCGAAGCCCCTACCATGTTCAGACAGGCACGTAGCATCGATTTTAAAAGGGGGAGGGGGGAGTCTCATTCAAAAAATCTTGACAAGAAAAAAAAAGGGAATTTTGATTTTTCCAATTGATAATTCAATTTTTTATATGTAAATTAAAAAAATAGTTGCTGCGAGAAAACGTGGGGGGAGGGGGCCTTAATCACATTTAACCCTGTCTGCCTCCTAATTATATTTATTTACTATCCCTTCATAGGTGTAAATCATAATTTACAATCATAGAGACTGAATTTTTGCACTTCGTCCAGTTTTGTGCGTTCATTCGCTTTTGGGTGAAGGTTCTTTATTTTCTAACATGATAAATCAGTCGATTAAAAAGTATTTCATAGTATTTGTTTGAATTCTTACGGTTATTTAATTAGCAATATTTTTCGCTATGTCAAATATAGTCTCTTATTTTTTATTCTTTGTTTTATAAATTACACGTTAGTCCTACCTTGAAAATGTCTAAAGCGGCCCATATTTGGGAGACAGAGCTGTTTGCTGTTGTCAACGACTGAATAAATATGCAATAAAACTATTTGTAAAAGAAAATTTAGACATTTGGATTCACTTCAATTTTGAAACAACGATGATTGATCTTGCACTAAATCATCAATTATCTTACATCAAGAATAAAACAAACAAAATTAATCAAGAAAATATGTATCGTTTTTTATTTATGTCAAAATATTTTGATTTGCATTTTGGTTAATTACAAAAATGCGTAATTCAAATCTAAAGTGTATATAAAAAGAAATACCGTATGCCCAATCTAACGGATCCAATTTGCCACCATTTCATAAAATATATACCGGGAATGTGTTGGAAAATCTGAAATGAGCATGGTTTTTTTTTTCAGTTTTTAAACTCGTACTTTTGCAGTAATCTTTATCAATTAACCCTTTGTTATAATACATTTATACAAAGTGATTTCTTGTAAAAGATATATCAAGAGAACACGAGGGAGGAAAAATGTTCAACACCATGCTCCCCCGGCCAGGACTGTGTGTTGACAATCCCATGTCCTGCCCATTTTAAGCATGAATGTCTTGGTGAGAACTTCTCAACTTCTAGTTTATATTGTTGTAATTGGTAAAGCAAAATAAGCTGTATTTTTTTTTTTTGAATTTAATCCATTTTTCTGCAAAATCCTGCTATGATGATTATTCTGAGTGTATCCTTTATGATAAAAAAGATTAAAATACAATTAAATTACCTGTATGAAAAAGTATGAACAACAGAAGTTTATGAATCATCATTAGGGTCTTCCGTCTTCAGCGGAAGACCCTTCTATTATTCTTCGGTTTCTTTTTCAATTCTATTATTAAGGTCTTCCGTTTCCAACGGAAGACCTTCTTGTTATTCTTCGGTTTCTTTTTCCCTATTCTTATTAAGGTCTTCCGTTTTCAACGGAAGACCTTATTGTTATTGCTTTGATTCTTTTCCTCTATTATTATTATTATTCTTTTTTTTTTCTCCCACGTTTTCTCAAAAGTGCTTCAGCCGATTTTGATGAAACTTTCAGATCTTATTCATGACAAAATTTGTAAGAAAATTACACGAGATTTTTTTGGTTGTCACTTCCGGTACCGAGTTATTTAAGATTTTATGTTTTTGCTTGTTCACAATTTTTCTAAAAAAGTATTCAAGATAGGACTGTCAAATTTTCAGAGAAGGTAGAGAGTGAACGGCCGCAGTGCCCTTCGCATATCCGAACGTCTGTCGTCACTTCCGGTCGTCACCGGAAGGAAATGAAAAACCTTAATTTTTCAAATTTTTAAACTTGAATTTTATGAATGTTTTTATTCGATAGAGACGTCTAAAACACTTTAGAATATGAAATTTGTTTTAAAATCGATCAAAGCATTTCTGAGATTTTGAGCTCAAAAGTTCTGAAGCGAGAGTCCGCGTAGCTCAGTCGTTAGAGTGTTGGACTTGTGCCCAGGCGACCCGGGTTCGGTCCTCGAGTGCCGATTATTTTTCTTTCCTAATTTTTTTTTCTTTAACGATTTTATCTTTAAAATGGTGGTTTTTATTGTTTTCCGTTTTATTTTTATCATAAATAAAAATAACAACAGCTTTTTAGTACAAATATAGTTCTCGTTTCTGTCAGCAGTTTGCTTAATTCAGACGCTCGTCGCATCGCCGGCATCAAATCATGCCGCCAAAGTGCCCCTGCAGTACGACCGCATTAGAGTTCACTGAGTCGCTTTGCCGGCATCAAAGAAATGCCGTCATCTCCATGATTGTATACACACAACATTTAGCAATGCACCAACGATATTCTACATGGCTTTAAAAATTAGTATTTATTCACATAATTATATAGATACACGCATGCATGTATACATGCGTTTATTGACATATGTTGCTTATATGAATTTGATTTCCTGAACACTATAAAACACTATGAAATCTCTCTCTCTCTCTCTCTCTCTCTCTCTCTCTCTCTCTCACCCTGACAACCGGGTGACTGCGATACGGTGTGAAAACTGACCACTCTTGTATCTGTGTTTGCGCCTATGTATTAACAGATGTAAACACCGATCGTTGAAATACACTGTTAAAACAAAGAGTATGATTATTCACTTTTGATTTATAAAAATCATTACGGCAGGGTGGATTGGGATTATAATCATTTACAATCAGTCTTATAAAGTTTATATTTATTTACAAAAGTCTACATGTACATGTTCGCCCAAAAGCGGGATTAGTGATTAAGCAGCGGGGTCAATAATTCATAAATTTCCTGTTATTAACTGATTGCTTATAACACTGAGTGTTTAGACTTAACACTGGGGTATCATCACACAGTGTTAGTCGGCAAAGATAAACTTGAGACAAAAAGAAAAATAATCGATGTATCAAAGAAGCAGATAAAAAAAATTAACAATTTCTTTACCATATCGATTTTTGATAAACTCATCTCTCTCTCTCTCTCTCTCTCTCTCTCTCTCTCTCTCTCTCTCTCTCTCTCTCTCTCTCTCTCTCATTATAGCTAGATAAACAATGAATGTGCATATCCGTATAAATTAGCCTAGCGAAAATTTTTATCTGGGTATAATATATGTATTAATTTTTTAAATCGGAATTTGAATTAATTACTGTAAATTCCTAATTAAACGCGAGGTATTAATATCCGCGTAAAATCGCGAGAAGCCCGTCTCGCGAATTCTAAAATCTCGCTTTTAATTTTCGGACAAATGTAAACTACATGAAACTATGAAAATATTTCGGCATTCGCGATTTGATGGAAAATCGTTGAATCGCTGAATTAAGTACTCGCGTAAAATAAGGAATCTACAGTATTCTCCCCTGGAAATAAACCCGTTTTGAGACACCTGCAAAGGCTGTGTGTTCTAATCTCGCTGGAGCCAAGATTTCTTCTTTCTCTCTATTTCTTCTCTCCTTTTTATTTAATTTTCTAGCTAAAATATTCAACATAAAAGGGTTGCTGGATTATAGTACAAGTTGAAAAACACTCTTCAATTAAGATTTAGACAAAAACAGTCATTTATTATTAGGGTCTTCCGTCTTCAGCGGACGACCCTTCTATTCTTATTGTTATTAGGGTCTTCCGTTTACAAAGGAAGACCCTCTTTTTTTCTAAGGTTTCTTTTTATTACAGGTTATTAGACCTGTTCTAAGGTCAAAAGACCTCTTATTGATATGAAATAAAATGTGGCTGGTCCTTAAAACTAGGGATCCAATGGGGTGTATAATCCTTCATCCATCGCTCTTTTAGATCACATGTGCATTTCCTGATAAGTTTTGTTGATGAAGATAAAAGACAAGCCCATTTCCTCTTCTAAAAAGCGGACGGAAGACCTCCTCGTTGCTCGCAACGAGATCGTGTCTAGTTATTATTCTTTTTTTTTTCTCCCACGTTTTCTCAAAAATGCTTCAGCCGATTTTCATGAAATTTTCAGATCTTATTCATGACAAAATTTGTAAGAAAATTACACGAGCTTCTTTTGGTCGTCACTTCCGGTACCGAGATATTAAAGATTTTACGTTTTTGTTTGTTCACGATTTTTCTCAAAAAGTATTTAAGATAGAACCTTCAAATTTTCAGAGATAGTAGAGAGTGAACGGCCGCAGTGCCCTTCGCATATCCGAACGTCCGCCGTCACTTCCGGTCGTCACCGGAAGGAAATGAAAAACCTTAATTTTTCAATTTTTTAAACTTGAATTTTTTTTATGTTTTTATTCGATAGAGACACTGAAAACACTTCAGAATATGAAATTTGTTTTTAAATCGATCCACGCATTCCCGAGATTTTGAGCTGAAAAGTTCTGAAGCGAGGGTCCGCGTAGCTCAGTCGTTAGAGTGGTGGACTTGTGCCCAGGCGACCCGGGTTCCGTCCCCAAGTGCCGATTATATTTCTTCCCTAATTTTGTTTTGTTTAATGATTTTATCTTTAAAATGATGGTTTTTATTGTTTTCCGTTTTATTTTTATAATAAATAAAGATAACAGCTTTTTAGTACAAATATAGAGCTCGTTTCTGTCAGCAGTTGGCTTAATTCAGACGCTCGTCGCATCGCCAGCATCAAAGACATGCCGCCGAAGCTCCCTTGCAGTACGACTGCATTAGAGTTGACTGGGTCGTTTGCCGGCATCAAAGAAATGCCGCCATCTCCTTGACTGTATGCACACAACATTTACTTAACAATGCACAAACGTTATTTTACATGGCTTTAAAATGAGGACTGATTAGTATTTATTTACATAATTATATAGATAAACGCATGCATGAATACATGCGTTTATTGACATAGGTTGCTTATATATTGATTTCCTGAACACTATAAACCACTATGAAATTCTCTCTCTCTCTCTCTCTCTCTCTCTCTCTCTCTCTCTCTCTAAAGTATAACTGTTTTAGCATTTGAATAAGAACTAATACAAGTAACATGCAGTAAATTGGATAGAGGCTAAATGTACATTGCGTACAAAAATTATACATGTATTTATTTTAAGTTACGGGATAATGTCTATGGATTCAAATAATTTGAAATTCATTGTTTAATGATTGTCTTCTTACTGATTGGAAGTCAACGCTAAAAAGTCATTTTTATTACAGATGGTGAACTTTTTTCTTTCTTTTTTTGTGCATATCTATATACTAATACAAATCTGTTGCCTGTCTGCGATTAAGAAAAACCTCCGAAGTTTATACACGTAACTATACAAACGAACGGGTGACTGCGACAAGGTTTAAAATTGACCACCCGTTTATGAGTGTTTGAGCCTAAGAACAAACAGATGTAAAAAAAAAAATCATCTATAGTTACATCTTTCAAACAACGCTTATACATTGTTCTAACATATTTATTTTATTTAGAAATTGTACATGTGTAATATGTGATATTTAGAATTTAATAATTTACGTTTGATATAGAAGTCACCGACCGACCCCCCCCCCCCCCCCTCCCAATTCATAAAATCATTTAGTTTTTCTGGTTTGTTCCCGTTTTGCACACATTTGAAAATTTGGTATCAAAAAAATGTGTGCGAAACGGGAATTTGTCCAGGTGAGATAATTGCTTAATTGCTATAGTCTGTATTATAAAACGGGGGTATGGACAAGAAACAAGAACACATTATTTGCACTGATATTTAATATATTTATTTCATCTTACAACACATGTCATTTTTTATCATAAAGTATTAGACTATTAAATATTTACATCATAATAAATACACGCTCATTTATTGCAATTGATACTCATGATAAAAAAAAATCATAGGACAATAAATTAAGCACATCTATTTTTACATTTAAATATATGTTTTCTGAAAATATAAATGCACAGTTAATGATAGTTTATACACACTGACGGATCATCCAAGGTGAAGAAGATGAGATGCCGCGTCCAAGTACTCCATGATGTGTATATCTCCATCGATGATTCTGTTCTTCAGCTGGGTCAGTCGTTGGTCAATGCGTCGATACCGGACTTCTTGTGCTCTCTGCTTGGCTCCTGCTGATGTCTGGATGATATCCGCTTCGTTGTTGGCTTGGATGCAGCTTCGTTGTTGGCTTGGATGCACTGAAGAAGGCTGATGAGTCTGTAGATGTTCGGATGCGCGGCGTTTAGCTGTTTGTTGATCTTGGAATGCCATCCTTCTAATATGTTGTTGGTCCTAGGTCCAGTGTTGTCGAAATGGTTCCAAAAATTTAACTGCACATCTGTTCCTTCAATCCACTGCTCTGTAATCTGGCCTAATTTTACTTGTATTAATAACAGAGTTATGAAGCTTTTGGCATTTGAGTTTCAATTGTCGTGTTTGACATGTACTGTAAAAAAAAATTCTAACTCCCAAGCCCTTCATTCAATCCTAATGAAAATTCTTGAAAATGAACAGCGGACCACATTCTTATCGTCTATTAAATATGCAGCTGATTGAAGAATTAAGACGAAATTCCTTAGATTAAACGACGCTTATTGCCTATACGTGGAAATTAAATTTACACAGTACACGCACCGACCCCCCCCCCCCCTCCTTCCTATTCACAAAATCATTTAGTTTTTCTGGCCTGATTTTACTGGATCTTTCATTTTGAACCTTTATTTTCAACCTAGTTCAATTCTAGATTACTGTTCTAATGACCAGACCTAATCGTTCATTTTTAAGAGAGTTATGATTTTTTGGGCATTTGAGTTTCGATTGGCGTGCTTGACATGTACTGAGGAAAAAAATGCTAACTCCCGAGCCCCTTACTCAATCCTAATGAAATTTTGTGTAAATGTATCTCGGACCCCATTCTTATTGTCTGCCAAATATGCAGCGGATTGAACAATTAAGAAGAAATTCCTGAGATCAAACGGCGAGTATAGCCTGTACGGGGACTTAAAATTTTCAGAGTACAAGGGATGTAAGCAGCCGCGTAATATTTCTGTTGCATGTATATTTCTTGTTTTCCATTTTGTCTGTATCTACGATAGCGTGTGAACTACTTATGAATGTTAGAACTGTGGAAATTACTGTCATCAAATTTTTACCGAATAAATTTACGTGTTACTGATTTCGTTATTTCTACATTTATAAAGATTTTATCAATCCTGTTGAAATAAAACAGTCAAACATAATAGTAAACGTCACAAAAAAAAAATTCTCAATACTGAAATACATGGGTAAAATGCATCAGTCATTGTTTTAGGATTTGCCCTAATTGTTGTTAACCGAATCCGAGATTCACGCCTCAAAATTCTATTTTCGATTTATTTACGACGAAAATCAAGCTCGGGTCTTTTCACCCCCCTCAAGACACAAACAAGCATCAATATTTCAAATGACCTCGCACTGTTATACATGAGCGGAAGACCCTTCTATTCTTATTGTTATTAGGGTCTTCCGTTCACAAAGGCAGACCCTATTTTTTTTCTTCGATATCTTTTAATCACAGGTCATTAGACCTGTTATTAGGTCAAAAGACCTCTTATTTAATATGAAATAAAATATGGGGATGGTCCTTTAAATTAGGGATCCAGCGGGGTGTATAATCCTTCATCCATCCCTCTTTTAGATCAAATCTGCATTTCCTGATATGTTTCGTTGAGTAAGATAAAAGGCAAGGTCATTTCCTCTTCTAAAAATCGGACGGAAGACCTCCTCGTTGCTCGCAACGAGATCGTGTCTAGTTATTATTATTTTTTCCCCTTTTTTTGTGCACGCGATTTCTCAGAAACGGCTCGGCCGATCTCAATCAAATTTTAGGATGTGATAGATAGTGGTCTGAACTTGATTGGAAATTTTTTGTATTGATGACGTCACATCCGTTTTTGAGATATTGAGATTTTTCTCATTTTTATATGGGTATTTTGTCTTCTGTTGTTCTCCTAAACTATAAGAGATATTAAGCTCAAATTTTTACGGTAGGTAAAGGAAAGATTGAAGTTTTGCATGATTGTTGATTTGTATGTTTAGCACTACTGGCGCCAAAGCTCGCTATGGCTCGAAAATTGACATCAAAAAAGCGTCGTGAATTTTTGTGTTTTTCTCTCTTTATCTCTTTTCTGGAAAATATTTTGTTAAAACATGTAATGTAAAAAAGGTTTATATTTACAAGACCTTTCTGCTGATATCAACAAAAAGGGGCTGGCCCCTATTATTAGGGACCTAAAGGGCTCTAAACTCTTTTACCCATAACTCTTTACCGAGGGATATTTTGTAATAAATTATATAAGCAAATATGTTTATCTTACAGATATGAAGCCAGGCAGTAAAACGATTTTCTCATATGTTACGTAATTAGGGATTTTTAGGGGTCAGAAGTCCAAAACTTTGACCACCTATATCTCAAAACGGAAAAATATTTTGAAATGCAGTATAAAAGAAAAGATGCTCAAAATGATGTCCTTAACACCATGCAACCTAAAAAATTTGGTTCAGCGGCCCCAATAAGGAGATAAGGGACCGGCCCCTAAAACATTCTTTCTCAGATATCTCAAGAATAGTAACGAATTTCTGAACACTTGTTGAACAAAATGTCTTTATAATTGAATGACTTTTCATTTGATACCAAGAAAAAGGGGCTAGCCCCTAATATTAGGGACCTAGAGGGCTCTAAAGTCTTTTTACTATAGTTCTTTCCTGGGGGATATTTTGTAATAAATTATAGAAGCAAATATGTTTATCTTACAGTTATGAAGCCAAGCAGTATAACGATTTTCTCATATGTTACGTAATTAGGGATTTTTAGGGGTCAGAAGTCCAAAACTTTGACCACCTATATCTCAAAACGGAAAAATATTTTGAAATGCAGTATAAAAGAAAAGATGCTCATAATGATGTCCTTAACAACATGCAGCCTAAAAAAATTGGTTCAGCGGCCCCAATAAGGAGATAAGGGACCGGCCCCTAAAATATTCTTTCTGAGATATCTCAAGAATGGTAACGGATTTCTGAACACTTGTTGAACAAAATGTCTTTATAATCAAATGACCTTTCATTTGATACCATGAAAAAGGGGCTAGCCCCTAATATTAGGGACCTAGAGGGCTCTAAAGTCTTTTTCCTATAGTTCTTTACCGAGGGGTATTTCGTAATAGATTATAGAAGCAAATATGTTTACCTAACAGTTGTGTAGCCTAACATTATAATGATTTTTCTCATGTGTTACGTAATTAACGATTTTTAGGGGTCAAAAGTCCAAAAATGTGATAACCTATATCTCAAAAAGAAAAAATATTTTGAAATGCAGTATAAAATAAAGATGCTCAAAATAATGTACCTAATAACATGCAACCTTACAATTTTTGTTCAGCGGCCCCAATAAGGAGATAAGGTCCGGCCCCTAAAATATTTTTTCTCAGATATCTCAAGAACGGTGACGAATTTCTAAACACTTGTTGAACAAAACTTTTAAACTTGAAACAAAATAGTATCAGGCACTTAAAATGTTTATTCCTCTTTTCCTGTTTTAAATCATGTATAGTTGTTAAATAGCAAAATCAAGATCGAACATAAATCTCAATTTCTAAAATCAGACGGAAGACCTCCTCGTTGCTCGCAACGAGATCGTGTCTAGTTATTATTATTAAGGTCTTCCGTTTCCAACGGAAGACCTTATAGTTTTCGTACTGTTTCTTCTTATTAAGGTCTTCCGTTTTCAACGGAAGACCTTATTGTTATTGCTTTGATTCTTTTCCTCTATTATTATTAAGGTCTTCCGTTTCTAACGGAAGACCTTATTGTTATTGCTTTGATTCTTTTCCTCTATTATTATTATTATTCTTTTTTTTTTCTCCCACGTTTTCTCAAAAATGCTTCAGCCGATTTTCATGAAACTTTCAGATCTTATTCATGACAAAATTTGTAAGAAAATTACACGAGCTTTTTTTGGTCCTCACTTCCGGTACCGAAATATTAAAGATTTTACGTTTTTGCTTGTTCACGATTTTTCTCAAAAAGTATTTAAGATAGAACCTTCAAATTTTCAGAGATGGTAGAGAGTGAACGGCCGCAGTGCCCTTCGCATATCCGAACGTCCGCCGTCACTTCCGGTCGTCAACGGAAGGATATGAAAAACCTTAATTTTTCAATTTTTTGGACTTGAATTTTTTTTATGTTACTATTCGATAGAGACGGTCTCAAAACTTCTGAATATGAAATCTGTTTTAAAATCGATCCACGCATTCCCGAGATTTTGGGCTCCAAAATTCTGAAGCGAGAGTCTGCGTAGCTCAGTCGTTAGAGTGGTTGACTTGTGCCCAGGCGACCCGGGTTCAGTCCCCGAGTGCCGATTATTTTTTCTTGCTTATTTGTGTTTTGTTTAACGATTTTATCTTTATAATGATGGATTTGAATGTTTTCCGTTTTCTTTTTGTCATAAATAAAAATAATAGCGGCTTTTTTTTCAGTACAAATATAAAGCTCTCTTCTGTCAGCAGCTCGCTAAATTCGGACGCTTGTCGCGTTGCCGGCATCAAAGACATGCCGTCGAAGCACCCCTGCAATTCGACCGCATTAGAGTTCACTGTATCACTTTGCCGGCATCAAAGAAATACCACCATCTCAATGATTGTATACACACAACATTTAGCAATACACCAACGTTTTTAGTATTTAACATGGCTTTAAAAGAAGGGCTGTTTTGTATTTATTCAAACAATTAGATATGTATACATGTATACATGCGTTTATTGACAAATGTTGCGTTTATATTGAATTCCTGAACACTAAATCTCTCTCTCTCTCTCTCTCTCTCTCTCTCTCTCTCTCTCTCTCTCTCTCTCTCTCTCTCTCTCTCTCTCTAATACACAACGCTTCGTGTTCTTCTACCTTTTAAACCACAAATAATTTAAATGCATGTTCACTGATACTTTGTAAGAAAATAATTCAACTCATATAACTGGGTTTTTTTTCTCAGTTATATTGATATAGATAAAAAGAATATCAACTATCCTTTGATTTAGCATTAGTGCGTAAAAACAAAAAGTCGAAATATTATGCAACGTTTTAGACCGATTTGAACGGTATATTTTTATTTCTAAAAAAAAAATTATATATACTAGCGTTTTAAAAGATTAATACAGTTAGGCGTGTTTATTTCTGTTAATTACTGCGTGGACTCTGATGAAATAACAAGCCAGACTTCAACACATTAAGACGATATTCACACCTTGCTTGATCAACCTGTCTTATTCTCACCTTGTTGGGGATCGTGCAGGAGGCGAAGCCTCCAGAATCTTCGGTAATTACAATTTCAGATGTAGATAATAGATACTTATGAAAATTAAAAAAATGAGTTCTTTTTTTTATTCTTGAAAAAACCCCTGCAGTTTCTTCGTTATATTTGCCCGATGATTATAGGATGTACGTGCACCGGGTTATATATGTTGCAAATGCGGAAAGTTCACAAGGGAGGTAGTAACAAGTCGGGGTCTGCCTTGAAGCCCCCACTTGCCAGTGCAGGCATGAGTCCGGCAAAGGTAAACAAATGGAGGGGATGCGTCTGGTAATCGAAGCATATGTGTAGAATCCGCTTTTGAAAGCCTGCATGTGTACTAAACAAATATATAACCCCTCCCAACCGATCTACAATATGCCGAGTTTCTTAATGTTTTTATTTTGCCGTCTTTTTACAAAAGGATTTTAAAGAAGATAGGAGAGGGGATAAATTAAGATAGCGCAAACGCGCACTTGGTTTAGTCGTAAAATACAATAATATTTTTAATCTATTTTTTTATTACATCTATTAAAATATATTTTAATGCAAATTTGCAAAACCATGCACAATTTCTAACTATATTCAGTTTTTAATATATTTAACAAACCATAAGAATCGCATTGAGATTATGGCGAAAATATGGATCCCAGACCAACATTATAAGAGTTCTAAAAATGACACTATTTGGAGGTTCTGATAAGTACATACATATATACCCAATATGAATCAACATATTCAAAGTATATATATATATTAAACATAATTTAAATGATGATATGTAATATATCTGTTGTTTTAAATATATTTATTTTTTTTAAATTGTAAGTTTGTTGATATTTTGATATTCAAAATCTTATCTGTCCGTGTATAGACATTTTACACGCCTCACTTGCGCAATCCGAATCATCTTTAGTACGCTTTACTATAAATGATGTATGACGTCAGCTTGTTTACATAGTGGAAGTAACCTACGCTGTTCAGAGTTCTGCAAACTTTCATCTACGCAACTGTTTACCTAACTGTTCTAAGAATTACGAAATTTTTAGAACGTTTTCCCAGCTCAAGAAATCACTGTAAGTATCATGAATATGTGTTGCACATCGAAAATAGCTGTTTCAATGCTTTTGAGGAATTGCAGACGTTTAGGCCCCAACATGTTTAGGCCCCAAGACGGTTAGCCCCAGGTAAGATGTTAAGGCCCCAAGATGTTTAGGCACATGTTGTTTATAATAATAACTGATAGTTAAAAGAACATGGCTTTTAAGCACTTTTGAGCCAATAAATGCAATTTACTTTGATTTGTAGTAAACATACAATGGCGATCGGTTTTTAGAACGCAGTTCGCAATTGAATAGTGAACTACGTTCTAGAACGCAGTTCGCAATTCAAAATTTAGAATTCATATTTGGGGCCCGAAATTTTCAGGGGCATCTACTAGTGGTATTTCACTACCACTGTGAAAATATGGTGATGCAGCTCTCTCTAGTTTTTAAGAATCGGGCTAATATGCAATTGAATAGTGAACCGCGTTCTATCTAGAACGCAGTCCGCAATTCAAAAGTTAGAATTCATATTTGGGGCTCGAAATTTTCAGGGGCATCTACTGGTGGTATACCACTGCCATCATGAAAATTTGGTGAAGAAGTCTTCTCTACTTTTTGAAATTTTGACCTTTTCGCAATCGATTAGTGAACTGCGTTCTTGAACGCAGTTCGCAATTCAAAAACTTGTATTTGGGTATGTAGATGTATATTTTAATAAATAGATTATTACAGTCAGTTCAAGCATATCTTTTACAACATACACCATAGCATAGCATAGCATTAAAATCTCATAGCATAACATTGAAATCTCATATCATAGCATTGGAATTTCATACCATAGCATACAATCTCTTAGAATCGCATTTGTCATATCATACCATAGCATAGCATACAATATTATTTTTACTCGGTTTTAAATGTTTTTATTGAAAAAATAAATGTTTACATGATAGATTTGTGGTACACTTTATCTTCTTATTATTTTACTTCGAAATGTGTGGAACTCTTCTGTGTATGGAGGCGTTTTTGTTCAAATCTCATAGCATACCATAGCATAGCATAGCATAGCATACCATATCATTAAGCCCTTCATTTAAATTTCTTATGGCATAGCATACAAATCTCATAGCATACCATACAAATCTCATAGCATATCATTAAAATCGCATACCATAGCATAGCATTAAATTGTAAAAGATATGCGTGAAATGACTGTAACATTATTCTCTGGTATTTCTTTGGCAGGCAAAACAAAAACACATCGAGATCATTTATATTCTTTTATTATCAATGAAAAACAAAATCATTGAATAAACAAGCAATCATTTTAAGCATATCATGTTAAGTATACTGTAGACGTGGGAAACATTACGGTGTTTTTAATTTCACTATGTTCACGGTCAGACAATTTTCCGTGAACATTTAGCCACCGTGAATATATTCAGCTGTGCATTCACCATCTCCGTGTAGGCCGCCATTACAGATAATAAGCTTAAGCCCGGCCTAAGTAACTACTTGTTTATCGTAATCATAGTATATTTAAAATTCGTTAAAAATAGCAAGAATGAGTATTACATTAATTTAATACAATTAATATCGTAATTAAACAATTTTTATAACGGAATATTCGTTTCATCTTTATCTCTGCGGCCCTATCGAAGCCATTGTGAACACGGGTACTAATTTTCACTTATTATCTCGGACATCTCCCTAGGGCAAAAGCCCCTGTACAACCATGAAGTTGTTTGCGATCGGCATCCATCTTGAACAGCTCATTTTAGGATTGATTGGTTATAACGGTGTACTTCTTTCTAACAGATTTCACACACGTTTCCCCCATAATTTTCGTGCCCAAAATATCAAATGCGCATTTTACACCAGTGCTTATTACATTCGACACAAACATGTTTTATTATTCTCATAGCACTTTACCTAAATAAGGCTTTGATTTTACGTTTTACAAAAGAAAATAACAAAATTACATGATGCAGGTTCATCACTCATCAGATTATTTATAATCAGGATTTACTTTTCTAGGATAAGAAATCGATTATCAGTGAAATTAAAAACACTGTGAAAGGTACTTATACAGGAAATCGTGAAATTTTAGACACATGAAATTAAAGACGTTTACAGTATATATATATATGCAGTAAAAATACACATTAACCACCTTATAAACCACCTTGTAAATGAAGTTTTAAATAATAAAATGTAAATTATAATTAACTTAGACAAATGTATGCTGGTGCCTAAACCATTATTCATTTAAAAAATAAAATGAAAATTATAATTAAGTTAGAAAAATGTAGGCTGGTGCCTAAACATCTTGGGGCCTAAGCGTCTTATCAATGAAGGGCCTAAACATCTTGGGGCTACCCTTTTGAGCTGCTAGCGGCAGAAGTACGATGTACTTCTGCTGCAGAAGGTTGTTGAACTTAGCTGCATTTTAATTGCAATAAATTGTGAAACTGTAGAGAACGGGTTTTTTTTGTTAATTATCTATATTTTTTTCTAAAAAATTTATACAATATTCCTTCAAAATGGTAAGGAAGCTGGTGATGCATGTTAATCAAATGCTGGACAACTCCCCCCTTAATGTCCTTCTGATCATTTACAGCTTCGCTCTCATATAGAGTATCCCAAATTATTGCTTCCATCATTTTAAGCTCACCGAGACGAAGTCATGGGGAGCTTATGCTATACCCTCGGTGTCGGCGTCAGGACCTGGTTAAAGTTTTTGTTGCAGGTCCTGTATCTAAGTTATTACTTGTCCTATCTTCACCAAACTTGCATGGATGATGCATCTGGACTTATGGACTTGAAAGACTTGGATGCTGAATCTGGGTCCTAAATTTCAGATATATTTTAATCGAATTAAACAACGGGTTATATACACATCATGGCATTAATACAACTTGAAAACATGTTGATTACCGAATATCAGAACATGATTAACGATGCTATTTTATATGAATTATGGTTATAATCTAGGGAAAGCATGAGATGTTTTATTCATAGTGTTTAGTAAGGACCTGTACCGGGAGTGAAAAAGTTGCCGATTTATATGAAAGTTTTCATGCCATAAAATCAGGTATTGTTGTCTTGAATATTGCGTACCAAAGAAATCAAATAAAACGCAGCTCATTGAACCTTTATAAGCAATAACCACAAGCAAAAACGTATATATACTAGCGGGATAGGAATCTTTAATTCTATATTCGCCATTTTTACTTCCCATGCTAGCATGCGAGCCTTGACAAGTTTATAGAACTATGTTCAATCCCAGTAACATATAATGGTTTTTAAAGTGATCTGGTTCGACCATCGTTGGGGAGGCACTGTACCCGAGAACTTGTGTCTCAACTGGTTAAAAGCACCGAATGTTTTACCAAAGATCACACATATTTTCTTTTAAAGTTTATATTTTCAAGCACTGCGATTGGATCAGCTACTCGCAGCTGCAGCTAATCATAAAATGAAGCTTGTCACCAAGTTTTCGTAACGAAATCTGCCAAGGGTTTATGGGGAGCAAAGTGGACCGAAAACCCTTGGCTAGCGAAGATGTTCTATTTTGGGTTGTGTATTGAAAGCTGAAGCTGTTGAGGGGGCACTTCAAAACAGATAATCTGGACATTTTTCATATTAGAATAGCGGATAATGTTGTTTGCATGAGCACAGAGGTCTATATGATTATTGAAATATTAAGTGACAGGTGGTGGAAGCAAAAACTTGGGACAGAGTATAGTATATGATGATTCCATTTCACTTATAATTATAATCACAATATCGTAATGGCTGCAATGCCTTTGTCTGATTGCTAATTGATAATTAAATTGGTTATACTCATAGCAATTGAAAGTAATAAGTTAGATGTTCTATTTAGATTTCATATGTTTCCTAAATTAATTCATTGGTTTTTTTTCAAGAACATTTTATACATGTATTTGTTAATAATAAATAATTCAGGAATTTTCAACAAAATGAAAAAATCCGATATATTAACCACTTAAAAAAAAAATTCTCAAGGAGCACCAATGGAACAGACTGTAAGGAATTAAGAATGCTGCAAAAAGAACATGTGAGGAGTTAAAATAATATGTTTTGATTTTTTCCCACTTTATAACAAGTAAATTTTAGTCAATGATTAATGACCTACTAGTGATAGTCAAGGACTTGATTACTTGTTGACATCCCTATTCAAAATATTTTTAATTATTAAGAACTGCAATTCTACCATTTGGAATATTATTTATCGAATAAGGAATCATTCTTCGAGTATTATGAGGCGATAATTTTGGTTGGGGCGTGGTCAAATCCAATAAAGCCTGAATGGCTGTATGATAGATTTGACCTCACTTCGACCGGAATCATCACCTCATAATATTCAAATAAAGAGTCTTTATTACTTATACATGTATTTATATTGTTTCCAATTTCTACACTTTAAAACAACATAAATTAAAGTCACTATTTCTTTATGTAGCACCTGTTATGTATTACAATGCAGCCATATGTTTCTTGATTATGCTATAAGACCTGCCCATTTTGTGTCACTCATCATTTATGAAATGATTATGTTTTATGCTTCAAAATTGATTCGTAAGGCATAAAAAAGTTGTTTGTTATCACTTTCCTGACCGACCCTAACTTTTTTACGCCGACTCAAAACTTTTATTACGGGTAAAAGAATTTTGATGGAAAATCGTTTATTTGCATTTTTATCCAATTTGGAAGAAAATTACTCAAAATTTTGGTCACAAAAACGCTTGTAGCAATTACTCTTTTCAAATCAGTGTAACTCAAATGTTTTGTTTCAAAATGGGTGTATATTTCCTTGTGTTGTAGATACATGTATTAATAATACTCTCATCACTGGCAGAGGAAGTATTTGTCTGATATATTATATCATTTTTGTGTTTTCTTTAGACCAGCTTAATAGTCAGGAAAGATATTAAAAGTATTTCTCATTTTTTACCATTCAGCAGTGTCAGTATCTAACTTGCATGTATGGATAATGCAATATTAAAGGAAAAAAAATATTTGAAAAATTTTTTTCAGCATGAAAGCGGAAACAAACAATTATTTTTTTTTTAGGCCAAATGATATCACAGACAAATACAGTAGAAAATATAAATGTTATGTATTAAAGCATTTACTTTTAGTTTTTGACACAACTACCACTGAAACAGCACTGGCTTAAATATTTTATTGACTTTATAAAGCTACTTTGATTAGAGTTACATGTAGCTGCTTTTATTAGACTTATGGGTAATGTTACTCAGGTGAGCAATGTGACCCATTGGCCTCTTGTTGAATACAGGATAGAAGTGTATATATAAGTTAGTTCTTTATACAAAGTACAAACATGTGTTTAAGATGGTAGTGTGTATTTTCATTAGATTCAGACAATCTTTGAATTTTAGGGCATATACTGAAAGAATTTGTAATTGAAGAGTTTTTGTTTGTCATTTAATCATGAAACTTGAAAACTTTAGTGATTTATAAATTTTTTTAAGTGGACATGTATTTCTAAATAGTACGGATTTCATTTTGTTTAATTAATAAACAGCATTGTTTGTTAACGGGAAAGAATTTTAGAAAAAGAAAATGTTCTATTGTATAATGTATGAAATGTGTTTTTTAAAATTGGAGTAGAATTCTCATGGTCTAAGTTTAGAATTTTTGTTCTTTTTTTTAGGACACCTTAATCACTCAAGTGACTTATTGCCATCTGTTTTTGTTTGTCATGTTGTTCGTCAGTTCCAAACTTTTAAAACATTTCTAACTTCTTCTCTGGAACCACTGAACCAATTTCAACCAAATTTGGCATATAGTATCTATGGCTGAAGGGTAGTAAAACTTGTGAAATTCATGGCCCCTGAAACCCCCCCACCCCACCCCTGGGCCTGAGGGGTGGGACTAAAACCATCAAAATTTATGCAATCATTAAAAAATGTTCTTCTTTACGCCTGGATCTCAAGCAGTCGAACTGCTGGCATGATTGTTATAAACATTGAGCTCTCTACCAAAATTGTGAAATTCATAGCCCCCGTGTCAGGAGTTCTTGCTCTAGGGTTGGGCTCTAATGATTATATAGTGAAAATACATTAATTCTTTTAAAATCTCCTCTCCTGCTCCTGGTATTTAGACATTGAACTTAGTAATGGCACATAGTTATGATGAAGAAGAATGATTCCTAAAAAAAAAATGAATTTTATGGCCCCTGGGTCAGGGGTTCTTGTGTTAGGGCAGGGTTCTACTAATTACCTAGTGAAAAAACAGTAATTTTTTTAAAGTCTTCTCTGCTCCTGGATATTAAGCCCATGAACTAAGTACATAGTTATCATGAGGAAGAGTGCCTCTTTCAAAATAATGAATTTCATGGCCTTTGGATCAGAGGTTGTAGTGTTAGGGCACGGCTCTTATGATAATATAGTGTAGGGTGGTGTAATTTGGACCGATTATTATTAAGGTGTTCAGCTAACCAGTCTTCTAGCAATTGTCAAGTTGGCAATTATCCAGATTTTTTTTCTGCACTGCCATATAAATGCACATAAGAAATAAGTTTCTTAAAGTATTAAAAGGTTTTTTTTTTTCATTTATTCAACTAAATTGTACACTAAAACCAAATGGTGCCTTCCTGGTTTTTGACAAATCATTGCAAATATATAACATTTAACATTGCTTAATCAAGATATGGTGGTAAAAATACGATAAGGTATAAAAATTCACCAAATATGATATTAACTAGGTTTTCCCTAACATTTTATTTGGAGACCGTACCCGATAAAAATTAAATTTATGTAAATTTAATTTTTGTTGGACTCGGTCTCCAAATTAAATGTAAGTGATAAAATTGTCATTTTATTGCAATAAGTAAACATGATATTGCACCTGATTTGGTGGAGCATTACACAAACGGCAGATCGACGGATGTGGTGTTGGTTTGTTTGCAAACAACCATACCATAGGTAATCTTGTTTCAAATGGGAAATGAAATTGATAAAAGTAAATTTTATTATATTTAGGGGTTTGCTGTTAATCAGTTGTATCCTCGCATTCAAATAATTTTTTGATAGACGTTTGACTAGATTTTATACAAGACGGTATGGATGAAAACATCCAGACTTGCTATCAATGACCAAAATTTTCTTAATCAGTAAACAGGTTAAAAGTCTTTTGAACAGGTCTATGTCCAAGTAACTTTAAGTCCTACTTAAACACACTTAATATGTTAAATTGATCTTGAGATGTACACTAACTAGACATAATAATATGATGCGAGAGTTGCCATACTTATAAATCACGTTCGTCGAGGTGAGCTTCATAATCTTTGATTACCTGTGTTTAAAATATGAAGTTTTTTTTGCAGATCGATTGTACATATATCAGAATGTTCATAGTGCTTGGGTTTTGAAAGCTCAAGTGAGCTTTATTGATCACTTTTTGTCCAGCGTCCGTCTGTCTGTAAACTTTTACATTTTTGACTTTTTCGCCAGAAGCACTGGGCCAATTTTAATCAAATTTAGCACAAAGCGTCCTTAGGTAAGGGGATTCAAGTTTATTAAAATGAAGAGCCACGCCCTCTTTCAAGGGAAGATACTAAAAAATAATAGAAAATTTGTTGGTATTTTTCAAAAATCTCAAAAACCATTTGACCAGAAAAGCTGCAACTTGTGTGAAAGCATCCTCAGGTAGTGTAGATTCAAGTTGTTCAAATCATGATCCCCGAAGGTAGGGTGGGGCCACAATTGGGGGGGGGGGGATTATTACATAAGAAGATATAGATTAAATCTTTAAAAATCTTCTCTGAAACTGATCAGCCAGGAAAGCTGAAACTTGTGTGGAAGCATCCTTAGGTAGTGTAGATTCATGTTTGTTCAAATCATGATCCCCAGGTGTTGAGTGGGGCCACAATGGAGGGTTGAATTTTACATAGGAACATATAGAGTAAATCTCTAAAAACCTTCTTCTCAGAAACTGATTGGCCAGAAAAACTATTACTTGTGACGAAGCATCTCAGGTAGTGTAGATTCAAGTTTGTTCAAATCATGATCCCCATGATGGGGGGATTCCAATTTTTCAAAGGAAAACATTTAAATTATTCATAAAAACTCAAATGTTCTCAAGTTAAGAAGTTCTTATTTTTATCAGAGATGAGCATAGTTCTTGTACTTTGAATTTTTTTGTAATTTATTAGAAAAATACAACAAGATTTTTATTTTGCACATCAATTGTACATCTATTGGAAATGTACGGAATCCCGTTCAGACGGTTCAGGTCATACTAGTATCTTAAAATGGCTGAGGATGCATGCCAAACCTAACTACACTTAAGGGATAAATCCATTGCACTATAAAGCTTCAAAAAGGATTTCATCAGCCCTGTAATTATAATGCACATCAATGTACAAAAGCCACACTGCTGTTACTCAGGTGACCAATTAAGCCCATGGGACTCTTGTTGAACTTGAGCCTAGTAACAATACATTTGGAAAGAAAATTACGTCGTCTTAAAATTACTTTCAGTCCAAGTTAAGGGTTTAAGGGAACATATACTCCTTCAGAATAATGAATCTTGAATTTAATCACCACTGTTTTGGTTTTTTTCTTGTCATTTTGTAGATGCCGAAACGTAAAACATTTGATGGCAGGAAGCAGAGGGAGAAACAAAAAATGAGAATGAGGGAGAAGAGACAGCAGTCTCGGTATCCAGACACTCCTCCCAATGAGCTGGTTGTAGAGTCCAGTGTTTCTGTTGAACCAGTGGATGGAGCAATCTCTGCTCCCCCCAGTAATTTTCTGGGGCAGGTTTCCATGGGGTTTCCTAATAGTAAAAAACCCCTGGCCAGAGTGCAGGCCTCTCTTCGCGAGAGAATGCACTCACCTGCCTCGAGGTTGCCATCTCCTCGAGGAAGTCGTCTGTTTGTCCGTGAACAGGACAAGGCACCGTCCCCTGACTCCCCAGCGTGGGTTTGTGCTCCACCGAGGGCACCTGGACTGGACACCGTGCACGTGTCTGGTCCAGCAGGTCAGGCGCAGCTGGATACCTCCAGGGAGGAAGAGACCAGCAGTATTCTAAAAGATGAGGAAACCTTAACGAGAAACAAAACGGATACTGAACGAAAAACAAAACGTATTCTGAACGAACACAAGATACTAGAAACTATATATGAGAACCAGAACAATGATATATCAGAGGAAATATATGATGAGATATCAAAGAATATATATGATGAGATATCAGAAAGTATTATAGAAAACCAGTGCATTAAGATATCAGAGAATATGTATGACAGCCATAATGAGATATCAAAGAATCTTAATGAGAATGAAGAGAGTGAGGTTACAGAGAATATGAATGAAAAACGTGTAACTGCCATACATGTGAATCTGTATGAGAATCAACAGACAAGGACAATGAAGGATATAAATGGCAAAATAGAAAATGAGAATGATCTTGAAGTAAATAAAAATGCTGGAAGAGGGAGAAAGAGGCAAAGGAATGTTATTGCATCACAAAGGAATAACATGCTAGGAAATCTCAATGACAATGAATTTGCTTGTGGAAAAAATTTGATAGTTAAGGCTAATTTTCCAAGTAATGAAAACTTTAATTTTGTCTCAAAAAAAGTAATTCAAGGGACTTTTCATCAGGGAGACATAATGTTTGGAGAAAATGCTGGTACTCAGTGTGTTGCAAATTGTCTGGCAAGTATTTCTTATCACAAAATGAAAAACACAGTGTATTGGAGATCAGAAGACATGGACCAGATACTTATTACAGGCAATGAACTGTACACATTTCTGCAAAGAAGTTCATCTATAAATAATACATACTTGTTGGTAGAGGAATTACCACAACTTTTTGAATGTTTTGATATGTCATATGTTTTCAAAGCAGATGAGCCACTGACCAGTGTGATTTTGCCAAGTGATGAATTGAATTATGCAGATTTTCATGCCTTGCCACTGAATGAAGCATTAGAAATATCTCTTGGAGAGACAGATGGTTGTTTTGTTTGTTATGGAGGAAACTCTTTTTTAATTGGCAAATTTGAACATGGTTTTTTTCTGTTTGATTCTCACTCAAGGTCTGTTAATGGAATGGTGAATGAAAATGGGAAAAGCACAAGAATTCTTCTAGCTGATCTGGGACAGGTGTATATGCATGTTCATTCTTTAGCTATTTCAATGGGATACTCGTCGAACGTGATTTGTAATTTAACTGGGGTGTATTGCAAAACTGCTGTTATGACAGACACAGATAGTAATTTTGAATCACTTGTTAGGACTGTTGATGCAGAGAGAGAGTCAAAAGGGAACAATAAAATGTTGAAGAATGATGATTTTATGATTTTATCTCATGAAATCGAACGGTTTATGTTTTTGCCTCTAAATGAAGATGTCAAAAGGAATCTGTGTGAACAACTGAATGTTCCTTTAATGTGCATTGAAAATGAACATATCTCTCAAGTTGTAGAAAAAGAATTAACTTCACCTGCAACAGAAAAAGAAATTATTGGAGATGGTAATTGTTTCTTCAGAGCAGTTTCCTATAGTGTATCAAACTCAGAAGATTTTCATAGTTCCATTCGAAGTGCTGTTTGCGGACACATGATGACAAATCAAGAGTTATTCAAAACATTTTTACGTAATGGAGAGGGGTCTATTGAGAGTCATCTTTCTGCTTCGTTGATGAGACAAGAAGGGACATGGGCAACTGAGGTAGAAATTTTGGCTATGGCACACTTTTTGAGAGTTGATATTTTTACATATTCTGGAGGTCAATGGCTGAAGTTCTCGGGGGACATGGTTACCAAGTGTCTGAACAAAAGACGTGGAGCAATTTATTTGCATCATTTACATCAAAACCATTACAATGTTGTGATTTCTATGCATGTCAACTTGGAAAGAAATGAAACAGTACTTATGCATGAGAAAATTGAAGAACATTTTATGCAAAGGAGGAATATCAGGAAATCTTCATCAAGATTAACCTCTTATGAAAAGAAGAAAAACATAAAGAGAGAGAAATATAATCAGAACCCAGTACTACGAAACAGAAAATTAGCTGCAGCGGCTCTTAAATATAGAGAAGACAAGTATTACCAATCATTTGTGAAGGAAAGATACAAGGAAAAATATAGATCTGATACCAAATGCAGAGAAAGAAGTAAGAAGTTGTATGACAAAAATCGAGATGTTAAGAGAGAGATAAGCACAGAGAAATACAGAAGAAACACTTCGCATAGAGAAGATGTAAAACTGAGAAGCAAAGAGAAGTACAGAACAGATCCTGTACACAAAGAGGAGATGAAGAAAAGAAGTACAGTGAAATATCAAACTAATGCAAAGCATAGAGAAGAGATGAAAAAGCGAAGTATAATTAAATACCAATCAGATGAAAAACACAGAGAAGAGATGAAAAAGAGAAGTATAATTAAATACCAATCAGATGAAAAACACAGAGAAAATGTTAAGATTAGGAGTAAGCAGATCTACAATAGTGATGAAGCTCACAAAAAGCGTGTAAATTCTGCAAGTATTCGGAGATACAATACTGATGAATCATACAGGAAAAGAAATCTTAGGAAAAGGTCAATGAAGTATGAAACAGATGATGGCTTCAGAACAAGAGCTAAAGTCTATAGTAAAGAAATGTATGCATCAAGTTCTAATGTCAGATTAAAGAAAAAAGATGCATTAATACAGCAAAGAAGAGCAAAAAGACAAAAACTAGATAACGAAGAGGAAGTAGCAGCCTTGTTTAGGTGTAAAGTAAAGGAAGGCATTAATTACATATGTTGTTGTTGTAATCGGCTCTTGTTTGAAAATCAAGTCCAAAGATGCAATCCCCCATCTTATGAAAAGAACACAGAAGGAGCATCAGCAGCCGAAGTCTGCATACAGACAAAATATTTGCATCAGTGTTCAGAATTTTGCCTTCCGAACTGTACAAGATCATCATTGTGGATTTGCTTTACCTGTCATAGGAAGATTCTAAAAGGAAAAATTCCAGCAGAGGCGACCGTGAACAATTTGATTCTGGAAGATATTCCGAAGGAACTTTCCGACTTGAATAGCCTCGAAAGACACCTAATTGCATTACAAATACCTTTTATGAAGGTAATGGGGCTTCCTCATGGTGGTCAGAAGAATGTTCATGGACCGGTTGTTTGTGTGCCATCAGACATGAAAAAGGTAGCAAATCTACCGCTGAAGGAAGATGAAAATTTGTTGTTGCGTGTAAAATTGAAAAGGAAATTAAATTACAAAGGACATTTTGAATATCAGTTTGTAGACCCAAAGCACGTTTTTGCTGCCTTAGATTACTTGAAACAGAATAACAAATGGTATGCAAGTGTTACAATAGACAAGAATTGGAAAGAAAATGATTTTGGTGAAGAAGTTACAGAAGTAACTGATGAAGTACAATTAGATGATGTAGAACACCAAGAATTAGCTACTGACACCTGTTTACAGCCACTGGATATTGCACAGGAAGTTTTAGATCATTTCTTTGATGACATATACAGTATTGCACCTGGAGAAGGTAAGAATCCTGTTCGCATGTTGCAAGAACCAGGAAATGAAGCTAAATCCTTTCCATACCTTTTTCCTAGCGGAAAGTTCTCATGGAATGACGATAGGCCGGAAAGGATAACGTTATCTAGATATTTCAACAACCGGTTAATGAATGCAGATAACCGATTTGCTAAAGATACAAGTTACATTTTTTTCAGCCAGTATTTGTCAGAACTGAATCAAGTAATAGAGAAAACTCAAATCTCAATTCGAAAATCTGTCACAAAGATTGGGAGTGATAAATTAGTTACACCAGACATGTTACAAGATCCGGAGACCCTTTCAAAGCTGTTGAGAAATGACGAGGCATTACGCTTTATGCAGCCTATTCGTGGAACACCGGCATATTGGTCTGCAGCCCAAAAAGATCTCTTTGCAATGCTGCGGCAGTTGGGAATACCTACATGGTTTTGTTCGTTCTCTGCTGCTGAACATAGATGGAATGATTCTATTAGAACAATATTACAACAACAGAATGATCACAGAGATCCAGATTTGTTAGATTGGTCTGAAAAAAACGAAGTACTAAAGAGTAATCCAGTTACTGTTGCAAGGATGTTTGAACAGAGATTCCACGTGTTTCAGAAAGATGTCATTTTATCGCCATCGGAACCAATTGGAAAAGTTATAGACTTTTTTCAGAGAGTTGAGTTTCAACAAAGAGGATCGCCTCACATGCACTGCTTATATTGGGTTGAAAACTCTCCTAAAATTGATCAAGATGGCGAGGAAGCAGTGTGTAATTTCGTCGATAAATATGTATCTTGCGCAGTTCCTTTGGAGGAGGAAGATGCTGAGCTAAGAAGCATTGTGCTGGCTGTTCAACAACACAGTAAAAAACACTCCAAGTCATGCAGAAAGAAGGGCTCAGAGTGCAGGTTTAATTTTCCTAGACCGCCTTCTGTACGCACATTCATCACTTCACCTGAAACTGATGAAATAGATCAAAATATTGAAACAGAAACAAAAAATGAGACAGAGAAAAGGGTTGCTAAAGATATGCTAATGCGTGTCTGGGATGAAATGCAACTAGACAGCAATTCATCAAGCACAGTGGGCGAAATCTTCAATGCATTGGGATTGACGCAAGAACAATATGAAACAGCATATAACATTATTACAAAAAAGAAGGCAATTGTTCTGCAAAGAGAACCGTGTGAGCTCTGGACCAACCAGTACAACCCATGTCTATTAAGGTGCTGGGATGCAAACATGGACATTCAATTTGTTTTAGATCCATTTAGCTGCATTGTTTATATCATTTCTTATATCTCAAAATCTGAAAGAGAAATGGGGATGTTGCTGAAACAAACAAAGATAGAGGCCGAGGAAGGGAACTGTGAAGCACGCCAAACATTGAAGAAAATTGGGTCTGCCTACTTAAAACATCGGGAAGTGAGTGCACAAGAAGCTGTTTATCGTGTCTGTAATTTGAAAATGAAAGAGTGTTCGAGGAAGGTTGTTTTTATACCAGTGGGAGAAAACCCAACCCGTTTAACCAAACCACTTTCTCAGATAAAACGAGCCACACATAAGGAGAGAGAAGAAGCCAATGACGATGGAAATGAGGAAGAGGATTTATGGATGACAAATATTGTTGAAAGGTATGAAAATCGACCAAACAAGATAATGTTTCACGACATGTGTTTGGCTCAATTCTGTTCAGAATACCGCGTTCTTGCAAAGTCTCAGGTTCCAAAGACTCCAAATGAAAATGTATTTGAATTGCAAAATTCAAAGGGATTTGTACAAAAGAGAACCAGAACAAAACCAGCTGTAATTAGATACCCACGGTTTAGTGTTGACAAAATGTCTGAAAAATATTATCAGTGTCTCCTACAGCTCTTCCTGCCGCACGAGACAACAACTCAATTAAAACCAACAGGTTTTGATCTCTATCAGACATTTTATGAGAATGGCCATGTTAAAGTGAGAAATGATAAGACATTACAAGCAGTCAAGATATTGGTCGATACAAATCATGCAAAATTTGCAGAAAATGAAGAAATGATAGCGGACGCACAAGAAACATTTGAGACTATCGGAGAACCGCAGGATGCATGGGCAAGTTTATGTCCAGAAACTGAATTGATACGAAAGGAATGTATTGAAGAAAGAAGTACACTGAATGTGTTGGATGATCATGTCGATGAAATACCGGAGATGGAGACCGAGGCAAACTCAGCTGATGTCATGTTCAAAGTCCAACAAAATAACCAATCCAGAGAAGAAGCCTTGCAGATAATCCAAAACCTAAATGAGACACAGAGAAACATCTTTTATTATATAAGAGACTGGTGTATAGAAAAATCAACAGGACAAAACCCAGACCCCTTTCACATATTTATAACAGGTGGTGCAGGTACAGGAAAAAGTCATGTTATTAAGGCAATTCATTATGAATCCTCACGTTTGCTTGCAAAAAACTTGTCGACGCCAGATAGTTTATCAGTTCTGTTGTCTGCTTTCACAGGAACAGCTGCATTCAACATTGGTGGAAATACAATTCATCACCTTTTTGCATTGCCAAAGTATATGCGTCTACCTTATGAACCATTAAAAGAACAGATTCTCAGTGAAATAAGAGTACAACTTCGAGATCTGAGTGTTCTGGTAATTGATGAAGTGTCTATGGTTTACAAGAGACTGCTGTATTATATCCACGAAAGACTTGTGCAAATAAAAAAAAGCAAAAAGCCGTTTGGAGGAGTCAGTGTCATTGCGGTAGGCGACTTTTACCAGCTCCCTCCAGTGAAACAACGTAAAGATGAAAGACTCTACAAAAGCAACATTTCATATCCAGTTGATCACTGGCAAGAATTATTCAAAGTTGTCGAGTTAACAGAAATCATGAGACAAAAACAGGATGTACCATTTGCAGAAATTCTTAATTCTCTCCGTACACGAGAATTGCGGGAACCTCTTAAAACTGACACCTTGTCCATGCTTCATGAATGTGTTAGAGAGGGACCAGAGGACGTGTTGCATGTATATGCTACGAACGACGAAGTAAATAATTTCAATCTTAAAATGCTGCGTAAAAGTTGCAAGGAATTTGTTGAGATTGATGCTCGGGATTTCGAAAAAGACACAGCAACAGGGAAACTAACACTGAGAAGAAAGCCTATATCTAGATCAAAAACGGACGGTCTGTCCAGTTCCCTTTTGATTGCGGTAAATGCACGGGTAATGCTTACTCGAAATTGTAATGTAGAGGACGGACTTGTAAACGGTGTCATGGGAAACATTTCAAATTTCATTTTGAAAGACGGAAATGTAGATCATGTTCTTGCAGTTGGGGTGATATTCGATAACAAGAATGTTGGAAAACATACTGGAAGAAAAACATCACAGGGAAATGTTGTTTTAATCGAGAGGGTGCAAGAGGAAGTGGTGGAAAAAAAATCAAAATCATATGTCAGACATCAGTTTCCTCTACGATTATCATGGGCGTGTACAGCTCACAAGGTCCAAGGAATGACTGTTGACAAAGTCGTTGTCAATTTAGACCGAACATTTTCTGCAGGTCAAGGATATGTTGCGCTAACAAGAGTGAGATCCAAAGACGGATTATTCATCGAAACCGATGATGTCAAAACATTAGAGAAAAAGGTATACGCTGATGCTGAAGTAAAAAATGCCCTTTTTGATATGACGAAGTTGAAGTTTTCAAATATCTTTGAGAGGTCATCGCTGTGTACCAGAATTATACTTCACAACATTCAGAGTCTTAAAGCACACTTTTTAAATCTGCAGCTCGATTTGCGTTTTACAGAAGCAGATATAATCTGTTTGACAGAGACTTGGTTGAGACCAAATGAAAATCTCTTCAACTTTTCCTTAGATGGATTTTCTTTCCACTCTCAAGCTAGAGGAAATGCATACGATGATCAGTCTACAGATATGCAAAACAAAAGTGTTGGAAAGGGTGGCGGTGTTGCTGTGTATATCAAAAGCAATGGACATGATAATAAAGCTAATCCTCTTCCTGTGAAGAATATTGAAGGTATTGCTGTTCATTTACAAAATATTGAAACAGTAATTCTTACTTTATATCGCCCGAGCACTACCACTGTATGCACGTTTCTACAGCACCTTCAAAAGTTAATTGAACATTATAGGAATAAAAACTGGAACATTGTTTGCGTTGGGGACTTCAATGAGGATGCACACAAAAAAGGACCAATACAATCCTTCATGACAAAAGAGGGGTTTAGGCAGCTTGTTGCTTTCAATACAACAGAAGGAGCAACAATTCTTGACCACGTGTATGTGTCTGGATCTTTGCAAGTGGAAGTTAACAAAATGTCCACGTACTTTAGTTATCATGAAGCTATTGTTGTCACAGTTTATCAAAATGATCATAATGCTTGACATTTTCTATTCTTGTTGCTGGTCAGGAAATATAACGCCAAATATTATACATCATCGCAAACCACGGTTTTGAGTCCACAAGTTTTCTCAAGTGATGATAGAGATAATCGATGTGAATCACATGTAGGTCACCAACGATGAATATTATAGTGTTTCATAAATTTTGTAAATTTTGTAAATAATGCATTGACCAATTTATTTGATGTAAGTATTCTCTTGGCTTTAAAAAAAGTGCGTACAACTTGATAATTTCATCGCGTTTGAGTAATACGACGAGGCAAGTTGTACATCCACACAGGTGAAGCCTCTACAGCAAATTACTTTAAACTGTTTCGAGGTCTTCGCCTTACATAAGGGTTGTAGGAACAGCAGTAATGAAAGAGAAATATGGCGGACACTGCCTATTTACGAGCGGTGTTCAGCTTTAATTTGAAAAATCGGATCTAAGTTGTTGCTCTTGCAATTCAAACGGAAGACCTACTCGTTGCTCGCAACGAGATCGCGTCTAGTTATTATTCTTTTTTTTTTCTCCCACGTTTTCTCAAAAGTGCTTCGGCCGATTTTGATGAAACTTTCAGATCTTATTCATGACAAAATTTGTAAGAAAATTACACGAGATTTTTTTGGTTGTCACTTCCGGTACCGAGTTATTTAAGATTTTATGTTTTTGCTTGTTCACAATTTTTCTAAAAAAGTATTCAAGATAGGACTGTCAAATTTTCAGAGAAGGTAGAGAGTGAACGGCCGCAGTGCCCTTCGCATATCCGAACGTCTGTCGTCACTTCCGGTCGTCACCGGAAGGAAATGAAAAACCTTAATTTTTCAAATTTTTAAACTTGAATTTTATTTATGTTTTTATTCGATAGAGACGTCTAAAACACTTCAGAATATGAAATTTGTTTTAAAATCGATCAAAGCATTCCTGAGATTTTGAGCTCAAAAGTTCTGAAGCGAGAGTCCGCGTAGCTCAGTCGTTAGAGTGTTGGACTTGTGCCCAGGCGACCCGGGTTCGGTCCTCGAGTGCCGATTATTTTTCTTTCCTAATTTTTTTTTCTTTAACGATTTTATCTTTAAAATGGTGGTTTTTATTGTTTTCCGTTTTATTTTTATCATAAATAAAAATAATAACAGCTTTTTAGTACAAATATAGTTCTCGTTTCTGTCAGCAGTTTGCTTAATTCAGACGCTCGTCGCATCGCCGGCATCAAAGACATGCCGCCAAAGTGCCCCTGCAGTACGACCGCATTAGAGTTCACTGAGTCGCTTTGCCGGCATCAAAGAAATGCCGTCATCTCCATGATTGTATACACACAACATTTAGCAATGCACCAACGATATTCTACATGGCTTTAAAAGGAGGACATATTAGTATTTATTCACATAATTATATAGATACACGCATGCATGTATACATGCGTTTATTGACATATGTTGCTTATATGAATTTGATTTCCTGAACACTATAAAACACTATGAAATCTCTCTCTCTCTCTCTCTCTCTCTCTCTCTCTCTCTCTCTCTCTCTCTCTCTCTCTCTGACAACCGGGTGACTGCGATACGGTGTGAAAACTGACCACTCTTGTATCTGTGTTTGGGCCTATGTATTAACAGATGTAAACACCGATCGTTGAAATACACTGTTAAAACAAAGAGTATGATTATTCACTTTTGATTTATAAAAATCATTACGGCAGGGTGGATTGGGATTATAATCATTTACAATCAGTCTTATAAAGTTTATATTTATTTACAAAAGTCTACATGTACATGTTCGCCCAAAAGCGGGATTAGTGATTAAGCAGCGGGGTCAATAATTCATAAATTTCCTGCTATTAACTGATTGCTTATAACACTGAGTGTTTAGACTTAACACTGGGGTATCATCACACAGTGTTAGTCGGCAAAGATAAACTTGAGACAAAAAGAAAAATAATCGATGTATCAAAGAAGCAGATAAAAAAAATTAACAATTTCTTTACCATATCGATTTTTGATAAACTCATCTCTCTCTCTCTCTCTCTCTCTCTCTCTCTCTCTCTCTCTCTCTCTCTCTCTCTCTCTCTCTCTCTCTCTCTCTCTCTCTCTCTCTCTCATTATAGCTAGATAAACAATGAATGTGCATATCCGTATAAATTAGCCTAGCGAAAATTTTTATCTGGGTATAATATATGTATTAATTTTTTAAATCGGAATTTGAATTAATTATTCTCCCCTGGAAATAAACCCGTTTTGAGACACCTGCAAAGGCTGTGTGTTCTAATCTCGCTGGAGCCAAGATTTCTTCTTTCTCTCTATTTCTTCTCTCCTTTTTATTTAATTTTCTAGCTAAAATATTCAACATAAAAGGGTTGCTGGATTGTAGTACAAGTTGAAAAACACTCTTCAATTAAGATTTAGACGAAAACAGTCATTTATTATTAGGGTCTTCCGTCTTCAGCGGACGACCCTTCTATTCTTATTGTTATTAGGGTCTTCCGTTTACAAAGGAAGACCCTCTTTTTTTCTAAGGGTTCTTTTTATTACAGGTTATTAGACCTGTTCTAAGGTCAAAAGACCTCTTATTGATATGAAATAAAATGTGGCTGGTCCTTAAAACTAGGGATCCAATGGGGTGTATAATCCTTCATCCATCGCTCTTTTAGATCACATGTGCATTTCCTGTAAGTTTTGTTGATGAAGATAAAAGACAAGCTCATTTCCTCTTCTAAAAAGCGGACGGAAGACCTCCTCGTTGCTCGCAACGAGATCGTGTCTAGTTATTATTATTTTTTTTTCCAAATTTTGTGCACGCGATTTCTCGAAAACTATTCAGCCGATTTCAGTCATTTTTTCAAAGATGATGAGTCATGATCTGAATTTTATATGTTTTTGAAATTTTTGTTGTCGTCACTTCCGGTACCGATTTATCGGCCATTTTGTAGTTTTTTACGACCTATTTTGTGCAGAGCTGATCTCAGAAACTATCAAAGATATGATTATGAAATTTTCAGGATAGGTAGTCTATAGTCTGGAGTTGTGCACTATTATTTTGTTTTACGCCAGTGGCGCCATTTTTTTGAGCTCGCCTGGGCACGAAAATTGGGTACGAATTTTTATCCAAAATTTTTATACGTTTTGATCTGTATCTTTTTATCAGTTGGTATTTTGTTAAGACATATATAACAAAAGTGTTAGAAAATTAAAAGTTCTTTTCAACAAAATCAAGATAAAGGGGCTGGCCCCTTAAATTAGGGGCCAAAACACTCGTAAACTCTATGAGAAATAGCTTAAAAATGATAAAGATTTTGTAATGCATTATAGAAGCAAAGTTGTTGATCGTAACAATATCTATCAGGTAAAATCATTGCCACGCCCATTTATGACGTAATTAGGGTTTTTTAGGGGCCAGAGTACTTAAAAGTTTATCACGATATAACTAGAGAAGGAGACATATTTTCTTAAGTATTGTAGAAGAGAAAATGTTTGTCTTAATAAAAATAATCAATTCCACTAATCAAAACACCATTGTCTGTCCCCATTAAGGATCTATAGGGCTGGCCCCTAAAATATTCAATCATTTGTATCTCAAAAATGAAAAACAATTTTAGATAGGTGTAAGAACAAAAAATGTTATTATTCGTGAGACCTTACGAATGATCTCAAGAGAAAGGGGCTGGCCCCTTAAATTAGGGGCCAAGACACTCGTAAACTCTATTACAGATAACGTAAAAACGATACATATTTTGTAATGCATTATAGAAGCAAAGTTGTTGATCGTTACAATATCTATCAGAAAAATCATTGCCACGTCCATTTATTACGTAATTATGGATTTTTATTGGCCAAAGTACTAAAGCTTTGACGCAATATATCTAGAGAAGGAGACATATTTTGTTAATCATTGTAGAAGAGAAAATATCTGTATTGATGATTCTAATCGATTCCATTAATCAAAACACCAATGTCTGTCCCCATTAAGGATCTAGAGGGCTGGCCCCTAAAATATTCTATCATTTGTAATTATAAAATGAACAACAATTCTAGATAAGTGTAAGAACAAAAAATGTTATAATTCGTGAGACCTTTCGAATGAACTCACGAAAAAGGGGTTGGCCCCTTTATTGAGGGGGCCAAGACTGTCGTAAACTCTATTACAGATAACTTAAAAACGATACAGATTTTGTAATGCATTGTAGGAACAAAGTTATTGATCGTAACAATATCAGTTTGTAGAACTCATTTCCAAACCCATTGATGACGTAATTAGGAATTTTAGGGGACAAAAATCTTACATCTTTAATGTTCTGTATGAGAAAAAGCAAAACTCTTTGTTAAGCATTTTAAAGGATATTGACAATCGTTTTCATTTTCTGAAAGGGAGTTGTTGAGGGGAATTCTGAAATTTCATTGATATTTTAATGCTATCGTTTAAAAATTGAACGGAAGACCTACTCGTTACTCGTAACGAGATCGTA
Source organism: Magallana angulata (assembly GCF_025612915.1). Lineage (NCBI taxonomy): Eukaryota > Metazoa > Mollusca > Bivalvia > Ostreida > Ostreidae > Magallana > Magallana angulata. Next base: position 21,805,745 of record NC_069116.1, on the reverse strand, counting down.
TCTAGTTATTATTCTTTTTTTCCTTACACATTTTGTGCAGAAGATTTCTCGGCGAATACTCGTTCGATTTCTTTTAAATTTTCAGTAAAGATGCCCCGCCGTCTGAAGTTTGTACCGCCGGAATATTTTTTAGAAATTCACTTCCGTTCGGAAGTTATCGTCATTTTACGATTTTTAAAAGTCAATTTTGTCTGACAGGTTTTTCAAAAATGAGTAAAGATATAAGGCTGAAATTTTCAGAGATGATAGACCTACTGTTTTTCTGGCGCAACACACTCAAGAAAATGTCCGCCGTCACTTCTTTTTGTCATTGGAAAAAAAATTAAAAAATTAAATTTTTCGACTTTTTTATTTTTTAATATTTCTTTTTTATATTTTAACAGTTGATAGTGACCCTCTTACTGATTCAGAATATGTAATTTTTTTTAAAATCGATCAAGGCGTTCTTGAGAAATTAAGCGTCAAAGTCCTGAAGCGAGAGCCCGAGTAGCTCAGTTGATATAGTCGTGGACATGGCCCAGGCGACCCGGGTTCGAGCCCCGAGTGCCGAAAAAAAAAATTCCTATTTTTTTTAATAGATTAACAATTTCGTGTTAAAAGTCGTCTTCTCTACTCAAAAATCTCACGGAAGACCCACTCGTTGCTCGCAACGAGATCGAATCTAGTTCTTTCTGTCATTTTAGTTGTGAATTACAATTTAACGGTAAAAAATCACGATTTAAAAGTTTCAGCTCGTATATTTCTTTAGATAGTAGTATATCACTTGTTTTAAAAACTTTTTTTTATTACTAAGTAAAGGTAGTGTAAACATGTATTACTTTTTTTTGTTATAGACATAAATGAATGTGACAGCAACCCCTGTCAAAACGGAGGCACCTGCCACAATGGAAACAATCAGTACACCTGTAGCTGTTTACCTGGTTGGACGGGAACCAATTGTGAAATAGGTTTAACATTTATTAATGTCTATTAAAACACGGACAACTGAATCAGCAAAATTATTATCTGCCTGGTTTTTTTTTCTAAAAAAAAGATGTTCTAGGCTTGTAAAAAATAATTCCATTCAAAAATCCTACAGACAAATAAAAATAATAAGGTTTTGTTTGTTTGGGATAATGTTAACAATAGAGCCATATACATGATGATATTTTAAAAATAAACAAAATATTGTGAAGTATACATTTTAGCACTTTTCAGATATCGATGAATGTGCTAGCACCCCTTGTATGTACGGAAATGACTGTATCCAGGACAGAATCAATAGCTACATCTGTGTGTGCAGTGAGAGATTTGAAGGTGTCTACTGTGAAAGAGGTTTGCTCCATGATTTTTCTGAGATCAAAAAAATTATCATACTAAGTAAACAATAATAACGACCATTACTAATAATAATTGTATAATATGATGCACTGTACACATTGCAGTTTCCATTATGATTTTTATAAAAGTACCTGTAATAGAAACATGGTAAACATTACATCCCATTCCTATAAAACACTGTTACAGTGAACACACTTATAATTACGCTTACAGCGAATTAAGTTCATTTCCCCTTTTTCTTATACGTACTATAAACGTATCGGATATACATGTAACAAATTGCGTTTGTTTTAAAAAAAAAATAGCCAGACTGAAATATGGTAGCTCTAGACACGACTGACTGATATACGTACTTATATTGTGATGATGTTTTAATGGCCTTGAATTGTTTTATTTACTTCAGATTGTAGACCTGGTCCTGCTGACGTTATGTTCTTGATTGATACGTCGTTCAGTCAGAGACATGTAAATAACAAAACCATCGAGTTTATTTCGGAATTTGTCAAACAAATTCCAATTGGACCAAATGACTTCCAAGTTGCCGTGGCTTCATTTACTTTTTATCCTAAAATGATTTTTGATTTCAAGACCTACCAAAGTAATTCAAGTCTTCTCAACGCCCTGCGTTTGATTAAAGCTAAAAATGGTCCGACAATAACTTCAGATGCTCTTCAATACGCATCACAGGTCAGAGAATATTTTGAAATGTAAAGAGTCTTAAACTTAAGGTAGTATAGGACACTTGTCAATAATAATGTAAAAAAAAGTACATTACAATTAGAATACCTTTACCTGTTTAGTTTCAATTTTTACAACGTTTAACCAAAAAGTTATATTGAAATATTTGTAAAGGTAAAAATTATAAAAGCCCCTGTGGGATTCGATCTCATGACAAACATATTGTATACGTAGTTAATGCTTTAAACTATTGCGCTATGCAATAAGGTAACAATTTGGGGGGTTGGGTGGGGGTATTATAATAAAATTTTACTTGATTTTATTGTTTATTTTGATGGAAGGTGCTTTACAATATGGAGGTGTCCCATACCATCTTAAATCCAAAGTGGCACAAAGCATTCAATTTTTTGTCAAAATCAACATACAATATTCAAAGTGCAGTTCAGAATTGTTTTTCTCTCTTGTTTTTATTTACAAAGTTCTTGTTTCGATCTGTTAAGTAGATTGAAAATCTTGCTTTAAAAGTCTGTGATCTTTTATGATCTTGATCCAAAAATTACTCTCAAAGAGACGAGAAAAGATAAGTTATACAAAACCTCCAAGGAAGGTTAGATGGTTTGGGTTGTTCTTTTAGATTATAAAGTATATTTTCTAATATCCATCCAAAGAAAGATCTGCATGTGACTATAATGTGCATGTGAAATTAATAATCTGATAAAATCTAAGTGTTTTTTTTACTAATGTTTTAATCTGGAATCAGAAAGAATGAACCAATTGTTTCTCAACCTTACACTTTTTTAGAAATCGTTGATCCTCGAAAGCTTCCCTATGTTTTTCAATCTTTTTAGGAAATACTGAACCCAGCAAACGGCGCACGTCTGCTTTCAAACATCAGTCATTACATCATACTTGTGACAAACGGTCTATCCACAGATCGTAGTCAGGCAATCCACACTGCCCGGGTTCTTAGAGACCATAACAATCATTTCAAAATCTACGCTGTGGGTATCGGCGAAGACATTGCACACGACGAACTAGTACAACTCCCGACAGATGAATCTCTATCGTTCTCTCCAGACAACAACGATTTGCTGTTGGCCATGTTAAAGGATGCAGCTGACTATGGATGTACAGGTATATATAGTCACCAGTTTGTTATGTTTAACCAGTTCTAGTTCATCTGGATTAAGGTTGCTGTAAGCATTTCTGAACACGTTTTGCTTTGTGTTCATCGGCTCATCTGTGTTGCAGATTTTGCGATTATCTTATATTGACTGTCTGTTGACCGTCTGTCTGTATATCTGACCGTTTGTCACTTTTGACTTCTCAAAAACCAATGATCTACAATTTACAAAACTTAATTTAGTACAAGCCATTCTTATAGTGAAAGGTAGTAAAATTGTACACATGAATCGCTGTATCCTTTTAAATGGGATACACACTATTTTAAGTGTGAACATGTTTTCGCCACTTTGCCGGGAGTAATTTAATAATTTACCACAAGATTTCCGGATACACTAGAATTATAGATTCTCAACTGTCCTATATAATAGATTGTCTTAGAAGAAATGCAAACTTTTTAAATATTGCTACAATGCTACAATTTATTATTTTTAGCAAAGTTAAAAAATAGATACAAATATTTTGAAATCCTGGAATGAACTTAAAACTAATCTAAAATGAATAATTTACTTATTAAATTAAAGTTCATACAAAATTAATTGTGTCAAGTTCTAATGTGTGTATCCATTAAAATGAACGATGTAAAATTTTGTTTTATGAAATATAGAGAAGGAATGCATTCGAAAAAATGCAGCTACTATATATGACATTTAGACAGAACCAAGCAGGCTTAAAACATTTTCCAACGTATGTTAGCTGCGTTCTTGGTGGTCACTGAGAGATTACACATATTTTGGGATCTGATTCGAAATGGTAATAAAAATCGTTCAAAAGTAACGAAAATAAAATTTATAAAATCCAAATGATCACTAAATAGTTCGAAACATTTCAAGTTCAAATGTTTTGTGCAACCCATAAGTCAGTGAAAGCTTACCATTAGGAATTTGAAATTGAGGGTTTACTTGGTCCGTGTATATTTTGTTTGAAGTAAATATGATAACTTAGTTTTTTGAAATTTTTATATGGACTGTTAGATTTTTCATCATGGATATGAGTTTTTGTGCTGTATTAGCCTAATATGTTTTTAAATCTCATTTAAAAGTAATATTATTATAATTTCTCAGATTGCAACAGTACTTCTGTGACTGATGTCATTATTCTTTTCGACACATAGGAGGACTCAAGTCCACTGAAAGGGGGTTCCCTACACTCTCTAAGATTTGTCGATAAGCTTGTCGATTCTTTTGATATGGTACACACAGATATCAAAGTAGCGATGCTTACGTTTAGCAGTGATTCGCAAATTAAGTTTAACTTCTCTCATATGCCAAACCAAGATATGAAAGCCAAAATATTTACTACTACCGTCGATAATAGACAAGGAAACACTTCAATACGTTTAGGTTTATTAAAAATGGAAGAACTTTTTACGTCACCATCATCCGGAGGTAGACCGGAAGCTAGAAAAATCTGTTATTTATTTACAAATGGAAAATGGCCGACGTCTGAGAATTCGGAACTGAAACACAAGATCGAGGAATTGAATACTGCTGGGATAAGTGTTAACGTAATGGTGACTGTTGATGACACTGATTCCTATTCGGATATTGATATGTCACTGACCAATGCGAAGGAAATAGCATTTGATCCCTACAGGGTGTATATGGTAGAAGAGAACAACGAGCATGTCATAATACAAGCTGCTGCCAGAGAAACAAGATATGTGAAATGTCCTTCAGATATATTTGAATCAAAACATTAAAAATTAACAGAAAATCTAATATTTTTACTGGATAATTTACCGGATCTTGAAATATCATATTTATTTTTGAATACTGGTCTATTGAAAAATATTTAACTTAATACGTCCCAGTTGAGAATCTTTACTTGACCTATAATTTTAGGTATATCTTATAAAACAAAAATAGGGCATATCAATACAAGTGGTGTTACTTCATTGGTAACTCCATTTGTTAAGTCATTTGTATTTTTGATGAATGAGCGAAAATCTTTAATTGGTTTTATCCATAATTGATAATTTTCAAAAAAGACCATTACTGCATATAGCATTATATTCCACGCATCTTTATGAAATAATTAACCTGTAACTGCTCGAAATTGAACCACCTGAGCCCTTCATCTTTGTACAGTAAAACATCACATAACAAATAGGTATGTTGCACTCTGCCACTTTTGTGACTTTATTGTTTAACCAAATTTGGTTTGGAATGATCAGGAAAATTACAATAATTGATTATATAACAATAATTAATTAGTTTATAAAATTAATCAGAAAATTATGAATATTTCATTCTTTATGCCAAAATATTTTACATTAGTAACAACTAAAATAATCCGTAACTCCCATTACAGATGTAATCAATGATGTGATTGATTAGATAATTTATGCAAAACATAATCATAACATAAACATAATCTGGTCTGAAATCGCCATGCTTAATAAAGAAAAAAGAAAATACACAACGATTTTTCTTTTTTATATACATGTTCATGAAAAGGAAGGTGGAGGGGTAGAGGTGGTTTACAGATCGCTTTGAAAATGTTCAATGCTTAGCTATCGGCGTCCTGAAAGAAAGCGAGAACCCACGCTATTAAAATGACGCTCCAAAGATTTTACCGTGGAATAAATTCATTGGTTGCATCCGGCGACGTTGATTTTGTGTCCATATATGAAGATGCTGTATAACTTTGACAATACCGCAGGAAAGAAAACTCTCGCGAACTTAAAAGAAATTATCAATATGCATAAAATATTTTAAGAAATCTCAAAAATCATATAACGTTGCTATTTCTGGCAAAGGGCTGCAATTTATAATACAATGGTATTGTCCCTATGAACTAATCATATACGTTGTCAAAATGCATTTTTTACTTGTAAAAATCAAAATATGTCAGAAGAACACTATGGTTATTTGCAGCAGTTTCGAGTCTCTAACGTCTAACCTAATATTAAGAATATGACAACAAGAATTGCCAGTGTCCGTTGCACAGAAGGGGACATTAATAGAATATGATTACCTTTTAAAAAGTACATCAAACATTACAACCAGTTATAGGATAAGAAGAGCTGAAAGTCTCGGAACATAGATCGATAAAGCATAAAAAACTAAGAATATTTTTAAATCAATGGGGAAACTCTTGTTCAATGTTATAGATAAGATTGTCATAAAATATAAGCAATGATTTGTAATCTTTCTTTCTTCATTGGGATAACAGATTCATTGGACTGGTTTATCTGTGATTTTCAATACATTATAATACATTTAATTCATATGAAGAGATAACCACTTTACATACTGACATTGAAATTTCAATGGCAAAAGATTTTTCGAAATATGTCAGGTTGTGAAGTTTTTAATTTACGAATTTGCCGAGTGGTAATAAATAGATAGTTGTTAACAGAGATGAAGAAAGAGAAAAAGAGAAATAAATAAAAAAATCTATCAAAAATATCTTCCATTCTCATTTTTGCCTTTACTGTCTTATTTGGTAAATTCTTTTAAACATATTAATGCCTTTGCTTAATTATTTGATTGCAGAAAGGCATAGCTGCGGGTCTGAAGCTCCCGATCTGAAAAAAAATTTGGATAGACGACCTTAGAGCTACAATTTCGTACGTGTTAAAAAGTTGTAATTAACGGCGCCTAAAAAATTGCGCTAGTTTCGGACTGATTAATCTTATTTCCGAACACATTCTGTATTTGATTCCAAAACATTCATCGGACATTTTACTACAGAAATTGTCTCTTCATTTGCCTCTGATATTCTTTTGAGCACCATCACCAGCCCCGTAAAGTGAAGTGGTGCACTTTGTTTATATGTAAAAATAGTGACTCTCAATCTGCTCGTGAATTTAACATACTTCATTTTACGAGGTCGGTTTGCGTGTTTGAGAGAAAGTCTGAGGGAAGTAAAGTGACAGTATCAGATGTAAATTGCCTTTTAATGGTACTAATGTTTTCCACAGAATTTATGTGCAAATAAAGTTAATCAGTCCAAAACTTGCACATTTTTGTGCGCCGTAAATAACTTTTTCACATGTACGAAACTGTAGCTACCAGGTTTTCCATCCAAATTTAGTCAGACAGGGAGCTACAGACCTTCAGCTGAGAATGGTTATGAAATAGTGCTTTAATAGTATATTGAATGTATTGGGTTGATATTTTCAAGTCTACCCAGTTCAATACCCCTATACGTCGATGTGGCATTATTTATCACCACACGAAATGTCAAATAACATTTCAGAGGACTTGAAAAGCGCTTGAAGCCTGAAAAGCAATCTAGCACATCAATAAACTTATTTGATTATTTGTTCAGTGTTGGTTTTATGTCCTGTTGGCAAACTTTTATAACAGGTCAGCCAAGACTTAGTGTAAATGTCGCGAATAAATCATGATAAAAAGAACCTAGATATTACTTGAGCTTAAAATTTTCAAAGTAATGTTCAATTCTTTAATGTTTAAAATTGTTAATATCTGAATTTTTAATGCTTCATCAAAACTTGAATGTAAAATATTTAGTTTAAAGCGAGTTACGGAGTAAAGAATTCTGTGTTTCGTAAACAAAGCTTGAGCCTTCTTATTTTTTACATAACATACATGTATACGTTTTATTGGTGTAAGTCCTTAATATTATCTATGAAAATATTAAGTCTGTTCATCTTGTTTGTGATGATTCAATTTATTAAAATCATTAAAATTTTCACAGTATAATAGTAAAACTCAAGCTTTCAAATTGTTTTCATAACTTCGCTTGCATTAAGTTAACTTCCTATGTAAACATTTTAATCAAACATTTAAAATGCTTATGTTAACCAATTTATATATAAAAGAAATGAGATTATAATAAGATTTTGAAAAAAAATAATCTTAAACGTATTTAAGTCCATTGAAACGTTAAATGTGAAAAAAATTAACTTCAAACATGTTCATATTTATTGCGAATTCTCAATATTTGATTCTGAATTTAAAAATTCTACAGTGTTGCTTTTAATTGATATTTGTTTGGATTCCATGACTTATTGTACAGTGATATATTTCCGGAATAACCAACTTCTCTGTATACTTCTCTACAGTTTTTGTCAATTATGTGAAGATACATCGAAGTAATATTTGGCATCCATCTGAATGCATTATAAGTTGAGTTTCCTCTTCTAGTGCAGTATTCACATCGGACAATTGGCCCAGTAGTCAAACCCTCAACATATTCTTTTACTTTTATGGTAAACTGTGCACGTAAGAAATTGTATATACTCTTAGATACCTCTATTGGGTTCAATGCAAGATTTTCATACACAAGTCTCTGAATACGTCCTTGATATTTATCAGTTAACATTTTCACGTTACGAATATCTTCTAACATCCTGCCACAAAAACGTCTGGAAAATCTTGTAAAATGGTTTCTATTAGATTGAGTAAGGTTACCCATTAGTTGTGAGTGAAGGATTGCTCTTGGGTCTCGAACCAAATGAATGACTTTGAGTAACGGCAGCCTTTTCAGCAAATAACCGACCGAAACTGTATGCAAACGTATAGTTTTGTACGTCCTTGAATTAGCTTCAACACAAGCCTTTTGTAAAATTGATATGCATGGAGCTATATTCATAGCTAGAGAGGAATCATTTGAACGATCTTGTCGGGTGCAGTTAAAATACAAATCGTGCTCCGGGGTGTAAATATGAATGAATTCATTGTACAAGCTGTTTAAGTCGATGTCCTGGAAATTACAGGTGAACCAGTTCAGCAACATTTCTGCCTTCAGTCTTTCAATTTCCGTATCATTATACGATAACCTGAAAAGAAGGAAACAAGAAACATGAAGGGATGGAAACCATTCGTTTCTTTTCACGAAAACATTTTGTATTTGTGGATTTGAAATGAAAAAAGGGATAAAAAGATAGTATGACCGCTTAAACACCTTCAGTTGTTGTATTACAAGGGGAAACCATCTCACTGACATATGAATATAATTCTTTGCTGAACAGGAAATATCCTACTAAACGTTTACCAGTATCCTGTCTCAAAGGAGTTGAATAAAAAATGTTTTTGAACAAAAATATCATAAAACAAGAGGCCCATGGGCCACAGTGCTCACCTAGGTACGATATAATCACCTAAATGGAATCATAATACAAACTATCTGGACAATGTAGATCCTGTATAAATTAAAATACATTTTTTCACCCTGGATATTCTTATGTTTGTAATTAAGTCCCTTTTCTAACAGGATGATTTTATATTTATATGACATGTTTAGCATTGCAGTTCTCAAAAAAGATCCTAAATGATTGTTTATATATTTGATCTAAACCTATATCAAACTCTGAACTCTTTGTAAGGCCCAAGAATCGTCTAGGGTCTAAACAATTTAAAAGAATCAGCAATATGTCAAAATGCTAGCTAGGAGTAAAATTCTAACATTTTAAGTTTTTGTAAATAAAAAGGTTTTCCTTTGTAAATTGGATCTCCAATGTGACCCCGCCCTACTCCTCAAGATTTTGATTTGAAAGAATCTACATTATATGATGTTGCTTTCACTACAATTACAGCTTTCCTTGGCAAAGTGTTTTTAATACAAGGTCTGAAAAGAATTTTCTCTATATACTTCTACGTTAATTTTTGCCCCTTTCTCCACCCATGTTGTGATCCAACGCTATCCTATCCCCGTGGAACATGATTTGAACAAACATGAATCTACCTTGACACACAAATTCAGCTTTTCCGGTTGATTAGTTTCTGAGAAGAATATTTTTTTGAAGATTTACTCTATTCTTATGTTAAAGTTCGACCCCCATTGTGGGCCCACCCTCCCTCGGGGTCATGATTTTGAATCTACACCACATGAAAATGCTTCCACACAAGTTTCAGCTTTCCTGGCTGATTAGTTTTTGAGAGATTTACTCTATATATACATGTGTAGAAAATTGACCCCGCCCTCCATCGTGGCCCTTCCCTACCACCAGACTTCATGATTTTCACAACTTTGAATGTGCACTACCTTAGGATGGTTTTTGTATAAGTTTCAGCTTTTCTGGGCGATTAGTTTTTGAGTCGAAGATTTTTAAAGATTCGCTCTATATATTCCAATATAAAAAAAAAATACCAAAATTTCAAAAAATGTTTCAACAATACCTATTTATCTTCTCTTGAAAAAGGGTATGGTTCCTAGTTTTCACAAATTTAAATCCCTTTTGCCTCAAAGAGTGCTTTGTGCCAAGTTTGGTTAAAATTAATCCAATAGTTCTTAAGAAGATTTTGAAGATGGGGAAAGTTAACGGAGAAACGGACAGACGGACGACAACAAAATGTGATCAGAAAAGCTTCCTTGAGCTTTCAGCTTGCTTTGTACCATGTTTGGTTAAAATTAACCCAGGAGTTCTTGAGAAGATGTTGAAAATGGGAAAAGTTAAGGTTATGCGGGTAGACAGACAGACGGACGACAAAAAATGTGATCAGAAAAGCTTACTTGAGCTTTCAGTTCAGGTGAGCTAAAATGCGGACATTTTTTTTCTTGACTTCTATTATAAATCCCTATGAACACGCAGGAATACAAAATGTGCGTGAAATAGTATTTCCTTGCTTTTCATGACGCTTAATACCAATTTAATAAAATAAGCTATGTCGATTTTAGATGATGTACTAATTAAAGTTAGTAAGTTAGCAACTACTACGTAAACAAAAAGACAATTAGAATTCAACAAAACAAGAAAATGAAACATTGTATGACCCTTACTTCTTGATTGTACGTAAAAATGGCTCAAAATAACACTACCCTCATGATAGTCCCGCACTTACTAGGTAAAAAAAATCGATGTCCAGCTAGTAAATGTATGGATTTCATAAACAGATAAGAAAAATAAAACAAGCATACCTTTTTTCTGTCCCATTTAGAAAACCAATAGGTCTGTTTTGTTTTACTGAAAATTCAATCAATCCATGAAGTGGTTCAAAAATATAAAAATCTCCATGGTTACAGCGAATGATGTCAGCAGTTAGGGATGACCCGCTTCTCATGTAACCTAGAACCAACGTCATGGGAACATGACCTGTAACAATGACATGCTGAATCAAAAACTTTGAAGCTATAAAGACTAGAAAATGGTTATTTTTTTTAAGTTAAAATGATAGGTCTACCAGTTGAATTCTTTTTTGTATGAGTTTTTCTGGAGTTGCCACATTTATAACGGAAGATTGATCTGTCTTCTTCTGAAGAAGAGAGAAAAATGAATGTTTTTACACATTACAATCGATTTAATCTATTAAAAAGGAAAGAAGGTTATACATGTACTTTTAAAATGCACAACAGGAAATATGATTTATAAATTGGTTTATAAGGGTTAAATGGAAGTATATTTATACCTGTTTGCAACTTAGTCTTAGATCTACCAGATATGTAATGCACCTCCATGATGACAAACAAAAATCCAAAAATGCAGACGAGAACACAACATTTTTTCCATTTCATGATGTATAAAGCAACACTTCCAATATTCTCCTCTATACCCACATGTTCGATATCTGATTCATAGAATTGCTCTTGTTTGTTTTCCCCATGACCGTAGATGGCCTCTTTTCTCCCTTAATAAAGGCGTTTTAATGGTTTTGAGATTGTGTATCTCAAAAGAGGCAGTAAACTATGCAAACGTAGAAACTTATAAATTAAAACAGGTGACTGAAAAACTGATATCATTATAAATTTTATTGCATTTTATTGCATAACTTAAAAAGCATTGGAAACAGAATCCTTAATTTGATTCTGTTTTAAAGAAGGTAATTGAATAATGCTGTGATTTATAACGAGGTATATGATGGGGAAAATAAACTGTATATGCCATTTAATACAACTATAGATAAACAGTGCTTTAATCTAGAGATGGCAATCGATTGCAAAATTGCTAATCGGTTAATCGCACTTCTTTCCCACCGATTAACAGTTCACTCGTATCAAAATACGGAGATTTTTGACATCTTATTATTTTTTTTTTAATACTAATTATTGATATGCATGTAAATAATCACAGGAAGCACGATAAAAATATTCTGTTTATATGAAGATAGAAATATAGTATTAAAACTTTATTTGATAATAACTATTTTAAAAAAGAAATCTTTAGCAACGAACAAGCAGTCATGAAATAGTTTCACTGGCTACATGTCGCGATTTTGCAGTCTGCCATATATTATTTTAGATCTCCTTTTGAAATTATTATCCTTCGGATAGTATATTTAAACAATAAAATGCTCCCTTTGGTAATTCATTCGGGATATGAAGGTAGCGACATTGCAGGACAGCGTTAGCGGGTTAATTTTTTCTTCATTGATAATCATGATTATTTCGAGCAGTCTGATTTTTCTTATGTCGCTGTAGGTTTCGACCAATCGATAAACATGGCGTCTTAATTTCAGTCCTGTCAGTTTCTTGTCAGTTTCAGCTGCTGATTTCGACAAAGCGATAAATGGGGCATGCAGATTTCAGTTTGACTGTTTTTATAGAGCCGTGAATAAACTCTAAGTTTCTGTAAGAAATAGAGGAAAGAATACTTGGTGGATATAACATGACTGTATAGTGTACATGTATGTACCCACTTTAGACAATTGCTTTTTTTATGTAATAGTTTGACAAAATTGATATGTAGTCGTAACCAGATTAAAGTTTAATCATGTCACTACATATACTACATATTAATTTTGTAATTTGTTTTAATCAATAGGAAACGTCAATTTGTATTAAATAAAATCAATGCGTTTAGAACTTTTTAAGTTAACAATACGAACAATATATTTACCCAAAAATCTTAAATAAAATCGAAAAACAATACTGATTAAGAATCATAGTACTCAAAGTACAGACATCCGGTCACACCTGCCGTGTGCTCTTTGTCGTAATCTGGAAAAAACCCGAAAAAGTCCGTACACAATTAGGTTATTAGTTATGGTCTAACAATAAGTATGAAAAACTTCAGTCAGCATGCACCGCAGTGGAAGATTGTATTTGCTGACAAGGTCGTTGTATCGACCATAGAACTTGCGAAAAGATGAATTCAAACGAGACTGTTGATAATCCTGTTTTATTAACTTGTTAGTCAGTAGCTTGCCTCGCCAAAAAACCTGTTCATATGAATAGCATGTCCTTGTGCGTCGAATTGACTAAGAATTAATTGATACAATCTGAAAGTGGTCCGATCAAAACTTCAGATGCTTATATATATATATATATATATATATATATATATATATATATATATATATATATATATATATATATATATATATATATATACACACACACACCACAAGTCAATAAATATTTTAAAAGCCTACCATACACCTGGCTCCATGATTAGAGAGCAGTCTTGGACTTAAAATTAGATTTTGTACAAAGCACCTAATTTTGTCATAATATAGCATTGAACGATTTATTTTTGACGTCGTCGTGTCAATAACTTCCGTCAGGTAAGCAGACGAATTGAATAACGCACAGTAAAATGAAAATATTCAACAATAACGTTTCGAATACAAACTTTAAGTTTCTGTTTGATCAGTAAGTATTTGATAACATACTGAAATTATGATTTTAAAAATCTTTGATCTTTCAGGACCATGGGCCGTGAAAATTATTTCCGAAGAAGTAAACAAATTGTCAAAACAAGTCAGAACAGTATGTCTTTGGCTCTTTTTAATATTATACTAGATGATAAGCTCTTCCGATAAAACTAAACAACTAAAGCTAAAAAACAAACAAACAAACAAAAACAAACAAACAAACAAAATTAAACAAAAACTAAAAAGATCGCGTCAAATTGGTCCGTTTTATTTATTCACCTTTTTTTATTAACCAAAGATGTCTGATCCAAAATATCTCCCGCGATGCATGATGAACTCATCCTACACTTTCTGCTGTGACGTAAATGAGTCAACCCGCCTAACCCACGTTCTTGGTTACCCTGTTCTTGGAAGTTCTATCCATTAAAACTAAAATCATTCATTCAAATCACGATAGGTTCATTTTATTTATTCAGCATTTGTCAAATCTTAACTTCTAAGTATTCTCTAAATAAGTTCCCAGTAAATATATTCACTCTTTACGTAATCATTCCATAGTATTTTTGGCAAGTATATATTCAATGCAAACTCCCACTGACTTGGATCCGCCAAAGCGTGTCCACCACTTTACTCTCAATTTTAGACTGGTTTACCAAAAATGAAAGTAGAATTTTACTCAATATCACAATAATTACTTATCACTTAAGAAAAACTATAGTTTACGTACATATAGACATCATCTCACACGTGTTGAAATGCTAAAGGTGTATGCTGTTTATTCACAAAATGTCTTAATCTATAGGTATAGATGTTTTTCTGCCAATTTTCTAGAGTATATCATTAAGTTGTAGAATAAATAACTACTAGAATGTATATGAAGTGGGATGTTATTAAAAAACCACTGAGAAATATTTTTATTACCCAAGAAAGTCTTTAGAAAAGATTAGGAAAAAATCGTGAAATCTTAAAAAGATTCCAAATATTTTTCAAATTTTCAAAGAAATATTGAACCCAGCGAAATGCGCACATCTGCTTTCCAACATCAGTCATTACGTCATACTATTGACAAACGGACTGTCCACAGAGTAAACAGCAAGAAAACAACGAGTATTTCGTAATACAAGCTTCTGCCAGAGAAACAAGATATGTGAAATGTCATTCAGATATATTTAAATCAAAACTTTAAGAATTAAAGGAGATTTAATTTAAAATGTCCCAGTTGAGAATCTTTGACTTCTATGAATTAAACAAAATTATGGCATATCGATACAAGTGGTGTACACATAATTTTAATTGGTAACTCCATTTGTTTAGTCATTTATATTTTAGATGTATGAGCGAAAATCTCTAACTTGTTATAACATTACTTTTTTTTTTTCAAAAGACTGCAATCTACTATTCAATAGTATTGTTCCTCCCACATATTCTTATACGATGTCATAATACTTATTTTACTTGTTAAAATTAATATAAGTCAGACGGACACTATGCTTATTTACAGCAGTTTCTAGCTTCAAACGTCTAACATAATATATTGAGAATATGACAAAGAATAGTCAGTGTCCATTGAACAGAAAATGACATAAAAAGTAACAATAACCTTTAACAAATATACATCAAACATTAGAACTATTTATAGAATACGAAAATATGAAACAGTCTAGGAATATATGTTGATTAAGCATTCATATGACACTGTGCATTATTTAAAGCTGCTTGGTCCGATTTATTTGCTATTACAGTATCAATTTTTTTTCCCATACCAACCAATTACCTTAGAAAGTTATGGACTTTCTCCTATTTACACGAGCAGAATCAGTCTCCTTTCAAAGTTAGAAATATTCAAAGTAAATAAAAATAATTTCTTTTTGGGCAAACGTAAAAACAAACCAAAGTGCATCACGGGAATTTTTAGAAAAGGAGACGGTTTGGTTTCGTCTCCCGAATGATTGGGGTTATTCAACCCGCATGCTATGCATCGATTGTAAAGAAAGCAAACTTCAGAAGTATTAGCGAACAAAACGTACACATGTCTACTTGTAATTTGTCTGATTACTTCGACCTTTATTTAATGCGATGTCAAAGTCGTAATATAACCATACCGATGAGGCGAAATAACGCAGTACTCTTCTATGTCGTTTGTTTGTTAGCAAATTTTGTGCGTTTTTTTCATTGAAATTTGACTTAATTTAGTAGAAAAAAAATATTGCAATGGCTATTAGTATACATATACTAAGCATAACCATCGTTTAAAAGCGTGCATAAAATTTGATATAAAATCGGACCAAGCAGCTTTAATATATGAAAAAAACATTTAAGAATTACAATGAACAAATTTTATTTTTTGTAACACATATATTCGTAACAACATCTCATAACACATTAATGTCAGCGTCGAATAACGTCAATTTCAGCACACTCGAAAGTCACTGTTATTTGAAATTGAATTAACAAAATTACTAACGTGTGTGACCACCATTTACGTTCACGCATACTTGACAGCGACGCCTTATTGATGCCACTAAAGTGTTTAGAAATGCTTGAGGGATGTTGTTCCAGATGTTGGTTAAAGCCTGGCCTAAATCAGCCAATGTCACTGGCTGATTTGGTAAACGGCGTAAACGTCTTTCCATTTCATCCCAGACGTGCTCGATCGGCGACAAATCGGGGGAAACAGCTGGCCAAGGCAAGACATCGACATTCTGTTGAACAAACAAGTCCCTGACTACACGTGCAACGTGTGGCCTTGCGTTGTCTTGCTGCAGAATGATGTGATTTTGATGTCTCTGTATGAAGGGTATCACATGACGCTGAATAATTTCATCTCGATAGCTTACGCCGGTGAGATTTCCATTGACAATTTGTAGAGGGGTCCTTCCACGTGCTGATATTCCACCCCACACCATAACGCTACCTCCACCAAATTGTCGACGTTGCACAACACAAGCGTCCTGGTAACGCTCCCAACGCGACGATACACCCTGCAACGGCGGTCACTGCTATCCAAATGAAATCTGGATTCACCAGTGAACAGAACATTGACCCAGTCCTGTATTCTGATTCGAATATGTCGTGTGCACCACGCTAGTCTGGAGATACGATGACGTTGAAGCAGTACTGGGTGCACCGCTGGACGTCTTGGTCTGATGTTTTTCTCGCGCAGACGATTATGCACAGTTTTTAGACTAATTAGTCGAAGCCCAGGAATGCTACGGGCAGTCAAACTTGCTGTCTGGAAACGATTTCTCAGATGCACAAGTCTAATGTGGTTGTCCTGTTGACGTGGCGTCACACGACGTCGCCCAGAGCGCGGTCGATCCTGGGTGTTGCCAGATTGTTGAAAACGTCTCCATAATGACTGGATGGTGTTCCGATGAACTCCAAAGTGTTTTGCTACAGTATTTTGTGCCATTCCAGCTTGCAGCATCCCAACAGCACGATTACGTTCGATTTCGTTGAGTCGTGGCATGAGACAGGGGTAAATTTTGTTGAAACTAAAGTGATTTCCTTAAAAGTTTAAACAAATCCTTTACAGTTCTTATTCTTAAAAGTATTGGCCCGTAAAACTCGTGCGTACAAATTCTTCAATAAACAACAGGTGCTCACTGACCATGAAAAAGTCCGTGCACCCGGATGGTTACTATCCGATATTATCAAAAACAATACCATTATCGATTGTTTAAATTTTATAAATACAAACAATAGATATAGAAAAATTATACTAAATTTTATAATGCAGTTTCTTTTTTCCTCTAGTATATTTAGTAGAAATTCAGACTGTTTTAAAATCATTGGAAAACTCTTTATGATGTTATGGACGAAATTGTAATAAAACAAATTCAATAAATTGCAATCTCTCTTCTTTCATGGAGATGAAAGATGTGGATTAAAAAAAATTTATTTTTCTTTAATTATCATTATTATATTAATGCATATACATGAAATTCATATAAAGAGACAATCAACCACTTAACCATGCAGACATTTAATTCAAGAGAGATGGAGAGTGAGAAAAATAAATATATCAAAAATATCTTTAATTTCCATTTTGCCTTTATTGGTACTTTCTTTAAACATTGTATTACCTCATTTTTATTTTAGTAATTAATTGATTGCAGACCTGGAATTCAAATAGTGCTTTGATAGTATATTGAACGTGCTTGGTTGATATTTTCAAGTCTCTCTGAAGCCTCAAAGCCACTTCTACACATTATTAAACTACTTCATTATTTGATAAGTGATTTAATTTTCAATTTTTTAATGTTTAGAGTTGCTGAATTAAGTATTTGAATTTTAATGCTTAATCGAAACTTGAATGTTATATATTTAGTTATATGCGAGTTACGGAGTAAAGAACTCTTTGTTTTGTGAACAAAGCTTGAGCCTTGTTATTTTCAACATAACATACGTGTAGGTGTAGGTGTAAATACAATCAAATGTTGTTTTCCTAAATTCCTTTATCCATAACATCTATGAACATATTAAATCAATTTATCTGGTTTGCGATGAATCAATTTATTAGAACTAGAGACGAGCTCGTTGCAAGCAACGATTAGGTTTTCCATCGTAGCTGCGTCATACTTGTGACGTATTACAAAAAATTGATAGCTGACCATAGTACAATATTAGATGTGTAAACACTGATAAACAAAGTATTATATTTCTGTGACCGCGTAGATTTTACGGTGATAGAGAATTCGTCTGGATCTGCATCGGTCGTGTGCAGTACGAACCGGGTGAGGGAATGTTGGCGTAAAGTGTATAAGGTATAAGGTTGTGGCGCGCTGTGGGCCGTAAGCTAAAACGAAGGGTAGGTTTGTCGTATTCCCGAAGGTCCACCAGTATACAGATCCAGAGAAATAAACAGGTAACTGATGCAGGATTTCACATTATTGGACGAGACTCAACGATGGCAATATTATAACAATTTAACAGACAGACATGTTACAAACAATTCTGATATGGCCAGTAGTGGCCTCTGGACTCAAGACTCTGGGAGAGTCGGACGTGGCCGGGGCTGGCCGCCGTATTCCAGACTGCGCATTGACAATTGTACATAACTATTTATAAGAATCTTAACAATGAGCATAAATTGACAGGTAATGATATAAGTAAGCTGAGTGAAAGGTTCACAGATATAAAATAATAAAATAAACTCAATGAGTCTTTGATGTCCAAGAAATGAAAATCTGATAATTACACAATGTTGTTTTAAGAGATTAACAGTCCTTGAGACATGACACTCTGTCTCTTTGAAATCACATATAAAGTCTGAAAAGTGTCAATCACTAAATAAAAAAGTAACTTTGTAAGAAATAAACTGTGAGAAAAAATTACGAAACAGATGTTGAATTTTACAAGTAAAGTCAAAAAAAAATTATAATTGAACAGTGCATTTTGCACGATGATACTACATGTTTATAAGGAAATACAGATCTTAACACGTTGTCTCTAGTTTGATTCCCCGCATTTTATTCACAGAGTGGGACTGTGATTATGCCCGGTACGAAGGTAAAAAGACCATTGGCAAACGTTTTACACGCATTTTTATCGAACGCAAGCGCCAATGAATCTAATAGTATATATGCGGAGATCCTGGAAATTTTACAAGGGGTTTTGAAGAATAATTTTGTATTTCGAGGAGGGGGAACATGCGCGGATCAGAAAATTTTTCCGGGGTAGGGGTTGAAAAGTCAGACGGTTATTTGAGTTTGCCAAGGGATGTCCGAGGCATATTTGGTAAGTTTATAATGTACACGTAATTGAAAGAAATTTCGCTGAAGGGGGGGGGGGGTCTGGAACCCTTCCCCTTCTAGATCCGCGCACGGAGAAGACCGATGCCGGTAATTTTACTATAATTTTAACCATTTTTATTTAATTATTCATGTTCATAATTATCAGAAAACCAATATTACCTTTCAAAGCAGTTAAAACTTAAGATACGAACCATTTAGTCTCGGTGAGTATAGCGTCCGCGTACGAAAATAATGGCAATTTTCAAGAAATTCGGATGGACGATCTGTGTCCTAGGTCGTCCATCCGATTCTTTTTCTGACTAAAAGCTACAGACCTGCAGTTAGAGATTGTCAAACTCTTATTGATTATGTCAATTTGTTTGTCTCAAAGAATCATTTTTTAAATCAATAAAGTTTTACCTTAAAAAAAAGAAAGAAATCGGGCACAATTTTCAATGTTAGCATTTTACAATTTTATGGTCTAATAAAATTTCAAGAAACAACTCTTCATTGCTATATCCGAAACATTGCATGTACAAAAATTTACATCGCATTTTTTAAATTACAAAAGGATATTCAAAATGAACTTGGATTAACCGCTAACAAACAGGCATAAAGAGAGACTGATTTTCTAGACCAATTTCTTCTCTCTTTTTTTTTTTTACATCAAAAGAAATTCAAAAATAAATCAAAATATATTTTTTCTTTGTATGCGTTAATGAAAATGTAGATCAGCAAGGGGTTCTTTGTCGTGCAACCACTTACTTACATATATAATGTAACAGATTGTTACACGGGTCTACAACGATGACAAATATCGAAAAGGCAATATTGTGGGTGAAGGATGAATGTGTAGTTTGTTTTTGAAGTTTATTTTTGATACATGTAATTATAATTATCTGGATCAGTTATGTTTGTTAGTTTTTATTTGTTTATAAAAGAGGGAAATAAAGAAATGAGTAATTTCCGAGCACGTAGCATCGTTTTTGAAAGTGTGTGGGGGGGGGGCAAACTCATCCAACAAATCTTGACAAGCAAAAAAAGAAAGAAAAAATTTAGAATTTTCCAAAATTTTCAAAATTTCACTCATAATTTCATGATTTTCATACCATTTTTTTTACATGCTACAAAGGGGGGGGGGGGGGGGCAACTCCATGATAATTCAATTTTTTATGTAAATTTAAAAAAAAATAGTTGCTGCGAGAAAAAGTGGGGAGAGGACATCTTTATGTCATATAACATGTAAAACTGATTTCATTCCACCCACAAGCTTGAAATAATGAAATAATTTTAATGAAAACAATATAAATAGACGTCATAAATCCCATATCAAACGACATATTACCACTTGATTCTGCGCGTCTTTTTAATGAATTTATAAACAGCGGCAAATTCTAAAATGTATTTTTAAAGGTAATGTTAGCTGCAAGTCTGTAGACCTTGTATGAAAAATTTCGGATGGTAGTCAATTTTTCCGGGATACAGACCGAGCGGTACATATATGCAGTTAAGGTAACTAAGAATGATTCCAACAAAATACATTGTTGAGTAATGCAAGCTTTTAAGAAAGCAAAACTTATATTTGTTTAAAATATAACACCCAAATACTTCGTCTTACATTCGCTATTTGTAGAACAAGCAGAACCAGTATCAGTCTTACCGGCCTCACCATATACATTGTTGGAATTTAATTGTCCTAGCATTGCATTGCTCTGCATGTACACAATTACTTTTAAAAATTAAACACTTTAAGTGTTCATCTATATGGCTACACATAACGTACACACGTGATTCAAAAAACCCAGACGGAAAACGTTTAAGAATTCAGTCATTGAGTCTACATTTTACAGAACTTGTAAAAAAAACACATTGCGGGTCTGAATGTTTGTTGATATGTCAATCTACAGACCCTGAAACGTACTACTACACCACACGCTCGCTGCACGCTCGCTAAACGGTTCACACGAAACGCTGAACGGTTTACACGAAACGGTGCACGCTATGCCCGAAACGCTAAACGATTTACACGAAACGCTGAACGGTTTACACGAAACGATTCTCGCACGAAACGATTTGCTCGCTTTTCACACGCTTTGGACACGCTTTTATCCTGATCGATTCGGGTCCTCTCGGATTTTTACCCTGACTCTGTTAGTAAGATTTAATTATAAGAAAACACGAAATGAAAGAAATAATGATATTAGAAACATATATGAACATAAGTATTGAATTGATTAATTAAATTAATTTGGTACTTATATTTAAAGGAAAATATTATTTATTCACAGAATTAGCCAAAAATATTACTTCTATAAATATATTTATTGCTCAAAAGAAATATCCATGATTCTTATTAGTGCCGTAAATAATAAAAATTCCAGAGAAAAAAGTTACCGTAACAATATACAATACCAAAAATAAAATCTGCATGATTACAAACTGAAATCGGTTTTTCAGTATTCGGCGGGATTTGTTTTTTCTTCTCACATTAGTATTTTTATTGGTTTCAGAGAATATGATGTAAAAATACTAACTGAAAATAAACCTGTAACTATTTACATTGATAATTTTGAAGGTTATGTAAAATAAAATTAGTCACATAAGTTAGGAAAATGCTATAAACAACCGATTAATTTTTTTCTTATGTGGAATCATTCGCGTAAATAAATGTTCCGTACATAATGTCACAGAAAAAAATCAATCGATTAAACAATAAAGAAAGTTGTCATTAATATTTCGGATTTCGGAAAGAACAAAAAATTGAAAAATGATTAAAATTTTTGTCTCAATATTCGTATACATAACCGGCGCCCCGCATAACGGCGTACAATATATCTATCATAATCTATTTGAATTAAGTACCATGCATATAGATTCCCATAATAGTTAATTGCATGTGTACATTTTAGGAAAATTGCAGTGTGTTAATTACTTGTTGTTTTCCGTTGTAAGTGTATAAATAATTAAAATAATAACTTGTAGAAATATTTTTAATCGGGATTCAGAAGAATTTACTTCCCGCATTTCATAGAAATGAACAGTATATTTTCTTTCTCTGTTTACATCTAATTTTGTTTAAATTAATGTTAAATAATCTATCATTGAAATTGTGTGCATCATCAAATACTGATTCCGACTACCTTGAAGTCATTAAATTTCTATTGGCTATTGACAAAAAAAGAGACGCGTGGCCATCCAATGAAAACGAATACACAGAGTTTGATTGACAGGTTCAGCCAGGTGCAGGTCTAACCCGATGTCCGAGGTTATGTGTACTGGTTGTACACAGCCGAATAGTCTCAGTAACAAGTCTTCTTTCAATACGCGTACTTTTCTTTTGTTTGTTAAAAATTTAATTCAATGTTGTAAAAAGATAAGTATATCATTTCTCATAGATTTTTTTCACAAGAATATCTCAAAGGATTTTTGCCAATCACAAACAGTTTAGAGTAATGTTTAACACGAGCGCTATTTTGAAACAATTAAATTGTCAGAGAGTTCCGAATGAAATCTGATGAACGTTTCACACGGTTCTCACACGCTTTGCCCGAAACGATTTACACGCTTTGCCCGAAACGCTGCACGCTTTGCCCGAAACGCTAAACGGTTTACACGAAACGCTTCACGATTCACACGAAACGCTAAACGGTTTACACGAAACGCTAAACGGTTTACACGAAACGTTTCTCGCACGAAAGTCGCACGCTTTTTTGGTGTAGTAGTACGTTTCAGGGTCTGTATCAATATACAGTTTGTTAATTATTTTCGATTGCTAAGGCTACAGCGTATTTGATGAATATTGAACAACATTTTTTCCATGCCACTTTTTTCCATGGAAGATAGCGAATGTATACAAGTATAAAGCATTTATAAAATTTATTTAATTACCTCTTTAGAATTTTGTATGGAATAAATAATTTATAAGTTGCTGCTGAAGGTTGTTTGGTATTTTATTACGGGCCGCCGGAAGGCGGTCCGTTATTTGATACACATTTAAATATTGTTACTGCGTTTCTGCGGGATAGTTCTTTTTTAATAGAATTAATAATATGCTTATTTTATGAATTTAAAGTAAATTTGCATGTAGAAATATGTTTTATGCCTTTTAGAAAATATCACATATTTTTTGTTTTACTCGTAAATGAAAAGTAGGTCATACTTAGTAGATTGTCGTATTTGGCGCGTTTTTATCGAGACTATAATCTATTCGGAAAATTTCGGAGTTTTTCATTCTTTTCAAAACAATGCATCAGGATCGGTTAGTCTGGTACCCTTCCCACAATTCCGTTCGCGCACTCTCTCAATGTAGAGAGTGCGCGAACGGAATTGTGGGAAGGGTACCAGACTACAAGATCGGTATGCGGGACATACTAAAGACCTGTGGGCATGTTCACGAAGCTATCTTAAGACTAAGATATGTCTCAGACATCACTTAGGACACGTCTTAGTCCTAAGTCAATTTCTTGAAGCCGTCCTATTTTAGGACATGTCTTAAGAAATATCTTAACTTTAAGACATCCTAACAGGTGTCTTAACTAGTAAAAATGGCCGTCGCCTATTACAACTACATAAGAAGAAAAAACCCAAACCTACATCGCGAGCGCATATTTCGAGATATCGACAACCCGCTTGATTGCCTAGATGACACAGATATCATCTGTAAGTATAGACTGCCCCGTCATATTATAATAGACCTTTGTGGACGCTTCAATCGTGACCTGAGACGACCTACATTGAGGTCACGCCCACTACCCGTATCGTTCCAAGTGATGGTAGCTTTGAGATTTTACGCCACCGGCAGCTTCCAAGCCGTTTTAGGTGATGTGCATAAAATATCCAGACATAGCGTGTCTAGAATAATTAATGATTTTACTGATTGTTTAGTGAGACTTTCTCCTGAGTATGTTAAAATGAATACCCAAAACGACTCGCAGGCTTCCCAAATGTCATAGGTGCAATCGATGGGACCCATATTAGAATAAAATCACCATCTCTTGATGAACACTTGTATGTAAATAGAAAAAACTACCATTCCATTAATGTGCAGGCTGTGTGTGATTCAAAGCTTAGATTCGTGAACATTGTAGCAAAATGGCCAGGCAGCACAAACGACTCTTTCATTCTAGAAAACAGTGCGTTGAAAGATATGTTTGAGAGGGGTGCAATTCCTGAGGGGTTGCTCCTTGGTGACAGCGGCTATCCCCTGCGGCCTTGGCTGCTCACTCCAGTGCTGAACCCAACAACCAGACCGGAGGAGAGATACAACGCGTCTCACATCAGGACAAGGAATACCCTGGAACGCAGCTACGGAGTCCTAAAATCAAGATTTAGGTGCCTCGACACAAGTGGAGGATCTCCCTTTTATTCACCCACGAAGGCATGCAGAGTTACGGTGGCTGTTGCAGTTCTGCACAACATGTGTATTAACAATGGAGTCCCCATTCCGGCGGACTGTGTCGATGCCCGTGACAGAGGACGAATTGGGCGCCCCCAGTACATTGGTCCCATCAATGACGGAGTGACAGTGAGAAACAGACTCATCAACAGACGATTTGCTTAAATTTGTACATGTATCTATTTTATCATATTGATATATGTTTTTAATACGCCGTTATTCATAAATACATGTATAATAAAATTTGTGAGCAATTTGTATTTATTTTATCTAATTTTATATGAAGCAAAAAAAAAAAAAAAGAAAGAACGAACAAACACAGAGAGTCAATCTGATGCAAATATTTATTCAACGTTGGTAAAAGTTACCCCTATGCTGGAGAAGTACACTTGATGTTTTTGTTGTTTGATTAAAAGTTTAGCTCTTTCAATTTCTAGCAGTTCCTTCTGAACGTTCAGTTTCTCCCTTTCAATCTGCACCAATTCTTGGAAACGCAAAATATTTGCTCCATAAGTGTCCTCTGGCTGTTTAACACGAGTGGAGAGTCTACTGCTACGTGATTCCTGCTCTGAAAGTAATAATATCAAAATTATCATATTTACATTTTACATAATGATTCTTCCTTGATTTTATTGTATAAGCATTTTTAAAATCAAAATAAATAGTTATATAAACAACTTCGACCTCTTGTTATCTATATATGTTTAATATTACATCTTATTAAAATAATAATTAGATAATTGTTTACACTTACCGTGATCAAGTCTAGGACTCAATGCAGCCTAAACTACCGGTACATCAGCTGATTCGCTCACATTGGATGGACCGGGGTTGCGGTACCGAGTTCTGTCTCCCCTCCAACATCAATACCCCAGGCATTCCGTCAATGGACGTGTCCCCAATTATACCTATCACCGACTCCTCAAGAGGCGTCAGATCAGCCGGCGGCGGTCCTCCTCTAGTCTTTTTTAGCTCTCTTCTTTGTTTTGCTGCTTTTTTCTTTGTTTCTGACATGTATGTTGTCCATTTCTTTCGTATCTCATCCACATTCCTGGCATGTCCGGAGGAGTTGCAGGAATTGACTTTTTCGCAAATTGCCTCCCATACTCGCTTTTTTGTGTTGTTTGTCGTTACCGTCGAAAGTTTCGAAAACAAGACTCCTTTACATTTCTCCCCTTCTTTGAGAATGATTTGAATTTCAGCCTCAGAAAATTTGGATTTCTTTTTCGTGATGACGTGGCTATGGTTCACTCGCTTAACATGTATAATGTAATGAGTAGGCACTGGACAGAACTGGACGCACGGATGATTTAAGACTGGCGCGACTTAAAACCAATTACCAATATCATTGGCTGATCATATAAAAACATAAACAAGGTACACTTGCTTTTACAAGTCTATGTTGACTGCTGTGTGAACCATTCATTAACGTACATTAGCTTTTCTTAAAAGTATTTATTTACATGTTAAAATTCCATAATATTGAAGACAATAACTTACATTTATTGGATTAAAGGCAGATAAAAAATCCAAAAGAACAATAATGTAGTGAATGTTTGACAAGAAATCTCTCTCTCTCTCTCTCTCTCTCTCTCTCTCTCTCTCTCTCTCTCTCTCAAGATCGGGTGGGAAAGGGATGGGGAAGAATATGAAGTTCGGGAGTTTTCGTAAAGTTGAAATAGACACACAGGAATCATATATATATATATATATATATATATATATATATATATATATATATATACACACACACACACACACACACACACACACACACACACACACACACACACACACATGTGTACATGTATTATTCTTTTCACACACCCTCCCCCGCTTCGTTACAACGCTTATACCGTAAATCAATAACGACCAAATGCTCAACACACTGCACAGTTTATATAATACTTATTTGAAAATTTAAATACTTTATTAAGACGAATTTATTTACTCTATTTATGATATATGTGCCTAAATTATGTTTTCTGATTGAAAAAATACATTCCAAAGTATAGAACAGTATTTTGTATCATCATTTTAAACTGTTTTTCTTGTAAGGATACATACAAACTGAAATTAAGATGTCTTCAATTAGGACACGTCTGAGATAGCTTCGAGAAACATCCTAAGATATTTCTCAGATTGGTCATAAGATTCGTCTTAAGATATGTCTTATGACATGTCTTAAGACGAATCTTAAGATACTTTCGTGAACATGCCCACTGGAATACTAAAGACCTGAATGTCATTAAATTTTATATAAATGATATATTTGAATTTCTATGTGCCGTGTCAAATAAAATGACTTTGCGTGTGTATTTGTTATATTTCCATGTAAAATGTGGTAGAAAATATCATGAAATGACATTTATTTTTATATCAATTATTTACGCAAGAATATGACAGAAATGAAAATTTGAATTGACTGGAAAATTTGAACTAATCCATTTATATTTTATTATG
This sequence comes from Magallana angulata, assembly GCF_025612915.1. Lineage (NCBI taxonomy): Eukaryota > Metazoa > Mollusca > Bivalvia > Ostreida > Ostreidae > Magallana > Magallana angulata. The sequence continues at coordinate 21,778,470 of NC_069116.1, read as the reverse complement.
AGGTCCCTTGAAATCATATATTAAACTAATGCATTAAGTTTTCATTCAATACTATGCAACAACAAAAAACCCAAAATGGTTAACCGTTTGAAATTCATAATCTGCAAGAGAAAAATGAGTTGAACTTTGTATTAGAGTAATGTACAAATCATGCAGTGTGTTCTCCATTACTTCATACTATGGCAATGATCATACAATTTCCGTTAGAAATGCTTACAGTAACGAAATCGATTCTTTATGATAATAGTAAAATGTTAAACTTCAATCTCAGATGGAGAGAACTAATATAGGCTAGTATTACCTGCTGTTCAATCCAGATTCATTTATATACTTATATGTATATTTTTGAATAAAATATTTCTTAAACTAACTTCAAAACAAGTTGCTGAAAGTATATTAAATTTACCATAAAAATTAGTACAACCAACTCTTATTTTCTTCTTTGTGGTGTGTTTTTATGTAAACAATCAATGATTCATACAACAATTATATTTTTTGCGGCCCATTTGACGCTTGCGTCAATATGATTTCTTGTTTTGTAGATGTTTTGCAAGAAAAAAACCTGAAACGCGGGGCAAGTCATAATTAATATCCCTAATAACCGTAACTTAAAACTAGCGGCTTTGGTTTCAAATATTATCGTATGCGAATATTAAGTTCACTTTTTAAAATCATCTCCACGATGATAATTATATTATATCCATCGCATATCAGTATTTTTTTTTTTTGCTTTAAAAGAATGGTTCTATCGGGAGCAATCCCGCGTTCGTTTAAATTGCCAGCGTACATTTGTCATGTCAGTATTACACATTGTGCTTTATAAGACGGCCGTGTATACGTATTGTAGAAAAGTTGAGTTTAATTACCATGCATTAGAACCATTTTATTAACACATCTCCCAGTACTGAAACAATTCAAAGTAAGATAGTGGGGCGTTAAACGTGTACGTCCAGCTCTACAAGCACATGCACTATCGTCTAGGCGACGGCCTGAATACAGCTAGCGACTCTCCTATCGATCGGTTACATGAGTCTCGTAATGCATCTAAATATAGACAGGGGCACAGGTTATGAAACAAACAACAAAAATAAGGTCAAAGAGGTTCATCTAAATGAAATGAAAATGTACATATGAATAAAAACATTTGGGAATTTTATGTGGAATTATTTTTGCGCACTACATGTATCAGTTAGTGCATTACAAAAAGCCCTTTCATAACCTCATAAACGTGCACACCCCCACAAAAATGGACCGAACTGACAGCAATTATTTCTGCAAATACTGACTATAAATTACGAAAACATTAAATTGAATACTATAGAATGAGTCAAAATTAATTTCTTTACGTCTTTGCTTCAATAATGCATTAGAAATTTTTATTCCTTTTTAAGTTATTGACAAGAAACTTTGGACGCCTCTAACTCCCTAATTATAAGGGCCAGCCCTTTTTTCGGCATACCGAATGAAAGGTCTGAGTAAGACCAAGAACTTTTAAAATACATGTTATAACAAATTTTTATCAGGTAGAAAACTAACACGGAAAATAAGCGATTTTTTAAAAAAAATTTTCTTACCTTTGTTTCAACATCTATACCACCCCTTTTATTTGCATTTAAATAATAAATAAAATATATCTCGCACAAATTCAATGTATTAGCTTCCAAACCAGCCCATCTTTGAGACTCTGCCAGTCATTGTTAAAGCTAAACCCCCTGGACAAAAGAAGTCGTTAAATATTACTAAAAGGGGCATAACTCAAAACCGGATAGGGATTTTCCTCAACTAAAATATGCAACGACAACTTCACGCGGCATGGTATCAGTCCTGAAAATTTCAAAACAATCGGTGAACAAACGAGCGAGATATTAAGGATCAAAGTTGGCGTCTAGAAGAAGAAAAAAATAATAAGAAATTTGAAAATTTTTCAGAATAATAGTAAGGTTTTCCGCTCCCAGCGGAAAACCTTAATTATGGTAAATAAAATGACGTTCAGGAGCACTGTAAACATTAAAATCGGAAAAATAATTTTTGACCAAAATCGTGACCATACCCCTTTAATTTAAACAACATGCGTATATTTATTGCACATTCTCAATATTTGATTCTGAATTTAAAACTTTTACAGTGTTGCTTTTAATTGATATATGTTTGGATTCCACGACTCATTATACAGGGATATATTTCCGGAATAACCAACTTCTCTGTATACTTCTCTACAGTTTTTGTCAATTATGTGAAGATACATCGAAGTAATATTTTGCATCCATTTAAATGCGTTATACGTTGAGTTTCCTCTTCTAGTGCAGTATTCACATCGTACAATTGGCCCAGTAGTCAAACTGTCAACATATTCTTTTACTTTTATCGTAAACTGTGCACGTAAGAAATTGTATATACTCTTAGATACCTCTATTGGGTTCAATGCAAGATTTTCATACACAAGTCTCTGAATACGTCCTTGATATTTAACAGTTAACAATTTCACGTTACGAATATCTTCTAACATCTTGCCACAAAAAAGTCGTGAAAAACTTTGAAAATGGTTTCTGTTAGATTGAGTAAGGTTACCGATTAGTTGTGAGTGAAAGATTGCTCTCGGGTCTCGAACCAAGTGAATGACTTTGAGTGACGGCAGCCTTTTAAGCAAATAACCGACCGAAGCTGTATGCAAACGTATAGTTTTGTACGTCCTTGAATTAGCTTCAACACAAGCCTTTTGTAAAATTGATATGCATGGAGCTATATTCATAGCTAGAGAGGAATCATTTGAACGATCTTGTCGGGTGCAGTTAAAATACAAATCGTGCTCCGGGGTGTAAATATGAATGAATTCATTGTACAAGCTGTTTAAGTCGATGTCCTGGAAGTTACAGGTAAACCAGTTCAGCATCATTTCTGTCTTTAGTTTTTCAATGTCTGTATCATTATATGATAACCTGTAGAGAAGGAAACAAGACACATAAAGGGATGGAAACCATTCGTTTCTTTTTATTAAAACATGTCTGGTATGTGTAGATTTGAAAAAAAGGATAAAAAGATAGTATGACCTGAAAGACACCTTCGGTTATTGCATTACAGGGAAAATCATCTCCCTAACAGATGAATATAATTCTTTGCTGGATAGGAAATATCCTATTACATGTATATCCTGTCTCAAAGAAGTGGAATTAAAATTGTTTTTGAAAGATTATCATAAAACAAGTGGCCAATGGGCCTTATCGCTCACCTGAGGAAAACATTTATGATATAATCAGCTGGATGGAGTCATAATATAGCTATATGTATTTGGACAATGTAGTATAAATCATGTAGATCCTGTATAAATAAATATACATTTTTCACTCTTATGTTTTAATCAAGTCCTTTTTCTAACAGGATGGTTTTATAGTCATATCAAATGTTGAGCATTGTAGTTCTAAAACGACTAAAATGACTAAACAATTGTTTATATTTGTGATATAAACCTACATCAAGCTCTAAACCCCTTCTAAGGCCCAAGAATCATCCAGTGTTCACAGTCTAAACAATTTAAATGAATCAGCTATATTTCAAATTGCTTGCATACGTGTAGGGGTAAATATATTCTAACATTTCAGTTTTTGTGAAAAAAAATGTTTTCCTTTGTAAAATTGGTTCCCCAATGTGGCCCCACCCTACTCCTGAAGATTTTGATTCCAACAAATTTGAATTCACATCATCTGATGTTGCTTTCCCTAAGTTACAGCTTTTCTAGGCAAAAGGTTTTTTAGAAGAAAACTTTCTATCTATACTACTATGTTAATTTTGCCCACCCCCCCCCCCCTCCACACACACACTGTGACTCGACCCTATCCTATCCCCGTGGATCATAATTTGATCAAACTTGAATTTACCCTACCAGTTGCTTTTACACAAGTTTAAGCTTTCCCGGTTGATTAAATTCTGAAAATGAAAAGAAGATTTTTAAAGATTTACTCAATATATTCTGATGTAAAATTTCGACCACCATTGTGGCCCCACCTTACCCCTGGGGGTCATAGTTTTCACAAATTTCCTAAATATCTCCCCTGAAAAAAGGGTGTGGTCCCTAATTTTCACTACTTTGAATCCCTTTGGGGACAAAGGTTGCTTCGTGCCATGTTTGTTTGAAATTAACCCAGTATTTCTTGAGAAGACATTTTAAATGGGAAAGGTTTACGGACAGACGGACGGACAGACGACAACAAAATGTGACCAGAAAAGCTTACTTGAGCTTTCAGCTTGCTTTGTACCATGTTTTGTTGAAAGTAACCCAGTAGTTAATGAGAAGATGTTGAAAATGGGAAAAGTTAACGGATACGCAGACAGACAGACAGAAGGAAGACAAACAAAATGTAATCAGAAAAGCTTACTTGAGCTTTCAGCTCAGGTGAGCTAAAAAGCGGACATTTTCTCTTGACTTTCGGTATAAATCCTTATGAAAACAAATAATCATAAACATAAGCGGACATATTTTTCTTGACTTTAGTTATAAATCCTTATGAACACACATAATTATAAAACGTGCGTGCAATAATATTGCCTTACGTTATGTGACCCTTAAAACCAACTAAAAATAATAAGCAGTAATAAACTATGTCTATTTTAGATGGTGTATTTATCAAAGTTACGTAAACGAAAAAAAAAATAAGAATTCAACAAAACAAGAAAATGTAACATTGTATGACCCTTACTTCTTGATTGAACATAAAAAGGTTAAAAATAATCTTCCCCTCCTGATAGTCCCATACTTACCACCTAACAAATAATCAATGTCCAGTTAGTAATTGTGTGAATTTTATAAAATAAAACAAGCAAACCTTTGTTCTGTTCCATTTAGAAAACTAATAGATCTGTTTTGTTTTACTGAAAATTCTATCAATCCATGGAGTGGTTCAAAAATATAAAAATCGCCATGGTTAACGCGAATGATGTCAGCAGTTAGGGATGACCCGCTTCTCATGTAACCAAGCACCAATGTCATAGGCACATGACCTGTAACAATGAGATACTGAATCAAAAGAATAAAAAATTATAAAGAAAACGTTTATTTAAAGTGATAGGTCTTTTTCCTTAGATTTTTTTCTGGATATGCCTTATTGATAACAAAGCTTGGCCCGTCTCCTTCTGATAAAAAAAGAGAGAAAATATTTATATCTAGAGACACTACAACTAATTTAACTTATTCTAATAAAAAGTAGGTTATACCTTCAAAATACATGTAAACAATAGGAAAATGAATATACATGTATATAAATGGTAATATTAAAATTAAGTTTATACCTGTCTGCAACTTAGTCTTAAATCTACCAGAAATATAATGCACCTCCATGATGACAAACAAAAATCCAAAAATGCAGGCGAACACACAATATTTTTTCCATTTCATGTTTTCTATAACGCAGCACCAACAAAACGTCTCCTCTACACCGACATGCGCGATACATTTGATGTTATATTTAAGACGGGAAACCACGTATTATCCTTGTTTGCTAAATAGGAAATATCATATCACACGTATGTCTTGTCCAAAGGATAAGACTGATTCATATCATAGAAAAGGTCTTGTTTATTTCCCCACGACCGTTGATCGCCCCTTTTCTCTCAGGCGTCTTTAAAATCTAGTGTCATTATTTTTATTGCAGTACAAGATAATTAAAAAAAAACATTTTAAACAAAAACCTTTATTCGAGCGAAGGTTCGAGAAGTAGTTAAACAATACTGAGCTCTATATATACTGAGGTATACGACGGGGAAAATATAAACTGTAAATGCTTGTGAATATCAACAGTTCTTAAATCTCGGGGTGGCAATCAATTGCAGAATTGCTTATTTGTTCGTCAGTTACACTTATCAATAATTCGAATTTTAGACAACACAGGCTAAATATCGCAGTTTCGAAGTCAGTTTCTCAAAACAAAGTCTGTACTTTATTATTTGTATATCTCTGATTGAAATTACAATCAGTTCCGATAGTAATATATATATATATATATATATATATATAAACTTTAAAACACTGTTTCAAAATATTTCGACCGTGTTACCGCTTCATCAGTCGGTGTTTTCACCGACTGATGAAGACCGGTGTCGTATAATTTAAGGTCCACCCTGTTAAATGGTCCGGGGCGGACCATAAATGTTAACATTTAAGGTCCGCCTTTGCACTAAAAGGGTCCGGCCCGTATAAGAAAAGGTCCGCCTAACATAAAAGGTCTGGGTATATTTTTAATTTGTATTTTTTTTCTCAATTCCGAGTATTTTGTTATAAAATAAGTGGCATCATTTTGTAACTCTTTAAAAGGAGCACTTACCCGAGGTGAGTTGGTAAACATCCATCACACAGTGTAAATGAAAATACATTATTTTACATGTACATGTAGTTAGGACACACATAAACAGTTTTAAACTGGTGTTTTTTTTTTTTATTTCAACATTAATTTCAGTTAGGTGTTATATACACACACACGACCCTGCAGGTGTGAAAGGTTCACACCTTCGAATTCAGGTGTTTGACTTTTTGAAATGATCATGTAAACAATGGATATTTTATACGTTCTTTTTTTGCACATCTTTCCAATACGATACAGGCTTAAAAACGTGTCCCATTACAAAATTATAAGAAATTAAACACAGTCCTGTAAGATTAGTAAAGAGCCACATTCCTTCGGATGTCTTAGCAGTTTGTATCTTAAAAGAATTTAAGGGGATTATGTTCCTTAAAAAGAAAATATTTATGTGTAAAGGGCAAATGTTGACACTCCGTCCGGTAAAATTTTATTTTAAATTCCTGCCTGCTACACCCACATATAGTATTAGGTTTTTTTCTCACAAATATCATATAAACATTATGAAATGCATTTCTTGGCCCCTCGCCCAAAAAAGAATAAAAAGGCTATTAGATGAAAATCAATACCGTCAGACAAATAGGACAAACCGACCGTAATATTTTAAGATTATTTCAACGAGACACATTGGATTTCAGGCCTTTGTCACATTTTTAAAAAGTCGTCGGATCAATTATAAATTTGTTTTACTACAGCAACTTCTCTTTCTTAACATTACATTAAGTTTCCGGTCTTTTTAGTGACACAATACATGTATATATACATGTATCTGGTCTCATTCCTTTAATTGCAATATCGATCTTACGATGAAAATCAATTATTTAGATACTATTATAAATAATGTGTAACTTTAATCTGAATAAATTAAAAAAAAAAAAACCTATGCCAAAGTCACTTTTATGTCCACTCCAACAGTAAGAAGATCAAGTGAACAATATCACTACAAGAATCAATATTAAAAAGTAGGGAGTGGGGGTGGCCTTTCCCTGATGCTATGTGCCTAATGGTTAGGTCTAACTTTGCAAAAAATGTGGAGGCCCCCCCCCCCCCAGTTCCGATGTCTATGCCATGTATGACTATGCAGTTCTTTTAACGAGGTGGACCTATTCTTGAACTATAATATTGGGTCCTACCTCTGAAATAAAAGGATATTGTTTTTTTTAAGGCAGTTTCAAATATATTTCTGCATTAAAGCGCTTTGTAACATAGCAATTTTAATATCACAAATTATACACTTTGCACCTACATGTTGTTATTTTCTTCCTCAACGCAATTTTTGAAAGTATCAGTTCTGTCTTTAATTTTTAATAGATGTGCTTTCAAAGAAAACATAACTTGGACATATCAACAATTTGAATTTTGTAAACTTTACCGATGGAAACGGATTTACTTATTAAGTGTTTACTTGTAACCAAATCCTTGCTTTATTACATGTATATTATATACTATATATTACATTTGTATTTACATATAAAAGTATTGTACGTTTGATTAAAGGAAGTGGGAATAAGTCCTTGAGAATAATGAGGTGATCAAATACTGTGGGGAATAAACACTTATACTTTTTTTTAGCAATATTGCATGCACATTATGAAAAGAGAGAGAGAGAGAGAGAGAGAGAGAGAGAGAGAGAATATTATTACAACATTATCACTTTCATTACTTTTTTAAGCACTTTACCGGTAGTCAGTTAAAACATGCTTTTTAATTATAGGTACAAGTATTATCTAATTAATTTCATTTGTCTTTTCACGTCCTTACATCTACCACAGCTACGGATGTACACTATATTGTCAACGTATACCCTCTGTTACGGTAATCCACATATGCGACCTTTTATTATTTATCTTAAACTAGTGATAAATTTACCTAGATATCTATGAATTATTAGTATATTATCATAACTTTCTGGTCTACTGAAAATTAAACAAAGCAAAAGCTAAAAAGACAATCTTAGTTGCGAAGAACACTATACAGCGGAGACATTTTTTTTTCTTTCTCAGCTCAGTGGTGTATTCTGATTAGCACAGGTGTGAATGCCTGCAGGGCTTCTTTTACCCGTGTTCACCTGTTGTGAAACCCTCTGCTAATACATTATACACACCGGAAGAGATTTAAAAACAAAGGGACTACATGGTGTGTGCAAATTATCGACAAAATACTCCTGGTTTTCTTTTTTCAGATTCTTAAACAATTGGTCAAAATCTAACCCGCTATCAATATTTGATAGTCCACAAAGTAATTTATTAAAATAATACGGTCATACATAAACCATACGCAAATGGCCGACTGGATTATGTAAACAAAGACATCTTTAAGATACAAGTACATTAGCAAAAGAGAATAATTAATTCATTTAACTTTAATAAATGACTACGGGTAGGACCTTTTCTTATAGGGGAAAGCCGGACCTTAAATGTTAACATTAAGGGTCCGGCCGGACCATTTTACGGGGCGGACCTTAAATTATACGACACCGGTAACACGGTCGAAATATTTTGAAACAGTGTTTTAAAGTTTTTTATTATTCATTGAAAAAGAGACTTTGGATATATATATATATATATATATATATATATATATATATATATATATATATATATATATATATATATATATATATATTAAAAACATGACTGTATGCACTCGCTTTAAACAGTTGCATTTTCTATGTAATAATTTGATTAATTTAATAAACTTAGGATGTTCTTATTTTTAGAAGTCTTAACTTTCTTTTGACCTTGACTGGCTTGCTAACCAGTTTCAAGTATGGATAAGACGTCTTATTAATCTAACAAGCAGCGAGACTAAATTTTTCAATAATAAATCAGTTGGTATGCACCATCTTTCTTTAAGGGACAATAACGTACTCTATCATTGATAAATGAATCTCACATTTGGCGGCTATGTAAAGAAATATCAATAAAAGTTTGAATTGATTTGTATCGCCGCCCTTTACACAGAATGCTTAAAAGAAAACGGGTTTTTCAACAATCATCAAACATGTTCTTACGAGACCTAAGGGGCTACCAAAATGGTTTCAAAGGACTTCTGAAACGACAAAATATTGGGCGACAACCATTTGAAAAGGAGCAAATTCAGAATTTTATAATGCAGGAATTAATAACACTAACAAGATTCAATTCAGCCAAGAAAGCTAGCATTCAAAAGCAGTTTAACATTAAAATAACGCCTGATTGGAGTACTGAAATCTAAACATAACATACACATGTAATCAATATTGGTGCTGGGAGGGGGATAAGAATTAGAGGATAGGTACAAGAAAGTTCATCACCCATTTTATCGATACAGAAATGATCAAACAATTCATTGACACTGAAGCCTATGGCGGTGCATGACATGTGAATTGTACAGAGGTTCAGTTAATGTAAATAAAGAAATGAAATATTTTACAGTGAAACACTTCGTTGGTACGCATTTGGATTCCAAGTATTTTTTTTGCTTTTTAGATCGTAAAAAGACAGTTGTCGGTATCCAATTTCTCTGTATATTTCTCTGCAATGTTGGTCGACTATTCGATGATACGTCGGTCTTATAGTTTTCATCCATTTGAATGCATTATAACTTGAATTCCCCCTGTTTGTACAGTAATTACACTTAGACACTGGCCCAGTTGTTAAATAGTTCACAAAACCTTCGACATTTCTATCAAAGCGGGCATTTAAAAAATTGTACAGTTTCTTTGAGACCTCGATTGGATGGACAGCAAGATTCTCGTACACAAGTCGCTGAAGTCGACCTGGATAGTTTACCACCAACGACTTCATATCAATGACGTCATTACGCATTTGTGTACATGTGAGATTGGATATATTACTAAATTTAATCTTGTCTGCTAAACCCTCGACCAGCTGTGACTGTAAAATTGCCCTAGGGTCTCGAATAAGATGAACAACCTTTAACGAAGGTAGCCTTTCGAGCAATTTACTTACTGAGGCCATGGGCAATCGAATGGTTTTATATATCCGTGAATTGGCTATTTTGCATCGTTCTTCTAAAATGTGTAAACACTTATCAATGGTTCTTATGAGTGCAGATTTCATTCGGAGCCCTCGTAAGCAATTGAAATACGTGTCATGTTCGGGTGTAAAAATGTGGATGAACTCGTTGGATAAACTTAGTAGGTCAATTTGTCGGAAATCACAAGTAAACCAATTGTACAACATATCCGCCATCATATTATTTATGTTTCTGTCATCTTGTGCGATTCTGAAAAGACAAGAAACAAAATGATCAACAAAATAAAAATTCTTAATGTATGTACATGTATGAAACATGATAGACAGTCTTGACGTAGAAAAAGAGTGATATAAGACTGTGATTTAAATGAAACTTTTATAATATAATTAACTTAAATAAATCTCTCAAATAATTTATGTTTCGACACACATTCACTTGCAACTAACCATTAAATAATATTCCGTTCATTTATGCGCTCTAGCATATTTTTCAACAAGAAAAAAAATCGGTTTTGCTAAATACTTCAAGGTTTAAACACCAATTTTAAGTAAAAAATAAATGAACAAGCAATTAAGACAAGATTCAAGTTCTGATAAACTCTTAACATACTTTGAAAAAAAAGAAACCCTAAGGAATTATTCTTATTCCTAGTTTAAAAAAAACGGTATCACATTTTAATGCATAACAACAATCATATACATGTATTGCATACGAAATCACCTGATAAAAGTAATACTAAAACAAATTTAACATCTGTAGCAAGAAAATTGTTAACAAATTATCTAATTTACATAATTTTGAGGAGAGGTATTACATTGTAGTTTAAAAAAATAAAAGAAAAAAATTCAACTTGTGTAAACATATACCTTATTCTTGTCCCATTCAGAAATCGAACGGGACTGTTCTGCTTTATTGAGAGTTCAATCAATCCATGGAGTGGTTCAAATATATAAAAATCTCCATGGTTGCAGCGAATAATGTCAGCGGTTAAGGATGACCCGCTTCTCATGTAACCTAGCACCAATGTCATGGGCACATGTACTGCTAAATAAAAAATTACCGAAAAAAAATTGAAGAAGATATGAATTATATCATTTTCAGTTTCTTTCAGAGCTTCATCTTTTAAAAATATTTCTGTTTTTACATTAGAAAGAATACCCCCAGACTTACTGCTTTTATTTCCTTCCAAAGATGTTTTCTCATTGTTACATTTTGTAATTTTAATACTTGATATCTTTGAGACTTTGTATTGCTTCCTAAAGAAGTCTAAAAGGACAACAAAAAATATACATGTCTACACACCCAAAACAAAACATTTGGTAAACAATACATTTCATCTGCAGATATTTTTAAAATTTGTTGTGTAAAATAAAAATAACAGAAAGCCGATTCAAAACTCTACCGGTTTCATTGTAATCTCCTGAAGATTACAATGAAACCGGTAGAGTTTTGAATCGGCTTTCTGTTATTTTTATTATATATATATATATATATATATATATATATATATATATATATATATATATATATATATATATATATATATATATATATACATACATATATATATATATATAATTTTAAAAAAAATCATTAATTCCTATTGCTTTTACAATGCTGTGAAAAATTTGTTTTTAGAATATTGCATGAACGACCTACAACAAAACTGATTTTTAAATTACCTTTGCCCTCTTCGGGTCGTAGGAAGTAGAATCCATGAAACGCACATAAAATAATGATACATGTAATTGCAAGGAATAATATAAATATTTTTCTTTTTACCGTAAATATCAGTTGCATATTTTTTTTCTAAACGAAACAGTTCTCACATAGTAGATCAGTTTGTAAATTGACGTATTTCGCATTATTCCGCCAGGAAAATAAAGGGCTTTCACGAAAAACAGTGTACATGACGTCATGACCGAGAAAAATCTAATGTATGTTCCGCTTTTTAAAGCATACAAATATATCGACTTCAAGATTTAATATATTTTCCCAAATAATTATACAGCTAAACATTGTCTTTATGCAGAAATTTTCCTCGCGGAACACGTCTAGAGTTTCAATTACCAAAAAGTAGTTTTTTTATGATTAATTTGATGGGTACAAAAATATAATAAATGTTAACAAGCGTTTTCTTTATACAAACACACACGGAATTACTGGGACAGAAGTCACTCCTTAAACTCCAAATCAATATCTTGCCAGTTGTGTTTGTCTTTAGTCAACAACAAAACATGCAAGTATTGAATGCTGAAAGTTTAAGAGCCCATAATGGGAATATACAATAAATGATGACATTGGGGTGTTTGAACTTCAAAAACAAGTTGCTAGCCACTCATTGATGTATCTGTTTACAAGTCAACTGCAAACATTAACAGGCCTTTTTGTATATACTTCGATCGATTGTTTGGAATTTAATACTCTAATAAGGTTTTTTAATGTAAACATATTAACCTCAATGAACCATATAACGTTGAAACTTTAAAAGTTTTAAAAAGCTAAAATACTGATATCTTAAAGAAAAGTTTTTGTTTCGTCACTTATTTTTTTAGGAATGATACACAACTTACGACAGATAAATCTATAGCAATTATACTATCTCAATGGATTTAACGACCATGGATTGATGCGTTGAGATTCGTTTTGATCACTTTTTAAACACTAATGATCCCACAACAGTCACAAATTACAGATTGCCGGTGTTATATTCTTAATACACACTTTATACACTTACTTCATACAAAAGGTATTTGCATATTCAATTAAGAATTAAAATTTTATTCATAATTAAAGCATATATATATATATATATATATATATATATATATATATATATATATATATATATATATATATATATATATATATATATATATATTCCCTCCTCGGTCGTTTGATAATTTTTTTTTTAGATATCACTCTGCATTAACCGATGTATTTTTCATTATTAAAAATGATACAGTTGGTATCAATGAAAGATGGCTTCTTTGAAATATAGATAAAATATTAGTAATTAATCATCGTATTACATTACAAGATGGTAATCTGATTGAATATATTGCATTACCTGCTGTGGATTTCTCCATCGACAATAAGTACATACCACTCCTGTAACTCATAAATAACTTTATGATTATAACAGAGAAAAAGGCCGTGTACAATAGACATTTTGATTTACCCATATTTTACGTAAATGAATTTGAAGCAACACAGACAGAATATATAAGTATATAAGAACTGTGAAACAAGGCGAGCTGAGTATCTACAGGAACGACTAAACACTTCGTGACTGTCTCTAGCACCCGACGTTTCCTCGGGTATATAAATAGCGTCTCTTCTTCACGCTTTTTTTGTTGTAAATACGTGATTTAAATTGTTTTTTTTTATAAATACGGGGTTGATCAAATCTTTCGATAATGTTACACAACGTGTGCAATTCAAATTACACGATTTATCATTGTGCAAGATTCTCTACGTATTCATCTATACATTTAAAGTATACCCCTTTTTAATGTTCCTGCGATTTTAACCCCTATATATTATAATATATATTATTCAAAACCTTTCATATGTTTTTGTTTTAACTCGCAATATTATTCTTTAGGAACTAAAGATTCAAAGTTCTTGTTTCCAAATTATTCGAGTGTCAACTACAACGGTTAATTGATTGGTAGTAAATTTAATTATCTGTATGGTTTAATTTATAAACATTCAAATGTTTGTACCGTGCTATTAGTTTTATTTGAATGTGCTGTAAACCATAAGTTTTATTCTATAATATCAAAGCGCATTTTAAATACAAATGAAGAATATCTTATTGTCATACATGCATGCGATATTAAAGTTAATATTTTTTTTTAATTTATAAGAAATGTTCTGCATATTAACAAAACAAATAAAAAAGAATATTTAGGCGGTTAATTTTCGCCGTTTTAGACCCAGTTTCATTTGGGCTGGGCCGCAGGTACCCTTTAACCCTCCTCCTGACCCACAAACAGTTTCTTCCCCTCATCATTTTGTAGACAGACTTTATGCCTCCCTACTTTACATTCACATGATGAAACACATATTAGTTCAACATTATTCAGCAAAGCAATGGTCTTTTTGTCAATATTATTAAAACACAATTTTAAAAATAAAAGAAGGAAGACTAGTAAAGTTGATAAATATTGATTTACACAATTATACAAACGTATATATGCACGTTTGATGTTCAAAGTTTTCACCCACCCGCTAACATAGAAGGTATACTCAAATGAAATAAAACTCAGTATAGCTTTAAATATGTAGGCTTCAATTTATTTCAAGCGTTCGATATGTTTCGTGTACTGAACGTTAAGGCATGAAAATCTTTTCATCGATGTTTTGATAGACACACATTATTTAAAACGGTACTTGTTTTCATTTATATTCTCTACTGTACATATATATCATGCTATCTCTCTCGGATTTTTTATAAATGGAATATGGAATCATTCTTTGAGCATTATGAGGTGATAATTTCGGTCGGGCGTGATAAATTCCAATAAAGCCATGAGGGCTTTATGATAGATTTATTCATGCTCCGACCGAAATTATCACCTCATAATATTCAAAGAATGATTCCTTATCAATATAAATAAGCAAACCCCGCTGGCGCCTCAATTTGGCGTCATTTAGAGTTATGGGTTATATAATACAAACTCGATACGTAGTGTTATTACAGACAAAGGCACTGGAAAATGTAATTATATGACGTTAAAAGATAAAAACACCAGCTTGTTATGAAAAAATCGTAGATGCTAGGATAATAGAATGCTCTTATCTTGAAAGTACCACGCCTTCCTAAAATCCTGTGATAAGCAATAGAAAAATGGTAGTTGTTTACAAGTTTTTATCTTATTTTCTTTAATGAGCAGCATGAGAAAGGCATACTAGAAAAGGGGCATAATCACGATTTTGGTCAATTTTTTCCTTTTTTGATATTTCCAACGCTTAAGTGGAGCATTTCTAATAGTCAACCAAAATTGAGTGTCGGTCGTCGAGTTATAAGCGAGATTTAGAGCTCACAATTCTTTGCTATGTAAACAAAGCTCAGGTCTTGGTTTTTGTTTACGTTATGAATGTTACAAGAAAATTTCAGGTTTAGACCCAGAATAAATGTGAAAAGCTCTAGGAACTGTTTATTTATGTTCAAAACGATTTAGCAGATAAAAAATAAAATTGAAAAAGAATTGTTACCGTTACATAGAACTAATAGACAGATAGACGGCACGAACCTTTTTACACAACAAACATCTCTGCGACTGACACTCAAATTTTGGTTGATTATTAGAAATGCAATAGTAAAGCAATGTAAACAATGAAATTAGAAAAAGGAAAATTTACCAAAATCTTAACCATGCTCTCTCTCTCTCTCTCTCTCTCTCTCTCTCTGAATTCCAAAAATTAAAATAATTTTTGAAGCTTAAAAAACTGCCTGGGGCTCGCCCACTACCCTGGACAGGCAGAAAGATGTCCGAATTAACAGGTATGTACTTCTCGTACTTTCCTGTTCTACACTCTACCAGTCACCTCTCTGGAAACAAATATGAATTAAAATGTTTTATTTGCCTTTTTCTTGGTTACAGGATCGTAAATAATGAGCTCTAGGCAACCAGTTTAGCTCAAAAATCCAATTTATTCATTAATAAGTTTTTTGTAAATCCTAAAAAAAATATCGCTGAAAATCTTTATTCATCCAAGTTTCAACAACGTTAAACATTTAAAATATATGCTTCGATTTGAATACAACCATATCTATATATAAAAGAGTTATATGCAGTCACATAACCATTCTCTATACCTGCATGAGGTCAACGTGCGCTTGCCATGTTTCTTTTACCTTCTTCAATTGTTGATAAGACAAATACCTGTATGCAAGTTTTTGATAGACATTAGAGCAATATTTGTCTATGACTTTCAGTCTATCTTCCTTTATGTCTTTCTTCCATTTGTATGCATTACCCAGTGCATCGCCTCGCTTTGTACAAAAAGAACATTTCAATATGGGCCCAGTTGTAATGTTTCTTATCTGGTATTTCACGATCTCCATGTATGGAAGACGTAAAAACTGATACATTTTGCCAGCTACAAATATGGGGTTCCTACAGAGGTTTTCGTAAGCCAATCGTTTAAGCCTAGATGGATATTTTGTGTAAAGCTTATTGAATTCTTCAATATCATTGTCGATTTGTTCACATATCATCTTTGATTTTTCCTCGAGTTCATTCCAGCGCAGCATCCCAACTCGTGCCCGAGACAGAAACATTCCCCGAGGGTCACGCACTAAATATATCACCTTCAGATGTCGAATTGTCTGTAAAAGATATTCAACTGACTTCATTGGGGTTCTTATTGTCTTAATGGTCACAGAGGTCATTGAAAGACATCTATCTTGTAGTATACCGACACATTTCTGTACTGTTTCGATGCTTATATCTCTTGTTTTGTTCCGGGGACCCAAACACGTTACATATGTTTCATGCTCTGGTGTAAAAACGTCAAGAAAAAAGTCCGTAAGACTTGCCATGTCCAATTCCTCAAAATTACAGGTAAACCAGTTGTAAAGTGTTTTCGAAATGAGATCGTTTTTTTCATTTACAGTTGATATAGCTCTAAAATATAAAGCGAATTCAAGGCAAAATTAATATTTGAAATAAAAACAGAATTAGTAAACATGGACTTAAGATCCCTACAATATACATTTCACTTTTTCATAAAAAGTTATCAAAAACACCAACCTAGTTGATCCATTTAAGAAAGTAACCTCTGTCTGGTTTTGTAATGATTTTATTAATCCATGAAGAGGTTCAAATAAATAGAAATTCTTCGATTGCAAGTGCAGTATTTCTCCTGTCAGAGTCGAGCCAGTCCTTGCGTAGGCCAACAATAAAGTCATTCGCACTGCCCGAGACACTGCGTAAATACAGAATTGCGTCTCATTTAACATGTTTCAAACTATTCACCAGTAAAACTACATTTATTAAACATGCAAATCAAACGAAGGAACTTACTAGTTTATTAAAATGAATAGAATAATTTGTTTCGAAAATTGCCGTAAACCCAAGTATCGATTTTTAAATGCCTAAATAAAATTTGCCATTTCAAAGGGTAATTGATTATCAAAAATATTAAGGAGAATGAACCCAATAGTTTAAGTTCGATCGTATCATAACTTATATTGTTTTCTTGAACAGCAAGTTCTAGCAATCTAAGATACAAACAGTTATGTGGACAATCAACCAACATCTAGACTTTATTGAGATTAAGACCACTTCAAAGAGTCCTGCTTAAATAGAAGACATTAGTCCGAAAAGCAATTTAAAGGAATTAACTCTGACTTACTGTGTCTATTTGCACTCTAATGAATAAAGTTAATATAGGGTCAAGGTAAAATCAAGTATGATCGAAAGAGGATTTTCACAGATCATGTCTTCACTTTGAACTTTGATCTATAGTCTGTCCCAAGATAATTATGCAGAACACAATTGGACGAGTTTTTAATGAAAATACATATACCTATATCTGAAAGAAATATAATTGAAATAGATGAAAGTGAAAAAAAATTCGAGATAACTTCATTCACACATTATCATTTTTTGCTCGTAAAAATACATAGGAACGAAAACAAATTTCTTATGGAGATTTATAATGGGGAATGTTGACATCTTTTCTCCATTCGGAAGTCACTCGGAATACCTCGCACAATTTTTCAACGTTATCGTCTGGGTCTGTTGCAATACAAAAACTCCGTAGACATCACATTTTTAGCCTTGTATTGAAACCTGCCAGAGAGCTAGAGAGGGGGGGGGGGTTTCAAAGAAGAACTCTTGAAAAATTTTCATACTTTTGAATAAACCTCGTTTGAACTATGAGGTATTTATAAATATCGAGTAATTAAGCAAAATGTGAATCGATGATATCTTGGGACAAAGTATAGAAACGTAACCTGAGAACCAGATTAGGTTAAAATAATGAAATAAAAGATTTAAATAGTTTTTTACACATATGTCTGCTATGACTGACTTTTATCTAAAACACTTAGAAAAACTATAGACATCACTACACACGTTCTACATGTACCAAGGGGGACGGCACTTAAAGAGTAAAGTATGGTCAAACTAGAGAGAGAAAATCGCCTAAACAATGATGAAGAACGGACGGACTGACGGACAGACAGACAGGCGATATAACAAACTGACCACTATTATGTACAAAAAGGGCATATGAGAAAAAGATGATATTTCACAATATATAAAAGATGAAAGAGTTATTAAGAGCACATGACATATTACGCTAGTATGTGGATCAAAGCTCTGGCTGAATAAATATCACGATCAACTAATGTAAATGTGATCCAAGAAACCAAAAATACAGAAAAACAGAGAAAGAAAATCTCTGGTACCAAAGAACTCCTCGAAATAGAAATTCAAAGAACTCCCAGTACGACACAAGGTTATACCTTTGGCAAAGGTCCTCTTCGTTCTCTGTTCAGTTGCTGTCTTAATTTTGCGTACTTTTGTCAGAGATTCTCGAGTCTGAAACTGAATGTCTGTAAGATGAAATCGTTTTACAAATTAATTGTGGCCTTGTGACCTTCAGTTGTTGAAAATAGGGATTGTCTTAAGTTGTCCTATTTGTAAAGTTTCTGAATAGGTCCAACAACACGTTGGTATCACACGATATCTTAAAACACTACTGTAAACTACGTACTCAACGCGGTGATCAAACTAACCCCCAAAAAATGTTGCCAAAATCAATCAAATCAAAACAAAATACAGAAAACATGTCCAATCAATCAGGTGTAAAGCGAACAAGTCACTGGTCACAATAAACTGGAGACAAAGAAAGTCAACCATTATACGCAAATGATGAAGTAAATCTGCCAAAATAAGCAAGAGACAAACAAACCAGTCACAACGAACCATTCATATAGAAACCCGTCAAAACGAACCAAACATATCGAAACTTCTTATAACGAACAAGACAAATAGATACCCGTCTAACAACCAAGACACACAGAAACATGTTATAACGAACCAGAAACCTGTTATAACGAACCAGACAAATAGAAACCTGTTATAACGAACCAGACATGTAGAAACCTGTTACAACGACCAAGACATATAGAAACCTGTCATAAAGAGCAAGGTACACGTATATAAAAATCTATTATTACGAACCAGGTATATAGAAACCTGTTATAACGAACCAGACATATAAAGACCAATGACAGTGAACCATATTTACATGAACCTGCCACAATGAACCATACATACAGAAACCTGTCATAACGATTCTGACATATAGAAACCTCTCAGAACAACCCAGACATATAGAAACCAGTTAGAACAAATATATATATATATATATATATATATATATATATATATATATATATATATATATATATATATATATATATATAGCCAAATTGTAGGTAAATACATGTTTAAAGCCAAATTGTAGGAAAAGCAAACAAATAACAAGAAACCAGAGAAAGTAGTACATGAATATTAAATATTTCACGAACTATCAACGTACTATGATAAACATAAAAACCTCTTTACAACAATACAGAAAAATGACAAAGTTTTAACGTTTTACAACATACAAGGGATATAGCAAACATGTTGCAACTCGATTGAATATATCTAATTTTTATTCTTCACTTTTTAATCTGCAGAATCTATTTTTTTTTTTTGGTACCTTTCGTCATCTTTTTCTTAGTTCTCTGTCCAATTTCTTTCACACCTGTGGTGATACTATATCGCGTTTTAAATTGAATGTCTGCAAAACAAATCGATTTAGCAGTAAAATTTCCTTTTTCCTTTAAAAAATGCAAATACATTACCTTTATCAATATTTTTTATATTCACATAAAATTTGAACTAAAAAAATCAAGACATTGGACTCTTAAGAAATAAAAAAAAAAATACCCGGTATATACACCGATAATTAGGATAAACATTTTAAATACTATTAATATCTGTAAGCGACATCACTTCTAATTAGTTTATTATTCTTGGGCAAACAAGATGGTTATCATATGATAGTGCTTACCTTGATATAGATACACTGACATCGCCGTGCACAGAAATATAACTATCATACTGAAATATATCGGATTCGGTGCCATTGCAGTAAGTTTGAATGGTATCGTAAGATAATCGATCAATGATTCTTTTACGAAAAATCTACTTATTTAAAAGAAGCTAAAACTTAACTCTGAATTAAAATAGACTGTTTTATTGATTTCTTCAGTAAGACACAATTTTCGTTAGGTACTATTGAAAACGTTTATATTGTTCTGAATGGAGCTAGTATGGTCTATTTGCACTAATTATTTGAATAGCAGTTAAATAATACAGAGCAAATAATATCAGCTGACACATCGAAAGGAAAATGCATGTCTCAAAAAATAAGTTCAAAGTCAATAAATGTAAGAACAAATTAATATCAGTAGACTGAATAAAAGCAGTAAATAATAGTTTATTTTAGAATGCATAATTAGCATACAAAAGCGTTTTGTATTACTAGTTATAACTAGTTATTGTTATTCAAAATCAGGTGCCAGTAAGAAAGCATTCCTCTTTTTCCTAGCGTTACCCCTGTAAATAAAGTAGTAAATAAATGCTATTAAATACCATATACTGTATATGAATATATTTTCAGATTCTAACTGATATTATCATTCATCATTTGTTATCATCATTTTACAAACACCAGAATGTTATGTACACAGACATAAAACCTGTATTCATCATCAAGTTCGATATTTACACTCAGTGCTGGGAACCGTAGCTACTGTTGTTTTTGGCAGGTCAATGGACTCTTCGGATGTCTCTGCTGTTGAAAAAAAGTGTGAAATTAAAACTAGTTCCAAACTTGTCATGTCATACTGTGATACACGTGTGCATTAATTTAACTCACCATGTCGTGTTGGTGTGGTGGTGCTAGCTGATGACGTCACTGATGTTGTTTTGGTAGGAACGTGTGTTGTTGGTGCTTACGATATATAAAGATTGATAGAACACACACTTTTGTACGTTTTTGATATGTCATTTTTATCATGTCAGTGTCGTGTTATTATGTTATTATTTCTCAGCAGCAAAATTTAGTTTGTTGCAAAAAGTATTTCCTACCATATTCACATATGTAAGGACTGGTGTATGGTCTATCACAAGGAACATCGTGCCAATGACCCCAGTCCTTATACCGCATACCGACACAATCCTCTTCTCTCGGTACCGGTGGTATCGGTACAAGAAAACGTTTTTTTCCATGGATGTATTGGTCTGGTTGTCCATATGCCCAGTCCATGAAAGAAGTCGTCTCCCCTGGATAAATCAATAAATAACAGAAAAAGGTACATTGTACATTACTTAAATTATTGAGATTTTGTGTAACACCAGTTTTTTCCTAAGTTTCATAGTAGTATAACTTATTGCGCTTAAAAAAATCATTCTACGAAAATAAATACATGTATTTAAGTTACAGAATAAGAATCTTAACACTGATTAATGACCGGAGGACCAAACAAATGTTCCTTCTCTTTTGGAATCGGTTAATCCAATCAATACGTAATCTCCGTGGAACCACATGGAAACTAGGGTCGCCAATAGGAATTGCCGTTCATCGGGGCTGTTAACAGATACTAGATGTCCTCCATGGTTTCTGCATGCGCTTTCAGCCTCGACCCAGCTAGAACCTCCATCCAGCTTAAACTCATAGCAATGGCCATTGTATGTTCTCAGATAGGGAAAGTGTGGGAGACTTTTGGGGCAAGTATGAAAATCACCACCTCCCCCTCCTAAATAGGATACAAAGTATAAAGGGAACTAATAAGGCATTGCTATAAACAGTAATTGAATCGTTTAAATTTTCTCTTCTATGGGTGATAATTATGTAGATTTTAGCATTACAATCCATCAAACCATGCATTTCGTTATTGTCTTTTATCACAGAAATTTACTTATATCATTTACTCTATTCTTAATTGTGTATGATAGGGATCTGTAAGAAATGTGAAAGGTATAGTTATTGTAAATACAAATTTCACCGTTCACTGCATGCAAAGTTTAACCATTATTTGATCTACAGTAAAACAATTTTAGAGAGCTATTTACGAACCTGGATAAGCTCCGGAAGAGTAAAACAAAACAACAAGGGAATATAGTACACGCTGCTTCCTATCGTATAACATGGTGGTCTTATCTTCAACCGATCTTCGTTACAATATATGGGTCATCAGTTGGCTACAATATGATTGGTCAGTAAATTCGTATATTATATAACAGTAGAAATCAAATTAATAAAAAATACACAAAATGTAAGAAGACTGATTAACTGTAAAGTTCTGAAAATGTACCGTAAGAGAATGCGCATTTTTAAAAGAGCATGTTGTTCTGCCTTTATGAACGGCTCAATTTCTTGATTGACAGAGAAGTTCCGTACACCGACGTCTTCGTAATTATATAAAATATAGATGGCCATCACTAAGATTCATATCGTCCCAATTTTGACAAAAGTCTTGATTACATCTGGAGCAAAATATTGATAGCATATTCACTACTAGTACTATTATGTTTTATGAAGATTTTTTTAAGGTCATAAAGACATTGGTACAAGTGATATGAATGGTTCTATTAAAGGAATAAGGAACCATTCTTATGAGATTTATGAGGTGATCAAATAAGGTCGGGGTGATCACATCCAGTGAAGCCCGATGTGTACGTGATAGATTTTGTCACGCCTGATTGTATTTGATCATTTCATAATATTCAAACTTTAAGAATGATTCCTTATTAATATTTAATCATATTTATATAATTTCCAGCATTTGTACGATTAACATTAAAAATAGTCATTGATGAAATGTATTGGACTATACATTACAGAATCGATTTGTAGTGCTATCACAGTAGACACTACAAAATGTAAATATCCTTGAATATTATTATTAAGATAATATAGATCTATAGCATCGATCATATTGTTTTGTTGTGAACTTATAAGTATCATATAAACCAGAATGATAAGCAAGGCTAAGAATAGTTTTGTCTAGACGTCCATGTTATCTTTACGACTGAATTTAGACACATAAATATTGGTATTTACTAGTAAATCCTCTATGACTGGTTTGATTCCTGTCCATGTCAATGGTTGAACTTACAGTTTTGCTGTCCATTGCTCTACCAAATTCACTGGGGTGCAGTAGTCTACTATAATACTGTTGAAAACTGGATTTAGGTGTTAATATTTAGGCGCTTGCTTGCAGAGAGCTTTAGACCTCATTTGCGGTTCCTCAACAGACCCCTTGTAGCAGAAATTAAACCCTTGTTCACAGACAATATCGTCATGATTACACCTGCAACACTTGACACATTGACAAAAATAAATTCGAAAATGAATTTATTGCTCTTCGTGCACTGTAATATAGTATAAGTTGATACAATCATTTTTTTTTAAATACATCGTTGAATATAAAGATGGTGCTTAGGTGTGATTGCAAAAAACAAGTTCTATGAAGTATTAATAACTTGGTTTATATCATACTTATATTAATCCGAACGTATAATTATTCACCTTATTTCCTTTAAATTGAAGTGTTCTTGAAAAATAAAACCTGTGACTTCCGATTTAAGAATTAGATTCTTTTAAATTTGCTTGTAAAAATTAAGTGAACTTAAGGATTACGTTTACTTAAGGGCGAAAAAAATTTCCACTACTAGGAACGAAAAACTACTTATTCTACATTGTAGCCCTACTACTGTGGTGCTCTTTTTCACTTTCAAATAACTTAGTCAATGACCTACTTTTTATGCTAGTGATCTCTGATTATTTATTGAATGTTTATTAAAAAAAAATCTGTCAAAATTGTCCACCCTTTCTAAGATTTTCTTTATTTTGCCTTTATTAGAAATAATAAAACAATTTGTTGATTAGAAAATGATAAAATATGAATACCTTTACTAGTTTCATATTTCAAAAAATCGTTTTAAGCTCATATTTTAAAATTAACTTGGTCCAATTTTCCTCTATCAATTTTCAAAACTCTACCCATTTTTGATAGAGTTTTACAAAAAACTGACTTTAAGGAGCTCCAAACCATTGATTGCCAAAAACTACTTTTAATGTGTTGAAATCTCAAACCCTGAGTAAACGAAAAGCACTTTGTAACATTATTGCTTAGTAAGTGGATATATTTTTGTCATCCGCTCAGAAATTTTGTTTTCATCTTTGCCTTATATGCAAATGAATATTTTTGCCCTCTTCTCAAATATATTGACTTACATTGCAGCTTCTGTACAAGCAATTCTCTGATTAGATGTTCAACGCGTTTGCAATGTCGAAAGCCGAACGTTAGTCCATTCTCTCAATGTACAAAACATTTTTTTTCGAGCGATCATAATGAATCCATATGTATGATCAACCTTATTATGCAAAATAAACAAAAACTATTGAACAAAATTAACATTTTAATTTAAAAAAAAATAATCATTGTCATATAATGAACAGCTAACTGTTAAATTGTGCTTTCTTTTGGAGTCTTTAAACTGTTTAGAATGAAATTAATTCGGTTTTGTCAGTTTCTATTCGACCACGATCAGAATGGAAGGGGTTGTTAACAAGAACATTTTTAAAATCGTTTTCATCATGAAATATGGTCAACCATGAATAGGTATAAGTTTTTTTCCGGAAAGTGGGATAATGGTTAGTGTGAAAGTTAAGTTGTTATATACACTCAAGCGATGATGCGGCCTATGCTGCAGTACTGGGAACAGTGGATGGTAATAGTGTATCGGCGTTTGCAAGCTGCGTTGTTGTGGCTGCTCTTTGTACTGTAAAATAAAACAATACATTTAGCAAAAATATCGACAGAAGTAATTGTGTGTATTTTTTTTTTTCATTCTAAGATTCTATTTTATGAATCAATTTGCTTTTTTGCAAATTTATGTTTTCAGCAACTGTTTCTAATCCATCTAAACATTTTGTACATTTTCCTACACATGCTTAATATTTAAAGAATATGGGATCATTCTTAACGTATTATTGGGAGAGAATTTTTGTCGGGGCGTCATCAAGTTTGATAACCTCTCGGCCATAATTATCACCTTATGATACTCAAAGAGCGGTTCCCTAATACTTATTTTTATATAATTTTCAGCAATTGTACGATTTAATATTAAATTATTGACATTAATTCGTCATTTTCAATTTGAATGTGTAATTATGCAAACCCTGCTTAGTTACACCCTTTACGTCACTGATGACATATATTAAAGATGTGTACTGCAGAATTGTTATCACAATACAAAGACATTGGAAAATGATATATTAAGAAATCATGTTATGTTTCCAGCCAAGTGTTTTGAAGAGAAGACTTACAGTACTCGCAAACATAGGGATAGCGTTCGTGGATTAATCCCAGTGGGTCCTGTTTTACACAGGGAATATCATTCCAATGGCCCGCGGGATCTGAGTATTTCATGATGGCGCAGTCTTCGTCTGCGTCTAACAAAAAACGCCTCCTTCTGCTTGGCTCGCCGCTTGCCCAATACGTGAAGGTAGGCGTCTCCCCTAGAGCACACGAAAAAATCAAGTCTCTTTTCTTAATCCTTAAATTTTATATCCTCGCAAGTCTTTCTAATAAGAGGCAACTTTATCAAGTAAAACGCGTTTCATTTTTTTTATTTTCGCCATTTGAAGTGGAACTGTGAATATCAGTTGCAAATACTAGTAGTTTTGTAATGCAGATGATAATGCAAAGTGCCATATGGCATTTTTACATGATAAAACTGGATTGAATCGGGGTTAAATATGATTGATGCATGTAATAAGTTACCTGTGACCCATTTCCACGTCCCTTCTTTTTCTGCATCAGTGTATCCGATCCAAATGCCACGACCGTGAAAGGGGAATAATTTCAGAGCCGATATAATGAAGTCTTGTTCTGCTAAATCGTTGACTACAACCGAAGTCCCTCCCCGCGATTTGCAGTCGTTTGCGGCATGTGGCCAATCAGTCAAGTGGTGAAGGTTGAATTCATAGCAATGATCTTGATACACCTTCAACGTATTACCTTGTTGTAGATTGGCAGGGCAATTTGAAACATCCGCGCCATTTATAACACATATTACAATAGCTCTTAAAGTTACTTATTCAATTACATACATCATCTCAATCTAGATTTTTTAAAAACAAAAATACAGTCTTTTTAAAAATCGATAAGTCAATTTTGTTCTTTGTTTAATTACCCGTTATATCAAACCCATATAATAACTTGAAAAAGCAACTTCTGAATGCCCTTGAAAAAAGTTCATTTCAATTTCAATTCTTTACTCACTCAACACTAGTACAGTGGTATTTGAGGTTCAAAATAAGCATGTACAAATGAACACAAAAACAAGGATTACATGTACAGCCGTAGTAATAAAGGTTTTTAAAAAGTTGAGTTTACAATACAGTAGGTTGTATTGGATTGTTTTTGGAAGAGCAGAAAATCTTGACAGCAACTTTATTTTTCTACATTAAAAGTATTCATCAGCTCGTTAAATTCTGTAATATATGGGTTTTCATATTGATGAGACAGTGATTCAAGATCTAAGATAACCTTCTGTTAACATGCTGAACTTACAGACTGCGTTAATCGCCAGGAGAAACCAGAGAATCGAGGAGTGCATCTTTCAGCCTATGGTCTGCACACCTGCTAGTCATGATGTAATATATGATATGTTTCTTCTTATCTCTAACTCAGGGTCCTTAAGAACAAAGTGAGATACAGGGACTATCCTTGTGAGAATAACTGTCCGGAATCGGGAAAAAGCGCGCTGTTAACTTTTGAGAGGAATTATATGGAAAGAAAATAAGCAGATTATAGCCTTATATGATACTAATTAACATTTCACTTCTTTTCCACCATCAGCAAAACCACCATCTTCACATTAAGTTATACACGTACATGTATATTGCGCATTATTCAAACTTTTTGGTTTTTTCGTATTAGGTCAAAAATAATAACGATCATGTGCTATTTGAATGCATCAATGTTAAATTTTATATGCGTTCGAGAGATACATGTACCGTGGCATTTACTTAACATAGTCGTTTGTCTCAGAAAACGAATAATAATGAGACATCATATCTTGATTAAAACCAACATCATACGTAAAATATTTTTCTCACATGACAATGCTTCTACAGTGTAAACAAATGAGCATTGTTAAAAACTGATTCTCTAAGACTATTATCTTGATTAAGTATTTATTAATTGGAAGAAAATGAACGTTAAGTTCACAAAGTAGGAATACTAGGCGTTTCTGGTACAGTCGTGGTAGCGAGTTCTATTGTAGATGGCGCTATAGTAGAACCGACAGTTGGGGACGGAATTACAGCCGAACCTTAAACAAACGTTTGTCAAGAACTTTTAAATATATATGTAACCAATTCAGATGAAATAGTAATATTTCGAATTATGTGGCAATTTTGAAGCTCTTACCGTATTCGCAGACGTAAGGAAAGTGTTCCTTCACAATTCCCAGTGGGTCCAACTTTTGACAAGGGTAGTCGTGCCAGTGACCGGAGTCGGAGTACTTCAGGAGGACACAGTCCTCATCCGACACACTGTCCAGGATAAACCTTCTTTTGTGGTGAGAATGAGGCTGCCCATGCGCCCAGAAAGTAAAAGTGCTGGTCTCTCCTACATTTCATATATTTACAAAACACAATCATGTTCTATTCTGTTCAAATCAGTTGAAAATAATGATTATTGGACTTGTTACTTTTATATACACTTTCTTTCACATTTTGTGTTTTATATATATTTTCCTATGTAGGGTTTAAAAAAGGATAACCTGTGACCCATGTAAAGGTTCCTTCGTGTGTCATATCATTGTAACCCAGCCATATGCCTGTCCCGTGGAACGAAATGGCCTTCAGTGCAGACATGAGAAAGTCCTGTTCCGCCCTGTCATTGACCGTCACCAGAGTCCCTCCTTTGGAATGGCAATCTTTCTGGGCCGCATTCCAGTCCTTAGTATGACGGACCTCGAATTCATAGCAGTGGCCCGTGTGGGTCTTCAGGGTGGCGTTCCGTTGTTGGAGTTCCGTCGGACACCCCTGAATATCGTCTCCATCTGTTCCCAAAATTTTACATTGACTTTCATAAATTTCATATTATTTTTTACTGTTTTATCTTTAATTAATATGATTTGAGTAATATCAAAAGTTAAAATTTTTATTTAAAATTGCAATACAAACTTACATGCAATAATTGCCGACGAAAGAATATACAGGAACACGTGTAACAACATCATAAGGACTGCACTGCAATTACGCTGTCTTATCTATTATATGAAATGTGCAGTGCATATTCAAGGTCTGCTCATAAGATTGCATTGGTACTCTTCGGAGTTCATATATTATACATGTACGTGCTGTCGTCACAAAGAGTACTATAGTATAAAGTCATTGGTATAATATAGTGACCCGCTAGCTTGTAGTTAGATGGCATTCATCAGATAGGTTATATATAATATATTCAATCACTCAAAAGAGTGAAGTCACATAGTGTGGGTGTTATCATTTTATGGAATGTAGTTAGCTGATAGGGTACAAGAATCCGATAGGGTTTAGTCATTCTTTATAGGTAAAGGGGCATGGTCACTATTTTGGTCAAAAATTGTTTTTCCGATTTTAATATTTACAATGCTTCAGAAAGGCGTTTTTAATAAGCAACTGAAATTTGAGTGCCATTTTCTTTTAGTTATGAGCGAATTACAGAGCTTGAAATTCTTCGCAATGTAAACAAAGCGTGTGTTTACATTTTGAAGGTTGAAGCAAAAATTTCAGTTTTGAACCTAAAACGAATGTATCAAATGTTAGGAACTGTTTATCTATGCTTAAAACAAATAAAAAGATAGACAAATAAGCTGGATTTTTTTTTTACTTGTATATTGAACCTATGTAAACAAAAACAGGGCACGAGCCTTGTTTACATGACAAAGAATTGTGAGCCCTGTATCTTACTTGTAACTCTACGAATGACTCTTAAATTTCATTTGATCATTAGAAATGCATATCTAAAGCATTGTAAATAATAAAAACATAAAAATAAAATTTGATCAAAATCGTGACCATGCCCCTTTAGAGTGCCCTGTGCTTGAAGTAATCCGATAGCGAAATACACTAAGGAGGAAAAGTACAAAATAAATATTTTCGGGGAATTGTTGACCATATGAAATTGTCAATAGTAGAGGCAATTAATGTTACAGGTAATGTTATTAAGTCAAAAGTACGTGTACAGTAAATATAGATTCCGACTAGGGAATAAACCTCGAGGGGAAAGTTTTGGATAAATTGTTGACTCTTCATCTTCTTTCATAGCAACCAGTTCCAATTAAAGGAACTTTAGTATACATTTTTTGATATAAGGTTGCAAGCGTAATTAACATGTATTTGCAAAAATATCAAGAAATTTCCAACCTACCTTTTTATGTTTGAAGAATGTATTGTTGTCACATTTCATTATATTAATTTCCTGTAACTTACACATACACACTACTGGCATTTTAGACGCATTTGGGTGCATGGCCTGCAACATTTACAAGCCTCCGATTCTGGCGTGTTTTGCAACAATACAGTGCTTTTTTAGTCTGTTTTGCATTGATGTTGAAAGATGGGATCAAGTTTATTCCAAAATATGACAAGACTGATGTGATTAAAAGCCTTTCAGGGCTGCGTTCAAGATCGTGGCTGCTACGTAGTTGAACGGTAGGCTAGCCTAGCCGCTACGTAGATATTCGTAGCTTAAATATTTTAAGCTAGGCATCAAATTCAAGATGGCCATCTTAGTTACCTCTTTGAAACAAACATGAAATCTATTTATATAGTGATATGTTGTTCATCCTTTAAGTTATAATGAAATTTAACATGCATATTCCCGCTTGAAATTAACAAATTATGTCAATGTAATTAGTCTTTAGTTGAATATTCCATCTTCAAATCTGAGACCTAGCGGCTAACCTAGCGGTCCGTTCAACAGACCTAGTTATCTACGACGTATCGGCTGGGCTCACTGTTACGATCTTGAACGCATCCCTGATAACGTTACTATCTAAATTATAGTCTTTTTTTTTCACGGAAGGATCCAAATATGTGCATGTATGAGATATACATCATCTTCTAAAGTTAAGGGTTTCTTAAATTACGCACTTTTCCTCTAGAGAGACATGCAATGAAAGCAATGAAAGAATTACATTTGGGGTAAAAACTAAAAACATAGTCAGATGAATTTTTTTACGGGTCGAATTTTCTTAATAAGGACTGATGAAAACTGTATCCGCTGATTTCTTATAATAAAGAGTTTCAATGATATAGGAAATATATTTACACTGAAAGAAGTTATATCAGGTTAATGTATGTTACAAACTTCTGCTACTATCGACCTCGGCTAATTATGAGTAATGAAATGACATTTTGACACAAGATATTTGAATAAAACACCAACAGCAATGATGGTGAGAGTTTTGACGAATGCAGAAATATAGATTCCTAATACGTTTAGTCATTACATAATAGTAGCATTATAGTACAACAAAGTTGTTTTCTTCTTTTATTGAAGCACGGACGCAACATTTGTTTCAATTCATCCTACGACAAGTTCCCCCACGGACCCAGCGACTTTAGCTGATGCCGTGGAAGCCATGACGTCAGTTTCCGGTGTGGTGGTAGGAATAGTGGTTTGTGTGGTAGATGGGGTCACGGTCTGCGGTGTTCCGACAGTGGTAGCTGTTTGCCCTTAAAGAACGGACAAGAATAAGAATACTCATACATTCCAATCTGTCTACCATGCAAACAACAATGAATACTCTTTAAAGTATCGGCAAGTATTTTCACGTACTGTACTCGCATACGTATGGGAAATTTTCGTGCACAAGGCCTAGAGGGTCCAGCTTGAGACAGGGGTAATCGTGCCAGTGACCCGAGTCGGTGTATTTCAACAGCACACAGTCCTCGTCTATGAGATGAATGTTAGTAAGGCCAGTAATGGTGTCCAAAATCAAACGCTTCTTGCCAATATGGGGTGTGGTTATCACTCCGGGTTGTCCTGCGGCCCAGTAGGTGAAAGTAGCTGGCTCTCCTATTTTTGAGCAAATTTGTATCTTTTTATATATCTATGTATGATTTTTAAAGATAGATCAGTCAATTGGTATAATATATGTTTAGTTATCAAATAGACCGAATATTGCCAAAATCGGACTCTAAAGAGCAAGGTGACTTAAATCTGTCTAAAAACTTTAAACAATTATAGATTTATTTTATGGAAAGCTTGTACTTGAATATTAATAGGCCTGCTTTTGGAAGCCTGTACTTGAATATAGGCCTGCTGGTTATTCAATAGATACCGGAGACCCATGAAAATTTCCCCTCCTGCAACTGGTCAGTCAATCCGATCCAGACTCCCTGACCATGGAATGAGAACGACCCGAGAGCGGACATAAGGAAGAGTTGTTCCTCCATGTTGTTGACCACAACTAGTGTCCCTCCCTTAGAAGCACAGTCACTCTCCGCCGCCTTCCATTCAATATGGCGGTGGACCACAAACTCGTAGCAATGGCCATTGTATGCCTTTAGATTTATGTTTCGTGAGAGATTCGGTGGACAGTTTTCGATGTTGTCGCCATCTTAAGAAAATGGAAAGAGTGTGTACTATTTATCTACGACTTGGTCTATAATTGTAAATCGAATTGATATTAAAACCACATTGTGTCGGTACCCACGTAAAAATTATTCACTGTATTTATGCCAAAGTATAACAATGTATAAAACGGAGATAAAATTTTTTTAGATAGCGGCGTATGTTACAAGAACATTAATTAATATAATAATTATCCCAACTGCGCATAACGACAATCGTAGGATTCAGTACCAATAGCAAAGTGTAATTCATTAATATTGAATGTGTTTGAAGTTATATTTGCAAATGAATTTCAAAGAATGCAATCGCAGCACTTACAGACAAGAGAAATTAGAATCGGTGAAATCAACAGGGTCCACATTGTGCAAGGATGTGTCAAAGCCACGTACAAGATTTTCACTGTATATGATCTTATCTATTCAGTCATCGACAAAGTGTTCAAACATGGGTCATATAAGTTCGTGTACTACTTTTTCTCGTCTCTGCTATCTTCTGCAGTGGGATGGGAAACAGAGAGAGAGAGAGAGAGAGAGAGAGAGAGAGAGAGAGAGAGAGAGAGAGAGAGAGAGAGAGAGAGAGAGAGAGGGGTAGAGAGAGAGAGAGAGGGGTAGAGAGAGAGAGGGGTAGAGAGAGAGAGAGAGAGAGAGAGAGAGAGAGAGAGAGGGGTATAATTATCTTATATATGATTTTTCTGTAAAAATAAATTTTACAGAGATAGTAAAAGTCATACTGGTCTATTTGTCTGAATATCTAACTTCTGAGATCATGCTCTTTACACATTTTTAAAAGCAGCTGCCTTTTACAAACAACATGAATTTTAGTTGCTGTAATAGTACATGTAGCCTATCAGTTTTATCCGAATTCAATTTTTATCACTATGAAATTGAGGGGGCTAGGGCCATCACATAAGACTGAGTGTGCATTATAACATCCAGTGCTTTATCCTTGCATCAATTATCTGACTTTCCATGGCCTGTTTTTGTCATGGCATTCACCAAGCTCATTGGTCAAAAGTCTAATAGCATTTAAGAAATGAGGCCCTGAACATTTCATGCTTATAATTTTTTAGAGAAAAATTTAAATAATTTCTTTCACTTTGTGTGTTTTAAATGTACATTAAAATACCATTACATGCACAAATGAAAGGTCATGTTTAAAAGTTGATACCAGAGCTTTACTCCATCAAAGTAACTTTGTGCAACAATAAATACCAAAAGGTGCGGTTTTCAGTGTTAGCAAACCATACCATTTCATTCAATGTAATATGATATATGTGTACACTAGTCTAATAATTATTAATTAATGGGGAAAATAATATGTACCTGGTACATGTACATGTACAAAAAGAAATGAGCTAAAAATTGGCATTCATTTCTTGTTTTTACTTTTCATCTATATTTTACATAGTGTTTACATTGTGCATATGGATTTGAAAAAAAACAACCCACTTTCAATGAAAGTACCACTTGGCGGTAGACAGTCAAATGACACATCACATGGAGAAGTTGTCCAAAAGTTTCCATCTGTGTATCGCAAACATTCATCGCGTGTAATTCGTTAAGCAGTCATCTGATGCATCCAATGAATAGCAAAGGAAAATGGTATCTCTTCACCTGTCTATGTAAAAAATAATATCACAATAGCCATTCCAACACAAGAAACTGCTACATAGGGACTCAGTCTCTCTCCAATCCGTGCACATTTCCAAAATGTTCCAAGCACTCCTGTTTTGTTTTTATCCAACAGGCGTGGTGCAATTGATCTAATGTAAGCACATGTACATATTAGCAATAGAACAACAGTCAAAAGACTTTGGAAATTAAATAATGCAGACATTTTCAATGTTTTGTCCAATATTAAAAGTTGTTTGAGTCTACATTCTCAAGCACTTCCGGTTTACGTGTCGATTTTAGAGTTCATTCCCTTGTTTTATTTTTAACACTGACGGAACTATATAAAGTGACGAAATTTGCCTCGTGACTTGTAGATTATTCATCCGCATTTGGTTGAGAAAAAAAAATAAAAAGAGAGTAATCTTCTTGCAAAATGATGTTATGAATCAAGCAATATATACATATTTCATAATATATTTCGTAAAAGCAATACAACAACCACTTTGCCTACTAAGAGTTATTTATGGTAATTTACTGAACTATTTTGTTTTGTGCAGTGATTCGATTGTTTATATCAGTGGTCAGCCATTTTGTTGACAGAAAGAAAGGTACCATTTACGTCTGAGTTTAATTTATCTGGATCTTCTGCAAAAATGAAGTGGGAGTATAAAGAAGAACATTCCTTTGAAAAAAGAAGGGCGGAGGGAGAAAAAATCAGAAAGAAGTACCCCGACAGAGTCCCTGTAAGGAATTTTTTCTTTTATAAGTGGATAGGGAAATGAAATTTAATACTGTAATATGACAGACATGTTAATGAGTATCATTATTATTCCGATAATCAATGTCGATAGCACCAACTTGAGGTTGTTATCTGATCAAATAAACCAGTTCAATCATTTAACATTCATACGATGAAGAAATTTTCATACTCAAAGTCTAAGAGTCACAGTTTGGTCAACCATTTTGTGAAGACTTGGCTTATCCAGGAGCACATAATTCATTTCTTAATTTTTAATTGTAATACTAAGATTATTTCATAAAATATACAAAGTTTTTATGAAATCATACCAATATTTATTTGTTTCAACTCAATATAAACTTATAAAATGCTCTATTTTTTTCTCAACAGGTCATTGTAGAAAAGGCACCAAAGGCTCGCGTTGGAGATTTGGACAAGAAGAAATATTTAGTTCCTTCAGATTTAACTGTTGGACAATTTTATTTCTTGATCAGAAAAAGAATTCACTTGAGACCAGAGGATGCTTTGTTTTTCTTCGTCAATAATGTTATTCCACCTACCAGTGCCACAATGGGATCCCTATATCAAGTAATAATAATCTGTAATAAGTGTTAGCTGTTAAGATATAATCAAATAAAGATTGAAAAATTTTCATCAACAATTTAGAAAGTAAATTTTAGTTGTTACTTGAATTGCATTTATTGTGCACAGAAAGCATGATATATTTTTTTGGTGAAAACATCAAAGTCTTACATATTTTAAGCAAATTTCTATATTGTCACAAACTTAAAAACACAGCCATTTATTTTTATTTTGTATATAACTTTTCAGGAGCATCATGAGGAGGACTTCTTTCTGTATATCGCCTACAGTGATGAAAGTGTGTACGGTGCATAAATATCTTCTGTGATTGGATTGCGAATTGGACTATGGAACGGATCATTAAACTATGAAAACAACATGAAATATTTTGCAATGTCTTATTTGGCATCATTTGTCGAGATAATTACAGCATGTCACTTGTTGTTTGCTTTTATTTGTACATTGTATTAAAATATTATAAGGTAAATTTATTGTGACACCAACAGGTGAAAGATTTATTGTGATTATAGATAGCAACTTTAAGCTGATTGTTGATACAGCAAAAAAAAAAGATAAAAAGAAAAATAAACCCAAAAATAAAATTTGAATTTTTATTTATAGTTATATAGATCCTCTGATCTAGATTTTTGAGCATTCTACTCCTAACTTTTGGGAAACAATTTTTCTATCTTTAATCTGGTGTATGTTTACATGTTCATTTATGTTGAATAATCTTTATCATGTAAATGGTTATTAATAAACTTTTTTAAAAAAAATACATAAAAGGTGTTTGTCTGACTCTCTCTTCGATTATATGCTTACCAGTTAAAATAAAAAAAACTACTTTAAATAGTATTTAAATCTTGCATGCAGTAGGAGACTTTACACATTAGATGAAATGTCCATGTTTTAGGGGTGTGCATATTAGTGCCAGGCTTGAAATGCAGAAATATTTAATACCTCACCTAGCATATTAGGACCTGATACACTGCTTTCATCTGTCTTTGACTGCTGCCCTGCTATTTCACCTCGAGGGTGATCACTTCTGCTCTAAACTTCGTGTTTTTTGTTGACTGGATTTTCTCCTTCCAATACAATAGGACTGAGAGGACCAAGCTGTTGATTTATTTTAATTAACTTTAATATTAATGGATTATTTTGGAGAGCTCCATCAAAATCTTACTGAGCCTTCTACATGTAAATTTAAAATTGGCTTTTCCCATTCAGCTAATACCAAAAAAATATGTCTATGACCTTTGGTACTTTTCTTGATGCTGAAAGTTGCTTTTTATTTATCTTCTGCAGTCTGTTAAAATCTGACCTCTGTCTTGCTTAAATCATAGAAGTTTTTAAACTCCTGTCATCAATATGATAGTATTACATTATTGGAGATGCATGAACTGGAATTTCCAAGTTGTTTTACAAATAACAAACACATTTTTTTCCCTTCAGCTTTTATTTGTTGTGTGCTTAAAAAACTTGAAAGACAAATCAGAGATTATCACAATTTGAGATTCTACATTTCAAGTGAACAAACATTCAGTAAAGTGTGTCAAATCATAACATTTAATACATGAAATTCTACTCTAGCAAGCTTTCTGTTACACAAGATTAGAATAAGCCTGTAAAACATTCTAAAGTTTTACATGTCACAAAAACAAATGATGTACATTCTTCATTCTCAATGATGTAAGAAGATACATGTATACCTTTCTTTCTCTTAATTACCAAACGAGAAGAGCATGCTCTTTATGGGACTTGCGACATTCACAAGGAAGAGAAAAAAAATCATCAATTGATTATGACACAACGAATTGACTAGATTTCACAGTAATTTAAAGACTTGTTGCATGTTTGTATGCCTAAATTAAAAAAAGTTAAGTCTCTTTAGAAAACAGTGTCTTTCTAAAATGTGATTAAATACCATATCACACAGGCAATAGTAATGAAACACAACCATTTTCTGATAAAAAGCATGTCAATTAAAAGATTTCTTACCACTATATAATCCCCCATCTATCAGTAATTAAAAGCATTGTAAAACTTCAAATGTGTTATTACATGCTTTAACTCAATACATCGAAATTTCTTCAATTAAGCACCATATAGCAAATGTATATGCAATTAAAAATCATTAAAAGCAACTACTTAATAGAAGATCTATTGGTTTTAAAAAGCAGGCATACATGTATATATTGCAAGATAAACTGCATAGAAAAACATTCATTCTTTTTAAAGCGTGTATAATTTCCCTATGCAGCATCAATTCATATGAATTGCAAAATCCAATATAATCCACATATGACACTTGTGTAGAACCATTAACATGCATAAACACCAGACTTCCAATCAGACAATGAAATATTTAGGTAAAAATTGACTAGTATCACAAAAACTTAGGCCAGGTCCCAATTTCCTTGTATCCCCTTGTCTCTTATGTCAGAGCGCACAAATAAGCCTATCCGTATATCTCCTTGTAAACCTTTAAAACAGATCCTTGTATTAATGTAAAATAAATCACTCATATCTTAAAATTCAATATTATTGTACATGCTTATTTTGAGGAAACTTTAAAATTAGTTTCATCAAAATACTGTATAAAAATATATAGATGAACTTTGCAGAAAGCTAAGAATTTTATGTTCGTTCTTAAGGATCTACAAATGAAATCATGATATATCGTGTTCCTTTGGTCGTCACGAGGCCCTCGTGGAAATGAGTGAGTCGTCCCGGGTGCATCAACATCCAACCTTTACGTGTTGCCGTCACGCTGCAATTGTACCTTAAAAAGCGACAACCTCCTCCCTGTGGAAAAAAAGAAAAATAATTTAAAGTTACTTTTGAACCTCAAAAGACATGCACATTAATGTATATACCATGTATTAAACTGGTATGTAAATTACATTTTACACAATGCAGGCATTTGTAGCAATATTTCTTGAGAGGTAAAGTATAAGTAAATGAAAAATAAGTTCGTTCATAAGGTGTATGATGAGATATGCAAGCATCTTTTATGTACATTCCATACCTAAAAAAGCTGAAATATTACAAAGCTTGCCTTCATATCTTCTACTTGCATGTAGTTACAAGTTGTTTTTTTTTTGATAAATGATGTTTATAGATTCCAAGACATGAAAACGATGACTGCTTCCAAACATTTCTCTACCATTATTAATAACAGCGGCTTGAAACCAACACAAGATTCCAAAATTAGAAAAGTTTACCTCAAAATCTTTCATGGGTGTGTTGAGGGCGATGTTAATGGTGAAGGTGGAGGAATCATGGTGTGGGCGTAATCTGTCTTGTTCGTTTGGACGGTACCGCACAACAAAGTTCATTATCGCTCTAGGAGGCTACAAAGTCATACATGTATATGCACTCATGTATTGTAGAGTTCCACATTTTTTATAGAACATCAAAATATGATATCCCAAT
Source organism: Magallana angulata (assembly GCF_025612915.1). NCBI lineage: Eukaryota > Metazoa > Mollusca > Bivalvia > Ostreida > Ostreidae > Magallana > Magallana angulata. Next base: position 21,740,052 of record NC_069116.1, on the reverse strand, counting down.
TGTATCAAGCTAAATGTTATATAAATGTTTTGAACCTCTTTGTGAATATTTAACAATAACATGATGCTAGATAAGTTTCACTTTTTAATGACAAACTAATTAAAATCCTTCCTTTGGTCCATTTTGAAATTTCCTATATGAAAACAATATCTCGTGACTTAATTTAGGGATTAAATGAAATCATACCGGGTAATTTCAAAAACTGATTTTTAATCTTACGATTTTCCACTGAATAGAAATTATATAGATATAAATATTGTAAACCGGAGTGTAGATGTGAACATTAAGGGTCATTTTCCAGTTTATCACTAACTTACATCACTATGGTATCCTTCAAATGCTCGCTCTTGTAGAGGAGAGACATAAACCTTTAGAAAATGTAACCAATGTTCCTCCATTCCGATTTGCCTCATATGAGTGTCTACAGTTGGAACATTTTCATAGCCTCCAGCCAGTCTGGGATCCTAGAGAAAATTTTAAAACATACAGGTACTTTCTCTATTACTACGTCATTTCACATTATACATGCACATATTTTTCTTGCTACATGTATATTGGTTTGTGAATTCTTGTAGTAATTGGTTTAATCTGAACACACTTTATTGCAGTTTCAAAACAATAGGATTGGGCACAATTCAAAAAGATATGTATTGTATAATTGCCCTGGCTCTCCCTAATAGTATTTCAGAAAACCTGTAATTTACTGAAACCCTACATGTACCAGAAAGCAATGCTATGATAAATGTACAAGTACAAATCCAAACATACCTTTATTATAAAGCTTATTATAAAGAGTACCGTAAGTTCAAAAACACTGACCTCATGCCTGCCCCCTGACCACTGGTTTAGGTGTTCCATCTCCTCCACCAGACTGTCACAGAACTTGGTGCTCACAATGGGGAACCAGAACACATCAGGACAGGGCTGAAGGGCAGAGAGAAAATTAATCATTAAACATTATTCTTTTGTAAGCACTTCTAATGCTACATGTATTACGGTTCAAATGGATAGAAGCCACTTATAAAACAGCTCTAAACTGGCACTGGATTTATCTTGACATGAAGTACATGTAGTATATCTATCAAAAGTATTACAAAATAACCATTATTTATTTATGCAGTGGATAAAATCATCAACATCTGCTGGAATGGCAGTGCTTTTTTTCCTGTGATTATCCAATATACACTGTAGCTAAAAATGATGTGCATGCTCAAGCATACGTGGTTGGCTGGTATCTCTATTACTAGTACTGTTAGATTTAAAAGAAATTATGCATTACATGTACCTGAACAAGAGTCCTGTTCAATTCCAAGCTCTGGGAATAATTTTCATGAATGTACTTCAGTTTCCAATCCTTTAATCAAACATAAGATTTAAATTATACATCATCATCAAGCCAAAGAATGGAATCCAAATATGACTAAACATCTTTACATGTATAAATTAATTAACATATGCAGGTGTACTCACATAAGGGTTTTGTACAATCTGATAAAGATCATTATGAAGATGAGAGGTATCCATGTTGTCATAATCCACAAGATGGCCAAGGATTTTTCTGTTTGTGGCATACATAAATATACCCTAAAAGAAAAGCATAAGATAATTAAAATATGATTGTTGAAAACAAAGAAACTAGAAAATGTTAATGCTTTTAAAAACAATAAAGAGGTGTTTTAGACTAAATTGTGCTTTAATTAAGGCGATTTTGAAAAGTTTTAACTTTTTGAATAGGTACTGAGTTGGCAAGGGAAGTTATCTCAAGATATTCAGCTGACAACTCTCTATGTTCATAGTAGTTTGGCCCATGACCTTGTAACTCATTATTTCAAAGGGTTGTCTACTTCTTAACAGCAGCAGCGTACTAAGTTTGATTATCAGTTTACTAAAAGTTCTCAAGTTAGTTAACAGTATTCCTATATCCAAGTAGTATGACCCTTGACACTTCAAAATCAATAGGGGTTAAATGCCAATGGCAAAGATCATTTTCTATCTAGCAAAGATATCATTAGGTGTGTCCAGAGCAGTTTAATGACCTTTGACCTCTGACCTCATCTGAAAAAGAGGTCATTTCCTTTTTCGAGAGAATCTTTGACAAATACCACGGTGTAGTACCTAAACGGCTGCTATCAGTAAAAAACAGCGTTCGGTGTTTCTATTCAAAAATTGAACGGTTGCTAGTTGAAAAAATCATGCATGAAACGCATGGATCAAGCCACTAAATTGACGAAAAATGTACCCAAACCATGTAAGTGTTTGAATAATCCGTGTGCACGGAACATGTAAGGTATTATTATAATATTTTATACATGTAGTTTGGAAAATAGTCCTATGAATAACCAGAAATAGAGAAATTTCCTAGGTCGGTGACGAACTAAAAGGCTGTTACAACCAAGTTTTAAGCTGATATTTACATCTACAAATCATAGTTTGTTTGTTCTATATTATGAAAAAAAGCATTTATCTATTCTGATTCATTAAGTAATACAAAATAAACAAGAAAGTATATTTTGATCGAAAGAATTTGACAACAAATGATTTTTTAAAGTTACGGTTGCTATTTGAAATACTGATATGTTCGCACCGGCTATAAACTGAATACGATGCACCGGCTACTATATGAAACTTAAATTTCTTTTCCAGCTAGAAAAAGAAAACAAAACTTATTGCTGCACAAGCCTAAAAAATCTAAAACACATCACACAGTATGTGACACAGAATGTGACATCAAGTGCTTCAACGATTTCAACTCGACCAAATCGCGTTCAACCACGCAGCGCTAATCTACGAAATGCACCCTTAAAAGCCATGATTCCACAGTAACCTATGACATATTAAGTCTGTCCAAAGTTACTGTTTCTTTCACCTTTGAGCCATTTTTTTTTTACAAAATACACATAAAGAGAATAAGAAAATTTAAAATCAATTTAAAGAAAAATATTGAATATTTGTTTATGGAGGGTATCCCTTTTTTACCAGGAGATTTTCACAGGAATAAAAACAGATTTCTAATGGAGATTTGTAATTGGAAAATCTGATATCTTTTTCCCATTCGGAAGTGTTTCAGAACACCTTAACATGATTTTCTATTGATATCATATGGGTATCAGAGTTCAAAATTCACTATATATACCGGTATACATCTAAAAAAAATGCAAGTTAGTATTTCCAAATTGCAAAGTTAAAATTTGTGTTACTCGCAAAAAATTATGATGTACTGCTGCATACAGAGAAATATTCGCCCGTTTTATTTTCGTCCCTTTCGCCTCTTTTGTCAGCGGGCAAGTACTGCGCAAACATTAACTAACCTCATGCGGAACGATATTATTTTCATGAAATGTAAAAAATTAATAAAGGATGGAATGTGTACATTTATATGTAGGTCATACAGGTAAACAGTCTCAACTTCTCGGGCACTGCTAGCTCACATCACGACAGATAGTAAAACATAATGACTTTAAATCAAATTCTATAAAAATAAAAAAAAAGGGGGGGGGGGGATGTCATGAACGACTATGTAATACATTCGACAGGTGCATGAGGACGGGACCCCCCCCCCCCCCCCCCCACCCATCCACAACAATATTCACCCCACATTTCCCAGTTATTTTTTCATCATTTATTTTTTTAAATTATATGTTGATGTATTGTATGCTACACTAAGAATTCACAATTAACGCGAAACAAGCTATTTATAAAAAATATTCCAGTGTTATTTTTTTTATACATAGCTTATTTCGCGTTAATTGTGATTTTTTTTTCTAGTGCAGCATACATCAACTTATAATTAAAAAAATAATTGATGAAAAAATAACTCGGGAATTTGAAGGGGTGAATATTGGGGGGAGGGGGGTCCCGTCACCAAGCACCTGTGATATATTCGAGGTGGTTTCGAGCTCTGTTCGAAAGGTCGGAAAAATGCGAAATACGTATTTTTAAACGGTTACTGTAGAATAACATATAACTGTATGATTCAATGCATATTGATAATATACATGGATGTTATTTCATTGAGGTTAGAAAGTGCACATTTCCAATAGAAACCGGTGTCGTTGTCTAATAGTAGCCGTAACATACGACTTATCGAGTAAAATCGTCATAGTTTTTATACAAACAAAGAAAATGGATAATTCTTGCAATCAAACTATTCTGTGTACAAATATAAAGAAATCAGTCGCTTCAATTTAAAACAAACTTTGATTTTGGCGCAATCATGTCCAAAAACTTAATTCGACTGCACATGTGCCCAAATCAACGACAGTTATTCACGAAGTTTTAAGTCAATTCTTCATCTTGTATGTAGGTAGCTGGATATTTTAGTGTTGAAATGTGTGTTACGTTCCGTAAGGGTTGTCAAGTTTGCAGGTTAATTAAAATCTTTGAGAAAATGAGCATTTTGTTCAATCTGAAAAGAAAAATACTTACTTTGTCGGACATCTTTTCAGCTAGTAACCGTATAATATTCGAATAGAAACAGAGAACGTCGTTTTTTTACGGATAGCAACCGTTTAGGTACTACACCGTGAATACTGATGATTGTCCAGCAGATATATAAACATAAAAACTGACAACACAAACCCTTTTCCTGAGACCTCCACAGAAAGCCATATCAGGTTCAACATTTTCTGCAGAATAAATGTCTCTCAGTTCTTCCATTAGAGATCCATGGATAAGGTAGGCTCCAGTGATGTATGGAACATTCCACAGTCCACTAAAAGCAGATACATGTAAGTAAGCTTTGCTATCATCACTTAACATTTGGGTACATGCTCATTAAATTGTACATGTTCCGGTAACTTAGTGACTTACATTTTTTTCTTCTCCACAATATCTATGTAGTCTTCAGACCTGGCATACCATCCATCTTTGTTGACAGCTCCCCAAAAATTGGACCATAATTTGTAAGGGCGAGACAATATTGGTGCCAGAACAGTTCTGAAAGAGATAAAAAGCTAACCACATTACACATTGAATACATACCATTCATCAATCATCACACATTTCAATGCATTGTCATATTCCTTTGATTTTTTTTATGACTAGGCCAAAAAAAGAAAATGGCTTGTTTCTATCAAACAAACACTAATTTTTCTCTTAATCTACTGTGGTTTCATTAATATTCAAGGGTATCAAATTTCATGGATAAAGTGAAAATCACAGTTTTAAGGATATACGTAAATCAATGGCCAATTACCCCATCAATACAAAATGTTAATAAAAATTGCACTTCAATGAACATTTAATTTTGTGGATCAACTAAACAACGAAATCCACGAAAATTGGTATTCAACTAATATTGATGAAACCACAGTACTTGTATTTTTTTTTTTAATTCATGCATGGTTCTGTCACAAAGTTAATTTTGTTTACATATATAAATGTATATCATCTAGATATGTTGTACATGTACATGTAAATGTATGCAAGTACATGTACTTAAATTAAAATTTGTATTTGGTCAAAATTTTATCCTTAACAAATGCTTCTGTTTTTAAAGTTATGTATACATGTGCATGAATATCATGCAAATTATTACTTATTCAAGTTTTAATGACAAGCATTTTTCATCCTTGCCAGGGTTGAATTTGTTAAGAAATTTCAAGTTAAATGATTTTTACCTGTTTTGTTCTATTAGATCGATCAAGGTCTCGGGGTCTGTGATTTGAGCATAAACATCCACAGAAAACAAATACTGGTCGTTCTTCTGTTTACATACTTCCCTGTAAAGACAATTGTATGGGCATTTACTGTAGAAACATATATTTTCATTGGGTCAAAATTTCGTTGTTTTTAAACCAAACAAGATTTCGTTGGCATTTAATTTCGTCATATCGTAATCTTGTTGTATTCATTAATACCAGGGTTAAAAATTCGTTATGGATTTAATTTCGTTGATTTATATTGCCAACGAAAATAACGAAATTAAATCCTCAACGAATATTTCTGCTTCTACAGTAATTAACTAAAAGTTTTTGTCACATGGAGTTTTTAAAAATACATGAAAAAGATTACAGAAATAAATGCAGATAAATGTAGTTGTAACAAGTTACAAATTCTTACACTGCCCAGTTCCTGGCAGCAGCTTCATAAATTCCATCAGATGGCATCAAGATGGTTGCAGACCTATACATGTCATTGTATTTCTCAAGGAAAGACGCAATATCCTTGTTGTGGAATTCCACCTGATCAATTAAATAAAGATTTGCTTTAAAAAAAAAAGGTTTACTTAACATAGAAGAACTTAGCACTCAGAATGTAAATATGAACAATTTATAGTCTTACTCTAGCTTACAAAATTTAATACAAGATTATACTTTATCAACAACTTACCTTATTGTGAATGAATAGGTCTATTCGAGATTTTGGATATTTCAGGTTAGCTATTCTCTCCAAGAAGTCCTCTGCAAATGGTGTCGGCTGCTCAAAGAACAGTGAAACTAGGACTGTAGGGAATTCATCATCCTGCAACAAACAAAAAGAAAAGTCATGATTGTATATCTTAACAGTGTTATTTTGACTGTTCTGTACAACTGTATATATGAAAAAGGTTTTTTGGTTTTTTTCATTTGACCAAAATTCATGATATTAAATAAATACTTCAATCTACCGCACATATAGTTCATCTGTGTTGTTTCAATTTTTTTCTTAATATGTACATTGATTGTTAAGGAACACACATATGTAAATTCAAATTATCATATAACAGGTATTTTCTGCTATTTGTTTTTTCTGCATTTTGCCAGTACATGTATCTGCATTTAATTCTTACCTTCAACTCCCTGATAGATATTGTCTCTTCCTTGCAAGCCTGACAGCCATTTTGAGTTGTCCATCCATCTGCTAGGTAGTTGGCAAATCTGTTGAATTCAGGCTGAAAAAGAATCGTCAAGTTTCATTATGTATATTCTGAATACGTACATGTATGTGTACCTACATGTAGAACTAATATTACAGTAGTTTAAGTCCCAAGTCCATAATCAATGACTTACCTTGATGGGTCCATTTCCATGTACCACAACTGGAGTAGTTCCAGTTATGACATTGTATGCATAGCTGTGGTCACTTTTGAACTTAATTGTGACATCACCTGTTCATTGGAAAACACTTTTTATTTTTAAGGGAATTTATTTTTAAATCAATGTTAAAAAATCAAGGGTATTAAAGATTAATTAAGAGAAAATTTACTATTTGTTTACCTTGAGCCCCATGCATATTTTGGAAAAGCTCTGATTTAACGTCAAGTTTTATGTTCCATTTTTTCTGAAATTTTAAAATGGAGACATTTTTTCTATCCAAAATCAAAAGCAAATTGCGTTGACATGCAAGAATTAACTGTAAACCCATGTTAATTAAATACATGTATGATGTAATACAAAACTGTACCATACTTTTCTGAAGTGCTTCATAAGAATTTAAGGTATCTCACTCCTCATGTTTTGATTTCATTGCGCAGATGATCATTATATTTAAAATGAATATGATTTTATTTATTTAATCATCACAGATAGATTATCATTTCATAATTACACAACATTCATAAAGAAAATCCATTTGAATTCAAGAAACAAACAAGTTTTTTGGGGAACTATTTTTTCGTGCGGAAGGTTTTTTAGACGAAAATGACAGAAACAAGCAATTTTATGAATTTTCAATATACTTTTCTTTTTATTATACTTTAATCATTATTCACATTTTAACATTTGATAGGTTTGTAACATATTTTATAGGTTCTGTGTGACATGTACAAAATCAAACCTTGAGAATGTGATAGCCGTTTAGCATAAAATCATGCATATATATAGAACATGTCTGAATTTTTTTAAGCCAAATTTTGCGAGAATTTTACCTTTGAAGCCCTATATCTAAAATTTGACATCACTGACCCCCATGTTATATTATATCAAAATGATACTGAATACATATTTAGGCAAACTGGATTAATCTTATAAAATTCTTGATATTCAAAAAGTTTTTATTTCAAATCCAATTGTAACTATTAAAGAAATTGTCTATTTTAAGTGCAAAAAGGTCACACAAAAATTTATGCAGCTTTGTACAATTTTTTTTCGTAATCCCTCTATTCAGTGTGACCATTGTGCATAATTAAAAACAATATTTGAAGAAATAAGTTTGCTTAATCAAAAATACTGACAACAAATCCTAATCAGGATGAAATTGCATTTTAGGTGCAAAAAGGTCAAATTAAATGGGCCATAACTCAGAGGGATGGATACTGATCCCCCATTATCTTTGTATTTTTAAAGTTTGTTTTGTCTACAGATTTCAATGATATACTTCTCAAGAAAATCTTTATACAACAACATTGAGGAGTGGGATACCTTAAGCATATAGATAACATTAACCATATACACCAATTCATGCATAGAAATATTTACAAAAATCTCCGCATATAAGAACTGTTCAAATTTTTATTGTTATTAATTTTGCATGTGTATGTCCTTTTTATAGATGCACATTCAATGATGGCATTCACACACTAGTAAGTACACAAAGGATGTGGTCACTTATGGCCAGACATCGACTCACCCTGAGTGTCTCATCCAGAAAAATGTTTGTGAAATAGAGTTGGTCGTCATCAGTATCCTTAATGCTGCGATGTGTGATTATCTCATACAGGTCTTTTGCATAACCAATGTAACCTGCATACACAAGTTATGCAATATGTACTCAATCAAAACATGTACAATCATTTACTCTCTAGGAATATAAAATCAATACCCAAAAATATTTTAAGTACAAAATACAGCTAATTATGAAAAAATAAAAGTGACACATCATTTTTATAAATAATAGATAATTCATTGTAAAATGAACTTCGATTTTCTAGAATTGGCAACTATAATGAGCAACTGTATTTTTTTCTAACTATAAACTGTGTTTCATCATCATCAGCCCTTTACTGCCTGTACTTTCCAGTGCAATACTATCTTTTTACCTCCTGAATTAAGGAAACGTTTCTCTTTAGATTTGACTTCAGGATATGAGGCCTGAAAAATAAATTATATATCATAATAATGTATCATAATAATAACATGTACTTTGAGAGAGAGCAGTATACATATTTTTCTTATACGAATTCATGTTTTTAAAAAATTTACAACATGAAAACTTGATAAGTGTCTCGCGCCATGTACTAGCTGATAGGTATGAACTCTAGTAAGATTATCAAGAATTGAATCTGTCAAAGATTCCACATCATTAATTTTATAAAGCGATTTTAATGGACTTGAAGCACCTTATTCTCATCTCCTATATATATCGGCATTTGATAAAATCAATTCAGGTATTTTAAGGGTTTATTTTTTAATATGTTTTTTTTTTTTTAAGATCATGCAGATTTTCATGAAACCTACAGCCAATGATGGATCAGGCCAGCAAAATCCCTCAGCAGAAAATACAACCCTTGCATTGAACTTCTTAAACTTCTCCAGAATGTCCAGCTTGCCAGCAGTAAGGACAACATCATAGCTACAAAATATAGAAATTCTATTCACACCTGTTGTAGCAGTGTGGGCTTAATGCTGTTGTTAAACTAATGCAGCATCATAAACATATCTAGGAAACTAATGCTTTGTTTCAGCATGAATGCTTATCAGAAGGGATTAAGACACATAGAGATACATAAGATATACATGCGTGTAATTCCTTGTAATAAAAAATTGTAACTTAGTTCTCAATATTTTTACATTTACATGTAAATGCAAATAGTATTGAACTGTAATATTCCAAAAACAATTTTATCTTAATCTATCATTACACATGATTAACTTTGTTCTGCCCTATGAAACTTGTAAAAATGCATATCAGCAATTAATTAATTTAGATCATGTAGATGGAGACATTCAAAGCAAATAGGAATGGAAGGAAAAAAATAAAGATAGAGGTTCATATGTATCAACCAACTCGGCTTCAAATAAAACTGCAAGTACCTGTCTGTGAACATGAGAATGAGGTTTTCTTGGTCCTTGTATTTCTCCAGCTCTTTTTTAAGGATGTTGACTTTGTGACCCCCGCCAGCAGAATTGGCTACATCCCCTCCCTTCCAATCCATGCCAATTCCAAAGACCTACAGAAAAAAAATAATCTATATACATTTATCTTGTAAAATAGTGAAAAATATCCTCTTGTCCTCATACTGCTTATTAAATAAAAAATGTCAAAATCTGTCATTTGTCACTTATTTTTTTTAGCAAATTCCTTGATATTGACTCAGACTCAGACATAAGATATAAGCACAGCATGATGTTAAAAATCGTAATTTCTGATTCAAGTGTCCAAAAAAATGTTATTGTATAACGAAGAAAAAATTCTTGAACCCTTTTACTGTTGCAGCATAACTTAACAAGGACATAATGACAATTTTTATTGAATTAAATGTATGTTGGTTTTCCTTTTGTTTAATGTACCTCTGCATCCAAGTCATACTTGTTGATTGATCTGAGGTATCTTCTTAGTCCATCAGTAACATCTGTCCCTATTGTAATCAGCTTCAACTCTGAAAAAATTTTGCATTTGATAATTTACATTCAAATTCATTTCAATTCAAGATGAATTGTTTTAGATGGGATCCCACTAAGTTTATATGCATTGCTGACTAATTCAAACTTTATAGGATAAACAGTTCTGTGCAATGTGTTTATTTTCCAATTAGCCATGCAGCAACGCTTTCAAGTTTTCACCATTATTGTTGGTGAATGCCAATGAAATTGATGTATTAATCTCTGTATACAAGAAGGAATAAGTAAGAGTAGATCATCCACAAAATCAACTGTTACCCTTTAAAAATCAAAGTACTGAAGTACTGACGGGAGTTGATTTTATCGATTATCATTTATTTTAAAATCAACTTACCTTGCATGGCAATTAGTTTCTAGTCTGTATTTGAATTACGCACTTTTTTATTATATGAATTTAAGACTTTTCCAACAAGAATTTCGAGAAACCCCATATGAATCATGTTGTGTAATATTTAAAGATAGATTTCAAACTATGTATAAGTAATCGAAGCAATTCTAAAAAATTTGTGGATCCAAGTATATTGATATCGAACTCTAGTATCGTTCAACCAGACGCTCGGCTGTCTCCGATAATATCCGACAAGCAAGAGAGCCTTTCTGCTTGTCGGAGATTTACGAAGACACCCGAGTGTTTGCTTGAACGAGGCTATTATAAACTCTGGCGTAGGAATACATGCAGGGTTGGCAAAAAAGCGCGAAATACTCATATTTCCCAGGATGGTGGGAAATACTGGTAATTCCCGGGAAATACTGGGAAATAAAGTACAACTACATATTAAAGTACTTCATACTCAGTCTAAATCAAATCTGTAAGGATGTAGACAATAGTACACTTTGTCCGCAATGACATTTTATAATTGTCTTTGATTTTAACAAGTTTTAAATGGCCAGTAATGCATTGGTTATCTTCTCACATGAACTAATACTCCAAACATGGTTCATTCATACACCATTGTTATTTGTTTTTAAGGTACGTAAGTCAGGTACATGTATAGGTGTATCTATAAGTTGTCAATAACATGATATCAAAAGTTCTGTTTTCTAGTTATTTGATGTATGTGAAAATGGGCCAAGAAAATTATGAAAATTAAAGTGTGACTGTGTCACTACCTCAGTATGCAACACACCTAAGAAGAAGCCAATTAGCCCCACTCATAGTATATATCTCCCTAAAACAGGAGCACATAAACTGTCAGGAGTCAATTATTCATTAAAACAACATGTATGATTATTTAATTGTTACTTGTAATACCTACAGTAATTACAACAGTTTATTTTGTGCTTTGAATTATTAATCTGTAAAACACAAAACTTGGGGTTCAAAAAGCTGGACTAAAATTTGTTCACTAGCAGCTATAGAAGTCTTTGGGAATAGGTGATCTGGTGAATTTAAGATTCATAAACTGACAGTGAAATGGCAAAGTATGCTAAATTATGTTTTGATGCTTATTGTTAATATCTTATATCCTAAACATATGTTTTACTTTGAACAAATTAAAGAAATTAAGATTAAAAATTTGTATTTCCCAGTATTTCCCAGTTTAGTGAAAATTAGTAGTATTTACCGGGACGGGAAATACCGGTATTTACCACCGGTAATTCCCAGCACTGGTATTTCCCGGCCAACCCTGAATACATGAGACTATAAAAATATCTTAGTTGTTCGTATTATATAAAATCTGACTATTTTCAAAGTGTTTATTGATAAGTTTCCTTGAAAAACAATGCTTCAGCATACATCGATCACTTTAAATTTTTCTATTATTTTCAAGAACTAAGTCTTGTCAGCGGTGATGATTTGTGCTTAGGTCCAAACACTGTTTCACTTTCGGTTTGCCAGAGCAACTGCATAAGAGAGTTGATTAAAATCAACTCCCAAAAATGATATTTATGATCAACAATACTACTACAATAACATGTGCATTGCCAATCAATTTTATATATACATATAATATAGCTAGAACCTTTCTTTTATAGCATCCATTAAATATGCTTAAAAATCGGACCAAACAGCTTTATTAAGATTTTCATGAATGCATTAAAATCACTATCTCAAAAGTACACAAAAGTGTAAAAAATACAAATAATAATTAAATCATAATTTGTTGTAAAACACAGACCAAAACTTACAATATTATAGTAAATCATTCTATTATTTGCAGTTCATGGTTTTAACATGTTTAATGTAATTATCAATTCAAAATAATGTTATCCCGTAATTACCTACAATAACATTTCAAAAAATAAAGACAGCATCCTGAAATTAGAATCTGACGGCTTAATTGGCAGCAAAAGATAGTGGTAAAACAATTTTTTTTAACAATTATAAAGACTTTAAAATCATCCGCTTTATTTTAAATGTAAATCAGAGACCAATCTATTATAATATAAATATATAATATTAATATTATATATTCTATATCATATTCGATCAATGTTATATTTTAATATAATATTAAATATATGCTCGCTTTTAGCATTAGTCTCTAAACATGCTAAAAGTTTGATCTTGAAACATTGCACTAATACATATACTATTTATCTAATCATAAAATCTGATGCTTTTATAATTTACAAGAACTGAAACTTAATCACTTTCTCTTTAGTTAATTGATGTAGGGCTACATAACCTCCATCAGCTGTCATTACAATATTAGTATAGTCAAATGTGTACATTAGTTACAAATAATTTATATGTTATAGTATTGGCTTGATCCATGTCACGTACACCATTCTACGTTATACAAACACTCACCGTTATCTTCCAGAGAAGCCACGGAATATATACCACAAGTAAAGATAAGAACATCGATAAAGAAATTATAACGCTTCAACATATCCATTTTGAAAATTTGTACAGTTCCTGTGAAATTTGTACAGTTCCTGTGAAAGACAGTCTCCTCAATTCATTGCTCGTTCACCCGGCTCTCCAGAAACGATGATGTGGCAACCAGATTTTCTTGGTTCTCTACAGAAGTGTAATCCGATACCACCGCCGAATATTCCAGCTTCAACTTTGACCCACATGTGCTTTTGTTTGGAATCCGCAATGTTCTTCGGGTTTACTCTCGAGTTTATAGCACATACAGAGTTCCGAATGGAAAGGACTTCTATAAAAATCAGATAACCATTGTGTAGATAACCATCCGGAAATGTGTAAGAGCCAGAAGAATGTGCATACATGCGACGCGGAATACTGCTTATATTGTTTCTCGTCGTCGAAAGAAATTATTCATGCATAATTTATTTACCACACATGGTGAGCTACTTAAAAACCCATTACTGGCATTAGAAAACCAGACTCCACCTCCTCCACACTATAGAACTTAAATAAATATCTACAAGTACAGTACAACAGGTTATATCAGAGACATAATCTGATAAATACCAGTATTTGAGTCTCTGGTTATGCATAGAATTTTTGTTCTGAACATTTTCATTTACTATAAGTGTTATACTTTAATAATTGCTTTAACACTTTTTCAATTGATATATCTTTCCTTTGTAATAATTGATCCACACTTTGTCTGCTCTGGGCTCTAAATTAGAGATAAATGTTATGTTTTGTTGTATTTTACAGCATGTTGATATGATAAATGATATCAAAATAGAGGCTTGAACAAAATTTTAAGGTTTTATCTATGTTCGACGAAACTTACGCACACTAGCTGACGTCTTGTACTTTTAGAAAGTATTTCTTTGAGAATGCATGGTTTATGATATTGAAATTAGGACAATTTGGATATCATTTAAACTATAAAATGCTTCCCTTTGTGATTCATGCGGGATATGAAGGTGGCGAAATTGCAGAAAAAATACATGTGATTGATTTCTGTCTGGCTGATTCTATAGAGCTATGAATTAAACTATAAGTTTTCGTAAGAAATAGAGGAAATAAAACTTGGTAGATGTAAATATTACTGTATAAACCAAAAACCAGAGGCGCGTCCAGCAATAAAAAAGGGGGGTCCAACGAAAACGAATGAAAAAGAATTCGTATGAAATTCAGTATTCGTAAAAAAGGAATCTTCCTGCGTAGAATTTAACACATTTATCTCATCACTAAATCTATTTCAACATCAGAGTGCATTGGATTAAGCAGGCACGTAGCATCGTTTTTGAAAGTGGGGGGGGGGGGGGGTGGGGGCAGACTCATCCAAAAAATCTTGACAAGCCAAGAAAAAAAAGAAAAGGATTTTTTAAATTTTTCAAGATCTTCAAATTCCTAATCCTAATCTTACATACTCCCAAAAAAGTGTGAGTGTGTGTTCAATTTTTTATATGTAAATTTAAGAAAATTAGTTTTTCCGAGAAAAAGTGCCCTCACCCGATGCTACGACATTTTATATTATTTTAAAGAGGATTTTATCGACGGCAACATGTAACTCACTTCATATAGCCGAGTGGAGAACGTTTCTAGCTTGTGATCCGTACATCCCGACTATGAATTTAATCCCGCAGGGGCTTTTGTTGTTACCACTATTGAATTAAATTTTTTAGACATTTCATCCCCAAACAGCAAATTTTTTCTCTTATTTGACATATATTAGAGTTTATTTATTATCATGTCTTTCATAATCAAATAATTACTGTTGATTTAAGTGACTTTTCCATGTGTGCTAGTCCACCTTAAGGTAAATCCTTCCAATTTTTGTAACCCATATTTATGTGATAATTACATAGTACATTTTAGGTAATATCTTATCATGGCAGATGCATGTGTACTGCTAAATTTGTTTACACTGGCTTTGTATTTACATGTATTTATATAATGCATATAAACCATGTGTTTTGAGCTAATAAACTAAACTAAACTAATTTTTTTAAAAATGCAATTATTTTCAGGAAAGTTTTGAAATGTCATACAATTTCAATATGGTTTACATACGTGTATTAACCCTTCTCGGGATATTTTATAACCAAATTTCCGATTCTTTGAAATATTTAAACAAAACAACGACAGAAATGCTATTTTTGACTATTATGCAGGTATAAAAGTAGCTGTCATTTCAGAAAAATAACGTAATTTGCACAAGCGGATTGTGTAATTTTCTTTTGTATCATACCGCGTGATAACTTTGTGTTTTATGTATGAAATAAAGTAAAAGTTATCTACTTCATAAAGTAATAAATGAAAATGACAACTGAATTAGCTAACCAATATATTTGAAAGCAGTTTTTAAAAGGAAAACGAAAGCGTTTTCTCGTGCATACGCGAATGCCGTATGTTTTACTCGATCGCCGAGATTTCTGGCTAATCAGTTCAAATCTGTATATATGAACTATAATTGATTTTATCAAGAAATAGAGAGAGGGAAATAACCTCATAAATCTGATAGTTTTAGCGATACTGCTAAAGTATATGAAACTTTTTTTTCATTTTCCACATGTTTTCTCAGTGAAATAAACTAGATGTTTACTACAAACAATATTTTATCATTTAAATATTCCATAATAAGGATTGGGCAGCAGCCCATCTGCCTATTTGGTCCCTCACCTTAAACAGTCGATTTGACAGTGATGGTAACAACAAAATATAAGTTAGAAAAAACAAAAGAAAAAATAAATGGCATCAAAAGCTCGGTACCTGATATTATTTATGTACAAAACGATAAATTGTTTTAGTATGTTTGAATGACACTTTAAAGAATATTTAAAAACTTACATCTTTTGGTAGCTTATATGTAATATTGAATATATATAGCAACATTTTTTTATAAGACAATTAAACTACAGTCCCCGGCTCCTATAACAATAAGTTCCAGGAAATGGGGACATCTAATTGCAAGTTGATTATTGGATATAAAAGATCTTGCCTCTGTAAATCATAATGGACCAGGATGTTGAGTTGAAGGAGAGTACTTTAAAAATCAATAAAATAAAGAAAGATTTTTTTTAATCATAGAAATTTGAAATTACGGTTCGTTTTACGAAATTCTTCACTTAAATAAGCGATCTTTGAATATTAAAGCATTTTATTTTAGATTACCATATATAGTATTCTGATTATAGAAAGAGGAAAATCGCCTTTAAATAAGCATTAAGGTGGTATGGGGCAAAACAGTCTTGTCGATGCCTAATGTGGATAAAAGTACGGGGGCGACCCCCGGCCCGCCTCTGGATCCGCTCATGATTACACGTACTGTATACTACTACTTCAACTGTGTAAATTAAAACAAAGGTACTATCTATATAGAACTCAACGGAAACTCAAATGGCATCTGGCACTTATCCCCTATGCCGCATGGGGTGCATTGTACCCCCCCCCCCCCCTTACCCGGTCTAATTTTAGACTCCCTAGAGATAAGGTCAAAGCGGGAGACAAGTACACATTGCTTATTGCGTAACACTGACCCCCCCCCCCCCCCCCCCCCCGCCGTCACCGCCATGAACTTTTTTAAACACATGTATATAAAATGTTTGATGCAATAAAAGTTTTCATCAAATTAAATATACTGTGTCCTGCATGCAACACATACATTAATGATTTTCCCCATTGGTTCAAGTACATTGTTGATGGGTGTTAAAAATTGGTTGTATATTAAGACCTGATTAATCGCAAGATATATATTACTGTTTTTATGTATAAGAATAATTTTGTTTGTTTTCCGGACACAAATTTTAATCTCGAAAATGTATTTTATTTATGATATTATATTTCGCCAATTGAATAAAAAACTTAAAAAAAAAATCAAAAATTGTAGCTACTATACTTAATGTCACAGTATGATATTGCGATGCATAATGCAATGCAATTATACATTCAATATTGTAGGGAGTAGTAGTTAGTGTCTAGTTATTTTGAATTTAAATGGAATTAACAAGTCTTTTACTCAAAATTTACAATAGCATACTTCCCTCTGAAATAGAAATATTACAATAGCAATTGAACTTATTCATCACTTAATCCGAACGTGTAATATACAATATATAATAGAATTTTATCCAATTCATTCAATCATTCTATCAATCATGAACAATCCTTTGGAAACTTGCAATAACTGACACTATTTAAAATTAGTATTCCCCCCCCCCCCCCCCGGAAAAAAGGAAAGAAAAGACAATAACACAATAAACAATCCAAAAACAAACAAAGCAGCGAAGTTTAATGTGTAAATATTGCGACCAAGTGTATCACATGTTTATGATGCTCTTTTCTATTTTTATTACTCATTTGATCAATAACGGATCTATAATCTAACAAATACGTAAAAACCATAATGTGAGGGATTTTATGTGATGACAGTGAACAAAACTTATTTTTTTTTTTTTTTTTACAAAAAGCAGGCTAAATCACACAATAAACCCATTGCACCGGGGAGAATGGCTCACCCAACGCGCGGATTTAGATTTTTTTCTCAGGGAAGGGGTGTTCTACAGATAACTACGTTGGGGGTGTTTACCTACATGTATTTTAGGTAACTTTATAGGTGAAATTAATGATCGAGATTGACTTTTCAGAGTGGGGTGGGTATCCTTCCTGACCCCTGACCGTCTTTATCTGCTATATAGAAATGCTAGTGACGGAAAAGATATTTCTTTGCATGCTCGGATCTGTCGAGTTGGGGGGGGGGGGTCGGACCCCCCTTTTTGCCTTTCGAAACGCCTCTGATCATAACAACCCCCAACCCCCAAACTTAAACATCCCCCCCCCCGCTGGAAAAATGCTCTGGATCCATGCATACTTTGCATGCGCGGATCTAGAGGGGGGTCGGGGGGGTCCCGACCCCCCCCCCCCCCTGGAAAATGAAAATTTATTAAATTTACATAGTAAAATTATCGCGAAAATATGCCTCGGACCCCCCCTGGCAAACACAATTATCCTTCGGACCCCCCCTGGAAAAATTTTCTGGATCCGCGCATGCTTTGTATATATCATATGGAAAACAGTTTCTTGTCCTTTAAAAACAATATCGTAATTAAAGACTAGTACATGATGTTATCTTATTATAAAGGGTTTAAATTCAGGTGTTTGCATTCCGTTTTCAAACTCTCTGATGCTGATGAAGAGCCAACGATTATGACATAAGGATGTTATATCCATGTCTCATGCCATAAAATTTGGACTTAAATTACGAGGAATCATTCTTTAAGGATGACGTTTACTCAGAATGAAAAAAAATTCCACTGATGATAATGAAACCCCATCTATTGCATGTTATAGACCTTTGATTGTAGTGTTATTTTTCACTTTCAAAAAAGTAGGTCAATGACCTACTTTATGAGTAAATGGCCATTGAATATTTTTTGAAAAATCAAGAAAAATCCCATCAAATTTTACACTACAATTGAAATTTTCTTAATTGTAAATATATTTCAAATAATAAAGCACTTCAAAAAGTGTAATACATTTTATGAATGGCAGTGGCACTAAATAGGTACAAAACATTAAGATTTCAGCTACAATTTGAAAAAATATTCCAGTCCGAATTTCCTCTATCAGTTTTCAAATTCCTACCCATTTTTGATCTAAGTTTACAAAAAATTGAATGATGATAATACAGAAACATTTATAGCATTGAACTTCTTATATTGACCTTATTCTGTTGGCATAAAATTTATATGAGGTCAATGATCAAAATTTTGAGATGTGGTGTCTTTTATCGTTTTTAAGCATTTTTTAATATTTTCGTAATTCGTGCCATACAATTATTTTAATGAATAAGTGAGATAAAACCAGCAGAAAATATGAAAAATTATATAGACTAAAATGTAAAATCTTAACTTTCAATATTAGAGTACTGCCAAAAATGTTTTAGCGGAAAACAAAATCTACAAAATTTAGTCCGAATTTCCTCTGTTTGGCTAAAAGTCTATTTTTGTTTGAGCCTAATTATGTAATAAAGTAAAAATATCAAATGTTTTGTCAATAATAATTCATTTTATTAATACTTTTTTTGTTTAGAACAAATTTTACTCATTACATTGAACTTTATAACAATCCGAATTTGAGAACTCAAACCCTGAGTAAACAACACCCTTAAGTATGAGGTGATCAAATACGGTCGGGGGTGATCAAAACCTATAAAGCCCGAACTTATATTATTTTCAGCAACTGTTCGAGCATACAAGCATTGGTGAAATGTACTGGAATATACATTATTACAGATTTTTTTAATTTATCCGGAATTTAACTCGTTTTTAGTTTGTAATTTAGTTATCAAAGCTCTTATGAGAAGGAGATAAATATACTCTTATTTCCGCTCGCATCATTTTCGGCGTTTTTCACTTTTGTTACAACTGTATTATCTTAAGTTTTTGTTTAGATTTGTCTTCTTTTCACCAAGTTTTTCTTCACTTTTTGAAACTGAGGTAAGTATTCCATTGCTCATTCATAAGATATAGTAGGAGCAGTTATGTGTGATTATTTTAAAAGCAATCATATTGATCACACAAAAATGTTTTGCACTTCTCTGTTTATGTTCAGTCATTAATATGTTAGATGAGGGACTGATAAATCGAAACCAGGGGTCAGTTAGACCAAATTGTTGGACGTTTTGAACAATGGTGGACGACTTCCTCGATCCTACATTAGCCAATGACTGTACCAATTTTGACAGGACCAAACGACCAAATGGGATATATAGTAGATAGAATGTTCTATCGTTAAAATGACAGACGTCCTACGGACCCGGTTTAACGATAGAATTCGTCCCATATACTCGCTTCGTAGCAAATGAAAAAATTATATTGCCCTGTATCTCGCCTCAATTTTCATTTGATTGGTCTCAAATACCTACAATGTTGCTCTTTTATAATCCCATAATACCACATTACAAAAAAGCAACGAAATCGCTGCCACTTTTAACATCACGTTTGAAAATTCGCTGTTTATTGTCGCCATGTTAACGATAAAATCTGAGACATTCCGAGTGCGATTTCCCACAAAATGGCAGGCAAATTCAAATGCGTATTTTAACAAAATGCCGTGGTACGACTCATTAAATGGATATTTTGTGGACTAAACTACATATGCATGTTCAAAAAGGTTTGTAAAGTATAAAAATGTGTTTTTCCTCTGCAGATTATTTTTAACAGACATAAAATCGACACGAAGCTGATCCGCTTCACGGCTGCTACATAACAAGTATATGGGACGAATTATTACTGTGACCTGAGCGTAGCCTGGTCACGGTAAGATTATTCTTTCTAGATATATAGTAGCCATAGAAGTATAACTCGTAATTTAAGTTTACTTGAGGTTTGAAGACGCGCTTGAAGAATCACACAAACTTTGGTGAAACCGATGAGATTTTTTACATTCTTTCGTATTTATTCAAGATATGTAAACAAATGAATATACATGTAGATTTTAATGTATGACATCATAGTGATCTTGCGCTATATTTCCTGCATTAAATTTACAGGCGAAACAACGGGGGGGGGGGGGGGGGGGGGGCTTAGACGGAGGTATTAAATATATACAAGCAAGATCTATAATTTTGCATATAGTAAGTAAAATAAAAGAAGAAATTAAAAGACATATTGGCAAAACTGTAATCAAAGATACAGCCTTGTTATTGTGATCTAAATCAAAAAAGAACAAAGAGAGAAAAATACACAGCTATAAAATCTATGTAGGTATTGCATATTCTTAAATCATTAAATTGGAAAATGGGAAATTATTCACCTACAAAATGTGTCTGGTCTGGGGAACAACTTGGGGAGTGGAATGACTGATTTGGTAGAGATTTTGATTTGATGTCTTCTTTCTTATGTTTTAGCATATTATGTCAGACAGTGAAGATGACAGTAGAAGTCCATATGAACAAGGGGAACTAGCTCCAAGTCCTGATATGGAAATGGTAGAGAACATCCAGATCTCATTTTCTGTGAATGCAAAAGAGAGAATAGGTGTTGATGATGAAGATGAGGAGGAAGAAAATGAGGAAGATGTATCTCAGACTGAAGATGATGATGGGTATTTTTATTTTCTATATTTGTGCTTTAATATCTTTTGAATAACATTTTAAAATGGAAGTGTACATATATATAATTAATGTTCGGGGTTTCATACCTTTCAGGGATGAGCATATGGAAGAGGATGATGGCATAAACATTAAGCCACCTCAGAATCAGGCAGGTCGAAAGGAAAAAAGCCATAAACACCGACACAAGGAAGAAAAGAAAAGGGATAAAGAGCATAGAGAATACGAAAGATACAAAGATCGAATGAGGGAGGGCAAAGACCCTGGGAGGAGCAGGGAAGCAAAGGATGCAAGAGGTATACAAGTTGTTGAATTAAAAAAATAACTAAAATTCTTATATTATTTGTAAATAAATATGAACAGTTTTATCCATAAGTTGTCAATCATAATAATTCAGATGTTGGAAGAGGTCATGATGAGAGATTTCATCATGGTGAGAAAGCAAAATCTCGAGATGTAAGAGATGGTAGAGAGGTCTATAAGGAGAAAGATAGAGAGCGTGACAAAGAACGCAGAGTCAAAGATGTACGAAAAGAGATAGAAAAACGAGAAAAATCGCAGAGGGAAAGGTACGAAATGTAAATATTTTATTATTTTTTATCTTCTAAAAAGATGTAAGCTGATAACGTTAAAAAGCAATGCCTGTTATTCATTCAATTTTTTCCAGAGAAAGATTGGAAAGGATTGAAAGAGAAAGGGAGAGAGAGAAAAGGATAAGAGAAGACAGGGAAAGAAGAGAAGATAGAGAGAGAAAAGAATTGGAAAGGAGAAAGAGACGTGAAGAAGAAAAATATATGGCTGCTCAACAGAGAATGGAAGGTACCTTTAAACAATGAAAATAGCTTTATTTAGTAACCAACTTGGAAAAGCTTTCATTGTGTCTGACAGTTGTCAAGGAGAGTTATGTCCCATAGCCTACTTTCAGTACTGTGATTTCATCAATTTTCATGGATTATATATAAATCAGTTTTTAGACATATCGGTACATAAATTTGTGAACAAAGTCCTATCAGTGCAGTATGTTATTTGAAAGTTTGCTTCAATTAAAGTTTAATTTCTTTAATCAACTCAACAGCTAAATCTTTGAAAATTGGCATTCAATGAAAATTGATGAAACCATAGTATGATTTTTGATATTTTTTTATCGCTGCATCAGTGTGTTACAATAGGAATTATACCCCCCCAAAAACGAAAAGTTTATTGCACTTTCACACTATTACTATTTGTTATAGATGTATATAGACGAGAGAAAGAGAGGAAACTAGTCAAACATGGACATGGTGAGGCCAGAAGTAGAAGTCGAGAAAGACATCGACAGACAGAAAGGAAAGATGAGAGGTTCAAAATGAGGAAACAGCAATCACCAGAGCCCCGTAATTAAGCACTTCATTGCAATCTAATTATTTTCTATTGTTTTATATAATATTACGATATAGTTAAAAATAATATTAAAAGTAATGGGGGAACAAGAGGTAAACTAGATTTATAAAGACCTTTTAGAGAGAGCTTTGTTATGCATATTGCAAGCTTTCAATCTTACAAAATAAACAATTATTGGTTTCGATTATTTATGCAGCGAGAAAATCCCAAGCTCCCTCATCCCCGGAACCCGAGCATGAAGAAGAAGAAGAATCTCCGGAGAGTCCAGACCCAGAGCACCATGATCACCAGGGCAGTGGGGCATCCAACAGTGGCGATTCTGGGTCAAACTCAGGTATACAGAAAAACATTGCACAAAACAGGGACAAAAAGAAAATCAATTGTTGCGAGAAAAATCAAAATAAATAAAAAAACTTAAAACATATTCTTCTAGAACTGAAAACAAACAGCTTAAAAAGATATTCAAATTGTAAAATAAATACAGATATTTTTAGTAAAACATTTAGTGGATAATAGCTTGTAGAGCCTTCATTAATTATTGTTTTTCCTGTGACAGGGTCAGACAGTGACAGTAGCAGTGGGAGTGAGAGTGATGACCATGAAGAGAGAGAACACACCCCAGAGGACAAAGGTTCCATGGGTGCGTATATTCTACAATGAATTAGATCATTTGCTATAGTCAGATTAAAAGTTCTTTTTACATTTGAGAAAGCCAAAGACATGCATAATGAATATACATTGTACATGTAATTCAATTGATTTACCGGTAATTTTTGTGCAAAGTTAAAGTAACTAAGTCAGATTAAAAGGTTTTTTTTACATGGGGAAATCCCTCTACAAGACATGAGTAAGGAATATATAATTCAGTGTATCTAATGTTTGTAGTCAAAGTAACTTCAAAGTTTGACGACCATTCTGATCATGAGAGTGGCACGGACACGGCCCACAACTCAGAGCAGGAGGAGGAGGAGGAGGTGTACATGGATGAGACTCCCCCAGAGTCCCCTGTGGAGCTCCGCCCAGAACTCCCTCCCTACCTGCCCGCTATACAGGGCTGTAGGAATGTGGAGGAGTTCTCTTGTCTCAACAGGATTGAGGAGGGAACGTATGGTGTTGTGTACAGAGCCAAGGACAAAAAAACAGGTAGGATCAATTGTTTACATTCAACATGCGATTGCAGTGCTCATTCAATGACCAACCTGACCCATTTCTGCCCTCTAAGTTCTAATGCATTGTTAGTTTAAAAAAGTTTAATTCCAATACATGTATCTGTTAAGCCAATGCAATTGTATATTTGACAAAGTTTCAGTATCTGTAACAAACTATCAGATAGCTGCATGTTTTAACTAAGGAATGTATAAATGAATAAATGCAAGATATCTTACTTTTTCTGCATGTTGTATTTTTCTATGTAACTTTAGACGAAATAGTCGCTTTGAAAAGACTGAAGATGGAGAAAGAGAAGGAAGGATTCCCAATAACTTCTTTACGAGAGATCAACACATTGCTGAAGTCACAGCACATGAACATAGTAACAGTCAGGGTGAGTCTTCTTAATGTTGATCAAAGACTTAGTGCTATCTAACCCAGTAGCTAATTGAGAATGAAAGAAAATAACATCATACCCAGTGTAGAATACTGGAATCAATTATTTACTCTTAAATAATACTTGTATGGATATATGTATGTACATGCTTTTAAGTGAACAAAACTAAATATGATTGAAGTTTGTCAGCAGACTAAAGTGGAATTCCAACTTGCACTGTAATTTGTTGATAGTTTGTCATAGATATGAATTTTTACTCTTTATTCAACACTCTTTTTCCTTATTTCAGGAGATAGTTGTTGGAAGCAACATGGATAAGATCTACATTGTGATGGACTATGTGGAACATGATATGAAGAGTCTTATGGAAACTATGAAGAATCCATTTCTAATGGGTCAGTGATTATGTAGTATAGAAGGATCTAGGTAGTCCTAGAAATAATACTTACATTTTATAATCTATCTTTTGTGTACATAGATTTATTATACACTGGGACTATTCATCTTGAATCTACTTAAAAAATGAGATTTAAACTTCAATTTTTTAAGTGTAATTTTCCTTTACATTATATAGGTGAAGTGAAGACTTTAATGAGACAGCTGTTAAAAGGTGTGGCTCATCTCCATGACAACTGGATCATCCATAGAGATCTCAAGACTTCTAATCTTCTTCTTAGTCACAAAGGGATACTAAAGGTTGGTGTAATATTGCACTCTTGTACAATTTGTTCTTTTAAGGTTATTATTAATATATATACATGATGCATAAACATATTATATCTCTAACATGTATTAGGGTTATGAGATAATATATGTTATTAATTTTTGTTTATGGAAGCTTATGTATATTTCTAATTCCTAACTACATTGAGTTAAAAAAAAAGGTATGTTCTTTGTTGTGTTGTGCTATTTTGAATTGAATATAGATCTTGAACACCATAATAATACAGGTACATGTAATTTTTAGTTTAATTAATTTAACTTTTATTGTGAAAAAAGTAAAGCAATAAAAATCCAATCCTGTAAATGCAGATTAGAAGCAATTAAACATTTTATATACACAGGATCATGAATGGTCAAGTCATAGACATGTGTTACATGTATTATAAAATTTTTGTTTCATAGGTTGAAATTTATTTTGATAAAGTAAAGAAAAGGATCTGATAGATGCTGGTAAAATTAATCACCTTCATGTACAATTGTTTAATTTTTCAGATAGGAGACTTTGGGCTTGCTAGGGAATATGGATCCCCGTTGAAGCATTACACTCCCATAGTGGTCACCCTCTGGTACCGAGCTCCAGAACTTCTTTTGGGCATCAAGGTATTCCATAACACGTACCACACAGAGTTTAACATTCATGACCCAGAAGACTAGGAATTTTTGTCTCTCTATGTGATATTTCACTAAAGATTAGATTCTAATCAGGTTTTAATTCTTATTTCACCTTAATGCTTTGATGAGCAGAAAATGGGTACTGCCAATGGTATATTTCTGGACATCAGATGAAAAATATGTAAATTACAAATTTTAAAGTTTGAAATACAGTTGTGATGACTTATGGAATGTACCGGTATTGGCAGGTTATCTGGAATTCATTATGTCCTGAGTTTTACTGTAGGGGGATGATCATGTATACATTTACATTGACCAGAATGTGTACTTTTATCTTTAAGGAATATTCTACCCCAATAGATCTGTGGAGTGTAGGTTGTATATTTGCTGAATTCCTGACAATGAAACCGCTGTGGCCAGGAAAATCTGAAATAGATGAGCTTAACAGAATATTCAAGGTATGTTAATGTTAACAACCATATAGGGTAACTGATAGTAGATGTAAGTACTGGTATTGCTAAGTATCCCTAAGACTAGACACCCCACCCCCCACCCCCGAAAAATTTTTAAAAAAATAATTACGACTCAAAACAAACGTATATTAGACATGATACCACAAGTGCAGATTTACTAAAAATGTGCTGTTGAAGTTGAAGATTTGTTCTATAAAACAAAGGGGGTGTGTGGGTATTTGTGTGTTTGAAAATCTGTTTTATTCAGTTTTTTAACATTGATTTGTCAATTCAATTCTCTCAATGACTTTCTTTTAATGAGTGTTGTAAGCTTAAAACCTTAATTAGCTAAAATAGGTTGGTCCATGAAGGCAAAGTGTTTGAATAATGAATATATAAGTTAAAAGAAATGTAAATGCTGGTTACCTAATATGATTTTTAGGACTTTTAAACAATGAAATAGAAAACACTTATTTTACATCAATTTTTATACTAACCTGAATCAACTTTTTACATTGTCCTCTGGATGCTTAAGTTGAACCCTGAAATTTAAAGACCACCCTGTGGTAACATATATACTGTGTGTATACCTATAATGGGCCAGTACTTCTGCTTCAGTTTTTTGGGGGGTTCTGAGAGGAAAAACCACATAATTTATTACTTACTTTATTGTATTATCAGGACCTTGGGACCCCTACAGAGAAGATTTGGTCTGGAGTGAAGGAACTGCCAGGAATGAAGAAGTGTACGTTTGCTGAACACCCATATAACACACTGAGGCAGAGGTTTGGGTCTTACCTCACCGACTCAGGATTTGGACTGTTAAACAAGTAAAGCCACCTATTCCTATTTTGGCTACTGTCTTTTTCAAAATAAATTCCTGAAATACAGTACATCTAGTGCTAAAGCGTATTTGTTAGAATGTAACACTTGTAAAAGGGTTACTGTATTTCAAGATATCACTGGTAACTTGAACATAATAATTTTTCCACTCATATTAGTAATAATTTGTAAAATACCAAAAATGTTTATTTTCCTGTTTTTTGACGCATGTACAATTTGATATACTGACAGATTCTTGACCTATAACCCAACAAAGAGAATAACAGCGGAGGAGTCTTTGAAGCATGAGTTTTTCTCCGAGTCCCCTCTTCCTATTGATCCCTCAATGTTCCCCACCTGGCCAGCCAAGAGTGAGCAACCCCGCAAACACACTAGCTCCCCCAAACCCCCCTCTGGAGGAAAGGCCTACTCAAAACTTTTGGTGAGATAATTTAGTATTTACAAATTATTTATTTTAATATAAAACAGAACTAGGTTAACTTTAAAAAACTGCTCTGGATAAAACATTTAGGAAAGATCCTAGTAATGTTAATGCTTTTGTTAGCACAGATAATGAATACGAGTTTCCTTTTGTTCATGAATTAGAAAGTTAATTAAATGAATTTGTATTGTAGGGAGGAGATGATGATAAGATGATAGAAATGTCAGGAGGGTTCCATCTAACAAATGCTGCTAAAGGAGTCAGTGCATCAGGGCCAGGATTCAGCCTTAAATTCTAAGGAGGGACCAGTCAAATTGTGCTCTATCTAGACAGTGAATGCAGCCTCAGACACTGTGTTCAGGAATTGATTTCATTCAGATTATAAAACAAGTCAAGATCTCTTGTATGAGCTACAGAATGACACATATACTAGTATGTGAATGCATTGATACAGTACTTGTTAGACATGTCATATAAAAAACAAATCTACTAAAGGTGAATCAGTACTATTACTTGTAATATACGTGTATATTCATAACACTAAGTTGTAATTGTGCTTTTGCAAAAAAAAGAATGAAATAAAATCAGCGAAATGTATTTGAAATTGTTTGGCCTTGCATTGATTAGGTCATCCATATGACCAAGTGAGCTTAAGTCGCTAACAACCATCCATCGTCATGTAATCGCCTATTACTGTAGACTTCTTAAAAAATTTCTTTGTTATAGAGTGATCTTCATGCTATGTATGATGCTTTGTCCTTGCAAAGTGTTGTTACTACTGTTATCACGCTCCTATGGTGTTTTCATAAGTAGCGTTGGTAACTCTGTACTAATCGGTAATACACTGAGGTGGTTTATGGACTTCTTTATTCTTATTCAACTCGATGTTGTGGTGTTATGTTTATCATTGATCTACCCAGTTCAAACTACATATTTTCTCATATACAAGTATTAGACATTTCACATGAATTCAATATATATTGTACGCATTTTATACATGAATGTTAAATGTTCTGGGTTTATTTATATAACAATCGACTACTTTATTATCATGGGCTGTCAAAACATCATTTTCCATGTATCTTATCAAAAATGACAATGGATATGTTCCAGTGTTTCATTTTACCCAGTATTCAACAAGTACTATCCAATGCACATAATAAAGTTGGAATTTCAATTCGCGTTTAGCGGGATGTTTCTTTTTCATGAGCACTTTGTCAAATGTTTCACATACTTTGATATAAATACGAATTACCTCTTATTTATATGGACAACATTAGAAAAACATTCATTTGAATTTACGTCTTTTTAATTATATTTTAAACTTTGAATAACAAATAAAAACAATTGCACATCGTTTTCTATCACAAATCTCGTCAATATACATCAATTTTCTTTAAAAATATAAAAAACAAAACATTTTTTTTATTGACAACTGGGAAGTTTCTTTTGTTGTTGTTGAAAGACTAGTCCTCTTCTGTACATGAGTTACTTTTATGGTGACTCTTCTTCTTTTTTGAAGAACTGCAAGCGTTTACCTTTACTTTTCAGTTCATCGTAAATGTATTTCATATCAGAACACAAAACAAACTTGGATTCTTCTGTTTCACCCTGCTCAGTGTATCTTCCATTCAAGATAGCCACTACCTCTATACTCTCCTGACTTGCACTAAAGCTATTCTGAAATACGAGTGATCCACTATCCCCAGGGACACTGAAAGGTTGTTCAAGGTCTTCCACTAGAAAAGCACTATGGGTTTCTCGATCACCCAGAACTTCTCTGTAGGTCATCATTTCTACTACAGTTCCTTGTGTTATGCCTGTTGAAGCTCCCTTTTTATGGACAATGGCGGGAATAATCAGGTTTGGCTTTCCTAAGTATATCGTAGCACTCTTGGGTTGGTCCTCATCATCAACAAGGGGTTTTCTACACTGTTCTGTCAGTCCATTATTGACCTGAATGAGGGCAAAATCTGCTAAAGACTTCGAACCAGGAACTAGAACAAACTGGCACTTTCCTAACTTTATCAAACTGTCACCGTCTTTCACGTATGCTTCGATTCCTTTGTCAACCACATGGAAATTCGTTAGTCCTACCACGTCCTTGCGGTTTACTTGTGCAAAACCCCCAAGAGTTCCGTACTTGCCTGGATTTTTTTTATCAGGCACTACAGGACTACCTGTTCCAAAGTGTTTGGTATAATGGACACCATTAGAGTTTACAAATTTGACTTTCCAGGAAAAGTTTTCGTTTTGTATGGTTTTTTGAATCTTGCCTTCAAGAGACTTCCTTTTTTTCGATGACAGACGGTCATTCACCAAGACGTAAAATTCATCAGGTCGAAATCCATAACCGTAGATATGGTCAGCATTCCTGCAAATTAAAAACGTTAAAATTATATTCAACTACAATTTTTATATTTTGAGATCATAAGATAATATCGATTTCATCATGTTCCTTAGTCCGCTAAGTACGTCTTTAAAGATAAAAACCCATACTTGTCTAGTTCTTTAAGTACTTCATTGGGGACGGTCATGGACGGGGAAGCAGTCACCGGTTCTTGTGGTAGCTTTGAAGACATCCGAAGTCTCTTTAGAAGGGCATCGGACTCTGTCTTTAGGGACCTAATCCTTTTGGCAGACGACATACTCTCTATACATAAGTTTGACTGTAACAGAGTGATATATTCGTTCATCGGGACTTCGAACGCTGACGTTAAAAGCTCCAGTAAGTCTTCCCTCTCACCATTGGAAATAACGATTTGAACATTACTTTTAGGCACATCAGTATCCTGAAAATTCTCATCCAACAAAGTAAAGGGTATTCCACAATTCAAAACAACCATCACACATGAACCCATTCCAGTCAACTCAGAATTGGCTATATCCACAGACAGCTGAAATTTAATTATGTAAAGTATTAGTTTGGGATGTTCTTGAGAATGTCGTAATCAGATGGACTCGGGAAAGGTCGGTACATACCTTTTTAATCAAAGAAATGTTTTCCTGTTTTGATTTTCCTTCAAAGCAACGGTATACGATACACGATAAAGACCAGCCTTCGAAGTCGGAGAATTTCAACTTAGGATGTGATTTATGTACATCTAAAAATAAGAGGTAGATCAAAATCATAACTGAGAGAGAGAGAGAGAGAGAGAGAGAGGGGGGGGGGGGTGAAATCGATTAAGAGAAAATATTGGGACATTTTGTAATGTAATACCTTTAGTTTTTAATGTTTCTTTTTGTCTATCAACAGAAAGAAATGGCAAGTTTTCCCAATGACCCCTTGTTTCTCCAGCCAGGTAAATGATGGGGTTCTTTTTCACCTTATCCCAGTGAACAAAGTTCACGCTATTCAGCCCAGGCTCTTCAGCTTGTAGAGTAACAAATCTGTCTCCAAGACCCCTTAGCAGCTTGCCGTGATATCGGAGTCTTGGAAAATCCTCGAGTTGACACTTCAGAGCTTCAAAAGTCGTAAAATGTGACAATGGATTATCTGAAAGAGAAATAATCAATTATATTATGAGATTTCATCAGTTGGGAATTACTTATCTATAGTAGTGATGCATTACTGCGATCTCAATTCCCAAATACGCAATAAAATACTAGAAAAATCAAAATTGGATTTAAATTGTGATACAACATACCCATCTCTTCATATATACTGGGCGATTCTGGAATATTTGTTGCTTCTGACGAATCTTGCATTAGATGCCTTTTTAACAACCTTTGCATCATCTCTAATGAACTACAACCGACTGCAGTCTCAACAATATGTTTTCTACCCTTCATTCTCTGCAAAAGTTTTTCCACTACTAAGAAGCTATTTGACCAGCAAGAAAACCAGAAGAAATCAGAGTTTAAAAGCATATCTAATTGTTCTTTACAGCCCGATAGATTTTCCAAAAACATTTGAAGAGTACGGTCATTTTTCAGTAAATTGAACAGTTTTAGGTTTACTATGGTGTTCAATTCCAAACTCAACCTCCCGCAAAGCCTTTCAATGTTAACATGATCAGTGTTATCAAAATGTTTTGAAAGCTTGTCTAAAAATATCAAATCGCAATAATCTATGAAAGCCTCAGGATAGTGTTTCAGTGAACAGTTGCATGCTTCATTGAGTACGATAGTACTGGATATAGAGTAAGAATTTTCATCCTTTTCCAACAACGACTTTGATAAGGTTTCCAATGACATTTTGAATTTTTTTTCATTGGTGTCGTATCCAATCTTTTTAGCTACTTCGTACAGTTTTGAAGATTTCCAGTTATCCTCTGTTAACTTGTTGCCAAATATCAGAGTCATTATAATGGCGAAGGACAGGTCCTTTCTTCTTTTGAACATATCCTGAAAAAAGGTCTGTAACGATGTTTCAGAAACATCAGAAGTCACGTCCAGGAAAGTTTGTTGTTTTAACCTACTCCAAATATCACAGGCTTGAAACAGCTCATAGTTACTTGTATTTGCACCAAATGGATAATCAAATCCTGCTATTACGTTTTCTCGATCTTCCTCTGTAAGTTTGATGGACGATAAACGAATAACAAATTTCTCTAGAAATTGCAACCCTGTCCGATCTCTACATCGAGAATATATATCTTCCCTTGAGGTCAGAATAAAGAAAACTCTTTTACTCGACTCTTCGAATTTTTTCGTCCTTGAATACCACGCTATGGTCATTGACACGTCTTCATCATACCGACCGAATATATCATCGAATAGAATTGTCGTTCCATGACCCACAGTTCGGAGTTCTTCTGGGTGCCGAATTTCGAAACAATTAGCCGAAATTCGCCCTTTTCGATCTTTCAAAAGTCTTTGAGCAATAGCGGTTTTACCAGATCCAGCATCTCCTGTGATCAAAATAAGGCGATGTTCTTCAAACACCGACTTGCATTTGAGGTACTGTGCAGTTTTTATGAAGGTCTGTTTTCGTAGAGTGTAACCACCTTTATCAGCCACTGGAAATGTAAAAATATTAAAATTAAATCATTCATTGATACTTATTTTTTCATATATTGATTGAGGGTGATGGTATATGTCATTTTGGTAGCGCTTATATTTGTCATGTAATGCAATCAATCGAAGTCATCTAATTTAAAGATCATACTAGTTTTTATTTTAAAACCGCCATTTTAGACATATTTCTGGTAAAAGAAAAACATGTGTTTGCGGTCGGTTTATTGACACTCGCTTCAATCTGTTTATTGTTGTTTTTAAGTATTTATAAGTACTATAAAACTTACTGTTGAGTGTTACTGTGCTGTTTTGTCCTTCATAACTGGCTTCCTTTAAAGACAAAATTATATATCTCAACGAAATCACATACAAGTTTATGTTTAATTTGTAAAAACTGACATGTCAACTCTGCAATAAGTACCATATAAGAAAAACAGGGATACCAATCTATTTTTTTTTTACCTTTAAACAAGCCTTAGTTGCAGAATACACACTATTTGGATACTTTATGAAACCTTGACAAGATCATAAAAATAAATTTTAGGTCATGTTTTATTAAAGGTAAATCCACGCAATAAACCTTTATTATTCAAACTACTCTGGCATTTAAATTTCTTTAAGCATCAACGGTGCATAGATTTTTAAAAAATTTTGTAAACGGCCCAGTGGGTATCAAATTCATGTCCGTCTTGTGACAATGACTTGAGCTATAAACACTCAGATACAAGTACCATTGATTAGTTTCAGTTTACGAAACTCGATTAGATAACTAAAAGAAAAAAAAATAAGGAAATATTTCAACATGTACTGAACTGTACGAATACAATGTTTGAAGCTACAGAATTGATATAATTAAAATTCAGCAAAAGATTATTGTTTTACAAAAATACTCAGTCAAAGCCCATACTTTAACCTACTATATAGATACCTCGGTTCTGTAATAAGTTTAACAATCTTTCGCTAAGTCTCCACCTTTCGTACAACACTAACACAGCTAGTAATATTCATCAGCTGGTAATATTCCTGAAGCAAATGTATATAGATCTAAATATATGTACCCTTTTAAAAGTTACCTTGGCTATTCACTGGTTCTCAATGCATGAACGCGTAAATCTTATTTCTTGTTGTTTGTTTTACTAGACGTTTTACTACCTGGTCTAGAGGACATTTAAATGCCTAACAACACACGATATTATTACGTACAAAATGATATCAATATACTTGCTTTTTCCATCAATCTAGATGGACTGATATTGACATGATGGTATAGTTTATAGACGGTCGACAACATTGCAGAGCGGTACCCATTTTGTCACTGGATAATGTAGTTGCTATTGGTCTTGTTTAACATGGCTGACTTTGTATTCATTGTTATGATGTCATTGATATTGTTTGATATGAGTGGAAATTGAATAATCATTAGACTGACGCAGTCATATTCACTAAATTTTGGAATGAGACAATATTCAAAATTCTAAGACTTTTGAAAACGTTTTGCAAAACGCTTCGTTTAATACCGTCGTTGTTTTTTTTCTTTTTATCTTGTTCCCCTTCAGGGGTAAAAAGCTGTCAATGACGTATTCAAGCATTAACCAGTAACTCTTCTTTGGTGTAAATAACCCTTAATCTATGCATTTTCAGCATGTATTACGTAATAAAAACGATTTGCTCTACAACAGTACAATGATTTGGTTATACTGTGAATATTTACATCATCCTTCAAGCTTGATTTAAGTACCTAGGCCTTGATCAACGTGCTGTATTTGATATCGAAACAGCACTCTAGTAAATCAATATAAGAATGCATTAATTGTGCAGGACACCCAGATATTCAAATTTGAAAGGTTAAACAATTGAAGTATGTATTCTACTCAGATGACGTTTTACAGTATTACAGTATTTTATTTTTTTTCAGGTATGATTTATACATAATGCACTAAATAAATACTATTGAAATATTTTCCGTACCAAATTTCATGACCGTTTTTTTTTTTTTTTTTTTTTTTACATCATTACATCATTTTTCTATTTTCATTTTGGATCGATAACTATTCATCAACAAACCAAGCAAATGTATTAAAAATGGCCTAATTAGAAATACTTAATCATTATAATTATTACGACGATATTCGAACCATTAGTGTTGGTGTTATAAATCATATAAGTGAAGATTTAAGTTTAACTTACAAATGTAGCCAAATCAGCTATGATATTAGGTTCTAAAAAGATTTAATCTGAAAGTAACACGTACCTACCTTAGCCAAAACTCTTATCTAGCCCCCCAAACCGCTAGGAATATTCCATAAAGATTAACGAATATAGGTACGACCGTTTTCAATCATTAGAACAGAACACCTAACTTGTGATCGATGTCCTGTGAAGTATTTTGCGAAAATCAATAAATGTTTATATCTAGCTACCGACGCATTTTACTTCCTTTATGGGTGTAATGATTCACTGCATTTACTTAGTTGCCTAAAAATTAGCTGACGAGATTTTAAAATAATTTAGTCGAACCTCTCATTTTCACTATCAGTGAGTTATGCAGTGAACAGTGGACTTACGTTTATATCACAAAATGTGGCTGTTATCGGCAATGTAGATTTAACTTTATATATCATGTAAGCTGCTTTGCAAAACTAAAATTGAAATGTCGAAATGACATAGCACACTATAAACTCAAACTGACATTGAAAGGGTGGATTGGCATTGACAAGTCATAGCACAACTGTCTACGTTGTATAAACAAAAGAAACAGAACTGCTTTATATATTGTGTTAGTAACCTGCTGTTGTTGTCCTTTACTTATTTGTAAATGTCATCCTCAGTAAGGTTTCCATGACAAGGTGTATTGTGGTCCTAATAAATCCTATGATTACAATTAGAAAATACTACAGTTCATGTAACATCTCTTCACGAGTCTTAACAAAATGAGATAAAACAAAGGAATTCTTTTTATAAAAGCTGTCATTTGTACACAACATTTTTAAAATGTTAAAAAACCAAATACCAGTTGCAAGCGTCATTAATGTATATTGGGAAATAAAGCTATC
This sequence comes from Magallana angulata, assembly GCF_025612915.1. Taxonomy (NCBI): domain Eukaryota; kingdom Metazoa; phylum Mollusca; class Bivalvia; order Ostreida; family Ostreidae; genus Magallana; species Magallana angulata. The sequence continues at coordinate 21,704,597 of NC_069116.1, read as the reverse complement.
GATATACTGCCGAAAGACACAGTTGTATAGATACCAAGCTAGAGAACAGTTAAATCTGAACCTTGCCGTTATCATGCAGTTTCAAATCATAAACACCAAGTTATACATGTACCAGTACATTGTTAGTGGTATACATGTATCTTGACTAAGATTTAAGTGTCATTGATGGCCCAATATCTCACGGTTTCCTGTTCTCTCTCGTGATTTTTTAAAAAAGGATACAAGATTAAAGATCTAAGTTTGAATAACAACATCAACAACAACAACAACAACAAAATTCTCATTCTATTCTCTTAAATTATTTTTCCAAGAAAGGACTGCATTGAAACACTTTTAATTTTTGTATACCGTTTAATATTATGTACAAGTCCAATTACGGTGTATTCTTTCCTTCTACTAAAATAATGGATACCTTATTAAAAACCTGAGCAAATTATGACAAAGTCTTAATTCTATTTCAAAGGTTAGAGTTTTATGTTAGGGGAATATCGATTGGGTAACCTATCGAAAACCTTGAAAGTCCTGCGTTAGACAAACTTTTTAAAAGATATAAAATAATCCTAAAAACTACTTGTATTCTTATCTAAATAATAATGCTATACATGTAGGATAATTAAGTCGTGTATGAGAAACAAACTCATAAGAAAAGATTATTTTATTTCTACCCCCAGCATCCCTGTAAATAATAACACAAATGAACCCATCAGGAAGTTTTAATCAATTTGTATTGTATCCAAATCACCAACATCAGTCCAATATTATCTTTTTGAAATTTAGTTTCTGAATAAAATTTGAATTGATGGGAAGACTTATCTGAAAGTAAATTGCATTAATGAAATAGATTTTATTTGAGAGATAGCTTTATTTTTAGCTTTATTTTAAAATGACCCTGACCAAAAAAACAAAACAAAACAAAACAAAACAAAAAAACCCCCACCAAACCCCCCCCCCCCCCCCAAAAAAAAACAAAAAAAAACAAAAACAACTCATGTCTGTGTGAGTAATTATATCATAAGACAAATCCTAAAAATTGAGAGGATAAAGCACCGGGGGGGGGGGGGGATGGAGCTTCAGAAGGATTTGTAACAACCTTAGGCTCTACCAGTCAGTTAGAGAAAAGACGCTTATTCAAAGCTCTCAATGTTGAAATGGAACAAAACTATGTGATCAATTTGACAAGAAAAGGAAACCCATCAAAATCAGCTTCTTATTGAGATTATAAAGGGGAGGGGGAGTAAATCAAGCCAACTTCCATTTTAGCCAATAGCTCACGTTTAGTATTTGATTAAGGGTGTCACTTGATCTGTAGAAGGCGAATAGCAGAATATAGACGAGTACTGTACTACATGACAGATGCAATGTGTTTTTATTGCGTTTCTTTCTTATATATTTTGTTACACATATATACGGTTTTGCTCCTCGACAAAAACAAAATTTTCGCCTTGCCTTCTATGGTCGTTAGCAACCCAACAAGTTCTCATAGATAGTCAGAAACACTATAGTAAGGCTAAGCATACATTATATTGATTATGCAATCATTTTGTTTCACGAACTTAAAAGATAAACCATTGTTATATAATATTTTTAGGTTGCCTGAGCTTTGTCTGCTAACATGGTGGCAATTTGTTTGTTCGTATATAATACATTATAAACAAATCAAAAGAAATTTGACTATAGGATAAAAACCCCAATATTTTTTAGCCAAGATTTGGTGGAAAATGATAAAATTATGGTTATAGACTTGAACTATTGTAAGACAGATGAACTCATGCAAATATTTCGCGTTTTTATCGTGTAGACAGAGCCTTTCCTTAAGTGGAGTGAATTAAAAATAAATAGCGTCCGGATCTGAGAGTTATTGGTCTTTGCTGAGGATGGAATAACGTTAAAGATGTAAAGAAAAGAGTCACTTACGTATAATTGTGGTCTTAAACGCAATGGTGGCCGGAATTGTCACTGCGCACTTTGGATGTATAATAAACAACTCGATAACATTGTAAATCATATCAAAACGGTCAAATTTCATTTATGTACATGTAGATAGCAAAACAAATATTTATCATTCAGTTTCAGATATCTAAAGAGAAAACCCTTATTTAAGATAACACAGATCGTTTAATTAAATTCTACCGAAATTGCATATAACTTACCAATTTGTTTTCCCCTGATCGGTGTCCAGATAGTTTTAATTTGATATCAAAATAGATTTATTTAATAAACTACTCGTAATAATCAAACGTTTATGACTATGTGACACCAACAGTACAAAACACTTTGTGTATACACACAGGAAATCACAGTCCTTATACGATGATATTACTTCTTTTAAAATTTTACAATTATTTTTATTACAAAATCACTTTATGATGGTATAATGGTGTTTTACTTTGAGCTATAGGTGATACTTAGTTATTTATAACAAGATATGATTGTAAGCACAGACACAAACAGATAACACTATAGGGATAAAGTCCAAGTGACATTTTTGTAACTCGAGGGCAAAATTTACAACAACCCCCCCACCCAGAAAAATAAAATGGCAATTTTAACATCAACACTAAAAAAAATAAAAACTGTGGTCAATTCCTGAAATGGTGTTCTTAGAATTTTATAGATATTGATGTAGCTACAAGAAAGTGCTAAATTTGGCTAAACCTGAGAGACTGCAGATCAATTGATTTCACTAAACAAGAGGAAACCGAATTACAACTTTAAAAAAGACTGTCATCTTTGTTTCATTTTAAATCCCCATGTCTGTATCTTGAAGCAAATGTCAGCGGGAACAGAGGATGTCTGGAGATCAGCTCAAGCTTCTCTCTGGTGAGCGTGGCCGATAAGACCCCCACTCGCACCATCTGCAAATAAACCGCTTAGCAACTATTGTTAGACTTTGGGTATAAAACGACCGTCTTTGCAATGTTCGTCTACCTTAATAGTAAAAATACTATTCATGGAGTAACATAGGACGTTTTAATTGTGAGTATACAACTGTCGATGCTTTATTTTGACATAATAGTCAAAATATCCCGACACCAACGTTCCGGTTAAAGCAGGTACTTGTAATTGGTTGAAAGTGAGTACATTTGCAAATATCTGTTTGTACTGGTGGGTTGGCACGCTCTTCACGTTCTTCAATTCCATAACATTGGATAACCAATTGGACATATTCTTAGTGTATTGAAAAGCTATCTAATTCCACGTGTTTCCTTTCAAAATTCTAGTAACCATTTTTAAAAAAAAAAGATCAGAATCTAAATAAATATATGTAAATTTTAGAGAGCAAAATTAAAAAAGAATATCTTTAAAATTTTGTTGATTCATTTTAATCTTTGTTTTTATTATTTTCTAACAAAGTTTTGTATTAGAATTCGTAGTAAGTTTAAAGAAGATGGGGGAATGAGATGGCGCAAATGCCCATTCGGTTTAGGAGTGAAATACAATTTTGAATTTATTTTCCCCCAATTAAATCTATTCAGATACATTATAATACGAGTTTGCAAAAGCACAATTTCTAACTATATTCAGTTTTTAATATATATAACAAAGGATAAGAAAAAAAAGTATTTCCATAATTTTTAGTGGTATCGAACCCATAACATAAAAACCCTAGATATATAAGGTTAGCTTATGTCAGGTACTCTAACCACTGAGCCATTTCAGACACAACCCTGTAGACTGTTTAAATATTATGTGTGACTTGGACCACGACTTTACGGACTTGTATTATTTTTTTTAATACGTTTAGTGGTTAGGATACAAATATATTTTTTTAATGTATAGTGGGTCATCTCTCCACGTTTTTGTTGATTATAATCGGTTTGTTTTCCAATAGACTATGAGAAAAATATGGAGCACAGACCCACTCTATAAAAGAAAATGCCCTGAAGTTCTAAAATATGACAGTATTTGCAGGTTTGATGCGTATACGCCTGTTTGAGTTAACATATTCCAAGTATTGAAAAAGTTTATAGGTTAAAAATCCATGATATGTAAAATGTATATTGTTTTAAATGATTTAAAAAAAAATATCAGATTTATTGATATTTTAATTTTTCAGTAGCTTGTCCGACCGTGTATGGGCATTTTAAACGCCTTATCCACCCATCTTCTTTACAAGATACTGAGAATATCTTGTAAATTTACAATTATTTGTGAGTTGTATTAAGTTTATTAGTTTCGTAACAAATTATATTATATTACATGAGAATATACATAGGAAAAAAGCATCATCAGGTTAAAAAACTGAAAACATCTGGAAATCAAAAAAGATATCTAAAATAATGGAGAAAAAGCTGAGCAGCAGGAATATAGGAACAGTGCAACTATATGCCGCTTAAAACTTGGAGAACAAACATGGAGATAAAAAGCCTACTTCGTGGGTTTGAAGGCAGATGCTTAAGGCAAATAATGGGTATTAAATTGTAAATGGCTGAAAGAACAAAAATAGATGATATAAATATTGAAATGGTGATATAGAGATATAGAGAATAACGTTGTCAGAAGATCTTTGAAATCGACTCCACCCGGGAAAAGGAAGCCTGGAAGAACATAGAAACAGATGGAGGAAGCATGATATGACATCAAAAGAAAAGCAGATGATAGATGTAGATGGAGAGACCTTGTTGCCTCCTTATGTGCAGAAATACATGAAGAAGATTAAGTCAGGCAGTAAGTAAGCAAACAAGTAAGTTGGTAACAGGAAATTGGGGAGAGATGGATATGAAAGGGGTTATTTTTCTTTTTGATTTTCTTGATTGATTATATTACGGCAAAGTTGTTCTTGTTGTATGTTCTAGAGTCGAGAATGTCATTAATTAAATAGTATGTTTAATTCTTGCATTGGGATGCTTACAAAAATACAGGCATCATTTCGGAATTTGTTTTTTAGCTAGCATACGACCGTTTCGAACATATTTTTATAAATCAGTAAAAAATGCCATGTCAGTTATCTAGAAAAAAAAAACAACGGACATAATTCTGGCACTAACCAGATTGCTGAATGTGCAGTGTGTATTTTAATATTGCCTTATTAGTACAAAATAATCATATTTCTTTTTATGTCAAGTACATTCACAAGGCCACGTTGAGTGGCTCCTTTGCTTTACGCATGTAAAATTTTTCTCTCTAGATAACAGTTCAAATTTTTTTTTATTTAAACCATAATTCATTTTAAAGATAAAGAGGTTCGAATATAATCTATGACATGATTTTCAAAATTGTTGAATGCAGACATATAACAGGTACAAATTACAACAATGATCCTTTGATTAGAACAGATTCACAAATACAATATAAATGATAATGATTAAGGCAAGCAACAAAATCGCATTTTATTTATTTGTTCTTTTGAATCCAAAAAGACATAATTCAAAATTAAATTCTGCATACATGTAATAAAACGTTAAAATCAATAACAAATATGGCCGACGAAACAATTCTAATCCGGTTCCAAAATAAAGATCTGTAAAAATCAAAGAATGTTCAAATTTTACGAAATAAGAATTTCTTTTTCGACTGTTTGTCCCTCCTCACAAAGCTGTTTCCGGCATTTGTGTTTTTTGACCGGTCCGAGATTCTCGCACGACTCGCACATTGAATCCGCTAGGTACACTGTTTTTGGATCTTCCTCCAACGGTTCCTCGTGCTCATCTGCACCTGTCTTTGTTTGATGGTTGACTGGTGGCTCATACGGTGCAGAAGAACCAATTTTGACAGATGGCCTGGTTTTCATATCTGTAAGTTTTACATTTTTTAAAAACTTAAAATTCAGTTTACTGGAATAACTTTCAACGATTGAAATTAAAACTTACCCAATACTACTGCTTTGTTATTCATCCACAGAGTTATTTTCTGACCATTTCCATATGTCAGAAAAATTAGTAAAAGACTGAGGACTAATAATGTTGAAGGATTCATGCTGAGCTAAATCTGCAATACGCTGATATAAGTAGGCGTTGAAACGGTCTTTGCAGCCGAAACGTTAATAAGTCAAGGTCCTCTCTCAAAGAGCGATTTCCGGTACGTACGAGAGAGAGAGAGAGAGAGAGAGAGAGAGAGAGAGAGAGAGAGAGAGAGAGAGAGAGACTATTCAACTGTTCAAAGAATATGCATGTAAGGGTATGTATTCGATTGGTTTTGAGTTAAAAGAAAATGAAATAAAAACTTTCAAAAGTCCATTTATGACTTAATTCAATCTCTGTTAGCCTTATCTAAGAAGACATCAATTACATGACTAATCTGCACAACAAAAATGCTTCAAATTCACAATAATGAACCGGTTGTTTTTTTTATTTTTTCGTCGCCATCTTCGACAGTTTTTTTTAACGTCATTCAGGATACTTAATGTGAACAAAACTTTTTCACACAAGAATCTTCTTTCATTTTGTAACAGAGGCTACACATCATATCAAATATCAAGACGGTGATAAACATTGCCTGAAAAAAAAATGGAATTAAATGTTTACGGACACAATGCCAAAAAGAATCACACACACAGATATCCTATCTTATACATACCGATCAAAATCCTTTGACTACCTCCCCTTTGCAACCAAAACGTTGCAGGAGCAGCTGAACAGAAAAAATGTAGATTCCCAAAAACCAATACGAAGACGACGTGAGCAAGCATATTGTTTAATACTGACAGGCTATAAACCACAAAGCGGTTCAGGAACCGTGTGTTTATATGGCAGTTTCTGCTGATTATTGGTGAAGTGTTTAGAACCATATTAACAAGAGCTTGGACTTTGGGTAGTTGGTGTCAAACAGCAATGTGACGTAGGCCTGTCTATTTCATTGTCAGCCACTCAGCAATTGCTCTCTAAAATCAACAAGATTTGTCTGGCTTTTGGGCTAACACTATGCGGTCGGTGTATATTTCACATGAAACCAGCGTCATTTTTAACTTGTTTTGACGCAAGAAATTGATAGTAACGTCCTACTGAAAGTCCAAGGCCTTGTTCTAAGAGCAGCTGAGACTGCCAACAGGCAAGACAGGCCCAGGAAAACCAGCTATGCAAAAACTTATTTTAAGCTGTATAATAGTCCGATTACGAACGCTTACTTTATCATACTGTTCTTTTATAAGTATGACACGTCTTTTTACAGCTATACTCATTTTCTTTTCACCAATATTTTTATGAAACTCGATGTGTTGTAAAGTGTGTGAACTGTCAATCTGAATTGAGAAAAAAAATGTCAAGCCCGTAGCACCAGTAATTTATTCCAACACAATACGAATGAATAGATGAGCTATGAAATACAAGGTTGCAAAAAAAGTATTTGTGAAAATGCCATATACCATGAACATGTATTTATCCATGACAATCAAATGATAGTTTCAACTTTACTATTGTCATTATTTAGAGATACCATTCATGCAGAGGCTTCAAATTATCACTACAGAACCGTTGATTTACATGTTCTTTTTTCATCTTCAAGAGACTGTAACAAGCCAAAATAAATATTTTTTAAAAGATTGAACCGATAGGCAATTGCACTACCTTATTCGCTCAATATGTTCCTTCTAAAATGCGTTTTTGGAAAAATAAATAGCTAACATTTTGATAAAAAGAATAATGTATTTGTTATATTATAAATCAGCTAACTGGATATTAGGAAAATGAAGTTAATTTAAGTTGCTGTAGAGGAGGGGAATAAATGTATACTAGCGGAAAAAAGAAACTGTGCATTATAAAATTTAGTATAATTTTTCTATATCCAGTGTTTGTATTACAATCGATAAAGGTAATGTTTTTGACAATATCGGATGGTAACCGTCCGGGTGCACGGACTTTTTCATGGTTAGTGAGCACCTGTTGTTTATTGAAGAATTTGTACGCACGAGTTTTACGGGCAAATACTGTTTGGAATAAGAACTGTAAAGGATTTGTTTAAACTTTTTTTGTTAAGGAAATCACTTTAGTTTCAACAATATTTACCTCTGTGTCATGCCACGATTCAACGAAAACCAACGTAATCGTGCTGTTGGGATGCTGCAAGCTGGAATGGCACAAAATACTGTAGCAAGACACTTTGGAGTTCATCGGAACACCATCCAGTCATTATGGAGACGTTTTCAACAATCTGGCAACATTCAGGATCGACCGCGCTCTGCGCGACGTCGTGTGACGCCACGTCAACAGGACAACCACATTAGACTTGTGCATCTGAGAAATCGTTTCCAGACAGCAAGTTTGACTGCCCGTAGCATTCCAAGGCTTCGACCAATTAGTCCAAGAACTGTGCGTAATCGTCTGCGCGAGCAAAACATCAGACCAAGACGTCCAGCAGTGCGCCCAGTACTGATTCAATGTCATCGTATCGCCAGACTAGCGTGGCGCACACGACATCTGCGATTCAGAATACAGGACTAGGCCTATATTCTGTTCACTGATGAATCCAGATTTCATTTGGATAGCAGTGACGGCCGTTGTAGGGTGTATCGTCGCGTTAGGGGGCGTTACCAGGACGCTTGTAATGTGCAACGTCGACAATTGGTGGAGGTAGCGTTATGGTGTGGGGTGGAATATCAGCACGTGGAAGGAGCCCTCTACAAATTGTCAATGGAAATCTCACCGGCGTACGCTATCGAGATGAAATTATTCAGCATCATGTGATACCCTTCATACAGAGACATCAAAATCACATCACTCTGCAGCAAGACAACACAAGGCCACACGTTGCACGTGTAGTCAGGGACTTGTTTGTTCAACAGAATGTCGATGTCTTGCCTTGGCCAGCTGTTTCCCCCGATTCGTCACCGATCGAGCACGTCTGGGATGAAATGGAAAGACGTTTACGCCGTTTACCAAATCAGCCAGTGACATTGGCTGATTTAGGCCAGGCTTTAACCAACATCTCTAACAACATCCCTCAAGCATTTCTGAACACTTTAGTGGCATCAATGAGGCGTCGCTGTCAAGCATGCGTGAACGCAAATGGTGGTCACATGCGTTATTAATTTTGTTAATTCAATTTCAAAGAACAGTGACTTTCGAGTGTGTTGAAATTGACGTTATTCGACGTTGACATTAATGTGTTATGAGATGTTGTTACGGATACATTTGTTAACAGTATTAATACAAAAAATAAAATTTGTTCATTGTAATTTTTTAAATGTTTTTTCATATATTAAATAATGCACAGTTTCTTTTTTCCGATAGTATAGTTGGCGATTCAGAATATCTCATACATAAGTAAGAGTTATCGATCTTTGAATTCGACCTGTAACCATCCGGTATCCACTAATGACATTCAGGTGGCTCTATACACCACTTTTTGATGACGCAGTACGCAAAAAAGTAAATCTGGAAACATGGATTTCCGGTACTGGCTGATTTAAACTGAGGTGAATTGTATGGGAACCGCTATTTTGAAAAATATGTTAAATGGATAGATTTAATTTGATAATTGGAAAATTCATTACTTACAAGTAATGTGGTATGTGACACCTTCACGTTGTGTGGTATTATTTATCGAAATAAGCAGTAAAATCAAGTATAAATTTTTAAAGAGTTTCTTTAGCATCATCGATATGTTACACTGTAGCGCAGTGGGTGAGTGGGTTCACTACCAACCAATAGGTCATGAGTTCGATTCCCGTTGAGAACAATACATTTTTTAACTTTCCAAAAATTTCTTGTTTTGGGGAAATACTAAAAAAAATTGCAATAATAACATTTTTGAATGTTAAGAAGTGATATATTTTTTTTTATGTGTCCGAAGGAAAAAACCATCATATGACAAAATAATTTCTCTCAATTTGTTGATAGCTGTCTTTTAAAAAAATATTTTACAAAAACACGAAAAAACATTAAAAAATTCTTTAAAAATACATATAGTATCCCTATCGTCATTTTAATATTTGAAAAGTATATGTTTTGTGGTCTTCTATTGAAAATTGGAATAAACTGTGGGTGTATAGAGTCACCTTAAACACTAATCAAAAAGGTCACGCCATCACCCCTCCATATTGTGGCCATTTAAAGACGATGGGTTTTCGAATGGATAGTATTACGAAAGGAAAACTCTTAGACATGTATAAGCATACTTATGTATCTAGTCTAAAGGAAAATTGATTTTTAAAAAATACATTGCTTAAGGTACTTCACTACACCGAGACTTATACTTTTTAAGACACTACGTCACAAGATGGCGATTTAAATGTTTTGTTAAACTGTTTGCATCAATCGATTCAGATGTGTATCGTCATAGCTCAGTGGTTAAAGTATCATGTTTGTGAACCGCAGGTCATGAGTTAGAATCCACCTGGGGCTTTTGTTCATGTTTACTGAATGACATTTTTGAAAATATTATTTTTTACCTAAAATTGCACATTTTTTCGCCTATTTGACATATATATAATTATTATCCATCATTCTTTCTATCATATTCAAGTAATTTTCTGTCGATTTGAGAAACTATTTCAAGGTGTAGTGAGGCACCTTAATTAAACGATGTCTCTCAAAGGTTATAAAGTTCAAATAGGTATTCCACTGTTATCATTGTAACAAAGGTAGTGTATATGTACATGCATTAACTATAGAACCTTGTAATAAAATACTTTTTAAAATTACTAGCATTCCTGAATCTCCAAATCGTTTACTAGTACTCAAATATATAGTAAAGCTCTTTGTAGTGTTAGATAAACAATTTATTTCAATTTACAATGAGCACCATTGAAAAAAAAACCGTGTGTAGTTTTGCCCAGATCATTTTAAAATTCATGTTGAAGTGAAATTGATACCCCAAATTGCTATGGATAAGACAAGTCTTGAAAAATAGAGCTTTGTTCAATGAAAAGTAAACATTTCATTGATTTATTGATGTAGAAACGAAGTGGGAACAGTTCATTATTCTCATTTTGCCGCTTTAATATTATCCATTCACAAAAGGGGATTAGGACATCTTTCTTTCTTCCTTTCACACTGTCCGTTATGGTTGCTGTTCAAAACCCTCACACCAATATCAGATATCAATGGGGTACTGTGGTATGAAACCAATATTTCCCATTTTCATTTTCCTTTTTGCATAAAACACAACAAAAGAAGAAATAAATATACAAGATCTTATAAAGTATAAAAAGCATTGTTTCTACCAATACCCATAGAGGCACATGTTTGAATATTATGGAGGGACTTCATAATATATTCTAAAGATTATCCACAACTGCTTTGTACGTAATAATGTTACTATATTATTCAAAACAGAACATAGAAAAAAATCTACAATTCATCGAACTCAAGTTGTACAAGTAAAATAATCAGATATATTATTACATATTAAAGATCTAGAATCCTGTATTTGTATCAAGATTTAAAAATTAATCAATGTATGTAAACACCAATTGATTGCATTTATCCTATACTCAATGATGTAATGAGTGAATGAATTCCATCGTACATACCGGGTAGTTTAAGTGAATGAATTGGTCTGAATGGCATGTTCTATCGGACAGACGGGTGGGCGGGTATCTAAAAATTATATATACTTAATAACTTCAAAATGCTTAAATCCTCAGAAATTGCAGACTTTGTATTGACATTTACTATACAGTACATAGAAATGTCACGTTATCTTAGGGCGGATATCCGTGGGTAAATTTGTATTGTACACCGATCTTCTTAACTCTGTTTGGAAGGGGATAATGGGGGAGTGAACGAGTGCTGAAAACGTTATTTCGTACTTGGTCATTTTGTATGGTGAAAGATAACATATAGATCTATGATTCATACATGTACAATAAGTATATTTAAGTATCTGACACATGGGTTTTACTTCCTCAGTTTCATTCACATATAATAATAATAGTCATTTTTTGTAAGCTTTCTGAATTTTTTTTTAAAGTACTAGGCTTTGACCCGTGCGTGCACGGGTTGACATTGCATATCGGACATTTACGAAATAGGTATATCGACACACCTTTTTCGTTTATTATTAATAAGCGAAGCTTAACTGAGAAAAAATAAAAACAAATTGGTAATCTTCAAGTACCAATGATGTTTAAAATATATAAAACAAAAGACAGTATTCTTCCGATTTCTCGGTATTAAAGACAAAAAATTCGAGTCTATTATTTTAATATAGTAGTATAGATACTTTTAAAGTAAAAATTAATTTAATAATACAATTTAATAATACAACGAAACATGATAAAGTTGAGACCTTTACCCAGCCCTAGTAACGTCATAAGCTAATTTTTTCTCAGTTTCACAATGTTTATATCATTAAAAGTAGTGAACTTCTGCAATGATCAATTCATGACGAAATATGAAACAATGTCGGAATATATTAGACAATGTCGGAATATATGAGACAATGTCGGAATATATGAGACAATATTTACATTCCAAATATTTTTTGCATGTAAAATGTGTGAAAAGACACTGCAGCTATAAGACCGTAATACACACAAGGTACTCAAAGGTTAGAATGACTAGTTTTATTATGACGTCACAAACGTTGAACGCTGTAAAATGCGTCGTCACAAGCGAGAATCAAAGTTCACGCTTGTGGCTGTTACAGTGGCTCTTCCATTAATTTGAACTTACCCTTAGGATAAAACAGAAATTTTGACGTATAAATCACATTTGCAGACAAGGCAAGATGTTAAAAAAATGTAAATATAAGCATTAAATCATTATTAATGATGCTAGCGCGCGTTACTCAATTTGTATGCACACACCGCTGCAGTTATGAGACTATATCTTTCAAAAAATAATGATTCAATGCTTAAACGTCGGAATATTTACATGTTTTTGAAATTAAGAAAGGATGGCTTACTCTGTATTGATGTCGTTATACTTGATTAAAATATCGCCGGTGCATCTAGGAGAAAAACTTTCAGAGGCTTAAAACAGGACAAAAACAATAGCAAATTCCGTCCACTGACAGCACCATGCATAATTATATGACCATGTGTCTACCATATCTAGTTGATATAAACCAAATGTTGTTGTTTGTTGTTGTGTTTTACCTGACAACTTATATCTTATCTGTGAGAGAGAGAGAGAGAGAGAGAGAGAGAGAGAGAGAGATTCTAAAGTCCAACTTTAAGTGCGCGTCCTGGGTTTGTATTCCCGTTACCATTAAACATGCATAAAGTGCATTATCAATATTTCCCTCACACATTTGAGCTGAATAAAGGTTAAAGAAGTCAAAAGCTTAATCAAGGCAATCAATTCATGATTGTGTTTACTTATCTCGAATCGGGGGAACACCGGGCGAGGCACAAATTCATTTCTTCGTTGACTGAACTCAAAATTTATAATTCTAAATAAATATGAATTTCTGTAAGCGGAAATTCAAACAAAACGACATCAATTATGTCAAACCATTGAAATGCTTGTTTGAAACAAAACCACATTGTTTAATTTAATTCCTGTTAGAGCAATGTTGCTATATATCTTAAATTTTGCCCATGAAATTATTACCTATAAAAATCTATATCGGGCCTCCTTTGAACATGGGGCTCAAGGGATTTAAGGGTCACCTGAGAACAAAAAAAATCATGTATAATGGATTCACAGAATGAAAATTTGATGATAAGTAAAATTAAATAACAATATGATATAAAAAATCATGTTGCTCAAAAACAAGATTTTAACATTATAGATGAACAATTAAAATTGTTAGTCTGTTAAACTGAATTCTAATTAAAACTTTGATTCTATATTCAGCATTTGGAGGGCTATATATATTATGTATGTCATGTGTATGAAATGTATTCATCGTCGGTAGCCAATTTAAATGTGCCGCGTCTCTATCAGTAAGATACAAAACTTCTTAAATATAAATACAACCGACAATACATGATGAAACGAAATATCAATGGGATAACATCTCTGCTGAAAGTATGTCAACTGTTAAACAACTGTCATCACGACATACTTCGCAGTAACCCAGTTAAAAACTGGTTGGCAGCGACTAATTTTTTCGACCACAAGCCCAACTTTACAACTGCAAAGAACTTTAAAGAAACTGGTTCACGGCAATTAACTCTCTTGACTTGGGTGTTTTAAAAAACCTCACAAATTTTCTTGCAAATGAATAAATATTGGTGTGTACTAGTCACTGTATTGTCTGCAATTGTATTTGTACCACATCTTCCTACAATGGGGATTTACTGAATTTAAAATTTCACAAAATTGGAATCCGAACCCTTGGGTCTCCACCAAGTAGAAGTTCTTTTGAAATCGAATAAACAAGATTTGAGAACTACATTTATTTGAAAGAATAATTTTAATTTCCACTAGTTTATAAAAAACCAAGTGGTGGTTTTTGTCATGAGTTATGTAATATCAAAGTACTGACAGGAGTTTATTTATTTTATTTTTTTTGTTTTTATTTAAAAATCAGAGTTTTTTTTATCTTTTTCGCATGGCAAGTAGTTTCTAAGCCGTATTTGAATAATTACGAACATTTGTTTGTAATATCAATTCTCGAGATTTCCCGACCTGAAACCCGAGCTGTAGACGGAAAACCCTATTTGAATCATCGTGTGTAATATTTAAAAATAGAATTAACGGGATCAAACTCAGCGGTGCATTAAGTATGAGTCATCAAAATATTTCTGAAAAAATTGTATCCAGGCAATTCTTAACAAAAAATAATAATAAAGTCTAGTCTATGCCAGTACTGGTTCTATCTCTAGCCCCTCTTGATTTCAAACGCAGCTGCTGTAGAAATGGCGCTTTAGTAAACCTTTGGAGTAGGAATACAAACAACTTCAAAAAATATCTAAATTGTTCGTATCATTAAAATCCAGCTATTTTCAATTTATCTATGAATTTTTATTGAAAGCAATGCTGCTAAAAACATTATATCGAATTTATTGATTATTTCTAAGAACTAATTGTTGTCAGCGGTGATGATTTGTGCTTAGGAGGTGCAAACATTGTTTCACTTCTGTTTTGCAAAAGTAGTTGATTAAAATCAACTCCTAAAAATTAACCATGCCTTTTCACAACCGTCATGTCATCTACTTGGTGAGCAGGTATATGGCTGCACGATTAATCAATCAATAAATCAATCAATCATCACAATAACAATCGATCAATCAAATTGTTCAATCAATCAATCAATCGTTGTCAATTTATCAATTGAGAAAAAAATCAATAATGGATCAAATTAGACACTAAAGAATAATTCCTTAAGTATCATGAGGTAATAATTTTGTTCGGGGTGTGGTCAAATCCAATAAAGCCGGAAGACCTACATGTATACGATAGATTTGATCACGCTCCGACCCGAAATTGTCATCTTATAATATTCACAAAATGATATCTTGTCGCTTATATTTATTTCAATTTCAGCAATTGTACGATTAAATATTACAATATTGACATATTTATGTGATTTTTTGAAATCATCGTGTTATCACAGACATAGAGATTTAAAACGTAAATATTATAGTTGATAAATATAGCGATTTGCTTAAAGCTTGTTTAATGGCTACATTAGGAAGATCCTGGGAGCAGTTAACCACCTATTCAGCTTTGAGTAGGCATAGGAACAGTTGCCTACATAAAAAAAACTGAGAAGCCTGTAATGGTGCAAATTCCACCAAACAAACAGCCTCACCATGTAGAGTATGAGTTACTGTAGCCATATTAGACTGAACAGATGCAATACTAAAATGACATGCGCGGATCAAGAGGGGTGACAGGGGGGTCCAGACTAATTTCATTAGATTTGTGTATTCACATGAATCTTCATATTAAGGACGTTGTTTACTCAGGGTTTGAGTTCTCAAATCCGGATTGTTAAGAAGTTCAATTTAATGAGTAAAATTTGTTTTAAATACAAAAAGTATTTATGAAATGAACTATTATTGACATAACAATCGATATTTTTACTAAATTATGGAATTAGGCTCTGACAAAGTTTGACTTTTAGCAAAGCAGAGGAAATTCGGATTAAATTTTTCAGATTTTGTTTTCCACTGAAATATTTTTGATAGTACTATAATATTTAAAGTTAAGATTTTATTTGTTAGTCAACATAATTTTGCATATTTTCTGTTGGGTTTATCTTGCTTTTTCATTTAAATAATCGTATGGCACACACCACAAATATATTGAAAAATGCTTAAAAATGATAAAAGACAACATATCTCAAAATTTTGATCATTGACCTCATATAAATTTTATGCCAGGAGAGAAAGGTCATTATACTTAGTTTAATACTATAAATGTTTTAGCATTATCATCATTCAGTTTTTTGTTATATTGAATCAAAAATGGGTAGTAATTTGAAAACTGATAGAGGAAATTCGGACTAGAATACCCTAAAAAATTGTGAATGAAAACTTAATTCTTTGTGTCTATTTAATGTCACTACCATTCATAAACTGTATTTCATTTGTCAAAGAATTAAGCAATTTGTATTATTTTCACAATTAAGAAAATCTCAATCATAGAGTAAATTTTTTATGGATTTTTCTTAAATTTTCAAAAAATATTCAATGGCCATTAACTCAAAAAGTAGGTCATTGACCTACTTATTTGAAAGTGAAGAATAACACTACCATGTAAGGTCTACAACACACAGTAGTTGGTTTTTCATTATCATCAGTGGAATTTTTTTTCATTCTGAGTAAACGTCATCCTTAAAGAAATTCAAATAGTAGAGCCATATGCGACATCTAAAAATTAGCTGCAAAATTAGCAAGTTCATTGAACTGATAAGCCAATAGATAAAGTAACCTAATTATGGCAGTCAATAGTTCGAAGTGATAAATCATGATAAAATAGATCTAAATAAGGCGGAAGGGTTTGGGTGATGTGATGATCCAGCATCATGGAATAATTTGATGAGATTCCATTATCTATGCTAGTCATGCCTATACAACCAGTTTGTCACAAATGAAATCCTGTGTAAAGACGAACAGTCTGATAAAGAGTTGTGTATAATTTTAAAACACCATATAACCAGTGGAACCCTGTTCTGTAAACCTTACACAGAGGCGGATCCAGCAATTTGGAAAAGGGGGGGTTCCATTTGATGAAAACCAATATGTACAAAATTCATTATTTGTCAATAAATAAGGACTTTTTGAACGATTTCCGTGCGTATACAACCGTATTGGATAAACATTTATCTCTTCACTATCTATTTCATATATATTTCAACAGCAGAGTGCACTGCATTATTGAGCGTTTTGCCGTTTCGGTCTAGGTAAGAAAGATTTGCATAATATCTAGCCTCAAGAAACCCAAGTCTCCAGCAATGAGAAAGTGCGCCCCTGCTTAATAGAAAAGAAACACTAAGAAACAAAAAATAACTCAGACTAATTACGGCAAACTATTATAAAAATGAATATTTTGGTAATTTTTTTTATGTCTTTGATGTTTTTAAATTCTGAACTATTTATCGATTTTGATTTCTATCGATTGTCTTCGTAAATAAAGATCTAAATGATAGGATATGACAAAAGAAAGGGGATAATTTATCTGCTGAATAAATGGTACGTGTGTAATACAATGGTAAACGCAATTGTCGTCCCAGGGAACTTGATGTGACCTCTGTAATGGATGCGTTACATCATCCGGCACTAGTACACACGCAATCATATTTAGAAAAGTTTTGAAAAGTTGGGCATTTTCATAATGGAAAATATATATAAACCCTTTACACGGTATTTTTGTTACAGAATTTCCGATTCTTGGAAACAAAACAAAAAAGGCTTTCTTTTGTGTTTCATGTGGGTATTGTCCTTTCCGATATATTTTATTTTTAACAAATAAAATATACAACATGACAATTGTCATGTACAAATTTTGATTATCAATAATCTAAATTTTTGTAAAGGACAGTATGAAAGTAGCTAGCATTCCAGAAAAATAGCATAACCCGCATAAGCGGGTCATGTAATTTTCTTTGTATTTTTCGTATGAAACGAAGTAAAATTCATATATTATAATTACTTTAATTAATTAACTGAACAATACATTTGAAAGCGGCTTTTTAAAGTAAAACGAATGCGTGTACTCGTACTTGAACTTCGTTTTACTCGATGGTTCGTCAGTTCAAAACTATGAACTATAATCAATTAAAAAAAAATGAGTAGAAGATTCATTGTAGATGTTATTATATATCTGTGTTTTTAGCGATACTGCTTAATTTATGTATTTTTTCGTTAATTTTCCACATGTTTACTCAGTGAAGTAACTGAGGGGGAGTTCAATGTACTTTATTTCGATAAAAAATCGATAGGGTTTTTTCATATAAGAACAAAATTATGGGACGCAGTACGAAATTCTTTAAATAAGCAATTTTAAAAGCATTTATTAGAGATAATTACAGTATTTCTATTATAAATGGGGAAAATTGCCTTTAAATAGGCGTTAAACGTTTTAAAAAAAAATCATATGTCCCAGAGAAAGGGGGGGTTCCAACCCCCGGAACCCCCCCCCTCTGGATCCGCCAATGCTTACACTAGAACTCCCGACCGTGAGCCGTGCGCTTATATAAATTGATAGAAACATTCTTGATCATTATTATATTGTGCTTATTGTTTTTGTAATGCCTCGAGGAAGATATAACAAAATTTCAGATTACAATGTTTAAAAGTTTTAACCAAAATTCTTTCGCCGAAAGGGATACGGCTCGTTTTTCAAATGTATGCATTTTTCACACATGCTACATAAATTTTTGGCTCAACAGTTTCAAAGGAAAAATGAATCATGATGTGTATCATATAAAGAATTAACGCAATCGAACACTTCGATGCATTATGTATTAGTAATCGAAATATTTCTGGAAAATTTAACCGAAGCAATTTTTAACAAACAAACTATAATAAGTCTAGACTGTATAAATGACGCTTTGGTTATTAATGACAGCAAATCGGTCATCTGGCCGCGTAGGAATACATAGAACTACCAAAAAATTATAAATTGTTCGTACCATATAAAATTGACTATTTTCAAGGAATTTATAAATTATAAGTTTTCTTAAAAAGAATGCTTCTAAATACATGACATCGGATTTATCGACTATTTTCAAGTTCATGTTCTAAGTCTTGTCAGCGGTGATGGTTTCCCATTCATGAGTTGTGCCTAGTTCCTATCGTTTTGTCAGAGTAACTGCATAGAAGAGTTGATTAAAATCCAAAAAATAAACACAATACAATCTTGTATGAAGTTATAAACAAATATATCTGGAAGGTGAACGCGAGGACTAAATAAATAATAGTTCACCGGTAATGAATACTAATTTCTAAGTTCATAAAAAAAACTAGAACAAGCAGCTCGTTGATGTCATAAGGATTACAAATTGTGCACTATACCAATATTCCGCCCAAACCAATGCATGTTTTAGAATCCATACTTTTTAGAATTAAAAGGCAATGAGATCGACAGATAAGGGGGCTATTATCAGAAACAAACGCCAGAAAGCACCAGTTCACAAAATCAATTAATCAGATTACGCAAAGTCTGATTTTTCGAAGACTCTTCGCCTGATCGTTGGGCACGCTGGACTTGCGTGATTCGAAATTGCTTATCCACGCATTGCAAAATTGCTGATGTTAAGTTTTTATAATTCCTTCAAAAGCCCTTTTACTAGTGTAGCCCTGCCTTTCGGTTTAAAACGTTTAATGTTTTTTTTTTACATAAAGATTGCTTCCAATGAGTAAACAGGCGTTAACATTTTCCTATGAGAGAGAAATTAAAGCAGCTTAATTATTAATTACACAGCTTAATACACTTTACAGATATATCTAGCTAATGAATAAATATCCGGTTTTTACCGTCTAAAATTTTCATTCGTCCAAAAAATCTGTAGTTTTCAGACGATATAAACACAGGAATTAATAAATATTATTTGAGCATGAAAACAAAACGGGGGTGGTGCAGGTCACAGGGGTAAATAGACGATATCGATGTTGTTCGTCTTATCAATAATTTTCTCCGAAATGGACATCTTTTATCTTCCTCTGGAATCTGAAGCATGTTTGTTTAACATAATTAAACAATTACTATATAGTCCTTGCATCAGTACTGTATATGTTTACAACATCCATGTCTGTGTTAATATCGAATAATCTTAAAATGATTTTGTTGTTCTTAGGTACCTGTGTCAGTAGGTTGCAATACGGTATTTCTTGCAAAATTTAACTTTTTGATATCAAATGCAAGTATGTTTTTATTATAAAACGACAAATGTAATGAAAAACAAGTATTATGCTGATTACAAATATATAATTTCCTTTGGTATTCTATTGCAATCCATTGTAGAAATTTGTTAAGTTTGTAAAATTATAAAGCGCTTTTTCTGTTCAAAGAAACACTAGTTTATGCACGGGATTTTTTGCTGAAGATAGGAAAAAATTTAAAATATTAACAATACGTTGATGTGAAAGTGTGAAATAAAAGTTAAGTACATTTACTATGAAACAAAGCAGTACTAAAATGACTTATTTACAGTTTATATATTTGGGAGGGGGATAGAAGTATCTAGATAAGCTATTCGTACAATAGCGGGACATTTGGGTACATTTTAAAGTACACATTCGTTAGGACGCGGCTTCAAGTTTATTTATCAAAGATAAAGCTTCGCAGGCCATGCGATTTCTTAATACATCTTAAACACATTCATCGAATGCTTGGATATAAGGGCATTTGTCGGAGGGCTTACGACAGACTTTGATCATATGAGAGGAATACACAAAACTGTCAGTGGAACCCTTTGTTGGTATTTTAACGTGAGTTTTGAAAAATAATTCATTGCTTGTAATCAGTTTTGCAAAGATAGCTCTTATAGATCATTTTTCTTTGTACTTGGATAAATCGTTTATAATTTTAATGCTCAAAATATTTTTTTTGCAGAAAAAAGTACGCATTATATTTTTATTATTAATTTTCCATTTATTTATTATCTGATATGAATTCGATCCATATGCTCTTATCAACCCCACATAATAATTTTACCATGTTGCTTTTAATATTATTAAAATGGGTATCCTTCAGAATTATTTTTTTTTTATCTGTGAAAAATCGCCTAGGTCATTTCAGTGTTGCAAGTACCTTGTTTATTTTTATCATTATTATTGTTATTATTATTATTATTCCGATCGTTAACCGAAAAAAAGTTTTGTCAAGCTATATTTGGATACATTCCGCATAACGTTAACATGTGCATGTATGTAGAAATTGGAGACACGTGTCTCTACTTGCATGTATAATTTACATCCTGGGGGTTTGTTAATTGTCGGTCAATTCGTTACCATCCGGGTTAAGGTGTGCCACCTTAAAGAAAGAGGAAACATTCATAAAACAGGAACTAAACGATCGAATGTTTTTTTTATATTAATACTGATAGCAAGGGGATCTGATATATTGAATTTTAAGTTCAGATGACACGTTCCTCAATTTAATATAACTTTTTTTCAGGGATTTGTTATTGATTTACAACTACTTTGACAAGCTTTCTTGTTAAAAATTAGGGTACCTTACCAGGCATTTGTGCGAGATACTAGAGTATACATTTTCCTATATAATCTTATTGAAAATACACTTGAAATGCTGATATAAATTTTTTGGCATAAACATGAATATATATTTAAAATGTTAATCATTTTGAAACTCATATTATATAATAATATTTTTATTTGGTATATTACCAGGCCATTGAAAATTTGACAGATAATCATAATTTTTCGAGGAACGTGTCGTCTGACCTCAGTGAAAATAATAAATCAAAAATGAATAAGACATACACCTATTAAAACGCTAAGAAATAATATCTAAAGTCACAAATTCAAAATTAGATAGCTTCTGATTGAATTTCAGAACAATTTCTTTGGACTTGTCGTAATTAGAATTTTTTCAGGAATTCTATGGTATAAAACCGCAAGAAAAAAATTAAAGTACAATGGAATAAGAAAATGAAATGCGAATATGAACAAAGGATATTTATACATTATGAATTAACGACATTTCACACTGGGTATATTGTAAAAATGAACAGAAAGTACAGAGTTCGGTGCACATGCACTCACAAACCGTACCCCACTCCCTGTAGAAACGTAACGGATGGGGTTAAGGTGGGTCAGGAATGAGACATTATGTGCAAATGCTCGCACCCGGGTGTACGTAACTACCGGTGTGTCTCCCTAATACACGGCAAGCTCTACCCCCGGGGACATTATTACGTCACCAGTCATAAACAAGACGTAACTCAGAAGTCATCTTCCGGTTTGTTTTCGGTCCTTATACTACTACTCATTCACTCATTCATTAGCAAAAGACATTTCCATATTGAAACACGCGATTTGTGAACATAAACCAGCTTCTTTGAAACTAAGGATACCAGCTGGAAACTTGTAAATTAAAATACATATTAGGAATATAAATAATTTTTGTTCTATTGATTCAGGAAATAATTTTGAAGATGACACAATGGAAACTTTTACTTCTCACGTGTGCGATTGTGTTCGGAAGTGCCGTGTCAGGTAAGAGGGTCACTTGTTTATGTTTAGAAATATGTTGTGTTTAAAATGTTGATAAGAAGTTCAAATCTATGATCCAACTGCGTGTTGTCGAAATGGATTTTATCTGTGAAAATGTCGTCTTTTATCCGTGTCAATGTCTATATTGGGCGAGTCAATAATAATATGTCAAAGGTATATGATAGATAGATATAGGTATATGTACAGAACAGGGTGGTATATATCCATCAACGAGACCTTGTATTTTTGATGCTCAAAAGATTAGAGAAGTAAAATATGTCACATTTAGAGATAAATAATGATTATTCATGACTAGATATCAATGATTGGTTTACATTATCAAACATATCAACCAATACCCTTGTCGAAAAGCAAAAAAGATTATCATGAATATATTCAGCTAAATTAGATAATTAAATGATTTCGTTGTAATACTAATAACACAACCATTCATTTCTTATGAAATAATTTTGTTTGTTTGTAGAGGAAACTCACGATGTCTACGACTATGAAATCGACAGCGAGGGTCACGCAATGGAAGGGTACCTCTTTCCTGATCTTGAGTCGGGGGACAGGATACTGGTGAATCTAGAAGATGGCGAAACTCTTACAGAGAATGGAAACGAAGTCAAGTACATCCGACTCAAAATTAGAAAATCTAAAAACACATCGGTACGCCTCTAATTCAATCATAAATGCTTCTTCTACATCAATAATTTTATTCTGAATTATTTGTGTTGTACATGTAATAGTCATTTTTGCACCAAAAAAATTAACGTGACATTGTTTCCCATTTTTACAGGGCCCTGCTCCCATTTTCCGAGTGTTCGACACGGAACACTTCTCCGTCAACAAAGACAACTACATAGTGGTGGACACAAACAACACAGCTAAATTACAGGAAGAGAAAGAACTCAAATTTTATGTGAGCACATTTATATTAAAATACTGTTGTTGTCCATTTTATGTTTTCAGAGAATAACGGTAACGATTCTTTTATACCCATTGTATATCATATTTTGAGCAATGTCTAAAATTAAAAAAAAAAACATAATGATAAACAGGTGCCAGATTGCATCAACATTGAAAAAAAAAAGCCTACGGTATTTTAAGAATTGGCGTTAAAATGCGTTTATAAGGCAACAATCTGATTACAGCAATTGTGTCTGTTTTTATAGGTTGTACTCACAAACAATCATAGGCAGGCAGTGTCAAACCCTCTTCCATTCATTGTTCGGATTGAGAAAAAGACCGAGAATCCATCTGACTACTCTCTTCATTCCGCCATTTTCGCTGGAGTCTTGGTGCTAATCATCGTTATATTGGCTCTGGGAATTCCGTTTGGAATAAGAGCCAAAAGGCGAATGAAAAGGGGAAAACCCGTCATGAAATTGGGTAGTCATCCGGGTTCTAGTCCCGATCTCAAGATGATCGTTTCGGAATCCGTGGAGGATATTCCGGGAATGCACCGCAATCCGACCGAACCAAACTGGTACGGAGAAAAAACCATTCTATCATACGAGCAAGAAGTGAAAACGGAGAAAGCTGCCTTCACCAAAGAGATCAAACAGCTAGAGAAGAAGATTTCTCTTGGATTGAGCAAAGAGGCAGACGATGATGACGATGGGTTAGTGAAGCGTTCAAAAGAGGAGCAAAAAGGGATTCTAAAGAACGGCAACTCTAGTCATGACAATGGACAAGTGTCGTTCTCCGTTGACGTGCACGGAGCCAACGTTAACGTAAAGACAGAACAAACATCTAAACTATAACGTTTTTAATTGCTTTTCGCCAAAGATATAAAACGTATATTTTTATTAAGAAAGGTTTTTTTCATCCACCTTGCGTCGGATGTAATGTTAAATTGTAATTTGACACAGCATTATACACTGTTCATGTTAGATATATACACTAAATATTCCTATTTATCATGAAACATATTAATTTAATATATAGATTTGTATATTTGTTTTCATTAGTTGTCTGTTCGATTGTTTGGTTACTTGTATTGAATAGTATTAATCGCACAAAATAAATTATATCTTCTAGTGTATAGAATTGTGGGCATATCCCAATTCTTAAATTCGAAATAATTAGAAGATATCGATCTTAGTCTATAGCTAGATCGATTGACAAATCTTTGGTATCAGGTTATCACCTTATCATGTCAACCAAGATCCACTAAAGCTTTCCTTGAACTGTTGAAGATAACCTATTGATTTGTTAGAAAATTATTTTGAAATAATTCCTATACCCTCAAACAAAAATTGAAACATGGACCATGCAGTTATTGTTGTTACATGTACATATAGCAAATTGTGGATGGTCTTTGCGTTACACCAATGGGACAGCATAATGCTTCATTAGAGACCAAAACACTCTGTAGTTCATTGGAGGAGTCTCATATACAGAACACCAATTATATAATGATCGAAGAATAAGCTTTAAGTATACAGAACAAAATTCATAAGTGGTAAACATGAATGCACCGTTTGGGTGGCTTTATCCTATGACCTCTACCCAATCTCTGTCACGTCATATAGGATTCTATTTGTACCAACTAATGTCGAAGTCAAGGAGAACTGATATGTAAAGTCCAAAATATATACCTAAAGTAGATTTAAACGTTCAAAAAATGGAAATGAGAGCAAAGTTAAAACGTGTGAATAAGATCAAGTACGAGGGACGTTCAATAAATGAATGATATAATATCACTAATCAGATTGCATACAATATAGCTAGGGTTGAATTAACCTTTGGATTTCTTTCCACGCATGATTTGGATCATATTCTATTTATGGCCGTTTATCTGACCACGTTTCATCATCGAATGCCCCTTTGAGCAGCTGATATATAAACCCTACTCGAGACATTGTATGAAATAGTCATCATCCAATAAGAAACGTCCTGGAGCACTTCGTACAGCTCAGGTACGTAACATCGGGACATTTGAGACCAAGTAAAAAATTAAGATAAGCTTTCAATGGATGCAATACTCGCAAAATGATGGTCAATAAATAGGTAACCATTAAACAAATAGCAAATTTGTAGGCATTTCATCTAGGACAGTATCTACTTTTTTAAAGAAACACCTTAGCCTTCGAAAGGTTAGTGCATTATGGATATACCTCATCTATTAACAGAAAAACAAAAAGAATAGCGGGTTGAAATGTGCAGAAAACTACTTAAAATCTACAAAAATTGCAATGGATGACGTTTATCAGAAGTTGTAACAAGCGATGAAACATGAATACTCAGAGGAAAATTGCTAATTTAACAAGATGTGGTTGACTAAAACGGCAAGTTATAGCAAAACGATGCCAAAGTACAAAGAAAGTATTAACGCAATTTTCTTTATTAGGGAAGGTCTGGGACTGTAGTTCAAGTTGCTATTTCAAAAGGCCGGTCAATCACCGGTCATGTATACAAAAATTATCTGCTGAAAAAAGTTAAGAAACATTTCAAAAGGAAGAGACAAAAGTCTTGAATTCGCAACCTTCGACTCCATAATGACATCGCCCCAGTACATAAATCTCAGATCGTGAGAATATTTTTGGAAAATTAAAGAAACGGTTTATGTTTTGACTCATCCTCCCTATTCACCCGACTTGTCTCCCTGTGACTTTTTTTTCTTTTTCCTAAAAAAAACCCCACTTGCTTCAATGAATGTTTTAGGCTCTGCCTTTTATCAGTACAATCATGAATATCATTCCAAAACTAGATATACCGGTATATATACCGTAACGCCACGAATGCCCCCACCTGCGACCAAAATTTCAAATGCTAAAAGTATTAATAACAATTGTCTGTTTGCAAAATAAATTAAATCACTGAAAATTACTCACTTTTAAGAGGCATAACTCTGTCAAAAAACATCGGACAAGAATCAAGTTCAAGTTAATTTTTAAGAAATATCAAATATGCATCACTCCAAAAGTTAATAGAGAGCGGAAACTAAGAATTTCTCATTTAACTCTGTCAAAACTCATTGTACTGGAACCAAATTCGAACTTGATCTGTATTTTTTTTTTTTTTTTTGGTAAATAGCCTACATATGAAATATCAGCTTTATATATACAAAAGCTATGGATGGCGGAAACTGGGATTATCTCATTTTTTTCAAAGTTCAAGAGGCACAACTCTGTCAAAAAATTGGGCCAGAACCAACCTTACAGATCTATTAACATCCGAGTTGAATATGAATATATTCATAAAATCCATCCATTAATCAAATTTGAGTTGAACGTATGCAGCGGTTTTTGAGATAATGATCGGAATGTCAGAATTACGGGGTACCACTATGTGCCCAAGCCATTTCAAAATTGCAAAAATTATTTTATTCTGTTATTTTTGTAACAACGATGAAATTATTTATTGAATGCCCCTCGTAGAGAGGTTTAAATCCAATGAGGCATAATGACAAATAAGCTGTAAGAGGTAAATAGTTATGGTAAAACAAATCTTGATAAATCTTCATTAGGATTATTTCATTCGTTTCCAATGATTCTCTCAAGAAGAATTGTGAATTTATTCTCTAGAGCCACAGTGACTTTAAAACCTTACGTATGAAATGGCCCGCATGTAACAAAAGAACATTAGGGGTGTAAACGTACCAAAGAGAAAATATCACTAACTATGCATATATTAAAAACATAATTAATAATCAGCTGTGAAAAAAACTTAATTAGCCATATGTGGTAAAATGAAATGATGTTCCTTAAAGATTTCAACATGTAACAAAATATTCTCTAAAAGTTGACGATTTAATTTTTGGGAGTTGATTTTAATCAACTTTCCTATGCAGTTACTCTGGCAAACCGAAAGTGAAACAGTGTTTGGACCTAATCACAAATCATCACCGCTGACAAGACTTAGTTCTTGAAAATAATAGAAAAATTCAAAGTAATGTATGCTGAAGCATTGTTTTTTTAAAGGAAACTTGTCAATAAACACTTTGAAAATAGTCAAATTTTATATAATACGAACAACTAAGATATTTTTATAGTCTCATGTATTCCTACGCCAGAGTTTAATATAGCCTCGTTCAACCAAACGCTCGGCTGTCTCCGTAAATCTCCGAGAAGCAGAAAGGCTCTCTTGCTTGTCGGAGATTAACGGAGACAGCCGAGCGTCTGGTTGAACGAGACTGAGTTCGATATCAATAGTGCTTGGATCCATAAATTTTTTAGAATTGCTTCGATTACTTATAAATAGTTTGAAATCTATCTTTAAATATTACACAACATGTTTCATATGGGGTTTCTCGAAATTCTTGTCGGAAAAGTCTAAAATTCATATAATAAAAAAGTGCGTAATTAAAATACAGACTAGAAACTAATTGCCATGCAAGATAAGTTGATTTCAAAATAAATGATAATCGATAAAATCAACTCCCGTCAGTACTTTGATTGTTTCAATTTTCTTGGTAGTTGACCAGAAAGAGAGAGAGACTGATCTTAAGGTATTCGATGTATAACGACCACATTTTGTACCTAATAAATGAATGGTCCGGTATTCTTAATCATTATGTCATTTTGAAGGTGTTATCAAATAAAAATTCTCCACCAAAGGAATTTTCAAAATATTGATTATGGTCCAACTAAGTACACATTGAATTTTGCATTGAAGTCTATGGGAAACGTATGTTTTAATATAATATTGTAAAAAGTAACTTGAAATTTTTAAAACTCTCTTGGTTAATACATGCATAAACTTTCTCTTTATTAAAATATGAAATAAAATAAATCATTTACCGCAGATATTTTGACGAAATTAAAATTTTCTTTTTTTCAACAAGGGGAGATAACTCTTTAAAAAATTTTAAGGTGCAAAATGACCGGCTTCTTATATGTTGTCAGTCATGTGAATTTGATTTATTTCACTTTCATTGTTATTTAGCAATACACATTTAACTGGTTTAAAATGATTCAAAATTCTTCAATATCCCTTCATTATACATTGAATACCTTAAAGTCGCCCAGTAATTACCGATTCCTGCTTTTTTCTATCCAAATTCCACAGGCGGAAACCTTCTAAAACTTGTGTGCATCCACAATTCACTGTAGAATTTGTTCTTCAACCATATTATTACATTCTTCTTAGTTTCCAATTAAAATCAACGATCTCATAATGGTTTAGAAATGTTTTCATTGGTCACTTGGCCTTCAGACAAGTAAATGCACGCGAAGATCTATATAGCCCCCCCCCCCCCCACTTTATCCCCGATCTGCTAATGAACTAGACACATAATATATTTGATGAACAATTAACCATCACAAAACACTGGCCCAAATCTAAAGTAAATCAAATCCATAAGGTAGTCAGTTACTACAAATCAAGTCCAATCTCGTAAGTTGAAAATTCATAAGGAAAATTAGTGGTTTCATAGATTTATCATTTATTACTAAATCATGATTTATGTACATTGAAATAAATGAGCAATATTTTACAAAATTTTGTAAACTTGACTTCAGATTTTAGAAGACAGATGTACAAACCAAATCAGTTCTTTGAAAGATCAATTAAGTATTCTTAAATTTTTATACAGTCACATCCACTTCATAGAAAGGAGTAGGAAAAAAACTTAGTAACAGTGACAGCCATGGACATGTTTGATGAATGTTCTAAAGATGAACAGACTAGGAACAAATCATATAGTCTGAAACATGCATGCATGTTAACAATGAGTTGATTGAGTTGGATTGTCTCTCAAAGGTTTCTCCTGAACTGGATACAAACTCCAACACTGTCTTCTTTACTTCCTAGGAAAGATAATCAGTTGAGGCTTTGACCACGTATTAATCTTACATATTGTAATACATGTATCTAATAGAGTATCACATATTGGCTTCAAACGTTAAACTATAATGCTTTGAGCAACCAGCAATATTTTAATTCACTCAAAAACATATCAGTGGATAATAAAACAAACTTAAAGTAATAAGTTTTGAAAATTCTCTTTGTATAGCATTTAAATGCATCAGAAAATATTCTAATACACAATTTTACTTAATTTAAAAAATAAACATTTTCTTTAAGAATGTGGCTGGGAGGTCAACACATAAGTCATCTGCTGTAGACTATTACTTAGAAAAAGAAAAAAATTATATTCTTGAACTTTAGAGTTCTCCTTCAAGTGGTGGTGGGGGAGAGGAGGTGTCAACATTGTTTAAGACTGGCCATGATTATCTGACCTTCTTCATGCAATAATTTCAAATAAAATTTACATCGCTTCAGATACAATAAAAAAGAGAAAATCATGAAATAACAATTATCATATCAAGTACATGTATCTACATAAAAAAAGTCATCATCTGTTAAGTACATGTATTTGTAAATTGCATAATTATATAGTACTGTACCATATTGACAGCATTCATTACTACATACAGACTGGGTTTAAACCCCCTTTTTTATTTGTGTCACAAATTATAAAAAATATATCAGTTTCACACAAAAATATATTTTGTGTTAAGTAACTATGTACTATACAATATACACTTCAACTATAGCAATGAATTCTACTAAGCATTAGTTCATCCTCATTAAGTCATAAGGATAAATTGAAACATACCCGGTATTCCTAGGCCACATCAACTAAAATTCGTGCTTGTCTCACATGCTCATATTCAAACAAAACTAAACAAATAATACATATATTATTTCAGATTTCACTTATCCACGAAATTCTTTTTTATTTCTGTTTTTTCATAGTTTAAATTGTTTAATTTATAAATCAGAAAAAAGTAGGAAAAACTATAATTGTACATTCATATTTATTCATGTACCACCTAAATTTTGCCTACAAAATATAATCCTTTTATTATTAATAATCACTTGTTTACCCATACATTTCTCATCACATGTCTGATGACCAAAAAAATTTAAATTGGCGTGGCCCTACAAAAAAATTCAACAAAATACATTCAAAAGTTGTAACATCACTCTTCTAACTGACACATTAATGTTACATTATCAACTAGTAAAAGTTAAAATTTTTAATAACAACTACAATGTACCAGTATATGTAGATACATGACTACAAATTTAATATTTCAATAATTCATCTACACATCTACACACATGCTTCTGATTGTAGAAATTTGTAAACAAATGTATAGATATACACAATTCAATTTTTCTTAGCCAACACATCTCTAACAAATGCATTATTTTGATCAAGAACCTGTTGTTTCATTTCTTTCATTTTGCTGAGAATGTCTTGATCTGACATGCTGGAGATTGGCAACTTTTTCACACTATCTAGGAAATTCTGGATAATCTCCACACCTTCTTCTTTTTCCATTTTCCTTTTTTTCACAGCTGGTTCATCATCTCCTTTCAATGAAGTCTCCAATTCGACTGACTGGAAATCTTCGAGCTCTGCTGCCTTTTTCTTCGAAAACTCAATAACATGTGCTGGGAAATGAGCTAATTCTGCGACATGGATTCCAAAACTCTGGTCACATGGTCCTTGCTTGACTCTGTAGAGTAGGGTCAAAGTGTCATTTGAGGTTAAAGCTGTGACATGTAAGTTATTCACTGTTGGTATTTTATCGGCAAGTGTAGTTAATTCATGAAAATGGGTTGCAAAGAGGCAGAATCCTTTGATTTTTGTTGCGATATGTTCAGATATTGCCCAAGCCAGTCCAAATCCATCATATGTCGAAGTTCCTCTACCGAGCTCATCAATGATCATAAGGGAGTTCTCTGTCGCTGATTTCAGAATTGAAGCCGTTTCCAACATTTCTGCCATGAAAGTTGATATGCCCTTCACCTGATTGTCTCCTGCACCAACCCTCGCCAAAATGCTGTCCACAATGGTCACCTGAGCCTCACTGCATGGAACATAAGAACCAATCTGTGCAAGAAGTACGACCACACCTGCTGAACGAATATAGGTAGATTTACCTCCCATGTTTGGTCCAGTAATGATGTGAAACATCTGTTTGTCTTTTTCAAAGATGATGTCATTTGGAATGAAAGAGATATCTTCCTGCATTTCCAAGCAAGGGTGACGGGCATCTATCAGCTTGATATTTCCGCTGCCTTTAGGCAACAGACTTGGGCGAACAAATGGTATTGGAGCACTTGTTGCTGACACAGCAAAACTAACCAACACATCCAATTGCGCAATCAACTCATTCAAAATGACCATGGTTTCACAATAACCAGCTGCTATGGAAATGATTTCAGCTACAATACTTTTCTGCTGTTCACTGTACTCTTCTTTAGCTTTCAGATAATCTTCATTCAGTTGTTTAACAGCATTGTTGTGAAAACGAACTCCGTTGTTTTTAGTGTCTATAGTTATATAGTTTTTGTTGTTTCTCAATGCTTTTTCCTCTTTTCGTGTCACCCTGAAGAAATACCCCAGTTGTGCATTACTCTCTAATTTAAGAACTTTGTTTGCTTCAATTCCTAAATCTCTAGCAACTTTGTTCAGCTGACCTTTAATTTTATCTTCCAAATCACTAATTTTCTCTGACAGGGCTTGCAATTCTTCATCAAATCCTGGTTTTATTAGAAATTCATGATTTTCTACTTGTTGGAGGTCCATGGTTTCTTCCACCATTTCTTGAAATTTAGCAAAATCCATCAAAATTTCTTTTGCTGGATTAACAAAAATCTCCATAATAAGTTGACAACTCTCCATCCCATGCTTTTCTAGAGTCTCCATTAAATGGGGTAACTTATCCAATGCCTGATAAACTCTGTAGCAATCCTGCAGTGTTGCTTTTCTCTGCTGGAATTTTCGAGCCAATCTTTGAAAGTCTGGTAACCTTCGTAAATGATCCTCTGCAACCAACTGTCGAAGTTCTGTGTCTTTTACGAAAAACTCCACAAGCTTCTGTCTTTCCTCAATACGATTAATATCCATCAGAGGTTGCTTTATCCACTGAGCCAGAAGCCTTTGTCCCTGCACAGTTTTACACCTGTCCATTAATCCAAGAATGCTTTGATTCTTGTTTCCATCAGATGAGGTGGGGAACAGATTCAATGCTTGGACTGCTGCAGAATCAAGTTTCATATACTGACTGAAGTCAAAAGACCCAATGCTGAATTGTCCAAAATAATCTTCATTTGACAGGAGCTCCAAATACTTGATAAGTGCCGAAACTGCTTCCATTGCGATCTTTTTCTCCATTTCACTTAGAGTTGCACTGTTTACTTGCTGTCCCTTTTTACACTTCAGCAATCGGTTAAGATCTTGCACAACATCCTTGCTGCTAAAATCGCTCTTCTTTCTTTCAGTGATGAGAATATTACTTCTTTCCAAGACTTGTCTCAGTTTTCCAGTGTGTAGATCACCTGTCCAAACTACACATTCTTTGGCTCCCATTTGTACAATCAATGCCTCTAAATTTGAAAACTGGTCATTGTCAGCAAATTCTGCTACCAACATTTTTCTCATCATTACATCAGCAAATCCAACCCCCACCATTCTCTCATTATTTTCTGTTCCGATCTTCAAACCTAACACGCCAACAGATTGGGATATGTCGGAGTTACCAAACAAAATATCTTCAAACTGAGTTAGATTGCCTGGAGATGCTTTAAAAGCTAGCATCCATTCATTGTTTTTGGATCCAGTTTTGTTCTTCAATATTTCAACTCTATATTGACGTATTAACAACAACTCTTTGACGAGAGATTCAAAGTTGAGTTTGCTTACAGTTACGGACTCCAGCTTCTTTTCTCCTGCTCCAAGATATTTTATCACTGCAACTGTCTTGAAAACTTCCTTGGCAACAAAAACAGCATCTTGTCCATGGACTGTATAATAATCTGTACGATCAAAAAATCTCACAGTTGTACTTGGTTTCTCAGGAAGACTTTTAAAGGCAGAGATGAATCCTTGGTCTTGAAATGCATCCATTTTTGTGAGTTATAAATCAATAGGACCGTAAGGACGTTTTTCCCGGCAAATTTGAGCCAACATGGGGTTGGGGTAAAAATAAGTATTTTTTATAAGGAGTGCTGGATTAAGGTTTTTTTTCTATCTAAATACATATAAATATCTAAATACATATAATTTATATGTCTAATTATTTTTAACTTCAAGAACAGAATAGTTCTGTCCTTTGATATTTCGTTTCTGCTTCTCTTTAAAACCAGGTTTCTACTTTTACACCCATTCTGAGAGAAGAGTTGCTTCCCCCGATCCTACTCTCGTGCTTTGGAGACTGTTTTATCCTTAGCAAGTGTAATCAATATTTGAATAGACACATTTCAAGTTTTATTAGGGACCTGTAAGAAGTACAGGTCCCTCTTTATGTGAGTAGTTTATTGAATTTTAAACAATGGAGGTCACAAACGGTCTTCTATCCAGTCTTGTGCAGACGAAGTCGATAGAAAGAGTTTTGGCACCAATCGCATCACAGGTACGAGAGATTGTAGTCTACATGATATTTTCTTAATTTAGCTTTATAGACTATATTCACTATATAGCTTTATTAAGCAATTCAGCATAGCTTCATCATGCTATCTATATATGCAAATATAAGTCATAAGTCCGCATCCTGCTGGGGCTTTTATAATTTTTACCATTCCAACAATGTTTTAAACACAATTTTTGGTCAAATTTTGCAAAACTTTATAATTCTAAACCAGTGAAAATATTTTTGATTTGATGAACCTTTATCCACATTAATATCACCAGATATACCTTAATTGATATCACTTTATCAATTGCAAGAAAATAAACATGTTACAAACATTCAAAAATCAGACTAACATTAGAACAGGAGTCTTTTTCGGAATATTACAAGATAAATCTTGGTACATATAAACCAGAGTAAAGTAAAGGTAAATGAATGAATTCGTATTCATCTATAGAAAGAGCTATGGGAATCTATTTACCTATGTTTGATTAATGAAGTTGTAAAATTATTACTTAGTATTTATCGTAATCAGGTTTCTTTGTTAATCATTTTGGATGAGTCTGATAATGGAGTTGGTAAACCAGATCATATGGGTCCTTGTGCACAGGCTGTGATGAAAGCAGCAGAAAACCTCATCAAGATAGGCAAAGAGAGGGCAAACAACTCACCAGATCAGGTAGTTCCACTTGCTCATTTTTCACCTCTGATTATGCTGTCTTTTATATGATTTTTTTTCATGACAGTGTAGGTCCTGTTTATAGAGCTATCTCAATGTTAATATGTAAAATCTTTTGATATATTTAGATACCCATTCATATATTTGTTGGTGACTACATGATCACTCTCTTATACAAGGGATTCCAAAAGAATTTTTGTTAAATTTTCATTTACTCTGAATGAAATATGAATTATTCACTGCCGATGTCAACAGTTATGTGTATGTAACATGTACATTCATTACAGTATGTATATAAAAAATGAAGATTAAGTTTGCATGTACATTTAAATATGTTGATACATCTTCATGTAATATGTTAGGGATTTAAAATGTCAAATGAAATGCACATCAATTTTCTGATCAATATTTAGATTTTTACAAGGGTGGTTATTGAAAAGGGTAATTATTTTCAGGATTACCAAAGACAGATGATGAGTGCATGTGAAATTCTAGATTTAGCTAGCAGCGGTTTATACATAGCCTCACAAAGACTTGATGATGATGCCTCCAAAGAAATTCGCACTAAAGTCATCAATGCTTCCAAAGATGTTTTACAGGGCACAATGAAGGTAAGCCTAATATATGCAGAACTTTTACACTATGTAAAAATATTTACATAATTATTGAAAATGGTCTTCAAAGATCAAAATATTCACTTAAAAAATATATTCTTGAAGGTTTTGCTTGTCTCTGATGATGCGGAGGTTAGAAAAGTGGTCAGTGCTGGTCACTTAGTGACAGAATGCCTTTCAAGACTAAGCATGGTTCATAGCATGCAAGATCTGCTTGCAAATTTCAAGGTATGTTGAATACTGTAACCTAACTTTAATTGCAACAACTTTATTTCACTATTTATCAGAAATGAACTTGATCACAGTTGTCAGGAGTAATTTTGATGACCAAGATGCAGATTATCTTAACTTAATTTATTAGAAACATTTGAGAGAGGGTTCGTGCAACAAATAATCACAATGCTGAGACTCTTGTAAACCTAGCGAATATTTCTTGTGTGTGAATAAAAGTTGGTTTACGGTGGTTGAGATTTTTCCTTTTCTTATTTTTGTATTTAAAATAAAATGTTGCCAAGTTATGCATCTATTGCAGGATGATTTCTATTTTCATCAATATTTTACAGAGCTTCACTGATGGAGCAGCTCTTCTTTGCTCGTTGGCTCAAAGGCGACAGGCAGAATTGTGTCAGAATCGACAGAGAGAAAGGATTATAACAGCCCTCAGTCTGTTGAAGAAATCTATTCCTTCCCTAAGTGTGGCACTCCAAAGTTATATCAAATACACCAAAAATCAGCAAGCACAGGTGAAAAATAATTTTTTTCTATGTGATGTTTGTTTGAATACTCAACAAAATGTTTCATTACAAAATGATATACATGTACCAGTAAGTAAGCAGTGAAGGAGATAATGAATAGGGAGTCTGAAAACACAGACCTGGTTTAAATACATTCAAATTTTCCTCGTATTTAAAAGTCATCGAAAAAGACAAATTCTCTCATTGGCAGATGAGCAAATCATTCGTGATTAACCAAGCTCAGTCTGCAGTGTCTGATATAGTGGAGGCAGTGGAGAACAAGTTTACAGATGAAGATTACCTCGACGTGGAGGAACCTGGCTACTTTGTTACAAAGATAGATCAGGTTTGTTTTTACTAGTAAACTCAAATTGTTGAAACTGTAAACTAATTGCAACTTTTTAATATTCTGGGAAATTTTAATTCACAATTTTTTTATTAGAGGTAAGCTTATTTTTAGCAACTTATTTTCATGAAATAAATGCCTGCTGAGGTAATAAAATGCAAAGATTGGTTAGCAGTTAGAAACATTTATGTTGATGATATACTTGTGAACATTCAATGTAAAATTTTCCTGCACATGATATAAAGTTGGTTTTTAAAGTAGTCTTGTTAGCTTAATTGTCCTTTTCCTTCCTTTGAATGCTCTGTGTGGTCCCTAACATCTTTTTCTTTTTATTCATCATAAGTTTAAATTAATCAAAAATTATTTGAGTCCAGGTGCTGGAAGCTTTATCTGTGGAGAAGCGGTTTGAACTGGATGATGACCTAGAGACGTGGACAGAGAATCTGGTCAGACACAGCATGCTGGTGGCCCACCTGTGCTTGGACCATTACAGAAATATCATTGTCAAAACCTGTCAGAGGGTCAGTATAAACTTCACAGGACTGAGATATAGTACAAAAAGAATCAAGATCAAATTTAGTTACATTCATCAACATTTGAGAGTTGCATTTTGATTAGCAGCAATAATGTAGGCCTCCGATTTTTTATATCTGATGTTTACTGGAGACGAAACAAAAATCTTGAGAGGACTACTTTATTACAGGCAGGGTTTGACATGTTCTAATTTTGCATGTTAAAGGTGTTGCAGCTGAAAAGCAGAGTTCTTCAGCTGAATAACTCCATGATCAGTAATCCAGAACTTCCCGCTATCAGGTAATTATTGCTTAAGTATTTCTAATAAGTGAAAAACCAACTACCATAAGAACTATACATGTATATAAAAGATGAGTATTAAAGCATGTGCTTGTGTGATCAGGACATTGGTTTAAATGCATGGATTTTCTTTCAGGGAGGACTATGAAGAATGCTGTGAAAATTACATTGATGAATTTTGTGAACTTGAAAAGGATGTAAACCTGGCCTTATTGAACTTGGTGGTGGATGTGTTCAAAGAAACCACTGAACCACTGGAGAGACTGGTGAAGGCAGCCATGTATTCCACACAGGTCTTTAAAAAATATTATTTTGTGTTGATAGTTTAACCATATGACTGCATTAATATCCAATATATACCTTATGAAATCTTTGTTGATTCATGTGTAAAGTGTTTTACAGGAAAAAGGATTTGAAAAGCACATGAAGGATTTAGTTACAGATTTTCAAGCACATGCAGATAAAATGGGACAGATTGCAAGTTTTGCTGCAGCTAGCTCCACTGATGCCAAACGTAAACTATATTTTCCCGTTTTCCTTTGAACTTAATCAAAGCATTACTCAGGTTTCATCAATTTTTGTTGAATACCAATTTTTGTGGATTCCATTATAGAGGTGATCCATGAAATTACATGATTTATTGAAGTGCAATATCTTGTAACATATTGTTACAGTATGTCTAGGATCATTTGTCTTTATAAAGTTATGTGTCCTTGAAACTGTGAATAGTGATTAATGAAACCACAGTACTGTAGATTTTTGATAAAATGCAAGGAATTAATAATTGCGTAAAATTGTGAGAAGTACTCTCACAGATTTTATCTTGCTTTTATATTTTGGGAGTTGAGAACTATAAGAAATCAGGATATAAGTTCTTTGTTCACAGTTTTATTTTCTCTTGATTTGATCCACAATGGCGGGATTGCAGAATTAAGTACTCGCTTAAGATAAGGAATCTATGGTTTATGAAATTTGTAAATGTTTGTTAAGAAGTGGATTCATTTTAAGAATGTGATTTAAAATGTCATTTATTTCTGCCTTCAGGTGTTAGAACCATTCGGAGATGTGTCTGTCACTTAGAGAGACTTGATCCAGATATTGTGCCTGCTGTGGTTGCTATGGCCAAGAAGTCTCAGGACAAGATGGCTGTTAGGCACGTTAAACTACTAATGAAAGAATGGACTTTTGAATTGACTTCTCTGATGCAAGTTCTAGATGAAATGACTGACCCAAGAATATTCATGCAAGTCTCTGGTAAGATGAGACCATTTGTGTTGGTAGGCATCGTAGTATTCAAGCACAAGAACAGCAGTAATAATACTTAGTCTTTACAATATTGTTGTAAAGTCTCACATATTGTATACCGGTACACCTTTTTTTAAAGCCAATTTTCTCTCCAGAGTGTTTGTCACATAGTTGCATATGTTCACAGCAAAAAATATATAACTCTTTTTAAGGGGGATGTGCGGCCATCATAGGACTTCATATTTATTGCTTTAAATTTATATCTTTTGGCAACATTTTTGGCCAGTTTCAGGCTGAAACAAGCCAGTACAAGAAATGTTTACATTCTTGTCCTCAAATGTACAAAATGGCTGCACATCCCCCTTAGAAGTGTTTACAAAGAGACAAATTCTTTTTGTAAATATTATGCTTAACATGATATTTGCAGGATATAATGTCGATGTTTATTCACAGAATCTAGGATTCAGGAGGATATATCTGTGTGCCATGGATATCTGGAGGATGGAGATGAGTTCAATTTAGGGTCAGCTGTGAAATCTGTAGTAGGCAGAGCCAGAAGGGTTTGTCAGATGGCTGAGAGAATCATTGGTGGACACAAGGACCCTCTGTACAGAAATGGACTTCTGGTGTTTGTCAAACAACTGCAGAAAGGTGAATGAATCTGTATAACAAAACCACACTATAGATTCCTTTTTAGCTCACCTGAGCTGAAAGCTCAAGTGAGCTTTTCTGATCACCTTTTGTCCGTCATCCGTCTGTCCGTCTGTCTGTCCGTCCGTCCATCCGTCTGTAAACTTTTCACATTTTAAACTTCTTCTCTAAAACCACTTCGCCAATTTCAACCAAATTTGGCACAAAGCATCCCTATAGAAAGGTAATTATAAATTGCAGAAATGAAAGACCGATCTTTATTTTAAAACGGAGAAAACCTCGAAACTGTAGAAAAAGGGGGGTGCATTTTAAAAAATCTTCTTCTCAAGAACTATTGAGTCAAATTCAACATAATTTTTCATAAATAATCCTTATGGAAAGGAAAACATAAATTGCAAAAATTATTGGCGAAGTCTGTTTCAATTTTGAGTAATTAACGAAAATAAAAATAAAGAGATAATCGCTGTCAATCAGTTTATAACTTCGGGTTCGGTATTCCATATCGAAAACGAAAGTTCATTGTGTAAGGCAGCCAAGTTTGAATGTTGACGCATGGCAAACAGGTCAAACTGACAAAGATGTATTTGCTTGTTGTTCAACAGTTTACATGCGAAGGGATACTTGAAACGTGCTAAATATATTTGTGCTAATTTCGTGAAGTCAATTGAGATTCAATCTTTCCATGTGTTGACCTTTTCACTCATGACCGTGGTTTTACGTTGTTTTGAATTTCGTTTATGCTTTTTAACTTGAGAGGAAATATTCCCTGTATTTTGGGATTTTTATGTATCGAATCAAATAAAGACTTCGGTAAATCAGACAGTTAATATTTTACCTGCGCAAAATTAGCATAATCTGATGCACTAACAGCATATCATATTGTAAATACTATACATTTTATTGGTAATTCGGTACGATCTCTATATGGTAGATTATAATGCAACGTGTTTTGTTAAGATGCTCTGCATTTACAGTCTAAACGGAGATTGTTTTTGCATCAAGAAATATATAGGTATATGTATATTACGAAAAAAAAAATTGTGCTCTTCCTTTGTTTTAGTGCATGTTTATTCTGTTTTAATTGTTTATTTACAATTTTCTCTTTACTAATCATTTTCAGCTGAGTCAAGTTTCGAATTATAAGCAAGATACAAAGCTTTGCTCCCAGAACTGAGCCCATGCTTTTTTTCATTCTGAATAGGAAACACCAAGTTTAAAAATCTTAAGTTCAATGTAATTAACTCTTGTGAACAAAAAATTGACTCAAACCAAGCAGAATTGTGAGTTCTGTATCTTGCTTATAATTCCACGATTGATGCTGAAATTTTGATTTATCACTAGTAATGTCTCACTAAACGTAAATACTTGTACAGAAAAATTAAAAGGATGCTATGCTATAACAACTTTTTGGGGGCCCCCTTCTTATACGATGAATCTACACCAACTTTGATGGTTTTTCAGACACAATTAAATTAAAACGACCTCTTTAAAACAGTTTAAAACATTACTGTTACGAGGATAAATCTATTGCCGCTATTCTTAAGAAAAAATTACAGCGGAAAATCATCTTGATTTGTAGCCATTTTTTAACGTTGATCTTGAATAAAGATGAAAATAAAGTGTGGGCCTTAGTAAAATAGAGCGATATGCCTGTCAATACATTGCAGTCTGAGGGAAGAACCCCCTACCCCTTCACCCAGTTCCGACGCCTATGCATTGATTATACTTGTAATAGCTCTTTAACATATTACATGACAACATCTTTCATTCGAGTGTATTCATCGATCAAGTGAGTAAGGTTATAAAATGTAGCATGAGTTCACGCCTGGTAAACAACAATCGTTTATAATGTGGAAGACCAATTAGATATTTGAATGTTTTTAATTTGAGCACCTTGAGGTACAATTTTCCTCTTTCACATATAGGAATCTTTTTTAATAAAATACAATAACTAGCTAGTACAATGTAGTTGAAGATGAATATGTACCTATGTGCATATATTCTCATATATAGTTTAATCGTTTTATAAAGTGAGGGGGCAGAACTAAAATAAAGAGAATTGGAAGTTAAGAGTGTACCCCTACCAAAATTTTGTTTTCTATCTTGCGTAGGATCATATTTTTGGTAAAAATTGTATTTCATAAGGGTATAATATCATAGATTAAGCGTAGGAAAATAAGTGTAAAATTTGAATACAGTTTATTTTATGGTATTCTTTTTTTGTTTTTCTACCGAAGGGCCATAAGGCACAATATCCTTTGAACACCCATATAAAGCCATTGTTGCTCAGGTGAGCGATGTGGCCCCATGGGCCTCTGGTTTTTTAGGCATGTAAGTGATTCCACAACTCCACCATCAAATTAACAATTATTTCACAAAGTCCACAACTGTCAGGAAAATAAATGTGGGATTTTAAAATCCGGGATGAGTGTTTCTAGCCATTTTTCCTGGAAATCATTTTTTGTGATTTATTAGGAATCTGCAGTAAAAATAAATTCTTTTTATGAATCTGTTTTATAAGGAGATATTTTGTTTTGCACCAGTTGGATTGTATGTTGATTGGTTGGTTGCCCTTTGCTGGACAGACCTCAAACTTTAGTATAGTCTGTCTCAAGATATTTATGTTGCACATTTGGGTGATTTTCAATATTTTGATAAAATATAAGACACAATCTGAGAATATAAAATAATCAAGGTCTTCCATTTCCAACAAAAGACCCCATTGCTTTCGTTTGGTTTCTTTTTCCCTATTATTATTAGGGTCTACTGTAGTTATTACTTTTATTGTTTTCATACAAATTTTGTACACACTCTTTCTCTAAATTGACTCAGACAAATTTCTTGAAACTTTCAGATCTGATAGATACTGATCTGAACACAATCGTAAATTTTTTGACGCCATTTCTGTTTTTGAAAAATTGCAATTTTAGTAATGTTTAGAGAGAAGTATTGTCTATGGTACTCCTCCTAAATAAAAAAAAAAAGACATTGGTTCAAAATTTTATGAATGGTAAACAAAAGATGGTAGATTTGTAATTTAATTTTCATTTCTTTCTTTCTCAAAAGGTGCCGAAGCTCACCTGAACCTAAAATAATTGAGATAAAAAAAAGTTACATGTAAGTGTAAAAAACATCAAGACCTTTCATTTGATATCTGGAAAAAGGGGCTGGCCCCTTTAAGTAGAGTCATGCAGATGGGTCTAAAGTCTT
The DNA here is from genome assembly GCF_025612915.1 of Magallana angulata. NCBI lineage: Eukaryota > Metazoa > Mollusca > Bivalvia > Ostreida > Ostreidae > Magallana > Magallana angulata. The sequence continues at coordinate 21,662,474 of NC_069116.1, read as the reverse complement.
TTATCTATAGCACTTTACTGAGGGATATTTTGTAATAGGTTATAGAAGCAAACATGTTAATCTGACAATTATGTACTCAAACAATGAAATGATTTTCTCATGTGTTACGTAGTTAGGGGTTTTTAGAGGTCAAAGTCAAAAACTTTGATCTCTTAGATCTCAAAAAGTAAAAGGAGTATGAGTATACCTTCAATTTCTCTGTTAATTTCTTTTTTTTACACTTCTAGTTTTTACATGCTTCAAAAAAGTGAGGGGGGCAACTCCTTGATAATTCGATTTTTTATATGATATTTTAAGAAAAAATGTTTGCTGCAGGAAAAAGTGTGTGTGTGTGTGTGTGGGGGGGGGGGGGGTAGCAGGTTATCCTTTCCACCTTATTCAAGCTTTTGCCCATTCTTTTTATGTCCTTTTCCTTTTCTCCACCAGGTGTTCCTTGGCCTGCCCCTCTTGCATTTTCTTTGGGGGGGGGGGGTGGTGGTGGTTCCAGGATAGGGTTTGCCCTATAATGTTATCATGTGGCTTGTGTAGAGTATGACCTATCCACCCCACCTTTTTTAATTTATTTTTTGTTCAATTCGGTGTTACAGATTTTGTCAGACCATCTGATCAGGAGGATACATCTCAGACATGAGTTGATTAATGTCTGGATTGTTTTTGCTGAAGAAACAATTATTCTCCATGTTTCTGAGCCATACAGGCTAACGACCATTCTAAATGCTAATGTTCTTGACAAAGTCAAATATATTGCATTCAATGAAAGACTTTGAGTTGGTCTATCGTTAATTAGTGGCTAATTGTTTAATTGTTATTGCATAGCTGTGAATGGATTGAGAGCTGCCAACAGTAATCTTGTGTCAGACAGAGGCAACAGAGCTTTTGCTGAGACATTTCAGAAGCGATTGGAGCAGGTTCTTGACAGAGTACAACAGGTCACATCAGGTTTATCTGAGGACAACCACCCCAGCATTCTTAGTCCACAGCGCAAAAATCTCAGACAGACAGGTGTCAAGTATACTCACATGTTTTAATAAAAAGATGAAGTGAATATTAAGTTGATATCTAAATATTGGCAAAGGTTGTTTGTCAAATACTCTGTATCATTGGTTTGAATTTTTTTATTTAGAAGCAAAATTGAGTTTCTGTCCACATTTATATTAAAATCTGAAAAATATTATTCCAATTTCTATACATGTATTATTGAAAAATCAATTCTGCATTTTTCAGCTATGTCACACTCAAATATATACAAAAAGTCTTCAAAAAGTAGCCTCTTGTCCTCTAAAGCAAGTCTACAAGATCATTCGACCACAACTGATCACCCAGATAAATCTTCCAGATCTAGTTTGCATGACCAATCTTCCAGATCTGGCCTCCATAACAGGTCATCCAGAACAACTGTAGGATTTCCATCACTCCATTTATCTTCCACAGAAGACACTGATGTTTTCCTTGACAATTCCGTTGAGAATCCAATTCAGAAATCCAGATATTCAAGCCAACATTCTAGTCACCAAATGTCTTCCTCAAATGATAGGCAGCACAAAGTCTTCCAGCATTTTTCAGAAACAGAGAATTTAGGTTCTTGAAAACTTTATCAACATATAAATCCTTTCCTATAATGTATAGAATAATAATAATTTTCAGTACATAAGGAGAAAAATCAAACTTAATGAAATTCCTATTTTTGAATTATCTTCACAAAATACCCTTCCCATCTGACAAGAAGGAACAATGACAATTTAATGTTAAGATACGGTAGATGAAGTAACATTTTACTTCTTTCTTTCATTAAGGCGGGATGAGCATAGCGAGGAAAATATCGGAAGGTCTTACTTGTGCTGTGCAGAAAATAAACAAGCACAGATCCAATCTGTTGTGTGGAGAATTGTTAGCCTGGACCAACCATATTGTAGACATGGCAAAACACATAGGCCCTTACTGCTTAGGCACAAAGCAAAAGTAATTCTTTTTATTTTTAATGGATAAAGTTAGAAAGTAGTTGCATTGAGAACAGTTTAGATAATAAAAACATCAGCATCATTAAGAGGAATATTAATCAAATTTTTTATTGTGTATCAATTTTATTAATTACTTTGCAATTTTTGCAGCGCAATATTGTGCTGTGTGTATGAAGAAAAAAAAATATATATTCAGGGTAAAATTTATTTTAGAAGCATTAGGAGTCTTTGTCATGAAACTGACCTCTTGGCATCAGAAATCATAGATCAAACTAAGTCAGTCCTGGCTGGAGATGCAGATCAGATGGATGAGCTAAATGAACATTGTCTGAATTGGAAAACTAAGGTCAAACAAATTTTTATGTTAAAATAAAAACCAATCAAACTTATTGAATGTGAAATGTATATAATAATTTATGTTTGTTTGTTTTTTTTCAAAATTACTTGCTTTGCAATAAGTCATATATGCTCAATGTAAATTCACACATTCTTCCATCATGCCATTTATAATGGCAGTGTAGTCTTTTTCTGAGGAATGCATGAAAATATAATCATGATGTTTTTTTTATTGCAGGCAGAGAAATTACAGATATGTGTCGATGCTACTGTTGACACATACAAGGTGGTCCCTGACGCTCTGATAGAGGCACTTAGTGAGCAAAACCTAGTGCTAGCAAAGGAAGAGGTACACACACGTGAACAGATCAAGCCGGCTTCTATGTACAGTTGAACTTCGATATCTTGAACACTGATATCTCAGATACAATGGATATGTGGAAGTAATTTTTATGTCCCAGCTACTTAATTTTTTGAAGTATTTTACCCTCGATATCTCGAATACTCGGGTATCTGGAAGTTTTTATATAGTCCCATCTAGTTCGAGATAACGAAGTTTGACTGTATATGTATTATATATATATATATTTTCTAAAAGTGTCACGGTACTTGGGCTTTAAAAAAACCCTCCTTTTCGTTCTTATTACCCATATTGAGGTTAGTGGATAATATTACTTATTAGGTTTGTTACTGACTGTTTACAGAAATTTGTTAGGTCGGTAAAGTCCATAGAAGGCATGGCGTAGCCGATCGAGCCTTTCATAGACTTTACCAACATCACTTATTTCTTTACACAGCCAGTAACAAACCTAATAAGTGTTTTGTTTTGTAGAGGACCTACAGTTTGATATGTGAACAAACAAAAGATAATATATAACAATTGCATTCATAGCTTAATTCTCTAATTTTTTACCTTCCTCGCCAGTCGTTTGTGCAAACCTCGATGCTCTTGTAGGATCATAATATTACGTCACGGGCAAAGGGGGGGTCACTCTAAATATTTTGGGGCTTAAAAATTAAAGGTATGGTTGAACGTTTGAGTAAAAAATCAGCTCAGATAACATTACGTCTGCCATGTTGCCGTATAAATTTTGATGCTTGCCCTGTACAGAAATTTATAAGGCAACCATGTGACGTGATTCATCCAACGACGTCAAGATATTCTAGTCCAAGGCAAAACAAAGCTTTTTATGAGTTACTCATGGTACATACAATACCAGTACATGTTCTTATAATTTTCCCATTGGCAGGACATTTATTAAAACTTTTTACCAGCTAGTAACCTCATATCTTATGTTAACAATATTGATTTTTTATTCTTGATATAACATTAAATTTGTGACATAACATCCAACAACATCGTGTCCCCAATTACACACAATTTAAATACATTTCATTGACAGCACAGATCCTAATGCCAATAAATACATTGTACTTCAAAGTTTTCTGCTCTTGTTGGTATATATAGTTGTCTGACAAATAATCTTTTGATTCCTTATTGTCCAAAAACTTCAAAATTTAATGGGACAGAAAGGTTTTATTTTAAATCTTCATTGCAGTTAAGATTTGAAAAGAATAATTAAACTCAGTTTTTACATTTAACTTAAAATTGAAGATTGAGTTATTTCCCTTTTAAATATATGGCTAATTTGACCTAATCTGCCCATGCCTTAGAACTAATAGATTAACTTTTTTTGGCCTTTGATATTTTTTAAAAATATTTATTTAGTTGGATTGTCTCAAGACTCACTATTCCTGTGTGGGTGATGTTGTGCTGATAACACAAGGTTTAGTCTGTACCGACCAGGCTCCATTGGGGCACTGTCAGGACCTCGCGGAAGAGCTAGAGAACATCACTATTACCATTACCACAACCGCTGAAATGAGCTCACAAAGATGTTAGTACATATGCTAACTTAAATCCAAGTCTTTTTCATATTTTAAAAGATCTTATTTTTTGAAAATTTTCCTCTCTTTTTCCCTTTAAATGTTAATTGTAAATTACAACCATTATATGATGTTATTTTTATATATTTTCTAAGAGGGTATTTTTCATTTACATCTGCTAAAATAAAATATTTATTTCCCTGAATCAAATTTTATCAGTGAGTGACGAGGATATTAATCAGCTTGACCAGCTAGGAAGAGAGTGGGCTGTCATGATGTTCTGTATTCTCTCTGATCTGGACACCATTGTAGAGGAAGTGAGCAAAATGGGAATAGAAAGGAAGGTGTGGTCTACACAGGATATGACATCGTTAGAACAAGAGGATATCATTGCACATGTTGAGCAAGAGAACAAAAGGTTGAGAGACATTCTTCATGGGGCATGTATCGGGTAAGAATTTGAATAATAGACAGCACAGCATTGATTTTTACATGTAAACAAATATTAGTGTTATATATGTATGTAGTTTTAAATTAAAGTGTATTTAGGTATATTATTTATGTTCTTCGCTTTTATGCCAATAACTTTAATGTGTACAGTGCTGTAGAGTAATTTTTATATAAATTATATATGGCGCTTTATAAATTTTGTATAATATATGATAAACTTCAATCTTCTATTAGATTAATCAGTAACACACACTGACAGTTGCTACTATATTTATCTTTAAGCAATGAATCTAAAGCCAAAGCGGCACAGGACCTTTGTCATTGTATGAGTGAACTCCTTGACAAGCTGAGATCTGAGATGGCTCGGCGAGTCACGAGCTGTCAAAGAGCCTTCATGGTGTCTAAATCCTATGTTCCTCTCAGAATTCGAATGGCCAGTATGTGTTGGATTGTAAAGGCAAGTGTACATTAATAAGACAAAATATTGCTCGAAAAAGAGAGCCTAAACATGGAACCTAATTCTCAACCATTTTATTATGTAATATGTATTTATCATTTCACACTTTTTCAGGCTGTTTGTTGTGTGAATATGATACAGGAGCAGATCTCTGTGTACTTCAAACCAGTAATGTCACTTACTGATAGAGGAGTTGGTGCCAGAACAATGCCAGAAGGTACAGAAGAACTGAACAAACTGGATAGTGTGTTTTGTATTTAGGACTTGTCCGGTGTAAATCAAGCTATATCCTTGCTTATGATCAGTGATAGCATGGGTGTTAAAAAAAGGATGAAATATTTAAATTTTGAATACATACATGGGCACTGCTCATGTATGTACTTAAACAAAATAATGTGTGCATTATCATTGTAAACGACAATTTCCCCACCCAACAAATATTTCATCAATCAAACTGAAAAAAGTTTATATTCATTGCCAGGAAAGCAGAGAATGATCCAGATTTCTGAGTTGCAGCTTGAGATCAGCAGATTTAGTGAGAAGCTTGTAAAAATGAGACAGAGAGTGCAAAGTTGCATCCAGTTATCCACAAATCTAGAGAAAAGGGCGGCTGTCCGGAGGTGTCTTGATCAGGTGACAGAATCCTCGCCAAGACTTATCCAAGTCATCAAGTCCTTGACAGGTACTAGTAAATTCCAGGCTGTATAGATGTTAAATGTTGTTTATCTGTATTTACATGTATATATTTGGATGAAGCTAAAGATTTTGTTAAAGATAAATGTTGAATTTATGTGTGTGTAACTATATGTATTTGTACATTTAATTGGAAAATGGAATAATGATTTCATGATTTAGATGATGAGCATACAGTGACTGAGACAATGGTAGAAGTGGATAGACAGAAGTTACTGTGGGCTTCACAGATACGAGAGTTGATGGTCAACCTCAGGCAGATGTCAGACATTAAACCAAATCTAGTTGCAGGTATATACATCTTTGATTTTTAAAAGGTCATAATTATGTGATTATAAAAATGATATGTTTTTGAAATTTGCTTCAATTGCAGTTCACTATGGATTAACAAAGTTTTAACACAGTTTTTATTCCCATAGTGTCAGCATTGCAAAGCAGAACTTGTAGACTAATTGTTCATAGACCTTTCCACCTTTCTTGATGGTGCAGAAAAATGTCCAAATGCATTGGTGATGAATGAGTTATTAAAAAGAAAAATCAATTTTGGATCTTAAAGAAAATAAAAATAATGGGTCTCGAACCTATGATCCTTAGATTTGCATACCCAGTATGATAACTATTCAGCAAAAGCAACTCTTTAAAAGGTGGCCACTAAAAATTCTATAGGCTGTCGAATGAATATGATGTGATGCAATACAATTAATGAACACGGTATGGTTTAGATTCACCATGTTTACATTATGAAAATGTTCAAACAAGATTGAGATGTGTAATAAATGGATATGCATTAAGGTAGTCCTATACTCGGCACTAAATGGGCTCAATCATTAAAAGCTTAGCATTAAATGATAAATATACATTCTAGCAATACATATACAAAAGAAAATATGCATGTTTACATGCTAGTTTGTTTATTATCACCTCTCAGACGGGTGTACCCCCTTGCGAAAATCATTGACAATTATGAAATTTACCAGACGTCCGTTTTTCCTAAAAATAATTACCAATTTTGGGAAAATTAGAACTGAACATACAAAATAGAGTATAAATATTTATTTAAGCCATATCTCATCAATAATTTTGCGCAATTTTTTGTTAGTAAGTACGCTTTATGGACCTGATGTATCAAAATAGAATACAAAAAATGCAATGCTAGTATCGCGTTTGGTAATTTTTTTACTATTTTATGGACTCAAACTTAAATTCATGGTGTTTATTCTATAGATTGACATCTTAGAAAAAAGATTTTGTAAAATAAATTATATGTTGACGGATTACTTTTCACGCTATGAGCTCTAAACCAAGCAGACCCTGACGAAAAAATCCGTAAAAATCACATTTTGCTACAGTTTTCTGCCTTGATCTGTCAACAATGTTAGATATCGTTTAAACATTAATTAATTGACGATTTAATAAATTCGAAATAGCTTCTGTTTCTAAATGTAAACCGGTTTTAGTAAAAGAAAAATAAAATGGGGGGGGGGGGGCATCAAAACAAAGAAGATATAAGCATACCTGAGATCCCGGTTAATCAGAAACTTCGTTTTTCATTTTACTTTAACAGAATCGAGTTTCTCAACATTAATCATTTCTATCTCTCATAGAATACATATATTACCGTTCTAATTGCTTATTATTGCCATTGTTTACAACAGCGATGTAGAGCAAAATCAATACCTGGTATCTAAAACGCTTTGTAAAAGTCGAACCAATATTGTAAAATCCGTATGATGACGTAGTGCGATACTCGGACTACTTTAAGAGAATGGTTGATATGAAGGTATTTTTGATTATCTAAGAAAAATAATTGCTGCTAATAAACTATGTGGAAGGATAGTGTTGACTAAGAAGTAAACATGCCAGGTCAAATTCTCGTCATTCTCGAACATGATATCTTGTATTTTTTAAAATCCATCTAGTGAATTCATGGGAAGGCTCAATTCACTACACTCGCTCAATTAAAAGCAAAATTAAAACTCCCTAAATGAAACAAAAGTTTAACAAGTTGTATTTTAGTTGGTGAAAAAGCGATGTGGCCCATGGGGCTCTTGTTTAATGATGTCACAAAATTACTGCATGCGCTTATCATTTGACGAATGCATTATTGTAACCATTTAAACACTGTTATTTTAATTATTTGAAACAAGTTACCTTTCTCAAACATAGATATGGTTGATAATGAGCAATGTTAAAAGTTCACCAGGATTTAAATTTGATTGGTATGAAATCAAATCTTCTATCATCAGAAGCCCTTTTGACTTCACTGGATTTGATCACGTGACCAACCAAGTTCATATCCTGGTGAACTTTTCAACTTGCTGTGTTTTTTCTAAAGACTTTACTCAACATTGTGTTTACTTCAAACATTCCTTTCATTGCTTATATCATTCATAATAATGCAGTTACAATATCGAATAACATCTTGTCTCTATCAGGTATACCATCCTGTTTATATCATTGACATAGCTGTGGGGGATGACTTGGAGTAAACATTTTCCTAAATAGTGCACTGAGAATCAGATTGATACTGATACTCTAATATGTAAACTAGCTACTTTGGCATCAGTTTTAGAAAGAGTGGTGATATGGATTCTGAAAACAACAATGTGGAGAACTGGAGATCCCGAAAATCATATGCTGAATGAATTTAATTTACAATATTGAAAAAGGAAAATTTATAAAGAAGATATGGGAATAAGACGTGTAAACTGCTCACATGAGGATATATAAGATTCTATAAAACTTTAAAAATATCAACAAATCTCATCTTTTTTTCTAGATTATTGAAAACAATGTATATTTACCATAACATTGATTTATAACCCTTAAAAATGTTAGATATTTGGAACAGGTTGGTTTAAACTGGTGTATGGGTGTCAAAATCTCCCAAATAGTGTCATTTTTAGAACTTCAGTGCCTTTTCTTCTTTAGAGTGGGTCTGAGCTCCACTTTTTTGACATAGTCTCTTTAAGGTTTAAAGGAAATCTACCAATTTCAATCAAAATGGAGAGATGACCCACTATACCTTAAAAAATATCATTTTCATTTGTTAAAATATTCAAAACCAATATAGTTAGAAATTGTGTTTTGTTAACTGTTATTTTAACATTATCAAGTACATTTATTTGAAAAAAAAATAGATTTGAAATTGTATTTTACGACTAAACCAAATGGGTATTTTCGCTGTCTTATTCCCCCATCTTCTTTAAAAATATCATGTTAACATTTTTGACAATGTAATTTCTGCAACAAACATTTATAAAGATGTATTTACGTTAAAATTGGATAAATTTCACAGGAAACCTATTGTATTTTTAGAACTTCATAACTTGATGGGTGTCTTGGATATGACAGAAAAACTCTCTGCTGACAGTGAGACAGAGACTCTTGCAGGAAATCACCGCCCATCTGGATCTCTTGAGGGTGGCAAGTATGGATCATCACAGATTCAACCAATGAAATTTGGCTTGCCATCAGTACATGAAGAACTGCTGCTAGTGACAAGGTAGTACTGTATACATACAGGGAAATATTTGCCCCCATTTTATTAGCTCACCGAGACAAAGTCAGGGGGAGCTTATGCTATACCCCCTGCTTCCGGACATGGTTAAAGTTTTTGTTGCAGGTCCTGTATCTAAGTTATTTCTTGTTCTAACTTCACCAAACGTGTATGGTTAATGCATCTGGACCTACTTATAAAAGACTTGGATGCTGAATCTGGGCCATGAATTTCAGCTGCTGGAGGAGGTTAAGGATTTTGGTGCAGGTGCCCTTTGATACCAATTTCTAAGTTACTACTGGTCTTAACTTCATCAAACTTACATGGATGGTGCGTCTTATGATACTGATGCACCAGACAGGCTTGAATGCTGAATCTGAGCCATAGGTTTCGGATGCTGGAGGTTTCGGATGCTGGAAGTTAAGGTTTTAAGAGCTGGTTAAGTTTTTGCAGCAAGTGCCCTCTGATCATGATGATTTTAACATAGTTATTACTGGTCCTAATTTCATTAAACTTGCATGGATGGTGCTTCTTATGATACTGATGCACCTAACAGGCATGATTGCTGAATCTTAGTTATTATTGGTCTTATCTTCACCAGACTTGCAAGGATGATGCATCTAATGATACTGATGCACCTGACAGGCCTGAATGCTGAATTTGGGCCATGAATTTCAGATGCTGGAGGAGGTTAAGGTTTTAGGAGCAGGTTAAAGATTTTGGTGCAGGTACTTTTGTTGATTATATCTTAGTTATAACTGGTCCTAACTTCACCAAACTTGCATGGATGGTGGGTCTTATGACACTGATGCACCTGACAGGCTTGAATGCTGAATCTGAGCATTAGGTTACGGATGCGTGAGGAGGTTAAGGTTTTTAGAGCTGGCTAAAGTTTTTGGAGCAGGTGCCCTCTGATGATTATATTTTAGTTATTACAGGTCCTAACTTCAATAAAACTTGTACTATCTCAAAATTGCATAGTTGATTTAACTATAATATAAATGAATCACAGAGAAAGCTTCAGATGCAGAGCCCAATCTCCATTATCAAACTTGCATGATCACCAAACTTGCATGGATGGTGTGTCTTGTGGTAATGATGCATTTGACAGGCTTATATGAGCAAATTTGTTTTTTAAAAATATTTTCTCTATACTAATGTTTTAAATAACAATTGATCATAGTCATCAAGAATTAACACCAGTTGAAAATAATCAGCATAAATCAATATCTTTTTATTGTCATGTGAAAGACTCATTTACACATATAAGAACATGTTTTGCAAATTTACCTTCTCATTATATAGACCCCCCCATGATAACTATGGTCTCTCGTGCAGGAGAAATTGATTTACTTTGTTGAAGGAGAAAATTTATCTCCATTCTTGTTTTCCTTGTATATTAATGATCTAGAAGATTGTTTGTTAGATAAAAACGTAACTGGCCTGTCTACAATTACTGAGGGAATTGAAAAGGAACTTTTTTATATTTAAAATATTTATCCTGTTTTATGCAGATGATAGTATGTTATTTTAGCTGAGTCTGCAAATGATTTAGTTTGCCCTTAATGAATTGTATAGATACTGTGATACATGGACTTACTGTGAATATTAGTAAAACAAAAATTGTTGTATGTTCTTCCTATGTAGAATATGTTAACTCATATTTCACCAAGCTAAGTCGTTTTGTCCTGCAAAAGAGCTACCGTATACCACAGTTAATGTGAAGGGGTCATTACGCATCAGAGAGCTCAAATACCTGAATAAAGTAATTAAAAAGTGATTAGGGATTGTCTTCATTGTAAGTTCACCAGAGTGCAATAGGTATCTGTCTGTCATTGTACATTGTGCATTTACAATTGAACATTTTTTACTTCTTGAGAACAACTGGTCAGTTTTTTTAGTTCACCTGAGCTGAAAGCTCAAGTGAGCTTTACTGATCACTTTTTTGTCTGTCGTCCCTCTGTCTGTCTGTCCGGCGTCCGTCTGTCTGTCTGTAAACTTTTTACATTTTCGACTTCTTCTCTTGAACCACTTGGCCAAATTCAACCAAACTTGACACAAAGCATCATTTGGTAAAGGGGATTGAAGTTTGTTAAAATAAAGGGCCACACCCTATTGTAAAGGGAAATAATTAGGATTTATTGAAAATTTAGTGATATTTTTAAAAAATCTTCTTCTCAAAAACCATTTGGCCAGAAAAGCTGATATTTGTGTGGAAGCATCCTCAGATAGTGTAGATTTAAGTTTCGGTCCTCGGGGGTAAGGTGGGCCTCAATGGGGGGGGGGGGGGGGTCGAAGTTTTACATAGGAGTATATAGAGTTAATCTTTAAAAATATATATCTCAAACACAATATGGCCAGAAAAGCTGATATTTGTGTGGAAGCATCCTCAGATAGTGTAGATTCAAGTTTGTTCAAATCATGGTCCTCGGGGGTAAGGTGGGCCTCAATAGGGGGTCAAATTTTTACATTGGAGTAAATAGAGTTAAACTTTCAAAATTTATTTCTCAAAAACCATAAGGCCAAATAAGCTGAAACTTGTGTGGAAGCATCCTCAGATAGTGTAGGTTCAAGTTTGTTCAAATCATGGTCCCTGGGGGTAAGGTGGGGCTTGATGGGGGGGGGGGGGGTCAAATTCTTACATCGGAGTAAATAGAGGTAATCTTTAAAAATCTTCTTCTCAAAAATCATTTGGCCAAATAAGCTGAAACTTGTGTGGAAGCATCCTCAGATAGCGTATGTCCTTGTTGTGTTAACAAGACTCTCAAGGATTAAAAGATGGAACGTTTTATCTTGCCGTTTATTTGTTTCTTGCATGCACAACAACCATTTGTTTACAATATGAAATCGTGCAATCTCAAAGAGAATAACATACATTTCATATTTTATAAAAGTAGTAGAAAACGCATATCAAATAATTTCAAGTTATTATAGGCAATTTCTTATTATTAAGAAAAAAAAAGGAAAATTACATTTCAACAATGTATATTATTTAATTGAAGTAAAAAAAAAAGAAAATTACATTCTAACAATGTAAACAAAAAGATAAACAAAAAAAAACCATAACGCGTACGATTCGAACACCCACTGTTTCAGTTACATTTGTTTAAAGAACTCTTCGCTTACCACTACACCAGCGATTAGCTCGTTTAGAAACTTTAATATAGCTGATTCTATTGTTATCAGTTTTACGCAAACGACTGGACTTAGTCATTTAAAGACCAATCTTAAAATTTAAAAGAAGAAAACTCACTTTTTACCATAGAGTGGGTTTTCGTACCATTTTTTGGAAAATTGAAAAAGATAGACATTAATATGTGTTAACAATATTTGTTCTTTAAAAAATGGTACGATGACCCACTCTATGAAAAAATATAATTTGAACATCCGATTTCTATACCATTTAGTTGCCAAATTAGCATATAACTATTTTATTGTCTTAATATCAATTAAATGTGAAGTTACTTTTTGTGGGTTATGGCAGCACTGAATGTATATGATCACATATGTTTAATAAATGTAACGCAAGTGAAATTTGCTAGAAATAAAATATTGGTTTTTTTAAGGTAGCTCGCGGGTTTACCTGCTTGTGAGAAAACCTACCTTGAAAATTTGTCCACGCGATCCATAGGTTTTATAGTTTTATTTCTAAAATTTATTTAAGATTCGTCTGCGCGGTAATAATGTTATCGTGTTTCAAATACAGTGTCATTGATAAAATCAAGCAACGCCATTTCAATGAAATATATAGTAAAATGCACATTTTAACCGAGAAACGCATTACAAAACTATGCTCCAAACTTTTAAACAATTCAGACGAAATTAATCATACTCAACACAAAAACAGAGGAGATAATTATGAATCAATTCATAAAAAAATATCAGTATGTGTTCTCGGCCAATTTTTGGCAAAAAAACTTTAAAGATTTAAAAGATTTCTCAAAACCTTATATTTTCATTACGACGTTAGCCTGACGTCATCATTTCCTTACTTCTTAGAACACCAAAATTGAAATGCATTTATTGACAAGACTAGCTGTTTAACACATTTTAGAACATGTTAATGCTTATTAGACATTATTGTGAATGTTATTTAAAAATGCAATTAATGTAAGGCTGTAAAGATACAGAAAATTGCTATTTTTGTTTTAATGAAACTCTGAGTCAATCAATGCAAAAATAAAATGCCAGGCAACTACTGACATTATAAGTAAGTAATCGAATAAAACAGTTATCTCAAGCCAAAAGAAATTTAAGAATTTAATCGGTAGTACAGATTACGGAAGTTATAATTGTAAAAAAAAAAAAAGCGAAGTTAATGCATACATTTTATTTTAAAACATGACTTTAAATGGAAGAGTTCTAACGCACACTCATTCTTTATCTTTATAGAACAAAATGTGACAATGTATGTGACATCTCATGTGACAAATTTTCAGCACTTGATATTATAAATCTTTATATAAACAGTCATTAACCGCATATAAGCTTTTTATAATATTTTCTTTTATACTTCTAAATATCTCATTTGTCATTTTAAAATAAAATTATGAGTTTACTATGACGATCAACTCTTAACGTCGATTCCTATTGTGACGTCAGCAAACCCGCGAGCTACGTTAAATGAACCTATGTGGTTTTTTGCCTCGGCTTATTCCCCCAGATTCTTTATATCTCAAAAACCATTAGGCCAAATAAGCTGCTACTTGTGTGAAAGCATCCTTAGATGGTGTAGATTTAAGTTTGTTCAAATCATGGTCCCTGGGGGTAAGGTGGGGCCACAATAGGGGGTCAAATTTTACATCGAAGTATATGGAGTTTAACTTTCAAAATTTATATCTCAAAAACCATAAGGCCAAATAAGCTGCTACTTGTGTGAAAGCATCCTTAGATGGTGTAGATTTAAGTTTGTTCAAATCATGGTCCCTGGGGGTAAGGTGGGGCCACATTGGGGGGGGGGGGGTCAAATTTTTACAAAGGAATATAAAGAGAAATTCTATTTTTAAATCTTCTACACAGATCAAGACTGGCCAGAAAAGCTGTTACTTGTGTGAAGTATCATCAGGTAGCAAAATCATATTTTATTAAGGAGTAGGATGGAGCCACATGGGGTGGAGGGTCCAATTTTACAAAAGAAAACAATTTAAATTCACCAAAGTTCAAATGTTATAATTTATGGTTTAACTTATATGCAAGCATTTTGACATATTTTTGATTCTTTTCCTTTGTTTAGACTTTGGCCTCTGGACAATTCTTGGGCTGACACAAGTTTGATGCAGGTTTATATCCCAGTTGATTTTGATCTTCTTGAGAACTGTAATGCTCAATATGTGAAATGACTATACTGTGACAAAAAGGGATTAATGATAAACAGAATATCCTGGGAAAAAATAAAATTTTTGATATACAGGATCTGTTAGACTACATTGTCCATATTTTTTGGTATATTATTCTGTAAAGCTGATTTTATAATGTCTATTGTTGCTCAGGTGAGCAATGTGGCCCATGGGCCTCTTGTTTCAAATATGGGTTGCTTTTGATGCATCTTTTGGATAAGAGGAACATAAATTGTAAAAAAGATGGATATAATGCCTAATTCAGGATAGATAAGTTATTGAAAATTAAATTACCAACATATTTAATTATTTCCATCAAACATTAAATCTAGATAATGTACATTGAACCTAACTTCAATATGTAACCCTAAAAAGGTTCAATATTTGGAATATGTTGATTTGAACTGGTGTTATACCTACCTTTTTTTAAAAAGATTTTCAATACTTTTTAATCTATAGAGTAGGTCTGTGCTCCATGTTTTTGACATATTCTTATTGAGGTTGGATAAAAAATGAATCAATTTCAATCAACAATAAATTGGACAGGTGACCCAGTATACATTAGAAATACATATCACTTTGTATTGCAACAACTGATTTAGAACATTTTAGGAAAATAATAGAGGTCTGTAATCTTGAACCAAAGAGTCATAGAGCATTTTGATAACAAATTTGGATGTGACTGAAATGGCTCAATGGTTAGAACACCGGTCTGTAGAATCATACTGGTATTTATGGAACAATGAAGTCTTTTTAGGTTGAGGGTTCAATACAACCAAAATTAATTTGGGAAACTATGTTTTGTTTTTCTTGGTGTCTGTTAAAATATTCTGACTATAGTGAAAATATGTTCTTTTTGCAAAATTGTATTATAATATTTAAAAAAATGAATTTACTGGTACAATTAAACCAGTGGGCATTTGCACCATCTTATTCACTCATTCTTCTTTTATGACACTTTCCCAAGAAGGGCACTAAGGACAGTGCCTGATTTGCCAAAAATTTGACCATTTTACAATATCTTTTTCACTGTATCTGCTTATCTGAACCCCCCCCCCCCCCCCCCCCCCCCCCCCCCCCGAAAATTCATACACTGTTGCGACCCAAGTTCGAACCCTGTGTTCGACAGTGGTCGTACGTGATAGGGTATGGGGGTCGCCCGTTTGGACAGGTTAGTTCTCCCCAGGTACTCCGGCTTCTTCCCACAACAATAACTCCCTCGTGCTAACATCCGTGCCAATGAGAGATATTAGTATAAGTTGTAGAACTTGTTTATCAGTCGTTGTATAATAAATAAAGTTCATTTTTTTAAGTCATCAATAAAATTTTTTAATTTCATGTCCACATGATAAACCCAGGCTGAAAGGATTTCTGTTTGTTCAAACATGTAACTACAGATGTTGTCTCTTAACTTGCTTTTTAACTTCTTTAAAAAAGCCTAAACAACCCTGTGAAGTGAATGAACTTGGTTTGTATACAGTCATGTAAAATGGTGGCTATAGATTTGCATGTGATTCTAAGATACTTCACTTTCTGAGGTTGTTGAGCATGTTTATCATTTAATTCTTTTATATTTTCAGAGAAAAAGATCTGGAAACTAATGTTGGAACATTTAGCAGAAATCGAAGAAAAGACAACTCAAAATCTCCTTATAAGCCATCTGCATCAATTCTGGTATACAACTGTATGATTTCTGATCTTAATGGTCTACAATGACTTTATTGTGAAGACTGTAAAAAAAAATTGTGTACATGTACTCTATACATATAGCAGGGGAATTTTTATCCTAGTTTCTATTTGCCTGTATTGCCCCATCACTGCCCCTCCCCCCTCAACCCCCAAAAACTACAAAAGGAAACAAAACATAATTGGATGGAATAAATGAGATCTTTATCTTTGATATTTAATCTCTAGTAGATTGACACTTTCCAATTTTTTGCTTTAGGATGCTGCAAGATTTCTTCAAAAAGAAGCTGATAAATGGGAAGATGAAAACAACCCTATTGTTCAGGTTGCCAAGGAAATGTCTTTACAGATGGAACAGATGGCAGAATTTTGTAAGGGGGATGGACCTGTTGGGGTAAGGGTTTGATGTACTTCAACTACATTTTCTATCAATATTACATATGTAATACATGACATTATGTACATGTATATGGTATGGTACCGAAGTCATATCAGCTTCGTTTTTAGTGAAATAACCATTCACACAAGTATTTGAAGTATTATAGGTATAATTGATTATTTTCCCCAGAATCATCAGGATGTTGTAAGAGTTGCCTTGGCCATTGCTGATAATGGAAGAAAAATGAAACAATTTACAGATGTGCTTGCTAAACACTGTGTAGATCAAAGGTAATGTAAGAATAGTATAAAGTGCTGCCATTTACTTCTAAATTCTTTTTCACTTAAATGGAAGTATAAAATTTAGATTTCCTATTTTTTGAAGATGTGGTAAAGACCTTCAGTACTATTCCAGCCAGATCCCTTCACTTAGTAAACAACTGACTATTTTAGCCAATGTGCAGATGGGCTCACAGGATGACAACAGAGTAAGATCTGTTTGTTACTATTCTTTATATTCTTTCAAAAAGATGTAGAATTTCCAAACCCTGATTGGTATTGTTGCATGCATATTGTGCATGTCTTGAATTTAAGCTTTAAGTTTTGTCTACTTTTTGCTAAACTGATCGTTTGTGAATAAGGAAAACAGTGGTGTATTAAGTATAAACAAAATCAATGTGAATACTTGTACAATTCATGCATTATGGTAATGTTTGTATAACTGTGCTGTGATATGTTTGCAACTTGCAGCTTCAGAACAATGATAATTATACAGATGCTTGTATGACAAGCAAAGATTTTGAGCAAGATTTTTAATTATTGGACCTTTTTATAACCAATTCAGTTGTAAAAGAATGATGCAATGATATTTTATGCACTAATACTAGCATACAAATATAACTATGGAGTACCATCAATATATATTATACAGTACTGATCAGACCCAACCTAACACCAGAATAAACCCCAACTAAACCCCAGGTTTACTTTCTGGGTTTACTTTTGAAAATTTAGGTCCACTCGGGGTTTACTTTGGGTTTACTTGAGATTTGCTTTTGGAGTCAACTATATGCACTGAAGTGTGAAGCAGACCTGTATATTTTATCATCCTACTGCCTGTGATTCCTGTCCCTTGTATATTACGAATACACATGTAGTGTCTGCTTTCAGGGAATACTTCTCTTGGGGTTTACTCTCTGTGTCCACTCTGGGTTTACTTGGGGTTTACTCTGGGTTAACTCTGGGTTTACTCTGGGTCCACTCTAGTAAACCCAGAGTAAACCCAGAAAGTAAACCCAGGGTTTAGTTGGGGTTTACTTTCTGTTAGGTTGGGTATGATCGGTACTGTATGTTCTAAAATTCTAACAGTACCATCATTTTTCAGAAACTTTTGATCTGATGCATATGTTATGTACACCAGAGACATAAATAACAGAGATTGGTTACTCTGCCATTAGCGTGTTTTGTTGTTGAAAAATGGTACGGGACCAACCTTACTTTAAGAACTACATTTTAGTGAACTGAGATAATGATCTTAACGAGGCCGAGTACAGAACGAGTACGCACGCTTTCGCGCAGCGTTTCATTTGTATTATGACGTCATCTTTTTGCTTGGTTGACGCCATGGCGTGATAGTTTAAACTGCAGATATTCAGCGAAAATTGTTGAAAATATCTCGTTTGATGCGTAAAAATAATGTTATATTGTGGAATAAACATAAATGTCTCGAAGTATAAGCTATATTTGGGCTCGGGTCGAAAACGTGAAGAGGGTTCAGCAAGCCTAGCCTTCTGTCACGTTTTCTTAACCCGCCTAAATATAGCTAAATTCATATATTTCAGACAGTAACCATGTATTTTATATCAATGGCCCTTAATATGTGATGTTTTTTATTTTTTTATTACTTAAATATGTCTGAATGTTTTAATAATACTATTTAGATCACCTTTTCCGCTTTTGTCAAATAAAAAATAGCCATTATCTGACGAATCTGGGAAAATGGGCATACAAAAATCAACTTTGATAAGACCCCTGGAACAAACCAGGAGGTAAAAGGTTTTTTTTATTTGACCATTAGATGCCTTTTAGCAATAACTTTAATATGTAGAACAGAAAAAGAAATCCCTAGGGCAGAAGTTTTGAAAAAATGTAAAAAATATGCAAAATTGATACATTTCAAGCAAAATCCCATAGGGTCCTATGTTAAAGATTAACACACTTTGAGATGACCCCCTAAACAAACGGTGTGGTAAATGTCTTATTTTGTAATCTTAAAATAATAATTATATCAGTAGAAATTCATGTAAAAAGTTTCATCCAAAAATCTAGGGCAGAACAAATTAGACCCGGCCTCGTTAAACCAAAAGTATATTGCTTTAATGAAAAGTGTGCATAGGTTCTAGACATTTTTGAAACAAAAAATGAAAAAATTAGATTAATATATTAAAAAATATATTGGCCTGCTATAAGACATCGACGATATCTCGGACGACGGGTAGCCAACTGCCTCCTAAAACTCCTCTTTTAATATTGTTTATATGACATAAACACATGAAAGTATAATTTTTTTAATGTTTTGGTAATAGGTTTTAGCTGCTTATATTTCGATATAGTTGTTTATTAGAATGATATACTGATTTAAACTGGGAACAATAGGGACCACGGGATTTCGCGAGATTTCGATCAGCTGCCAATCTCTGTTATTTATGTCTCTGATGTACACTTGTTTTTGAAATATCTATGAAAATTTCAGGGAATTAAAATATCTATTTTTTTGCATTTTAACCTTAGAAAATCCACTGTTTAAGTACATGAAGGTCACTTTGAAGTAATAACATCTTTGTATTTCACAAACAAAATCCATTTCTGTCTTTCACCAGTGTTTTGCAACATTTTATTTTCATAAAATAAATGTCACAGTTGTAAACAGATTGACTTTGATATTTAAAGGTGATTATTATGATAATCACTTATATTATATGTGCTAATAGTAGTATAAATTTTAAGTACATTTAATACCATCAATTTATATTAAATGCTCTATAGTTTAAATAGTACCATTATTTTTCATAAACTTTGAGGTGATGCATCTGTTATGTACACTTGTTTTTGAAATCTATGACTTTATGATGATTTTAAGGTGGTATTATTGATAATAATATTATACTAATTGTGCTTATTTAAATGGCAAATAGATAAACATTGTTCTAGTCCAGAGTATCTGACATTTTTATGGATATTTTCAATGATTTTGATAATTTACTGACCAGAAATACATTAAAACTGACGCCACTGGACATATCCCATCTTCAACCTTGTTCTCAACAAATATTTGTTGAGTGAACACTAATGACCTCCTCTCATATTTGTTCAGATTTTTAAATCTTCAATTTAAGTCTGTAGCTTGGCATTTCTAAGTAATTTATAAAGAATTATTGTGTACTTGTTTAATATGCAATTTGCATTATACTAAACTCTATTTAAAACCTAAGTACTTATTGCTATTGTATCTTTTGACAACAGTTAGATTTAAAGGATTGTTTTGATAATTTTATTATAATAAAACTCAGAATAGTTTTCCTTTGGTGCTAAGTACATGACCAGACACTTGCTCCTATTAAACATAAAAATGACTATTGTGTGGGTTAAATTTCAGCTTGGCCCTGATGAGGTGGTAACTAATTATTTGGAGTGATATTAAGTGTGGCACGTGTTTTCTATACCACTGGCTAGGGCTAAAATTTCTAAGTTCATGAACATGTCAAATTGCACAGCCTTTATTAATAATTAAGATATTGAAAGCCAAAATTACAATTTTTTGAAAAGAATTTTAATTAAAATTGTAATTCAAATACATATATATTTACTTTAAGCCAAACTTAATCATTTTTATGTGTTTTTGATTGGTAGCTAGCACACTTATACTTTATATACACTTGTCAGGAATTTTATGACTTAATTAATCCAAATAATCAAGGTTGAACAATTTCAATGTAATGATCAGCATATAAAAGATTTGATTCTTTTTCAAAAACATAAAAAGCGTAACTTTTATCAAACCGAGAAGCTCTGTAGAATTGGATCTAGATTATAGTACTTGCTGTTCATGAGTCTTGTAGAATTGTGTTGCACATTTTGTAGAGTGTATTATTTGGTGTGTTTTTTCAGTTTTGTATCTTTTCTTTTTCTATTCTAAGTGAAGAAAAATGTGCTTTAAAATCTTCCTTTTATTGTGTCCTTTTTCTTTTCAGTTATTTTACATCAACAAATTTAAGTATGGAAAATCCACTATGATTTTTAATGCGATATGATTGAAGTTGAATATCATATTTCTCATCTTATGATTTGTTTTATGCTTTGCTTTGTATATGGCCAGGGTGTACAGTGTTAGTTGTGTTCATCTTTTATATATATGTCTGTCTGTCTGTCCATCACACTATTCATTGAGGAATCATAGAACCTTTCAAGGCACATTCATCAAATTTCAGACATTGTGTGAGCAACTGAACTGTGTCCCTAACCTTTACTATTTCACTAATGCACTATTCCTCATGTTTACCTAAAAATAGTTCCATTTTGAAGCAGTTCAAGATATTTCCAAGAAACACTGTGAGCTATGTACTAAATAAAACAAATTGGTGAGAACAATTCAAATGTGAAATGGGTCTTGTTGCTGACCTTAATTTTCCTTCTGACCCTAAGGTTACTAGTAATATTTCCCTCACTTGGCAGCCAAATGTTATATTGGTTATATTGTAGAAATTATAGTCTTTGATGATACATGCAACAACTGAGGTACCTCATCATATTTTACTTTGAATTGTTTTAGAGTAAAAAAACCCAAATGAAAGTGCATTTCTTTCATGTTTAAGATGTGTAGAATAATAGATGAACATACTTTTATGTTTCTTAAATTGTGATAACATGAAGTATTATACAGAAATTGTACAAAAATCATGGGAACATTTTCACATGAAGTTCATGTGAAAAGAAAAGCTAAGTATATAAGTCTATTTTACATGAAATTCACACAATCAAAGCACAATTAATGTGACATACATAAAAATGCAAAATATATAATTTATGAATATCTTATGGTATTACTATATTTTACCAAGGCGGACAGGATATTGGTGCAGAATGCTCGAAATCTAATGACTGTTGTTCTGAAAGCCATGACAGCTGCGGAGGCAGTCTGTGTTAAGGTAGGAATATACCAATTTATAATATATGTATGTCCACTGACGTCAAGCATACCAATTATATCCCCAACCACCGAGCATACCAAATGTATTCCACTATCCACTACCATCAAACATACCAATTATACCACTATCCACTACTATCGAACATACCAATTATACCACTATCCACTACCATCAAACATACCAAGTGTATACCACTATCCACTACCATCAAACATACCAATCATATCCACTACCATCAAACATATCCATTATATGGGCTACAAATGAACATACCAACAGTATCCACTATCATTAAGCATACCAATTATATTTGCTAGCATCAAACATACCAATGATATCCACAACCATTGAATATACCAATTATACCATATCCACTACACTCAAACATACCAATTATATCCACTACCATTGAACATACCAATTATACCACTATCCACTACCCTTGAACATACCAATTTATTCACTACCAGCGAACATACCAACTACCATTAAACATACCAAGTATAACTGTGGGGGAGGGGGTTAAATATAGAAAGGTTCATTGTTCACATGTCTACTGTTATGTGCTGAAAAAGCAGTCGATATTGGACAATATTCTTACTCTGTTAAAACAGTAGATAGACATCAGCAGGATGTCAATGTGCTGGTCTTAGCTAAAAGTGTAAAATGCACTTCTTTATTTAGGTTTTAATTACAAGGGTCAGTTACATATATTTGCAAGTTTAATCCTTTGGTTATTGCTGCAAAAAAATTAATATTTTGTGCAGGGCCCAGGATATCTAACAATTTTGAATAAAGCATTTATATGATGTGTTTGTTATTAAAACCTTAGTATTTTTAGCTCACCTAAGGTGCATACTTGCCAACTAACCCGATTTTGTCGGGTCACACCCGATTTTTCGACCCTTCACCCAATTATTTTTTATGACTCGGGGGGTCATGCTTTTCACCCGATTTTTGTCGAACAACCCAAAAAATTACGTTGTGCGTTTGACTTCCAGTTATGAACCCAAGCTGAGCTTGGATTAACATAAACAATGCCGATGGCTATAATAGACACAGTAAGTGTTAATTATTATCGTGAGTTGTTTTGACAAACCAAAGGTTTAAATCATTAAGTGTGACGGCTTCCAATAAGGGGCTTCATCGGGGCCAGCGGAATCAAAACTAACAAAAAGAAAACGATACTTTTGTACCTATCAACATATCTGGGAAAATGTTTCCATGGGTAAAACAAAGTAATTGAGTACAAAACGAGGCTTTTTGTGTTCAATGTAACGCAAATTTGAATATTGGATTTTGTGCCCAAAATGATCTGACTAACCATTCAAAAATGCTAAGTCATGTATAAAAAGCTTTTTAATACACAAAAGTCTTCCAAGTCACTTACAACTTTCATGCCATCATTTACAGAGTTTAAAAGCAAGGTTAATGTAGCAGTAACTCTTTTTGCACTTTTTTTAGCTGAACACAACCTACCATTTTCTATGTCAGATCACTTTACAAAATTCAAAATCAGCAACTGTTAGTTAAAATGCTCCTTTGCAATAAAGTATTACACATAAGTTTTAACACATATCTCTATTGTATATACCTATGAAATGCATGGTAAATATGTCGTGAATGTCGTTACGTGCTATGACCAGATTTTTTACTTTCCAAATCTGGTCATGACCAGATTTTCACATGTTGGAGGTTGGCAAGTATGCTGAGGTGAAAGCTCAAGTGAGCTTTTCTGATCACTTTTGTCAAGCATCCGTCTGTCTGTAAACTTTTTACATTTTCGACTTCTTCTCCTGAACCACTTGGCCATTTTCAACCAAACTTGGCACAAAGCATCATTGGGTAAAGGGGATTCAAGTTTGTTCAAATAAAGGGACATGCCCTATTATTTGGGGAAATAATTAGGATTTATTAAAAAATTTGGTGATATTTTTCAAAAACCAAGCTGAAACTTGTGTTGAAGCATCTTCAGATAGTGTAGATTCAAGTTTGTTAAAATCATGGTTCCCAGGGGTAAGGTGGAGCCACAATGGGGGGAGGGGGGGGTCGAAGTTTTACATAGGAGTATAGAGTTAATCTTTAAAAATCTTCTTCTCAAAAACCATTTGACCAGAAAAGCTGAAACTTGTGTGGAAGCATTCTCAGATTGTACAGATTCAAGTTTGTTCAAATCATGGTCCCGTTCCCAGGGCTTAGGTTGGGCCACAATTTCGGGGGGGGGGGGGGGGGTCGAAGTTTTACATAGGAGTACATAGAGTTAATCTTTATAAATCTTCTTCTCAAAAACCATTGGGCCAGAAAAGCTGAAACTTGAGTGGAAGCATCCTCAGATAGTGTAGATTTAGGTTTGTTCAAATCATGGTCCCCCGCGGTAAGGTGGGGCCACAATGGGGGGTAGAAGTTTTACATAGGAATATATAGAGTTAATCTTTAAAAATCTTCTTCTCAAAACCATTTGGCCAGAAAAGCTGAAACTTGCATGGAAGCATTCTCAAATAGTGCAGATTTAAGTTTGCTTAATCAAGGTCCCTGGGGGTAAGGTGGGGCCACAATGGGGGGGGGGGGCAAATTTATACATAGGAATATAAAGAGAAATTTTATTTTAAATCTTCTACTCAGAACATGACTGGCCAGAAAAGCTGAAACTTGTGTGAAGTATCATCAGGTAGGGTAGATTCAAGTATGGTTAAATTATGATCCCCAAGGGTAGGGTAGGGGCACAGTGGTGACCGGTTAAATCTTTACAAAGGAATGTATTGTGAAAAATCTTTTTCTATTAAAAAAAAACAACATTTTTTTGGAAAAGTGGCAACATTAGTGAAAGCAACCTTAGATAGTGTAGATTCAAATTTGTCAAAATCATATTTTTTAGAAGTAGGATGGAGCCAGATGGGGTGGGGGTCCAATTTTACATAAGAAAACAGTTTAAATTCACCAAAACTCAAATGTAATAGTTTATGGTTAAACTTAAATGCAAGAATTTTGACATATTTTTGATTCTTTGAAATTGTTTACACTTTGGCCTCTGGACACTCTGGACAATTCTTGGGCTTCACAAGTTTGATAGGTTTATATCCCATTTGATTTAGATCTTCTTGAGAAATTAATGCTCAATATGTGAAATGACAATACAGTGACAAAAAGGGATCAATGATAAACAGAATATCCAGGGAAAAAATTGATTTTTTAAATATAGGATCTGTTAGACTACATTGTCCATATGTTTTTGGTATATTACTCTGTAAAGCTGATTTATAATGTCTATTGTTGCTCAGGTGAGCAATGTGGTCCATGGGCCTCTTGTTGGTTAAAGCTCCTTATTCTAAAAATAACATCCAACAGCTGGACTTCGATAACAAATAAGACAAACAAACAGAAAATTCAATTTTTCAAATTTGACAAGCTGTAAATGTAATTGTACGTCAGACAATTAGATGTATTGCTTTTTTAAAATACATTTGATTTAACGAGATATTCTGTCAACAAGATATGTCATTAATTTGATAGAGCTAAAATACACCATGAACCTTTGTGCTTTAATTGAAATTTTTGCAAAAGTGCACATTTTCCAGATCATGATTTAATTCTAAGATTACAAGCATGTATTTTTTAGGGGAAACACAACATTACGTAGGTGCCTCTAATCTGTAATTTTTTTTAATGAAGACAAGTAAATTTATAGATAATAAAGAGAGGAATAACAAAGCATCTGTCATATCTTTTTTTCTTAAATTGTGCCTTTTTATATATAAGTAATATCCCCCTCCTTCCCATCAAATTGAACAACTTGAAATTTATTTGAGTACAAATAAACTTATTATAACAGTTACGGTTGCTTTAGATAATGCGTATGATTAAAGCTAAGCCCAGAGCAGGATCAAATTTCGTCGATTTGTTAGTCTAACTTTTACAAAACTTCTAAATATATCTGGAATATGATGCTTTTCAGGGATTATTCTCACCAGACTCCGGTGATAACGATGAGGTGTGTGCTGTTATTCTTGCGACACAATGGCGTCGTCGTCTGCACCACTACCGTAAAATGGAGGCGAAGGAAGCCATTATTGACGAGCTGGGACTCAGAAGAACAGAGGAACACCGACCGCCAAAACTTACTCAGATATTTCAGTAGGAAATTGTACGCTCATCGTGAAGCGATATATAAAATATTTTATTTACATGAGCAAATTTGCTTTTAAATATGTTTTCTCTTCAATTTTTTTTTCACTTGAAGAAAATTTGACGAAACATTATTTAAACGAACGTTTGTCAAAAATCATACTCCTTTATCGATATTTTATTTTTGTATAATGATGTCCGATACAATTTATTTTTACTCACTTGCTATTACTCCATTTCAAAATACAATCATAACTCAGACTTTTTGCATCTTAGTCATAGATACCGGGTATTTCTTTTAAAACATTTGTCGTAACGTTTTTTTTTAAATGAAAGTTTTTATATTATCTTGAAACTTCTAAGACTGTTCACTTGCATGTTTTCGTAAACTCTTTCTGAACCTCGCATATCTCATGATTTTTATGTTCCTACAAAAAGAATTTATTCTTAATCATTTTGTTAAAACTAAGTAAGGAATATAAACCTTCGTTTAGTTGTTAAATGACAGTTGTTGTTTTACATATATATTTTAAATATACATATTAAGAATATTTGGAAAATGAAAACGATTGCAGGAAGATTTTTTTTTAATTTTTTTTTTTAAAATTTTATTTATTATTTAACTGCAATAAATTTCGTATCCATCGGGAGCTTTAGGTTATATAAACAACCGTTTTATATATCTTTATCTTTTACATAGAGAATTATTTACTACAATTTCAATATGTGAGAAAAAGCACAAGTACCCGTATAACAATTTAGCTGCTCATTTTTCTTGTTTCTGCAGAGTTTCCAAATTAACTATTGAAAAAATATACAACTTTTTAACTCAGTGTTTTTACCTTGTTTATGTTTAAATGATATTATTTACAAATATGTTTATGAAATCAATTTGTAGCAAAAAAAATTTATAACCGTGCAATAATAATTGTAAGATGTTTGATATTTTCATTAATTCATGTATTCGTTTTAACTTTTACTTTTCGTGTTTATCCTAATCTACTATTATGTATTTATGACTATAAAAATTATAAATACAAATAAAAAATGGTTATCTGGTTATATATACATATCCATGACGGACTTTTGAGTAATGTTATTAATACCATTGGCGAAACGTCATCGCTCCAACTTTCACGGATTAGCCCAATTTTATTATATGATTTTGATAAATTTGAGCAAACGAAAAAAGAAGGGCACCGAGTGTGAAAAGAGAAAGGTTTTAGTTCCTCGGTACTTACATGTAAAAACTTTGACCTGCCTCTAAATCATGATACACGTAATAAAAAATATTTTTTAGGACGATCTGAACCAGATATAAATTGATGTTGCTTAAGATGAAGTGCTATTATATATGGCTGATGCATGAAAATCAGAGAAGTGAACGAAAATTGCATGGGGAAACAAGATGCCCTTGGCCACATTGCTCACATGAGCAACATAGGCATAGAAAATCAGCTTAATGGAACCATAATACATAAAATCCGGACAATGTGGTAAATACATATTGATCCTGTATAAACTATAAACAAAAATCCGTTTTCCCTTGGATATTCTCATGTTTATAATCAAGTCCCTTTTCTTACAGAGTGATTTTAAAGTCATATCACATATTGAGCACTGCAGTTCTCAAAAGATCCTAAACAATTGTTTATGTATATGGGATACAAACCTTCAAATATTTTAAAATTATCCTTTTAGAAAAGAAAGGGAATAATGATGATAAGAATATCTAGGGGAGAAATAGATTTTTATTTATATAGGATCTACATGTATTATTCAACATTGCCCAGATAGTTTGTATTATGAATCCATTAAGCTGATTTTATCATACCTGTGAGCGATGTTACCCATGGGTTTTTGTTCTCTTGGAGGTTAAGACTATCTACCAGTTTCAATGAATAATGAATGGGCAGTGATTCTTTGGTTTGTAAGGACAGATCTGTCACATTTTTTCGAAAAGTAGTAAGTAATGCTATACTTCGTATTCATTTTAGTTTACAATTTTGCTATAAAAAGACAATTTTCCAGTGTCAGCTTTACAACTTTTTCTTGTTTAGTTGTTCATCTATTTCGTTTTAAGAATGTTCTTTTAACTTGTTCTTTAAAAGTTTGTGACAGATATTCAAAGAAGTGATGTTTAATTTTTGTAGCAATGAAGACAGCTTTCTTTGCTAAGATACTCTAGAAGACAATTTTTCGTCTTCTTTGAATGCAGATGTTACTAAGTAAATATTATAGTCAATTTTTTTTATCCCATATCTTTTGGTTTCTTTTAAAACATATTTTCATAACATATATAATACAGAGGAGATTATCGTAATTCACATAAAACAGCAAGAGTTAATACCTATAAATATATATATATATATATATTACCAAAAGGATTCTATCAGTTTAATCAAATTTGACCTTTTTGTTTTTGGATAAAGGTCAGGTCAAGGTCACTACCTTTCTCCCCAACGTAAAGGATGATAAAAATAAGTGTAGCTCTTCGAAGTTCTGTAGACATTTGTTTAAGATTTAAAGATTCTATTCTTCAATGAAATGAAAGAATATCGGAATGTCTATCAGCTTATACTACTAAATTGGAATGAATATTTATACTAAAATTGATATTGCTTAGCCCGCATTTCCTCTAATTTTTCTTAAAATTTGAAGAAATTTTGATTACTTTTTAGCTCACCTGAGCCAAAGGCTCAAGTGAGCTTTTCTGATCACAATTTGTCCGTTGTCTGTCGTTGTCGTCGTTGTCGTTGTCGTCGTTGTCGTTAACTTTTCACATTTTCATCTTCTTCTCAAGAACCACTGGGCAGATTTCAACCAAATTTGGCACAAAGCATTACTAGGTGAAGGGGATTCAAGTTTGTTCAAATGAAGGGCCACGCTCTCTTTAAAGGGGAGATAATTGAGAATTATTGAAAATTTGTTGGTATTTTTCAAAAATCTTCTTCTCAAAAACTATTTGGCCTGAAAATCTAAAACTTGTGTGGAGGCATCCACAGGTAGTGTAGATTCAAGTTTGTTCAAATCATGGTCCCCAGGGGTAGGGAGGGGCCACAATTGGGGGATCAAGTTTTACATAGGAATATAAAGAGAAAATCTTTAAAAATCTTCTTCTCAAAAACTATTGGGCCAGAAAAGCTCAAATTAAAATGGGAGCATCCACAGGTAGTGTAGATTCAAATTTGTTCAAATCTTGGTCCCCAGGGGTAGGGTGGGGCCACAATTGGGGGATGAAGTTTTACATAGGAATATATAGAGAAAATCTTTAAAAATCTTCTTCACAAAAACTATTGGGCCAGAAAAACTCAAATTAAAACGGGAGCATCCACAGGTAGTGTAGATTCAAGCTCGTTCAAATCATGGTCCCCGGGGGTAGGGTGGGGCCACAATTGGGGGATCAAGTTTTACATAGGAATATATAGAGAAAATTTTTAAAAATCTTCTTCTCAAAAACTATTAGGCCAGGAAAGCTCAAATTTGAGTGTAAATATCCTCGGATAGTGTAGATTCAAGTTTGTTCAAATCATGGTCCCCGGGGGTAGGGTGGGGCCACAATAGGGGGATGACTTTTTACATAGGAATATATAGAGAAATCTATAAAAATCTTCTTCTCAAAAACTATTTGGCCAGAAAAGCTCCAATTATAATGGAATCATCTTCAGGTAGTGTAGATTCAAGCTCGTTCAAATCATGGTCCCCGGGTGTAGGGTGGGGCCAAAATGGGGGGGGGGGGATCAAGTTTTACAAAGGAATATATAGAGAAATCTATAAAAAATCTTCTTCTCAAAAACAATTTGGCCAGAAAAGATCAAATTAAAATGGAAGCATCCTCAGGTAGTGTAGATTCAAGTTTGTTCAAATCATGGTCCCCGGGTGTAGGGTGGGGCCACAATGGGGGGGATCAAGTTTTACATAGGAATATATATTAAAAATCTTCTTCTCAAAAACTATTAGGCCAGGAAAGGTCAAATTTGAATGGAAGCATCCTCGGGTAGTGTAGATTCAAGATTGTTCAAATCATGGTCCCTGGGGGGTAGGGTGGGGCCACAATTGGGGGATCAAGTTTTACATAGGAATATATAGAGAAAATCTTTAAAAATCTTCTTCTCAAAAACTATTTGACCAAGAAAGCTCAAATTGGTGGGTAACCATCCTCAGATAATGTAGATTCAAGTTTGTTCAAATCATGGTCCCTGGGGGTAGGGCGGGGCCACAATGGGGGATACATTTTTATACATAGAGAAAATCTCTAAAAAATCTTTTTCTCAAAACAATTAGGCCAGGAAAGCCCAAATCTGAGTGGAAGCATTTCCAAATCGTACATAGATTCAAGTTTGTTAAAATAATAGTCCAGTGGTATGGTGAGGCCACAGTGGGGAATGAATTTTTACATAGGAATATATAGAGAAAATCTTTAAAAATATTCTGGGAAAGTTTTTCGGTCCAAAACTCAGTACTTAGTGTGAAAGCACAGGTTATGCAGATATAAGTTTGATGAAACCATGATACCCTAGAGAAAAGTGGGGCCACAAAATGGGGGGGGGGGTACATAGGAATAGAGAAAAATCTTTTTACAGGTACAACAACAAAAGGGGCTTGGTATTTACCAAAAGAAAGAGGTGGATAAAAATTGGCAGATTTTCAATTTTTTTTAGCAAGATCTACTGTACGTAGTTGTCAAGATATTTTGATACTGTAATGCTAATTTGATCAGAATTAAGGCAATTGTTGCTCAGGTGAGCGATGTGGCCCCTGGGCCTCTTGTTTATGCTTCCAATAATAAAACATTTCTGATTTTTATGTTTTAATGAAGACTTTATGTAAAGATATTAATTGATAGAAAAGCTTATATATTGACCATTTAATAAGAGAAAAAAACTGATTGTAGTGAATTTTTCACAAAAATCAATGTATTGAATGGGCGCTTTAAAAAGCTTATAAAAATGTAATTTGATAGGCAAATCGTATTTTAAAACATATTCCGAAACCCAAGTATCATATCATTAGTTCACATTAGTAAAAAAAATCCAACAATAATGTTATTGTTTTTAACATGCTAAAACAGACTCATTAATCTGAATTGCTAAACATGTGATATTTTCCTACGCCAATATTACGACAAAAAATATATCCTTGTTAGAATCTAACCATTGATTACTTTTTCTATGCCAAGTTTTATGATAATAAAAAAAGAAAGAAAAATATACTATTTTAATTTCCTTTCATCTTGATTTAATGAGCAATTAATCAAATTTACGTTTGACAAGTCGAAAACCAGAAAAGACTCCTTCCTTAAGGTGGTCTTTGTATTAAAAATTCACATTAAAATACAATACCCTCTTTGTCCTGAATATACATGTACGGTATCATTAAAAGTGAAATGAAACCCGCTTCTTTGTTGTGCTGTGCGTGGTGTAGTGGTTTGAGCGAACTGTTTTTGCCTTTAGGGCCCAGGGTTCAATCCCCACTCATTTAACGTGCATGTTTATTTTTCTTATCTATGATAGTATAAGTATTGTCAGTTTGTGTTTTGTTTTAAGTGTCTTAGTTTATGTTTATTATATTTAAACCACCCACATCATGTGCAATTATAATTTTAAAAAAGACATTACTCATAACATATTTAAACGTCAGAATCGCACTGTCAGTTTTGTCGAGCCACTACCTGCACGAGATTTTCAAACTCGATGGAAAGCGGAGACCTAGAAGGAGAAAAAATTCGAAACGTTTTTCATCTTAAAACTTGACATGAGACCAAAGTGCACTGTATGCGTTAAGGGTGTTAAATTAGGCCCAGGCAGAAAAATGTCTGTAAAACAATTTGACTTTCATAGCAGACATAATAATATAGACAAAAATGGGACAATCTGCAAGCAGACTGGTCACTTGCCAACCACTGTCGTCGAATTTTCCGAAATACATGTGATTCTCAGAATGATGTTGGCGTACTTGTTACTATTCTAATGATGTCAGTCAGTCAGTCCCGCAATATTTGCGCAATATGTAGAGTGAAAAACAAACCTCTTGTTTTTATGGGGGAATCTGCACGATTAAGCGTATTTATTAATCAAGGTGTGTTGCTTAAAGAAGGGGTGAGGTGTTGCAAAAGACATTAAAACGGGAAACAGCAGCTAAAACGCAGTTCTATCATAGACAAATCAAAGCTTCGTACAAAGCACGCAACAATAAAAACCACACAACTTTTCCAGCTACTAGAAAAACTACGAAGTTCAGCCACTATGTCATCAGCAAGGCGCCTCAACTTTTACGATCAGGATAATTATACAGACACTGACCTTAATTGGTTGAAATGCTGTCAACTCTCAAGAAGTCGAAGTTAAGGTCACCCAGATTCGCTATTGGGGTTTTTCTGGTGAAACTAAGAACTGGGCTTTCTCAATGGTTAGTTAAAATAAAAAAATAAACAGGACCACTAATATTTTTTTTGCTGTCACTGTCATCTGCATACTACAATCGTAAAAATGAATATATTACATTTTATAACACAATGAAAAATACCCACAGTAAAGCCATATCGAACACATGATTATGCAAAAGATAAGTACACATTAATTTCTAGTTTCAATAAAAAAAGTGATGGAGAATAAATGGAAAACTAAGAAACCTAGATCATATGCCATATGCAAAATAATCCATCTATCCTTATATTTTGTTTTCTTTGTAGATTTATTGAAACTTTGGTTAGAAGCAGAGACAGATATCTCGATACATCAAGCAAGCAAGGAACGCTCTTTGCTCGGATTTTGTCCCTTCCTTTCTCGGGGTTCAAATTTCAAGAGAGGCAATTTTTCAAGAGCATACAACGTACTATGCTACGCAAATATTTTACCACTTCCTTTCATATTCTGTAATATCCATAATGAATGAAACTTATATATATATATATATATATATATATATATATATATATATATATATATATATATATATATATATATATATATACACCAAAAAGTAGAAAATATGCGTTTCAGCGTCGATGTTTCAGCATGCACAAACACAGGCCTTTAGTGAAGCCAATGGTTGTCACAGCAACTGATGGCTATATTATTAGTATTTTGGGACCCTTTTATGCCAATGGTTGTAACAACGATGCACCGATTCTTAAGTATATGTTAAAATCGAATGAAGAAAACATGCTATCCTGGTTTTAAAAAGATGACATTCTCATTCTCGACAGAGGCTTCCGCGATTTAATAGATTTCTTAAACGACATTGGGTTTTCAACCAAATTCCCCGCCTTTCCTGGATCGAAACAAACAGTTTAGTACTAAAGAGGGCAATGAGTCTAGATTGGTCACGAAGATCAGATGGACGGTTGAGTCCGTCAACGCTCGATTAAAGACATGGAAATTCTTAGATCGGGTTATCTGCAATAAAGATATCCCCCAAATCAAAAAAAAACATCGACATTGTTGCTGCTATCTGTAACTGTTTTCGCTTGCCCTTGCAACAATCCCGTGAAGTTCATTGTCACATCGCCCGAAAGATGGTAAAACGTTCAATGATGGACACCTTAGTCAAACAAGAGGTGGAAAGTCATTTGCAGTTGCGAAACCATATAAGACATTTAAACTTTGAATAAATTGATTTTATATTTCCATTTTTAAGTAAAGACTATATTGGGTCAATTACAGTTATAGAGTATCAACTCTCACAGGCGCTCTAATACGCCGACTAGCTAGCATATGAAAGACAGAGAATTAGATATAAAGGTCAAGAAGACCTACAATGAATACATTTGAAGGATAATGCAATCCAGACATACATCGGTCAGACGATCCACTTGTTGATTGGTATTGTAAGTGCAAAGCTTACTTAAAGGCGCGCACAATTGGCTGGGTTCGGCAGGAATCCCCAAAACGGAGTTTGATGCTTAACAACTGTAGCTGAGTTTAAAATAAAATTATTAAATAACATCAGAAATAGAGATTACAAGATTTTTCGTCTTTAAGGAAAAAACAGAGCTTTCGGTTTGTTGTGAGTTGCCAATGGTAAATACGAGTCCAGCAAGAGGTGGAAAGTCATATGTAGTTACGAAAGCATATAAGTCATTAGCAAAGCATTGCGTCAATTTATTTCATATTTCCATTTTTAAGTGTAAACTATCTTAGGTCAGTTACATTTGGAGTGGATCAACTCTCAGAGAGACCCTGATATGCCGATCGGCAATTCAAAGATGGAGAATTGGACATAAAGGTCAACAAGACCTCCAATGAATACATATAAGAAGGAAAACCCAATCCAGACATCGTCCAAGACATATTTCCTTTGGATAAAAATTAATCTAAATGTTCAACACGATCCACTTGTTGGTTGGTATTGTGAGTGCAAAGCTGGGGCACGCACGGTTGGGTGCTGTGCCCATGTTGCAACGGTTATTTGGTTTCTGGGAAAGCACTCACACAATACTAACCGAAATCCGATATACTGACAACATCGGTTCAAGATGCGGCAGTAATTCCTGAAACGGAGTTTGACGCTGAACTAGCTGAGTAGTAAATTGAAACATTGATACTTGAGCATTGAATAGTATCAGAAATAAAGATTACAAGATTTTTCGTCTTAAAGAAAAAACTGATTATTGTGTATGAATAACATTCTTAGCTAGAATATAATTGATATTATTCAAGATGTAAAAATAATTTATGAATCATTTTAAATTAAAGTTATACATATTTATGAAACACAAATTTTTATGAAACATTAATATTTAAAAAAAGTTCCGATGTTAAGCAAAGCATTACATATACTTGGCCTTACACTTACAAAAGGTACTTCCCGTTTAAAAACCAAAGGCGGCAAAAACATGGGAAAGGGCGCTATATCTCTTTTTGAGAAATTTTCAAAAATCTTCTCCTTAAGAACCATTTGGCCAGGAAAACTGAAACTTATATAAAAGCTTTCTCATGTAGTGTAGATTTAAAGTTTTGAAAAACATGATTCCAGGAAGTAGGGTGGGGGTCGAATTTTTACATAGGAATATATAGAAAATATCATTTAAAATATTTTTTCTCAGAGACCAATCAGCCAGGAAAGCTGAAACTTGTGTGGAAGCATCCTTAGGTAGTGTAGATTCAAAGTTGTGAAAATCATGACCCCTGGGGGAAGGATGGGGCCACAATGGGGGAGGGGGGGGGGGTTCGAATTTTTACATAGGAATACATAGAAAAAAAATTTAAAAATATTTTAAGGCCCCACCCTACCCCGGGGTCATGATTTTCACAGCCTAAAATTTACAGTACATGTGTATGCTTCCACATTTTACATAAGTTTCAGCTTTCCAGGCTGATTGGATTCTTTGAGGGATATACTTATTCAAGTTTTACTCTGTATAATCTTCTATAAAAATTCAACCCCAATCATGGCCCTTCCTTGCCCCGGGGGTCATGATTTTCAAAATTTCGTTTACCTAATGATGCTTCCACATAACTTTCGGCTTTCCTGGCCAAAATATTTCTTACGAAGAAGATTTTTGAAAATTTCTCAAAATTTTTTATTTGTTCCTAATTATCCTTATTATAAAAAGGGCGTGGATGAGGATTTCTACAACTTTGAATCCCCTTTGTTTAAGGATTATTTGTGCCAAGGTTGGTTGAAATTGGCTCAGTAGTTCTTGAGAAGTTCCCGAAAATTTAAAAAAAAATACAGACAGACAGACGACAGACAAAATGTGACCAGGAAAGCTCCCTTGAGCTTTCAGCTCAGGTGAACTAAAACGTCTCTGTAATTTATGCAAATTGTCTGTTGAAGATAAGAAACACTTTGTATTGTATTGTTCAAAATATGACCAAAAGGCACGTAGCATTCAGGGGAGGGGGTGGGGGCTGCCATACATATACAAATGTCAATCCCATTAAGGAACTTGTTAATTTTAAAACATTACAGCCGCTAGAAGGATAAGTTGTTTTCTTAAAAACTGTTTCAACGCTAGAAAGGAAAGTCAACAATGAACACTTATACAATTTTTTGTATAGGCCTACTGATAATCTTTGAAGAAGCTCAGTTTTGTTCACCAAATGTTCTGTCCAGTGTAGATATATTCTTTTGCTTGCTTATGTTTAATGTTTTGTTTTATGTAACTCATATTCATGAATGTTTGCCGACATGGTAATTAATGAATAAATGAATAACATTATTTAAAAAATTCTCTCAACTTTGAATTTTGCCTAAAGGTGCTTTCTGCCATGTTTGGTTGAAATTGGCCCATTGGTTCCGGAGAAGATGTTTAAAATGTTAAAAGTTTACGGAAAGACAGACGGACGACAGACAAAATGTGGTCAGAAAAGCTTACTTGAGCTTTCAGCTCAGGCGAGATAAAACTTTGTCATGGATTTTTGGATGTCTATGTAAATTATAACCAGAGCTAGCTTCCGATACGGATTGTGAACTTGATTATCTAGATGATTAGGATGGTTTAAGTTTGTAGAGCAATTCAGTGTGTAAGAGTTTTGGTGCTGGTAAGATATCAAAGTGAATATTGGTCATATACGAGGAAAATTTTTTAAGTCGTAAAATTCAAGGTCAGACAACACGTTCTGCAATGTTTTTTTTTTTTGGTTTTGATTTACTACTACTTTGACACAGTTTCTTGCAACAAATTAGGATACCTTACCAGACATTTTTGCTAGATATTTGAGTGTGCAATATCCAATTCAATCTTATTGAAAATACACTTAAATTGCTGATATAAATATGTTTGACATATTATATTCTAAATTTTAATCATTTTAGAAATGATTAAAAATAATAATAATTTAATTTAAATTAATGTTATAATTATACCAGTGCCAAGGTGGCATTTTTTCACCCGCTTAAGATGCAGTTTCGGAAAAATTCATACATCAAATATGATAGACTATTGTCTAGAAAGTATATAACCATTTTGTTTTTAGTGTGTTTCACCTGACAGGTGAGATATTTACCTTTAAAAATTAATATCCCATAGGAAAATGATAATTCCCTTAAGCGAAATGATTCTCCTACAGGAAATATTGACAATCATATTGGATTTTCTAAAAATCCAAGAGGAATTATATTTTCTGTAGGAGAATGCTATTTCCCGAGGGAATTTGATTCAAACAGGCAGTTTTCATATAGGAAACTAATATCTCCTATCGGATTTTTTTCAAATCCTGTCGGAATTGAAATTCCTGTAGAAAGTTCTTGTATTCCGATAGAAAATTTCATATTTCCTGAAGGAATATTGTTTTTCCCAGTGGAAAAACTATTTTCCTGTAGGAAGTTATTTTTTAATAATATCTCACCTGTCAGGTGAGTTGCGATGATACCAAAGGTGGTTGTAATCTCTTTAACAAATGATCTATCATGTGGCATATTTGAATTTTCGATATATGCAGCTTAGACGAATGCAAAAAATTATCCGTGACATTGTTAGGGATAAACCTTTCCCGGTTGGCTGTTACTGGACAAGTTAAAAGAAAAAACCCATATAAATTAGGGTGTCCTGATTAGAGACACGCAAGGAGAATAGGTGTTAGTCATGTCCAAAAGAAAATTTCGCACGGGGATAATATTTTTATCTGACAATGTAGACAGCAATATTTATTGCAAAAAGTTTTAAATCGTTAATTTTAGCGATTAATTTGAATTACCTGATTTTAAAAATACTAATTTTTGCAAAGTTAATGCTCATAACAGCAAAACCATTTCAAAAACTTGCGCCAAATTGAATACTAGTGTCTCTTCAATACACTTTGTGAAACTTAGTGATATTAAAATGGTTATCAGACAGTTTACTGCGATGAGTAATAATTTTCTAATAAATGATATACGTTATATTTCTATTTACTTTATTTTCGTACATTCAAAAGTATTTATTGTGAGATATTCACCAAGTTGAAAAAGATAAGCTGAGTATCTTTTAATAAATTAAAACATTTATGAAGGAACACATTTATTATTAATGTGATTGGTTCTATTATTAATAAAGTAGAAACGTAGAGAACAAGGAATCATTCAATGAGTATTATGAGGTGATAATTTCGGTCGGGACGTGATCAAATCCAATAAAGCACGAAAGGCTTTATGATAGATTGACCGAAATTATCACCCCATATTATTCAAAGAATGATTCCTTTTAATACCTTTGCATGTATTTATATGAATATCAGCAATTACACGATGAAATATTTGAATATAAACAAGCAAATCCCATTTGCGCCCCAATTAAAGGTCATTTGAAATTATTGGACTGTATAGTACACAATTGATAAGTAGTGTTCCATGGCACACGCAAAGACACTGAAAACTATATATTTTAATTTATATACCCGAGGTTCATCTCAAGTCGCCCTTATAGATAGGATCACGTCAAACAGACGTGGTCACGTGACCCTGACTTAAGGATTACGTTTGCTCAGGGGCGAAAAAATCTACTAATAAGAACGAAAAATACTTATTTTACATTGTAGCATTGGGGTACTATTTTTCAATTTCAAATAACTTGGTTAAATTACTTTTTATTCTAGAAACCTCTGAATGTTTATTGAAAAACATTTGTCAAAATTGTCCACCCTT
This sequence comes from Magallana angulata, assembly GCF_025612915.1. NCBI lineage: Eukaryota > Metazoa > Mollusca > Bivalvia > Ostreida > Ostreidae > Magallana > Magallana angulata. The sequence goes on along the minus strand of NC_069116.1, from coordinate 21,623,898 downwards.
TCCAGTGTTTTCAAAATTTTGTAATTAAGAAATTATAAACCAATTTGTTGGTTTAAAAATAAAAAAAAATACGAATAGCTTTACTAATTTCATATTCCAATGAACACTTTTGAACTCATATTTTTAAGGCTAATTTAGTCCGAATTTCCTCGATCAATTTTCAAAATTCTGTCCATTTTTGATGGAGTTTTACAAAAAAAACCCTGAATAATAGGAGCTCCAAACCACCGATTGCATACAAACAGTTTTTATTTTCTGTATTCAAATGACATTAACATTATATAAGATCAACGATAAAATTTTCGTGATATTCTGAGATAATACAACCATAAAATATGTAAAATGATATGAAAAAAACGTAGCAACTTGATTTTTGCAATTACATTTCTACAGAATTATTGCTACAGAAAGTTTTAAAGAGAAAATAAGAAAATGAAAAAACCAGTCCGAATTTCCTTTGTTTCAATCTTAATCTACCTTTGTCGTAGCATTTCTTCCTCAAATAAATAAAAATTGTTATCAGTATCGATATTAGTAAATAAAACATTATTATTTTCTATTTTTAAAACAACTTTTGATTTCAGGTATTGAATTTAAAAATAAATTTCGAAATCTCAAACCCCGAGTAAATAAATTTTTAAATTACGTTTAAAAACGTAACGTGAATATAGCATCAAAGACAATTCTATGTAAAGGAATACTTTTTAGATATTTTAGCCTCAGAAATCAGAAAATGTGTCATTGGCATAAGCCGATTAACACAACTCCTTAACATCAAATTAAAAAAAAACCATGTTGTTTCTATCGTAAATCAATCTAAAATGCGGTGTGTAACAATAGTATCGTTTCATATATTTAAATGCAGCAGTTTCCCTATTAATTTAGCGTTATTTGGATGTCTTGTTTTTAAAACACATGGGATATAATAATTCCGATTCACTTTTTTTTTCATTTTCTCCCAACATAATATAAAGACATGTTTATAATTGGTTATGTGAGTAAATACATTTAGTTCGATGTTTGCATCGGTCAGTTTCCCTGTCGTAGAAATCTAATTGATTGTTGATAAATCAGTCGATAAATGAATAAACTTGCAATGCAATGAACGCAATCATTAAAAGGATTTGTAAACGGTTTTAGATTAGAATTTTGTTTATAGTTTTTTATGTATAAAATAGTTTACTAGAAAATGTTGAGGGATTGACTACGATTTGAATGTTAAAAGTCAAGATAAGAAGAGAGATACAGAGCTAAGAAGGGCTAATATTCATTGTTATGTGAACAAAGCTCGACTCTTATATTAGTTTTCTAATGATGGAATTACAATGTGATTGAACGATTGAATTGCCATTTCTTTGACAAAATGACTTGTGGCAAACAATATAAACAAGATAAAATGATTCAAGTATTAATAGATAATTTTATCAACATAAGAAAGCAACATTTGGTTTAAACAGTTACCAATATATCACACATGTAAAAAATAACAAGTTTCAAACCTTGTTTACAAATACAAAGATTTTAAAATGACATGTATGTATCCATACGCAACTTCCAATTTTTGACAAAGCATAAAAAATATTAAACATTGTAACCATAAATTTTTTAAAAAGTTTGAGCTCAAATCGTGTCTAAGTTCCTTTAAAATTAAAAATAAAACTAAAAAAGCTATTTTTTTTTCTAAATCAGTATAAGCACAAGATTTCTCAATGTACAAGCTTTGGTATCACATTAACGTTTTCAGCTTTAGCTATAGATTTGTACATCCGTATCGATGTATCTTTGAGCAATAGCTTTGGATAAAACTGTCAGTTTTAGTTCGTCAACTTGGAGTCCCGTTATTCTGCAATGCCTGTTGGAGTAGTTGTATGTACGATTCTAAAAAAATATGTAATATTGGTTAAATCATAATTTCTTTGGTCATTTAAATATGAAGTATTTGATATGATTAATTGACTCTAATTCTAAAACTGCTCATATTTTACAGTTATGTAAAATTACATTGATATTGCTTTTAAATCATTGTCCTTATTTTCATGATTTTCTTTCACCTTTACGTTTAGAAGTTAATTTTTTGGGGGTAGAGTAAAATCAATAATACATTACCATTTTATAGTGTGGATATATCAAGTTTTGTTAGTTTAGCTTAAAAACAAATTTGATTTATTAAATGGGCAGGAATAGAGTTATAGAGTTAATGGTGTTATCAGAAAACCTACAGGAATAATTTTACAGAAACAAAAAACTAGAAAGCCTTAACTTGGCTACATTGATAATTCAAAAATATACATTCATATTTATAACAAATAAAAAGATCATAAAAGAATCTATTAGTCTATTATGCCACGTAAACTCATCATTATGAAATTCACCTTTCAAAACTTTCCTTGGCGTAAATATAACATCTTTTCATCACCTGCATTATCCTCTATAATCTTGCCAAAAATATTAATAACATACAACTTTAAATCAACCTTTTTTACCCAAAATTGTATGTAGTGTATTTTGGGGTCGTGAATTTTTACTAATGCTGCACCATTCCATTTGTCAAAATATTCAACTGTGAAATCTACAGCTTCTCATATAGATAAATGTTGACAATAGGGAATTGAATTTTACATTTGAATATGCCTACACACAGTTAAAATTGTTTGTATTTTTTTTCACTCATACATGTAGCTACCTTACAGTAAATTTGTTGTCATTAATACGTATTTAATTGCAATATAAATCCTTCAAATAATCCACCGACATAAAACGATGTCATATAAAAAGAATAAATTTGTGTCAACAGGGGCTTAATGAATTTGGAGTTGATCGTATTTCTATACTCTTGAAAATATTGTCAACATTGTTGCTATTACGAATTGTTATTATTGCATTTACCCTCACCCAGTAAATCTTAAAAGTACAATATGCCAGTCAAATAAAATTGTACTCACTAAATCTCCTAAAGTCACGTTCTGTGAGCAATCCACGAGCTGAGAGGGAGTTGATGATGCGGACCCATGTCTGCAATCCATTTAACTGCAGACTGTTTGGATCAGATATAATTCTCGATGAAACAACGCAAATCATCAACAAAAGCACTGCAACAACAGCCTAAGAAAGAATGAAAAAATAAAAAAAACGAAGACGTTCTGCAAAGAAAGATGTAAGATTATTTTATATTCAAGTGTATGTATTGAATCACATTTTTCCTGAAAGATTGATTTGATGTATTTATTAGCGAAAATTTAATTGCTTACTTTTTTCATTTTGCGCAACCTCTTATCAATGCGATGAACAGAACCTTTTACGATTTATCATCGAGTAAAATGTCTTATATATAAGTTTCCACGCCCCTTAAACACTAGATTTTTAATTCAAATTCTTTTGTAAGTATGTTTTCACGATTTCACGCGCTTTGTTGATTATTTGTCAGCGACAGTTAAGATGACATAGGTTTGATAAAGGAAAAACTCAAACTTGTTAAAAAAATGTGTTGGATAAGACCTTTGCATCGATTTGTTCACCAGAGCTGTAATGCCATTGCACAACGTCTATTACGTCTATTAGCTTAGGAAAATTATATGAAGCTCCAATTCTAGCTAATTGCATTCATTTATGCCCAATAATGCTTGTCCTTTAACAATTTTTAGATGTCTAGCTTGCAGACAGGGGGAATCCTGGATTTTCCTACGTTATCTAGATTACTTTCCCCGCCTATAATTTTAGTTATAACTCACTAGGGCCTCAGTTTTCCTCGAACCACCGACGCAAATGTCCATGAAACATGAAAAAAGGGAATTTAACTACATGTACTTGTCCATATCTTTTATATACACTGACAAGTGACTGGTTCTAAAAAAAACCTCTATATTCTACAGATGACACGTGTGGACAATAAGTAATACCAGCATGATTTGTGATTTTTTTTCCGTAAAAGAACATTAGAAAAAACAATAAACCCAAAGAACTTCGTCATCAACACTACTCAAGAACGATAGTGACAGTAATTATACAGTATATTGTAAGTTTATTTAAAATCTATCGTTGGTTCTTTTTAGGAGCCCAAAAATGTGAATTAGAAGTATCATTTATAACGCCATAAACGTAAAACGTTTGACCACAGATCAATGAAGAAAATGGACAATGTTGATTTTTAAACTGAAACTTTTCTGAAAAATTACAATTTTTATATTGATTAATACATGTATGTGTTTGAAGTGATCAATTTCATAGATAATCAAGATAATTGCTTTTTAAATTTTTAGGGGATTATATTTACAAACATTTTAGTGTATAGAAGAGGGCAATCTTTAAAAAAAAAAGGCATGGTCACGAAAATGTTCCAAGATATGACCTAAATAGTTCCCAAGATATGACTACGGAGAAGGGTTAGGAACATCATAAGACCAAAACCAACTTACAACACATCTAAAGATAACTTAAGATTATCTTAAGGTAAGATATCCTAACCAATCCATTTTCATTTTTTCACATTAATTTACTCATATATATATATATATATATATATATATATATATATATATAAAAGCACTAAAAATAACCAACGACACGAACAATAAAGTAAAATATTGTCAAATTTTCGGGACAACCCGTCCCTTCTTCAGGACAACAAAATAAAAACTACATAAGAAAGAAGAAAAACATCTACAAAACTAGCACTAAACTAAACTAAATAATATATAAAAACTAGATAAAGTTTAAACACCGGATCAAAACGTGGCAGCTACATCTTTATATTTAAGAATTCGAGCCCGAGAAAGAAAAATCCCGTCCGACGCAGCGGACGGTCTGTGAAGAAGTGCTGAAAGATAACGCGAACGCGAACGTTCGCGTTATCTTTCAGCACTTCTTCACAGACCGTCCGCTGCGTCGGACGGGATTTTTCTTTCTCGGGCTCGAATTCTTAAATATAAAGATGTAGCTGCCACGTTTTGATCCGGTGTTTAAACTTTATCTAGTTTTTATATATTATTTAGTTTAGTTTAGTGCTAGTTTTGTAGATGTTTTTCTTCTTTCTTATGTAGTTTTTATTTTGTTGTCCTGAAGAAGGGACGGGTTGTCCCGAAAATTTGACAATATTTTACTTTATTGTTCGTGTCGTTGGTTATTTTTAGTGCTTTTTTATATCTCATCTTATAACCTTGTATCTTTTGATCCGACACTTTAGATAACGAGTGTTGTTGGTTTGCTAGTGCTTCTTATATATATATATATATATATATATATATATATATATATATATATATATATATGAGTAAATTTTTTTAACATGACTGAAACGGGGGGTTTCAGTGTATTTATTTAATGTAATACACAGAAATACATCTAAGATCACCAATCTTAATCAATTTTTTCTTCGGGAACAAATAATTAAGAACTTCACTATCCAACAACCAAGCCCCTGTGGTGCGAAATAAACTTATCCTATACGGGGGGAACGACAAACATGTTAAATCATATTCGTCTTAAACATAAGGAGGAATTTCTACAAAAGTGACCAAGGTTTTACAGTTATCAATGTACTTGTTCATATTTATTTACACTCTTACCGAGTACCCGGGTACTCGATCGGAAAAACGTCCGACTAACCGAGTACTAAAAATTGACCGATTTACATCCCTATATATATATATATATATATATATATATATATATATATATATATATATATATATATATATATATATATATATATAAAGACAACCTTTATAATTAACCGTACGCGTTTATTGCCTTGTTCAGTCAACATTACTTCATTATTAGCGCATTAAAGGAAATTTACTAGTATTTAAAAATGCTTTTAATGCATTAAAATGATATTATTGAAGCGGGCAGCTTATTACTGTATTTTCGGTTAGAGTTATTCCCCTTTGATTTATTGATTTTTGATGTTTTAATTAATGTTTTCATTAATTACCAATTAGTGTGATGATTATTATTTTTATACAATAATAAATATTCAATTTATATAAGTTGTTCTGCATAAGTAGTTTTGGGTTAGGCCGGATTAGTTTGTTTATTTTTGATTTCCTGTTTTTAGATACTATTAATTATTTTAGGCACGCACATATATAGGGACAGTGTCTATTGCGTTTCGTAGTAGCGACTGTTAGGGGTTAAACCTGATCAGGTATGGCTAGATTGAGTGTGTGGACATCCCTGCTCTATCTAATCTTCGTGTTTTCTAACCTACGATGCAGAGGTGTGCGGTCATCCCTGCTTTGTATCGCATTAATACAAGTGTGCGGTCATCCCTGCTTGTAATGGTGGTGGTTGCGGCGGAGCACTAGTGTGTGGTCATCCCTACTGGTGTTCTGGCATTTTTAGCGCAAGTGTGCGGCACTCCCTGCTTGCGCTAGGTTGCGTTGTTGGCGCAAGTGTGCGGTCATCCCTGCTTGCGTTAACGTTGATACCTGTTCAGTTGCGTAGGTGTGCGGTCATCCCTGCCTGCGTAACGTTGAGTCCCTATATATGTGCAGGAGCGGTGATTTAAGTCTGCGCTTGTAAATATTGGCAGCAATCAGGGCTATCCGATTCTATCTCGGGTACGGGCCCGCGGGGGATCAGAGGCAGTGACATTATAACTTAATAAGAAATGAAAACATTTTAAAAGAATCATAATGATTTCAAAATAGTTTGTTTTTAATTGACTAGACTGGCGGATTAAGACTACAAATATGCATTCTTTGATGGCTATTATCAAATAAAGATGATTTTAAAAAAAATGAGCTTGCATGGATATATAAATCAATTTTCCTGAGCCTAATAATTTTGATTTATCGATTTATCGATCAATGATCAAAGCAATATATATATATATATCTGTGTGTGTGTGTGTGTGTGTGTGTGTGTGTGTGTGTGTGTACGTTAATTGGCCCCTCCATTGTATAGAATGTATAGAATCTTATAAATGAGTAAAATGATATTGAAATTTCAATATTGAAAAGGATTACACCCCACCGGATTATAAGATTGAAGTTTGTCGTAGATGCTGCAGGCATGTTCATGAAACAATGTTTGAAATATGTTGCGTCCTCAGTACGTCTTAGTCTTAAGCCTTTTTCTGGAAGCTCTCCTTAATTTTTGAACCGCCATATGCGTAACTTTGTCCTAACTTATCACGTACCTTGTCATTAGAGTAAAATCACGTTTTTTGGGGATATTCGGAAAGCTGTGAAGATTTTTTTAAAAGACCTGTAGAATATTTTCTACAGCTCCAGCTTTTACTACAAACCTCAAATTCCTAGTCCGGGAGGGGACATACTCATCTGTATTATTATGTACGTTTATTTTAACATAAATATGTGGAGATGGAGTCCGATCTCCCTTCCCCGATCTCCGTTGCTACATGAACGTGCCTGCCTGGAAGCTGACAAATTAAACAAACTCAGTGTTTTGTAAATACTCTCTGTTTGGCAAAAGAAAAATTTTCATTTATTTTTTATACCTACACCAAGAGAGTTACGTTTATTGATTTGATTACTAGTACTTGTATTGACAACTATTATTAAAATGTTTTTGATTAAGGAGTACACCCAGAATTTGTTTGTTCGTTTTGATTTAAACTAAATTGTTATTGATCACTGATTTTATATTTTTAAAAAAGTATATTTTTAAAAATGTATAAAAATACAAAAAACAATTTTGAACAATATTTTGATATATCTATCGATATGTTTTGGCATATTTAGCTTATATTTCATAGAAGTCAAGAAAAAATTGACTCGAATGTTTGCCTAAAATCAGCTTATTTCGTGAGATGTTTTGAGATATGACCCCTACTTTTTTTTACTTTTATATAAGACATTAAATGTATTTCTATTTGTAGAAGATGACATTACTTTTATTTTTTTAGTTGCGTTATGATTTGATTACTCCAAAATTTTGTAACAATCTCTACATTTGCTGTTGTATTCATTATGTACTGGCATTTGAAGGCATTAGTAAAGCAAGGATTTTTAAACTCTGACTTGGATATTACTTTGATAGTCACCACATGTGCTCAACGTCATACTGTATTGAAATCATAACCAAGTAATAGTTTAAACTATAGATATTTGTTGGATTTCTTCAAGTAATCAACTGCCATGCCAAATTCAAGCAATAATTTCAGGAAAATTATCATTTCTGTTTGGAATCCCATATTTCCAAAAAATGGCATGTGACACAGATCACAAATAAATATTTTTGGATGATTGACATTGCAAGTGTTTCAGGTGCCAACCTCCTAAAGGTCTATCATGTTACCAACACGTATAATTGTTTAATGATTTATCTCTGCACAAGTCTCTCAAATTCTATCGGTATAAATCGATGACATATGGTGATAACGAACAGTGTTTAAAATCAAGAGTCCAAAGAAAAATTCAAAACAGGAGCAGAGCACACACAGACCTCTAAAAAAAATTAGGAGAAGGATCAGGTACCATTGAGGTGCATCCTCTACTGACCGATCACAACAACCGTGTGCTCTTTGTCGCAATCGGGAAATGCATAAAAATCCGTACATAATTAGGGGAATAATTATAATAAGAGTCTAACAATTTGTTTGAAAAACGCAACCGAGTGGAAGATTGTATTTGCTGGCAATAAAGGTAGTGACATTTTGATAATAAATATAAATCCAAACAGTGATTGAGAAAAGTTGGATTGCATTTCTTTTTAATTTGACAAATGAAGAACCGACAAAACTCATTTACACATTATTCCACTCTCAAAACTGCACAGTTGCTTATCTGAAGAAGTTGGAAGAACTTGCTCATCTATGTTTTATCTTCAAATTACTAATGTTTTTACCCCAAAAAATATTTTTTAATTGTTCTGCAGTTAATTTTTAATGGCATATTTCATATGAAAATGTACGTTTAATATTGTATTTTTATGGCTGAAATATCTATAGTTTCATTCAATTTAATTCTGCTTGTAAGCCGTTTAATGTGTATTAATAAACTACATGTACATGTATCTTATATACAAAGTTCTTCTCATCCTCGTTCATATATGTATTTCCTTCAGACACCTGACGTCAAATATTTTTCTAATAATAAAAAGAAATGCACCCGCTAATAATATAAAATACACAAGGTACACATCGCTGCCATCTTTGATTTCTTTAAAACTGTCACATCGTTGAGAGTTTTGCTTGAAACTCATTAGTAAAGTTATTTTGCGATCATATCCGTCATCCGATCGTTCCTTCAGCGCTTAAGTTTACAACCACTTCAACCAAGACGGCAAATTTCACCTGTCATTAATAAAAATCAGCCCACAATCTGCATCTACTGCCTAAGACAAAAGGCTAAAGGAAGAACGGAAGTTCACAAAATTGCGTCATAATTTTGGAAATCCCATTTTCAAAAGTCATCGATGAAACATGTTTATAAATGCATATTTTTTTATATATTGACAAAAACACGCTATGCATTTATAAACTAGTTTACATAGATTTTGTGTAATAAAATTAATCATTGATAGTATATATTATCAACTTCCATTTAGTTCAACTTGTATGTTAATCGAATTCAAAATCGATGACTTTTTAATGTGCATAAAAGTACTAAATTTGGAAGGGGTCTCCAAAAGAATGGCGCAATAATGTCAACTTCCGTCCCCCTTTTAGCCTTTCGTCGCTTATCTCAGCCAGTAGATGCCGATTTAAGGTGATTTTTTTTATTGATAAATCCAAGATTCGGCGATGTGTACCTTGTTTATTATTAGGTGGAGGCCTAGAGGTATCATATATTTCTTTAAGATGAGAAAAATATATGACATCAAGTGCCTGTGGTATTTCCTGATGCATAACCTTCAGAGAGAAGGATAAAAAATTCATTACACTGCAGTTAACTCTTTTAGTGGCAAATGTGACAAACACACAGTAAATCGTTTCACAGAAAAACACAATATCTTAGTAGAGCATCAAAAATATATAATTGCTTATTAATTGCAAAGAAAAAAAATCACATTGTAAAGTTTAAATTTACAGTGTTCGTATGTATACAAATTTCACCGAAAGAATTCTTTTTGCTGAATATGCTTGCAGTCTCTCACGTGCATCGACAGAAATGGAAACGCACAAACAGATAAAAACGCATAGCGAGTTTGCTTGTAGTTGGTGAGACTTGTTGGGATTCGTTGTTTTCCTTTTAGCGACCATTATGTATTATTCTTCTATTCTGAATTGTATGTGATGTGAGAATATTCACTAAAGTTCCTTTGAAAAGAAAACAATGTAAGTCATAAATATAACCGATAATACTGTGCGCAGCTAAATTATCATTATTCAGCCACTAAAGTTAATTTCTTAAAATATTTAATTAACAAAAGGAAATTTAAATCAAATTGGTATTTAATACTATTTATCCCTTTGTTGTCCAAAGAAGATATAAAAAAAACCCATATTATATGAATATCTAGCAATTATACAGCAGTATAACCAAACAACAATATGAAAGGTACTCACGAAACCGATTGTAATCCCGCTCGGTCATTAATCCTCTTGCCCATAAAGTGTTCATATATCCTGTCCATGTTTTAATATTTTCTAAGGTCAGCTGGGGCGATCTCGAAGTGTGACACATATGTATATGAATTGTAATTGCCAGAATAATTAGCGTCACCTAGATAAGAAAAATAACTACCTTGTTAAGCATGAAAAAATGACTTGGATCAATTTGAAGGTACTTTTAAATGTAGTATCCAAAGCATATCAACTGTCTTTTAACTTCATACGAATTTGCCTTGTAAAGAATATGTGCTGAATACATATTTAAGGAATAAGGGATCATTCTTTGAGTATTATGAAGTGATAATTTCGGTCGGGGCATGGTTAAATCCAATAAAGCCAGAAGTGCTTTTTGATAGATTTGACCATGCTCCGACCGAAATTATCACCTCATAACATTCAAAGAATTATTCCTTATTACTTATATTTATATTATTTTCAATTTATACACTTTGAAACAACATTATTTAAAACCACATTATTTTTTCATGTAGCACATGCTATATATTACTACGCGGTGCAGCCAATATCGTTTTCCCGTTATGCTAAAAGACACGCCCATTTTGTGTCACTCATGTTTTATGATGAAGTTTTTGGGTTTTAGGGTTAAAAATTGATTCGTAATGTTATCAGAGACAAAGACAATATATATATATATATATATATATATATATATATATATATATATATATATATATATATATATATATATAGTTATAGTAAGAGCCTATAAACATCATTTGGGTAGGTAGCTAAAATTATATCTTATACCTCAAAAATGAACCATGTGACGTCATTTTTTAAACTATTAAATTTAGTATGAATTTATATGAATACTTAATTTGAATTTAAAATAATTCATTAACATTTAAAAATATGATAATGCATGTATACATTTTTAGAACTTATTTGGTTTTTTTTATTTAATAAATGAATCATGATATTTAACATGCTGATACCATTATAAATGCTTTAAATTGAAAAAAGGTCCAAAGTTTTAAAATCACGACATTATAAGAATACACATATATAACTTTGCAAAACACTTATCGTATCGATACATCCAGTATGTATAGACTAATATTGCTCAAAGTATTTGTAAAAGCATGTTACACAGATTTATCAGACATATTATACTCGATAACTCAATATACAATACACTCAGGTAACCTACCTTGAACATGTTTAAAGAGTAACGTTGGTTAATAACAATTGTAGTGATAGTCTTCATATTCTTATATACTAATAAAAAACCCGAAGGAGGTGTCTAATATGTGTTATAATCCCACCCCTTTTACTCCTAAGTTTATGTCTTTGTTTTACTCGACAATCGATCTGTTATACAAATCTCATTTTCTCATCGTTTTCCTGTTCTATAATATCGTCATATTCTATTGATCTAATTTAGACGCAGCCTTGTTTTTAGCACTGCAATGAATAAGAAGTTAAAAACACCACCAAAAACATCACTTTAGCGATTATATATACTGAAATTAAAATACCAAAACATTTCCACACATTCAAAACGAAATTTTACAGGCCCGTGTTTATATTAGTAACTCTTTTAAATGGTTGTCAAAAAAGAATTTGTCGAAATATTTGCCTCTTGTACGGCAACTTTTATATTTCAAAAATACATAAATTTTTACGAAACAGAAATACATAATGTAGCAACAACATATCAAGTCAAAAAAAAAATGAACTGTATGTTCATTGACAAACCATTCCCGATCACCGAAAAATTTATGTTTTGAGTTATATTTTAGTGTTACATTAAACACGCCAACTAATGTTCAATGATTCTTTCTTCAATGATTTTTCTTTGATAATTCTTACTTATTTAACTATTGTATTAAAGAAAAAGATGCACATCTTCAATCTTTAAAAAAAAATAAAATCATTTCAAGAACAGTAAACTCGTATTAAGTTTTAAAATTTTTTTTGCTGTTTTATTTTTTATGAAATTGCAACTGCAGACATGATATCAAAAATCAGAAAATCCTGCTTTAAACCATTAAATATCATGGAGACTTACGAACTACGAATAACTCCTTAATATTGATGTGAACTATCATTTTCTCCAATAGATAACAAAACTTGGAAATACTGATATAACCTTTAACGATCATTAACAGAAAGGTAGTTATATAAAAATGAAAAAAAAATCCATTTGTTTGATGCACTTTCTGGGTCTCAGCGATAGAGCTTAAAGTATTTTTTCCATATTGTACTTTTACTAATACTAAGATTAACGTTAAGTTGAAATTGATCACCCTTATACATTAATTGTTGTAGGTGGGAGTAAGATACTTTAATCCTTAAAATAGATGTTCTTAGATTCTTAAATACATTTAAGTCTTTATAACAAAACTTACAGCATAATTTGAAACTGTCAACTCCCATTCCCAATCTAAATTCATATATCATTGTATATATTAATGTCGACATTCTACTTCATGTGTATCTGAAGCGGATTCGTTCTGTTTATAACAAAAATACAACAAATATTGCATTATATTAATTGCAAACAAATTGAAATAAGCAACTCACGAAATAGATAAAAAAAAAAGTCTAACAAAATTGACATTATTCAGTGGTTTATTTAAGAATTCATTTTGTAACAAGTGGCCCATATAGGCAACATATCTTAATGATAAGATACTCTGAGATTATCTTTACTCAGAAGACTGAAGAATCTCAGATTTTCTATACTCTAACTCAAGGGGCCAAAAATTGTAAATTTTTGGTGAAAAGAGAACTGAAGGCCATTGACAGTCAACCGTCCATAATATTCAAAGTTTCATTTATAATGTACACAACACGAATACAGCTTTTTTCGTCAATCATACAATGTAGAAGAAATTAAAGTAGGTCTCCTTAAATAAAACACAGATTTTATTTCATATTTTCAAGTGACAATTTGTCTTGTATTTCTCAAGATGAAATAAATATTACTGGACGACACAAAGCATTTACCAAAGACTCAATGGAGCCATAATTGACAACACCGAATTTCACAATTTTAAATACAGGACATTATGAACTTGAACAGTTTATCTCTCGGAACTGTGATAGGACAGAAAGAAATATCATTTAATCAATACATTTTCACTATGGGTCAATATTGGCTTCAACCAAAGGTTCCCAAAATCCTGTCTCCGAGAACATAAATTTCAAAATTTAGAAAAAGGGTTCATTGTAGTTCATCTCCCACTACAATACTACTATGGATGTAGAAAGAAGATTAAAAAAAATTAATCCATTTCCATTGTATGGCATATTTGACCCACCCTGGGGCTTTAAGGTGGAATAACACTCCTGGAATAAGTCACTCAAATCAACAGTAAATTATTTGCAATTGATTATAAATGATATAATGGTAAATAAATTGTACATATGTCAAAAAAGCGAAAAATTCGCAGTTTTGGGATAAAAATGAATATCTAAAAAAGTTCAAATCAGGAAGTAACACCAAAATCTCCTGCGGGATTCAAACACAGTATTTACGGATCACAAGCCAGGCACTTTATCCACTCGATTAAGGAGTAAGTTACATGTTGCGGTCGATAAAATTCTTTAAAAAAACCAAATGTCGTTTTGATAAGAGGTCAGCCATTTTGTGTTATTCCACTCTAACCCCTGATTGACCAAGTGGCCTAAATTTCATGTTCTTGGTATACTGATTGACTCAGGTGAGATAATAACCCTAGACTTTCTACGAAAGTTTTTTCTAACAGGTATATAATTTCCTTGCAATGTATGGAAATCAAAAAAATAATAACACGTCAAATTCATGTATGATGATGTTAATGCAGAGAAAATGATCTTTGTATTCTTCGGTCAGACAACTGGGGATTTCCTAACGGTTCTAAAACCATTTTTAAGAAATCATATTTATTTAATTGTTTGTTACTACTATGTTTTTGAAAAAAAATCTTTCAAAAACAGGAAGAAAAGTACATCACATACAAACACAAATTATGCCTCTATCTGTAATTGCTGGGTAAATCTACTTACGATATTGATTTTCTATTCTTATTATGATTTAATTGATAAGGTGCTTCCTTATTTTTGATCTGTTATCATAAATAACTATATATATTTCAATTAAGGCCAAAATTCTCCAAGGTTTTTTTTTATCATCAACGTCTTTTTCTATCCACTTAAGTAAAAGTACTTCAAAGAAATGGCTTCCTGTAGCTATTTCCATCTCCTATAACATACGCATTGGTCATTTACAAATCGACCAGGGAATTTGAAACATTTCTAATTCATTTAGACCGAGTTGAAAATATCAATGGAATCATTCATGGCTTTCCAAAATATCAACTTGTGGGTGATGAAATACGCACCGACTACCGATTGTTATTTAATCGTCCGATGCCTCCAGCTTCTTTCTTTCTTTTTATTGTTAGCAGCTTGTAGTAAACAGCAGCGATTATGTCAAACATCAGACGAATGTGTTCATACCTCAAATAGTACCGTAATATCTGATGATTCCTAATCGAAAGTAACAATTTTACAGAACAGGCTTCCTTTCTGTAGTTCTACAGTTCCCTATTCATCACGTAGTGCGCTAGTTGACAACGTAGTCATCCCAATCGCGATCAAACGACAGAAAAAACAATAGAAACTGTTCATTCTTTTGTAATTGCATCCGGAGTAAGTATTAGAATACCTTTCCTAAGCCATCCCCGTACAAGTGTATCGGAAGTAATAATTGTAGTGAACGGGGACATCGTTTGCGTGTAGATTTGCGTTATGAAATTGTAAAAACATGCATCCATAGGATTGCTTCTCGTTTTTAAATGGTTGATTAGTGGGTGCAGCTTTACGTTAAATGTCTTTTAATAATCATTTGAAGGTACAATTCAATTAAACCAGTCACCATTTTCGTAAATAGAAGAAAAGAAATGTAGATTAATGTAGAGCGTATTTGTTTCTAATAAAAAATAATTTTATAAATCATTTATTAACCTTGTTGATTCCAAGTTGATTGAAAGAAATGTAATATAATTAAAAATGTTTATTTTTTGTTTTTCGAAAGAATCACATTTTAAATTCATAGAACAAACTTAAGTCCCTTTACAACTCTTAATTAATACTTTACTCATAAAAATAAATTTCAGTATACGTTAGATTATCTCAAGAAAGTGTACTAATACAAAGGTTTGGTATGATATTTTGATAACGTGGCTATATTGTGGGCACGGCTGTTAATATGGAGTACAAGTACAAATCAAATATCAAGTCAAATCAAATACCAACATGGGCAATGGGCCAAAAACAAAAAACTTGCCCAAAAACATATGCATATACAACACTAAGCTACACATACCAAATTGAAGCTCATATTCAAAGATCAAAGTTCAAACAAAACTCAAGTTCAAAGTTCACGTTTAGCACAGATTCAAGTTCAAGATGTAGAAAGGATTTACCCTTGGATACAAAGCTTGGTAATATATACTAGCAAATTGCCTTTTTTCAGCATTTTTTTCTTCAGTGTGAAAGCATAACAGCCGTATTAGGCGTTTTTAGCTCACAACAAATTCGGGAAGTTCAACATGCATAAAACATTGGTCCTGTGAGGTGCAGAGGTCAGAGATCAAAGCTAGCTAAATTTCCGCTTTTATGTCAGTATGCTACATCAGCGTGAAAAACGTTACAGCCATACCTTCAGAGATCGTTGGTACCCAGAACAGCAGCTGAAATAGGAAAAAAAGAAGCCGAAAAATATATTCTTAAGGGGTTGAGTGATTTCATTTTTAGCTATGATATCTTTTTTAAACACCCAAACATTTTACAACCTCATTCAATGAGTCGCTTGATGAAAAGGAGACTAATTTAAGTGGAATGATAATTATACAATTACTCCGGTTCGATAATGATGGTTTACCAATGAAAAGCTTAAAACACAAGCCTACAGATCAGTTTCATAAAAACTGGGAAACAATCTGGAATAAATCTTCAAAATGTGTTATAATATCAGTTGTTCACTAATTTAGACCTATGATGCCAACCGTATGTTAATTGTAATTTAAGTAATTATATGAAACAAGTTTTACCTAGATCTCGAACTTCAAAACATAAATTACCTATTGAAACTGATAGATGGAATGAGATTGACAGAAGTAACAGGTTATGTGGTCTATGTAAAGGAGACATTGGAGATGAATTTTACTTTATTTTGTGTTGCACCGTGTTGAAAAAACGAAAGAGAAAAGTATATGCCATGCCAAAATTTAATCATTTTATACCAAATATTGTTAAATTTAACAAGCTTTTTTCCTCAAACAATATGAGTTTATTAAGGTTTGTAGGTTTGTAATATTCTCCATGATGTAAACTACAACCAAAGAGAAAAATAAACTGTTCAACTGTGAATAATGTACTTCTCGGGTAGCTAAATTATCGTATTGACCTAAAAACTCAATAATTATTTTATTCTATGATTCAGAGACAAATTGATTCAGGCATATCAAATTGAGCGTTATCAAGTAAGTATTTCAGTTTGAAGCCATAGCTATTTTTGACCAATGAAGAAAAAAATCAAATGTTATATTGACCTAGATCACGTGCAGGTGAATATGATTAACATTCTTTTTTTTTCTAGATAAATGAGAAGGCAGATCTAGATAATGACTTGCATTAAATCGGGGATGACGCTGCACACATTATTCGATAGATACATGTACATCAAATACAAAAGGAATTTTAATGTGATGTTAATGAAAATACAAAAACAACTTACTGTAAACCAAATTGTTTACTTCTCGCTTTTCCAATAACCTTCCAGCTAGATGTCCGTATAATGTCAGTCACGTCTGGTCCATACAAACCTCATATATATTATTTTGGGATGTAAGGGAATAAATGATTACTCTTCGACTAAATGATCGAGAAACACTATTCGGTAACACAACTGTACTCATAACCATATTCCTGATAAAAAATTAAACTGTTGGCAATTTCCAATTTGAATTACAAGAATTGTCCTAACTTGTAAAATTGAAATAATACTATATAAAACCTATTATTTTACGTTATAATATGATCAAATTGCCGTTATTTACTTAAAACCTATCTCAAATAAAACACTTATAAACATGGTTCTTCATTCAGAACTCTTTTCTGTGGAGAGAGGGGTACTCCTTGTAACTTTAGTTTCTCTATTGAATTGCTTTTTTTACTTCCATTTATACGTGGTTATAAAAAAATCGAACCCCCCCCCCCCCCCCCGATGATACGTGTCTGTGCAGTGTTTAATATTCTCAAGTACAACGACTTACATTCAGAAGATTAATACAGTTAAATAATTTTTTCAATAAATATTTAATAAGTTCTTTTATATAGACAGATATTAAAAAAACAATTCTTCAAAGAATTAATTTAGCAATTTAAATTTTTGTTGTAGATGATATGGTGGGTCTTGATAAAAAAAAAAACAATTTAACATATTTGTAAGTACAGTAATCATTTAATAAACATTATACCTTGCAAATGAATGGATAAGTCTGGATAAACAATACACAATTTGACAAATAATGAATGTAAACCCACTAAACTAATAAATTTACAATGCGTCATTTCTTCGTAGAAAACATTGTTACACAAACCACGACCAATAAGTATGATCCTCTCCCATCTGGCATTGGTGGAACGAGACAAGGCCATTAAAGTATTGATCAATGCATAAACAACGTCAGAAATGGCTTTTGATAAAACATTTTAATATCCAATCACAGTCTACATAAATATGTTGTTGTTTACTGCAGTCAAAATGCGTAGCGTTTACAATACAAAAAGGATGAACGGAATACAGGACGCTTGCAAAATACATGCAATAATTGCAAAATTGTAATGAAAAGAAAATGGACTTCAAAACGTAAACAAACATAGCCTTTTGGCTTTCCAAATGAAATATTACAATTTACACAACAGAATAACCTTTTGTCAGAGTTACATTGTACGCAAGTAGCGGAAGGCTAAAAACTTTCTCTAATGCGTTATCTGCTGTTAGAGCAACGAGTTTGGCTCACCCGAATGCTAAAGTTAGCTTTTCTGATAAATGTCCGTTGTCTATCTGTCGTCGTCAACTATTTACATTTTCATCATCTTAGGATCTTCTTCTTTAAAAACAAGATAAATATAGAGTGTCTTAAATACAATTTAGTCTGAGGGCTGAAATAAAAATCGAAAATACTTTCCATAGCGGATGTTGAGTTTTTTTCTTAGAAAGATATAGAAAATCAAAGTACTGAAGAACTGACGGGAGTTGATTTTGGGGATGTTTCAATGATATGTTATTTTGCATAACAAGTACATGTAGTTTCTAATTTGTATTTGAATTACGCACATTTTTATAATATGAATTTTTGAACTTTTTCGACAAGAATGTCGAGAACCCCCCATATGAATCATGTTAAATAATATTTAGAGTAAAATTAATTAAATCAAACTATGTATCAGTAATACAAAATATTTCTCAAAAATTGTATGGATCCAAGCAATATTGAACTTTAGTCTCGTCCAACCAAACGCTCGGCTGACACCGTAAATCTCCGACAAGCATTTACGGAGACAGCCGAGCGTCCAGTTGAACGAGACTATATTGAACTCTGGCGTAGGAATACATACGACTACAAAAAATATTTAAATTGTTCGTACCATTTAAAATCTGACTATTTTCAAAGTATTTATAAATAAGTTTCCTTGAAAAACAATGCTTTAGCATACATTACATCGAATTCATCAATCATTTTCAAGAACTAAGTCTTGTCAGCAGCGACGATTTGTGCTGAGGTCCAAACACTGTTTCACTTTCGGTTTGTCTGAGTAACTGCATAGGAGAGTTGATTAAAATCAACTCCCAAAAATCTTACAAAATCTTCTTCTCAAAAGAATTTGGTCAGAAAAACTGTTATTTGTATGAAAGCCTCCCCTGGTAGAGTTTATATCGACCCCGGGGTAAGTATTGGGCAAAAATGTGGGGTCAAATATTCACATAGTAATATATACAGAAAAAATTACTCAGAAACCATTTGCCAAAAAATAACTTGTGTGGAAGCTTTCTCAATTAGAGTACATACACGTTTGTTCAAATTATGATACCCAGTCTTGGGGTTGGGCAACAATGTGGGTCGCATATTCATATAGGAATATAGAGAAAAAATGTTTAAATTCAAAATCATCTTCTAAAAAACCATTTGGCCAGAAAAGCTAAAACTTAATTATAATAAAACATCATCCTCGGGTAGTATAGATTCAAGTTTACTTAAAAAATAATCCCCAGGGGTTGGTTCGGTCCTTAATAGGGGTGAGGGGATTGAATTTTAAAAACCGTTTTCTCAAAAAATATTTTGCCAGAAAGGCTTAAACTTCTGCAGCATCACCAGGTAACGTAAATTTAAGTTCGTTCAAATTAACATGACCAGGGGTAGGGTAGGGTCACATTGGAAGAGATTATAAAAGAGCTTAATATATATATTACAAGTATGGGTATGGTGTTAATCTGTCTGTCATGCTGCGGGTGTGTACTCACGAAGCGTAATTTGAATTAAGTTATACAACCCTACTCAGGAACAATCATTCTATTTAAAATGTTAATATGCAATCATACCTGTGTTTTAACAAACAATTCATTCAATCGAAAGAAAAGAAAACAGAAAGAAAAACACAAGAAAATTAAATAAATACATTTTCATGATCTAAAAAAAGGATAACAGTTTGATAATAAATTGTTATACAGTATCAAGATCTAAACTATCAATAGCAGCACAAAGTGTATCTTAGAAATTATTCTGTGTTGTATAAAACACTAATATGCTAATGTGTTCGTCCATATCTCTCCAAAGAAACAAAAATCTGTCTCGACAATTTTTCCCGCCGAGGTTAAGCATATCGCAAGAATATGTATTGACTTTTAAGATCCCGCAACATAATACGGCTTAAGAGATTAGTATTGAGATGAATCAAAAATCGTTGTGTTTTACGACATGTATTTGCAGAGCTAGAGAGGTGTCAAATTTTTCACAGTTCGTGCCTGACGGATTTCATTACTTAATTTTAAAAGGTATGTCTAATTTATTATTTATTCAAAAAATACAAAAAAACGTGTGTCACTTTTCTATGAATACCGGTATATCAATTTGAGTTATGTCTCCTTTTGATTAAAAACCCGAGAAAAAACAAATCTAATTATGAAAATCAAATTATATAATAATTTGTTCATGCACAAGTATTCACGTAACAAGTATCAACGTTTTGAAGATCATGTGAACTATTAAATACATTAAAAAAGACCAACTTCTAAAACTTTACTCTATATTCAGCTTTCATAATTTGTTGAAAAACCCTTGAATCATAAGAAAACTATCAGATAAAAAACACCTTTCAAGGCCTGCATGTATATTGTATAAGGTATTAATTTCCAAACTGTCTGATTTGATTTCACTCACACACACATACACACAAACAGATATATGTGATTTGAGTTGAACATATTTTACTGACTTATGATGCCAAAAGTATTTGACAAAAGTTCCAAAATCTTAGTGAGTCCTCTCCTTGTTGTACATAACATTCAAAACAGTTATAGTACACTTAACGAAATAGAAATAAATCACTAGTTTTAAATGCTGTAATACTGTGCAAATCTAGATTAGAATTAGGATGGATAATAAAGTTATGCAAATACATTTAAAAACTTAGATAAATCTTCCACACTTTTGTATAAATGTATGAACTTCTTTAAATATTTTTGACATTTTCGTCATATGATAAAGTTTTGTCAACCCAAAGTATCAAATATACAAATGATATTAAAAAAAGTTCAACGATAAAAGATTATACATTAATGATTGTCTTAATAATGAATACTTTTTACAAACGAACAACAAGTGATATGCAACTTCTGAACTTCCAGATGAACACATTGGGGTGGCTATTATATCATATCGATTAAGATCATAACTGAGAACACCATTATGTCTTAAGAATTCTGATATAAATATAATGCTAATACATCCAATTTAAAAAAAAATATTAATGTGTCCTACAATATGCCTCCTATGAACTTATTAGAAAAATAGAATGATATATCATAAAATCAATATTGAAAACGTCATATATTTTTACAGTAAAAAAAATGAGCCATTCTAAGCTCAACCGTGATTTACACTACTATAAAAACATTGGCAAAAATTTTTAAAAAAGATTAATGTCAACCTGCAAGAATTTTATTAGATATTATTCTTATGTCTATATCATTAACAGCTTCCGGATTTTTGTCTCCTCATACCATAATTTTTATAATGTTTTGGTCACATTATTTATTCAGGAAGAAAAGAGAATTCAAAAGTTTCAGAATATATATAATTTGGATGACACATACTGTTTGAATTTTTCTGAATTTGATGACAACCCTCATATTTTATTTTCCTTGAGAAAGTTTTATTAAAATCATATGTTTTTCAAATGCAACTTGCAGACCAAATGATAATCATGTCATTACCTCCGAAATAAACCGTTGAAAGTTATCTAATATCTGGCAAAATAATACCAACAAGCGATTATTAATATATAAAAAAACTAGATATTTAAAAAATCCAAATCCTTTAGGTAAATATTACCAATCCTATGTTTGAAATCAAATATGTTTTACAGAAATAAAGATGAATAAAACGTAGTTGCGGATCTAGAGTCGCTCTACAAGAAAATTTGGGTTAAATGTAAAACGCTATGGGACTCCTGTCGATATTACTATGGTTCATAGTACGATACTATTATATTTAGCGTGTACGATATTTGGCGGAAATTAGTTTTTGAACAAGTTGGCGTAGATTTGAATTAGTGTATTCCTGAACGTGACTATTCTTTTACATATATGTATAGCATTTAACGATGCACTTGATTTAGCGGAAGCTGCATTCCGCCAAAAGCGCTAAATAGAATACACAGCCAAATGTAATACGTTTACAGCCACCAAATATGAGTACCTCTATTTCTAACGGATATTGATTGTAATTCATAGCTCTGACTGTAGTAACTAACAGAAGCGAAATCTACCTAAAACATTCACGGACTGAACGAAATAGTAATGATGATGTCACTCAAATTCAAAATTAACGCTCTAAACCTAGTCGCAACACTGTTAGGTAATATTTTTGAGAAAGAGAATGATAATAAAATTTTACTTTATTTTATTGTTTATTTCGAGAGTAAGTACGTCAAAAACTTAATTTTCTTTTTACCGTAGAGCAGGGTCTGTATCTAGATAAATCGGAAACATACTAAGTCCTTGAAAGGATTTAGCATAAATATTTAATTTCTACTACTGTGTTCATAAAATCTTTATGCTATTAAAGCTTGATATTTTGTTTTTAGTTTGGGATTCTTACCCATAATCCGACTTTGATGAATGAAAAACACTTATTCAAAAATGCAAAATAATGGTAAAAAGAGACCTTTATGTCTTTAATGACCTATCTTTTTTATATTCAGTTTTATTCATAATGCAGGTAACATGTATAGTTTAATTTTCTCTCATCATAATGCTCAGAGAATTAGATTCTTTAAAATTTGGCGGCAATAGGTTATCTGAGTGACTCAAGTGATCTAAAAAAAAAATATATACATACGTCTATAGTTGTGCCCATCCCCCAATTCTAATTAAAAAGACTACAACCCTTGACCGATGGGCAGTGAATTTCACAGTTTAAGAGCAGCCCCAACGATTGCACCATAAAACATATTACCATAAGACAGTTATCATATGCAGGCACGTAGCCTCGTTTTTGAAAGTGGGGGACCAGACTCAGCAAAAATCTTGACAAGCAAAATTTCCCAAAACCTTCAACACCCTAATCCGGGGGGGGGGGGGGGGGCTCAACTCCATGATAATTCAATTTTTATATGTAAATTTAAAAAAATTAGTTGCTGTGAGAGAAAGTGGGGGGGGGGGGGGGAGGGGCAGCCCCCCCTGCCCCTCCCCCCCTCTCCGATGCTACGTGCCTGATATGTTTTTATCCTGCTAGATAATATCACATGTTATGCCTCAAACAGCTATTTTTGACAAAGGATATCGTTGAATATTTGCAGCTGAAACCATAACATAAACGAAGCAAAAACGGTGAAGTCACAGATGCATCTGAACGTCGGATAAGTGCACGAGGTTAATATTACGCATTTACCGACTTCCCGTAAGCTTTGATTTGCTTGGTTACCTTTATAATTTCTATCAGTCAATGCAAGGGAGAAATGCAGGATGAAATTATACAGAAATTTCTTTTAATGTCACTTCTTTTTTAAATAATTTCTTTTCAAATACTATACTAGATAAGTACATGTACAATGTACTACGTCCCAAAATACCTTGATTCACATTTTGCTTACTAATGTAGGCATAGGTCTGCCACCATTTGTCAGATAATTATGTCCACTTGTCAGATGATTACATGACTTGTCAGATATTTATGTCAAATTGTCAAATCTTTATGTTGACTTGCCAGAAAATAATCATACTGACTAGAGCCTCATTATTTTGATGTTTATGGTGACAGTTCTGACACCACTTGTCAGATAATTATGTCGATCTTGATGTCGATTTGTCAGATCTTCGATATTGACTAGTCACAAAATTATGTCAGATCTTTATGTCGACTTGTCACTTATTCACGTGCATAAGAATTCAACACTAATTCCAAGCCGAATGTTTGCCATTCAGTTGAAATAATATTTTCTGCTAAGTCGACATTTGGATCTGGCAAATCGACATAATCGTCTTTTAAGTGGACATCATTATTTGACAAATTGACATTATTATCTTAAAATTAGACACAATTATTTATTAAGGCAACATAACATCTGACAAGTCAACATTTTTATCTGACAAGTCGACTAACTAATATTAATGACATTTTTCTTCAAACTTGTAGCCATTTTGTTTTTTCTGTAAGATAATTATGTAAACTTGTTAGATCTTTATGCAGACTTGTCAAATAACTATGTGAACTTGTCAAATAATGATGAAATAAAGATGATTATGTCGACTTGTCAGATCTTGATATCGACTTGTCAGAAAATATTCTGTCAACTGGATGGCACAAATTGGGCGTGGAAAGGTTTAAGTGTTGAATTTTTAAACACGTGGATAAGTGACAAGTCAACACCAAGACCTGTCAAGTCAACATAATCATCTGACAGGTGGCGACAGAACTTTGCCACCAGACTTATTACTCATTTTTCATAAATATCTCGGGGTTTAAACGATGTTCATTCAAAAGCATGACAAATTTGCAAGATTTCCCATTTGAAACGTCCTCTAGCTTATCAGGTTTCAATACACGGTTAGCTAAAATTAAAGGAATTTTCGGGGATTACATGTATGACAATCCCGGGTGATAACACTAAAAAAAATTGTGCGAGGAATTCTGAGTATCTTCCAAATAGAAAAAAAGATGTCAACATTTACTATTATGAATCTTCGTAAAAACCCATTTTCGTTCCTGTGAATTATTCCAAATGAAAAATGATAATATGATAATGTGTCGATGAAGTTATCTTGCAAACTTTTGACAGGAAATAACGGTTACATGTATGTGCATATCTAAATTGAAATCATTCGGCTCTGGTGAGCTATAAACCAAATAAAACAAACTGAAAACACTTGGGATGTTGTACAAGACAACTGAAAAAAATAATAATAAAAAATTGTACAGTCACGTTTAATAAACCATCCTGTGTCTGTTATATATAGGCTTACAACACTTTTATTCAGTGTAAAAATTTGCTTTTGAAAGAACGTCATAATGTAAGACTTCATGACTACTGTTCTTGAAAAAAACAACAACACGTTTTCTGAAACGTGAACTTAACCGTAGGAATACTGCTCATTATTACTACATTAGCGATCTAAATTACTTGATTGGCGCCAAAAAAGGTGTTATTTAGAAAACTTTTCTAGAAACTCGGATTTAAGCTTTGCACTCTGATGTGTGCTGATATAGTGATTTGAGTGTCTGAGTGATGAATTTTAATACTGCTTTGATATAAATCCAAAACAAGCTTATCTTTTAAAAAGATTGGTGAGCTAGCGCCGTAACCATCCTAAAACACAGAAGCAGATTTTTAAAATATTGGTTTAAATTTCTGAATCGATTAATTCACAATAAGAGCGCACAGTGGTGTACCGGAATTGTGCTGGAGTGGGTTCTCATTTTAGAATTGTGAATCTAGAGTGGGCTTCACATTGGCAATGACATAGCTCATTGACTGTGCCTTAATCATTATGTTTGAATTTCGAGATGAAAATTTTCAAGAACCATTGGTACTGTTGTGTAGCAATCGTATCTTCTCGGGCCTTTCCGGCAAGCTCGGGAAACATATCCGAGGTTGTTTTCCGAGCTTGAAGGTAGTTAAGATAAAACTAGCTATTTTTTTTATAATATTTAAAATAACTTTGCATTATAAGACCTAAGCTACTGTTAGTTTTTGACATTTTCAATAAAACACGAAACTTCATGTGAAGATGATAAAACGGAATTCAAATGGTACAGTCAATCGCAACTTCTCGGGCCTTTCCGGCAGGCTCGGAAAAACACCTCGAATGTATTACCTAGGCGTCCATGACAACCCCCCTTTTTATAGAACTTGATATAAATACAACACATTTCATGATCTGTTGAGATGTGAGCTATACTTCATTAAAGTAAACGATATACACTTAAGTATAACACAGAAGCGACATACAAGACTGTATAGCCGATACTTATTTTAATGAGAAGCGACTCCATTTTGTATAAAATTCTAACATCCGGTGATGTTAATACATTCGAGGTGTTTTTCCGAGCCTGCCGGAAAGGCCCGAGAAGTTGCGATTGATGGTACAGTTTATCTACAGTAGTACAGTATTCCCAGAATCCCCTACTATGGAGTCGAGCATGCTTATTCCAGTGAAAAAGACTAACGTAGTTGCTAGCGCTCGAGAGCGCTAGCAATAAATGTAGTACATAAGATAAAGCCAGCCGGCCGCTTATGAATTTTGAGTCACACATTTTTTATTGATGTTTCTTAATAAAAGCTTGTATACATGTTCATAAGATGTATCTATGTTTTACATGTATTTACTAGGTTAAACTGAAAGTTTGCCTTTTCACTGTTTTTTTCAATAAAATATAAATAAAAGTCAGTAATAAATCTGGAAGTTTTTTTTTCCATGTATGACTGAGTCTATCGATAGTGTCAAAATTCCCCAAAACGGTATTTGATGGGTTTTTCTTGAGAATTGTGTTCTCTTTTAATAGACAGACATACGGAGAGACAGAACAGAGAGAACACTACTTTCCCACAGACTCCACAAAACAAGTTGGTTTCAAGTTTGAATTTGATGGGTTTTTTTTATAATATATACACATATAAACATTCATCCGCTGTAGATATACACACATCTTACATGTACGCTAGCAATTATTCTGAGGAAAATAAAAATAACTACAAGTTATCTGACATTACAACATAAACTGAATATTAAAGACACAAATCCACGATGACCATTTCTTTTCATAGCCTTTTTTAGTAAACAGTTTCAATATTATACACATTATTATATATTATTGTAATATATTTGTAAATATGACATTAACATTGCAAAATATAACTTTGTCTTTTCTCGACTATTAAAAATATCTTTCTTTGACAAAGCAGAATCCAAGAAGAAGAAGAAGAAGAATCTATTTCTTGATTACCTAATAGTACACGAAATAACGAACGTCATTTTCTTGCCGAATTTATAGAGTACATGTATATAGTGTGACAAACTTGCTCAAAGCCTCAATATTGGTGGAAATTAATGGTCCCTGTGTCAGGGGTTGTGGCCCAGAGGAGTAGTCTCGACTCCAAAATGAAAGTCTAGGAGCTATGGGACTCAAATGACCGTCAAGGCCTGTGGGCCTCCTGTTTTATTTATTTTATTCCAATGATAAAAACCATGCCAATTATTTCAAAGATTCGTGTATTTATATTTTCTCTTTTGACAGTAATAATCCAAATGAGAAAGGACCACAGATGATTAGAAATGTCTAAAAAGAAGGCATTTAGTAATGGGAGCAGTACTCGGGCAAACAATGTAACAAACCTAAGACCAAGATATCCCGCCAAAAAGGTACTCTTTACATTGATTTCGATAGGACGTATCATCTATTTCTTGCATCAAAACAAGTTCAAAATGATTTCAAGCTAAATATTGATTGCGTAGACCCAGCGTAAAATTTATGAATAGACAAATCTGGTTGATTTCCATGAGCTATATCGAAAAGCCCAACAACGAGATTCAGTTATAAATCTTAATTAGAAAATAGTTAACATTGCTGTTTGAAACAACTGAAAAGTCCAAGGTTTTGTTACAGTGGTATTACATTTAGCCATATTGTCTGTAGACAAATAAATATACGACGGTACAATGCACATGTAGTCAATATCAGTTTTAAAGTTATAAAAAATGCAACTTCTGGTAACGCACTCGTAAAGTGCACGGATCTCATGAGTGGCCCGAAGGGGGGGGGGGGTGTCTCTGGTAAATTTAAATTTCGTAAATTTACATAGTGAAATACCGAAAACATGCCTTGTACTCTATTTCCCCTGCTTAACATATACATGCAATATATATATCCCTCGGACCTCCCTTCCCCGGGAAAATTTTTCTGCATCCGCGCATGCACGCAGTTTTATTTTTGGAGCATGAATTTTGCACTTTCGAGTATAAAAATAAAACATGTAAGTCATATGATTATAATAACTATTTCTTAGAAAGATGGCCACTGTTGAAACATTAATTCACAGAGTCAACACATTCAATCAGACTGATTCAAGTACCTGTCATGTGGAGAATTCTGACAATGTATTCGCTGAAAGCATTTCATTCTCAATTTGTCTCTAATCTGTAAACATGGGTCCCTGGATAAAGACATTTACACAGCTCCGGACAGTTTGTATAAACAATGTATCCATTACGGGATAATGGAGGGACTAATACCCCTCAATATTACAACAAGGGCTTTAAGCATTAGCCCAAAAGCAATCAATATGAGGTCTACACGTAAGTTTTATTGAGTTTATACACGAGGTTGTTTTGTGTTTAATCTAAAAGAATTATTTGAAAATGATGAGACACTGTTCAGTTAACTGGGTAAGTTTTTTGCTATTTCCATATATTTTACAATCATGATCAGAACAAATATTCTATACATATGTTTTGTGCCATGAGATAAAAAAAATCCTAACTTGTTATTATTTGTTTTTGTCAATGTGACCATCTAAATACTGTACATCCTATTGAAATGAAAAAATTAATTTTTCCCCAATATTAGACTCATTGTCAGTAAAACACTTCGAATGAGTGTGATTTTACGTGAGCATGTTCTACGTCCGTCTGTCTGTCTGGTTGAATCTTTTGCTTTACATTTTATACAGGTGTATTTATTTTAAAAGTAGGTGTCTAAATTGTGGTTCACGAGACCATAACTGCATTACAATGTATACTATTATCCTTCATAAGCATTATTAGCCGAGCGGTGATAAATTATTGATAAATTGATGGCTCAAAATTCCCTCAGAAACGAAGGATGGGACGTTGAAAGGAAAAAGACATTAAAATAGAAATCGATCAGATAAATGGTCTATATTTAATTGAGTAATCAATGTTTATGCCGAGATGAATTCGCACTTATATCCAGAAGATTGAAATCAATGAATGGCATATTGTGTGAAATTTAAAGTAAATGGAATATTTGATTTTGGGGACCTATTGGAACGTTTAATATTTAATCTTCTTGGCTGTTTAGTTATTTAAAAGAAACATAATGGGTAGCCGGGTCCTGGTTGTTTTCTATTGTCGTATGCGACGTGCCTTGCATTTTGATGTATTCGTTACCTGGGGTTTGTAGTGTTAAATGAACCGAACTTAATACCATAAACCTCCATACAGTTCTCCAAATAAAGAGTTGCCGTGGGAAAAATTCTGCAAATGCTGCATATTCCAGAAACCAAACAAAACTGTGCCAATGATCACAGGAAATATCTTGCGTATAAATAATATATATTCATTTGTTTTAAAATGTCTGCAGTTCAATAGATTTAAAGCTCTCAGCTTTGTGAAGAACAATGAACTCGACATGGCTCCTTGATCCCTTTTACTTAATCGATAGAAAACACAATGACATTGAATTTAAACTTTCACCTGTACGCGAAATTAACGAGATTTTGCACGTACTCGGAAGAGAGGGAAAGGCTTGGATGCAAAATATTTGGGTTAAAATATATTCAGGGGAATTTAATTATTTTATTATCAAATCTTTCGGGATGTAATAAGAGGATTTGCTCCCCTTTATTGAGACGGGCAACTAAGAAATGATTGAGGTAGGAGTTTAATTTTTTGTTGACTCAAGGATTGCTTATCAGCACTTATTGTGAAGAAACTAATAGCTGTCAAATCCGGAATTCTGTCCAAGTAAGACTTATTGTGTCTAAGATGTCAATCTATTGCCCAAAGTTAGGTAGCGGTTTATGTATGCGGTAACGAATTCATGCACATGCACTTCTATCTGTTTACATGTTGCATCAAATTAACGGATATGACGAGTCGATGTGTTTGAAGTCAAGCTGTGCATTTCAATAGATTTCTTTGAAGAAAGACGCAAAGTCGATACACATCTGCAGCTCAATATGGACTTCTAAGGATTTTGACTTTATTCTCGACGTTTGATAGGGACCAAGTTCTAACGTATCACAACCATTTCAAACAAACGGGAGAAAAAAGCGTGTGCTTATACATATTTTTTTGAAAAGTGAATGTTTATTTTTAAAAGACGTATCGTAAAATTTGTAAGGAATTAAGCATGCAAATTTAAATATACCAGGTCTGTGAACGTTTCCTTCGCACAATACGAACGTCAGCAGTTAATCATTTCTATAGTAGTCGTAATGATAAACTTTATTACCTACTCGTTCAGATTTTAAAAGAAGTTTGCTTTACAGTAAGCCGCTCTCCTATCAAACCCCCTGCCTTATCTAGAGAGCTTTTGTACCTTTATTTGTCCTTCCAAGCGACTTCTTAATTCGTGGTGCGGGAAAAACTTACTGTTTTATGGAAAGAGCAGGATCTTGGCTACACTTATCGACAGTATTCACTCTCGGATTGTAATTCTTTGTATGCAGGTAGGGGCCTGATTTGCAGATTTTATACATGAAGTATGTGTAAGCATG
Source organism: Magallana angulata (assembly GCF_025612915.1). NCBI lineage: Eukaryota > Metazoa > Mollusca > Bivalvia > Ostreida > Ostreidae > Magallana > Magallana angulata. The sequence goes on along the minus strand of NC_069116.1, from coordinate 21,593,129 downwards.
AAAAAAAAACCGTGTGTTAGTCTTAAAATATTTTCCTCCTTATTGAATTTATATTAAAGCATGTAAATCAAGTACATGTATGTTCTGAAAATCAGTTATCGCTAATAACTCTTGCATTAAATACTTCTTTAATGAATATTCTTTAATTGGGAGTCATAAAACACAAACATTTTTAAAAACATCACTGTAGACGAGAATGGTTTTAAAGAGAATTGTTTTAGAGATTTTTTTTTCATGAACTTGTATACGTTTCAAATATATGATTGTGGAAAAGTTTATACATGAATTTAAGTATGTTCTTTGTAACCTGCTGACTCGACCAGTGTAAAAACCAAATAAAAGCATAGAAGAAGTTTTGCCATCGTAATAAGATTAATCCACGCGTCCTTTGATGAAAAATCTCTCTCTGAAGTAGATTAAAGAATTATACCCTACCCAGGCAAGAGGGGTTCATAAGATTGAATACGTGTGGATAGAATGGCGACTGGAACTTCTCAATACTGGGAATGTCAATTGTGATTTTGTATTCTGTATTATAATTCAAATTTTACTAAATAGATATAGGCCCCTAAAACGTATACCCGAAGATTTATTCAACTTTGGTGTCGGCATATCGATTGAATTATTTACAGGAGAATGTATTTGAAAAGGAAAGCAATCGCTAAGATTGTTCAACTTTTGTTAGGTCTGTCTGTATTCTACTCGTAAAGTAAACACATCTTTTTTTATTCAAGAATTCTTATAAATGTAGACATTGAATAAATTCAAACAGCATCATCCTACACATGCAAATGGCAGTATTGATCGCAAAGTTTGTATACCAGAGCACTCTCACAAAGAAAAAAGTTTATTGAGAAAACTTTTTAAATTATTGATTTTTAGGTGTTGTGTTGCATCAGATGATTGCTGCACAAACAAGAATTTAAGATGCCGCGAGACACGCAGTGTAGTCTGATAACAAGCATTATTTGAACTTCTCTTCAACGAATTTTGTATGTCTTAATGATAAAACTGAGTAGAGTCCGGTTAGTGTTCAACTAGATGGAACTAAGGTGTTTAATGGATCGATATTTACTCACAGGAAAACATTACTCAATATGTTTTGTGTTCCTTGTCAGGCGTAGATGACTAATTACAGTAATATGTGAAAGTTTCAATCAGGTTACTGTAGACAAAATTGAATTCAATTAATGGATTTTTATTTAATATCAACCATTCTGTACCTTTACTTGTCGTTGATAAGACATTCTTGACTTGTTGGGTGAATTAGTGGTTGAAAATACTGTTCTAATACATGTAGGTCTTCAGCGAAATGGAATGAAATGTGACTAATTATCTATGCAATACTTGTAGGAGTTCGGAGATGCATTCCTATTCAGTCCAGTGAGCGTTATAGCAACGAACGGGAACCACGCGTTTGAACACGTTCGTGCAGCTCCTGCAAAAAGCCCCGTAAAAGCTCAGATGGAAGTGGATAGTGACCTTCAGTGTCCAATCTGCTTGGAACTGTTTTCCTATCCTATCATCCTACCCTGTTCACATGTGTTGTGTAGATCTCCGTGTGCAGAGCACCTGTTTGATTTTAACTTCATTCGGTGTCCGGTGTGTCGGGATAACTGCTACGTAAGTGGAGGAATAGGTAGTTTACCAAGGGTCATCGCTTTGGAAAACATCATTGAACGTTACAAAGCGGACAGAACCTCGCGGGAAAATACCAATGATCGAAACAAAAGCGCAGACTCTTCTTTCCTAGATGCGTCTCTCTCTAGTCAGTCAGATGTCGAGAAGGATTCTTCGATCCTTTGCAACCTTTGTAATTCTGTGTCAAAGAAAAAAGCCAAAAAATCTTGCCTTGATTGCAACGTATCCTACTGCTCCAACTGCCTACTCCTAACCCACCAGAAGAAGGATCCATTCAACACTCACGAGCTGGTGTCGCCACGAGATGATGTTAGTCATTCAGTCACTGGTCTATGCTCTAAGCATTCCGACCAGTTGTCTTTGTTTTGCAAAGATTGCGGCGTTCCCACCTGCACCCTGTGTAAAGATTCTAGTCTCCATAAAGACCACTTCATGATTACCATCGAAAGCGCCTATACCGATATTAAGGTTTGTGCTAGTGCACACATGTAGCAGCAAGTTATCTTTGTTGAAGTCAAACCACAATTGATTTCTTTAATTAATTTAATGATTGATCTAATTACAGGCTTCGATTGACAAAAATCTTCAAAAGTTAGGCGTCAGTCAAGAGAAAGTTACATCATCCTTACAACACCAGAGAGATAATTTAAAAGAAATGCAAGTAAGTAATTAACGAATAGCGAATATTCTTGCGACAGAAAAAAAAGTTTTAGTCATTTTTACGGGATGGCATGCTAAATCTTCAATTTTGATTTAATTTAGCAAAAGATAGATAGAAAACGGAGCGAAATCAATGCGCAATGTGATCAGCTTTTGGCCGAGATTGAGAACAAGAGAAGCTTCTTTCTGGCGGACCTGGAGTATGAAGAACGCATCAGACAGAATGAGCAGGAGGAATTGATCAAAGTAATGGAGCGGATCCTTGGCTCCTCACAAGCGTTGTATAGTTACACGTCGGAGGTGCTGAACGAAGATGTCAGTGAATTTCTGGAGGTACATGTAATTCCCCTTTTCTAAAAATTCAATTAAAAGGCAGAATGTTCCCCTTAATATAAGAAAGCCTTCTAAGGTAAATGTACAGTAATATTGCATGATAAAGACAAACATATTTTTAAACAAAGACATTTTACTATCCTTCTTTTTTATTGTTTGGTCATAGCCAGTGTTCATTGATTTCATTTCGAAATATCGGATTAACTGTATAAATGACATAAATTGTCGGTATATAATATTTTCAGTTAAAATTTGGTGATACATTTTTAAGTAATGTAAACATTTAGTTTTACAAACAAGTTCGTTTGCTGAAATTTACAAGTCATACTGTACAAAGCACGATTATTAAGCTTTCTTTAGTATAAGTCATGAAATAAACTAAACGCCAATAAAATCACAACTTCAAGAGTTGTGTATGATTTAAAATTCAGTGTTGTGCGACTTTACAATATATCAAGTACATTCATTTATGATTCACCAAAGAGTCGGTCGCCGGCAGGCCGACATCATCTTAAATTAAAAAGAAACAAGCATGAATGAGAGGGCTATAAAATCTTTAATGTCAACTGTTTCTAGTTTACAAGTGTTTGATGGACAAACACATTGTGGTTACTTGATTGTGTGCCTTGTAAAACATTGTAAATATGATTTATCAAAATATGTAGACAATGCGACTTGATGTTCTCTAAAATTGTTTTCCTTTCTTCCAGGTGGCGAATACTTTAAGCGAAAAGTAAGTGTCTTATAAATAGTAATCCGAATGGTCTATAGTGTTAAACTACAGTGTAAAAGGATTACCATATTTCCGACATTTTACAGTTTTGGCTTTAAAATATCCCTGACGTTATTTTTTCTCTCACAGATTAGTAAAAGCTACCGCCGATTGTGAGACGGCTCAGTTTCAGCCCTCAGATTGTGACGTACTGCCGGGCAAGCTTGTAGACTTCAGAAAGGAAAGGAATGTCATCAGAGAAATGAATTATTTACTTGGTACACAATTATTTCTCCTATTACAAAAAACTACTTATCTACAAAATGTACAAATTATCAAGAATTGATAGTAATTTCAAACATTTTTGATTCAATTAAAGCAATATGAGCTGCAATTTTCAAGTTGAATTTGTTTTTCACGAAAATGTTATTTTCTACTAAAATGATAAAAAATATCATGTTTTTAAAATTTCTATAGCCATATTTTTGTGGAAAAAGCATTTAAGAGGCCTTAATTGGAGCAAAAATGAATTATTGTCGTCCTGTACAAAAATTGATTTGCTATATATTCCTTAGAAGAGAAATCTTTCTTTTGATAAAAATTAATGATGTTTTCAAATCTTATTTATCATAAAAGTTTAAGTTACTTGCAGTCTTATTGTACTAGCAGGTATTTTCAGCAAAATAAAATTCTAAAAATTACAGCTCATATTGCCCTTCTTTAGCCCCCGAAACACCGAGTATTGACGTCACACGCTGTTCCCGGAGCGAAGACACGGTCGTTTTAGTGCTGTCCCCTCCTAGAAATCTTCATGACGTCATAGACCAGTATGAAATTCACTATTGTTCAGAGGAGCAGAAAAGTCTTGAAATCGAGGTACATACTTAATGTACACTTGTATCATTACAAAAACCGAACCAGTACATGTGTATTCTGAAAGGACATCTGTCTATATATGTCTATAATGTGGCCTGTTTTTAAATTAAATTGTTGACAGTCAGTCATCTATATATAATTACTGGTTCATTAACTTTTTTAGGATACATTGATAGTAAAAAATGTTCCAGAGGACAGGCTCCTTGGGAAAATCGTGCCGAACTGTTCTGGAGTGGTCGTTGTGCTAGTGGAGAACCTGTGCAAGTCTACAACGTACTATTTCTGTGTCAGTGCCAGCAACCAATCGGGGAGAAGCGCCAACTCTGAAGTAGTCCAGTGTACCACACTTCTACCGGGAGAAAGTGTTATACCAGGTGTGTTATCAGAAATTTGATCTCTTTCGAAGTAAAATCCATTTGTTTTGCATTTGCTTTTCTAAATTTTTGCGCCAATATCCTTTTTGATGAGGTCAATACATGGTGTTATAGACCAGATGAGAGTATATTGACCAAGGACGAAGTTCGAGGCTGATATACTCTTATCAGGTCTATAAAACCATGTATTGACTGATATTAAAGGGCTATAACTATTTTTAATTATAATAAACCAACAAAAAATTATTCTCCTCGTCAAAAGTAAAAAAGTAAAGTATTTGATTCAAAATGTATATTACAGGGGTTGATTTTGCTATTGTGACTTCACAATGTCGCACATGTCAACACTATTTTTTGTCATGAAAATCTATTTTAGTACTGTAACAGTAAGGTTAATTTTTTTAAATTTTAGTAAAGTATGGTTTATAATAGAATTTATAACATGGCCATGTGATAGCAGTCGACCAATCATATGCTTGGGAAAAATACGTAATTACACTTAAAATTGTATGTAAATAGTGTTTGTTGTTCTTACTAATCTACTAATGGGGTAGGATTGGGTCTTTAGGGAATTAGGGGGAGGGATAGAATTTTCACATACTAGGAATAAATGGAAAAAAAATCTTTTAAAACCTTTTTCTTAAAACCAATAGGCCAGAAAAGCTGTTACTTCTGTGGAAACATATGAACAATTGTGTAAGATCTTCTTGAAAACTGTTGCAGTGATAAATATGTGATATGACTATGAAATAATCCATTGGAATAAAAGGGATCAATGTTTAACATAAGAATATATAAAGAACAAATTAAAAACCTTTTTATACGGGACCTACTATTAATCATTGACCAGATACTTTGTATATGATTTCATAAAGCTGTTTTATTATGTTGTTGCTCAGATGTGTGATGTACGTAGCCGATGAGCTTCTTGATCTGTATTCTTTAGGAAACTGTCTTTTAGGAATTATTATTTTCCATTAGTCATTATTTTGAAGGTATCAGGTAAGACACAATGAAAAAATAATCTGACCTGGTATATTAAAAAAAATACCGTAATGACACATTGGGTGTTTAGAACTTTGTGCCATAGACGAGTGCAAAATGTAAAAAGCATGCACAATGAGATGGTACAAATAGGGTAAAACCAAAAAAGACTACAATGCGTTTATCACGAATCCGTGTGTTATGGATTCATATAAAATAAAATATTGTTTGTATTAATTTGCAGCACCTGTCATTGTGGAAAGTCTCTGTCGACCTTTCGCGACTTCGGTACAGATCTATAGCTCAAGTCCACAAGATGTCGCTGCTGAACAACACATATCCCATTTCTTGCTGTATCGTCCCCGCGGTCAGAGTCGGGCCTGGAAGACGCTATCGTTGTATGGAAGACAAGACCACCGAGTGTTTGGTTTGATAGCCAGTACAGACTATGAATTTGTCATCCTTGGTTGCAACCAGAGAGGTGAATGCCAAGTGTCAAACAGAGTGGTCATTCACACTGAACAATCTTAATTCATTTTTAATCAAAGATCATATGACTATTTAGTATGCTATTTATTTAGTATCAGATTTTATTTAAAGGTAACTGTCAAATTGCGACAGTTTGCACACCAAGAGTACATGTATTTATTAACGTTTTCTCAGCTGAGCACTGCGTAGACTGTGATATTGAACATACTGTTATGTTGTTAAGTCAGTATTCAACAGTGAATCGAGTTTATTGTGATGTTAAATTTATTGTTGACAGAGTTATCGGATATTTTGCTAGTTCTGGTATCTATTTTTGTTGATTTGCTTTTACATTGTGTTTATTTTGTTGAAGCCAAGGACCGACAAGTCCTTTCCACACGATGCTCTAAAAGGCGTTATTTGCTAGTCAGATTGTGGTGTATGTCTCCAAGGTTGCCATAAAGTGCGTTAATACACTATAGTTGAAATAAATAAACAAAACAAACACTTTCAAGAAGAACAGAAAAAGAATGACCTAACCTTACGTATTTAAGAGAGGTTCCGTATTGTAAATATTGTAATTGTTGATAAGTTTCCTGTTCCCCAGAATACAGATAGACGTGTAATACTACTTCAATAAAGTTAGTATAAACCTCAATTTGATTTTTAAAAGATTATCAACAAAAAACCTCTCATCAAGTGAATCTATGTTTTAGTTTTTATGGAATTTGTAATGACGTCAGAAGATAATTGCCCAACACTAGCTCCTCTGTACAACATCAGTTCACGCGCACACAAACATTGCTTTACATCTCACTTGGTCATGAACGTGTGATTCACAGTATTGAATTTCGTCACATCAGCTGCTGAAATTAGATTAAATTATAAAGCGATTTCAAACTTTGTTTATTTTTATTTAAGTCATGTGAGATGACAGAGCTCTATCTACAACAGTCTTCAGTAGACGTTCATGTACTCTATGCAAATGATTAAAACCGAACAAATGCTATTCAATAATGTTGTGACTAGTCATAACACCAAATTTTATTTTTAAATAAACATTTTTGGGAAAACAGCACTTTATTTAATTTTGCTAGGAGTGTCAAAAGTAATCGTGCGGGATCGAATCTTTTCGTTGCATTTTTCGAACGGTAGTCAATATTGGAACACATCCTTGGAACAGGATTTTATATTAATTATATATTTTAATTTTCTCTCATTATTTACATTCTCCTGCGTTGACCATCAATTATACAACTGTATGTAGGCAAAGGGGCAAACTTTATTTCATTCATTTCAACCAATCTCCAAATTGCTTTCAAATCGACAATCCCGATGTTCTTACCGTTAATTGAACCCGATATAAAATCCAACCTTGTCGATATAATAAAAATTACATAATCAAACGTGGATTGGGGTGTTTTGGGACATCTGTCGATATTAATGTGGATTAAAGTACATTATAATAAGTTGCAATTTACGGGCGCACAAAAACTTGCGCTAGTTTAGCACAAAGACCATGCATTAAATTAAGCAAGAAAAATATGAATCAAATCTGAGGATCAGGATTTTTTCCTCAATGCTCACATAACTAATATGTGAGTTATATATTTCCTTTTTATACCAAAAACCCTGAAAATTCCCATCATAATGATGTATAAGCTTTAAGCGTGGATGATTCTTTTTGAGATTGCTTCTGCCTTGGGTGGGAGGGGGAAGTTCATGGTATAAAAACATAAAAACTCAAATTTATATCACTTGAAAGTTCAAACGCTGGTTTACTAATTAAAACAACATGACCGAAAGTGTCACATGAAAGCATCTCTGTTTGTCTGTTCGTTTGGTTATATCTTTAACAAACTATATTGCGTAATTAATCTGAAAGAAAAGACTTCAACTTAAGTACACATTGCAGCTTGTAAATTTAAAAATTGAAATAATTTAAAATCTATAACCAGATTGCTACAGTTAAGTTCAGAAATCTTCAATTCAAAACATTTAATGTAACACATAATTATGCAAATTAATTTGTAAACCATGGCAGGATTTTTAAATTAAGTTACTGTAAACATGTAATACAGATGTAGCTTAATTGCTTCAACAAAGCTTCCAAAAATTTAACTGTCAACATTGTATTGTAATAAAATAGTTCTTTCATGGATTTCTTTTATTGAAAAGTCAGATCCAAAGTTAACGTTTTTTGGAAGAAACTGTGTATTTCACAGTTTTCATTTCATAATGTCATGAACATATCTACATGTATATAGTACACACCTATTATATCAACGTTTTGATATGGTCATGAATTATCGTCTGGGTTTATTTCAACATCATGAACTGAATATAAAATATTTCACACAAGATTAAGAAATACGTCTTCATTTCACCATCCCGAATGTGCATAAAGATTATCCAAGATATAAAAAAATGAACTCAACACGAACACAAATTATTTGTGCTAAAACAAAACAGAAAAAAGAATCACGCAGGCCTTTTTATATTTGACACTATATTAATGCTATAAAAACATATAAATGCCATATTAAAAGTATGGATATGTGAACAATACGTAAATATTTCCTGAATTATTTTTAATAGTACATGTTAATATTTCAAGCTGAAACGAACAAGTGGTATTATATACAAGGCTTCAATTTTATTAAAAAAAAATATGTATGGGTCATTATTTTATGTCGATGTCAGCTTTGTCTTCGCAAATTACAAATTCATGTCTTGTCTTGAGCTCCTTTATCGGTTTATAAGGTCATGCCATTGAAGATCAGAGTTTTGCTCATCTCTACATCCCCTGGTGGGGGACGAATGGCTGGCTTCCACTCGTCTGTTGGCTGAACAGAAACCCGAAGTCGCTGTAAAATAGTTAGGGAATTGTGTACTTTATTGGACTTTTGTTTATCATTTTTACAGAATACCATTTTATTAAATTTGATTATCACTTAATGAGCCAAAAGTGAAAATAACAACAAAAGAACGAAAGAGCCAATTGTTAATACAATTTTTAAAAAAATCTGATAATCAATTAGGCTTTAATTCAATAGGCTAATCTGATACGTCTGACTGTGAGCTGAACAATCTACAGAACATTAGGGGTAATTTTAACATTATATAAAAATTTGAAATTTGAAAAGCCAGAACTACGCATCGAATATTTAATGGATAAATTTAAAATTTAGTCTCATACTACTCGAGATCTATCTTGCTCGAATAAAAGGAGAAGGTTTGGTCTCCACCTTTACTTTTGCCTTTGATATTAAGTTATACGTTCTGCCAATGCGAATTTTCACATTTAAACACAGATCTGCAGCTATTACTATATAAGTGCATACCTCTATGAGGGGTGTTGAGGCATCAGCTGTCTTCGAGATGGATGATATCATACCAGCTGGTATCAGGATTAACGACAGTATGGCGATCATCCACCCGATCCCAACAGCATGTGATGGGTACCTGTAAGTCCCATATTCTACCTCCGAGTACCGACTCAAGCTGACCAGCCAAATTATCTGTTAAGAAAAATAACGAAAATTAGCTCAAATCTACTTATTCAAAGTTTGTTAAATGAAGTGTCACACCCTTTTTCATTGAGACAATTGGGAAATATTGAAAATATGATGGCATTTCAAAATAAAATCTTCTTTTCAAAAGCCATTTTCACAGAAAAGCTGAAACTTAACTGGAATGTTCCTAAGGCAGTGTGCATTTGAGTTAGTTTAAATAATGTTATGATACCCGGGTGTAAGGTGGGCCACATTTTTAGGATGGGCTGTTGTTGAATATTACATTAGGAATAAATAGATAATTTTTCCCCGTCTGTCTATCTACCCGTCTATAAACTTTTAACATTTCTTGTCGTCTTTTCCAGAGCCAGTACAAGTGGGCCAATTTAAAAAAAATGGCTTAAAGCATCCATATTTAAAGGGAGTTAAAGTTTGTTTAACGAATTGCCACACTCTCAAGTTCAATATATTGAAATTGTGATGGATTTTTAACAAAATCTTCCCAAAAGCTACTATTTTTACAGAAAAGCTGAAACTTGTGTTGAATGTTCCTCGGTAGAGTAGATTCAAGAGGGTAAGGTGGGGCAACAAGAGGTGGAGTTGTTGAATTTTTACATAGAAATAGATTAATTTTAAAAAATCTTATTCTCAAAATCTGAAAAACAAAACTTTATCTGTTTGAATTCACTGCATTTGTATAATACAACTTGGTTTGTTCCATAATACTTTGTCAAACAATATCCAAAAATCAAAACCGTGCTTTATTTATTTTTGGAATAGGAACAGTTACTACAAGTTTTGGCAGGCGGCGCAATGTGTGACGTCGAAAAGTTCCAGTCTTTACGTCATTGCTAATCCCTTCATATTGTACATGTATACGATAATATTCACGTTTTTTTAAATGTCTTAGGAAAAATATGGTCTTTGAAAATGTACCCTGAGTGCATATTCAATATGCATCTACATGCGCAGAATTGTTTTCAAAATATTACCTGCTGACTCATAACATGCCTTGTATTACTTGCTGTTTTGTCTGTCTTCCCGAAATGTGCTAGACTTCTAATTCTCAAATAAATTTCTAAGCGATTTTGTCAATTTTATGAACTTTGAAATCGGCTTATAAGTCTGATCTTATACAATGTTTTATATTGAAATATAATTTTGATGCAAATTACTTGCATTCTTTATGGCACAAGTTTTATCTTCCCGTGTCTTCGATTAAATGAATAACCCCACTTGTCTTTGCTATTTTTCAAGAACCCTCGTATGTGTTGAAAAAACAGAAGATATTTTTTAACAAGATCTAATGTAGTGAATTATCAGGGTTTTTTTTGTATTTGATATGATTGACAAGTCTTGGCAATTGTTGCTCATGTGAGCGATGTGGCCTCATGGTCTCTTGTTTAAGCTTTAAAATAAAATCTGTAAGGCTTTGTAAAGTGAATGAATCCCTCGTCCGGTGACATTCCAAGTCGACAATACATCGATTTTATTCAATTAATTAGTCTTTGATAATGCCATCATTCTGTATTCTGCGTTGGATATTATATCAAAGTCTCAAAAATTTAATTTCAATGTTTAATTACATGTTTTTTAAAATGTAACATGTCAAATGTGACATCACAGTAGCGATGTCAACGTCGATGCAACGTGAACCAGTTACATTCATTTGCATGCACATTTTAACGTTAAACTGTAACAGTTTAAAGACTTACTTTTAGCGTTTAGATAATCAATGTATACCTATATTGGAATAAAATAATTGAAAAAAACAATAGAATAAAAGGCTCACCAGGATAACTATCGGAGTCACGAAGCGCCACATAACGTGCCACAACCCACTAGGTCTGTGTCCAATCATAATTTCCAAATCTTCGTAAATTCGCCTCACTCCTGGAATTATTATTAATATTAATCACAATTGTTCAATTTGCCCATAGTCTAGTTATGCAATGACTAACTTTCAATAAAATAGTTTAAAAATAAATGTAAATAGAAAAATTTAAATAAAGGGGGCTGGGTGGTCAACAAATTACCTTAAAAAAAATATAAGATATGATATTGTAACAGTTTCTATAAATGTCATTTTATTAAAAAATCCTTATCTTAAACATTTGAATACTTTCTTATATCTTCAAACCAAACTCTTCTTCTAAAGGACATTGAAACAGCATAAAAATGACTACGACCATCTGGTCCTCTTAATGAAATGTTAATGAAAGAAAAGAAAAACAACTGATTACCATAAAACCAAGCTAATGCCACTACTTCCAAGAAGGTTAAGAGCATGACGGACACACTTGCGCAGTACCAGTCTATTAACGTTAGTACATAGATACCTCCCTGCAAAATGAGAGCATTTATTAGAGACAGTATAAACATCCATGTATCATAAAAAAATTACATTTTATGATATAAAGACAAAAGAAAAAAAAATAACATTATGGTTATCAATACCTCTAACAATTTTAATGCCTCTCTGAACACAAAGGTATTTGATTTTTTAAGAATTAAATTGCTTTGGATTTGGAATGAAGTCAACGCAAATACAAAAAAAAAAAAATATTGGGCTATAGTACCAAATGCAAAAATAATAAATTTTATGGAAAAACGATATCTTGTTCATAAAAATCCAATGGATTTGTCATTTTGTTATATTAAATATAAATGTATCTGAAAGAACTATATATGATATGATTTGGCCCCCATAATTCGTCATTTTTTAAAGCGTTTCTGGTCCAGTAAAATGTTATGTTTTATTTTAGAGGAGTTGATGTAAAATATATTTTTCATCTATTTATTTGATTTATCTGCACTCATTGGCAGTATATGACGTCAGAAGTGACGCCATTTTTATAATCCAATCAAAATCAGTCAAAAATTGACGTTTTTGTTATATTTTTATGAATGGAAAATATAGAGCGCATTCTTGAACAAGGAAAATTTTCTGGTCACTTATTAGCCTTGGCTAGATACATCTCTGATTAAAATATTTTGTTTGTTAAAGCATGCGCTCTTTGTTTTCTGAAAGAAAAACTGCTTGAATACAAGTTGTTTTGTGCCAAAAATGCAAAAATGGCGGGAAAAAGTTATCTTTACGATGTCATATTTCTAAATTGTGGGCAGCTGAATCAAAATGAACACTATGTAAAAAAATCGCATATATATCTTACCAAAAAAAACAAATAATTACAGTATAATGATGATGTTCATTTTAGGGGGCTATTTTAGGCCCATATCATATATAATCCTTTCAATTTATTTTTTAAAATTTAATTTTATAAATTTTAAACAAACATGATTAAAAAGAATGCACATAAGTAATGTATATTAAATTCAATATTATAGTTGCTTCTTTGTTATTATTCTATTTAAAATTCAATTTTTACATACATGTATAACTCTCATACTTTTTACAATGAAATTATCATTTATTTGAACTTAAAAAGTGCATTGTTTTTGCTAAGACATCTACATATTTTGCATCATGTTTATACAGAGACTATAATTGTTTAGTTTATATTTATTCTTGTTTAGATATTTTTAAAAGACTTTACGTTAGTTAAACGCATTTACTATCCTTTAACCAGTTTTTCTTTCATTAGGTTAACTCTAATTTGTTTAATGTTAAATACAATTAATTTTGGAAGAAAATTAAGGGATAATTAATTTGAATTATATACCAGTAATCGGGCTATTCTTAATTGTCCCTTCCTCGTTCTCAATGAGGTGATCGTATTGATCAGTGTTTGCAAAATAAATACAAAACGATATACTCCGTATCTTGTAAAATACTGTAATTTATACACTTTTTTCAAAGTTCATTAAATGAGTGTCTCTGTGATAAAAAAAATGTACTCTCTTATCTTACCTTGAAAAAAAAAAACCCCTACAAAGTGCGTTGACTTGGTCCCAAATTTAACGACTTAGATTTTTTTCTAAGTATATGTTTTTTCACTAGCATTGCCACGTGTGTACAACTCAAAAGTTATATAGCACAAGAAGAATAACTATTGTTTGCATCGAATATGTTTTCATACAGTGGATTACGTGAACTGTAGGTGCTATTTTAATGTATAAGGGGCACAGACACTGAAAGAATAAATCCCTGTTTTTTTTTAATCTGCGATCGACAAAGAAAATCTGATTTTAGTTTACTTTCGATAACGTACATGTAACGGTGTTGATTATTGTTTCTTAAGTAATAAAAATATTGCATTTTTCGATTTGTCAAATTATATAGGAGATATTTTTTTTCAATGAATAACAAAGTATGTAATACACATGAAATTTTTGGTTCCTCAATTTATTCCTGTGTACAAGATTGGCCGATTTGTTATACTACCGATTGAATCGTTCACAATAATTATTCGTATGCATCAGGTTGACCGGAAGAATATGAAAGGTACACTTTATTTTTAAATTATAATCTGTTTTCACTTAAAACGTACTTATGAGCTACGATAATTTTTGCTCCAAATTTTTAAAAAATCTTTTAAATGAAGAAGTTTTAACAAATATATAAGACAAACTAATTCTTTTCTGGCAAATTACATCAAGTACAATTATAAGCGCGTAAGAGTTTTTAAAACTATATGAACTTAACTCATTCGGAAGACAAATTATATATAGTTACCGTTTTTTGTTTTTCTGGATCAATTAGTGCATGCAAGATCTACTTTCATGATTAGTAATGAACGCAACCGATAAACATGTACTTGTATTACGTATAAATGTTTACAAATCGATGGCACTTAGATGGTAATATTCCACTTCTTTAACTTATGTCTTATGACGCAAAGCCATTAGTATGAAGAAGAGATTTACTTGCTTCCCCTATTTATGTTAAAAATTTAAACATGTAGTTGTAAATGTTTATTCAGACATCAAATTTACTGACCTGTGTAATACATGGAATTCCGAGTAAAAATCCAAGCAAACATAATATACCCGTTAACGCAGTTTTCCATTTGTGTAAAGCTTTGGGGAAATTGTCCAGAAGGGCGCCTGTCAGGGTTTGAACGTGAACCATCTAAACAATAATCGGAAACTACTTGATATTTCTATTTGACCAAGAAAGAAATAATAAAAGTTACGTTTCTGTCAGTTAAATAAAAAAACACCTTTGTTTATTAAGAAACGAAAACCAAGTAAATGTTCTAACAATAATAAATCAAGTTCATGAACTATTTTTACCCCATTTCTTTTGCTTTAATTAGCGCTACAAAAACAAATGAAAATGATTTTTAAATTCTTTTACCTGGCTGTCAAGACCCACAGTAAAAAGCATGAGAAAAAATAGAACTGCCCATAGCTGGGGAAGAGGAAGCTTAGAAACTGCCTCGGGGTACACAACAAAGGCGATCCCTGGTCCTGAAAGCGGAACGAGGGAACTCAGAATAAACAGGTAAATGCTAAAGTATTTTAACATAATATTTATACGTGTTACCAAACAAGATATTGAACATGGCGTAGGGTATGATGGTGACCTCATGAAAATTCAAATAAAATGTAGAGTTCATTGGGATGTATTTAAGCGAGTTAATGAAGCATGTAATCATCATATAAAATGAATGTTATCGAAATGTCAATTATCCGCCATTAAAACTTGATTTCAATTTTATTAGATGCGTCAAATATATTCTATACTATTTCCTGGGAAAATATACATTCCATCAACATTTTCCATCTTACCGCTGTCAACGACATTCTCTATGGGGACACCGGCTTCTTCCGCCATAAATCCTAGCGTCACAAAAACGACGCACCCGGCAAAAATGCTTGTGATAACATCAACAATAGGTAAAATCATTGCGTCTCTGTAATGCAATTATTATGACATTGTACTTTTGAGTAACAAATTTCTGCAGAGAATTTTGCATTTGAATATAGTGGGTAGAGGTACATATAAACTTTTTCACAAAGTTGTTATATTGTAAATTTTGTCTTTACACCTACCCAGCAAATTCAAAATTTATAATTATATTCACAACTTTTCAGTTAAATACAAATGGTTACCGTTACATCTGAAAAAAAGCCTTTATCATTTATTTTTCGTAAGATTTGTCACGATTCGATTGTTGCACTTACAAGGTTGATTATTTGTTGGACTGTTGTAACTGTCTCTAAACCAAAGCAGGTCGTATATTTTACAAATCATGCATATTTTAACCATCCGATTATTGTAAATTTGAAATCCGCCAAATAGTTTTGAAGTGTTTTAGACTACTAGACGCATAACGCACTCGGACCAATCACAGAGTTTGACTATCGCTGTCTTATGAGCGGTATTCATTTTTTGGTAATACTTGTTAAACATACCTACAAAGGACATGACCTAAATTCCTCTCGTCTCCGAAGCGGAGAAAATCTACTTCCCCATACGTTTGAATCGGCTCCTACATACTCTTTATCGACTCCCCCGCGTTAGGGGTTGTAAACGGTGGAACGACTTGTAAACATTTTTTTTATTACCGCAAATTCTAGCCGATCGCCGGGGACATTTTAGCCCTAGATCAAAAGGATCTTTCACATTGCGGGTTTAATAAAAATAAACCTCTTGTTTTATTTTGCCAATAAACTACAAAATTCCTGCACCAGAATAATTGCTTACACCTTTAGTAATTCATCAAATGTGAGTTGATGTCTGTCCGTAAGCTATTAGTGAATTTTTCCTGATAAGTAATTATTAAGGTATTCAATGTATAATGGAGGGATATTGAACAATTTTGAATCATTTTAAACTAGTTATATATGTATTGCTAGATAACTATGAAAGTGAAATGAACCAAATTCGCATGACAGACAACATATATAGGGAGCCGGTCATTTTGCACCTAAATTTTTTTTAAAGAGTTATCTCCCCTTGATAAAAAAGAAAATTTTAACTTCGTCAAAATATCTGCGGTAAATGATTCATTTTATTTCATATTTTAATAAAGAGAAAGTTTATGCATGCATAAACCAAGAGAGTTTTGCGAATTTTAAGTTACTTTTTACAATATCTTAAGATAACAAACGTTGCCCATAGACTTCAATGCAAAATTCCAGGTGTAATTAGTTGGACCATAATCAAAATTTTGAAAATTCCTTTGGTGGAGTATTTTTATTTGATAATACCTTAAAAATGATATCATGATTAAGAATATCGGACCATTCATTTATTATGTACAAAATGTGGTCGTTATACATTGAATACCTTAAAATAAATTAAAAACCAACTTTCATGTTCGACAAACCAACCCGAAATAGCAACAATAAGAATAAGGTGGTGGACATGCTTTGGCAGATCCAAGTCAGTGGGAATTTGTATAAAAATATATGCTTGCAATTAAATGATATCAATGATTACGTAAAGAGTGAGTATATTAACTGGAAACTTATTTAGGATATACATAGAAATTAAGATACGACAAATGTTTGAATATATAAGATAAGTCAATTTGTTTCTTGCGATGGATTGAACTTTCCAGAACAGGGTAACCAAGAACGCGGGTTGACTAATCAACGTCAGTGCGGAAAGTGTAGGGCGAGTTAATCATAGGGCATTTGCAGGTCTTGGATCTGACAACTCTAGTTTTAGGTATGCAAAAGGATATACTTATCTTTTATCATTCTATTTTAAATCACAACCATTTTTATACCACTGCAGATTGGTAGTAAACCATATACATTGATTTGTGAAACATATACAAATCGTGTTAACAAATATACGTCTGTATAAACAGATGATGTATGCATAAAACAAGGAATTTGAATCGGGTCGGGTAAGGTTACAGTCTTTTATCTGAAACTCTTTTTAGGGAAAGTGATAATAATTATAGTGAAATTTGGCCTAAAGACTCAAAGACGAAAATTTAGGAAAGAGAAATGACGCACTATACGGCTACTTCCTGGTTAGAAATAAAATGAAAAAGTCTGCAGCTTTTCCAGTCATCTGCAACAAAAGGAATAGAGGCCATATACATGAAGCATTGTATCGTATTTTAAAATGTTGAAAGTGTTAATTTTCGCGCTTGCGCGGGATACATTGTATTATCTAGTTACATAAAAGTTAATGTTTACGCGGGGATACACTCCACGTACATGTACGATTTAACATGTTCGACATACAGGTAAATGTGTTACCTTGTTCCAAAGAACCTCGATGGTTTACGTTATTTTTTCATTTACATTGCGTAAAAATATAATTTACATGTAATATTGGATAATATTGATTTATAGAATTAAGACTTTGTATCACGATAGGATGCTGAATAGATTTTACATTTCTTGTTTGATAAATTTTCGTATACGGCTCATGAAATGACTTGTAATTTTGAAATAAATTTACTTGCTTATGAAATGGCACAAAACGATTAACACGATAGGATAAACGAAAAAAACTTTTAAAACTGAACGATAAACTTGATAGGATTAAACAATTTAACAGTTCTTTACAATAATTGTGGGTACAGGTGGGAGGCAGGTTATATAAATATATATACATGTAAAAGGTATAAAGTGGATGAAAAAATATCAAAAAGACCAACAAAGCAGTAGTTATATATAAACTTGATTTACACTTATTCACGTCTGATGGTAAAGTTGTCCCTCTTATTAAAAGATTCGTACACATATTTACCCAGTTTTTTTAACATAAATATAGAATCAGAATTGAGTAAATCAATAAATTTTGCCATACTTGGTCGTACATAGAAGTATTTCTTAATATATAATTTCCTTAACTCCGTGTAAAAATCACACACCAAAACAAAATGGTATTCATCTTCGACATCGTTTGAATTACAATATATACATTTCCTTTCATTTATAGGACATTTTTTATCATATCTACCAGATTCGATTCGTAGACGATGTGAAGATAATCTAAGTCTACTTAAAGCTTTCCTATGTTTATCATATAATATGTGATTTAGATATTCTGCCTGGTGTACAGGCAAGTTTAGATATTTATATAGACGTAAAGGGTGAGCATTTTCAATTTCTACCCTTAAATTTTGGTAAAAACAATCTGCCAATCTTTGCTCAAAATATACATAAAACATTTTTTCATGATATGATTGTAAAAATAACAATGGTTTATATACCAGTGGACTCCGACAAAAGATTTTTAGAAAAAAATATGAACATAAAAACTAACGATTTCCAGTCTATTCCTGTATTTTGAGAATCGTTTCAATTTTAGTAAATTCATTTTGATGAGTAAAATATATTGAATTATAAATAGTATTAGAAAAAAAGCTTTAAATGTCCTTTTAGTAAATTTCTGTTGATGAATAAAAATAAATTAGATTTGAAAATTTTTTAGACAAAAGAAGTTTTAAACGCAATTTACCTGAATACGTTGTTGTTAAATGAATTATAGCTTGCTAGTGTGGGTATACCTCCCCAGCCTAGCCCTGCCGAGTAAAACATCTGGACAGCGGCGTCACACCATACCTACAACAGTGGAACAAGGGTCATATATAGGTAAACCAATAAATGTGCTTGTAGCAGTCGCTAGCATATTTCCTACAGTTTAATTCAAAGATCATATTATCCACTAATTTTACATACAATCCAATTCTCCTTTAAAGTTTTAAAACCTTGAAGAAATTACATTGGCAGAATTGGTTTCCTTTAAGCTTGAATTGTTCGTTGTTCGGTAAAATTAAAAAAAAATTGTCAGATTTTACTAAAAATAGAAAGCGCATGCACCATTAATCTACAAACAGAACCCATTTGGTTTCGTCCCCCAATGACTTTGGTTTCTATGCATCGTTAACGCTTACAAATATAGGATGTTATTTGAAGCGTATATTTAATTCCCCGAACTCATTCGACAGGTAATTTACGATTTTGTAAACGACAAAAAGACAATAAAAACATGCCTTAAAATCGATGCTAATCTTTATAATGGGCGATATTACCCTTTTGAATATTAATCAAATACACTTAGAAGAATTTGTTGTAAATACTCATTTGTACATTATTTTTCTCAATAGAAATATCGCTCTGATAAAGCAGCTTTAGCAAAACTAAAAAATACAACTTTTAAATCACAGATGGAATTTATTCTATATCATTTAAGAAATAAATTTCACCGATTACATCGAATTTCAGCAAATCCTCCATACGTGGTATTAGAAATACTTTCAAGCCCTTGATTGCTCCATCGATGTTGAATACCAGACCTCGAATAAGTAGGACCAAAAGGAAAAGATACGGAACGGTGGCTGCGACGTACACGACCTAAATCACAAAGCGTTAGCGTTAGTACATGTGGGTTGTACAGCTGCCATGAGAGAAACTTATGAAAATTAATTAATGGATTATTCAAATTCATTTTTTTTTACTTGGACAATTTGCATCAAAATTTCAAGATGGAGGTAAATTTACATGAGTATGCTTGTGTAATACACGTATAGGTCAATATCTTGATCATTTTGGTAAATAAGAAAACATTAAGTCTTAACAAAGCTAATAGATTCCCATTCTTAACTGCTGGCATAGCTCAATTTATCCTTTTTTATTATTAAATTGCCCATTGCCAGCCATATTTTGTGTACATTTTTTTCATCCATTTGTTTAAAAATGTTAATCAGCAAAATATACAGTTGCAACAGTTTTTTAAATCCACTTTTATCAACCATGATTATCTATACGTACTTTAACTTTGAACATTTTGAAATTTAACTAAAGTATTTTTCAAAACTACGTGACATTAATCCAGACATTGAAGCTTTGATACTTTTCTGTAAGACTTAGTAAGTTAGGAATACATGCTAGGTATTATAATACTACATTCAACATAATTTCGTACTTTTCCTGAAGTCTTAATTCCTTTGAATAAACATAAAAATACGGCAAACCATGCAGCCAACAGGCAAAGTAGAAGTTGCCACCGGATGTGTCCGGGACTGTCAATCCCCTCAGACATGTCCAAGACATTTCTCCTGCAAAAATGTCCATGTATTATTTTCTATGCAACAACACTGTTGATATATATTCAATTCGTGCATGGCACATGACTTACTCCCAAAATTCCTCTGCAGATGTATGTTGATGAAAAGTTACGGCCTCAAAACTAACATTTTTCTTCTCTGTAAAGTTATTTCTGAACAGCGCTGGTGTGTAGTTCATTCCACGTATGATGCAAGTATCAGTATTCCATTCCTTGTCGCATCGAGTCCATGGAAGATCGGAGGAAAAAGACATTCCGAAATAGTACAATGTCCATGCCAGAATTACGTTGTAGTAGATACTTACTATACCCGTCAATACTATCATCCCGTACCCGATTCCTGAGAGAGAATAAACTCTATTTTAACAACAGTAGCAATTCGTTCTTTACAACAACCAGTGCAGCAGCGAGACGGCATCACTTATTAAGGTTAACTCTGAATCCTTCATGACATGGCACCTCTCTTTATTATTGCAATAATGGGTCTTCCCCATTGATTAAGTTTAGTTCTACCATAATGATTTTATATAGATCTCTCTCGATTTTTTTTAAAGCAGCAACATATCATTTGAAAATAAATATTGCACAAGGCCTGGCTAGATGTCTTGTCTCATACAGTAAGTAAAAAGCAAGGGCCTCGAAACCGAAAATGATGCCATCTGTACATCGAGAAATAGTGCATCATGCACGAGCCAAAAGATCTTAAGTATTTTGCTATTTATTCAAACTTGATAATGTATTCCATGTTAAATGACGTAAAATACGCAGTAAATTGCAGTTGTTACCTTTGAACAATGGACAACAAACCCAAACTCTGCCAGGTCCGAGGTTCGAATACTGTGAAACCGTCATTTCAAGGAACATCATCGGCATTGCACATAGAAACATGAATATGAAATACGGCAACAAGAAGGCACCTAAACAATAAATGAAAAAATCATAGGAAACACTGAATTTGCATTCTCCTTTTCCTAAATTGGACACGTTCTGAAAGTTATTAACTTTCGTCGTTTACATGTATTTCCTTTAAGATGAAAAAACTACATTACAATTACGTAAACATATTTTGAATTCGCGACAATACTGTAAAATGATGGAAAAATAAGATGGCACAAACACCCACTGGTTTTATCGTGACTGGTGTCATCTTTACAAAGACACTATTTTAAGATTTGGGTTCATGAACATCTCTTTCGATTTTTTTGTTAAATAACAGATTTGTTGATTTTTTTATGTTGCTTTGTTTCTTATCCATTCTGAAATAGGCATTTTATCTAACTGCCTTGTCTTCCCATCTTTCAGATTGACTTGCTAAGGCAATATTGTCGGGTTTTTGGTGTACCGAACAGATATGTAATTAACACATGAATTCATGAGATTTTTTTCTCTATTTATGAACATAAATTGATGTAAGTGTTTCATTTTTTTCTCGTACCGTTTCTTGTTATTTCAATATATGTTTCAAAGGTCCCCTAATGTCGCAGGTCCATGTATTCTAAATTTGTCCGCATTCGTGTTATTTGTATCTTTTAATGGCATGTTACATTTATTTCAATGATTGCACTTCGGATCATATTATGCAACACTGATGAAGAACTTCGTAGCTTCATCGAAATTCACATTTTTCTCTGCATGAATGTTCAGGGCCTTTCTAGTTGAAAAAATTGTTGCAGATAAATGTAATTTAGCCTTTTCAGTTTACCGTACGTGTATGTTACATAACTTAAGATAGAACACAGATAGAATTTCCATCATTTGAAAGCAAGTGCGAAATGAAATCCTCGTACACGAAATGAAAATAACAGTTCGTCTTCTTGTATAAATATATTTATACACATGCATATTGCTAATACAAGGTTATTATGGATATGCATTCAAAACGGTATATGATTGTTGACTGTCAACTAAGTCCGATCCGATTAAAAAAAGATGAAATTTTGCAATTACGAGTAATGCATTGGTAACACAAATTTTTAAACTTTGTTACAAACCTCCACCATTTCTGAAACAGATGTACGGAAATCTCCAGATGTTCCCTAGGCCAACAAGACATCCAACAGAAGAAAACAGGAATTCCCACCAATTTTTCCAGTTTCCCCGCTGCACATCTCCTGAATTTGGCGACATCTTGCTCAGGTGAGGTGGAAATGTCGAGCGCAAGTTGACATCTATGTGAAGGTAACTAAACTATTTGGTGAATGTAATGAGTCCTGCATGACTGAGTAAACAACAATATTGTGTCTGCCAGGGCAACATAATGGGATCTGTCGCTGGTATCACATATACCTATTACAAGGCCATTTTATTTATTTTTTAGAGGGTGGATATATAAAATTATCACGTGTTCTTTTTTCTCAAAATTTTTTATTTCCATTATTATCCGAGTATATACATTTGTACATTAAATCGGGTAATTTACCTAATTTAACATCTTTGTTTTTAATTAGTTTTTATGCATATTGACAGTACATGTACATGGCTTTAAGAGTAGTTTTCCTTAATTTGTTTTATAGCTTTGTTAAAATTGGAAGGAATACTCATTTGACACCAATTTTTAGAGATATAGTTCTTACATTATTAAATAACATGATCCGCAATTATAACACCTATTTTTCTGATAGCGTGCCTAAATCATACCCCACAGGCCACAATATACTACACTGTAGTAAGCAATTGAAATCAGTCACAGGACCCACCTTTTTACACTGTTTCAGTCTTTTGGTGTGTTATACACCGTAACTTTTGTCTTCTGATTTTGTTTTCGAATGAAGGAAAGCTTACTTATCTATCTTACTTTTTGCTAATATTAACTACAAAATGCCTGCATTAGAGTAATGCTTACACCGTTAGTGTTTCATCACGCGAGAGTTGATGTCTGTAAGCTACATGTATAATTGAATATTGGGCGCTCTTGATTAAGCTTAACTTGGTGTACACCGGTATACACTGGTGTAAAAATTTTGTATTGTATATCAAGTCCACTTCAGTGGTGTAGTGTACATAGTGTAGGGAAGTTAAGAATGATTATGACGGAAATGGGTGCAGTTTTAACAAAGAATCCTGCTGTTCTGCGACAATTAATAGGTTTTTTGTGATATAAATGCAATAAAATAAACACACATTTCAAATTTAATGGCTTTCATACAAATGACAACTTTGATGCGACTTCTAATCCGTTACATTACTTAAAATCATTTTCCAAGTTTCCATCATAACATTCGTCCGGCATATTGGTTTCAGTGCTACACCCAAAAACACATGCCCCTGATTCGGTGTAGAAAAGTGTACACCCGGTGTTCACCTAAACGCTGCACCTTTGCACTTGGTTTACAAAAGTGTACACGGTGTACACCTTTTGGTAAAATCAAGAGTGCCCATTATCAAATAAGTAATCATTGTAAAATAAATTATAAGCCTACTTTCATTTTCGATAAATCAGCCCGTGACAGTAAGGTGGTGGACACGCTTTGGCGGATCCAAGTCAGTGGGAATTTGCATCAAAGTATACATGAACATACATGCTTGCAATGAAATAATATATATATATATATATATATATATATATATATATATATATATATATATATATATATATATATATATATATATATATATATTCTATCGATTATGAAATAACTCTATACCACTACAGATTTTGAGGAAACCTTATGCATTTAAGTGTGAACAATGAGCAGATTGTTACAACAATTCTACGTCTGTGCGAATAAAAGATGAATGCAAAACGAGGAAGTTTGTACACATACTCTCTAATTTGAAATAAAATAAAAAGGTTTGTAATTTTTTCCCAGTCAACTGCAACAAATATATGTGTACACATGAAGCATTGTCTCATATTAATGTATACAGCTGTAATAATTTCCTCGATTGTGTGGGATATTATCTAGTATTTTAAAGGAAAACAAGAAAAAAATACGTGAACTGTCAATCCTGCAGCTGCGGAACTTTGTATATTAACATGAACCGGAACCAAAATTGTGTGATACAAGTGCTGTATAGTATCTTTACACTTTATCCCTCTTTCCTTTCTGAAAAAATACTATTTAGTAGATTTTTTTCTGGTTATACAGGGAAGAATTTTCCCTTTTAATTTATTAATAAATAGATAATTAATAATTATATAATATTGTACATGTATTTTCCATATATATCCTTTCTAAAAAATGACTATTAAGTAGATTTTTTTCTGGTTATACAGGGAAGAATTTTCACTTTTAATTTATTAATAAATAGATAATTAATAATTATATAATATTGTACATGTATTTTCCATATATAGTAGTCCGGGTTTGATACATAATACAAGGATGCACAACAAAATTATTTTGGCTGTTGTATACTGATGTGATTTGCTAACTGAGTAGATGTGATGTTTGAATGTTGTCTTGTTCTTAAAAATGATCATCAGAAAAAGCAAGTTATTGCTCTTTCAATGAATTGATTTATATTGATCATTTACTGTAATAAACAAGTTGTTGTACAATCACAAAAAATCATTTTTTTTTTAAATTTTTACCAGGAAATGAGACACAATTGTCCTTTCAAAGGAAACTCGAGTTAGATTTTTGGGGGAATATTTATTGTTCATCAAGCGTCATTTAAAAAAGCGTTTTCGCGATTTCTATGAAACAATTCCTTTGAAAACGTACATGTTTGATCAATTTGTTCAAAAATTTATTATAAACGTAAGCTTTAAATTCCCGTCAACAATGTGTCGTTCTTTTTGAAAGATAATTATCATAAGAAACATAATTATGTGGTTATTATAATATAATTATTTATGTAACGACGTTTAATTCATATAAACTGCGGCGTTAGTTATAGACTGCCGTAGCATATCCTGTAGCGTATTGGATCGATCTCAAATCCATAATCATTGTGAGTTCGATACCTGCAAGATTTTCCTACAAATCATGTCATGCATTAGTTCGCTTTATAAACCCTTTGTATACTAAACGAAAATAGTACTAGTTGAGTACTAAATATATAGTGACAAACCGGAAAGATGCATAATAACTCAAAATAGTCACAATGCATAAAATAAAGCTTTAACAAAAGTTCTGGTGTCTCAATTTATCATTTATGCAGGAAACTCCTTTTGGTTTATCACATTCCGGGATTTCAAAATTGTTTGTGCTGATCAGAATATCGTCTGATATCTTCTTCTTGATTATTTCATCCTTTTCATACATGTAATTAACCTATAATCTCGAGCTTCATTTACCTATATTCTAATTTTTTGTTGTGTTCAAGTTGGTTTTCTGTCCACTTTTTGCGCAAATGGTATCACGAAAAACCCGGAAAAAAAAGTACATGCCATTGGCTGTCATGAACTTTTCCTTTGTTTGGTATCGTGTTACATTATGCGCTTGTGACTAACACGTGAAGTTCCGTAAGGGTTTCAAACATTTAAGAGTTTGTCTTGTAAAATGATTATTAAAACATTCAACTTGCACGTTTTTTTTTAGCCGAGATAATTTCCGACAAGGGATTACCATTAAAAGTAGTAAACAAATGTATAACAATTCAGTGTTTACTGTCAATGTCATGGAGACTGCTTCAAAATAGGTCACTGGAGAGAGTAGTCAACAACGCTCATGAAATGTGATACACATGTAATATGAACAACTTTGACAGCATCGTGAAAGAAAACAGTATGTTACTTCAAATATATCAACACAAGAATGTTCAGCCCAGGCACAGCTAAGATGTGGCATACTTTCTATTCGTATAGAAACTGGTCGTTATAAAAACGAACATCTAAGTGAAAAGACGTTTGTTTTCTGTTTAAACTCTTCCATCGAAGATGAAAAACACTTCTTATTAGACTGTCAAAGTTATGGTTACATTAGATAGAAGTATTTTAATTGATCAATATATAATGATCACCCAAATATAAATGATGCGGGTTATTTGTTCAAAGTGTTAAATGAAGATTACCAGATGAATATAAAAATTAGCCAAATGTACATACAGCCTCAAACCATGGAAACAATCTTCTGTATATGTCAATTTATATAATTTTATAGAAAAAGCGACGTATAGGTTCAATAGGCCAGGTGAAGTTTAGTTTAATTGTTTAAGTTACAATTTTACAAATCGATGAAAATTGCCCCTCCCTCAAAAATTATGACTATCTCTCTCTTTGATCTGACCTACTTGTCAACAGTATAACTTACCCGTAGTACATGTGTATAATTAATTTAATCTTTTTATTCTAATTTTCTGAAAATTTGTTTTCAAAATGAAAATTCATGATTTTAATGATTGGATAAAATTGCATATTGACTTGAAGAATTGAGGAAATTTTAGTGTAATATATTTTTTAAGTTCCTATTGATACATACACAGGAAATAAAGCACGTATTCAATTACACGTAATTATAACTTGTTGATAAAATAGACATAGGATACAAATTTTCATCTTAAATCATCAGATAAGGAAACGAGGTCAAGTTCGTAGACTATTTTAAATAATTAGGTATTATGACTAATGCTTCATGATTTTAATTAATTGGATAAAACAGTATATTGACTTGAAGAATTGAGGAAATTTTAGTGTAATATAGTTTTCAAGTTTCTATTGATGCATGTGGGCAATAAAGCACGTATTCAATTACACGAAATTATAACTTGTTGATAAAATAGACATGACATAATTACAAAAGTTATCATTGTTATTGATGTAAACAAAATATTTAAGAGCAAATTATGAGTCCTTGGGCTATTATATCGACAAAAGTCCAATGTTTCATTATCAATAAAAACCTAATTACATGTAAGTATTGATTTTAATAAACCTTGTATGGTCAAGTGCAGTATGTGTCTATACATGTACATGAATGTATTCCTAGTTTCATGATAAAGCGTCATTCTACAAAGTAACTCGTCGTATAGCGCCGAAGACTGTAATAAAGTAAATCATGACTCGTTGAGACACCTCATTTTGAAGCTATAAAACTATGCCGTATTAAAGACTATATTTGCGATGTTGGAATCTGGACCTAAATTAGATAGCTGTATAAAAAAGCGACAGGTTATTCATCAATATTACGAAAATTTAATCTTTTAGGAAAATTTGTAGAAGTATACACTAGGCAAAATTTAAAGAGTGTGTGCTTCTAAAAGATCTACTAGTAATTAAAAAAATGTTTTCAACTTAAAATATCTTTGTTTTAAACTGGGGTTGGTTTTTAAAATCTTCTCATGTTGCCATAAACCATATGATTCGACGAGGATAAATACCACCTGTAGTTCTTTTATATATGTTACAAAAAGTAGTATTCAACAAATAATTTTTTTTGTTTGCGTGCCCTGAGAGAGAGAGAGAGAGAGAGAGAGAGAGAGAGAGAGAGAGAGAGAGAGAGAGAGAGAGAGAGAGAGAATGTCAGTGACAGTGACGGAAAAAGACAAGGACAGAGAGAAAAAAGAAGGGAGAGACACAGGAAGGTTCCAAACGACTCTATACCCAGGAAGTGAAAGAGTTGCAAGACTTAAATAATATTGTGATTAAAATTTTATTTCAAACTTACAGACAATATAAATAAAATTATTGATATATATATATATATATATATATATATATATATATATATATATATATATATATATATATATATATATATATATATATATAATTAGAGAGAGAGAGAGAGAGAGAGAGAGAGAGAGAGAGAAAAGAAAGGAGAGACACAAAAGGAGGGGGGTTTCCAAGCGAATCTACATTCTGGAAGTGAAAGTGCTACAATATTTAAATAGTATTGTGACCAAATTTTTATTTTGAACTGATAGACAATATAAATAAAATCATTGCAATTGCATTTTCGTAGTACCTTAATTGGGTTAGCTAGTACCAGTGCCACATTTAAGTCACATGAAAGCTAGATTTTTATTTTTGCGGAACTATAACATTATAAACTAAGTTTAATTATATATTTCCGTGAAAAAGGAAATTTCAAGTTGTATTGGACGCCTTCATATTGTAACGTACTTCTTAGAGGAATAAACAATTAAATTAAGTATATTTTCCCCGAAATTCTTAACTAAAAGCGTAGAACAAAGATATGAATCTTCGAATTGCGCTGGGGCTTTTATAATATATATCCTTTTCAAAACAGTTTACATGTAAAACATATTTTTTGGTCAAATATTGTAAGCTTAGCCATTCATTAAGTCACACTTTATTTCTCTTACATGTATTGTTGAAACTTTATTTATCATATATAAAATAACATGATCCAACTATTATAAATCAGATTCTGAGGTTAATACAAATGCAGAATAAAGACAAAAATGACACAGAGGGGGTGGGAGGGGGGGGGGGGGTTCTGATTGTATAATGTCTAAATGTTTCGGTTTTGTTGCAAATTGAATACAGCCATGCTGTTGTCTTACAGAACGGAACAAGTTTAGGAGGACTAGATGATCGTTATTATTGTAGGGCCTTATCAATCTCCTCAATAAGAACTCCCAATAAGGATATAGAAAAATATTCAAGTATTTTTCTTAGCTAAATTATATATAAAGTTAAAAAAATAAATAAAATCCATTCAATGGTAGATCTTATAAGTAAATAAACTTTTCGTTAACACCAATACAGCCACTGTAATTACAACTAAATATCGTTAAGATTGTGAACATTTCAAAGGGCGCCGCTTAAATAATAAAAGCATTTTAGAGGATTTTTCTTTGAACTTAACCTATGACCTTGAAAATTTTTAGTTGGTATAAACACACATAAGATTCAAGCCTATAGGCATTTTTCGGTTTAATCTGAAGAAGATTAAGCCACTGGGAAATAATTTAAAGTCGAAAAATGAATTTAAAAGAGATGTGCTATGATCTATACTACACATGACTTTAAAACTTGGTTGAGGTTACTCCACACCCTTCACCAAAAAGCTCTGTTTAAATGTGAAGTATGAGCCAGATAGAGGTAAGGAGAAATGGAGTATATCTATTCTGAAAAAAAAAGACTTTGTGTAATCTGATATGACCTTGACTCGACACTCTTTATCCATAGGCACTCTTTTGATAAAGAGTGAACCAGATTGGACCAAAAGGAGAGAATTTATAATCTGGACAAAGAGTTTTCATTTAACTCAGATTTGAGTTCTTAACCATAGTCCAAAAAACTTGGTTCAAAGTCAATGCACACCCTTTAAGGAAAGGCACTCTTTGGGTGAAGTTTGGGCCAGAGTGGGCCAAGGGGAGATAAGATATGCTCTGGAAAAGTGATATCAGACGGACAGACGGACGGACGAACAGACTGAAGGACAGAGACTGATAACTAAGGTCGCCAGCAGAGCGTAGCCTTCATAAACTTACAACTCAAATGAGCTAAAAAAGATGAATAGCAAGGAAAATTGTATACAAAATTGTTTAATTGTATACAAGGATTTTCTATTAAAACGTACACTTACACTGTACTAATTACATCATTTACATGTTTTGCATTACTCGGCACTAAGATACTTTTGAAATAATATCAGTGGTTTTTTATTTTTAACACCAACAGTTGTTAACCATGAAAATTAATACTGACTCTTCTGATATTGAACTGGATTGTTTTGGGTTTGAGAATCTTCTATAGCTTCCTTGTTGCAATGGAAACATGATTAGGGATAAGAGTGACATAAGTATCCCCGGACTCATACGTTTCTTTATTGTCAACAGTTTGACATTCGTTCTGAACTTCCTTGATATTATCTCTTATGATGGGTAACACGTGGTTATTTGTCAGGGCCAGTGTCACGTAGCTATCTTGGCCATTATTTGTACCGTTATTTGATGAACATGTTACACCGGCGCTTGTATCGTCGTAGAAATCTTCTTCGTCAGTTGCGTTGACTGTGGAAATTGCATTAAATTTTCTGTTGAAGCTCAGGACGTTGTAATTGTTTGATGCTCTCGTCATCTGAGAATAATCCTCGCCCGACTCTTCAGAACCTCCCTCGATTCCATTGTGAAGGTGTTGGCTGGATTTTTGCCCTGAATGTAAGACAAGAAGTCCATGCTTATAAGTAAAATGGCATTTTTCTGAAGAAAAAAATCAGCAAGGGACCATCATGTCATATTTCTTATAGCGACTTATTTGAAACCATAAAACTGGGGAAACTTTCCATAATTAAAACTAAGGTTTCGCTAAAGATAATAAAACAAAATCTTCAATTTTTTTTTCAAAAAAGAAGAAAAACGGGTTTTCTTTAAAAGTCAAAGGTTGGTGGATTATAAACAAACAAAAAATCAAAAGAGTGGAAAAAACTCAGTGTTTGAAAACATTAATTTAACTACATGTAGTTTTCATATTTTTGTTTACCTGATATATTCTTTCTCAGACTTTCTAAACTACAAAAACAATAAATTAAATCAAAATCGAAGTCAAAATCAATACGAAGCCCATTGGCAACATAGCTCATCTAAGGACGTTTGGAATTAACAATATGTCACTACTAAACGTGTGAACAAGAATGAAGGAGTCTGGATGCTCAACAAGTTACCTACATGTATAGGGTCTATCTACATATTTTGAATATAAGTTTTGTCATAGAATATTATTTAGTAAAGATAAAATATTTCAGCTTTTAAATTTTTCAATATCTTCTAATAGAACTCTTCGTCTTAATAAGATTAATATAGTCTAAATATGGTCACGTCCACCTAGTCCTGTTAATATCTGTTATCTTCCATTACCAATAAATGAACATTTATCAGTAAGAAAATACAGTAAGATATATTGTCTTGACGTTTACTCAGAATGAAAAAAAAATCCACTGATGATAATGAAAAACCATCTATTGTGTGTTATAGACCTTTGCTTGTATTGTTATTTTTTACTTTCAGAAAAGTAGGTCAATGACCTACTTTTTGAGTTAATGGCCATTGAATATTTATTGAAAAATCAAGAAAAATCCCATAAAATTTTACACTACGATTGAGATTTTCTTAATTAAAAAAATATTACAAATAATTAAACACTTTAAAAAATAAGATACACTTTATGAATGGTAGTGGCACTAAATAAGCACACAACATTAAGATTTCAGCATAAATTTTTTAAAATAATTAAGTCCGAATTTCCTCTATCATTTTTCAAATCCCTTCCCATTTTTGATTCAATTTTACAAAAAATTGAATGATGATAATACAAAAACATTTATGGTATTGAACTACTTATATTGACCTTATTCTGTTGGAATAAAATTTACATGAGGTCAATGATCAAAATTTTGAGATATGGTGTCTTTTATCGTTTTTAAGCATTTTTCAATATCTTTATTATTCGTGCCATAAGATTATTTTTATGAATAAGTGAGGTAAAACTAACGGAAAATATGCAAAATTACATACACTTAAATATAAAATCCTAACTTTTAATATTACACTACTGCCAAAAAACTTTTAGCAGAAAACAAAATCTGCAAAATTTAGTCCGAATTTCCTCTGTTTGACTAAAAGTCAATTTTTGTTTGAGCCTAATTTCATAATAAAGTAAAACTATTGAATGTTTTGTCAATAATAATTCATTTCATAAATACTTTTTGTGTTTAGAACAAATTTTACTCATTACATTGAACTTTATAACAATCGGAATTTGAGAACTCAAACCCTGAGTAAATAACACCCTTAATATTAAAATAAAAAAATTACAGAACCGAATTATTAAATATAAAACCTATAAATTAATTGTATTCAATTAAAAATGACTATTGGCAAGAAACGGTAAATGAAAATTGATTAGAAAACTTCACAAATACTATGATAAGAATTGAAAAATATTATTTGAAACAAAACATGTATCACGATTGAACAAATTATGTACATCTCCACGTGATCTCTTCACAAGCCAAAGTGAGTCTTTTTTGTTTATTAGAAATTCAGAAAGCTAACTATAGGTTCAAAATAAAAAAGATTCCTGAAAAAAAAAATCATCTGAAACTTATATACTTGACAAAATATGAGTTTTTGACGTCGGCCTTTCTTTCTTGAAGTTTAGTTTATCAGAAACTTTACTTTCGCAGATAGAAATGTCTTAACAAATTTTTCCCCGTTGTTTGTAAAATTAAGAAAACAAAGTTTTGGCTGAAATTGTTCAGACAATTGATTTCGGAGAAGAAAATTGACCATAAATCCCTTGAGCTTTCAGATAAGTTGAGCTTAAAATAACAGCAATATTAAGATCATCATTTGTAGACTTGTATTTAACCGATTTTTTACAATAAAATGAGTTTTTCTTTTGAACATGCATACATGCAATAATTTACCTTCAAGAAAACAATAGTTTAAAATTGACTATCTAGATACTTCATATTCTTAGTAAGCGTTTAATGTTTCATATATACATACTTTTGTTTCAGTAATAAAGTTGATACGACAAGAATAGATCCAACGCTTAAAACCACAGCAAATATAACCGGTATTATTTTGTTGATGGCTTGGCCTTTTTCGTCTTCTTTTTCATACCGTACTATTAATCAAATTACATAATATATGTATTACTTTCCTTATAAAAGATATTCTTATAAACAGATATTGTACACAACAACTTATCCAATACACTCAGGTTTACCTTTTTATGGCTGATATGAATTCATGAAAGTATTTGGTCCTAATAGTATTTTGGATCGTTCCCAAATGTTAATGGCACACATCAAGAGTGCTAACCGACGTCATCGCCAAGATGACGTAAACATATATACACACTCCGCTATTTCTTTTTGCTTCGATGATAAGTGTGATATATATTCAGAGAGAAAATATCTATTTAATATTATAATTTTAATTCTACGGAATTCCATATTATACCTCCTCTACTTTGAAGACACTATAACTTTCTGACAAGCTTTGTTTTCTACTGAGGATAAAGGAGACACACACACGGCATTCTCAACTAAACACACATTTTAAGGAGATTTCACAGATCGTAGAAAAACGAAAATAGCATTACCATAAATCAGGAAATTTTTACGTCGATTAATTTTGCGAATCCGAGCTATAAATATATAGATTAATTTTTATTTTTTAAATTTTTGCGAATTGTCCTTGGCGCTAAAAATAAAAAACGCTCAAATATTAAATGTCACACACATATTGACCTTCACAATGTTAGCTAGCCTTCAGATATCGTACATTACCGCCGCCTCTAATTTTCTCACGAATTGTATATGTTTACCAACTTCATATATTATCATGTGAGAGTTGATGTCTGCAATTTCTATCTTGTTCAAATTAACGTTATATACATTAGAAATGCTAAATAACAGCAGCAAATGCAACAAAAAAATACCTAAAGGGGTATCTTGAAACGGATTTATAGCGAGATTACTATCCCAATTAGCAGTTCTCACCTTACCATGCAATGGTTTGCGTACACTACACAAATATCGGTCATGTTTTCTTTGTGAACGCTTAGTTACAAAAACGACGTTTCAGAAAAAAAATGATTTCATCTTTGTGAATTTCTGATGCATATCAGTCCAAAGACATCCAAAGTGTGGTTTAAACAACAATTTTTCTAGGATAACACTGAAACATCAAAATCAATTTATAGTTATAATTCAAGTTATAATTGATTAATAATAATTAATCGATTCGTTCTAAATGAAATAAAAATCTATTTTTGCAAATATTGTGTTGAATTTTTTTTCATAGGATAAAAGTGACATGATAGATTGAGTGATGGCATTCCGAGAGGTGGGTGAACTAAATATAGAATACATTTTAACAGAAGAACAATAAAGTATATTTAAGTGAAAAACGCCCCCAAAATTGTTAAAATGCATGAAATGAAGAAAAAAAACTTTGCCCAATTATCTTAATACATTTAACATTTAATAGCATGTACATGGATGTCATCGCTTTCATCCGTCGGCATACACGATGTAAGTGCGAAACAGGTGGCACGCCTTCAAGTAACTTGAATGAACGTTAAGCCTGCGTTACAAATATGGCAAATGTTTACTGACTGTCAGCAATGTATACATTGTAAAATAGCTAGATGGAATAGTTAACAAAGAATTTATCGTGAATGTAACTGTTTACCTACACTGTGTAATATTCATTTTCGAATCATTTTGAGTTTTACCTGTTATGCATCCTTTGAACCTATTGCAGACCGTTTGTTTCGTACAGTTACACTTATCCTTACAGCCAAATCCGTAATATCCCTCCAGACATATTCCTGCGGTACAGTTTTCGCCAAAGGTACCTATGCATGCTTTTTAGTAAACAATATAATATTACCTTAGTTTGTAAAAATGAATGCTTATTGCATAGCATCCGAAATGAAACGGCTTAAAGTCATCATTTATGTATTCATGTAATTAATGAAAATATATGATCAGGTACTATTGAAATGCTATTGATAATTTTATACAGTACTATACATAGAATACTATTTAGGTTTTAGTAATAATCTTTCCTTGACTTATCATTGACGTATGCTTATTGAAGAAAAAACCTTAATGTGTAATAATATGGCAGTAGATTATTTATTTAATATGTTCACTTACGTTTACAAATATCATCCTGAAGCTGATAATTTGTGCAGCACCTAATTGACATGAAAACATAACGATTACTAAATATGGGTTTCTATCGATTACATACATTTGCACCCTGAGCTATATGTAGGTTATTTAAAAAAAATATGACAACACTCAATTAATTTAATGTTGTCACTGAATAAGCCATACAACAATCACTCGAAAAATAAAACTTATTATATACCTGTACTTATATTTTGAGTTGAACAAATATCGAAAGAAAATTATAAACACCATTGTACCAAAACAATTTGAAACTTTTTAAGATATATGCTTTTAACCCAAGGTGTTAAACTAATCAATACAAATTATGTATTTTCTCTGCATAAAAAAGGTTAAAAAAATCCAACTTGATACTATTTTACTTATCTGGCGTTTAACACTTAAACAATTTATTTCAGAAAATGTATATAACTTATTTAAACAACACTTAAATGCAACTAAATTATTGGCAATAAAACGACAATGGAATTTGTAGTTGAAAGCTATACGCGTAAATTTCATGAGTAAAACAACTTACTTGAATATTTGAGATGAAGTATTACATACTCCAACACCTCCAGGAATGAGTCCATTGAGTGTATCAGCATATAAGACACAAAACAAAAGACACATGTGCATTCCCATAACTTTTCCAATAGATATATCATAATAAAAAAAATTTGTTTGAAACAAGGAATTAGAATTTCAAAATTCACTTCCGTCCTATATTATTTAAACAAGGAAGTGTTCGTTGATTGCTGTCAAAAGTTAGCAAATATTTGTAAATACAATTTCATTCTTAATTGTTGCAAAAATGTTATTCTTTTTTTAAAACAATATCATTTAACGTTTCAAGCAAACAGTGCTCACCTTGTCTAAGTGTGTAATGTATAATGCACATTCTTAACTTGATCATTACACAGGTAAAACTGCAACATATGTTCAACATATGTTTCGAGTAACGTATGTTGAACATACGTTGAACATACGTTAAACATATGAATTTTTCATAGTATGTTGAACATATGTTTGAAAAATACGTTAAACATATTACAGACTCAAAACATATGTTGAACATATATTTGTGGTAATTATATGTTCAACGTATGTTGAACATATATTGAACATATGTTTGTTTAAAACATATGATCAGCATATGTTTTCAATTTGCGTTATGTTGATTAGATATGTTTGTTGGCTAAAATTTTTATATGTAGTAATGAATACGTGTATAAACAAATTATAAAATCAACATTAGCCATGCATTTTTTTCATATGAAGTGTTTCGTTAACAAATCCGTATTTAAAGCCTGAATCGGTTTTAAATTTAGTGTTCATAAACATACGTCAGAAAGTTACTTTTTGGTGGTGTCTTTTTAGAACTGACAATAATCATTATATAGAACTTATCTATAAATGAAATGAATCATTGCACTAACGTAACCTGTAAGTTGCGATGCTCACACAATCATAAAAGATAAATACGAAATGTAATAAGAAATACATTCATGCTAAAATACACATATTGAGTGTATTTTTTTTAAAACCTGGAATTTTTCACCTTTACAAATATCTTAAAGTACAGGTATAAAACATTGATAATTTCCATGTAAATGAATGTTATACAGGTTGCCGCAGAGATATCCAAAAATAAATTAAGTATTTGCTGCATAAAACACATTTTCATACATGTCGGATACAGTCTACACCACTCTGAAAGTAAAATAATAAGGTCTTCTTAACAATTACTTTAAAAATAATACCCATATGAAAAGCTTAAATGTATCATTGACAACCCCAAGTTGCATATATATCTATAATTAACAAACCTGGTATTGCACAATATATCACAATACATGCAGTTTTAAATTTTTCAAAATTTCTTAAGCTTCAAATCCATTGTTCATGCATGCATATCTACATGTTCATGTTATGTTCTTAACATTTGACTTAATTTGAAAATAATCCTTAAAATCATTCGACATGTTACAATGCTTTCAATAATTAGAATATAGTCCTTCAGTTTACAATTTCTAATTGTATACATGGATGTTTGTCAGTTTATTACATTTATGTATATAACTAAATAATATACAGCAAAATTATTACCTAGTTCTTCTACATACTTTACATTGTATGATGGGGACACATTCTTCTTATGATCCATTGAGCACCTTTTGCAAATTGCTACAAGTAAATACTGCACATAAGATCAAAGTTCAATTACTACACTGTGCATTGTAACACAATTTGACACATGTTTTGATTGTGACAAGTTATATTTTTATTTAGTTTATTTTTCATATGATTGTGAAATTGAAGTAGTTTTTAAAGCAAAACACACTGTAGTGATCTAAAGTACTAATACACAGTAAGACCTCATCCCCCCCCCCTCCCCCAGAAAACAAAACTATCTCTCATTGGACCCCCCCCCCTTTTGGAAAAAAATTCTGGATCCGCGCATGTGCAGTTAAGGTCAATTGTTAAAGTACCGGTAATTTTTAATCTTTACAGACCCTAATATCTATATTACATCTATATCTAGATATAGAGGTCCTCTTAGATATCACCTGTTTATAAAATACACTAATTTTCTCAGAATATTTTATATTAGATACTCTTTCAACGTCCTGAATTAAGGTGACTGTAAAAATAACTTACCTGATCCTACTGGAATAATCTGTCTTGTTTTTAACCAGAGTTCTTTACACATTTTTGGACTGGCCCCTCTTTCAGCTTTCATATTACCCCGATGATCAGGATAAGAACAAGTTCTCTTTGATCTTTTCCACCTTGCTCCCAACTCTTCGCGGTGCTTCAGGCATATTTTCAGAGAAAGCACTGCCTTATCGATAATGAAATACCCACTTCGATACAATATTACTATGTACTCAGGACATATGTGAGCATTAGACACACACCTGTCTAGAATTTGTGCACTTTGTAAACTGTATAAGTGATTCATAATATCCCTGTCACACTCATAAACAGAACAAATGTTTGCAAGATCACATTCAGATCCTCCGGATCCATTATAAAAGTTACATATAGCAGGACATTCAGCTGCTAAACCTAGTGCGTTTTCATCCATTTTTCATGAAAAAATAGGTCAAGCTAAATTAAAATAATCTCATGGTTGCTTCTGATGGAAACTGATAAGGTCATAATGATCAAATAACTTGTATTCACCCCATTGTCATAAATTATGTTTTCAATGTGACCTCCATTTGGCGTCTCTTCACTTTTTTAACCTCCTCTGCCTAGAGATTGCATCAAAGGGGAGGTAAATCTTACAAATCATATTTCACAGCCAAAAATTAATTTACAGGTTTGGGGAGCGATAATATCAATAAAACAAATATTTATGACAAGAAAATATCAATTTTGAATTATTTTATTCTTTCAAAATCCATTTAATAACTTATTTCTTGAAATATAAATGTATTTTATAATATGCTAGAATATGCTTATTTTGATGGAATGTATCAGTCAATATATTATCATTGCGTGTTATTCTTTGAGAGTCCAAAAGAGGATTTTTGAGAAATTTACACTTATGCCTTCTCCTTAAAAAATCATGATAAATTTTGAAGATGCGGGCGTTTACAGGTATATTATACCTCTATCAAAGTTGTTTATTTTCATACATCTCGCAAAATTGGCAAACTGCCAGTTTTCAAAATCTCTTTTTCATGGTTCTATGGGCAGTTTTAATAATTTGAATTGGTATTATAAAAAATGAAGTTTTAGGTAACATATATAATAATAAAACAATTATGAGAAATTTTCTATTCTTTTCTTTTTTTAGTGCTCAAACTGCATTGTTTTCCATAATTTTTCTTGGGTTTTGATTTATATTTGGGCCATTATTCAAATTAGGTCACAGCTAAAAATAGAACGACACCAGCAAGCAATTGAATTCAAAATTTGGACTTTTATGGGATAATCTTTCAGTTTTAAACACTTTTTAAAATATCTAAGATGTACGCTTGTGGACGATTTTGGTAATATTGCAAGACTTTCTCCGAGACGCTCACTTTTAAAATAGTCGTCGCTGATACTCTAGTAGTATTAAGGAAGGGGTACGCCTTTACTTAGAGGTTGTACACTGTCCGTCCTGCATAAGGCATTAACAAAGTGACTGCCTCTGCTAAGGGTTTACCTCTTCAGTAGGTTATCCAGCTAGGGCGTGTCGCGGGAAATCACTACCGCCTGAATAAGGCATAAATAGCGTTTATCCCGTGGAATTATTAAAGTGTCGATCCCGGCCGACCATATTCATTCTGTGATTTTACCCTACGTAAGGGAAGGCCAATTTTGTAAATATTTGTAGGCCAATTGTAATCACCAATCATTTAGAGAGGAAAATTATTATTGTTTAATATTTTAATTTCAACCCCAAGACCCTTGGAATGACTAGGTAACCGATTCCTCGAAACGTTACAGAATAATTAAGATTCGATTTATGAGAAACAATATGAAAAACCATTGACGGATGATTGTAGCAAAACATTAGTATGTCCTAACAACATTAACCTCTTCTTTTGGTCTGAATATAAAAGTCATATTCAAATTAAAAAACAGTTTTGCAATAAAACGCAATAACTATTGCGTTTAAACCCAATACCTTTTGCGATTAAACGCAACGATTATTGCGTTTAATCGCAAAAATGTTTGCGTTTAAACGCAATATTAGCTTTGCGTTAAAACACAATAATTTTTTGCGTTTAAACGCAATACTTTTGTGTTAAAACGCAATGTTCTTTGCGTTTCAACGCAACAGCTATTGCGTTTAATTGCAATCTTTTGCGTTTAAACGCAAAACTTATTGTGATTTATCGCAAAAGATTGCGACTAAACGCAATCATAGTTATTGCGTTTAAATGCAAAAGAAATTATTGTTTTTGCGAAGCTGGCCTCAATGAGCTTCCGTATTTAACATCATATGCTGTTATCTTTTCTTTATATAGTACATTATCATTACATGCTGTTATTCAAAATACATGCGGATACTTTGTCAATCTATGCTGATACTTCTTAATTATATGCTGTAACTATAACATTACGTGCTGATATTTAATAAAAAAAAAGTGGTATTTCAAAATGCGTTGGTTTAAATCATCTCTAAGCATCGGGATCGCGATTAAGTGAATCTCGGTGATATTACGAAGAAGAAAGTACAGGACTAAAGTCAAGCTACTCAACAATTCAAACAAATTTCATTTACGTTTAATAGGTTTCTCATCTCTGGATAAACCAGGTTATTTTAAGCACATGTGTGATGTCAACGGTGCAAGATCCATAACTCTTGTTAACTGTCATTGTTGCAAGATCCATAAATCTTGTCTAATACAGCTATATGACTGGGCATGCGCAGTTGCTACTTCCTTTTCCTGCTTAATCCAAAGTTGACAGGTGGCACAAATTCATCCTAAAAGTTTTTTTCAGTGCATCTAAAGTTGAAGAGGTAAATTTTGAATTTAAATTGAATAATTGCTTTATAAACATAAACATATAACTTTTTGCCGTGAATTTAAGCATTATTAATTCAGTAAAAAAATCTTAACGTGTGCATCATTTCAGATAAACATATGTAAATAAGGATATTGAAACATTCTAATATAACTACAAATTTATTTTACCCTTATAATATTTCTTCAAATTTCTTATTTCACGAGATGTTGAGAGCTAGCACCAGCGCCAGACCTCTGACAAGGGGAGCGGTTGTAGCCCCCCGGGCGTCTACACGGAGGCCAAATGTGACTTCGTCCTCCAGCGGTCCTTCCACAGTTGCAGTTACCGAGTCTACAGGTAGAGGACATGATAGAAGCCAAAGTTTGCCAGTCCATGTAGTACAACCAACTGTACAACCTGTTCTAGACTGGGCAAGTGCCCCATCGGATCAGTCAGCATTCACCCAGCAGACGGTCAAGCCTTCAGTAGCAGGATCTAGCACCAATACAGGTACAAATTGTTTGTTTGACAAATATCAAGTCATAAGCAAGATACAGAGTTCGTAATTCCTTGTTTTGTAAAAAAAGCTCGAATATTGTCATGTTTACCTATGTGTTGTATTTGTGTAAGTTTCAATCAAATGTATCTTTTGTTGTTGTTGATAATAGTATTTATGAAGATATTGAACAAGTTTAAAATGTTTATTACATGTCATTTTGTCTTAGAAATGGTAATTCTCTACATTATATTTTTTGTAAACAACTATAAGACTCGAGCTTTGTTTACATAACAATCAATTCTTACCTCTGTATCTCGCTTGTAACTTGACTTTTATTAACATTTAATATTTTGGTCAATCATTTAAAATGCACCAGTGAACCATTTTATACATAAAAAATTGTTGATCTCAAAATCGTGTCCAACTCCCTTTAACAAGATGTTAATGGAAGAACCTGCATCAGATATTCAGCATCATATTGTATATCATGTTGGGGTGATTCAGGTCAAACCGAAATACAAAGATGAAACGATAGTGTCTATTTAACTATGGACAGATGCTATTCTAATTTTTGCTTCTATTTATTGATAATGTGCAGAGCGTTCACCAAATTCTTGTAACTGGAGGGAATACGATATGTTCCATTAAGATTGAAAAAAAAATCCAATTGATTCCAGTCTCAGCTGGGCTTCAGTTGATGCAAAATTATGGCTGTTTTATATGCAGCCAGTAGTCAAAACTAACATTTCAACTCCAACAAAATAGTTTAAATGCTATTCTTGCAATTTTCAGGGAGTATGTGAAAAACAAAACTGTAGGACTTTTCATATTTGTGTTGAGTGTAATGGTTTACATCCTTCTTTGAAATGTAGATAATCCCAGAATAACACGGGTAAACAATACCCCCCCCCCCCCACCCAGTTATGCCCGCATCACAGTAATACACCGTTCCATAGCCTAAGCATTAGCTCCGCCCACCGTAGATACGTCATAGCAACCCGGCAGCCTCGGACAAAAGGGTAAACAATGGCGGCTACTACAAACGCTCTTAATATTATTTCACCTGATATTTCGATTGAATTCTTTAAAAATGTTACAATGTCGTCTCGTGCGAGGGAAAGGGGTACAAGTTTTTCATCAACGGTTATGTTCATGCTAAAAAATATACAGCACCACTGACAAAACCGTAGAAATTACGGCAAAATGTTACCGGTCTATGATAAAGAGTGAAGACCCACAAAAAGTAAACATGACCATAGATTGTAATAAATGTGCTATTGACGAAAGCCAATGCTCTTGTCAAGCAGGGTGAGTGAAAATTGTTTTATTGGTGACAAATAATTGATTTTTGTATACCGTATAATCAGGTGTTTTCCGCGTGTATCCAATTTCCGCTTTGTTCGCGACGATTTTCGAATCGCAGAAAATAAGTCAGCGTAAATTTGATACAAAGTTTGTTCTTGTAATAGAGTTCTCTCTTTCCTGATAAAGTAAACAGGTAGGTAAAAGTACGGTGAACTGTGTTCAGTTAGTTTAGTTAGAGGTACAAATTGCGGGATCGAAGGACAAGCACGATATATTAGAATGATGATTTGTATAAGCCTCGTTGTTTATTTAATAATCCATTGACAAGCCAATTAAAACGGTCGCATTCCTTGAGTAAACCGATGTCTAATTATACCTGAGCTACTTGTATATGTAACGGTACATGATCTATTTATTTATGACT
The DNA here is from genome assembly GCF_025612915.1 of Magallana angulata. Taxonomy (NCBI): domain Eukaryota; kingdom Metazoa; phylum Mollusca; class Bivalvia; order Ostreida; family Ostreidae; genus Magallana; species Magallana angulata. The sequence continues at coordinate 21,550,396 of NC_069116.1, read as the reverse complement.
GTTTACGTCTCTGAAAAAATTTATCGGTAATTATTTCAAATTAAAGGGGAAGGAAAGTCAAAAACATAATTTATTTATTCTAATAAAGTGGTGTAAATTATCACATGTGGTCTTGCTGTTTTGAAAATAAAATACGTAATTAAGCTTTAATGAACGTTTGAAGTTGGAGAAATCGTATTTACTGGAGGCTTACATGATGTAGAACTCTTTTGTATTAAAAAACAAAAAAAAATAATTATTTTGACGTCACACCATCTATTCCGGTTTGGTTTACATATACAAATGAATGTACACAGTGCTCTGAATATAATTAACGCTGGTTTATGCCTTTCTGTTACTCAAATAATCGACTAAACAAAATTGATAATGTTTGAGTTCACACGTCAATCTAAAGAATAAATACATGTATCATTGTATGCATAAATATATGCATTTTCATAAGTAAATGACAGCTGTTAATCTGCTATCATTCAAAGTTGAAAACGACCTCAATTGAATTTTTTATTCCAAGTCAAGTTCTTCGCTTACTGAATAAATGTTATAATTGTAATCGGGATGTTTAAAATTCATTCTTTAAAGTCGGAATTACCATGTCGAAATAACGACGGAAGACATTTTCTATGACACTTGGCATCTGATGACAATTTCCACATTTACGCGGAGATTTCTCCGACACTTACCTCCGCTTTTAGATTTCAACGAACATGCTCCATTTGACGTTAGTTTGTAGTTTGCAAAGGTAAAAGAACGGTCTCAAATTAATATTGTTTCAAATTTTCCAGAACTTGTCATTTAGAGCGAATATCATGATTGTTATGTTGATAAGAGAAAACGGAATAGATGGTGTGACGTCATATATTAAAGTTCAACGGCAGCCCCCATGGCGGCGGGAAATTTAAATTAAGCGATCGATTTTCTTGATTTATTCATTGTTCCGGGGTTTTTAATGAAAATAGATACGATTTACAATTATAGTAGATGATAATTAATTGATTTATTGTACAACGTATTTTTAGTTTCCTTCCCCTTTCAGGAAATCGTGTAAATGGTTCTATTGTCAGAATTTTTCATTACAAAGAGCGACAATTTAGACACTTTTTTTTCTCTCACCTCACAGGTTTAAACAATCGTGATTTACATGTATAATTTTAATGTGACTTTGAAATAGTGAAAATTTGATTCGCGTAAATTTTATTTACCGTTCTAGGCTCTGATTTGCGGAAAAAACATGACGCGGAAAAAACCTGATATACGGTAGTTGATTGATTAAAAAGCGATCAGTATCACTGCCATCATTTCCGTAAATCGTGGCGAACTCGAACAAAGAAGTCAACTTTGTTCTTGAATTAAAATAGATTAAATGTGCATAATTAAAGTGATCTAGGTTAATAAATGATCATTATTCGTATCTTTAGCTACATGTTACTGTATATTAATCATACTGGCATGATAAATGGGTAGTTATTACAAGCTAAACAATATCTTTGTTCACGAGTAGACTTTCTGGGACTTGTGCTCATGCCACAGCGTTGGTGTACACTGTACATTATAAACGCCTTGGGTTGAATGAGGTCCCTGCTGAACTTCCATGTACAAGTTTGCCTCAACAATGGCATAAACCAAGAGGCTCAAAAATTCAGCCTGAGCCAGTTTCAACCATAGTTTTTTCAAAGCCTAAGCCTACACCAAGAAAGAAGAAGCCAGTTATTGTTGACAAACCAAATCAAACGTATACAACAATTTCTTTAATTATCAATTTGATTTATTAGATTCAAATTCACAAATTTACAATCACAACAATATACAACATTTGAAAAGAAAAAATCTGGTAACAAAATTGCCCTTTAATTTAAATAAAATTCCTGATATGTACCCTGAGGATGTTAAAAGGCTTAAGCTGATCCACAACTGCCTTTATCATATTTGCTGCAGGAGGACATTAGTTTACAACAATCTATTTGTGGAAATATTCAAGAGGGATCCATGCTCAAATACCATGTACATGTATGTCTTTAATACATATTGAATTCTTAAAAATTACTTATTCTGAAAAATATACATGTATATAAATGTGCAAAAGTCGCATAAATGTGCAAATTTAAACAGAATGCTACACATTAAACAAATTAACATCATTCATCCATTACTAGCATAACAAAAAAAAAGTATTATATTTTCCAATATTGTGTCACCAACATTACTAAGCAAAATGTGCTATGATCACATTAGTACACCTAAGACATTGTTCAACTAGAATCAATGAATTAATCATAATAATTCTTAATGGGTCATTTGAACTACAAAACATTCTTCAATATATGATCAGTCATGCTCAATTATGAAAAATATACTTCTACCAGTATAATCAGTCATGCTTATATCAAAGTTAGTTCCATGCCCAAAAGTTTTCATAATCATTAATAACAAATCAGAATTGTTTGACCCAGTTACTTCCTATGTTTTTCAATATAGAATATTCAATATAGAATAATATAGATAAAAATTACAGTACACCGATACCCTAACAAAACCTGATTTACATCAGCCAGTTTCAAAAGCACAACTTTCAAATTAACAATACATACAGATACTTGCTAGGGTTGTTTCACAAGAGTATTTTGAAAGTTTGTAAGAAGAGAAGCACAAACCCAATATTCATTAATAGTTTGCAGGATTTTTCTACTTAAAAGTTTGAAACATTTAATTTGGTTAATTGCCCTCTCCACATGTATCCTGCAATCTTCCTTGTTAGAGTCACATTAGCTGCACTCATTGAATGGGCACTAGTCGCAAATGGAGGAATATTTAGCTTAACTCCCATTTCAGCTAGTTTGTCCTCGATTCGGAAACCTTTGTCTGCCATTATAGAGTCTCCTGGATGTAAATATCCTCGCTGCATCAGAGATTCTAGATACTCAAAAAATCCACTTTTGACACAAATATCATTGTCTGAAATAGATCAACAGTATAAATCTGACACAAATAAGATTGATCCTCTTGGCTCACACACTACAAGAGATTTTAAAGTGTTTGCTGATTTATATTCACTGTAACATTGACTTTGGCAGAACAATAATGATGGCTTTTGAATCTTAATTTCAGTACAATCAATAATAGCACCACAATTAGGAAACTCTTCCCTATATACAGAAGGCATGTTTTGAATAATTACACTTCTATGTGGCCAGTAACTAAGTGATCCAAGACGTAAATACATATACGTATTGTCGTACTGTATAAACTATAGTATTGATAATTGCCGATTACGTATTTTAAAATTGAATTTGACCATAGAATATTTCTTATTTATACTTTCCACAAACAACTCTTTACTAATAAAAGAATAAAACCTAAAAAAGATTCCCCGGACCTACTGCAATATTTTTTTCCATTCAAGTTTGGTTTCAATTTTACTGCGCAATGTTATCTTCCCACTAGTGATATATGGAACCATGTTACGATGTGTTTATAAAACCGGAACGGTAAAACTTTTAATTGATTAAAAACAATGTACCATTTTTTAATAACAGTTATTATTAGGTATTCTAGTGTTAAGAGATGAGTGAAAATGATAATTATTAAAGATGAACAATGAATTCAAAAACGTAATTTTCAATCACACTGCTTGGGTCATTCTATGATTGAAGGATAATTACTGTCCACCAATCATTTAAATATCTGTACTTACATTTAATTAGTAAACTTGATGTTTTATGAATAAATATATGAAAAGCACAATTTGACATTAACTGAAATAAAATATATATAATTTGTAATTACAATTTTATGACCTAATTAATTGTCCAGTATCTGAATTTCTGTAACTGTAAATTGTCCATAAATGGACTTCCAAACTTTAGGCCTATTCTGAATTATAATATCAAATTAAAACCGCGTTTCTGTCAATAAGGTAATTAAAAATTTAAATTTTAAAATATTAAAAACTTGAAAACTACACGATGGTTTTCTTTGTCATTTATATTATGTCAATACCGTTACGTTTTTGGTTTGGGCTTCTTATTTTCGTTTTAAAAAATCTAAATCTTAAAATTTAATTGACATCAAAGTTGTGGACGCTCTTGAATTTAAAAGTAAGGTCCGGAAGAGAAAAACGAAGGTCGAAAGAGGAAAAACTAACACGTAAGTAATCAAGACAACAAGGTTAGGTTCATAAAAAGTCTTTACCGTTTACATGTTACAATTAATTTGAAATAAAGTGTGCCAAAATCAAATTTTATGATGTTAAGATTAAACAAATTTCATTCCACGTTTTAATTATGATAGTGATTATCTGGCAAGGTTAAATGGCAAAACCGAATTTTCTTACTTATTTTCCTTACCGTTACAGTCTTTACCGTTATACCTATGAGAATAACGGTAGAGACTAGGTCGTAACGGTAGAGACTGAATAACCTTCAAGCATAAGTTTTACATTTTACCTTTACATAATATTGTTTTATTGTTTAGGAAATGTCGCAGAATGTTGTAAAACGTCTTATTCAAAGACAAGAGGCAGAACTTTTACTATTCGAAGAAGATTTAAGCAACCAGATATCTTTCTGATAATACAACCAAGAATATCTCTACAAAACACTAATTGAAAGAAGTTGGTGGGAAAAAAACGCTAGCGAATATCTTCAGGAAAAGGACAAATTGAAATTGTTACTGCTAAAACATGGGTATGTCAGCAGCAGAGAGAATACGAAAGTACCGGGAAAATATGAAAAACGATCCTGCAAAATATGCCCAGTACCTGAACAAAGAAAAACAACGTTATAAAAACGGAAGAAAACCGGTGAGCTTAGAAGCATTAGTAAATGCAACGATAGAGAAAAAAGAGCTATTAGAAAAAAGTGTCGAAATGCAAAAAGGAAATTAAAAAAAGATAAAAAGGAAAAGGTGATTCTTACACCCCCATCATCACCAGCAGAGGTTGACGGTCATGAAAGTGGTTCACGTAGAAGGAGAAGGCTGAAGGTCAAGCGAGAGAGAGCAAAAGCATATAAAAGAATTCCTAAGCTGGAGAGATCTCTTGACAAAAAATGCAAAGAAGCAGACAAGTACAGAAAACGATATGAGAGGTTAAGGAAAAGAATTTCAAACTCTCCAAGATCAGAATTAGACAGAACATTGAAAGGCCACGATGTTCATAACAGAGTAAAAAGGCAATTACTGTTTAGTAACATTGTTGTAAAAGACATCCAAGAAAAGATGAGGAAATCAAGCAGTGAAAGAAAGAAACAGCTTATTTCAAGAATCGTATCTGGGAAATTGATTAGACATTATAAGCTGATGGGACTAGCAAAAACTATGCACATTTCTTATAAGCGACTTAGATCAAATGAGCGTTACGGAAACAACTTAGTTTTTGCTCGGAAGGAAAAGAAAAATTCGATCTTGGCCAAACGAATTCATGAAAGAATTCAAGAATTTCTAGAAAGGGATGTGAACACAAGACTTCTACCAGGCAAAAGTAATACAATTACAAGGAATAAAGTTAAAATGCAAAAGAGAGTTTTAAATAATACATTGCAAAATTTGCACAAGTCATTTTGTGCTGAATATCCAGGTGCACGGTGTTCATATGCATCATTTTGTAGGTGGAAACCGTTTTGGATAATTGACCCAAAGTGTGACCAGAGAGATACCTGCTATTGCAAGCTACACGCAAACATGCAATACATGATGGACCGTTTAAAAGAACATAAAATTATAAGCAAACAGTCAATGAGAGAACTGAGTGAAAAGATTTGTTGTAGTCATGTCACAAAAGAATGCATGTACAGAGAGTGTAAGAAATGTGAGAAAAAGCAGATAGAGTTTGAATGTGAGGATGATATCAAAGGAAAGCAGGTGTGGGTATACACATGGAAAAATAGGCATGAGGAAAGAGAAACTGTGAAATCCAATGGTGAGAAAAAGAAATTCAGTGTGCAAGTTACTGTTAAAGAAAAGATTTTCTTTACTTTAGAGAATCTGTTGGATGAAATGAACAGGTTGTTGAGTTCAAAAGTTTGTAGGCATCTTTTAATATAAGGCATCAGTACGAGCACGTGAAATCGCTGAAAGATGATTTGTCAAGTAACGAATGTCTTGTCCATGTAGACTTCTCAGAAAATTATGCTTGCAAACTAGAGTCAGAAGTTCTGGGAATGCATTTCGGTGTATCTAGAAATCAGGTTAGTTTAAATACAGGGGTATTGTACAAAAAGAATACTAATCCTTTATCGTTTTGTAGGATTTCTGGAAATACCAGACACGATCCTGGGGCGATTTGGGCGCATTTGTCTCCAATTTTGAGCAAATTGAAAGATACTTGCCCAGACATAGACAAAGTTCATTTTTTGTCAGATGGCCCTACAACACAGTACCGGTCAAGGAAGAATGTTTTCCTTATGAAGGAAGTAATGCACAATACTTTTGGGTTTGAAACAGTTACCTGGAATTTTTCAGAGGCAGGCCATGGCAAAGGGGCACCTGACGGTGTTGGGGGGCTTATAAAGCGCACGGCGGATAAGCTTGTTTCACACGGTAATGATATTGCTGATGCAAACGAGTTTTATCTTGCATTGAAAAAGGCCAACATTGCTGTGGATCTTTTAATGATCACAGATGATTCCATCCTTGATATGGACAAAATGTCCTCTATTCCGTTGAAAGCCATACCAGGCACAATGATGATTCATCAAGTTATCAGTCACCGCTCAACAATGAAACCAAATGCAGTGCGAACCCGACATCTATCCTGTTTCTGCACAAAAACTATGGACAGTTCTAGTTTTAATGCAAAAGATGCTACTTTCATTCTGCCCCCTTTACAACCCATTGCACCACAGCAAGATGTTTCTCAAGCATCTGTTCCAGAGCAAGAGGAAAATGAGTTACATGATATACAGATGTATCCTCTTACTCATGGCAACGCTGACATAGATATTATTGGAAAGTGGTGTGTAGTGGTATACGATAAAATACCATATCCAGGCATTATTCAAGACATTGACCTGGATTCAGTTGAATTGAAGGCGATGCATAAAGTAGGAATCAATCGCTTCTTTTGGCCAATGTTGGAGGACATAATCTGGTATGATTATGAACAAGTTCTAATGTTTGTTCCGGAACCAGAACATGTGACAAAGCGTCATGTACAAATTCGGCCGGACATTTGGTCAAAGATTACTGCGCGCGGCACTTGATATGTAAACCATTTATTAGTGAGTGTTACCCAGTCACTACACAGTAAGCACAGGCAGTGTCTTTCCCGTTACACCTTTTCTTTACCGTTACATAACACGGTTTTTAAAATCATAAGAATTGTCCTTCTTTTTTTCATCATTTGTTGATTCAACTTTGTTAAAGCATTTAAATTTTTGTCAAAAATCTTTGTTGTTTTAGTTTACGTTTCTCCTTTAAGAAATAAAATTGAATTTCAAAAATATTTTTTGTGGTCTTTCAAAGGTGTCTCTACCGTTTCACAAATCAACAGTAAATATGATTGTAATAAGTAAAAACTATCGTTCAGACTTATTTTATAGGAATAAAAACACACGTTAGCACCATAAAAAAATTATCGTAAAATATTGCTATCAAATAATCCTTGATCAAAACTAGTTTTTGTCCGTAACGGTTTTGACTTTTTTCCGTTACAGACGTGATTTTGGACGTTAAATTACGACGTAATTTTACGCTAAAAGTCGCGCTAAGGATAACTTTAAAATCAAGTGTTGAAAAGACAACTTAAGTCAATTAAAAATTATTTATTATTATGAATGTTATTTCTAAAAATCTACACTGCTCATTTTGGCCAGAACTGAGAGAATGACCCGCTTACTCAAGATGATTAGCACCAAGATTTTTAATACTATTTTTTTTTTTTACAATTATCTGTCCTCAAGCACTAGACAAGTCGATCAAGACGATAAGTCGGGTGCTCTTCAGAGAAAAAAATACCGACTAATCGGCGGAAAAATACGGTACTTGGAGATTCCTTTAAATTAAAAATTGTTGATACACTTTGAATCTTTATATTAAATCTACAAGCCAAATCTTTTTCTTGAAGTCCATTTCTTATTCTACATAAAAACAAAAACACTTGCTGATCAACAGGCAGTCTCTTAAACTCTTCTCCATTAGAGTCACTAGATTTTGACCCGTGCGTGCATGGATTGACATTGCATATGATATCGGACATTTAAGAAATAGATACATTGACACACCGTAGTGTTGACATTTACGTAACCAAGCTTTAAGACTACAATAATGCTTCGTTAGAATAATCTAACTGTGTCTCGGAACAGGCCTTCACCACAGTTAAGATGCCTAATCGCTCCGAAACGATTTTAGAGAAAATGTATGAGGCTGCATTGAAAATAAGTCAAATTTTCATCTAAAATTTTTTTTTCATTATAATGAAGAATTCAACACTTTTTCACCAACGATTTTTACTCGTTTACACACCATGTTGACATTCGGAACTCTCGGGATATTTCTTATTAAATGCACTGAGATAGAGTTATATCCCGTATTCCTTTGATGAACACAGTGTTTAAAGGGGCATGGTCACGATTTTGGTCAAATTTTATTTTTCTGTTTTTATTATTTACAATGCTTTAGGAAAGCATTTCTAATGATCAAATGAAATTTGAGAGTCAGTCGTAAAGTTATAAGCAAGACACGGGGCTCACAATTCTTTGTCATGTAAACAAGACTCGTGTCCTGTTTTTGTTTACACAGGTTCAATATACCAGTAAAAAACTGATTCATGATGATTTGTCTATCTTCTTACTCATTTTAAGCATAGATAAACAGTTCCTAACATTTAACACATTCATTTTAGGTCTAAAATTGGAATTTCCTCTTCAACATTCAAAATGAAAACAAAAGCTTAGTTTTTATAGCAAGGAATTGCAAGCTCTGTAACTTGCTTATAACTCAACGAATGACACTCAAATTTTGATTGCCTATTAAAAATGCCTTTCTGAAGCATTGTAAACATTAAAGTCGGAAATATAATTTTTGACCAAATTCGTGACCATGCTCCTTTAAGACAAATTTTCAATGAAAATTTACACGTACTAGTAATATCGTTTCTGAGTTTATCCACGCAAATGTGATATTGTAGAAACATAAACTAAAGGGCCTCCCGTGATTTAGCGTGAATGTAATGCGCATGTGCAAGATTGTAAAATCCAAACAATCCAGATATTTTCAAGATTTTTTAAAGAAAGATAAGTAACAGGGTTCATAATTGAGAGATCCACTTGGGGAAAAAATGAAATCAACATAAAAAATAAAATATTAGCATTAACAACCTACATTGTCATTTGTTCCAAAAATCTTAAAATATTTAGTGTTACACTTCTGAGATCTCTGACACTATTTACATTCCTTATGATATTAAAGCTATAAATTCATAGATATTAACCAGTGAGATTATAATTTAGTTTCAGCATTTCCAGGATCATCCTAATAAGGTTGATGCAGGGAAATGTGGGGACACAGTATTTTTAAAAATAGTAAAATACATAGCGGTAATTGAAAAGTATGGCAGTATAGTAGAGATGTTTAAAACATCTCTGCAATATGCACAAAAAATTGAAAAGGAGACTGTAGACAAAGCTAATTGTGAATTGTGGTTCAGAGAAAGGCGAGACCGTCTAACAGCATCACAGTTCAGGAAAATTTGCAAACGAAAAAAAATGTAAATGAAATCTTTTCAAGGGACATTTTTCCATCTTCTAGCAAAACTTTCTCTACTAGTGCAACTTCATATGGTAAAGGGAATGAAAATTCTGCAAAAAGAAAATATCTTTCATACCTGGAGAGGCATATTCATGATTGTGGATTACTAATAAGTTATATACCCCAATTTCCCATTTTGTTTCACAGTTTGCCTTACACAAAATGCTGATGGAAGTATTGAATTAAAGAAGACAAATGGATATTTTTTTCAGATACAGGGACAAATGATGGTCTCCGGGGCGTCTTTTTGTTCAAAACATTAAAGAGGATCAGATGTTCCAAATTGAAATGTTTCAGAAGCTAGCTAATTTCTATTTGCAAAATGGTGCTGACTATCTTAAATCTCTGAGAATCTAATAAATTCATTAGAGAGGACATTGATGATAACTTCAAAATAAACCAATCAAATTAAAGCGTAAAAATACATTGTCCTTTGTCTGACTATTTGAAGTACATGCAATTTCTGTCCATCACAAGAAAAAATTAAATTCATATATTTACATTTGCAAATAAGTTTCCTTATATGAACATATAGAATAGCGAAAACGTTCGATTCTGTATGAACTTTTTTTGACGTCACAATGGTCATAGCACGGGCTTATCACTCATCGCTTGGATTATTGTAAACTTAAAATCTGTTAATTTTAACACTTCTGGACGATTTGTCTTTTTCAAACGTAAATACGAGCTTTGGGCTTCACAGGATTTGATCATGTGACCAACCAACTTCATATCCTGGTAAACTTTTTAAATTGCTGTTTATTTCTTAAATGTAAAGTAAACAATCATAATGATTGTAATGGTCAAACTTACACTGTTCGCTTGTTTGACAGGCAATTTCACATTGATTTGCATCACTCTCTGTTGGACCAGTATCCATATCTTCATTGATATTGCTACAACATAAACAATTAATTATAACATTTTTATAATTAAAAATATTATGAAAATGTTACATTAATTGCATCTTCATTGACTTCATCATTGATATTTAAATGCAGACTTAAATGTTGTGGCTAAATTATTGTACTTTTAAATACACAAACATGTATATCAATTGTCGAAATCGCCACGATACATATGTACCTGCATATTGGAGCAGTGTAAACAAGGAATATGGCAGGACGGGGATATACACTACGTATATACCTGGTTTAACTTATCACACATGGGGAATGTTGTATTAAATGGTCTAGTTCTACATTATGACGTCACTGTGGTGATAACCTTTTACACTTTTATTTCCAATATGATTTTAACTATTTTTCATCTTATTTTAAACCTCTTTCTAAAACTTTGATTTTGGGGGGCAAAAATTGCATAAAACCGCACTTAGTCCTTTGTTTAAAGCTGGGATTCTATGGAATCAATTTACCTTGAAGAATTTGTCCCCTTTAACGAATTTGAAAAGAGATGATCTTATAGATGAACTAGAGGCACGGGGAGTTAACACCTTTCAAAACTGGAAATGCAAGAAAAACTCACCACCATTATGCATGGTATACAAAGACCTCCAGCTCTTTTCTGCAGTGAGCATTGCAACTCTGATATGCTGACCATCTATGAAGTTCCTGCCTGTGAGCCTCTCCATGACATATCAAACGTGGTTCAAAATCTTATAACAGAACTTCCTTCACATATTGAAAACAAAAAAGCACAACAAGAATTTGAGAAATTTTCAGAAGTAACTATTGGAGACAAAAAACAGCTAAAAGGTTCGGACGCTAGATTATATGCAGTAAAAACTGGCAAAATTCGTGGGCACACAGCATTTAGAAGGAAAAATCCCAAGAGATATAGTAAACATGTGCACCTTACTGGTAGAAATCATTTCGACTTGCTACAGTCAACACAGCCAAAGAACCCCAAAGAGAGTTCTTAGACTTCACAATCAATGCTTCCACTTTAGTATTCTTTGCAAACGCATAATTGGGGTTCCCAAAAAAATGACATCACGAAAGTTCTATGGGTGCCATTTTCACAGCCTTACAGTTCATGCGCCTCAAACATATCGACTGTTCTGTCTCCGGTCTTTGATACCAGAGCAGGAAGAAAGATCTTTCGGAGACTTAAGATCAATATCATTAAGAACATCCATTCGACAATGTGGAAAAGTCGTTGATAATGCAGTCCTCAGATACAACATGCAACAGCAGAGTAAAAACAGAAATTGTAGCTTCAAGCAACAGGAATCTATTATCAGCCACCAGGCAAAGCTCCTGCCACCAGCAGAAGATACAACTTTCCCACTTCATCTTCTTAAGTCAAGGCCATACTTATTTCAGACTCATCTTGAACAAATTGCAGATTATCTTCTACTTGGGAAAAATTACTGGTGGTCTACTGAAGGAGATCAAATTGTCTTTCATGATGGACCAAAACGTTTGGAACAACCACTTCCCTCCACTTTACACTTCAGGTCTCAAACCTTACAAGATTATGGAGAAGGAATTAGCATGGCCTGGACTAAGTGCCTTACAGAGTTTGAAGCCAAGCGAATTCAGCTACCACTTCCTAAAATTAAAGTGTTTGAGGGAAAGAAATCAAGAATACTACGAAATGAAGGTAAAAACCCTACAATTAATATAAACTAAAGACAAATTCTATAATCAAAACTCTAGTATACACTATGGCATGAGAATTACTTCCTTTTAATTATGTATTAAAATTTCTGAGACCATCCTCTGAATAGCTATATACAAAGCACTATTTTTTCCTTTTTCTAAGTAAGCTAAGTACATTCCTGAATATATAGCGTTAATATAATAAGTGTAGCAAATTAGACATCTTGTTCATTATTTCAGAAATTCTTGATGACCAATCTAACTTAGCTAAAAGTTCCGTTGAGGTACCATTACAAGATAATGAAGAAGTTAAATAAATTTTAATTAAACTTTAATTAAAAGTATGAGTAAGTTTGCTCAACATATCGTACATACATGTACTCTGTATTGGCTGAAGGCTAAACGCCGAATAATTCCTCTTGCAGGTGGAAATGATAGCTCACAGGAACAAGACAACCTATCCAACTCCTCAGGACAAGAAATTCAACCTAACTTACAGGTACAGGAAAATTAACCCAACTCCTATGGGCAGTCCAATGCTTTCACAGGTATGGAACACAAAGTACACCCAAAAATATTGCATTTGTTTTTCTAACAGTTAATACAATTTGCAAAGCAAGATGATTAAAATAATCTGGTTGCACTTTCAGATAAAAGAGATGAGGACTTAGAAGACATTGATATCTGCAGTGGAGTCAACACATTGGGTAATGAAGATATAGGAGACAAAGCTATAGTAATGACAACTCACTCCGATGCTCATGTTGAAGTATCAGCAGGTATAACCTACTTTTTTTTTTTTTTTTATAAAAGAAGAATAGTTGTTTCTATAGAAGTCATCATCAATGTACATATTTGTAACCAATCTCTTTGATTTGAATAAACTTTGCACTCTTATCTATAAACAATTTCCCCAAATTTGATTGAATTGGTCCAGTGGTTCTGGAGAAAAAGTTGAATATGTGTAAAAAGTTAGCCAACAACAACAGAAAATTTTGATTAGAATAGCTCACCAGAGCCTTTGGGTAAAGTGAGCTTTAAAACATTCACTTGGATATAAACATGTAAACTTGAATGGTACATGATCAATATTCTGAGAAGCCCTTTGGGCATCACAGGATTTGATCCCATGACCTACCAAGTTCATATCCTATTGAACACTACTTTTAATTTCTTCATTCAACTAAAAGTGACTTCTTGTATATTCTAAAATATTTCTTGCATGCAAAAAAAGTTAATTTATAGTACTGGTAAAGATTTTACTGTATGTTCTACAATGAGTACATGCCTTCATTTTCTTTGGTAGGTGTCACTTTGTGTAGGGACAAAGTTAGCCACATTGGGGACAGTAATGACACGAGTGGGAATGAGTCTGCTGGTGCATCTTCCATTAATCTTCAAACCACACAAGCAGCTGGTATATCTAAAAAAATACTTTAAAGTTTTATGAAATGTACATCATTTAAAACATAATGATTCTAATATTAAATGAAAAAAAAATTATTACATAGTATGCGATAAATCCAGCATACAAGAAATAATTATACAACTCTTTTAATATCACAGAGTAGCCCTTTGGGTTTTTTATCACCCTTCCTCTACATAGCAAATTCCGAAATGAAGTTGAAAACTTTTATTCTTATTAAAAACCATTCTTTTAAATATTTTAATTACTGGTAAACATTTTAATTTTAGCTGTCAAATTTGGAAGCAAACAAATCAAAAGATTTACAAGGTGCAAAAGGAAATTGTTTGATACTGGAACAGGTGAGAACAAGTAACAATTAAGTTTTAACTGCACAATGTCTTTAAAAGCCGACAAATAAAGCAGAACACTTTGCTATGAAATCTTACCAATACAAGTACATTAATTTTGCAGAAGACAGGTCAGCCTCAAATAAACATTCCCCCTGCAAGAAACAAAAAAATCAGGTAAGACATGTACTTTGCATGTTAAGTTTGTATATTACAAAGTCTGAATTCATAGAGTTTTCTTTATAATAACCTGATACAAAATAATAAAGAGTGCACATCATAAAGTGTAATTTGTGTAAAAGTTTGGATCCATGCTTATTCAAATTTATCACCATATTAAAATGTTTGGCACTATTTACTTTTATATATATACACATGATAGATGCATGTAAAAATTAAATTCCTTTTTATATTTATATGATTCTTAAGATGCTGAATCCATGTCAAGCAGAATTGAGAAACTTCTCCCTGGTGATTTAACTGCTCAAGAATATTTCAAGTACAGAAGACTGCTTAAGGGAAATCCTCGGGATAATATTTTAGTAAAATCCTACGAGGTTGCTCTTGCAAAGCTGCAGACATCCGTCAGCAAAATTCATAACAATCTCAGGAAAACCAACAGCAGTAAAGATTTGTTAAAAGTTGCGGAAGATCTATTAAATCATTGGGGGATATATCTTTTTTAATCTGCAGTTATCCAATGGAAAAATTAGTACATGTTACATACATTTAAAGGATAATTGAGGAATTTTTTGTCAATTTATAACATTTCTTTTTAAATGCTAACAAAATTTCAATGTTCAGCTCAAATTTAAGATGATGCAATATCAGTAGGACACATGACATTTACAGCAATTCTTTTTGTAATTTTACATTTCTTTCTTTAAATTTTAAAGTTCTTTTTCAAACAATTTTTTTCTATCTGCTAGTTCATTTTGAATACAAATGAACAGTTCCTAACATTAGTCACATTCATTTTAAGTTTAAACTCTGTATAATGTAAACAAAATCATGGTCTGAGCTTGTGTCCATGTCCTCTAAGTGCAACTTTTATACTTGTATTATTGTAATAAATTAATCTATTTTTTATTAATGAATAGAATTTCAATATTTATGTTTTCATTTATGTTTTTAATTTTTCAAGCAAGAAAACCATATACAATGAAGTACATGTATAAGTACATGTATACCGAAATATGTTCTAATGTAATACTTAATACATATATGTGACGCCTCATGAGACTTTAGGTCCAAATGTGTCATTTGCAAAGCATAGAATTAACAAAATTAAGGTAGTACAAAACAGAGAGTGTAAATTTTCTCCATAGTTCATCTTTTTATTTAAATTCCTATCATTCAAATTCCACAAAGAACAATCATATAAATTGTTGGAATATGTAGATAATATTATGTAAATACCAAAACAATTCCACCAATAGATATTTTTAAAAAGTAGTTTAAATCCCCATCCCCCACTTTTTGAAAAAGTATTTTTCTAACAGTTCTTCCACGGCATGACGTCATAATAAGACACGTAGAACATGATGTACCTCATTTATTTGTATCTCGTTAGCGTTTGACTTGCTTGGTTTTCGGATACTGTTTTGTACTACCTTAAAATGGCACTCTTACTACTAAGCTAAGCACTGAATTTTTTTCCCTCAATTTTTTTTCCCACAAAAAGAAACCAACTGTAAAAATTTCACTATTATGCTGTTTAAAAAAAAAATAATCAAATGGGATAAAACATACATATCAGGATGTTTTACATGGCAATCTTGGATCCAGATGGCTGTTTTCTCAATGATCATTTTGGCCATGTTAAGTGTTTCGTTTCTTTCTAAACTATCACCAATGACTAATATCAACCATTATATAAATAGTGCCTGTTTGGGAGGGTAACTGTTGAAATTGACACCCCCGAGAAAACCGAAGCGAAACGGAGGTTGACAATGGTTTTCGAGGGGTGTCGATTTCAACAGTTACCCTCCCAAACAGGCACTATTTTTTTATTATACTAAATGTCTTATTTTCAAAGAAAATTTTACTGCTTTTATATAGAAAAGAAGTGAATTCTACGGCGAACCATACGCGCATAATTTTTGCGCATGTAACAATTCGTTGTGTTACCCGTTGCCAAGTGTGTTGCTAACGCTGAGGGTAATAGAACGGATTACCAACTGCATCTAAACCAATCAGATTTAAGTATTTAACATGAAAGTATAATAAAACAAATTGTCTATCGTATAAAAATACCAATTTAATGTTTTGACGTTTCGTCATAAGGTAATTTACTTTATTCATTGTTGTCTTATTTTATCCGCGTTATTGATGAAAAGACATATCAGTTAATATGAAATGTTAAATATTTAATGTTATTTTATTCTAACTACAGGTGACTTACTTACCATGAACCAAGACTTATGTGCTCACTACAGCAAATCATCCTGAGGCTATCTTTTTTATCCCTCTTAAAAATTTTGATTGAAACAGATTCCATGCTCTGAGTCTCCGTTAGAAACCATTATCTGGTAACAGATGGAATGCCCAGCTTTTAGATTGTGACATTATCAAGGCATAGAAAAAAACTTTTATTAAATTAATGAAGATTTACATGTATTTGGACATTAACCCTTCCATCACTCCTATACTCTGTCCCAAGATATACTCGATTCACATTTTGCTTAATAACTCGATAATTATAATAAATACGTAGGGTTCAAACGTTTGAAGTTTATTTAAAAGTAAGAAAAAATTTCAAGAACTCTCCTTTGAAATGCCTCCTCTAGCTTATCAGGTAAAATTGCAATACAAGGCTAAAAATGTGAAGTCTACAGGGAACCGGGGATTTTGTATTACAACAGATCAGACTGATAATGTTGAAAAATTGTGTAAAGTATTCTGAATAACTTTCAAATAGAGAAAAGATGTCAACATTTCCCTGACCATTATAAATCTTTGATAGAATTTTGTTTTCGTTCCAGTGAAAATTGATATATTGTATGTTATTTTGGATAATTTTCCTTTCATCTTTTTCAACTGCACCTTTTTAACAGGTATGTGCATTTGTATAAAAAATGGTCCAAGTGTGCTGCATAAATATCTTGAGACATACTATGATGTACGCTTTGAATTTGTTTACAAGAACAAAATCACACAGGTTTTTTTTTTTCAACAGCAAATGGAAAATTCTGAAATCTTTGTCTGTCCATATAAAATGTTGAGATTTTACCGAATAACCTTAAATGGTAAAATGTACATCTACAATTTTGTAAGCTACGCAACAGAACTCTGCGTTATTCCAAATTTCCCACAAAAAAGCTTCAGATCTCCAGCGTTTATATTGTATGAAACAATAAAATAACAAAATAAAACATACGTTTCCGTGTTAAAACAAAAACTAGCATATAGCGACACTTTTTCAATCGTGGCAAACACTGATGCACGCACAAGCCATATTGAGTCAAAACCACGTGTGTTGTAAAGTAAAACTCTCCTCTTGTTTAATCCACTCTAGCATTGTAAAAATGACATGACACGCAGTATTGTTCGTCTTATACCAAAGCTCGTTTTGTCTTTGTCCCGATACCATTTGTATTTTAAACAAAAAAACGTTTCTCCGTCGTCAGCTGTTTACATCTCCTTCGCCATGGCTGATCAAGCGTCGGAGTGATTCGGAGCGATAAGCATACGACAACATTTTTCCCGTAAATTTAAGCAACACCGTAAATTTTAAAGTCTTTTAGTTTAACATTAAAATTAGGTGAAATAAAAAATCTTAAGTTTGATTTTACATCTTTTATCAACTTATCTTGTTTATTATTTCAATAACAAAGTTTTTTAAACTCATGAATAATGGGCGGAGCTAACGTCAAAATGATCACGTGATAATTAGCTCCGCCTCTTATTTTCAGACTTAACTGTGCTGCGTGGAGAAGAGGTCACAAAAGGATGGAATTATACATTACTTAGATGATCGTTCATTTGTGGTATCAGCTGACTCTAATGATTGCACAGAATTGATGTATGAATTTCAAGAACTGTGTGAATATTTGGGAGTTCCAATTGCACCAGAAAAAACTCAAGGAACATCTAATAGCTTAGAATTTTTAGGACTGGGGATCGATTCTGTGCATGGTACAATTTTTGTTCGAAAAGAAAAAGTGGGTGAGACGTTGGGCAAGATTAAGTATGTCCTTTGCAGTAAAAAAGTAACAAAGAAAGAATTGGAATCATTGGTGGGTTCACTGGCATTTCTAATAAAAGCGTTGCCTGCGGCTAGAGCATTTTGTAGGAGAATTTATGGGGCACTGCAAGGTATTGCTAGATCTTTCCATTTTATTTGGGTATCAATTAAAATGAAGTTAGATCTTCAATTGTGGGTTGTATTTCTAGAAGATTTTCGTGGATTTACAAAATTTTCAACTGTAGATTGGTCTATGGATGATACATTTGAATTTTATGCAGACAGTTCAGGGGCTTATTGGCGTGGTGTTGTATTTAAGAAATAAGGTTTCATTTTTGGATATATATCGGGATATAAATACGGGTTTGTCACGTGATCAAATCCAATAAAGTCCGAAGGGCTCATATATATACATTTGTTGCAAATTATGGCAATATTTGTGCTCCATACTTTCTCTTTTGTAATGACCTAGAAAGCCGCAATGTTGCATGCATTTCATTATCGTGATAAATAAATATGACACTACTTTTGACAAGACAACACTTTTTTATTATTAAAAAGGGGAACAGAAAAGAAAATTCACTTGTACAATTGATAAAAAAAATCGATTAAAGCTTGGCAGAATAGTATCACCTCCGTTGTTATAAATTTGAAAACAAAGCGGTTAAAAGTTGAGTTAGAGTCTACTTAGGCATTTTCAGGGGAAACTCTATCGCAGAATCAGGTTCAAGAGCATAATGATTTCCTCCGACATTATAGAGGAAAGCTATTTTAACCTCGAAGTTCTTTTTACGGAACAAATCGGAAAGAAAAGCACAAGGGTTTAAATTTGATTGTAATTTTCAAGAACGCCACGTTACGATGTCGATCCATAAACATTCTGTTTACATGCCTAACGTGTTTTCTAACACGAATCCTTTATCCACACAATTAATGTTGTATATTTAAGAAAATGAATGAATAAAACTTCGTATAACAAATTACGTTTATTTTTACGATATCTAAATAGGCGTGTTTCAGCACAAGTTGGTTAGTTTGTGCACATAGAAAAAGTAGTGACCTTGATTATTCATGCGCTACTTTGACCTTTTGACCCATAATGATGTTATGCAGGAATATATAAGGGAAAACATTTGCAAGTGTAAATATTTGGTGATGAATGGAGTTGGTTAGCTTGGCCAGCAGATTGGTCACAGGACATAAAGAAAGATATTACTTTTCTGGAACTTGTCCCAATAGTGTTAGGAATTTTTATCTGGGCAGACAAACTAGCTTGTAATAAATTACTATTGCATGTTGATAATTTAGCACTTTTTCATATAATTAACAACAAAACATCACAAAATAAGAGTCATGATTTTGTTGAGAGCCTTAGTTCTCAAAACTTTGCAGAAAAGCATACAACTTAAATGTCAGCATATTCCAGGTGTTAAGAACAACAAGGCAGATGCTATTTATCGCTTTTAGTTTTGGAAGTTTCATCTCCTTGTCCAGTTCCTACACAATTTTTGCAAATTATTCATCAACTGTAGAGGACCTAGTAGAAGCTAGTATTTTTGAGAATACAAACAAAGTCTATAAGCAAGGCATTCAAGCATTTCTCAAATATAGAGTAGATAAGTCTATACAACAATTGTGGCCACCTCCTATTGACCATGTCATCAATTTTATTGCATACGTGTATTAACGTAATTGTGCCTTTTCAACTGTTAAGTGTTATCTGTCAGGTTTGAGTTTCTTCATAAATTGTCATTATTGGACAAATCCAGTGGCATCGTTTTTTATTAAGAAATTGCTCAGTGGATACAAAAGGTCAACATTGACTAGCGATATTAGAAGGCTTATAACATTACAAATGCTCCTAAGTATCATAGAAACTTTGCCTCAAGTAACATATTCAACATACGAGGTAATGCTATTTCAATGTGCATATTTGTTGGCATATTTTGCTTTGCCTAGAGTTATTAAGGTGCTGTACCTTCAGTCAGATTGTGTACAACTATTACAAGACCAGGTTATTCTTATCAAAAGCTCTAAGACTGATCAATTGTATCAAGGCTCATCAATGAAAGTTCTAAAGCATGCCCAGTCACAACTTTTGTTTTCATTATTGCAGAAATGTCTTGTTTTGAGGCATACTGTAAGATCAAATAATTTTTTCGTGCATTCCAACTCCAAACATTTCACTCAATATCAGTTTTCATGCATACTCAACCTGGGTTTATCATTTTTGAACATGCGTACATCTAGCGCTATTTATAAATTCCATTCCTTTAGAATTGGCGGGGCCACCCATTTATATTTAAGTGGCATGAATGAATCTGAAATGAAAATCATGGGTAGATGGAATTCCTCTGCTTACAAATCATACATCAGACCAATTCTTTAAGTGTTTACTTATAATATGTATTGATTACAAATTATTTCAGATGGCATATGGGTCGTCGGATCTTCTTTAATTCATTGGGCTCAGAAATATGCACAACATAATATGTATGACAAATTGGGACTAACATCACAAAGAATAATTTGGCAGGGAACGAGGGGTATGGTTTGGTCTCGGTTGTAACAGACTATTAAAGAAATGCTAAGGCAGGGTAATAGACGTCCAAAACTTTTAGTTATACATTGTGGTGGCAACGATATTGGCAACCTTTATAATACACTAAAGGGCTTACAAAAGTACATGAAGCTGACCGTGTCTAAAATAACAAAGCTATTGCCAAAGACAATTATTGTGTGGTCACATATCTTACCACGTGGAAAATGGTCATTATATCTTTCGAAAAAGATGGAGAAAATTGGAGAACTAGAATAAATTCAGCTCTTGCTACATTTGTTATTAATTAAGAATGCATGTGGGGCTTCCATAAAATATCCTGATATTTCAAGTACACAAGGTACCCTTTTTCGAAAAGATGGCATACATTTGTCTGACTTGGGAAAAGAAATATTTCAAACTTCTTTGAAGAATGCATTATTGCAATCTTGCATCCACTGACAGATTTTATCCAATTATTAAACAGTAAGCTTTGTCATTGCCAGCTGATAATTGGAAGTTGTGAGTTGAGTATTGATGGAATTACTTTTTGTTTACTTGTGGATGTATGTAAAACTGATTATCATTGCAACTTAAGTACTTCTGTACTTGTATTGTTAGCAAAATTGACCGCCTAGATTTGTTGGCGGATGTACCACGGTTTGTGGTTCATTTGGCAGAATTTTGCAAAGAATGCCACCTCCATGAGGCACTGTTATTTCCAGGTCCGTTGAGTCCAGGTGGTATTTCTTGTGCTTGGACTCGTTTTTTTGTGTATGCTGCCATATCGATCAGCGCATAATTTGTATTTTGATGATTGTGAATAAATAGCCATGACAAGCACTCCCCACAATTAGTATTGTTATTGTTTAAGATTCCAAGGTCAAGGTTAGAAAAAGGTCATTTGCATAATGCTGTCAGAATTGGCTACTGTTTACTATGTTAATAATTAATTTTTATTAGTGTCTTAAAATAACAGTGACTTTCGAGTGTGCTGAAATTGACGTTATTCGACGTTGACATTAATGTGTTATGAGATGTTGTTACAAATACATGTGTTAACAGTATTACAAAAAATAAAATTTGTTCACAAGTGTTCGTCGAGTATGTCAATATACTTAAAAGCAGTTATGTTGCCATCAACAAGACACAAAGTTCCAACACCATCCCCACACCATAACTGCAACTCGATGCTTACGAGGGGGGCACATGCACTAAGGTAAATACGCTTCATTTGCCTTCCTCCAGACATAAACTCTGTGATTTTCACCAATAACAACTTGGCTTTTGTCAGAAAATATTATTTTGTTCCAATGTTGGTCTACTGTTAATCGTCGTTTCTCTAAACACCAAGATAATCGCTTTTTTCGGTTCACTTCACGAACAACCATACGTTTTCGCACAACTTTTCGTTTATATCCCTGTTCTTTAAAAAATCTCTGGACTGTACATTTATGGACAGTGTCTGTACGATTTTTCTTCTCGTTAAAATCCAGTGTAATGTCATTTAAGGTCCTGTACCTGTTACTTTTGACCGCACGCATTATCCAGTTTTTATCTCTGTGTGACAACTTTCGAGGTCTACCAACTCGAGGTAAATTTTCCACACTTCCTCGTTTGATATACTTATTCAAAACAGATCGAACGGTAGAATCACTGATATTCAACAGCCGAACAATTTCACTAGTTTTGTGATTCTCAATTTTCAAAGATACGATTAGATTTTTAACCTCATTGGTAAGTTCACCCGATTTTCGATCCATTGTTAAACTCCGTGTGATTACAATCACAAAGCAAGGTGCAGACGACAGTAAATATAAATATAACGTCACTTCCTACCTAAAGATTACTCAGTAAAAAAATGAACGGATAACTGTAACTTTTCGTAGAGTTATCGCTCTTTTCCCAATCGAGACGCGCAAAGTAGGCCGACGCCATTTTGAAAAATCGCGAATACTTTTGCTATAGCGCTGTACATACACACACACATACGAACACACACACACGCACGGTAGCGATGCTATATCCCCTTCGCAACAAGTTGCGCGAGGGGATAATCATAAAAACGAACATTTAAGTGAAAAGATGTGTGTTTTCTGTTTAAACTCTTCCGTCGAAGATGAAAAACACTTCTTATTAAACTGTCAAATTTATGATAACATAAGCCAGAAGTATTTTAATCGATCGATATACGTGTTTAATGATGCGGGTTATTTGTTCCAAGTGTTAAATCAAGATTACCAAATAATCATAAAAGAAGATGGGTGAATAAGATGGCGCAAATGCCCATTCCGTTTAGTCGTTAAATACAATTTTGATTTTATTTTTTCCCAATTAAATCTTTTCAAATATATTAAAATACAAGTTTGCAAAAACACAATTTCTAACTATTAATCCAGTTTTTAATATATTTACCAAAAGATAAGAAAAACACATATGACCTGAAATTTTGGTGCTATTGGACCCATAACATAAAAACCCTATAAGGTTAGCTTATGTCAGGTACTGTGACCGCGTAGTTTTTACGGTGCTAGAGAATTCTTCTGCGGCTGTATCCGCCGTGTGCAGTACGGACGGGGTGAGATAATGTTGGCGTCGAAAGTATAAGTAGTATAAGGTTGAGGCGCGCTGTGGGCCGTAAGGTAAAAACGAAGGGTAGGTTTGCCGTATTCCCGAAGGTCCACCAGTATACAGTTCCAGAAAAATAAACCAAGTGATGAAGGATTCCGTATTTATTGGACGAGATTCAACGATGGCAATATTGTGTTTCAAACTATTTCTGGAACAAAATGTACAAAAAGTAACTAATATCTTTTTGTCACTATAAAACCCATTTCGCCGCAAGGAAATATTTTCTTTCACTTTGATAATTGCTAACGCGTCTTCCAGAATTACCACGTGATGGGTTCTAAATTTAATCATTGTTTACACTTCCGCCCAAGAGGAAATGCGGGTTTTACAAATCTATTTCGTTAAAAGTATGCATGTTTTATTATATAATTCCAATCGATCGTTTTTAAATTATAATGTAAGTGTTTAACATGTTTATTTTTATCTTCGCTTTCTTTTATTTGAACTTAAGATCTATATTTAACTTTAATCCACTTTACATTTTTATTTCGGCTCGTCAACATAGCCGAGTACATGTGTACTAGCGCTAAGAATAGGTTTGTAGCTTACTACTACATGTAAATAAATATAGTTGACTTTTCAATAATTATGGTCCTCATCATAGCCAAGCGATCTCTCCATTTTAGTTAATTTTCCCCTTCTTTATTTTAATTTTTATTTATAATCATATGATATACATATGTACTTATAAAACACAGATTTAATGTGGTCAATATTCACTTAGTATGTGTATATGTTACAATCGTGTTAGAGTATGCAAAGACTCATTTTTATTGTGGCCCTTTTTATGTTGCATCTCTATACATATTTTGTAAAGACTCATTGTTTAGTACTTTGTTTTATTTGTCATCATTTTTATCATTTGTTTATAATTGACTTTATGCTGGATCTTCGTGGAATAGTATATCGACTCCATCTATCAATTACAGAGAACCAACCTTAATAACCACATCCTAAGCACGAAATATTTTTTCGTGACAAAAATATTTTTTCGTTACAGTACTCTAACCACTGAGCCATTTCAGACACAACAAAGTAGGCTGTTTAAATATTATGGCTACGAATTTACGGACTTGTATTATTTTTTTCAAAACGTTCAATTGTTGGGATACAAAATGATATTTTTAATGCATAGTGGGTCATCCCTCCACGGTTTTGTTGATCGAAATTGGCTTGTTTTCCATTAGATCTTATTTTGACTATGAGAAAAATATCGAGCACAGACCCATGCCTTGAAGTTCTAAAAAATGACAGTATTTGCAGGTTTTGATACGTATACGGCTGTTTGAGTCAACATATTCCAAGTATTGAACATATTTACAGGTTAAAAATCAATAATATGTCAAATATATATTGTTTTAAATGATTTATTGATATCTTATTATTTTTCAGTAGCTTGTCCGACCGTGTATGGGCATTTTACACGCCTTATCTACCCATCTTCTTAGCCAAATGTACATGCAGCCTTTAATCATGAAAACAATCTTTTGTATATGTCAATTTATATTATTTATATAATTTTATAGAAAAAGGGACTTATAGATAGGTTCAATAGACCAGGTGAAGCTTAGTTTAATGTTTTTTTTGTTTAGGTTACAGTTTTAAAAATCGATAAAAATTGCCCCCTCCCCCCAAAATAATGAATCTCTCTCTCTTTGATCTGACCTACTTGTGAACAGTATAACTTACCCGTAGTACATGTGTATAATTAAAATTTAATCTTTTTTAAACTAATTTTCTGCAAATTTATTTTCAAAATGAAAATGAAAATTCATGATTTGAATTAATTCGATAAAATTGTATATTGACTTGAAGAATTGAGGAAAGTTTAGTGTTATATTTAGGTGTATTTGAATACTTGCTTTATTTCTTACATAGTTTTTATGTAAGAAATAAAGCATGTATTCAAATACACCTAAATATAACTTGTTGATAAAACAGACATAGGACACTAATTTTCATCTTAAATCATGAAATAATGAAACGAGGTCAAGTTCGTAGACTATTTCAAATAATTTGGTATTATAATCGATGCTTCATGATTTTGATTAATTGGATAAAACTGTATATTGACTTGAAGAATTGGGGAAATTTTAGTGTAATATAGTTTACAAGTTCCTATTGATACATGTAGGAAATAAATCACGTATTCAATTACACGTAATTATAAATTGTTGATAAAATAGACATGACATTATTACAAAAGTTGTCATTTTTAGCTCACCTGAGCTGAAAGCTCAAGTGAGCTATTCTGATCACATTTTGTCTGTCTGTCTGTCCGTCCGTCTGTCTGTCTGTCCGTAAACTTTTCACATTTTCAACATCTTCTCAAGAACTACTGGGCCAATTTCAACCAAACTTGGCACAAATCATCCTTAGGCAAAGGGGATTCAAAGTTGTGAAAATTAAGGGCTACACTCGTTTTCAAGGGGAGATAATTAAAAATTAATGAAAAATTTCGAGAAATTTTCAAAAATCTTCTTCTCAAGAACCAGAAAGCAAGGAAAGCTGAAACTTGTGTGGAAGCATCCTCAGGTAGTGTAGATTCAAAGTTGTGAAATTCATGACCCCCGGGGGTATGGCTGAGCACAATAGGGGGGGGGGGGGGTCGAAGTTTTACATAGGAATATATAGAGTAAATCTTTAAAAATCTTCTTCTCAGAAAATAATCAGCCAGGAAAGCTGAAACTTGTGTGGAAGCATCCTCAGGTAGTGTAGATTCAAAGTTGTGAAATTCATGACCCATGGATGTAGGGTGGGGCCACAATGGGGGGTCGAAGTTTTACATAGGAATATATAGAGTAAATCTTTAAAAATCTTCTTCTCAGAAACTAATCAGCCAGGAAAGCTGAAACTTGTGTGGAAGCATCCTGAGGTAGCGTAGATTCAAAGTTGTGAAAATCATGACCCCCAGGGGTAGGGTGGGGCCACAATGGGGGGTCGAAGTTTTACATAGGAATATATAGAGTAAATCTTTGAAAATCTTCTTCTCAGAAACTAATCAGCCAGGAAAGCTGAAACTCGTGTGGAAGCACCGTCAGGCAGTGTAGATTCAAAGTTGTGAAATTCATGATCCCTGGGGGTAGGGTGGGGCACAATGGGGGATCGAAGTTGTACATAGGAATATATAGAGCAAATCTTTAAAATTCATCTTCTCAGAAACTAATCAGCCAGGAAAGCTGAAAACTTGTGTGGAAACATCCTCAGGCAGTGTAGATTCAAAGTTGTGAAAATCATGATCCCTGGGGGTAGGGTGAGGCCACATTGGGGGGGGGGGTGTTAAAATTTTACATCGAAATATATAGAGTAAATCTTTTAAAATCTTCTTCTCAGAAACTAATCAGCCAGGAAAGCTGAAACTTGTGTGGAAGCATCCTTAGGTAGTGTACATTCAAAGTTGTGAAAATCATGACCCCCAGGGGTAGGGTGGGGCCACAATTGGGTGGTCGAAGTTTTACATAGGAATATATAGAGTAAATCTTTAAAAATCTTTTTCTCAGAAACTAATCAGCCAGGAAAGCTGAAACTTATGTGGAAGCATCCTCAGGTAGTGCAGATTCAAAGTTGTGAAAATCATGATCCCTGGGGGTAGGGTGGGGCACAATGGAGGGTCGAAGTTTTACATAGGAATATATAGAGTAAATCTTTGAAATTCTTCTTCTCAGAAACTAATCAGCCAGGAAAGCTGAAACTTGTGTGGAAGCATCCTCAGGCAGTGTAGATTCAAAGTTGTGAAAATTATGAACCCCAGGGGTAGGGTGGGGCCACAATTGGGTGGTCGAAGTTTTACATAGGAATATATAGAGTAAATCTTTGAAAATCTTCTTCTCAGCCAGGAGAGCTGAAACTCGTGTGGAAGCATTCTCAGGCAGTGTAGATTCAAAGTTGTGAAATTCATGATCCCTGGGGGTAGGGTGAGGCACAATGGGGGGTCGAAGTTGTACATAGGAATATATAGAGTAAATCTTTAAAAATCTTCTTCTCAGAAACTAAACAGCCAGGAAAGCTGAAACTTGTGTTGAAGTATCCTCAGGTAGTGTAGATTCAAAGTTGTGAAAACATGATCCCTTGGGGTAGAGTGAGGCCACATTGGGGGGGGGGTGTTAAAGTTTTACAAAGGCATATATAGAGTAAATCTTTTAAAATCTTCTTCTCAGAAACTAATTTAGCCAGATGATTCTTTATAATTGTTAAGACTTTGGCTCCAGGACAATTCTTCGGCCTCACAAGAAGGTTCAGAGTTTGATGTAGCTTAATATCCCATATATAAACAATTGTAAAGGATCTTTTTGAGGACTGCAATACTCAACATGTGATATGACTATAAAATCATCCTGTTAGAAAAGGGACTAATGAATATAAACATAAGAATATCCAGGGGGGAAAATGGATTTTATTTTTACAGGATCTACATGTATTATTGTACATTGTCCAGATTGTTTGTATTATGACTTCATTAAGCTGATTTTATCATACCCATTGTTCCTCAGGTGAGCGATGTGGCCCATGGGCCTCTTGTTATTGATGTTAACAAAATATTTGAGAACAAGTTATGAGTCGCGTTTTATCGACAGAAGTCCAAAGTTTCATCATCAATAAAAACCTAATTACATATAAGCACAGGGGCCAAGCCCGTTTTAACATTAATTTCAATGTAACCATAAATAAAGAAAGGGGTCGAACTCTGACCCAAATAAAAAACTACCAGCTCGCTTCAAAAGCCTAATAAATCAATTAATTTTTAAAACACTCGCAATATGCATGTATTTTTATGAAAAGTAATGTCTGAGATACACTCATGCCGAATTTTAAGTTGATGGGTCTTAAAATAGCGGAGATATACGTCAGTATTCTCTCGAAGTCGCCAGTTTATTTTTACTCGGACATTTACCGGTCCAGGGCTCACGATGGGATTTTGCCTCTGACAACAGCAGTATTGCAACAAGTCGAGAAACATTCTTGAGAAACATAATTGGGTTACCTAGTACCAGGGCCACATTAAAGTCACATGAAAGTTACATTTTTATTTTTGCGGAACTATAATATTATAGACTAACTTTAATTATGTATTTCCGCGAAAGGGAAATTTCAAGTGGTATTGGATACCTTCGTGATATTGTAACGTACTTCCTAGAGAAATAAACAAATTAATTAAGTATATTTTTTCCGAAATTTTTACCTAAAAGGGTAGAGCAAAGATATGAATCTTTGAGTCATGGGTTCGAATTGCGCTAAGGCGTTTATAATATATTACATTTTCAAAACAGTTTTAAACATATTTTTTTGGTTAATGTACTTTTATCCATATTAATATTTCCCATAATACCTTAACCTTAGCCATTCATTAAGTCTCACTTTATTTCTCTTACATGTATTGCTGAAACTTTATATATGATATATAAAATAACATGATCCAAACTATTATATTTACATCTACAAAGTATAACCTCGATTTCTTACGGAAGGTTATAGTTAATTCATAGCTCTATAGAAACAGCCAGACTGAACTCTACACGCCCCATTTATCGATTGGTCGAAATCTACAGCAGCTGAAAGTGACAGGACTGAAATTGACACGCCCTGTTTATCGATTGGTCTGAACCTACAGCGACCTAAGTAAAATTACGGACTGCATGAAATAATCATGATAATGCCTGACTCAAAGTATCACAGGAGACGATTTGGCT
The DNA here is from genome assembly GCF_025612915.1 of Magallana angulata. NCBI lineage: Eukaryota > Metazoa > Mollusca > Bivalvia > Ostreida > Ostreidae > Magallana > Magallana angulata. The sequence continues at coordinate 21,521,296 of NC_069116.1, read as the reverse complement.
GTTTCTTTTAGCTAACGTACTTGTGTACGTTAACAGTAATTTAGTGAATTTTACTAACTTTTCATAATCAATTTATTAATTAGTTAAAGAGAGATGTTAATATAAACAATAAAATGCTTTCTTTAATGATTCATGCAGGTTATGAAGGTAGCAATCATTGCAGGAAACATTTACATAACCCGCGTTAGCGGGCTATGTATTTTTCCTGCAATGTCGCTACCTCATATCCCGAATGAATCACAATAGAAAGCATTTTATTGTTTAAATAAATCAGATTCTGATGATAATATAAAGACAGAATAAAGACAAAAATGGCACAAAAAGGGGAAGGGGGTTCTGATTGTATGATGTATAAATATTTCAGTTTTGTCGAAAATTGAATACAGCCACGCCATTGTCTTACAGAATTGAACAAGTTTAGGAGAGATAGATGATCTATATTATTGTAAGACCATATTAATCTCCTCAATAAGGATTCCCTATAAGGACATAGAAAAATATTCAAGTACATGGATTTTTTCTTAGCTAAATTATATATAAAGTTAAAACAAAACCAAATCCATTCAAGGGTATGTTGGGTTATACCCAAAACTCAGCCAACACGTGTGATCGCCATTGTAGAACTACTTTTATTATATCAATACGCAGTACAATATAACAGTAAACCCCATACTGTAGTTATTATAAATCCGAAATACACCACATTCCTCCCCTTCATTTATATCGTCCATATCAATAATGATCAAAATTACATCACATTTTAACCATTTTAGTGTTTTTTGTTTTTTTTTAAATGTTACTGATATTACTGTTCATGGCCTTTGAATAGTTTATGTAACAAGCTATTTAACTAACAAAATCATATTACAATAAATGACTAGAATTCAATATTAATGCATACAATAGTATAACATAAACATCAGGAAAGAACCTCTGGTTCTAACTGACTACACGGAGATTTTTATGCTCCCAAACACTGTGATCAGAAATAATATTCACAGATTAAGCTTCTTTGGAGCCTGTCTCTTTCTTTGAGGATAGCGTCGAGCCATTGGAGTTGGCACATTTGTGGAAGGTTTGGAAGGTTTTTCAGACACTACCTTTAGATTTCAATACAGTTGGAGGATTCGCATCATTTCCTCCTGCGGTATGAGTTGCTGTGGGAACGACGACTTCCGGTATATCTATAACTGGTTCCATGTTGGTATCGCTGATTCCACTGCGAAGCTGGTCAGCATGACGTCGCCATGTGGTGCCAAATCCCGTGTCAACTGTGTATGACAGTGGCCCAGTACGAGACTGCATCTCTGCCGGAATCCACTTGCGTTCCGCGCTCCTATAATCTCTCGTCATGACTCTCTGTCCTTCTGTAAACTCCCTCACATTGGACTGAATGGTAAGTTTCATCTTCTCTTGTCCAGATGACACTGTATTGTATAGGCTCGGTTTGATCAAGTCCAGTCTGGTTCGTAAATTGCGTCCATAAAGTAGCTTAGCAGGTGTCTCATTTGTAAGAGAGTGTGGTGTTGTGCGATATCTAAATAAAAATGTAGTCGGTTTTTGTTGAATAGAACCACAAGATTCCTTAGCACTCTTCATTGCCTGTTTGAAAACTTGAACGAGACGCTCAGCTTGACCATTGGTCCGGGGATGATAGGGCGCTGATGTAATGTGTTTGATTCCGTTTTGTGTGAGGAATAAATGGAATTCTTCTGAAACAAACTGAGGCCCATTATCAGACACAATCACCTTAGGAAGTCCAAGTTGAGAAAATAAAATACGCAATTTCTCAATGGTATTTTTTGTAGTAGTACTGTTCATTGGGAAAATTTCTACCCATTTTGAATGTGCATCTATAATGAGTAGAAACATTGAGTTCATAAAGGGCCCAGCAAAGTCTATATGTAAGCGGTCCCATGGTTCCTTTGGCCAGTCCCAAGGATGTACAGGTGCAGATTTTGGCATGTTGCTATGTCTCTGGCAACCACTACAGGTAAAACATAACTTTTCAATATCTTGATCCATCTTAGGCCACCATACAAATGATCTTGCAATAGACTTCATTTTCACAATCCCATTATGCCCCTCGTGCAACTCTTGTAAAACAAGGTTTCTAAGTTTCTCGGGCACAACAACACGATTTCCCCACATCAAGCAATTCTGGTGACAGGTCAGTTCCTTAAATCTGTAACTGTATGGACGAAATCTCTCATCGTCTGTAGGTAAAGCATTGTGTCCTGTTCGAACACTGTCCAACACATGTGATAAGATCGTATCTCGTTGAGTTCCCAGTTTAACTTGTGCACTGGTAACTGGTAGGTTCTCCATCTGAGTATTGTAAAATACTGCTGCTGTGTCTTCATAATCTGTGGTTATGGAGAGAGAGGTAGTCTACTCAGGCCATCTGCATTACAATGAGATTTGGTGTTTCGGTATTCAATGTTGTAAGTATGTCCAGCCAGATACAGTGCATACCTCTGTAATCTTGCAGCTGTCATGGCAGGTATTCCAGCACTCGGATTCAGGATGCTAACCAAAGGTTTGTGGTCGGTTACTAATGTGAATCGACGGCCATAAATGTTAGTGTGAAATTTGACTACTCCCCAATATAAAGCTAAGGCTTCCTTGTCGATTTCAGAATATGCCTTTTCAGCCTTTGTAAGTGATCTTGAAGCGAATGCTATGGGTCTTTCTGTACCATCATCCATGACATGTGAAAGTACACTACCAAGCCCATATTGAGAAGCGTCACAGGCTAACTTGACAGGCTTGTGTGGGTCATAATGACAAAGAACTTGCTCTGACGTCATCAACTCCTTAACTTCAGCGAAGGCTTGTTCACACTGTTTTGTCCATTTCCATGTTTTCTCTCCTTGCAAAAGTTCATTCAGTGGACCTAGGACTGTTGACAGGTTTGGTAAAAAGGAACGGTTGTAATTGACTAATCCCAAGAATGACCGTAGTTGCTGTAGGTTCTCTGGTCTAGGTGCTTTAAGTACTGCATTGACTTTGTCTGGTGACTTCTTTAATCCTTCTTCGGAGATCATGTGACCGCAGTAAGACACTTGTGTTTGAAAGAAGTCGCATTTGTTAAGGTTCGCTCGTAGACCAAACTTCTCTAGGCGCTCTAAAACCGCGTCAAGATTTGCAAGGTGTTCTTCATCTGTTTTCCCACTAATGATCATGTCATCTAAAACACAAGATGTAAACGGTACCCCTTGTAACACTTGTTCTATTGCACGTTGCATATTGCAGGGGCTGCCGCTACTCCGAACTGCAAGCGTGTATACTGGTACAAGCTCTTCTGTGTGTTTATTGTCATCAATTCTCTTGTCGCCTCATCAACTTCCATCTGGTTGTAAGCTTGAGTCAAGTCTATCTTTGAAAATTTCTTTCCTCCCGCGAGTGAGGCGAATATGTCTTGGATTCGAGGTAATTGATACTGGTCGACTTTCATGACTGGGTTTATGGTTACCTTGTAGTCCCCACAAAGACGTACTTTTCCATTCTTCTTTACTACTAGCACCACTGGTGAAGCCCATTTACTGTGAGTAACAGGCTTAATAATGCCTTCTTTTTCCAGACGCTGAAGTTCTTACTCAACCTTTGGCTTCAGTGAATAGGGCACGAGTCTAGCTTTACAGAATTTTGGTTGGGCATTGTCTTCCAGGTACAATGTAGCTGTGGTTCCTTTCAATTTTCCGATCTCTGATCCAAAGACAGCTTTATGTTTGTCGAGAATCTCCTTCAATGCCGCGTCTGTTTTCCGTGTAGATTGTTGTAGCTTCAGTACTTTGAATTCATGCCAGTTCACTTGAAAATGTAAAAGTCCTTCACGCCCAAATAGTGCTGGTCCTTTCTGAGCAACAACCATCAAGTCCATATTTTTCTGCTGTTTATTCAACGTCACCGGTACATGTACCATGCCCAAGGGATTAATGCTCTCACCCGAAAAAGTATTTAGCTTGATTCTGGTCTTTTGAAGTGGAACATCACTAAGATTTTCCCCATAGAACGTCTCTGGTATGATGGAGAGAGATGATCCAGTATCAAGTTCCATGTCAATTTGTTGTCCTTTGATCATTAGCTGAAGTATAATCGGATCCACTTTCCTCACATTGTTCACAGAATGCACATGTAGTATAGGTTCAAATTGATGTTCATCATTGTCATCATCATCATCTAAGTAGTTCACCCTTTTTCTTGGTTTCTTGTCTAAATCCTTCTTCTTCTTGAAACATGCTCTCTCAATATGGCCTTCATTTGATCAATAGTGACAAATACTGTGCAAATGTTTACAAGATTTCACATTGTGATCATATCCACACCTCCAACATGGTCTATGACTGTCCTTATGTTGCTGTGATGCAGGTGAATGTTTTTCATCTGTGGTTTAGGTTTCGATTTCTGACTTCCGACTTTGTGTACTGTGGCACTGGTGTTCCGCTGTTCGCGTAGTTCCGTGGCATCCCGTCCTGCTGTTTCCATCGCATGCGCGATTTTTATTGCTCCATCCAGGGTAAGTGCTGATTCAGCCAGCACTCTCTTCTGTACCGATTCATTTTTTATCCCACAAACAAATCTGTCTCTTATAGTATCATTCAAAGTCTCTCCGAAGTTACAGTGAATGGACAATTTTCTGAGTTCATCTACATATATAAGAACAGTCTCATTAGATCTTTGTTCACGCTTGTGAAACCGAAATCGCTCCGCGATAACGGACGGTTTTGGGAAGAGATGTCTGTTTAAATGTTGCAGAATTTGTTCGTATGTAAGATCTGCAGGTTTAGTTGGTGCAACAATGTTCTTTAATAGTCCGTACGTTTTAGCTCCTATTACTGCTAAGAATGAAGGTACTAATAAATCTGCTGATACCCCGTTAGCGCGGAAGTAGAGGTCAACACGTTCCGTGTAAACATCCCATGTTTCGATTAATTCGTCGAATGATTCAATCTTACCGATGGATGACGATCTCATCTGTATGAATTGTTGTCCTTCCTCACCCATTCTGTGTCAGTGTGTGTCTTTCACCGTCCTCGTCGCCCATTATGTTGTGTTATACCCAAAACTCAGCCAACACGTGTGATCGCCATTGTAGAACTACTTTTATTATATCAATACGCAGTACAATATAACAGTGAACCCCATACTGTAGTTATTATAAATCCGAAATACACCACAGGGTATATCTAATAAGTAAATTAACATTTCGTTAATACCAATAAAGCCACAGTAATTACAACTAAATGTTGTTAAAATTGTGAACATTTCAAAGGGCGTCGCTGAAATAATACATGAAAAACATTTTAGAGGATTTTTCTTTGACCTTAACCTATGACCTTGAAATTTTTCACTTGACATAAACACTGTTATTCAAGCCTTTATGCATTTTTCGGTTTTATCTGAAGAAGATTAAGCCACTGGGAAATAATTTAAAGTCGAAAACTGAATTTAAAGGAGATGTGCTTTGACCTTTACTACGTATATAACCTTATATACTGTGGTTTCATTAATATTCAAGGGTATCAATTTTCGTGGATAAAGTGAAAATCAGTTTCAAGGATACGTAAATTCGTGGCCAATGACCCCTTTCAATACAAAATGTAAATAGAAATTGTGCTTCACTGAACACTTAAAATCATGGAACAACTTAATAACGAAATCCACGATAACTGATATTCCACGAATATTGATGCCACCACAGGACTCCACACCCTTCACTCAAAAGCTCTGTTTATGTGAAGTATGAGCCAGATAGAGCTAAGGGGAATTGAATATAAATATTTTGAAAAAAAGACTTTGTGTAATCTGATATGACCATGACTCGACCTAGAAACTTCATTCAAGAACACTGGACACCGTTTACCCACTGGTGCTATTTTGGTAAAGAATGAACCAGATTGGACCAAGAGGAGAGAATTTTTGATCTGAACAAAGAGTTTTCATTTAACTCAGCTTTGTTCTTAAACTTGGTCAAAAACTTGGTTCAAAGTCAATACACACCCTTTATGGAAAGGCACTCTGTGGGTGACGTTTGAGCCAGAGTGGGCCAAGAGGAGAGAAGATATGCTCTGGACAAGTGATATAAGACGGACGGGCGAACGGACTGATACTGATCACTAAGGCTACCCGCAGAGCGTGGCCTTCATAAACTTTAAACTCAAATGAGCTAAAAAAGATGAAAAACAAGGACTATTGTATATGAATTTTTTTTAATTGTATTACAGGAATTTCAATTAAAACGTATACTTACACTGTACAAATTACACCATTTATATGTTTTGCATTACTCGATACTAAGATACTTTTGAAATAATAGTAGTGAACTTTTATTTTTAACACCAACAGTTGTTTACTATGACAATACTGACTCTTGTGATCTTGAATTGTTTAGGGTGTCAGAATGTACTATAGCTTCCTTGTCGCATTGGACATATGATTAGGGATAAGAGTGACATAGGTATCCCCGGATTCACACGTTTCTGTATTGCCAACAGTTTGACATTTGTTCTGAACTTCCTTGATATTATCTCTTATGATGGGTAACACGTGATTATTTGTCAGGGCCAGTGTCACGTAGTTATCTTGGCCATTATTTGTACCGTTATTTGATGAACATGTAACACCAGTGCTTGTATCATCGTAGAAATCTTCTTCGTCAGTGGCGTTGACTGTGGAAATGGCATTAAATTTTCTGTTGAAGCTCAGGACGTTGTAATTGTTTGATGCTCTCGTCATCTGAGAATAATCCTCACCAGACTCTTCAGAACCATCGTCAATCACGTTTTGAATGTTTGAACTTAACCCTAAAAAAAGATATAAATGTAATTTAAAGGCCCATTAGGCCCATCGCTCACCTAACAAACATTGTCGAACGTAGTAGCTGATTTAGTTCACTATATGTATTTCAAATGTAATTTTGGGGCCTTACAAAGTATTATGAAAAAAAATTTATTTTGTATTATGAAAGTCAAAGATTTTATGTTGAAAATTTAAAAGAGTGAAAAAATAAAAACTGATCGATATGATTTGATTTTTTATGGTTTAGATATTTTTATTTACCTGAGATTTGCTTTCTCAGAAGGTATTGCCTGGAAAAAAAGAAGTTAAAATTATCTGATAAGATGTCATTCTGAAATCTGCCTAAACGTCTTTGTGTTTCATTGGATTAAAATATTAAAGCTGCTTGGTCCGATTTTTTTGTAATTACAGTATCAAAATGTTTTCCATACAAATCATTTATCTTAGAAAGTTATGGACTTTCTCCTATTTACACCAGCAGAATCAGTCTCCTTTCAAAGTTAGAAATATTCAAAGTAAATAAAAATAATTTCTCTTTGGGCAAACGAAAAAACAAACCAAATTGCATCACGGAAATGTTTAGAAAAGGAAACCGCTTGGTTTCGTCCCCCGAATGATTGGGGTTCTTCAACCCGCATGCTATGCATCGATTGTAAAGAAAGCAGACTTTGGAAATATTAGCGAACAAAACGTACAAATGTTTATTTGTAATTTGTCTGATCATTTCGACCTTTATTTAAAGCGATGTCAAAGTCGTAATACAACCATACCCGTCTCGTCGTCAGGGGTGAAATTTAACATGAGGCGAAATAACGCGGTACCTTTTAATGTCGTTTGTTTTGTTAGCAAATTTTGTACGTATTTTTCTTCATTGAATTTTGGCATAATTGACGGGTAGAACTACTGCAATGTCTATTATTATACATATACTAAGCATAGCCATCGTTTAAAAGCGTGCATAAAATTTGATATAAAATCGGACCAAGCAGCTTTAATTAATCAAACTTGTCAACTTTTCAAATTTTGCATGACGATGACGGTTATTTCAAGATTTATTCACCAGAGTAAATCAAAGGTCTGGAGTACTGAAAGCCGGGCTGTTTTGGAGTGTCTTTATGCATATTGTGTAGTACAGACTGAAAAAATCTCTCTCTCTCTCTCTCTCTCTCTCTCTCTCTCTCTCTCTCTCTCTCTGATGCTTTTAATGTCGGCAAAGCGTCAGAGAGCGACACAATTTTGTAAGTGGCTATAAACAAAAATATGTCTAGTAGAAAAAATTCAACAGTTGCTGCTTTGAATTTTGCAACAAGCGTTATTTATTCTATCCCCATTTCTTCAACGTACAGCAAAGTAGTTCATGGAAATTCATGCGAATTGTATGTGTCCAAAATGCACAGTCTTGTTTTTAAAACACGTTATTAATAGAAAACTAAAAAAAGTAGACAATTCTCTCGAAATAAAAAAAAAGAAACAAAATGCCAACACTGTTGACAAACGTGGATCTTTGTGTAACTATTTTGTATAGCGGAAGCTTTTACTTTGACGGTGTTTGGTTTTTTGTTTACTTTTGAAGTTTTGCTATTTATAGTAACATTGGCGATTTGACTGCCTACAGCCAGGACTCTGCTTTCAGCAGAGCCCGGCTAAAAATCATAATTCCCGAGATCATTTAAAAATTCGTTTCAAATATCAATCTTCTTTACAATAAAGGACAGGCGGGTTTGGGATAGACATTAGTATATGATTCAACAAAGGTAGCACTAATGTTTTAATAACTGTAATCTTGCCAATGGGGGTTAAATGTCTTCAGGTACCTTGAATCTTGGTAATACAAAAAAGTAAATAAATAAAATGGAACAAATCAATTCAATTTTAGATTTGATGGAAATAACCTTCCAGAACGGGGTGCCAAGTAACGCAGGTTGACTAATTAACATCATTGCGAAAAGTATAGCCATCGGACAGATTCTTTTGATCTGACAACTTTAAAATATACCAATAAATATGCATAGATTAGCGATGAGCATTAACTCACATTGTTCAACAAATAAACAAGCGAAAACTTACTTTTGTTTCAGTGCAAAATGTGCCACCACTAGAATAGACCCCACGCTGAAAATGACTCCAAGTATGACCGGTATGATTCTGCCAGTTTGGTTTCTCTTGCTAGCCTGTCCTTTTACGTAATGGACATTGTTGTATTTTTTCTCTTAAAATACATTTTAAGCCGCTATTTTACTTACATGATAAGTCATTTATGTCATATTACATATGTATCTAAAGGACTTAAAGGACGACAGGCCCAATTTATTTCTACAATAGTGATTTTCAAGAAAAATTTACATGAATTAGAGATCGATACTGGAGATAATTATATTAAAATCAATAAAAAAAGATAACATAAATATCGAATTAGATTTTAAGTAGGGATCGTTTTCAAAATTGTTTGTATTACTTCTCTTTTAATTGAACATTATGAGGAAAGGCGTTCTTATGAGAGAAGATAGTATTTTAATATATATGCAATTGATTTTCTATCCAAATTACTCATGATATTTATACGATGATGAATTAATATCATGTAAAAAATAATCATTTCATCGATTACGTTTTTACAGTGGCACTTGCCAAAGTGCGGTGTGGCGTTACTTTTCTTCAATTCTTCATGAAAAGTTCTGCTCGAACTCTAAGAAAAATGTTTTATATATCATTTTGAAGCATGCGCATGTAATTTTATGTTTGTAAACGTTTTCATATCCGACAATATTATAAGCAACAAAAAGTACAGCTTGTTCAAACTGCTAACAGTTGACTACTCTTGAGAGCTAAGTAAATCGTATTCATCGTGTTTGTTTTCAGGTTGTTTTGGGTCTTACTTGTAACGAATATAGCGATAGGTTAGAACTATCAGTAGCTTACTCAAGGGAGCTAAATAAGGTACCTGTACTATTTACGCATCCTATGAATCTGTCACATTCTTGTTGTTTCGTACAGTTACATACACCCCTACAACCATGTCCGTAATATCCATCCAGACAAGGTCCACCATCACAGTTGTCACCAAATGTACCTATGCATGCTTGTTATATAAATAACAAACGAACAACAAATAAATACTGTTGAAAATACTGCTTATTTCATTGCAAGAGATTTGCTGGCAAATTATGAAACAATTAAAAGTGATTGCACATGTATTCAGTATTGATATCTGCTTAGGTAAAATTGATTTACCATTGAAATTTTAACAAGCAGGTTTAATTCATTTAATGAAAACAAAATACTATGCGCTCCAATGTTCATATTTCGCCGGTTGTTCATTGAAGAAAACAATATATGCAAATCATGAAATCAAAGTAATTGCTTACGTCTGCAATCATCACTTTGAGGATGATAAATGTAGTCTGTGCAGCACCTGGATAGCATGAAAACAACATTTTAAATATAAACTTTCGCAATTAAAGCAATATGAGCTGCGATTTTCATGCTGAAAATTTTTCTACGAAAATGTTATTTTCTACTAAAATGACCAAAAATATCATGCTTTTTTAAAATTTCTGTTAGCCTTATTTTTGGGGGTAAAAACCGTTACGAAACCTTAATTGAAGCAAAGTTGAATTATTGTCATCCTGTAGAAAAATTGAAGTACTATATGTATGTATTCCATAGAGGATAAATCTTTCTTCTGACAAAAAATAATGATTTTTTCAATTTTAAAAAAGCATGATATTTTTGGTCATTTAAAAAAAACTAATATACAAAACAAATAGTGTTGATAAGTATATATCTAAAGCAATATGAGCTGTATTTTTTAGAATTTTATTTTGCTGCAAAAACCTGCTAGTGTGCTAAGTCTGCATGTAATTTAAAGTTTTATTACAAATTGTTTTGTATATTAGTTTTTTATAAGATGTGTCGGCATGGCAGTATCAATTTATACAGTAACTATTATTATAATTGCAAAAATAGGTAGTACATAAGAAACCAGTATAACATTTTGGAAAGCTGTTTAACTTTCAAAGCAAAATGGGTTACTTTATATAGAACAATACAAAATTCTAGACGGAAACTTTTGATGGGCTCTTATTTTCACAAAAGGTTTAAACTCGTCGATGAAAGCTAATTATATTTTCTCTGAATGTGCGTAATTACATAAATGTATTTTGGTTTGGTTAGTGTTCTGTTTACTCATGTTCACAATATTCATCCAAAAAATATGATTTTACAACCTATTTTAAATACTTAAATGCAAATAAAAAAGACAACAAAGCACAAAAATTGTGCTAAAAAGGTCAAGTAAAAAGTTTGAATAAAGTTGATGTAAACTACTCACTTTAACTTTGTAACCGAACCTTGACAAACTCCCTGATCACCGAATTTTATTCCAATAAATGTATCAACACATAGAAAGCAAAATACAAGGCACACGTACATGCCCATAACTGTTTCATAAATATAGATCTTTTTCCAAAAACAAGGAATTAGAATTCAAATATTCATTTCCGTCTATTTTATTACAACACGGAAATATAAATTGATTGTTTTCTGAGTTATGGTTTTTATTCACGACTGCAGTTCATTTACTCCAACCACCTACATGTAATCTGCTCTTCATCTGTAGGAAGTAATGGTCATCGCTATGACGCACCAATATTTCATAATGATCCCAAATACAGTTCGAAGAAATCAACGAAGCAACGGTCCCCGTCAATTAAACAAGAGGCCCTTAGGACACATTGCTCACCTGAACAAAAGTTCCTTGTAACATCTACATTTTGTAGCACATGATATTTCTGTCTTTAAACCCCTTTTTGGGGCTCCAGTATTGGTCCTTGGTTTATGGTTGCTTTAACAATTTAGAATCTACATCTTAGGATATGCTTGCATAGTAATCTCAAAAACTTTAGCTTTGCAGTTCTCGAGAAGAAAATTTTCTGGTGCTCCAGTATTAGATCGAGGTTCTGCTTTTATAATTTAGAATCTACACTATTTGAGGACGCATACGTAGTAATCTGACAAATTGAGTATCGTAGTTCTCGAGAAGAATATTTTTAATTTTTTTTTTACATAATTTTACATGCTTCTAAGTAAAACGTTAAACCCGTCTTTGGTCCCCAGTATTATTTCAGGGGTAACTAGTTTAAAAATATTGAATCTACAATAGCCAAGGATGTACACGACCTTGTATGTATAGTATTATCCCAAACTGTTGCATTGTAGTTCTTGAGAAGAACAGTTTTAAACAATTTCATATATATATATATATATATATATATATATATATATATATATATATATATATATATATATATATATATATATATATATATATATATATAAAGCACTGAATAGAATCAACAACACTAGGCATCTTTAAAGTGTCGGATCTAATATTTAGATACTAAGCCAGTAAACTGAATATATAAAGCACTAAAATGGCTAACGACACGAACAATAGAAATTACCAAATTTTCGGGACAACCAGTCCCTTCTTCAGGACCAAAAAATAAATTACATGAGTACAAAACAAAGAAAACAAAATCTAAAGCTACTACTTAACTACTTAAGAAACTATAAAAAAAGAACAGCTACATTATAAACATTTGTTCACATTCTTAAAGAAGGTGTTGCTACTGTCGCCGATCGCTCTAAAGTAATCAATCGACTGCCAACTTCACGCCTGATTATTCCTCACGATGAAGGTATCGAGGCATGCAGGGAGGTATGGGACAGTAGAACGATTCAGCAGCCGTCAACCGAATCTCTACTTAATCTCCTTGAACATGTTCTCAAGCTGAACAATTTCATGTTTAATGGCGAACATTACATACAAATAAGTGGTACAGCTATGGGCACCAAAATGGCTCCCTCTTCTCAGAGCTCCTTTCAAACCTTTGAGCTGGTTGCGGTTCATTGATGATATTGAGATGAAATGGGTCGAAAACCGAGACTGCCTAAATGACTTCATCACTTTTGCCAACTTCTTCCACAATTCGATTAAATTCACAGTGGACATATCTAGTTCCAAAAATGTATTTTTGGATACTACATCCACCTTGGAAGATGGTGAAATAAAATTCAGTCTCCATACCAAACCCACTGATTCTCACCTCTACCTAAAGCCATCGAGTTGCCACCCTCCCCATACTTTTAGAGGAATTCCTAAAGGATTAACAACCCGAATCAGACGAATCTGTTCTTCTAATGAAATCTTTGAAGAACAGAGCAGAATATTAAAATCCCATCTGTGTAATCGAGGCTATAAAGCCCACACAGTTTAATCTGCAATTGATGATATTATTACAAAAGACAGGAAAACCCTTTTACAATACATAGAGAAAACAGACAAAAGCAGGGTTCCACTTGTCACTACATATCACCCCGCCCTTAAGAACCTCAACAGCATCCTTAGAAATAATCTGCCCATTCTTTACACTAACGAAAGAATGGCTGATCTTTTCAAGGATCCACCAATGGCTGCGTTTAAACGCCCGAGGAACTTAAAGGACATGGTAGTGAGGGCAAGATTAGACAACCCGTTGCCAAACGGTGTTTTAAAACATGTTCCGATACCAGATGCCTGTTGTGCAAACACAGCACCAACGCGGACAGTTTTAAAAGCCCCATCACGGGTCGCACCTACAAGATATTTAGCAACACTTCTTGCCGCACAGACAACTGCATCTATCTCATCAGTTGCAAAGTCTGCTCTAAGCAATACGTCGGTGAAACAGGTGAACTCCTCAGAAGGACCAACAACCACCGCTCTACCATAGACCAAAAAAGTCAAGGAGCCCGTCGTAGAACATTATAATACAAGTGGCAACTAATGGGAAGACATGACAGTATTGGTTATTGACCATAATCCTCATTGGACAGACGCGGAGAGGAAGAGCAAGGAAAAGTTCTGGATGCACAGACTCAAATCATTCAGACCTGATGGCATGAACAAACAAATGGACTTCACTAAAATGAACGTCTCATAGCCATACATCACCTGACACTCACATAGTAATTTCATGAAATCTGTCATATGCGCCTCTTCCATTCATTTATTAGTTTCTTTACTACCTTTTATTTGTAAATCATTGTTTTCTTAATTTTATTTATTTATTTTCATTTAATTTTATCTCTTTTTAATCAAAATTCAAGTCTATATCATAAGTGCCGTACGAGTTAACAACGGGGGTTCAAATTTTCATTTATTAACTCGGACGCCAATTTTAATTAGCTAATTAACTTAATCAGGCGTGAAGTTGGCAGTCGATTGATTACTTAAGAGCGATCGGCGACAGTAGCAACACCTTCTTTAAGAATGTGAACAAATGTTTATAATGAAGCTGTTCTTTTTTAAAGTTTCTTAAGTAGTTTAGTAGTAGCTTTAGATTTTGTTTTCTTTGTTTTGTACTCCTGTAATTTTTTTTTTGGTCCTGAAGAAGGGACTGGTTGTCCCGAAAATTTGACAATTTCTATTGTTCGTGTCGTTAGCCATTTTTAGTGCTATCTATCTATCTATCTATCTATCTATCTATCTATCTATCTATCTATCTATCTATCTATCTATCTGTCTGTCTGTCTGTCTGTCTGTCTGTCTGTCTGTCTGTCTGTCTGTCTGTCTGTCTGTCTGTGTTAACTTTTAAACCCCGCATCGGGCCTCACATCTAGTCGCTAGCCAATGCAAGGGTTTTCGGTCCACTTTGCTCCCCATAAACCCTTAGAGCCGAAAACTCGGTGATGTGGTGGCGCTATCTAGCGAGCAACTTGAGTTGCGCCCCTTGCATATATACATTTTCATCGAATTATGGTATCCGATCCATATTAGGACCAAATTTTTCCAACCTTGAATATTCATCGTGTGTTTAATACTTTGATATTTATTTTAAGCATTTAAGAGTGGAAAAAGATTTACCGAGAGAAATTTTCAAAAATATTATTAACTAAGCAGTAATTAAATAATGAAGATTACATTAAGGTCTATGGAGACAAGCACATTTTTTAAAATAAAAAAGTATTTACTAGGAATATCAAAAAATGCTTTGGTGGAAAGATGTATTTCATCATTACGGATACAAAAACTATAGAAAAAAAATTTATACCGTGTAGATTATTTTAGAATAAATTTTTATAGAATAAAAGCAAAGGGGGACAACTCTTCAAAAAGAGGAAAAGGTCATTATTCAGGACACATTCCACTTTTACATAATGATACTTAAATAGGAAAATTATGTACAAGTATACTGAGTATTAAGTCCATAATATCTGTTATGCACCAAGATTCATTGAATCTGAGGCTATTATGGATCGGATACCTTATACAACGGGTTATATACACATCATGGCATTAATGCAACTTGAAAACATGTTGACTACCTTAATATCGGAACATAATTAACGATGTTATTAAATACGACTGAAGTTATAACCTAGAGAAAGCAGGAAATGTTTTATTCATAGTGTTTTGTAAGGACCTGTACAGGTAGTGAAAAAGTCGCCGATTTATATGACAGGGAACTTCTACATTCGCCATGTTTACTTTCCATGCTATCACGCGAATTTGGCATTTCTGGAGCATTGAATCTTGAGAAGAATGTTTTAAAAATATTTTCCCTATGTACATGTAATGATAAACTTTAAAGCACGCCGTGGGCCCGAGTTTTGGACCGGGTCACGATTTTAACAATTTTGAATCTTTACGTTATAAACAAGCTTTTGTGTTATTATTGATATTTATATAATAGTGTTGTGTTGTGCATGTACTATGCCTAAATAGTAGTCAGGGTTTGATACATAGTGCACTCGCCTCCGGCGAGTGCACTATGTATCAAACCCTGACTACTATTTAGGCATAGTACATGCACAACACAACACTATTGTTATTATTATGCCGACTGTTGAAAATACTGATGTGCTTTGCTATAAGTACTAGTACATGTAGCTGTGACGTTCGAGTGTTGACAAGTTCCTAAAAATAATCACCGAAAAAGCAAGCTGTTTTTTTCTTCAAATTAATCAATTGATTTGATTGTTTATTTAATCAACAAGTTGTTGTACAATAAAAAGTCAACAAAGGTTTATGTTCTTTTCAAGAAATGAGAGACGTTTGGCCCTACCGAGAAAACTTGAAATGTTTAGCAGACGAAATCTCATTGAATTTTTTTCTTGTACATTCCTTATCAAGCGTCATTTAAAAAAGCGTTTTTGTGATTCTCTTGAGAATTTCTTTGAAAGATGTTCAATCACTTTGTTCAAATGTTTATAAGAAACTTTTACTTTAAAATTACCGTCAACAATGAAGTGTTTTTGGAAAAATGAATAATTTTAATTGCTTGATGTCAGTCGTATATATCTACGTTTTATATATATAAATACCGTTAGTTTTGATAACGTCTAATTTAGCGTAGCGGTAACGCGTTGGGCTTAGAGCATGAATGATTTTAGCGTCGTGAGTTCGAATCCCGCTGTCGGCGCTTGAAAGATTTTCGTTGAAAACATTTGCCGTGCTCTATTTCGGCATAGTATGCTTACGCTATATAAATCCTTTAATACTATGCGAAAATAGATGAGTATTGAATATATAGTGACAAACTGACAGATGGCATAATAATTGTTGTTATTGACATATGACAGTGGTTCTTGAAAAAAAGATTTTTAAACATTTTTCCTTTCGTATTTTTATGCCCCCCTTCGAAGAAGCATATTGCTTTGCTGCTGTTTGTCGGTCGATCGGTCCAGTTTCCGTTCAGAGGATAAACATATTGAAACAAAATTTGGTATGCAGGTTTATCATTATAATATCTAGGTATTAAAGTTTGATGTTGGATACGATCGAGCAATTTTCGACAGAGTTATGCCCCTTTGGACATCGACAAATTCCAATTATTTGCATCATTTTCATCGCAGAGGATGTACATATCGCAATGAAATTTAGTATACAGGTTTATCATGATAATATCTAGGTCAAGTTTGATTTTGGGTAAGATCAAGCAATTTAAGACAGAGTTATGCCACATGGACTTAGAGAAGTTCCAATTATTTGCAGTTTCCATTCATTTTCTTCGAAAGGCTGTACTTACTGTAATTAAATATGGTATACAGATTTATCATGATAATATCTAGGTCAATTTCGATCTTGGGTACGATGATGCAATTTTCGACAGAGATATGCCTCACGGACTTAGGAAAAATCAAATTATTTGCAGTTTCCGTTCATTTTCTTCGCAAAGGTTGACTTACTGAAATGAAGTTTAGTATACAGATTAATCATACAAGTTACTAGGTCAAATCAAATTAAAAATCTTTTCGAATAATTTATGACAAAGTTATGCGCCTTGGATTTAAAAAAATTAAATAATTTGCAGTGTCCGTTTATTTTCTTTGCAGATGTTTCAATTATTTGCAGTTTCCATTAATTTTCTTCACAGAAGTTTCCAAGGGAGGGGCATAAGTGTTTAAAGGACATCGAATATTTCTTAAGTATGGGACATTTGACTTTTTTGCCTTCGTTGTGTATATATTAATTACTTCTAACAGTTTGTTTGCTGTATAAAAGCGTTAATTAATCATGATATCAATTTAAATCATAGCCCCGATCGTATAAAAACTCGTTAATAAAATAGCGTGTCAAGTGGTACGGTGAAGTCACATGCGACCTTCTTCGAACATCTGATTGTAAACAAATTGTAGGAATGACATTATCTTCTTTAAATCTTTGACATTTATTCACCATGTACGTTGTTCTTTACGATGTTGACTAAATTTTAAGAATCTTATCATTCAGTCGTATATGTTTGAGCAACCAGTACGGATAAAAAACGATGTTATAGCCAAAGAAGTGACGATGAAGTCGGCAATAACGATCAAACTGATCGACTTGTAAGCATGCAAAACACAACTTGATAAGGATTTTAGCTTTACAGAATCGGTAACAGATGTTTATTTAATCAAAATCTACATTAATTTTGTTTTTTGACGTTCATCAGAACTCAGAATATTCACTGTTGTAAAACTGTGGTGCACTTCGGTCGTACGATTTCCTAAGGTTCTTTACTTCATATTTAACTGTATAAATATAAATAGCAGGGGAAAAACGTTTTTCTTAACTATTTTTCTTTCTGTTAGAGCTTATATCCGTTTTTTTTTTAATCTTTTTACGAGTACATATACTATAGCATTGAATGATTTATTTTTGACGTCGTTGTGTCAATAACTGCCGTAAGGTGAGCAGACAAATTGAATAACGCGCGTTAGCGCGTAATGATGATTTGTCTGCTCACCTGACGGCAGTTATTGACACGACGTCGTCAAAAATAAATCATTTAATGCTTATATTTACATTCCCTTACTGATGAAATCAATCATTTACTTAACTAAATCGATATAAATTGCATATAACGGAGGGAGTAAATTAGTAACAGCAAGAACAGCTGTTTTATTAAACCGGTTTAAACTGGTTATCTAATAGACTGTTGAGATGAGATCGACGAGCATGAAAAATAACTCTTAAAACTTTGTTTTTAATAATAAAATCAACTTTTTTGTTGACTAACTGTAAAACATGGTGTTTTGACAACATTTATAAAATATAATGTTTTCACCGATAACATAGATATCACTGTTTGAGAACTACTTAATATGTAAATTACTTTTAAATTCATACGCAGTGAATAGGTGTTGCATTTAGAGGCATTTAAACATCACAGAATTTAATGGGAAAACATAGTAAAATGTAAATATATATGACTGCCGTCATGAGAAAAGGGCCCTTATCTTTTGACATCACAATGCTCAGAAAACGACGTCAAAGTTGCGGCATTGTAAACGCATTTTTTTTTTTTTCTGTTTCTATTTTTTTTTCTCCGTCTGTGTTGTGTTTTCTGAATGACTAGAGTCTGGCCTTGTTTTAATACCCCGATTAATATTTTTTAGTGAAATATTACATGTTGATTTAAAATATAAACATTTGATAAATGAAATATACACATGTAACGTCAGTATCTACACATTTCGAACGCGTAATATTGCACACAGGTTGATGCTGATACGTCATAAAATTGCTGCTTTTGTATCCGCTATGAAACTTAAAACACCACATTTTCCATTCTAGTGTGTAATTAAAATATGCTCTAATTAAGGTCTTCCGTTTCCAACGGAAGACCTTTCTATTATTGTGCGGGAATAAGATTAGTCTTATTTTTTAGGGTCTTCCGTTTCCAACGGAAGACCCTCTTGTTATTCTTCGGTTTCTTTTTAGGGTCTTCCGTTTCCAACGGAAGACCCTCTTGTTATTCTTCGGTTTCTTTTTATTAGGGTCTTCCGTTTTCAACGGAAGACCCTCTTGTTATTCTATTGTTTCTTTTTCATTATTATTATTTTTCTTTTTCTTTATTTTTCTGACTTTTTCAAAGCTTAATATCTCAAAAAGTTTTCAACAGATTTACATGAAACTTTCAGGGATTATGTAACATTATTGTGCCTCAAAGATCTTAAATTTTCAACTACAACGTTACTTCCGTTTTTACGTTACGTCAATTTTTAAATTTTAAAAAAGTGATTTTGTCCAGGGCGTTTTTCAAAAACGGTTCAAGATAAAGACTTGGAATTTTCTGTGTTGAAGCAATGATCGTTTTTATTTGGACATAAGACTGGAAATTAGTTTCCGTCACTTCCGGTCCAAACCGGAAGTGTTTTAAAATTTTCGAATTTTCGAATTTTTCGTTTCAATTTAAAATGTTTACGAGGTTTGTAGAGTTTGTTATGCTGAACACGAATCTGAAATCCGTTTGAAAATCGGACGATGCATTACAGAAATATCGGGGGTTAAAAATTGATTTTTCCGGAAATTTTGATTCCGCGTCCTTGGTTTAAAAAATAGCGTAATGTTCAAAGTAAAATTAACTCGTACCAAAAATAATCGCTAAGTCGTACTTGAACACATTCGGATTTTTTTTGTTAAGTCGTTCTTGAAATCAGAAAGGTTTTTGTTAAGTCGTACTTACAATCATTCGTATTTTGTTAAGTCGTACAAGGAATAATTCGATTTTTTTTCATCTTTTTATTTTAGTTACTCTTGTTATTGGTTTAAGGGCTCTGCTTCATACAGGAACTTCCAGCTTTACTTCTGATATTAACGGAAGACCCACTCGTTGCTTTGCAACGAGCTTTGCTCTAGTTATTATTATTATTCTTTTTCTTTTCTTCTGACTCCTTTTTTGCGTAATAACTCAAAAGTTTTTTAAACGATTTTAATGAAATTTTCAGATATTTTTGCAAGTTGGCGTCCCTAAAAAATGTTAAAGTTTTAAAAAGAACGTCACCTTCGTTTTGACGTGACGTCATTTTTAAAAATTTTAAAAAGTCATTTTGTCCCGGACTTTTCTCAAAAACGCTTTAAGATAGAGGCTTGAAATTTTCAATGGTTATGACTTGGTCGATTTACCTTTGTAATACGGCTTGAAATGAAAATCTGTCACTTCCGGTCCAAACCGGAAGTGAAACAAATTTTTGGAAAAAATGAATTTTCTAATCAAATCAAAAAGGAATATGTGTTTTGTAGACCTTATCAAGCTGAAACTAACACTGAAATCCGTTTTAAAATCGGACGATACATTACAGAGATATCTCGGTTCAAAAGTTGATTTTTCCGGAAATTTTTATTCCGCGTCCTTGGTTTAAAAAATAGCGTAATGTTCAAACTAAAATTAACTCGTACCAAAATTATTGTTAAGTCGTACTTGAACACATTCGGATTTTTTTTTGTTAAGTCGTTCTTGAAATCAGAAAGGTTTTTGTTAAGTCGTACTTAAAATCATTCGGATTTTGTTAAGTCGTACCAGGAATAATTCAATTTTTTCATCTTTTGGTTTAAGAGCTCTGCTCCTTACAGGAACTTCCAGCTTTACTTCCGACATTAACGGAAGACCCACTCGTTGCTTTGCAACGAGCTTTGCTCTAGTTATTATTATTTTTTTTCTTTTTCTTTTTTTTCTGACTCCTTTTCGGCTTCATAACTCAAAAAGTTTTCAAGTTGTTTAAAGGAAACTTTCAGGGATTATGTGCAATTATAATGCCTCAAAGATGTTAAAGTTTCCATAACAACGTCGCGTCCGTTTTGACGTTACGTCATTTTTAAACTTTAAAAAAAGTCATTATGTCCGCGACATTTCTCAAAAGCGCTGTAAGATAGAGTCTTGAAATTTTCTGTGGTTATGAATTTGGCAATTTACATGTGCAATAAGGCTGGAAATAAAAATCCGTCACTGCCGGTCGAAACCGGAAGTGAAACAAATTTTTCGAAAAAATGAATTTTCTGATCAAATCAAAAACGAATATGTGTTTTATAGAGCTAATCAAGCTGAATCTAACACTGAAATCCGTTTTAAAATCGGACAATGCATTAAAGAGATATCGGGGTTTAAAAATTGATTTTTCCGGAAAAAAAAATTCCGCGTCCTTGGTTTAAAAAATAGCGTAATGTTCAAAGTAAAGATAACTCGTACTTGAACACATTCGGATTTTTTTTGTTAAGTCGTCCTTGAAATCAGGAAGGGTTTTGTTAAGTCGTACTTAAAATCATTCGGATTTTGTTAAGTCGTACCAGGAATAATTCGATTTTTTTTATCTTTTTATTTTAGTTACACTTGTTATTGGTTCAAGAGCTCTGCTTCTTACAGGAACTTCCAGCTTTACTTCCGACATTAACGGAAGACCCACTCGTTGCTTTGCAACGAGCTTTGCTCTAGTTTTTTTTTTTTTCTTCCTAGACGCGAACTCTGAGGCTTCATATCGTGCTCATTTCTGAACGGTTTTTGCTCAAATTTTCAGGGCTAATGGACTTGATAAAACACTATCTTCATCAATTCATAAAAGTTAGAATTCCCTTTCCGTTAACGAGTTATTCCCCTTTTAACAATTTTTAGGGCCTTTGGTTTCCAGACAAAGGCTCCGAGACTATGATAGCAGGGAATTGGAATCCAACGAATTTGAATAGCAGAGACATTGTAGTGGCGCACATCGGTTTTTGTTTTTAGATTACGTTTTTTATTTAGGAAAAGGTAGGGGGTCAAAAAACAGGATTAAAAAAAGTGCAAAAATTTCGACATATTTTCCTTTATATCTTTTTAACAAAAAATATTTTGTTAAAACATGTAGAATAAAAGTTGTGCAGAATATCAAGGGCTTTCATTTGACACCAATAAAAAAGGGCTGGCCCCTTAAATTAAGGGCAAATAGGTCCTAAAAGTTTTTGCTTAATAACTCAAAAACGGTTAGGATTTTGATATGGCTGTCGCTGAAAAAGTTGTTTGTTGGGATCTCATAAAGGTCGTAACAATATTATTTTGTAAGTGATTTGTGTAGTATGAGTGTAAAAAGCTTTACATGTTGACATGTACCTGTTTTCATTTGACAAGTTAACGAAAGTCTTTGTGCGTACAACTAGCATAAAGTTGCCGCAGAAAGTATGCTGGTTTATACAGGAGGCATTAATTTATAAGAATTTTTTTGTTGTTGGAGTACATGCTTTTTTTTTTAGGAGTTTAAGTCATTGTTGTTAAGTTCATATAGTGCACAATCATTAAAAACGGCAATTGGAAAACAAATTCTTTTTCTTTTCTATTAAACCACAAAATATGGAATTAAAAAACTCTATGCATTATATAAATAGTGCCTGTTTGGGAGGGTAACAGTTGAAATTGACACCCCGAGAAAACCATTGTCAACCGACGCGAAGCGGAGGTTGACAATGGTTTTCGAGGGGTGTCAATTTCAAATGTTATCCTCCCAAACAGGCACTATTTATTTTGTTATACTAAATGTCTTTTTTAAAATTTTTAAGAAAATTTTACTGCTTTTATATAGGAATAACGTGAATTCTACAGCGAACCGTACGCGCATAATTTTCGCGCTTGTAACATTTTTTAATGTTACCCGTTGCCAAGTGCGTTGCTAACGCTGAGGGTAATAGTAAATATTATTAACTGCGTCTTAACCAATCAGATTTCAATATTAACATGAAAGTATAACAATACATTTTATTTATAAACTCCATGCATTTAAGATCTACCTTGAATCAGAGCTGTGTGTGTGTGTACCATTACGTACATGTAAGCTCTCCCTCGCCCGCGGCCGAGAAAATCGGTCACCATGCTCGCGGCTGGACTACCTAGCGGTCAGCGGTTATCTAATACACGAGAACTGTGTCTCACATATACATGTATGAGTTTATATAGCCGCGAACTCAAGAATTGGTTTCGTTTTGATTACACATAATTTTTTTTATGGATTAAACGATTGGGTGTCAATTAAGAAATCGTTCAGTTAATTGATAAAAGCAATGTCATTCTCAATCTAAAGCAATAATAGACACAGATCAATTGTGGGTTTAGAGTTTAAAATAAATAACTTCTATTTGATAGAGTATGGTCATTATACTGCAAACTTTTCAAATCTTCCTGGTTTCTGAGCTGTGCCTGTCTGTGCGTTGTACATGTACCTTTACGTAATATATCTTTCGCCCACGGCCGATGAGATCAGCCACGGCTGCACTACCGAGCGGTATTTAAGCGGTTATTTAATACATAAGATTCTCACACCGCGACGCACACTTACATGCATATGAACGTGTTTGAGTTAATATAGCCGTAAAAACAGGAACTGTTTTAATTTAATGCTATAAAAGTTTGTCCATCTTGTATTTATTCAATTGAACATTTGAGTGTAAATGAATATTAATGAGCGATATTACTCCAAATCGTAAACATCGTAAGACATAAATTAATGGTTATTTTGTTTATGTAAAATATTTTAAAAACTGCATAAATAATGTTTTAACCCCCCCCCCCCCCACACACACACCTTTAAATGATGATCGTCCCTCGCACATGGCTGAGGAGAACCGGCGCGAGTGGACAAGTAATCCGCGGTCGGTTCGTGGTCTTCTACATATACCTTATCACGCGTTCATGTTTCATATTTTGCACGGACACAACTATATTTTATTATGTTTTCAACTATTATATTCGTTTAAGATGAAAAGATAAATTCATTAAACTTCAGTTGATTAAGCATTGATTTATAGATAGCGTACAAGGTAATTTAAAAATCAAATTATAATCAAAGTTCCATGTAACATGTTTGCGGTAGGTGCTAGCACGATAAAAAAATGTCCTGAATTGAGGCATTCGATGATTTTTTTAAAAAAAATTCACATGAATTTTAAACAAATTTAGATTAGATTTTATCGGTCACATATTTATCACTTCTGTAGTTTTTCTACATGGTCGTTCGTTTCTTTGTAGAAGCGAACTCATTGCTGCCCCCCCCCCCTCCCGCCCCGCTGACAGGAGCTCGCGCTGGAATTTTTTAATTGTCAAAACGATATCAAGATCTATCGAAAATCATTTTTGGTGGCTTCTTCTCATGTGTAACATTTTGATTCACTTTCCCACCCGTTTGTTTATTCGGTCAGTCTGTGTAAATTCAATCGCCACGTGCGACCGAGAATCTTGTGTCGCTTCAGCGCACACAGCTGGGAACATATATAGCCCCAGGTCATCAATTGTTATATAATTGAGTAACAGTTGGAATGGTGCTTTTACATAAAATAATAAATAAAATCATCCAGAAAAAAGTTACCGTAACTCAATAGTCAATACCAAAAATAAAATACGTATGATTGCAAACTGAAATCGGGTTTTTAGTATTCGGCGGGATTTGATTTTTCTTCTAACATTAGTATTTTTATTGGTTTCAAAACACAAATAGTAAATACACCTGATATTATTTACATTGATAATGTTCAAAAATATTTAAAATTAAATTCAATTAAATTCTACGAACAACCGATTATTTTTTTCCCTATGTCGTATCATTCGCGCGTAAATAAGTATGTTATGTACATATATATAACATGTACCTCAGAAAAATTTCAAATGATTACACAAAAAAGAAAGTTGCAATTAGTATTTCGGAATTTTTTCTGAAAGTAATTTCACATTGTATTGAAAAGAACAAGAAATAAAAATGATTTAAATTTTTGACTCAATATTCGTATATATTACCGGCGCTTCGTACATGTGTAACGGCGTACAGTGTATAGATTATTATGCGTAAAGATTCCCATAATAATTACTAGTAATTGCATGACTGTGTACATTGTAGGCAAATCCATGTGTTAATTACTTCTAACTAAAGACTCTTGGTTTTCCGTTAACAGTGGTTTAAATAATTTTCAGATAATTAATAATTTTTTTGTCATTCAAATTGTATGCTTCATCAAATACGGATTCCGATTACATTGAAGTCATTAATTTTCCATTGACTATTGACAAAAAAAGAGACGCTTGACCATCCAATGAAAACAAATACACAGAGTTTGATTGACAGGTTCAGCCAGGTGCAGGAGACACCCGATGTCCGAGGTTATGTGTGCTGCTTGTACAAAGTCGAATGGTCTCAGTAAGAGTTATCGATGTAAATAAATTATAAAATATATATATGCTTATCAAAACATGATCGTTTAAGTTACAGCGAAGTACATTGAAGCGTTTAAGAGGGGTTTACTCCAGAAAAGTTTCTACCTAATGTTTTGACCGACCTTTGTCCAATCAGATCGTAGCTGGGCGGAGTTAAGACATTGCCGCTCATGACTTGAATGAGAGAAAGAAATGAGAGAGAGAGGGAGTGAATTGAGTAAATTATAAGAGGTGCCGATAAAGAAATAATCATTAGTTACAAACTTGCAAACAAATTAATTAAGGTATGTATACAAAAATTACATGTATATCCTATATTGTATAACTTTAAAGCGTTTTAAAAACGATTGTGAAAATTTCTTTAGCCGTCGACAACATGCACATGGATAAGAATGACGTAGCTTATATCCAACTAAATTTCCTAGCATGGAGTCCGAGAATACGGACATTAAGTATTTTGGAATGCGAACGAATGATCACTTATGAACATGATGAATTTAGATGTAGTGTAAAGGAAAGGCAACGAAGGCGGATGCTTAGTGGAAAAGTTAAACGTTTAAGGTAAAGAATGTTTCACACTGAGTAACCATGAAGAAAGTTTTTATACAAAGTAAATTTACAACCTATGTTTAATTCCAGGAAGATTCGGCAAACTTTGATTTGATTATTAACGGTAACACTTGTAATACAAACAGTTTCTTAAATATTCGTACAGTCTTCAATGTTTGACATTACCTTATCCTATTACTGATCTACATATAGACATTGTTGTTCCCTGGTTAAAGAATTTCAAAACACTTCAAAGTTCCATAAATTTTTAAGATATACTATACTATGTCCCGAGTTTTTTCTTCTACCACTTTTTGCTTGATATTTCAATAATAGTAAATACCTTTGTGCTCAAACTAAGTTTATCCACTTATATGAAAAATGTCCAGATTATATGTGTTGAAACGCCCCCTCTACCGCTTCAGGTTTCACAACACATCCCAATATTGAAAGTCTACGGGGATTTTGCATTGCATCAGCCATTAATAAGCCCGGATGATAACGTTAAAAAATTGCGCGAGGTATCCCGAGTACTTCCGAATGGAGAAAGTAGTTTATAATCTGCATTTGAATTATGCACATTTTTATAATATGAATTCTCTGACATTTCCGACAAGAATTTAGAGAAAACCTCTAATGAATCATTTTGTGCAATATTTTAAAATAGAATTGATTTCATCAAACTATGTTTTGGTATTCCAAATATTTCAAAAATTGTATGGATCCAACCAATAATGAACTCTAGTCTCGTTCAACCAGATGCTCGACTGTCTCCGTTAATCTCCGACAAGTAAGAGATACCAGGTCACATGATAGCTTGATGATGCGACCTCTAAATATAGACTGACTCTCTACTTGCCGGAGATGTAAGGAGACAGCCGATGGTTAAACGAGACTATATATTGAACTCTGGCGTAGGAATACACACGACTACAAAAAACTTCTAATTGTTCGTACCATTTAAAATCTGACTATTTCCAAGGTATTTATAAGTTTCCTTTAAAAAAAATGCTTCAGCGTACATAACATCGAATTTATCGATTATTTTCAAGAACTAAGTCTTGTCAGCGGCGATGATTTGTGCTTACATGTAGGTGCAAACACAGTTTCAGTTTCGGTTTGCTAGAGTAACTGCATAGGAGAGTTGATTAAAATCAACTCCCAAATAACACAATTCCTGACATGAATCATGAGTACATGTAACAATGCTTGCTACTCTCTGAAAATTTACAAGCCATTAAACATCTCATTTTTAAAAAAATGTTTGAAACGATTGCATAAACTGTGTTCGACAGATAGTTTTCCTAAAACATTTTCTTTCTTTCTTTTTCAAAACATGTTTAATATACAGGCTTTCAATCACAACACATTTTTATAACAAAAGCAGAACTGAAAGTTTAGTCATTATAATTTATTGACACCATATCACATACATTTTCAACTCGCAGAAACAACGGAAGACCTACTCGTGGCTTTGCCACGAGCTCTGCTCTAGTTGGGAAATCACTTTTTTAATAAATCATTGTTAGAAACCAAAGACCCGTCTCGCATACGCGTATAATTGAATGCGAGACTGGTCGTGGATTTCCGATGATGTTTTGTAAAGTAAACTTTTACTATATTCTGAATATTCAAAATGTTTTGATCTCTTTTTTGTAAGATTGTAAGAAATCTAGAATTGTAGAAAATAATTTTATTAATTCTATTTCAAACAATTAAAGACGATGAAAGGAAGCATAGAAGAAAAAAATTAATGCAAAAAAAATAAAATTGACGTTCATGACGTCGTGACGTTTTCGACGAGCTACGTCAAAGTCGTGTTAACATCTCTTACTAAAATTGCCATAAAATGCTTAAAACACACAAGATCGTGGATATCTTTGTATATTATTAGTATTAAGAAAGAGTTGACTAATCAGAATTGACAAAAAAGTGAGTTTGTGAAATTTTGACCTTAAGGACCCTTTTCTCATGACGGCAGTCATATATATTTACATTCCACATATTTTTTGCTTGTTAAGTGTGTTGAAAGCTACGGCAGTTATAACAGTGTAATGCACACAGGGTACTCAAAGGTTAAAATGACGAGTTTTATTATGACGTCACAAACGTTAAACGCTTATAACTGCAACGTCACAAGCGAACATCAAAGTTCACGCTTGCGGCTGTTACTGTGGCTCTTCCATTAATATGAAATTACTCTTAGGATAAGATAGACATTTTAAGGTATAAATCACATTTTTAGACAAGGCATGAAGTTAAAATAATGTAAATATAAGCATTAAATCATGATTTTTTGAAGTATACAGTCTCATAACTGCAGCGATGCTTGCATACAAATTTTCATAACGCGCTAAAACGCGATTCTCAATTTGTATGCACACACCGCTGCAGTTATGAGACTGTATACTTCAAGAAATCATGATTTAATGCTATAGTATATCAATTGTAAAAAATTTAGGTGTCATTTTTGATTCGTTACTGAACATGGATCACCAGGTTCGAAACATCACAAAATCATGTTACCACCAACTACGGAACATTGGTGGCATTCGACCCTTAATATCAGAAAGCGCTAGTAAAACCCTTGTATGCTCACTTGTGACCTCTCGTTTGGACTACGGCAATGCCTTAATACACGGTGAATGTACCAGTTCCTTGTCAAGACTTCAAAGGGTTCAAAACACAGCCGCTAGGATTATAACGCGTACTAGGAAATATGACCACATAACACCAGTGCTGGTCAAGTTACACTGGCTTCCAATCGAGCAGCGAATTCAATACAAGCTGATCCTACAGGCTTTCAAAGCCTTACACGGAACATCGCCATTTTATATGCAAGAACTGGTCCAGGTCTACAAGCCAAATAGGTCTCTGCGCTCAGAGAACTCTATGCACCTTGTTCAGTCGCGTGCGCGGACTAGGTCGTATGGTGACAGGCGGCTCGACGTGGTCAGTTCTACATTGTGGGAAACCTTCCCCAAAATCTTAGATTAGAGGGAATTTTTTATTCGTTTTAAAAAATTATTTTTAGAAAGGCTTATCCAGACTATTCTTAAATATTTACGCATTTTAAACTTTATTTTATTGAGTATAGAGACAGCAGCACAGCATTGATTTTAACATGTAAACAAAATTTAGTGTTATTTAAGTATGTATTTTTTTTATGACCACATTTCATTTTAAATTTGGTGTATTTAGGAATATTATTTATGTTCTTAGCTTTTTATGCAAATAGCTTTTTATATGTACAGCGCTATAGAGTAATTTAATATAAATTATATATGGCGCTTTATAAATTTTGTATATGATAATAATAATAATAACTAGACACGATCTCGTTGCGAGCAACGAGGAGGTCTTCCGTCTGATTTTAGTATTTGAGATATATGCTCGATCTTGATTTTGCTATTTAACAGCTAAACATGATCTAGAATAGAAAAACAGGGTCTACATTCTAAGGGCCAGATAATATTTTGTTTCAGGGATAAGAGCGTTGCTCAACAAGTGTTTAGAAATTCGTCACTGTTCTTGAGTTATCTGAGAAAAAAACCGTTTTAGGGGCCAGTCCCTTATATCCTTATTGGAGCTGCTGAACCAACTTTTGAAGGCTGCATTTTGTAAAGTACATCATTTTGAGCACCTTTTCTTCTATACTGCATTTCAAAATATTTTCCTTTTTGAGATATAGGTGGTCATAGTTTATGGACTCTTGACCCCTAAAAAATCCTTATTACATAACACATGAATAAATCATTACATTACTTGGATACATAACTGTAAGTTAAACATATTTGCTTCTATAGCCTTTCATAAAAATTTCCCTCAGTAAAGAGCTACAGATGAAACATTTTAGAGCCCTTTAGTTCCCTAACTTGCGGGGTCAGTCCCTTTTTCTTTATATCAAATAAAAGGTCATTTAAATCTCAACACATTTTGTTCAACAATTGTTTAGAAATTCGTTACTGTTCTTGAGATACATGAGAAAGAACGTTTTAGGGGCTGATCCTTTAACTCCTTATAGGGGCCGTTTAACAAAATTTTGAAAATTTCAAATTATTAAGTACATCATTCTGAGTATCTTTTCTTCTATTTTACTGCATTTCAAAATATTTTTCCTTTCTGAGATATTGATGATCAAAATTCTGGAATTTTGGCCCCTAAAACCCCTTAGTATGTAATACATGATAAAATCATTACATTGGTTGGATACATAACTGTTAAATAAACATATTTGCCTCTATAACTGTTCACAAAATATCCCTCAGTAAAGGGCTACAGATAAGGACTTTAGAGCCCTTTGGACCCCTTATTTGAGGGGCCAGTCCTTTTTTCTTGATATCAAATGAAAGGTCCTGTAAATATAAACTTTTTTTTGCACTACATGTGTTAACAAAATATTTTTCAGAAAAGAGATAAACTAAGAAAACCATGAAAAATAACGACGTTTTTTTTAGTCTAAATTTTCGGGACCAGGCAAGCTTTTCTGCCTTTTGAGCGTGACAAATATGAATGCCAAATTGCACATCTACAATCTCTTGTCTACAATCCCTGAAAGTTTGAACTCAATATCTTTTACCGTTTAGGAGGAGATCCCTAGACAAGCCAACCCTCTGAAAATCGCTAAAACGTCATTTTCTCAAAAACAGAAATGACGTCATCAAAATAAAAAAATGTATATTTAGTTCGGAATAATATCTATTAGATCTGAAAGTTTCACGAAAATCGGTTCAGCCATATCCGAGAAATCGCCTGCACAAATTTTGTAAGAAAAAAAAATAATAATGGGGAAAAAGAAACCGAACGAAAACAATAACTACATGTAAAGGTCTTCCGTTGGAAAACGGAAGACCTTAATAATAATAATATCAACAAACTTTGCCTATCGGAGATTTTGTATTGCAGCAAGCCCGGATGATAACGTTGAAAAATTTCGCGATGCATTCCGAGTGTATTCCGATGGAGAAAAAATGTAAACATTCCCCATTATAAATCTCCGTGAGGAATCTGTTTTCGTTTCTGTGAATTTTTCCGAGTGAAAGATGATAATATGTCAATGAAATTATCTTGGAAAATATCCCTTTCAACTATTTCAATTGCACTTCTTTCACAGGTATGTGTATTTTTATTAAATATTGTCCAAATGTGCTGCATAAATATCTTGGGACAGACTATAGTCCGAATTTCTATTCACACACGCCTTGCCGGTAGAGCTCGCTTCGCTCCGGCGCTGTGCGCCGGCGAGCTGCGCTCGCTAATAATAACACCCCTGCGAATGTTATTGTCATTTAAATTTTAGACCACGTGGTTTTATTTGACCCTTTCAGTTTCGCAGTAAAAATAGTGCCTCGTGTTTATAGTCTATTTTAGAGAATCTAGGAACTTGTAGTCAAATATAAATTCTAGAGGTTTATTGATTTTAAACTTTATCTTCATTAATTGGTGGATAAAATGTGTTCTAGACATAAGTGTGCATGACAATGCAAAAAATAGTTTTTTTTGGCTTTTTTCTGCTGTTGCGACAGTTAACATGCGTTGTAGAGATCCCCCCTAAGAATTAATTTTCGATCCGCGCCTGACCTAGTAATAACATCAATTATAGTGAAACAGACTAGTTGTACTATTTTATGCAGAATGTTCCTTGAAAATGGCTCGATATTCTAAGTTTTTAAGCAAAATATTCACCCGTTATTTTTTTAAAAACATGGTATTGCACACCACAAACATGGCTATGATTTTATTAAGCACCCCAGTGTTTATATTATCAACCACTCTACACGTGGTTGAACACGAACGATAACTCTGTTATGAATACCATCGTTTAATTTAAAAAACCGCTGGATGGTGAAATAAGACATACATCTTAAAAGATGTTGATGTTTTAACATGAATCAAAGTAGGATATGATATGAAAATCGACCAGTACTTACGTATTTTGAGAATAATATCCGAACACTTATACTTCCGCTCGAAATTTCATAGGAACTGAACAAATCTCGGTGAAGTCTCGTGAACTTTCATTCTGGATATCGATTTATTACATACTTACATGTAGCAACGATAAAGAACATTCCGAACACATTCGCAGGGGTGAATAAACAAGGCTTATAACTGCCAGAATACTGGTAACACGCAGCTATTTATAAGTCTTTTTGATTATTCAAAAAAGACACAAGGAATCAAGATACAAAAGAATAAACATTGAAACAATTTTAAACTCTGTCGTAATGCAAGCAATTCTTCATGTCGGTTTATTATACTTGAAATGGTCCTTACAGCGATTAAATAGGTACACAATTTTAATGATTTAATGTAAGAATACAGTACCAAAATCACTCAAAATTCGAGTTGGAATTTAAACGCTAATTTACGCTTGCAAATCAATCCAGAAATTAAAAATCTGTGCAGCATCTATCTAAATTACAATCTTAATACTTGGTTGTCTCATTTTATAAAAAAATAAATATAAATTGTATATATGTATATTTATAATTATTGTTATATATTTACTGCAGTTCATCTTGTTCATTTAGTAGTTCTTATTTTTTGCCTTAATGTAGAAAGAGTTCAAAAATACATTTAAATATTAATGCATCTATACAAGCTCCTGAATCCTCTATTTTCAGCTCTGTCACTGTATCGAGCCAATTCGTTGGATGACACATTTTCCTTTGGTGTAACGGAAACTTCTTCAAAAGATAATTTGTTTATTAGTCCCCTACCGGTTTTCACCGGAGGGGACTATAGCTTTTCTCTGCGTCCATCAGTCCGTCCGTCCGTCTGTCTGTCTGTCCCACTTTAGTTTTCCACACTTTTTTTCTTTATGCGTTTGAGGAAAGGAATATAATATGAAATTTGCTGAACAGCTTCAAAATGTCAAACTACAGAACAAGTTTACACTTTTGTAGCGTCTGGTTGACATATTTTCGAGAAAATTATTTTTTTTATATTCCAATTGTTTAATGCTCGGCTTCGTTATCGGGTTCGGTGTGTATTGAATAAACGAGGAAGGTATGGAGTCAGTAATAATATCATGCATTTTACTTGGACCATTCCTTGTATTGTTTCTAACAAACAAATAAGTTCTGTAAAATAGTGTCAAGCATTGTGTTCTAAATTTAATCGACAGGTTTTTTTTTGCATAATTACAATCGGGTTCGTTATCGGGTTGGTCTGTTGATTCGAGGTACAGAAGACGATAAGAAATGATATTCTGCGTAACAGTGTATTGTTTTCACAAATTTCTACAAACCGGTAGGGGACGTGTATTGCTTATGCAATACTCTCAGAATGCTTGTTCCAAATGTCATTATGCACAGCTCGCTCACTGTCTCAATCGATGACAAATGTTCCTGCAGTGCGACAGAGACTTCTTTAAAAGATACTTTAACTTTTCAAATATCTTCATATTTTGATGCATATCAGTCTACTCTGTAGGAAAAAAATTATTGCCTGGATTAAAATAAAAAAGAAATAGAAAAGAAATTTGTGAATGACATGTTTATTGCATTGCTTAAACTGTATAAAATCATATTTACAAATTTTATGACAATAATCTTTTTTGTTTAAATAAATATCAGGCAGGTTTCTTACAGGGCAATTCGACAGTATACCAACTTATCAAAACTGATGATCAACTCCAAAAGCCACTGATGAGGGTAAAGCATCATGTGTAGTAAATTCCGATCTGTCTAAGGCCGTTTATAGAGTATGGCATAGGGGATTGCTATTTAACCTTCAAACATATGGCATGCAAATTTTAATAGAATATTAGAAATGCCTCATTAAATCAATCAACATCCTAAAACTGTACAGGAAAAACACATTAGACATGTTTTGGTAGTATACAATATCTGCAACCCATTTCATCAAAATCAAGGCCTCGCATATCTCTATCATAAACACGTCATAGTATTGTTTTAAAATCCTACGTAGCGAAAAACAAATATAAAAATGATATTTTTATTGAAGTAACAATATTATTCCATGATGGCGAGGAAGATGAAATAAAAAAATCCCGAGACTTCCAAAGGGGTGGAATATGATATTTTCCAAAAAAAACAGCGGACTTTTTTCGCCCTTTCACAAGTCTTAGAGTGTCTAGACCAATGAGATGTCGTTTATACAGAATTGATATGTGAAGAGTTATAATAACCTGCAATATTTCATTTAAAAGAATGAATTTTAGATGAATTCAATCCTATAGAGAAAAATTAATGGCAGATGAATACACATGTACTGTGAAAAAAGTATAAAGTGCTTTCTCATAAAGAGTAGTTCAATAAAAACAATTGTTGAGATTAACCTGCATTCGATTATGTTTATATATATTATGATTATATTATTATTAGTTAATAATGAAATTGAATAGTTTTTTAGCTACATTTCATAGCTTATACCAATAAATAAAATGCTCGTTTCCAAAAATACTTGTTGCACTTCAAAATTTCCGCATTGCATATACAAATTCAAGGCACAATGCAAATAAGCAACAAGCATCCATCAAATAAAATCATTTTAATTATCCTTGAAAACTCCATAATTCTAAACTAATATTCCGGAATTTCTGATTATATTTGCACTTTCATCGATGAAATTAAAAGTCTGACCTTTGAATTAAAGTTTCAATTACAATATTTGATTCATAAACGTTGTGTGAATATAATTTACACAATCTGACAGTTTTTTTTAAATTTTATCAGCGATCACATGTAGTAATTTCAGAGGAAATTTCAAGGTCCCCTCAAACATTACGGTATTGGCATACGAAAGGAAATGTTTGCACTTAATGTTTAAAAGAGCTCTTAAGACATAACTTCAGTTTCAGATTCTTACGAATATAAATCGATACAGTAATGGTTTATTAATAGAATATATTTGCGCATCCTTACGATTGAAATTTTCATTAAATTATATTGATTGTATGATAAATACCATACCCAAAAATGGTACCAAACAAATGCAGAAAAAACTTAGTATGTTTATTGAAAATTAACATTAATTTAGGACAAATACAAGTAAAATAAAACCCAGATAACTTCCTACGACACCTAGAAATGTCTGTTAAATTCAGGCTGGCATAGAAGTAGACAGATATGTTTTTCATGTCACGGAGCGTATGAAAACGCCTAAAAGAATGAGTTTATTTAAAGCATGTGACTACACACACTCTATGTAGATGTTTGGTGTACTTGTTTCGTCTTGCTCTCTTTCACTAACATCACAGTACACCGATGACCTGTCATCTATGTTTGGTTGATCGTATACACGTGGCAAGAATATTTCTTCACGATCAACATAGTTAGATGGTTCCCGACCATGGATATTTGGAACCTGGGTATTACGTCTATGGAATAGAAAATGATATTAACTACTTTACAGAGTCGAACCAAAATAGCAGCGCGCTAGTCTAATGAAAAAGGAAGAAAATGTTAGCAAAAGCAGAATTTCTCTAATAATTTTTTTTTTATCTTTGATTCATTGAACTAATAAAAATTGAAACCTGTTGAAAACCCATTTCAAAGCGTATCCAGCTGCTGACATGACAGTTCCGATGAGGATTCCAAGAAGAACAAGTAGAATTTTATCTCTCAGATCGCTATTTGATCTAGAGATCTCATATCCTTAAAAAAAGTATAGTTATGTCATATTCTACTTTTTAAAAAAAAAACCGCGATTTTATTTATTTTCTCTCTGATACGTTTGGTTATAATGTGAATTTATTTTACAAGTTTTTTCTATAAAAATTAAATACATGAATGGGTACAAGTGTCGGTCTTGATGTCAAAATTGTACGATTTAGATCAGGATGCTTACAGAGTTATATTACCGATTGCGGTTCTTAAGAATTCAAAAGATACTATAAAAGAGTTTATATTACAGACATAAATCTGTAAATTAACAAATTTATAAACATTTAACAGATATACCAATTTGGCAATATATTCTTAAAAGCTAAAAGACATCACAAATATGTTTCTTTTAAAATTCAAATACAAAACAAAAAAATATTCTCACCATTCAGCAGTTTTGAAACTGTAAAATAAATAATTAATATTAATAATATATAGCATTCACTTTAAACTTTTTGAATTTTTTTTTTCAAAACAACGCAAACAATTCATAATAAAAGTCTAATAGGCCTTTGCTTTGGGGTGACCTATAGATATCAGTGTGTCCCTCCGAGATCACTTATCCAAAGCATATTTTCTATCCCCTTGGACCAGTCATATTTAACCTACAGAGTGCCTTTGAATAAATGTTGTGTAGCGACCTTTAGCTAAGCTTCTAGGTCTATGGTTAGGATCAAAGCAGAATTATTTTAAAAAATCTTGCCCGGAGTTATGTATATTATTGAAGCGGTCTCATTAAGAGATGATACGACTGATAAGAATTGGTCACCGTTTCAACCATGTCTAGTATTGACTAATTTTCTTGAAAAGACCCCATAAACATCCTATAACAATAAAAAAAAAAGGAATTTATACTTGGCAAGTATTGTTATGTCGTTTGTTAAACTATGCAACTTACCGGTACATCCAACAATTCTGTCACAGTCTTGTTGTTTCGTACAGTTACATTTATCCTTACAGCCATGACCGAAATACCCCTTTATACAAGGTCCACCGGAACAGTTGGCACCAAATGAACCTATGCATGCTTGTTATTCAAATAACAAAACCAACAAGATATCTGTGAGGCAATGCTCACTAGTAATACCCCCGCTCTAATGTGAATATTCAAATTAAGCAGTCATTTAACAGAAAGTTGGCGTCCGATTAGTACAAAAATACATCCCACAATATGGTATGCCTAAACAAATAATGTGTTAAAATTTCAAGCATCTGCGATAAACAGTTGCTGAGAAATCTTTGACGAAAGTTTGTTTTAAAATTTTTACTAAAAATAAACAAAGAAGTCATTTAACAAAAAGTTGGATTCCGATTGGTGCAAAAATATATCCCACGATATAACATGCTTAAACAACTAGTGTGATAAATTTTCAAGCATCTGCGATAAATAGTTGCTGAGAAAAATGCGACAGATTTTTTTGTGACGGACAGACGGACACACAAGGGTAAAACAGTGTACCCCCTTCTCCTTCGCAGCGGGGGTATAAATATCACTCAATGGAAACTCATTTATTTTTGCTATGCATCAAATTTCTTTCAAAGTTATTAAATGTTTAATTGAACAATAAAACGCTTTCTTTGATGAATTATGCAGGACATGACGTAGCGTCACTGTAGAAAAATACATAACCCGCTTTGAATAGCTGGCTATATAATTTTTTTCTGCAATGATCTTCAAAACCCGCGTGAATCATCAGAGAAAGCATTTAATTGTTTTTATTTAAAGTAAAACTGCCTAAATCCTTGTTCATGTTAAGCAGTACGTCAGATTAAAGAAATAGCCAAGTCGTCTTTTTTATATATATATATATATATATATATATATATATATATATATATATATATATATATATATATATATATATATATATATAATTTAACTCTGATGTCATCATTTCAGTCCTGTCAGTATCACCAGAACTATGAATACCAATTAATATATAACTGTTAACATAATGTTGAAAACAAACCCAGAAACACTCCTTTCCGACATAAGAAATCATTAAATGGTTTTTAGCTTTTTGTCAATAATAAAAAAAAATGTGCATGGCATTATTCATCATGCATTCATCTACATATTACTTGATTAATACTTGATCAAACAGTAGACAATATTAAATTTTTTAGAATTTTATTTTGCTGCAAAAACCTGCTAGTATACTAAGTCTGCCTGTAACTTAAACTTTTATGATGAATAAGATTTGAAAAAATCATTAATTTTTGTCAAAGAAAATATTTCACGTATAAGGAATATATAGCAGATCAATTTTTGTACAGGACGACAATAATTCAATTTTGCCCCAATTAAGGCTTCTTAATGGCTTTTCCCACAAAAACAGAGCTAACTGAAATTTTAAAACCATGATATTTTTTGTCATTTTAGTAGAAAATAACATTTTCTTTAAAAAAAATTTCAACATGAAAATTGCAGCTCATATTGCTTTAAACATTTCTGCAAATTACCAGGAAATATTTGTTAACTTACGTTCACAGCTATTATCTACACGATAATAATTCATGCAGCACCTACAATGATTCTCCAAAAATCAATAATGAAAATTAGATTTCTTCAATGTTGTATAGAGAAATCAATAGATGGATAGTGAATCCAAAAAATAATCTTAAAACTGTTTAAATTTTTGAATCACTAAACATCATCATTACAGAACAAGAAGTACTGCATCAACTCAAAGTATGAAATGTTACAAAACCTCAAAGTCCTGATGGTATGTCTCCTTTGGTTCTAAAAAAATCGTTGCCTAATCTATTGTGAAACCTCTTACAAAAATTTACAACTATTCCCTTACAATTGGTCAACTTTCAGATATTTGGAAAAACTCACAAATTACTCATAGTTTTTAAAGAACAAGGGAAGTGCACATATTGTAAGTAACTATTGTAAATAACTTCTGTTGTATGTAAAATAAAAAAAAATGTTTAAACATACGTAAAACTACTGTCTTGAAAATAATATCATTAACAAATATCAGTCCGGATTTCAACCTGGTAATTCCACGGCCAATCACTTAGTTGAAACATATAATACAATAATATCTAGTCTTAATAAAAGTAGTGATATCAGATTTGTGTTTTGCGAAATCTTTTTTGCGTAAGCTTTTAATAGAATGTAGCACCAAGGTATCCTATGCAAATAAAAATACTATGGAATCTCTGAAAAATTAATACGTTGGGTTGAAAACTACTTATCTGACAGAACTCAGAAGGTAGTTAGTCCTTGATGGATATTTATCAACATTACGAAGCACTAACTTCGGTGTCCCAAACGGATCAGTCTTCGACCACTTTTCATTCATTTTGTACATTAATGATAAATCAACAAACTTAGACATCCAAGTTACATTATTTGCTGATGACATATATTTTTGTTTAATACCTAATGTAAGGGATTTTGTTGTTTTATTTAAAAATTAAATATTAGCGTCTATTTTGAACTGCCGGTCAATAGACTGCGATCTATTGGACTGTCGGTCAATAGACCGTGATCTATTGGAACGGCAACGTAAATCAGAACGCGTGTATGTTATATTGTTATACTTTTATGTGAAATACTGAAATCTGATTGTTTAAGACGCAGTTCGCAATCCGTTCTATTACCCTCAGCGTTAGCAACGCACTTCGCAACGGGTAACATTAAAAAATGTTACATGCGCGAAAATTATGCGCGTACGGTTCGCTGTAGAATTCACGTTATTCCTATATAAGAGCAGTAAAATTTTCTTAAAAATTAAGACATTCAGTATAACAAAATAAATAGTGCCTGTTTGGGAGGATAACAGTTGAAATTGACACCCCTCGAAAACCATTGTCAACCTCCGCTTCGCGTCGGTTGACAATGGTTTTCTCGGGGTGTCAATTTCAACTGTTACCCTCCCAAACAGGCACTATTTATATAATGTTACATCTTTTCTCAGGGAATGTATATTCCTTTACATAGACGCTGTTTTTAGTACTTGATGATACCAAATTCAATGTTATCAAAATGAAGTATCAAATAATCAACAGTTTTAAAGTCTCATATAAGGTAAAAAATTATTTAAAATGTAATGGGTTGAAGACTCCTCCTTCTTTGTGTAAACTTATATTAAATTGAGATGT
Source organism: Magallana angulata (assembly GCF_025612915.1). Taxonomy (NCBI): domain Eukaryota; kingdom Metazoa; phylum Mollusca; class Bivalvia; order Ostreida; family Ostreidae; genus Magallana; species Magallana angulata. The sequence goes on along the minus strand of NC_069116.1, from coordinate 21,481,731 downwards.
TGTTATGCATGCAACAAGTTTGGTGCATGTAAAAGATGAGAAAAAAAATCTTAGTATATTGCATAATGGCACGAAAACCATCTGCAATATGCCAATTGTAAACCCGGAAAACTAAAAAAGGAATTAGGTAATAAAACAATTATTTAATGCTTAAACAGTCAATAGACCAGAATTTTTTCCCTTGGTGCAGGGAACAGCTCAGTATAATCTATTGCCCTCGGCCGTTGGCCTCGGGCAATAGATCATACTGAGCTGTTCCCTGCACCTCGTGAAAAATATTCTGGTCTATTGACTGCTCAAGCATTAAATAATTGTATAATATTATAGTTGATAACGATATTTTGACATCTGCCAAGTCATTAATTCATGATTTGCGTAAAATTAAGAATGATCTGATATATGGGCAGTTAGATTTAATCCAAATGAAACAGTTAATTTGGATTTTGATAGAAAGAGTGTTAAACAAAAGTTAAATTTGGTACTGATGGGCTTACTTTTGAAAATGTTGAAACACATATTCGTCTAGGTATAATTTTCCAGCAAGATGGTCGTTGGAGAACCCATGTTCTTGATATTCATTCTAAAGCATGCACTCTTTTAAATATCGTAACAATGTTGAAACACACCCTTAAAAGGGGTGCTTTGATAAAATTTTCTTTGCCTTTGTTCGCCGAATTCTTGAATAATCTGACATTATATGGGATAAATGTCTGATAAAGATGCCAAACTACTCGAAGATATTCAATTTGCAGCAGCTAGAATCATTTCAAGATTAAGGCCAAATTCTTCATGATTCTTGCTTTATGATGAACTTGAATGGGAAACACTCAAAGTTCGACGTAAAATACACAAGCTTCTGTTATTTTATAAGATAGTGAATGGATTAGCACCTCAGTATTTAGCACCTCAGTATTTAGTTGATCTGCTTGAACAATATTTACTGCCATAAGATTATTGTCCTCTAAGGTATCAGAACAACATTGCATTTCATGTCCCACAAGCTAAATAACCTCTTACATGAAAAGTTTTTTACCCTCAACAATTAAACTCTGGCATGATCTCCCATATACCAATACTCTCATCACTTACACTACCATAAAAATATGTATTGTTTAAAACTCAAGAAATACTTTACTTATGGTGTTCGAAAGGAAAAAATAACACACTGTCAACTTCGTAACTCTACCAGTACCTTAAATGCTAATTTATGCAATCATTTTTTAAATGAAAATCTAAGTTGTGGCGTGTGGAAACAATAATGAAACATGTTCTCACTTTTTTATTGAATGTTAAAAATATTGTGTTCAAAGACATTTACTAACTCAAAATATAGATTCTTAAGACTGGCAATACCTTTTTCAGTTCAACTCATTCTTAATGGTAACATTAGTCTTACTTTTGAACAACATATTGCAAAATTTAATTATTTACATGAATTTATTAAATCTACAAAGAGATTCAGATCTAATTCTGTTTATTGTCTTATACCACAGAATATAAACCTGTTTATAAGCTTTTTATTTTTTTTTTCTTCTCTTTTTATTATTATTAGACTAGTTACTACAAATGATATCATAAGTATTATTATACCTATTGTAATTTCTGGTCATGCATATATAACAAACGTTCACATATGTATATATTTATGAATATAATATATATTATAATATTATTGTCAATATTGTACACCAGAAAATCTTGTATATATGACTTTTAAATTGTATGTCAGAGAAGATTTATATAGGCAATACCTGTTATCCCATCCGTTTATGTTATGCATGATAAAATATTGTTGAAATTTATTATTCTTTATATATAAATAATCAAAAGTAAAGAGTTTTCTTCAATGAAATTTATGTTTCTAAGTATGCTTCATTTAGTTTTATTTCGTACACGAAACATATGCAGATAAAACGTAAACTGATTTAAAAAACCGACAAAAGGAAAGGAAGAGTTCAAGTTGGCTAGAAAGCATTAACAAAGGAAATAAGTGTACATGTAAATTATCATATCAGAATAACTTACCTAAATTCGCCTACTGAATTTGTACATACTCCAAATTTCTTCCCAAATACTGTTTCAAAATATATAAGAGAAAATAATATATACAAGCTCATTTTGTAAGACTCTTCCAATGGACATTTCATCATAAGCACGGGCATAAAACAAGGAAATTCAATATATTGTATCAAGTGAAAGTTGGAGTTGAAATAAGGGTTTTGTATCGGAGACAAATCGAAATTGTAAACAAAAATAACAGACGATGGGCAAACAGACATACGACGTTATAAGATGAGCCATACTACGGCTGCAAAGATTTCACTCTAAATGCGAATGGGAAATCTTGTTTTTCGATTAAGTAGTAAAGAAAAGCACCCTAAAATACTACGAAGATATTTCTCTTAACTAATAATATGACCGGTCAGCAGAGGATGCTCACTCTTCCATGGCACCTGATCCTACCTCTATATTTTTAGAGGTCCGCGTTGCCCTGCTTTGAATTTGTTTTATGGATTTTTGATATTGTTGACAGTTTGTTATTGCCATTTTTTCAACTAATAAGGAAAAAAATGATGTATCGAATTTTCCAATCACTTACATGTATAACTATGTTATATATATCATGTATAAACATTAAATGAAATTCCTTGAATAAAATTGCATAAAATTTGTAAGAATATTGATGATAAGAAATAAATTTGTTCACACATCAGTAATACGGTTTTTTTTTTATAATATCGTAATGTTAAGTTTTTTAAAAAAACTCATATATAAATTGTGATGGAAGTAAATAAATTAGCTCAAAGTACATTCAGCTGACTAGATATAATAGTTTCATCCAGTACCAATTACAAGCAGGCGATTCATGCCCCGGAGCTAAGGTATAGATCCAAGATTCCTCGGATTCATACTTCAACCCCTGTTCAAAGATAAATACCAGGATTTGTTTTTAAAAAAAAATCCTTTTATTTTATTTTAATGATTATCAGCCCCATGGGTCAACAATTGTAAACTTTAAATAGTAAGGGACCTGCAGGCCTTTTCAAATTGGTCAACCTTTCATAATACTTAGTTTTATTTATAATGCACGCAAAATGCTAATTTAAAAAGTATACAATGCACATGATATTAAAGTTGATATCTTTAAATAGAACACAATTTAATATAACCAAGTGACAATTTACCATAATGATTAATTTTTGAAGATGAAGTTAAAATTGTTAATGGATGACAAACAGCAAGTAAGTAAAATTACATGTTCAATACATGGCCGTATTTTTCCCCTCCCCCTCAAATCAAAGCCTTAACTTCTGCCCCATGGCTTGGGCAATGGATTTCACAATTTTAAACCAAAACATGATGAACTCTGAAACAATGCATGACTCTTACTCCCACGACTGTGATAGTCTGTCGGCTAGGTCATGCATAAACAATACCCGCTCCTTAACCACAAACTCTCTTATTGGTGGACGCAGCTTACCGCTGATTGGCTGCTGGTGCAGACTAAATTATGCACGGACAAACAACTTCTCGGAGAATGGTAAATTCATCGGGTTACTAGTGACTGTCGGAATTTGGGGGTATTTGTCGTATACTTGTGACATAATGTACAGTGCATACTTACAAAAAACTGGCAATGGTTCACGGCGCATGAATTACGCTAGATTTTATAAAAATTAAAATTATATCCTACCACATCCTGTGCAAACATTCTTTTTAAAAAATTAATTCAGTTTACGACTGTTCATGCAAGTAGTTGTCACATTACTTCCCAAAACTTGTTCTTAATAAACAACCTTTGGCAAACAGACCACGGAAAGCAGATCAGGAATGTGATATGGTAATTTAGGGAGAATAAACGAGTCGGATTCCATGTACATGCATGTACATTTATACACCCTTGCACTTTCTTTCATATCATCGTTCAATTAATTTTAAAATTATAGATTGTCGTTTGCCGTTCGAAAGGTGCAGAAATCGAGTTATATTTTAATTCGTTACACTAAACCGAACACAAATAATTTATAAAATAAATAAACACAGTGTGTAGGTACAGAGGCGTTTTCAACAGTGCATTTTATTACATATAATAAAATACACAAAATATCTTCTGGTAAATTCTCAGTTCTCTAAATAATGAGAAAAATTGTTAATAACAATAACTTGATATATGAAAATGAGTATGAGTGGGTGGGTGAGAGGGGGCCACGTCTTACTGCACGAGAGGGAGCCTTCGAATGGCGCTAAATACTTTACTCACTCAACACGAGAAGTCTCACGTCTCTAATTCATAAAAGGTGAAATACTTTTTATAGAAACCAATCAAATTTGGTTTCGGTATAAGTATAAATAAACAAAAACACGTGATCGATAGACACACGTGTCATCATGCCTTTAATGAATACATTTATGTTCTAATTCGTTACACTCAACCGAACATAGATAATTTATAATATAAAAAAAACACAGTGTGTAGGTACAGAAGGCTAGCTATTGAAATTTTCTAAAATCTAAAAAGAACAATTTGGCCAGAAAAGCTGAAACTTTTGTGGAAGCATCCTCAGGTTGATTCAAAGTTGGTAAAATCGATATCATGGCCCCTGGGGGTAGGGTGGGGCCACAATGGAGGGGGTATAATTTTTACATAGAAATAAATAGAGTAAATCTTTAAAAATCTTCTTCTCTGAATCTAATTCACCAGGAAAACTGAAACTTGCGTGAAGCATCCTCAGGTAGTGTAGATTCAAAGTTGTGAAAAGCATGACCCCGGGGTAGAGTGGGGCCACAAGGAGGGGGGGGGTCGAATATTTTAATGGGAATAAATAGAGTAAATCATTAAAAAAATCTTCTCTAAAACTAATTGGCCAAGAAAACTGACACTTGTGTCGAAGAATGATCTGGTAGTGTAGATTCAAAGTTGTGAAAATTATGACCCCTGAGAGTACGTTGGGGCCACAATGGGAAGGGTTTTTTTTACTTAAGAATATTTATATAGATTAAATATTTAAAAATCTTCTTCTCAGAAACTAATTGGCCAGGAAAGCTGAAACTTGTGTGGAAGCATGCTCAGGTAGTGTAGATTCAAAGGTGTGAAAATCATAACCCCTGGAGGTAGGGTGGGGCCATAATGGGGGGGGGGGGTTTCAAATTTTTCCATAGGAATATATATTGTTAATCTTTTAAAATCTTCTTCTCATACAATACTAAGCCAGGAAATCTGAAACTTGTGCGGAATCATGCTCAGGTAGTGTAAATTCAAAGTTGTGAAAATCATGACCCCCAGTGGTAGGGTTGGGCCATTATGAGGGATCGAATTTTTTTTTACATAGTAATATATACAGTAAATCTTTAAAGATCTTCTTCTCAGAAACTTATCAGCCGGATGATTCTTTTAAATTGTGTATACTTTGGACCGTGGACAATTCTTTGGCGTCACAAGGAGTTCAGAGTTTGATGTAGTTTGATATCCAATACACATAAACAATTGTTTAGGATCTTTTTGAGAACTGCAATGCTCAACATGTGTTATGACTATAAAATTATCCTAATTATTAGGAATCATGTTATATCATTTAACAACAACCACAGTTATCTATAAAGCAGGTTTAAGTGAGGTAGGAGATTTCTTTAGCATCCTTGATAATGGAGATCAGGCTCTGCATCTGAAGCATCCTCTGCGTTTCATTTATAATATAGTTAAATCAACTATGCAAGCTATCATCTATTAAACATGTGACCTGTTCCAAAAAACTTAACCTCATCCAGCATCCGTAACCTATGGCTCAGATTCAGCATTCAAGCCTGTCAGGTGCATCAGTATCATAAGACGCATCACCCAAGCAAGTTTGGTGAAGTTAGGACCAGTAATAACTAAGATATCATCATCAAAGGGCACCAGCAATTAAAACCTTAACCTCGTCCAGCATCTGCAACCTATGGCCCAGATTCAGCATTCATGCCTATCATGTGCATCTGTATTACAAGACACTCCATCCATTCACGATTGGTGAAGTTAGGACCTGTAATAACTAAGATATATTTTTTAGCATCCTTGATAATGGAGATCAAGCTCTGCATCTGAAGCTTCCTTTGCGATTCGTTCATATTACAGTTTAATCAACTATATAGGTTTGAAATAGTACTATTATCTATGTGACAATATTGTAAACTGTTAAAAAAAACTTGACCTTATCCAGCATCCAAAACCTATGGCTCAGACTCAGCATTCAAGCCTGTCAGGTGAATCAGTATCAAACAACGCACCATCCATGGAAGTGTAGTGAAGTTAGGACAAGTAATAACTAAGATATCATCATCAGAAGGCACCTGTTTCAAAAACTTTAACCAGCTCTTAAAACCTTAACCTCCTCCATCATCCGAAACCTATGGCTCAGATTCAGCATTCAAGCCGTTCAGGTGCATCAGTATAATAAGACACACCATCCACACAAGTTTAGATGAAGTTTGGACCAGGAGTAGCTAAGATATAACATTAGAGGGCACCTGTTCAAATAACTTTAACCAGCTCTTAAAACCTTTACCTCCTCCAGCATCCGAAACCCATGGCTCAGATTCAGCATTCAAGCCTGTCAGGTGCATCAGTACATAAAACGCAACAACCATACAAGTTTGGTGAAGTAAGGACCAGTAGTATCTTAGATATTGCTATCAAAGGGCACCTGCAACAAAAACTTTAACCTGCTCCCAAAACCTTAACCTCCTGCAGCATCCGAAACCTATAGCTCAGATTCAGCACGCAAGCCTGTCTGGTACATCAGTATCATAAGACACACCATCCATGCAAGTTTGGTGAAAAAAGGACCAGGAGTAACTTAGATATTGCTATCAAAGGGCACCTGCAACAAACACTTTAACCTGCTCCAAAAACCTTAACCTCCTTCAGCATCTGAAATTTAGGACCCAGATTCAGCATCCAAGTCTTTCAAGTCCATTTTAATAAGTAGGTCCAGATGCATCATCCATGCAAGTTTGGTGAAGATAGGACAAGTAATAGCTTAGATACAGGACCTGCAACAAAAACTTTAACCAGGTCCGGACGCCGACGCCGTGGGTATAGCATAAGCTCCCCTTGACTTCGTCTCGGTGAGCTTAAAAGTCGCCGATTTATATCAAAGCTTTCATGTCTTAAAACCAGGTATCGTTGTCGTAAATATTGCAGACCAAAGAAATAAAATAAAATAAATCTCATTGATCCTTTAAAAGCAATAACCATAAGTAGGAACGTATATATATATACTAACGGGATGGGCAACTTCTACATTCGCCATGTTTACTTCCTATGCTATCACGCGAGACAAGTTTGTAGAACTATGTTCAATCCCTCAATCCCAGTATAATGCATAGGTTTTTAAAGCGATCTGGTTAGACCATCGTTGGCGAGGCACTGTATTCGAGAACTTGTGTCTCAATTTGTTAAAGGCACCAAATGATTTACCAAAGATCACACATGAATTTTCTTTTAAAGTTTATATTTACAAGCACTGCAATTGGATCAGCTACTCGCAGCTGCAGCCAATCATAAAACGGAGCTCGTCACCGAGTTTTCGCAATGAAATCCGCCAAGGGTTTATGGGGAGCAAAGTGGACCGAAAACCCTTGGCTAGCGAAGATGAATGCAAAATGGTAAGGTAAAATACAAAAGAAGATAAATGCTCATTTGAATTATATGCAATAATCTATGGTTTGAAATACATTGAGTTTGAAAGAAATGCATCTCAAGCGGGTGCCAAAATCCACATTGGCACTGGTTCTATTATCCGGCACATTGGTTTCTTTTTGTCGTTTTAGAAGAAATGAAAAATGTCTCTTTATTTAAAGCTACCTATCAAAATTACTAACTTCGATTTTTCTTAATGTGGTTGAAATTATCAAATAGAAAGAATTTCTTTAATCACCTTCCTGCAAGTATATATTGTTAAAAAAATCTTAAGTTTCAGATATTTGCATCGCCAGTCTACGTTGCAGTTGCTATCTGAAATGAAACATGCTACTTGTATAATTGTCTTTTCCAACTAACGAAGGAATTTTTCTAACATATTAAAGAAATATTAACTACTAGCTTGCTTTTAAGTACAGTTTGCTTAGTCAACAAGTTCATTTTTCATAAATTCATTATAAAAGTTTTAAATCCCCCCCAAAAAATTATACTGTCAGAGAATGCTAAAAAATAACAAGTTTTTGATAAGTTAGCTAGGACAGTTTCAGATAAAGTATCCGTCTCCTAAAATTTTCAAAATAAAGTTAAATCATACTCCTTCTGGCAAAGAAAATGTACAACTTGTGAGTTTTGATCATCAGCTTTTTGGAAACTAATGGGATATCTCTACATTAGACGAATTTTAAAGTGTAATATGAATAAACCCGTGGGTGTAAAATATGGAAAACCCAACTGCAATTTAAGTCATTCTCTCCGTGGGCTCAAAAGTAATCTATCAACCACCATGAATTTAATAATTAATTATACTAGAAGATAATTTTTTAACATTATATGCATTAACACCTATACATCCATTTTGGCCCTGTCCAAAAGTCAAAACCCATACTCCAGAGGACATGAAAATTAAAATTTCAGTAGAGGACTTCCTGGTAAACATAATTATAAGTCAGTTTTTAATACAGATGTGTGAGAATAGAGAAGAAAATTTTTAAACATTATATGCATTAACACTATATTGCCCCCCCCCCCCCCTCCCCCATCTCATGTCCTGAACCCCTGACCCAGGGGCCATGAATTTCACAATTTAAGTAGAGGAGTTAGTGGACATTATAACCATTTATTCAGTTTTTTGCCCACATGTGTGGGAGTAGAGAAGAAGATTCTTTAAGATTTAAAACATTTTTACAATATGGCCATATTGGCCCCACCCTAGAGCCTGAATACCTGACCCAGGAGTAATGGATTTCACAATTTTTGTAGATGGCTTCATGGACATCATAATCATGCATTTATTTTTGATTATGCATTTATTTTTAACAAATATATATATATATATATATATATATATATATATATATATATATATATATATATATATATATAGTAGTAAAGAAGAAGATTTTTTAAGATTTAATACATTTTTACTATATGTGGGAATAGTGGCCCCACCCTAGAGCCTGAACCCCTGATACATGGGGTCATGAATTTCACAATTTATGTAGAGGGCATAATGGACATTATAATCATGCATTTAATTTTTAACAAATATATATGGGAGTAAAGAAAAGATTTTCTAAGATTAAATACATTTTTACTGTATGGCCATATTAGCCCCACCCTAGAGCCTGAACCCCTGACCAAGGGATCATGAATTTCACAAATTTGTTAGAGGGCCTCATGGACATCATAATCGTACATTTAGATTCAACAAATATGTAGGGGAGTAGAGAAGAAGATTTTCTAATACTTAATACATTTTTACTAAATGGTCATATTGGCCCCACCCAAGAGCCTGAACCCTCGACCGTGAGGTCATGAATTTCACAATTTTGGTAGAGGGCTTCATGGACATCATAACTATGCAACCAGTTTTTTCCTCACATGTGTTGGAGTAGAGAAGATTTTTGAAAATTTGGCTCTGTTTGCATATTTGGCCCCACATGTGGTGCCCCGGGGGTGGTAGAGCCATGAATTTCACAATTTAGATTTCTTTTACCATAGAGATGCCTCACACCAAAAATGGTAACAATCAGCCTCGCAGTTTTTAAGAAGAAGTTAAAAATGTAAATTGTTAACGCACGTCGCACGACGACGGACGAAAACGGATAGCAATAGGTCACCAATAGGAGTTTACTCAGGTGACCTAAAAATAAAATGATTTTTTTTTATTATGTGTGCAAAGCAAAGGTTTTTGGTGGGATTACTACAAATCTATGAACCAGACATTTTTTATGACTTTTGAAGTATAAGATTTCATGTGCAGAAATTCACGTCAAACAGTCCACCTTTGAAGACTTCATTTATACCCTACAAAATATCTAACGTACACAAGCTCCAGGCCCCCTGTTTATAACTAGCACCCCTTGTAACTTCAAATCCTAGATCCGCCTCGGTATGTACTATGGATTTTGAAATTAGTCAGCAGGGGCCCGTTTTTACTAAAAGGCGTAAGATACGACGAAACTTAAGTTAGGCCTCAGGGCGTACGCCAAAATTTAGTCCGGCGTAAACTGCGTTTCACTAAGAGGTGTACGCTTGGCCGTAAACACTAGTATCGGACGCCAGACTTACGTCCTTGACAACATGCGTATGCACATGCGCAGACAGATGATAAACAGTTGAAATATATATATATATATATATATATATATATATATATATATATATATATATATATATATATATATATATATATATATATATATATATATATATATATATTCTTTAGATAGATAAAAACTTGGCAATTTTGCTTGCGTGAGAGAGAGAAAGAGAGAGGAGACAGAGAGAGAACAGTACAGCAAAACTTGCTGAAATGTTTTATTTGAAAGATATATTTGATGAAGCATAGGGGATATGTTAATTAAAAATTATTAACTCAACAGACCTATTTTGTTATCGATATCTACGGTGATTTAACCATGCTTTGAACACCCTTGGAATTTTTCTTTTTATCATGCGTCAATTATCGCCCGAGTACGAATATGTTTTTATTAAATTTTCTGGTTTACTCCTGCTATATAATGGAAAAAAAAATCAGTGAAATTGTTTAAAAATAGAAAATAAAGAAATTTTAATATTTTAATACTTCCGAAAAAAAAATCGAAGAGGCTCGGAATAAAATAAATATATTTAGTACTTTCATATTAAGATTTGTGTCAATGTAAAATGGGGAGCAAAAATGACCTAAGAAATAATTGATGATTTTTTTCCCCACAATTTGTTTCCGAAGTTTATTTATTTCCGATTTATTTAAGTGAAAGGTTGCATGCACGTTTATTTGTAAATGTTTCACCAAAGTTATCAGATCCAAGGTACAGATGTATGTGTCAGACGTATGGTGGGCTCAACATAAACTACCCAAGTACACTTGCATGTCTATTTATTATATTGAACGAGGTTTCATATAACTTTGAAGTTAATAAAGAGTAGGTATATGTAATCTACGAAATAAAATCTATTTAATCTGGAGTCAGTGATTGCATCAGTTGTATGATTAACACATTCTCTAATATTTAAAAAAAAATAGGGACTTTTGACGACTCTAAAACATAGTTAGAGCTTTCATCATATTTTGGTACATTTTAACAATACTGAAAATACTTTTGTGATTTAACTTTCTAAGCTAACACCTTTTACTCACCAAAAAATAAATAAAAAAAGAAGAGAAAAGTAAAAGTCAATAATTTACTTAGTGAGTTTAAATTTCAAAATATCACGCTCACACATATTTTGCGTGGAAGTGGGGGGGGGGGGGGGGGATGAAATGCTTGCAATGCTAGACATTTCTTATACAAATATACCGTTGTACTACATGTGCATCATGTATGTATATTTTCTGCACTATTTATTGCCGAACTTACTAAAAAATATGAAACGTAAATCAAATTATTGAATAACAGTAATCAAATGAAAACTATATATCGATTGTCTAAATATGGCATTTTAAAATGTAAACGGCAAGTGCAAAAATAAAGAATGTCCATAAAACATGGTAGGAAAGTTTCTATTCGAGAATTGTTACCATCTATCAAAACTCTTCATTTTCTTAATTTCATATGAAATTAATAAAATTTACATGCCAAATTGTACAATTTAACATTACGGTCAGCACCGATATTCTCAGCAACAGAGTTAGCAGTCAATTCCTGTTCACGCCATAAGTTATGACTAACCTTGGCTAGGCGTAGATTATTGTTGCGTGGACCCTGAGGTCCACGCAGAAAATATATAAACGAGGTTAAACCGGATGCTATGGGGAAAATTCAGCCTGCGCATGAGCTAGCCTGGTTCCTGTGCATTATGGGTAGCTCAGGGAACCAGGCTAGCACACGTTATTTGAATCGGGATCGGGATTCGTGCCATATGCACACATAAGTTTAAAGGCGCTGTAATTGTAAAGTTGTCGGTAAACAGTGGAGAAACAAAGAATTCCTTTTAAAGAAATGATTGGCATGTGATATGAACTATCAGTATTATGAAATAAGTTAATGTTATGCCGAAACTACAACATGCATCAGATATCATAATTTGCAATGTTTTGCTGTTTTCCGAATACACGTGTAACTTGACTTTACTTTTATAGTAGGCAAGGCTAGAGAACTTCCCGATCCCGATTTTTAAGCATTTAAGCATGATTGAATAATTATGTCACTGTATAAAAGTTGAATCTCAAGTAAAATGCATCAGAATATGAATTTTTTGTAATTTACACAAAGCTGTCACTGCATAGTTAACAAAGTAGTGCGAATCGTAATGTGCGCGCAAATAGTAGAATTCACCGAATGCCTGATACTATAAATGCAAACCTCATTCATAGATTAATCATTATTTTAGAAGTACGAATCCTTTAAATCTGCGATAAAAAGTCAGGGCTATACATACATGTATACGTGATACAACGTACAAATTTAGTGGTTAAAAGCAGAGGGCTAGAGTCGGTGGAATCTCTGATAATCTTAAGGCTTTCACGTTTTCGTTGGAAACACATGCAAATGGTCCACGTATTGTAGTCCTTTCTGGAAGGACAGCAACTTGTCTTAACTTAAGGCGGGCGCAAAGTTACGCCTTTATTAAATTAAAGCGGACCATTGTCCAAATATTTGACTTAAGTCCGGACTAACGACAGGCGTAAGGTTACGCCGGGCGTACGCCTTTTAGTGAAACGGGCCCCTGATTGTAGATGGTAATTTTATGTTAGAAGGAAGTCAGTTCTGAATTTTAATATAAAGCATATAGCTCCCAGTGTTATAATGGGGTGCCTGGAAGTCGAATACTAAACAGCCGCTGTTGCAGTTATGTGCCAGTTTTTCATATGAGAAAACAGTAGAGCAGACGATAAGTTAAATATTTTCAAAATGACATGGATGGGGGCACGTCAGCCTGGCAGGGAGGAGACATGTTAGACAACAGATTGTACCCTGTATCAGGGGTCATCTCTCTGCAGGGAGAGCGGTATGGTGGGGTCTGAATTGGGCAAACTGAGTAAAATTTTCACAGTACACAAGATGGTACATTAGACGTTTTATGTGACCAGAAAAAGATATGGGTGGTCTTTTTTGTGAATTTCTCTTCTTAATATCATTCTTCAAGTCCTTGAGGTGGTTATACAGAAGTTAGGCTCATGTGTAGACTATGAATTTTCCAAAATTTCACGCATCAGAAAAATGTCCCTTGCCACCGAAATTTGAATAGCCTCACTGCTTGTAAGACCCTTACTGTACATTCTACTATTTTTTTTTTTCAAAATAAAATGTAGTTTTACAGTACATAACATTAATGGTACTTCAGGTTTCTTCAAAAGAGTACGAACTCGTCGCTGGTGTTTATTGTTTATTATGGTGTGAACGTACAAAAGAAATTGCTTTTTTGACAAAGGGTAATAATACACGTAATTGCAAAAAAAATCGATAAAATAATTTTGATTTTTAATTAAAATCATTAATGAGCATCACGTACTGATTTTGTAATGGACAGACCCGATGGAATTTAATTGTATTACAAGGAAAAAGGGTTACATTGAAAGTTTATAATCGATTTTTGGTTTGTGTATTTTTAACAGGTACTTCCTTGGAATTAATTTCCGTAGATAAATAAAATATGCATTATATTTCCTCTTCATCATTACCTCTAATATGGCATTTTCAAGAATTGCTTTCCGAAGAGAATTGTGCTCCGGATTATTATGAACTCGTTAAAGTGGTATATTTTTTAATTTCAATAAACAACTAATAAAAGGTACCTACATGTTATAGCAATTAACAGCAGTGTACTTTAAAGCAACAATAAACGAGTTGAATGATAAATCTGCATGACGCCGAAACTTGATTATTGCATATTTTAAATTTTCTCTGAAAAAAAATCTGCTGTATGGATTAAATAGCAACCTATTGTTCGTACAGGATGACTATGATGATTTGCTTCAATTTTAGCCTCTAAATACTTTTTCTAAGAGAATTCATCAACTATGGTAAATAATGTTATTTAAACCAATATTATCAAGAAATTATAATAACTAGTATAAAATTCATATCTTTTTAAATTAAAATTTATACATTTGAAATATTCTTCACAGAAGTAAAATAAGAGATTGATTTTTTGGGGTGAATATAAATACATCAGGCAGGATCGATATAAAACAATTTTCAACAAATACCCTTTTTATTCCAAAGATCCACCTATATCTTATTTGTGTTTTGCTTTAAATTGCATCAGCAGCGGCATTTCCTTGGTACATGTACACAGATATTATTTCAAAAAGTATTTTTTTTTTCATGTCTTCATTCGATAAACAAATAATATAGTTTTAGGTTTATAAACCAAAAAAAAAAAGGAAATACATTATTTTCAAGAAAGAGAACTTTTTAATTATGTAATAAGTATAAAAACAAAATGTCAACCAACAGATACGTACAGTGAAACGACAGATCGACCAACACCTCTCTTGGGGGAACAGAAAAAAGATGCCCATGGACGTAAACTGTCATCTGTGTTGAACGTACTGCTACCTATGGAAAAGCAGAAAATAGTGGATGATCAATCCAAGTTTTTGTTAAATAAAGTTGACTTAATTTCCATTGGAAAGTTACAAAATATAGAACACAGGCCCAGTTAATTATATAAAATGCATTAAAGTAAATATGACATTATTAAAAGATTTTGGTTATCATACACCAGTTCAAATCAATATATTTTAAGGTACCTCACTACATCCACACTTATACTTTTTGAGACACTGCGTCATAAGATAGCGATTTAAATGTTTTGTTAAACTGTTTATATCGTTCGATGGGGTTGTATATCGTCGTAGATCAGTGGTTAAGTATTGGGCTTCTGAACCGCAGATCATGAGTTCGAATTCGCCTGGAGCTTTTGTTCATGTTAACTGAATTAAATTTTTGAAAATGTAATTTTTCATCCAAAATTGCACATTTTTTTTGCCTATTAGACTTAAATACTTCTTATCCATTATGATATTTATCATTATAAAGTAATTTTCTGCTGATTTGATAAAATATTTCACGGTGTAGTGAGCCACCTTAAGTTCAAATCAGTATATTCCAAGTAATGAACCTATTTTGGCTTTCAAATGGATGTTATCTTGGATATACACCATTTAGAACAAATTACAAGAATGGTAAGATAAGTCGATATTTTTAATTTTTGAAAAAAAACAGTAACAATTGATATGTTTATTCTTTATTATCTTATCCATCCTTATATAAGCATATTATCCGCCTTAGGTATGCATATTCCAAAATCAGTGCACGTTTATGATTATTTCGATTTAAAATGTTTTTGAATGTAACAAAACAATGTAGATTTTGTTATATTAAGCCAACAAAATTGAGAAACCTGTAAAACTAAGTGGTAACATTGGCAACATAAATAAAACTAGTCGAGAACTTTCCCGGAAGAAAACACGAAAACATAAGGATGATTCTATAAACTGCTATCCACGATAGACAATGGCGCCAGCTGTTTCTGCAGTTGTTATGGTTGGACTAACTTTTGTTGTGAAAATGTCACTAGTTTATTCAACAAGCGGTTCAGGAATTTGCAGTAAGGATGGGTAAGAGTTTATAGACAAGAATTTATTTCATGTTGTTTGATACTTACTAAAATATTCAAGAACACTTAAGATTCAACTATTGCAAGTATATTTTGTGTATCTCAGTGTGTTTGGTATCGTTGTAGTGAAGATCTTGAATGCTGTGCCAATTATAGAATAAGTGGAGACGAGTGTGTGGGTAAGTAAATGTTTGTCTGTACAATCTGATATTCGATGCAAGGAAATGTTACTTTTTATAATGAATAGATTCTAATGAATGAAGATAAAAATCAATGCCTCATGCAAAGCTGAAGCAATTAATACCGCTATAAGTTCAATCATTTTTATTTTAGAGAAAAATGAGAGTTATATAATTTTGTTTAAAAGTTGTATAAATCTAAATTTTATCATCTTTAAAATCATTTAATCAACATTTTACCTTCTCTGAAATTACCAGGATTATCTTTCCCAAAATTTCTGTGTAGCATATTACAGGGGAAGGATATCATAAATTGTGAAAATCTTTGCCTCTATCCCCTCCAGAGGCCACACATATTTAGTAAAAAATAATTAAACTTGGAGCAAATTTAAAATTTACTAAGTAATGACCTCTCAGCAGAGAAACTAAGCACATGTTTGTGATGAGTAGTTATACCTCTACCAAAATAGTGAAATTTAGGGTCCCGCCCCTGCGAGATGAAATTCATGATTTTAAGAACTTTAATGAACCGTTCATGAAGTTTCATGATGTATTCATGACTGGTTCATAACTGGTTCATAAAGGTGGTTCATGAATTTTATTCATGAATATATTCTTAAAATGTAATTCATGAACAAATTATGAATATACAAGAATACAAGAAATTGACCTGGTATTCAATAGTTCTAGGTATTGAACATTCATGAATTTTCATGAAGTTCTAATTTACGAAATATATAATTAATTTCAAATACTTTTATAAATAACATAGTACTCTAATATTCAGAACACTATCTTTTTAAAAAAAAATTATACATCTTGAAATATTAATATTAAAACACAGTCTTCATGAACATTCATGAATATTCATGCAAACACCTATATAAATGTGGCATCTTTAATTTTGAAAAAGAAAAATGTGATATATTATAGTAACTTTATTTATTCAATTCTAAGAAACATGTAAATTCATTGACAACAGCGAAGGTCTCAGACATCATGATCAAATGGTCATTACTAGATCCTAAATTTGACGCTTAATTTCTTCATTGTTCAATTTATTTTTTTTTTTTAAAAATGACATAATTTATTAGTGAATAATCAGTCTTTGCAGATGATACATTATGGCAATTTTATGTTGCTAAAAATCTTGTAAACTAAGCTGAAAAAGTGAAATAAATTAAAACTTTGCATATTTCTTTGGAAAAAAGATTTAGTATACGTTGAATTCTAACTTGTTTGAAGTACATTGTATATCAAGTTTATTAAAGACGTTGTAGGTTGTCAGTCTATCATAGAAGCATAAATACACACAAGACGAAGTGCGTCTGTTCCTGGGAGAACGACAGAGAAAATGTTCCGAGCACATTCGGTTGAAATTTGGACCCCGTCGAGTTTAGAACCTTTGCGGTTTCTTTGTAAAAGGCATTACTGTTGCACACATTTGAAAGCGATTCATTCTAAGAAGTTTCAAATCCGTTATGTAAATATTTCGTTGAGAACTTCCAACAATTCATTTATGATTAGCTGTTTAAACTCAGACAACTACCGTTTTTTTTTACACTCCGAGTTTCGAAGAGTCCGCCATTGTTTATGAGGTGTCATGTCGATTCGCCTCCGTTACAAAAACACACTGAACTTCAATTTGTCAATTAACTTAATGATAAGCAATAATGAAAATATTAATTTAAAACATTTATAGAAATATAGTATGAAAGAATATTTAATTGAGTGTAAATTATTTTTTAAGTTCCAAAACCTTGAGGGTTCAAAAACGAAGGGGGTTGAAGTTTAACAGACAAGACTTGTGTAAACCGAACGATATTAAATCGTACGTTTCTTCAATCTCTGAAAATATAATAATGAAAACTTAAGCATTTTATAATTAGTTTCATTTAAAGATATTTTTTGATTATTATTAACATATGTTAAAAAAATTATTTAACTAAATGAAAGAGTCTCAGAATACACAGTCAGCGAGTTGTTTTGATTCTATTAGGCTACGTCACTTCCGCCCAGTGATTACGCGTTTTGAATGAAAGCAGACGGATCTTCAACATGAGCAATGGATTAATTAAGCATGGAACATGCAAGAAGATAATGCAGCATATGTAGTTCAAAGTAATGGTATTAAAGGTAATATAGTATGTATACATGTATATTGAAATAACTTTTATGAGGGAGTCAAAACGTAAGATTAAGTTTTGTTCATTTTTTCAAACATTTCAAAATGGCGGTTTTTAATTTGTAGTGAAATTCTTTTTTGACTAACTTATAAGTTTTAACTACATAATTGATAATAAATTACACATTTGATATACCTAAATCGGTGCAATTACAGGGTAAAGTTATATGCTGATGTCATTTTAGTTAATACAAATTTTTTTTACTCTAGAATTATGCAGTGAAACCAGAATATTGGACAGCTCTAAAGAAAGTGATAATTGAACATAAATTTCAGTAAGTAATAAATAAATGCTATTGCAAATAATTGAAAATTTCTAATAGAATGGCCAGTATCATTTACAAATTTGAAAACAGTTATAGTTTCATCGTAATAAGTTAAAGAAGTATTTTATTCGAATATATAGATACATTGTAATGGATTGAACAGCAGGCATAATGCCTATTTATGTTTTCTCCTGAATTTTTCATCTTGTTTCATCTTGAGTTGTTTTATTTTTCTGCGATATCACTTTTTCTAGGGTAGGCACTCTCATTCTTAAGCTCTAGTGCAATTTCAGCATTATCATTTGATAAAAATATTTGAAATAAGAATTAAATGAGATGATTGAATGATTAGTTGATGTTCCAAATGTTTTAAACGACATGTCATAATTATACTGCAATTTATCATATTATTTTTGTACAGTACAGAGGTACAACTCTTCTGTCACCGAAGGGGCTATATGTGAAGCCTGAAGAATTGCCACCAAGAAGTATTGTCACCAAGACACTCTGGGTTTGTAGAAAATAATCATTTAAAGGATGGAGCATTTTACCTACCATGCAGTAAATGCACATTGCAATAAGGCCAGCATTTTTTTATTTTTAGGTTTACAAACCCGCCGCTCGGTTTTCTGAATTTTTAGAAAAAAAAATAAAATTACAAAAAAAGATCTTTTTTTTCTCCCCGACAGCAAATTTTTCCTAGTAGTAAAAGTGTATCGTCATTGTTATCACAGAGGCATAAAATCTGCTCTTTTTGTGTCATGATAGCTTAAAAATTTCTTACGCATCTTTTTCTCGTGCTACATTCTTCAGAGAAGCTTCTACAAACACTCTGCTGTAAGTTTCATACTTTGAAGTTTTACCGACAGTGTTGACCAGTGGCTAGACGAGATAGTCACACCTCACTGAACATGGCTTCGATAGTTACCTGTGCAGCTGTTTTAGAGTACATCACTGTAAAATGATTCCCTTTCTTTTTGTGTTGAATTGGCATATGTATTCATTGGCTTTTTTAAAAATGTATTTTACAGAGAGAGAGAGAGAGAGAGAGAGAGAGAGAGAGAGAGAGAGAAGAGAGAGAGAGAGAGATGTATTAGAGATATTATAAATTTCTGCAGTAACTATTCTCATGAACACATTTTAAAGTGACCTGCCTAGTGAATTTAAAAAAAATCATATTATTGTTTGTGCATTTTCCGTTATTTTCAATTAAAATTTACCATTAAACAATTAATTGCATAGTTGTACTTTGTACATGGAAATTCAACAGGATAAAATAGTTGCACACATATAGTTGCAGTGATTTTATAGAGTCTGTTCACTTCCACAATGTTATGTTTGAGTTTTCTCACATATAAACACCCAAACCAATTTTGTAAATAAAATGTGAGAGATCAATAAAGTTGAATATTTTTTAACTGCAGGAAACATGAAAGTAATAAATATTTTGTATATTAATAATTAAAAACTAGTATCATACAGGAGAAAACATTATTACTTTAACTTATTACTTTATGTACATAAAATTTAGGTTTGTTTTTTAAATGAAATGTTGACATGTCCGACAATAGTCTGACTAGTAACTTTGAATCTTGGGCTAGTAACTTTGTGGCCAAATTTTGTAATTGCACATCCCTGACATTGCTAAATGTACATGTAATATCAAAGCTGTATGTCTAATACCCGGTATTCTATTGTACTATTTCAGAGATATTTTACACAGATGACATACTTTTCACATGCTACACTTGATGCAGTTACACACCACTATCATGAAGTTGTCATTCATTATATTAATATTACAATAAAGATGATGTCATAAAAGTTTTTTTTCCTCCTACAGAACTTTACAATTTTGTGGTTCGTAAACTTAAAAGTAAAAACAATTTTAGGTCAAAAGAGATTTTTATTTTTTTTTTATTTCCTCCTCCTACGGAACTTTATTATTTTGTTGTCTGTAAACCTAAAAATAAAAAAATGCTGGCCTTATATGGAATACAAGTGAAACCAACATGAGCAGAGGCAAGGAAGATGCAACAAAGGAAGATTTCATAAAGAACATATTGATAGTTATCAACTAGTAATCATATTTTAATGTCGCTTATATTATAAATCATTGCATATTGGTTTGTCAATTCTAATATTGTAACATTCCTTTAAAGCTAATGGGTTAGAATTGATATCATTACCTGTTGTTTTTTAAAACAACTTTATCAAACTTGCTGATTATTTAAAGTGATAGTCAGTACATAAGAATTATGTGATACTTAAGATATTGTCTCATTAATTCTTCAATTTATTATAATAAAGTATGTTATATTTGATTTTTAGGAGATTTTACCTTTTTATATACAAAATGTAGAAGGTAAGAATTTTCATTAATAGTTCATGAATTTTATTTATGAATTATTCATGAATAAAATTCATAATGATATTCATGAACAGTTCATGAAGATTCATTAAACTTATTCATGAACAGTTCATGAAGATCCGATGAACTTATTATTGGACATTCATCAAATGATGAAGCTTCATGAATATAACTGTTCATGAATTATTCATGAAAAATTATATTGATGAATATTCATCAACATTTTTTCATGAACAAAAATTCATGACTTTAAAATGTCCAATAATAAGTTCATGGGATCCTCATGAACTGTTCATGAACATTTCATGAATATAATTCATGAATCATTCAAGGGAAAATCATGAATTGTTCATGATCATCTCGCAGGGGAGGGGCCAGGGGTTTTAGGCTCTAAGGTGGGGGCCAATATGACCATATAGTGAAAATGTATTGTAATGGACAACTGTCGATATTAATGTTGATAAAAAAAATACATTATAATAAACACACTTTCACCGGCTAGGCATTTTTTAAATTTTACAATATTTCATTAAAATATTTGTTTTAAAAATATCTGGAAACATAAAAGTTATAAAAGACCAAATGGGAATCTAACTCCTGACTTTCAGATTCGTAACTCTAACTCTTATTCATTACGCTGATCTGTTACAATTTTGTGAAAGAAAAACAATTGTGTTGTTAAAAAATGAATCCATTCATATCCCATGCCTTAACCAAGAATGTTTTAAAATTCCAAGCATCTGCGATAAGCAGTCGCAGAGAAATCAGTGACGAAAACTTGTTCGAAAATTACATTTAGACAAAAATTAAACAAAGTCGTGTTTTAACAAGAAGTTGACGTCTGATTGGTCCGAAAAAGCATCCCACAATAGTGTATACCTAATACCTTAATAAAAAGTGTGTTGAAATTTGAAGCATATGTGATATTATATCAAAGTCGTCATGTAATAGGAAGTTGACGTCTGATTAGTTAAAAAATGAATCCTACTCTATGGCATTCTCTGTGTTAAAATTTCGAGCATCTGCGATAAAAGTTGCTTAGAAATCTTCGACGAAAATTTGTTACGGACAGACAAACAGACACACGACAAATAAAAACACAAGAGTAAAACAGTATACTACCTTTTCCTTCGAAACGGGGGTATAACTACAATATATAATTGAGAACAACTATGTGCATGGTTACAATATCAATGAAGGCTTCTACCAAACTTGTGAAATTGCCAAGGGTCAGGGATTAATGTCTTAGACCTTAGCCATGCAGAGCAGATGGATAGGTAAAGAAAAAGCATATCAAAACTAAAGTACTTTATATACTTATCATTTTTATTCAAGTTTTAAAAATATTGGAATAACAAACACAAAACAAAAAATAAAGGAAACGAAGCCAGAGTTAACAAATGGGAAAGGCAAACAAATCGAAAGTATACACCTCATGCAATCACAGAGACATCTGTGTACAAAGAAAACATCAAGCCCCAATCCTGTAGATTGTTCAGACGATGGCAATATCTAATAGTTGTATTTACAGCATGTGGCGGACCGAGGAACCTAAAAGGATGACACTGGCAGGAATCAATTTCGTAAAATGAGGAAACAAGTAATATTTAGGAACATTGGATTCAGTTGAAATTTTAAGTAGAAATTTTCCTTTAAGTAAGCCGATGTATTTAGTAAAGTGAACCGAATAAACTTAATGGCATTTGTATTTCAGTTTCTAAACCTGTTTGAAGAATATAACGAATTATATCAGTTCAGGAATAGGTTTATTCATGACACATGTATACAAATCCACTTCATGCTCTCACGCACGCACAAATCATCAGCATGGCTATTTTTCCGTGCTTAATCCCCGGATGATACTATCAAACCATACACACAAAGAACCATCACTCTTACTCACATACTATATATTACATACTATAAGATTACTGTCCAATATTTCTGAAAAACATTCACAATTTTTTTTTTACATTTAGTAATGAGTCACAGTTCACAGTCCATTATAAATAGTTTACAAAATTTACAAAATTTACAAAGACAGTCACACTTCACAGTCCATGATACAAATAATTTTACACGGAAACACACGGACACGGCTCACATTTTAAAGTCCTTAAAATGTTGCGGAACTGTCTTTACACGGGTTGACCTTCTCAAGACTGGCTCTGTTGGTTTTCTTGCGATAGGTTCCCTCACAGAAGGCTGTCCTTCATCACCTGTATCAGCGGATACAATGATCGGTTCACTGTAAGTCTCTGGAATATCGGACACATCACTTTCGGAAGTTCCCGGTTCTTGTTACTTTTTCACAAACTCTCTATTCCTCTTCAATGTGAGTCCTTCTGGTGATTCAACAACACAGCTGTTTCCAGTTTTCTGTACCAAAGTATATGGCTCTGCATGGTACGGAGTGCCCATTTTGTCTTTGACTTCTTTCTTCAAAATGACTGAATCTCCAGGCTCTAAGTCGCAATCCACTGCACCACGTTTCTCATCAACATACAGCTTGTTTCTGTACTTTGAATACACATCCTTATCTCGCATTTCTTTATCAAACACAATTTCTTGTAGATTCTCTACTTGCGGTAATTTTGTTCCCAGTTTACGGCGGAACATCAATTCTGCAGGTGACACCCCAGTTGTACTGTGTGGAGTTGTTGGATATGCAAACAAGTATTTCCGGATTTCTTTCTTCAAATCCTTAGATTCTGCTTGTGCAATTCGAATCCTTTTCATCAATAACCGGTTTTGACGTTCAACCTCCCCGTTTGCAGCCGGATGTAATGGTGTAATTGCTCTGTGCTTGATACAGTTATCTGTCAAATAATCCTCAAATAACTTAGACCTGAATTGTGGTTCATTATCAGATCTTATCTGATATGGAATTCCGTGTCTACAAAACATTCCATCTAGAGCATCAATGATTTTCTCACTTGTAATGTCTTTGGTGATTTCAATTTCATAATAACGGCTGAAGTAATCAACTACAACTAACACATATTGTCCTGATGTTAATGGTCCCAGTAAGTCAATTGCCAATTCTTGCCACGGTCCAATCAGTAAAGGTGTTGGACTGATTGGCTCCGGTTTTGGATATGCACTAGTAATCTGACATCCATGACATGATTTCACATATTTTTCCACTTCTTTGTTCATACCATGTCACCAAACTTTCGTTCTAAGTTGTTTTGTTCCAACAATGCCCAAGTGCCCCTGGTGTGCTAACTGAACACACTGTTTTCTCAAACTTCTCGGAATCACAATCCTAGATCCACGTATCACAAGGTATCCAATAGAGCAAAATTCATCTCTGAATGGAAAATATTCAACACAAGAAATTTCCCTTCCCCTTTTTTAATGTATCTACGAATTCTGACAAGTTCTTCATCTCTCTTTGAAACTTCTTCTACTTCTAGAGTAGACAATGCATGAGGCGTAGCTTCCCTCGCTATAAATTTCACATATTGTTCAGTCTCCACAGAGTTACTGTTTTCCGCAGGTTTGTTTTCCACCAAACGTGACAATGCATCTGCAAAATTCTGATGTCCAGGTAAGTAACGCACGTTGAAATTGTATGCCATAAGTTTCAACAACCAGCGTTCAATTCGTGCATTTGGTCGAGATTTTTTTCCATAAAGAACTTCTAATGACTTGTGACCTGTAATCAGCTCAAACTCTACACCATACAAATAAATATGGAACTTCTCACATGCCCACACAACTGCCAGAGCTTCTTTCTCTGTTGTCGAATAATTGCGTTCTGCCACAACAATAACAGATAACATATGCATAACAGATGACTCTCGTTTCACCTTTGTGAACTTGAAGTAAGACTGTTCCAAGGCCCACATTGCTAGCATCTGTCACTAACTGTGTTTTTTCTGCATCTAACCTGTAGTGTCCTACTAAAGTTTCCACATTTGACAAACAACGTTTCAACGTATCAAAACTCTTCTTCTGTTCACGTCCCCATACGAAGATCACATTTTTCTTTGTAAATCTCCTCAGCGGTTCTGACACAGTCGCTAGGTTTGGTTTATATCGTGCACTAAAGTTTACTAGTCCAAGGAAACTTTTCACTTCAGATCCACTTGTTGGCTCTTTTGTATCCAGTAATGACTTGATCCTGTCACTTGTTGGCCCAATACCATTCGTAGACATCACATAACCCATGAATGTTATTTTGTTCATGCTAAATTCACACTTTGCTTGGTTCAGCGTGTATCCTTTTTTTTTTTAATTCTCTGCCATGCTAAACAAAGTCGTTTATCATGTTCTGCTTTGTCACGCCCATGGATCACAATATCATCTGAAATGTTTTGTACTCCCTCACAATCATGAAATACTTGTGAAATCACTTGCTGATATTTTTCTGGTGCTGATGAAATACCAAACATCAGTCTTTTATATCTATACAGGCCTTTGTATGTTACAAATGTAGTGATCTCCCTTGAAGATTCCTCCAACTCAGTCTGATGGTATCCACTTCTAAGGTCCAACTTGCTAAACACTTCACTACCATTCACATTGTACAGAGTATTTCGTCCACAGTCGGAATAGAATTTCACGAATAATCGCAGCATTGGCTTGTCTCATGTCGACACACAATCTGATGTCACCATTGGATTTCGGTACAATAATGACTGGACTGACCCAAGGTGTAGGAGCATTCACTTTCTCAATGATATCCTGAGATTCAAGGTCATTAAGTTGCTCTCCAACGTTTTCTCTCAAACTGTATGGAATCCTGCACATAGCTTGCGCAACAGGTTTTACATCCTGATCAATATGCAGCTTTAACTTAAAGTTTTTCAGCTTTCCTATTCCTTGAAAACACTCTGGGTGTTCACTAACAATGTCAAATGATTGTACAATGTTGACACCAAGTTTAAGAACTCCTAGATTCATAGCGGTATCTTTGCCTAGCAGTGCTGGCCCTTTTCCATTCAACACATAGAATTTTTCTTCACTACCGTTGCCTGTTTCCTCGATCAAGGTATGTGTTCGAAATTTTCCTAACAATTTCAGTGGTTCTGTAGAACTATATACATAGAGTTTCGTCTCACACTTTTCAGAATAACATTTTAGGCGTTTCTTCTTGAGAGCGTTCCACAGTTCTTTGTCTATAATATTGGCTGATGCACCACCATCAATAACGAATTCCACTGGATGTCCTCCAAGACTGACCGTAACTTTGTCTGACGACTTGTCCGATGTCTTCAGAATAAATGCAAACACATATGAATCAGATTCCGACTCTACTGTATGAATCTGTCCTCCTCTTTGAGATTTCTGTGCCATACGTTTTCCTTGTTTTGGCTTCGTTAAGCAGCAACTCATGAAGTGTCCCACATTCCCAAATTTCCTGCATTCCTTATCTTTTGCCGGACATGATGGATCTCTGGCGAAGTGTCCTTCTCGTCCACAACGAAAACACTTATTTCCATACTTTCTGTTCTTTATTGATGCCACTAATTCGGTATCCATATGTCTTGCCAGTGTGCCTCTGTCATTTCAAATGTCGCAGCTACTGTCCTCAACTGTTCCAGTGTTAAGTCTTTTTCTCTCTCTAACAACTTAGCTCTGATTTTATGAGACCTGCATTTTTCAATCACCTGATCCCGAATTTTCTCATCCTGATTTGCAAAATCACAATATACTGCTTGCTATCTTAGTTTCGTTATAAACTGTTCTAACGTCGCGCACGGTGTTGGTGTTAAAATGTCCTTTCAGGGTGCGCGCACAGTATTTGAGTATTTTTAAAAACAAAAATTTGGACATATGTAATTTTATATACCGATCTGTTCGAAAGTATACGGACTTCAACAAAACATGTAATAAAATGTAGGAACTTTTTTTATATTTAATAAATCGGCGTTAAAACCTGAAAATTTTTCTAGAAATGGCATGTAGATAGGTAACACTTTTTGGGTACATATCTCAAATAAACTACATTATCTCGGTGAACTTTCATTTTTGGAGGGAAATGTTTGGTGGACTAACTATTTTGATAATGAAACAGATATACGTCATAACGTTTTTGACGAAATCAATGCCAGGAATCGACGCCGGATCAAAGAATTCCCAGAATGGAGTTGTAGATGCGTAAAAAATCCTCGAAAATGGCCAGGGCAAGATGAGTTAATTGCCAAAATATAAATTGTGATTCAGGAACTTGCAATGATCTATTGAAGTTTTTTTTTTAAATATATGACTTTTTTAATAAAGAGAAATTGTTTCTGTGTAAAATTTTCGTAATATATATTTTATAATAATTTAATTTTCAATGATAAAAAAAAATTCGTAATGCTGGAGTTTATTCAAGACACGTGTCACAAGAGATACATTTCAAAGTCGAACGTTATGCGTAGCATGGCGATCACAAGTATCATGCCCATTAAAAAAAATGTTGGCTTTATTTCATAATAATAGAAATCATTTTAGAATATGCATTTTCATAGGTTGTATAGCCATTAAAAAGAAGCAAATGTGTCCGCAAATTTTCTTAATAGAAACATTTTAGAATGTCAACATGAAATGTCACACTTTCATTAAAAACACATTTAACTACATAAGCAATGAAAGAGAAAGTAACTTAGACACTTCTTTTAAAAAGTCGCGCAGAAAATTCACAAAAATGAATCGCAGTTAGAAATGTGCTTTTTCTCCCAAACAATTTGATGCCAAATATACAAGCATTGCGAATAAGTATTTAGAAAAAAATGATGTCAACATTATATGTCACGGGTACGTAAAATGACGCAAGGACTTGAACGTTACGGCATGCAGTATGTGTGCGGGGTTTTTTCTTCATAAAAACAGTTCTAGAGAAAATTATAAATAACTACAAATTATTTTGTGAAGAAGGTACCAAAGTATAAAAATAATAATAATAAAATATAGGAATAATAACTTAAAGACATAATTGATGATAAATATCTGAACTTAACCGGTCGAATTAATTTATTTTTACGAATAAGATATAGACAACATGGGTACATGTAAAATGACGCAATGACGTTAAACGTAATGTGACGATGAACATGTATTTTGATTATTTCAACGGGATCTTTGACTGCTACACTACGAATTAACATTAATGAAGAAAAAAAGAAACAAATTTCAGAGGAAGTTCATTTAAGAATTTAGGAATAAGAATTGAAAGCTGTGAGCGAATCACATGCTTTTGAACATTGATATTTCTTACAAATATTTATTTATATAACAGTTTTGAAATATATAAATATCTTACATGTGGAAAAACAATCAATTTAAAGGTCTTTTTTTAAAATTTATTTGTATGTTGTGGTTAATAAAATGTATCATTACGTTATGATAATGACGAGTGAAAATGACGTTTTTGACGTTACCGAAATTAACACCAACACCGTGCGCGACGTCTCTACAGTTTCTTTATCACTTTGTGTTATCTTACGAAATACGTTCATATGGAACATTCACTTTGTTTTAAAAATGTATATTTAACGTTTTGACAGCCACGGTATACACACTATCTTCTTGCTCTGCACGGACTTCATTCAGCGTATGATAAATATCCTAAACTTCTGGTCCTGCACAATGTAACAGTAAAGCTTTTCTTTGTTCAGGGTTACTCACCCCCTTTCCAACCGCAAAAAGTTCGAAATTTCTATGCCACCGTTTCCAAGACTGATTTAACTGTGACGGTTCTGCATTTGTGTCGAACTTCTGAACGCCATTCAGTTCAATAAGCGAAGCCATTGTATAAATTCTCCTCGTCGCCAGTGAAGAATATAAGAAATATATGAATTCACGAATAGGTTTATTCATGACACATGTATACAAATCCACCTCATGCTCTCACGCACGCACATATCCTCCGCAAGGCTATTTCCCGTGCTTAATCCCCGGATGATACTCTCAAACCATACACACATAGAACCATAACTCTTACTCACATCATACTCATACATTCATACACAAACAGTTACTTCCCTTAGATCATATAAATATACTACACTGTTTAAGGTCCTTTTTATGTAACATCATAACTAAAAATGAATGTGGACTTTAGAGCTAAACCAGGCTTACATTACTTCCGCGACACAGTATAGATATCGTATTTCTGAATGTGAAAAAGACTTCTAGGTTTAAAATCAGCACACAGAATAAAACGATTAGCGTCTGAAAGCTCTATGAACATCATGTAATGACATATAAAAGTTACATTTGAAATATCATTTTTAAGGGTATTCAACTATTAAGAAATGCAATAATATGAGACGACACCAATATATAAAGTTCTGGAGTTTTGTGGCTCTCCAATTTTTTTTATGTCGATTATATTTTAGAATGTTTGGGATATCATGGACATCACTGTACCTCGCCATGTTCACCTGGGTTTTACGGATTTGGATGTAGACTGAACTGTAGTTGTATCCCTTGTAATAATATCAATGGTTCTTGTGGTAAGTAATATATATATATATATATATATATATATATATATATATATATATATATATATATATATATATATATATATATATATATTCATGTACTCGCGTCACGCTTGATTGCACACGCTAGTTCTCGGTAACTAACGGTATAATCATGCAATTTTCACAGGTATGTATACACATGACAATAGATTAAAAGTATTCAGAAAAATGATGAGTAGTTTTTGCTGCAATGTTCACAGTCATGGCCTCTAAGTCAGAGAAAAGTAATTTCGCTAGAAACAATATGACTTTTTTAACAATGAATAAAAAAGTGAAATTGCAAAGGTCCTTGGATTAACTTCGATTACATTTAGTACATGTACAATTAAAAAAAACAAGGTTAAGAAAGCTTGGAAGAGTTAACGAACTTGTTGAGAAAAGCGCGTGACTCTAAAAAAAAGCGATATCGACATTGAGCTTCCATTATGTCAGTGTTGACTCACAGGTTACGGTATTAAAATTCGACAGATATACTAAGTTATTAAAATTCGGAGTGAAATTAAAGATGATAAGAGACAGAAACCGAAAAAGGTGGTGATGATATTGGTGTGCCGGCAAAAACTCGAGAATTTTCTACAAAAGATGCATTAATCGCGGCAACGATTTTACAAACTTTCCTCATGCAGAAAACAAACATCGAAGATTCCACATTTAGTGTTTTAAAAAATGATTGTCGTTATTGAAACTGACCAAAGAATTAATAAGATCGGAATCGAGTCGATCTTTGAAGCTGCCGTGCCATTGTATCACGTGACACTTAAAAAAAGATAATTATTTTTACCTTAACAAATATCAAAAAGTGTAACACTACTCTGCAGTTCATTAGTATGTGTGATACAATAATTTGATGGGCAGTAAGTTCATGTTTATTAGTATCACTGCTAGAATCCTATCGTTAATCGCATGAAATAAATATTGTCATTATTTATCGGAAACCCCCTCAACTCTTCGATTGGAAAACCCCTAAACATTTTTAACATAAAATATTCAATGCTGCCGTTGTTATTGAATGATGTCCGGTAAAAGTATTGATAGCTAGCTGCACCTTGAAATACACGGTCCGTTGTTACGACGAAAAGTAACCCCATGTTCAAACTTACGCATTTATAATTATACATAATAAAACACCCTATTATTATATTGCAGCGAACCGTACAGATTGTTGACAAACAATTAAAAACTCCCCACATTTTTTGCATCCACAATACTAGCATGATTTAAGCTTCATCGGTCTCCCAAAAACAATACATAAAAGACTAATTTTTGAAAATCGTATGGAAACCTGTGTATCTGCGGCCAAATACTTATGTTGTCAAAATTGTTTTTCAGAAAACAGGGCTAAGGATTTTTTCCTGTATGAAAGAAGCCAATCTGGTGAAACATTATGGCTGCCTGTTTTGCTGGGAGTATTTGCAATCGTGGGATCTTTAGCTGCTGTGCTGTTTTTTATGAATCTGAAAAAAAGGTAAAATAATTCTTACTTTACGATATACTCTTAGTATATAATCATGTGCAAACACATAATAAAAATAAATCTAGAAATACCGAGTTTATTTTTAAAGCGTAATTTTAAGGGATGTAATTTCATGTGCCAAAAAGAATTCGAAGAAAGTCCAAAACCACTCGGTTTTAGTAGCAGGGAAGCTACAAAACTTTATTCGGAGAATTATTACACTTCCTTTTCTTAAGCAACAAAGTCGAACTTTGTTAAAGTAACGAGATGTGTTCAGATGTCAGCGGAATGTTTTAAGAGATCATCTTAAAATTTAGTGTTTTCTATAACTCTTTATCTATTGGTCAGTGTCCAAAGATAATGGTCATGTGATCCACGATATTTAAATGTTATTTTTATTAGCGAAATATTTCGTGTATTTGCTGAAATTAACCGGGGAATCTCTGATTTCCGAGTTTTATAACGTTACCTACTATTGTGTCAAAGATTTTACTTGTATTTATTTTCTTTTTCTTCTAAATTTTAGAGCGATTTTAATCACATTACTTTCCCAGGATTTGAATATAATTATAGTTAGGAAATGCATTTATTAGGTTCAAGTGTTAATTAATCTCAATTACTCGTTTATCTAAGTTCATGATAGTAAAAATATCAAATGTCTTAAAAATTTAGATGATTGAATTTCCTCACTTGTAATATTTACACCACAAGAATCACTTATAGGCATTGAATAGTTCAAACGGGATTAATTAGCTATGTAATTTACTTAGGGATTAACTCAGGTGTCATGTTACATAATTTTTGTTTTATATATTGTTGAAATTCTTTTAGTTTAAACAATATTTATTAGGGCCCCGCAAGGATTTGCGGGTGCCCTATAGTAATCACTCTGTCCGTCCGTCCTTCTGTCCGTCCGTCTGTCACTCTTCCGTCCACAAATTTTCTGTTTTTTTCTAATAACTTTTTTCATGGTTGCCCAATCAAGTTCAAATTTGGTATGGTAGTTCAGTAGGCAAAAATACATATTTTGATGCTAAGTTTGGTTCTCTTCTGGTTTGGAGCTGGGGTGGTGGGGTAGATTCCTTAACTATGCATAATAATGAATGGGCAAAGAGAGATAACTGCTGAGAATGTTACCATTGTATACTTGGAAGGCTGTGCAATATTTGTCCTTTGGGATTAATTAACCTTCCACAGGAAGAAAATCCTAAGCTTCATCTTTATTTGTCACATTGAGATTAATTACTGCACTGCCTGTGTCTGCAAATGAACTTTGTTTTGAAGTTAAGGTCAATTCTGAATGATGTGTAGTATTGTGTACATTCTTTGAAATATGGATTTAAAATATATAATATTCATACTTTATTTTGGTTAAAATACCGTACACATTGATTTATGATAATTTTATTGAATTCTAAAATCAAGATATATATTAAGATATCCTTTTTCACTATTTTATTTTTTAATTATTTTATTTTTTTCTGCTTTTATGCTGTTAATTTTAAGAGGTAATCAGATAATAACCCCATTCTGTCATTTCTGAAAAAAAAATCTTATTGTAAATTTAGAAGAAAAGGATGACAAAGCAGAACAATTAATCCCCTGGGATGAATTATCTTGCCTGCTGCAGAAAATTTAGAGGCTTATCTCTATCTGTCATATGAAGATTAATGAACACCTTTGTCTGCAACTGATGTTTGTTTTGAAGTTGAGGTCAACCCTGGGTGATACAATGTATTTGCATTCACTGAAGGCTTGCATTTTTAGCCGGGCTCTGCTGAAAGCAGAGTCCTGGCTATAGGCAGGCCAATCGCCAATGTTACTATAAATAGCACAAATAAACAAAAAACCAAACAGCGTCAAGGTAAAGCTTCCGCCATACCAAATAGTTACACAAAGAGCCACGTTTTGTCAAAAGTGTTGGCATTTTGTTTCTTTTTTTAAATTTCGAATGAATTGTCTATCTTTTTTAGTTTTCTTATTAATAACGTGTTTTTAAAACATTACTATGCATTTTGAACTCATACAATGCGCATGAATTTCCATGAACTACTTTGCTGCACGATGAAGAAACGGGGATGGAATATATAATGCTTGTTGCAAAATTCAAGGCAACAACTGTTGAACTTTTTAACTTCTACTAGACAGACTTATTTTTTGTTTATAGCCGCTTACAAAATTGGGTCGCTCTCTGATGCTTTGCCGACATTAAAAGCATGAGAGAGAGAGAGAGAGAGAGAGAGAGAGAGAGAGAGAGAGAGAGAGAGAGAGAGAGAGAGAGAGAGATTTTCAGTCTTTACTACACAATATGCATAAAGACACACCAAAAGAGCCCGGCTTTCAGTACTTCAGTACTTTGATATAAAACACCTGTTTAAATCTTTTTTAAATATTCATTTAATTTAGTTTTTTATAAGACATGAGGTTATCCCTGTTTTATGCAGATACAAGGTTACTATTCCGAGTTTTCGGACATTCAGGAATTACCTTGAAATTTTAGAAATACAGTTGTTACTTATAATTTCCATATTTTTTTTTTACCACCTTATATATATTGCAGTTCTTTACATCTTATGCTGGGCATTTATTTTTCATCATTGTTAATATAAAGAGGATGGAATTCAAAGTTTTTTTCACTTCTCTATCTTAATTGTCATAGCGGGGCCCTTCCTGACTGGTCAGTTTTCTAGTTCATTATAGATTCAAATACATTTACATGATGATAATTACAATTGTAAGATCGGGAAATAAGCCATAGGGCTTATATTAATCCCTCTCTTGCATACACTGCAGAAATGAGAGGTGTGAAATGAAATGTAAGTACAAGGAACAAAATAGGAAAATGTGTCAAAAGTCAAAGTTGGAAACACATTTTATGAGGTAATGAAAAAAGTCAACAAAATAAAATATGAAAAGAATATTACAATATATTCGTTGGTTGAACATCAGGGGCCCGTTTCTCAAAAAGGCGTAAATCTGGACCTAAGTTAGTCCGACTAACAAAGTTACACCAATATTTAGTCGGGTCTAAGTTGCGTTTCTGAAAGAGGCGTAAGTTAGGGTTTAAATGTCGAAGAACTTAGACATCTCCGCTGAGTACTAAGCATGTGCATATCGTATTTTGTTTTCCTTTTGAGGCTATGATTATAGTGGTGGATCAATTTTCGAATTCATAGTACATGTTGTACCCGAAAGTATGCATGATATACTTTACCACTGAATGTGCATAGTTCAAGTTGTTCATAATGAAAGTAGAACAAATGCCGATATACACTTCATAACATAACAAAATTTTAGGGAAAAACAGTTGATATTAAAGAGGCATATCTTAAAGGTTTCAGAAACTAAATATATGACAATTAAATGCATTGTAGATGATACTGACGCACAATCGTAAATATTAATTGAACGAAACAATGCATAGAAATTAACCCCAATGTTCGTGTAAACTTCAAATATTTATAGAATACATGGACAGGGTACAGTAGATATGCCCGCATAAATCTGCAGAATGATAAGTATGCTTCATATAGATATTTAGACACTTTCAGTTGCTGGGATAAGGCTTGATTCTTTTTTATCATATCACTATATTTTTTATAGAAAATAATATGACCATGAGTTATAAACAGCAACCAACTGAAATCTAAAATATCTACTGCATAAATAACATTACATGAGCCTTGTCCATGTCTACAGAAGGAAGAAACGTTCCATTCTCTGGTCCGATATTGAAAGAATGTAGACATTGACATGGAAACAATTCTTGATTTTCTGCGATTAAAATGATAATAGTTTTGAAATATATTGTCAACAATTAACAAGACAGGAATAATCAACATTTGAGGCCGGGGTCTCCCCAACTCCCTTTCCTGTTTTTGGTTTAATCGACTGATTGTTTTGTGTTGGTTTTTTTCGGGGAGGGGGGGGGGTTGAAAGTAGTATAGAGGGAATTTTTCGCCCCCGTTTAATTTTTTAATCTAATACAACGCTTTTGTATTGTAAGTCGACAACTTCGGGAAAAAAAACATCCCTTGATATACATACATCTTAAATATGATGAAACAAAACTATCATTCAGTAGCAATCTATTCAGTTAAATGATACAAATAAACAGCACATACATATGCACGAAGATCATTGATAGTACATGTACATTGTAAACCATACCTATTTAAAAGAATTACAATCGATGTTAAATATGAAGGCAGTTATTCACTTAATCCTAGAATAAATAAGATTAATGATTTTGATTTCCGAAAATTCAAGGAAGTGTGCATGTGAAATTTTAGAATCTTTAAGAACCTTGACAAACGCTTGTCAATAGATCTGGAATTGATACACACTCTGCACGCTTTAAAAACATATATTTTTAAGTAATATTTTAACAAAAATTGTACATGTATCTAAATGCGAGTTTATAAACAATCAAAATACATGTAGCTTTCATGCAGTTTTGTAAAGATACTAGGGGTAAAAAAAAATGAAAATGAGAATGTATACGTGTTGTAAAGTTGTAAGTAATATAAGTAAACAATATACAACCACACACAAGGACAAATTACAACTGTAAACGTTTTGCGTTGCTCCTATTCAAAGGAATATTCTCAATATTTTGAAATCGGTTTCGTTTCATACCAGGCTGAAGCTAGCAGCCACTAACAGCAGCCACTAAGCCCGTAGAAGCTAGCAGCCAATAAGGAAATTCATCAAAGTACTGAGAGTACTCGAACAGAAAATTATATTTTACTTAATTATCGACATAGTTTAATTAATATCATAATGATTAATACTCAATAATTTGTACGAGCATTGACGACTTCCGAAGCAGTAAAGCTTGCCTGGATAAGAGACTTGCAAACACTTGGATTAAGTAGAGGACCTCAAGAGGTATTCATAATAAGCGTTAGAGGGCACCTATGACTCCTACAAGGGTTCGGTTAGCTCACCCAAACTTTGTCATAATCTCAAGTGAGATATAAACCCCTGAAATGAGCCAGAACCCCTGGGAGCCACTTGGTGGTACCCCTACAGCCCAAAATTGAGACCGGGAAATGATAGCCCTATATGCCCCCTACACTACCCTGTTGTTCGTTTGATGCACACTTCAAAGATAAAAGAGATAATGGTCCACCTTTCGCCCCTATAATTATCATTGTGAAATGCTAAAATATGACAAAGTTCGGGTGAGCTAACTGAACCCTTGTAGGGGTCATAGGTGCCCTCTAACGCTTATTATGAATACCGCATGAGGTCCTCTACTTAATCCAAGTGTTTGCAAGTTCCTGTGGCCAATCACAAGTGAGATATAAATCCCTGAAATGAGCCAGAACCCCTGGGAGCCACTTGGTGGTACCCCTACAGCCCAAATCTGAGACCGGAAAATATTAGCCCCATATGCCCCCTACACTACCCTGTTATTCGTTTGATGCACACTTCAAAGATAAGGAAGATAATGGGCCACTTTTAACCCCTATATCATTGTGAAATGCTAAAATATGACAAAGTTCGGGTGAGCTTACCCGACCCTTTTCATTGTCAATGTTGTATTCGATGGTTCACGTCAAAACATGGCCGATACAAAATAATCCCAATTTCACCTGATGATGTTCGCTGTTTTTGACTTCGACATATAATAATTTACTTATGAGAATAAAACCACAATGCTGGGTGTTCTACTGTCTCATATTCGTAATAATACGATGCCTTTTTAATTTTTGATTGATGTTGTTTCCGGGGGAGTAAATAGGCCCGAGGATAAATTTTTAAACACGCACATGTTCAACGTCGATGTAAACAAATTATCTTGCCACACTGAGTTGGCTTTGAGTTTTTATTGTATTTGTATCGTTTTATGCCTTTTAATTTACTTTAATTTATCATTTCTTTTATATCACAATACGTTGCATATCACTCAATACGATGCATATAGTTTTTCTATTTGTATCAATAAGTCTACACTTAGGATAACAGACGTATTTCATTTCTATCCAACATAGAAGCATTTATAACTCTTATCCAGGCGAGCTTTACTGCTTTGGAAGTCAGCAATGCTCGTACAAATTATTGAGCATTAATCATTTTGATATTAATTAAAATATGTCGATAATTAGGTGAAATATAATTTTTCTGTTCGAGTACTCTCAGTCCTTTGATAAATTTCCTTATTGGCTGCTAGCTTCTACGGGCTTAGTGGCTGCTGTTAGTGGCTGCTAGCTTCAGCCTGGTTCGTTTCATAGGTTCAAATTTGATTAGAAACATTAAATTATAGTCTATGCTTACTGAGTATTGATTTAAAAATCAATAATCTATTCGTACTTATGTATACATCTATCTTTTTGGGGAATACATGTTCATTTTAGAATTATAGCATCTTTTTAATTATTGTGTTTATATCATTTATTGGGGTATACCCATCTTTAATTCTTCATACTTAAAGTAGATTTCCTTAAAGAGTAGTAATGTATATTACACGCTTTTAATAAGGTAAGCCCATTAATTATCAAATTGATTTAATCTTAATTTATTTAGAAATAGGAACAGTTATCGAACAATAGGTATTTTTTAAAGTTTACGTACATGTACATGTACAAATATTTCGATAAATGAGAATTTTTACCCTTAATAACACGTAAAACAAACCAAAAATTTAAATTCTCTGTTTATTTTGCCTTAAAAACAAAACACTCGCCATTTTGTGCACAGACTAAGGACTTACGCCTACCCATAAGCAGGCGTAGATTTAAACCCAAATTTAGTCCCGACTAAGTTTCCGCCTTTTTGTGAAACGCAACTTAGTCTGGTTTTGAGGTTTAGTCCCTGATTTAGTCCGGACTAAGCTTACACCTGGACGTAGGCCTTTTTGAGAAACGGGCCCCAGAACAGAAATATAGTATACATAATCACGTGTTAATGTTCAAACACATCCATACAAAAAAGAAAGAAAAGGTGGCTTTATTTCTTACACCAGTTATGTGTACGTTTTCAGTACAATTTTAACTCAATACATGCTAACACAACATAGAGAAACCGTAGGATTTTTGCCGATTTCCATTAATTATTGTCATAAATATAAATATAAGTGGTGGGAATAAGATAAACAGGCAACCGAAGAAAGGTATTATTATTGTACAACATTCTTATGATTGCTGAATCTTTTACTCTCAAGTATAAATCTTTGTACGGTGTGAAAAATTTGTTCATTTTCTACAATACTTAGATAATTAGATCCGTAGAGTAGTAAGTTAGGGTCTGTAGAATTTGCGAGTGTGTTTATTGTTATATTTCGTATTGTAGCATATTTTGGACAATGCAAAAGGTAATGATCAGTGTTTTCTACTGACCCACACGAACAAAAAGGGGATGGACAAAGGTTTCTGTTGAACATATAAAGATTTAAAGTACTACATTCTAAACGTAGTTGAGAGTGGAGAATTTGACCTATGCGAGACCCTATATGATAGTATTCGGGAATAGTTATGTTGTTTTTGTTTAGATATTTTTTGAAGCTTTTTATGGAAGGATTGTTCTGTACATTGCTTGGTATTGTGTTCCAAAGTCGTATGGTATTGGGAAGAAAAGAGAATCGTAATATAGCTTTGTTCTTGCGTAGATTTCTCGTATTGAGTTAGTGCTTCGTGTATTATGTGATTCATTGGAGAGCAGCTGAGTCTGAAAAACTTAAGGTTTAATAGATAATTGGGAACTTTGCCGTGAAACATTTTAAACAAAAGAATAAGCCGACGCTTAGATAAAGGAACCCAGCCTGTTTCTTTGTATAGGAGAGTTTTGGAGGCTAGTCTATTACCCCCTGTCACAATTCGCGCCGCTTCAAGCTGAATGTTCTCGATTTTTAAACTAAGATATTCTGGTATATTGTCCCAAATAACATCGGCATATTCCAGGACTGGTCTAATTAAGGAGAAGTACAATTTTTGAAGACTATTTCTATCTAGTATATATTTTACCTTACGCATTAGACCCAATTTCGCGTATGCTTTAGATAGAATTCCATTGGTATGCAAGTTCCACGATAGATTGCTACTTATAGTTACTCCGAGGTGTTTATGCGATTCTACATCTTTGAGATGGACGTCGTCGAATATTAATGAGGGATGAAAAGGTTTCTTTAGTTTAAGGGAAATAGTCATACATTCCGGGTTTTTTGGATTGAAGGATACCAGCCATTTTTTCGACCACTCGTTTATTTTTTCAAGGTCAGAGTTTAGTAAAGTTCCGGACGTAAATGGATTTTCAACAGTTATGTAAACTGAAGTGTCGTCGGCAAAAAGTTTGATGTTGCATTCGATATCAACCACTAGGTCGTTTATGAAAATAAGGAAGAGGAGTGGACCTAGAATGCTGCCTTGTGGAACTCCTGCTTTGACGTTCATAAATTCTGATCGAGATCCGTTAATAACAACACATTGTTTTCTATCATGGAGATGACTGAGGAACCAAAGTAATAAGTTTCCTCGTATACCTATTTTTTCAAGTTTATACAATAGACCTTTATGCCAAACCTTATCAAAAGCTTTACTGATATCAAAGAATACCACTCTGATCTCTTAGCCTTGATCAATAGCCCGATAAAAGTCGTTTGTTAT
The DNA here is from genome assembly GCF_025612915.1 of Magallana angulata. Taxonomy (NCBI): domain Eukaryota; kingdom Metazoa; phylum Mollusca; class Bivalvia; order Ostreida; family Ostreidae; genus Magallana; species Magallana angulata. The sequence goes on along the minus strand of NC_069116.1, from coordinate 21,442,440 downwards.
ACATAGTAGTTGATTTATTGTGGAGTCATTTTGACGGAATCCAGATTGTTTTGGAATTAATATGTTATTTGAATGAAGATAATTATATATGTGCTTAAAGATGCATCTTTCCATACACTTTCCAAGTACACTTAACAATGAGATGGGTCTATAATTACTAGCAATATTAGCTGATCCTTTTTTAAATACTGGGACAACATTTGAAGTTTTCCATAGACTCGGGAAGGATGAGTTTTGAAGGGAAAGGTTGAAGAGTTTAGTAAGAGGATATGTAAGTTCTTGTTTGAGAAGCATTGGATTTAGGTTATCAGGGCCGGTAGCTTTGCTAGTGCTTAACATTTGTAAAGTGTCCTTAACATCTTGAGAAGAAATAACGATTCTATCGATAGTGCTCTGCGAAGTATTATTTGGGTTATCTGGTAGATCAGTATTTTCGTCATTGACCTGTGACTGTAGACAAAAATATGTATTGAATATATCTGATTTTTCAAAATCGTCGCTTGTCGGTGTACCATTTTCATTTAATTTGATAGGAGGATAAGAAGATTTGTTAAGTTTTTTAATATTACTAACTCTTTGCAGTAATGACCACCATTCTTTTTGAGACAGGTTTTTTTATTTGATTTGGTTTGCTAATTTTAAGTAGTATGTTTGTCTTGCATTCCTTACTTTGTTTACACATTCATTTCTAGCTTTTCTGTACTTAGCCCAGTCTGCTGGAGATTTCGGTTTTTTTGCTTTTTTGTGCAATCGTTTGCGTTGCCTTACTGCTTTGCGGACTGCATTGTGCAGCCACGGGGGGTCGCTAGGGCGATAAGTGATTACCTTATTTTGAATATTTTCTGACGCAGAATCTAGTATTTTATTTTTAATTTCATTACTATACTTGATTTATATCATCCCAAATTAAACTTTCCCAATCTTGATTTTGCAAGCTGGTTTTATAATCATAAAATCTGTTTCAGCAAACGACCAAATTTTCCTTGTGAATGTCCTAGTGTATGATTTGGGAAGTTTTAAAACACAATATACAGGACAGTGGTAGCGTGTAGTGCTAGGAAGTACATTTTCACCCACCCCAAAGAAATCAATCTTTTCCGTATCGTTTACGATTAACAAATCCAATATGGTTTCGGAATTTTCCGTAAAATGTGTTGAATTTGAGATTAATTGAGTCATTCCTATGTCTTTAATAATGTCACTAATTTTGCAATTTTTTGAGTTGCGGAGATTGTCATTAAAATCGCCCGTGATAAGTACATTTTCTATATTTGTGTTTTTGGCTTTTTCCATAGAATATGCTATTTGATTCCATTTTTCCCTATCGGCATTCGGTGGACGGTAAAAAGTTCCAATGAGAATTTTTTTCTTGTAAATTAAGCATTCGACCCAGATGCATTCGATTTGGTTAACTTCTTAATCTGTTCGGCGTTTACATATTATATTACTATTTACATATATCATCACGCCACCATATCTATCGTCTCGTCTATCGCGCCTAAATGGCCCTTGAAAGCCTTGGATCATTAAAGTTTCAGAAGTTGTATTATTGTCTAACCAAGTTTCGTTTAGCGTAATAATGTCGAATCCCCCAAATTCTGCTTGAATTATATCAAGCTTGTTACATATACTTTGAACATTGAGGTGTATTAGAGTAATTGATTTCTCTAGGTATGCATCAACAGAGTCTAGAGAGCTGTCGTTGTCATGGTTTATCACTGGGGGGCCTGGATTTTGTTCAATGTCGCCGCAAAGTAAAAGTAAAATATAGATAATTACAGTGGTAACAACGTTATTGTTGACAAGCCAATCGTGTTGAATAGTTCGTGTAACGTGGGTGATCGTTCGTGTAACGTGCGGGATCGTGCGTGTATCAGGAAAAATAGTTTGCGTTTTTTACCGTGCGTGTTCGTGCGTGATCGTGCGGTTTTCTCGTTTTGTAACATTTTTTACGGAATGTCAGGATTAATTCTCAAAACAACGACAAGTAGTTTTTGTAAAACAATGTGAATTTTAAACTTATTTTTATAGAAGAACATTGACAGTTGTTAACATTCATTCTCTCTTTCGTGGTTAAATACATTTATCAAGTATTTCCACAGCTCATTCAATCCTTTGTTCGGTAGAGTTAGTTTTGCATAATGTTATAGTCAGCCTATTTAAAGCATCCATTGTGTCTTGACACATAATTTTAATCATATTAGCAAGAGTGACACGTTGAATGAAAGCGGTCAAGCTTACCCACTCCCCGTTTTAAACTAAACGATTGTCCCCAACGTTTTTCTTTCAAATGAGAATACGCATTCCTATCTGGTTTATTATGTAAACATTTGTTTGATATAATTTTTTATAGACGCTTTAAAATTTAGAATAAAAAGAAATAAATCAATTATGTACTGTAAATAATGAAAATATTCAATGTGTAAAATCGAAATTCTCTGGAACAAGGTAACAAATTTACCTCTATCCCGCATAATCAAATCGTACGTAAGGGACCTGGTTTACATAAACAGTCAACTTGTATGTAAATAATTTCGTAAAGTTAATGCAGTATTAACTTTACTACTTACATTAAAAAAACAAACACAAACATCAAAATGCCTGACAGCCAGCCGTGGTTGCTGGACGCCTTTGATTTATTAAATATTGCTATCTATATAGACAAACTTGCAGAAAAACATCATGATGAACTAGCATATATAAATATATGAAAACTGCTAGTTTACCGATATACATCAAAAATAAATATCAGAGTCATAAAAAATATCTCCCTTTACACAATGCATCAGGGCCGGCCAGGAAAAAAACTAGAGATAAAACGATAAAAATCGCAGTATAAAAACTCTAGAAAACCTGTGTCTGTTGCCAGGTGCCGCTGGATGCAGGGAGGTTGTGAACAGACCTCACAACATATATGGTATATATTTTACATAAAGATACTTAGTAATAAATTTTTTATTTGTCTAACTCCTGACGCGCGGCGGCTAGAAGTGAATACCTGAATAACACCTGTCTAAAACCTGTTCTACTCTCCAATTCTATTGGCTACTAATGGACCCTTCCATAATAATGCACCGTTCCGTAAATACAACATTTTCCCGCTATTACTACCGAAACGCGGGAAAATACAATTATCTTCAATTCATTTACACTTAAGTTATTATTCGTTATGGAGACAAAAAATTAATTTGTGTACGAATCATATATTTATTTTTAATGGATGTGTAAATTGTTTACCGGAAAATATAAAACAGTGCATTGCTACTGTACATGCCGCTTTTCAATAATTTAATTCCTATCTTAAATATTAATTTTGATTTTGCGTGTTTAATGGTGTAGAATCGTTCGGTTGCGTGTTTTATCGTTTTTGTTCGTGTATCGTGAAAATTCAGTAAGTTAGTGATCGTCCGTGTATCGTGCGTGATCGTTTGTGTATCAGAATCGTGCGTGTCGTTTGTCAACAATAACATTGCTGCCACTGTATTGATTTTATTGTCATTGTCCATGTGAGTGATGATGTACATGTGTATTTATGTAGGGCATGTGAAGGCGGGAGTCGTAGTATTTCGATTCTTTGTTTGATTTTGGTGAGTTTTGGTTATTACGTGGCATTATGGTCGTGTATGTAGGTAATATGCATAATATTAATATGATTAGTGATATTGAATTTGGTCCAAACTTAAGTAGTAGGTTGACCATCAAAATAGTAAGCAAATTAAGAAACTCATTATTCTTTTTAGCACCGTTGTATAACCCTGTCCGGATCCTGTGTGTGACACTATTTACTGGCATGGTTTAGGTAATTGGCGTGAAAAATACATATGACAATAAACAAGGGGGGTTACACAGGATCTAGAGCTGACAAAAACGGAAAAGTAATACAAGTTTGATATGTAGAACAGTGACTTCACTTAAGGATGATATTCTAGGTTTCTTTTGTGTTTCCAACTCAATATATAACCAAAGGAAAAATAAAATAAGGAAAATATGTACATTAAAATCAAAAGTAAACATTTGTTTTCTTTTGAGTGCTGTAATGAAGGGTTTGACTATAGACAATGGATTTTGTTTGTAATAACTGTAACAAACTTATGAAAAACTTAGAATTTGTCAAAAGCTAGTGATGAATACGATTTGAACACATACATTAATGCTTTTCACAATGTAATATCATGAGTGGATCTTATGATCCGAAAATACCAACTTGAGATTTTTACAACGATCATGTGCGTTGCAGTTCATGTGAGTGCGTTAGTTCAACATGAGAAGGATTTAACCGTCCGTTGTTTGTCGTCCTCCAATATGAGCAAGGAAATTGCTCATGTCTTTCGGGTTAAGGATCTTGTGTTTGCAGTCGTGAAAATCGATAACGAAGATTTTTCCGTCCCAAACGAATGTTGATTTGGCTTGTCTGGTTTTATCGAGTTGCCTAGCCTCGTAGGCTAGCTTATTTCGGGTTTTAGTAAGGTCTTGGTTTATGGCGACCTTGTCCATGCCCGTAACGTTTCTGAGACCTTTGCTCGACTTGAGGAGGCGATGACGTAGCTCGTAAGTTTTTGATACGGCCAATGATTTGCCTTGGTTTTGCCGGATTTTTGGCCCCACCCGGTGGGACACCTCAATGTCCGCCTGCTTTAGGGGAACGTCGAGTTTCTGGGCGATGTCCAACACTACTTGGTCGGTATCCTCACACTCCTCGGATACGCCGGAGACCCTGACACAACTGTGCTTGAGAGCTTCATTTTCGTTTTGCAATGAAATAATTTGATCTTCTAACGGTTCTATAGCGTTGTTTAGCTCTGTAACCAAGAGACCCTTGACAGCTACTGCTATCCGTTGTACATCGATGTCTGTTAGTACATGTACCGATTGTTGGGACTGCTGCTGAGGCACACCCACCCCCACCCCGTTTGTGTATGGTGGAGAAGACAGAAATGTTCCGGGATGTACTATGTGGGCGAGGTGTGGATGATAGTGTGACATTGGTGTAAAGGAGCCCTGAGGAACTTGGTTGGGGTCCTGCATGGATCCGTGCAGTGACATGGCTGGGGTTATGTTCATATGTTCTTTCGTTTTTTTTGTGCAAGTGAGTTGTGCTTGGTGACGGTTCAGAGTCAGAGGAGAGGAATCAGATCGTTTTCGTTTTGGTTGTTGCTCGAGTTTAGACATATATATGACACACAAAAACTACACAAAGAAGGTTCACAGTACAGTTTTGTTTTGTTTTGGTTCGCTATACACTTGGCTGGGCACTGTTGTTCGAGTTTATCTTCACCCAAAAACCACGTTATACATTCTACACTTGGACTTATAAAGAATGTGGGCGCTTAAGATGTAGATTCGGCAGGAATCTGGGCGCACAAGGAGAGTGAAAATTTCATCAATTAATTTTGAATATTTTTCGATTTATAACCGTTATTTGGTTTCTGTTGGATGTGGAATAAGTGGAAAAATATTTGAAATGCAAAAGGTTTTATTATAATATTGGTCTAAATATAGCAACACGATGCAATTCATGCAAAATCCTTAGGCTACTTATTTACAACTGTTTTTAATTGATTTTGTTGTCTCTGGGTCTTCTCTCCACAAATTTGAAACGTGTAAAGGAAACATATTTCAACATTAAAAATGTCGCATTTTAAAAAAAGATGGAGAGATGACCCAGAGATGACTAATTATGTACTTTTCAAATTATTTTTTGAAGGATAAAAAACAAAGTCCATTGATAAGACAGTGGTGTTTCAAACAGTACTTTACAGAGCATATATTGACAAGTCTCCGTGGCTCAGTGGTTTCGTCCTGGATTTAGTGAATACATACATTCAGTGTTTTGGGTTCAAATCCAACTGGTGGTCTTTTAAAAAAAAATTAAACTTTTTTGTTTTAAATGTATGTTATTATAACATGATGTTGAATTATAATATACCGGTATATTTTAATTTGTTTTTATTGATTTCTAGATCTGCTGTATGAACACTATAAAAAAATTCTTTTCTTATTACTAGTTTTTTAGGATAACACAATATAACTTCATTAAATAATGTTTTCATTAACATTTCCAACTAGTTATCGGTTTACCTCTCATTGCCATTTTTTGAAAGCTTTGTGAGTTTTTTTAAAAACCGGAATAGCCATGTACTTCGACTCTCAACATAATATATTTTTGTTGAAACCTGTACATAGCCTTTCGAGGTTATAGACATTTAAATCCCAATTGATTCGTGTCGAGGATTCCTGCAAACTTACAATCTTGTGCGCTCACTTTCTTTACATTCGGAACGCTCAGAGGATTATTAATAATAAATATCTTTCTTCAATTATGTCTTCAACTTAAGACATAATCAAAACAAGTTAAGGAGAGCGACCAAGGGTATAAACAATGAAACAGTGAAAAGCGTGCGTGCGGGGGTGAGCGTAGACTCACCTTGCTAAGAAAGTTTAACAGGTGTTCGGGTAGAATACACTATAACTTCCATGCCAATTCCATGCGAATCTTCAAACGTATGTCCATTAAACACAGTCAATGCAGAAATCACCCTTCACTATTAGGCACAAATAAGTAAAACTTACATATTTCTAATTTTCTCAATCCGTTGAATGTCCCCCTCTCACCTGTCTAGCGCATGCGTGTATACTGGAATTCTTTTGTACATTAGTCGGAATTGGACAGCCGTTCCGATATCACCGATCTGTATCAAAATTACTGTCAGATCCTTGTAGTTAATAAATGTTGAAACGCTGATTAGACTTTGTACGGTTATCTTGACCATAGAGACGGCTACCACCCGAATGTCGATCGGGTTTTAATACAGCCAAGTGTCGATCGAGTTGTACAGTGGTTGTTACTGGTGGTGCTACTCTAATCGGTGACCCAAGGCCCGAATAAAGAAACATCGTTTATCGATTTAGCGCTTCTTTGTGTTTAAGTTCAGACGACACGTTCCTCAAGCATCTTTTTTGTATCTCCTCGTAATAAAGAGTTCCAATAAAAATTATTATTTGTATAATGATTTTTAAAATGATTAAAATTTACTTGTACATGGATATGCCTAGATGGCCGAGTGGTTAGAGCCATGTTCGCTCTCTGCCAGGAGCGTAGGTTCTAGAGGTTGTGAGTTTAAAGCCCGGCCCAACATAGTGAATTTCGCTGTGCTGTATTATTTGTTTATTTTTTATATCAGCAATTCAAATGTATTTTCAAGAAAATTATATAGGAAATTGCATTCTCTAGTATTTTGCAGAAATGCCTGGTAAGGTATCCTAATTTTTTGCAAGAAAGCTTGTCAGAGTAGTAGTAAACCATTAACAAATTCCTGGAAAAAGTTAACTATATATGATAAGAGTTAAATTTGGCCCCCAAAATTCGCCATTTTTTAACGTGTCTCGGTACAATAAAATGTTAACTAATTTTTTTAGAAGAGTTGATATAAAATATATTTTTCATCTATTTATTTGATTTATTTGCACTCACTGGCAGTATATGACGTCAGAAGTGACGCCATTTCTATAATTCAATCAAAATCGGCCAAAAATTGACATTTTTCTTATCTATTTACGAATGGGAAAAATAGAGCGCATGCTTGAACAAGGAACATTTTTTTGTCACTTATTAGTCTTGGCTAGATACATCTCTGATTAAAATATTTTATTTGTTCAAGAATGCGCTCTATGTTTTCGGAAGGAAAAACTGCTTGAAAACTAGCTGTTTTACGCTAAAAATGCAAAAATGGCGGGAAAAGGTTGTCTTTACAATGTCATATTTCTAAATTGTGGGCACTTGAACCAAAATGAATATTATGTAAGCACATCACATACATATCTGTACTAAGAAAACAAAGAATGATAGTAAAATGATGATGTTCATTTTAGGGGGCCATTTTAGGCCTTTATCATATATAGTCCTTTAGGAAAGTGTCGTCTGACCTGACCTTAATTTATATATATATATATATATATATATATATATATATATATATATATATATATATATATATATATATAGTTATACAAATCCGTGTTGTGGGTTATTTCATATACCTCAGACTCACGTTGTGGGATCCTTAGGTGGTTTATGGGTCATCTATATTTTGACCCATAAACCATGTAGTTAAAAATTCACAGGGAGGTTGAAAATGGTATTATTAACATAAAAAACAAAAAAAAATGTTTTTTTGACCCACACGGATATATTGAAAAATGTCCCACAACTCAAAATCTATTTTTAGAACATCGCGTCAAAGCTACTAGTTTTTAACATTTTGTCTATCTATAAACATCCAGCGGGGTGTCCCACAAAACGGTTTTGTGATGCACGCAATGCATTGTTGGATATCAATGGCGGAGTACAGCAGTAACTTGGGTAAGTACTGAATATATTTTCTTATTAGCAGTAATTAGTAGGTCATATTTATAAAAATATGACGAGGAAGCCAAGATTATCGAACTAAAAGTACAATTAAGAAAAAATGGCGGACGCTCTTAGGCTGAAACGTCAAACGGCTGCCTTTTGACCATGCACCGATTCGTAATGCTGAAATGTCAAATGGCTGCCATGCACCGATTCGGAATGCAAGTGTCATTCTTCAGCTGTACAGTACATGGGGAACAAGTCTGCGAGTTCAGAAAACTTGTCTTGAGCGGTTAGATTACTTTTTTGTTCGTTTGCATACATAAAAATGTATTGTTTACAGGTGCAAGTAGAGAGTCCCCCAATACTCAACCCCGGGACTTGTTGAACATTTCTTCCTTAAATTATATTTGTTATGCACTAATTTGTACGACCGGATTGATTAAAGATCGTTTGCTTATCACTTCCCTGCCATGTATACAAACTGGTGTTCACTGGGGGATAGTAACCTAGCCTGGAGGCATATATACGGTAGCACATGCAACCCTGTGTCTTTGTTGTTGATCGAGTCTAAAGTAGTATATAATACTGTATATGAAATAGTTCACCGGAGATTTCATTTCACCCGCTAATGTTACGGTCCATCTATCGTCAGTGTAATTACATGTATTCCTTAAGATTTGGATATATCCTACCGTATTGCTTAAACAATAATAATTTATATATGTGCTTAATCATGATAATCGTTCACACCTCTGTGTGACTTTTATATTGTGTATATAATGAGTCAACCTCTCGAAGACTGCGGGCATGAGTAGCACGTGCCGAGAGTTCAACTGTGTATAAACAAAGTAGGCCCAACCCAGACTGATTTTAGAGACACCTGGTTTAGATTTCATTGAGAGTTTGATTTTGAATCTACAGAAAAAAACTTGTAGATGTGTTCTATTATAAAAAGAATTCAGCTTTTTATTTCTACCCGGCGATATTTTTTCCTCCTTTAATTACAGACCCTGAAACGTACTACTACACCCAAAAAGCGTGCGACTTTCGTGCGAGAAACGTTTCGTGTTTAATTTAGCACCATTACGGAGATCCTGTGGAATTGTAGCCCTCTTCAGTAAACATCAGATATAAAAATCGGAGAGGGCTACATTATTGCAGCTAGATACATGAATAACACTTTTTCTATACACTTTTTCATACAGGAAGCATTATGATATCATATCATGTGAAAAAAAGACCATACAGTGCGAGTAACATTTATCATATCGTACAAAAAGCAAACCGTGCTATGCTAGGAACGTATTTTAAAAACTGTATAGCGTGTGAGAAGCATGTGAGAAACATACAGCTGGTATAGTAGTGTGTTTCAGGTTTTTATTTGTATGAAGAAAAAAAATTTATTACCTCCTCTCCCCCCCCCCCTCCCTCCCCCCCCCCCCCCCCCCCCCCAAGAGCGTGCATGGGGAAAGGAATATTTTGATCTAAAGAGGTTTTATGAAGATAAATATTATTTGTTATTTTTAATTACATGTATATTCTAAATAATGCATCCCCCCCCCCCCCCCCCCCAAATATTTCATTTCATTTTGCGAGGGGATGCTCTGCTTTGCGGTGCCCTTGTATTTTTTAAAAATACATTGTGATTCATATATCGTTACCACTATATTGTGATATGTATTGTTTTTTCATAACGCATGCATTGTTCATATAACCATAATATTTCATCATATGAATGCTTATGTTTATATGTAACATTAGACTTTTTATCTAAGTATTGTTTTCATTATTATTTTACAGCATTGATAAGTATGAATCTTCCAAAAGCTTGGAAAGCACATTAATGATGCAACCTCGGACAAGCCCAAAAATAATGCTGTTATGAAATTAATGTTGAACAACTACCCATGGAAGCTTTGACTCTTTGCATGGAGGAATATTGATAGACAGTAGGAGATTAGATATGACTTTGGACTCTGTTGCAGCACTGTGATGCACGTTCCATAGATTCTTCTGAACACTGCACTGATTCATCAGCTGTCAGACATGAACAGGTATTTTTCATTAACTACATTACTTTTTTCAACACATGATTTACAAGCTTAACTCTAATTACAATGAAATCTTTTTCAAATTTATAACAGAGAGCATTCTAGAGAGGGACACAATGGTAACTCATGTAGATGTTCCACTAACTAGTTAAGATGGGCTCTTAACTGATACTACAGTCTACTCAGGACCATGTAACTTCACATGTTCAACAGCTTTGGCATTTTACTACAGGTATTACCTTAAGTTACTCTTTCTGAAATATAGGGGAACATTTCAGTAACTACAGTAGACCTGTAGTAACTAAGTAACTAAAATTTCATTGACAATTATTCTTTGCCTGTACTCTAGGGAGGAATTTGAAGGCAAATCCTGTTGAAGCACACCCAGATGTTCCACAGATTCTGCAGAACAGTGAAGATCTGTTGCAGCACATTATTACCGTATATACTTGTTCAACAGATTCAACAGGTCATAAAGGACCATGTTGCAGAATATGTTCAACAGCCTTGCATAGGTATTTTTATTACACAAATACATGTATTCTGAATGATAGGGAATTTTTGTCAAGGCAGGACTTCACTAGAATATCATTGTTCTTTGTATACTATAGGGAGCATTTTGGAAGCGGCAGTTTTGCATATACTGCATAGTTTAGTGCTAGGATCTTTTTAAGAGCACTCGATTGGCGCAACAATTTTTGGACTATTTTTATCTCCTTAATAAGAAGACCTATGTATAAAGATAGAGAAAAGTAATAAAATTTTAAAGCTGAAATATTTAGATTTTTTTCTTTTGTAAATGATAGTTTATAACTAGACAAATCATATCAAAAAAATTAAAGAAGATCTGATAGTTAATTTATTAACCACCCAGCCTCCTTAAAGGATGCCATCCGAGTACTAATTAATCACCAAATCATTTTATTTCTTTTCAGAATATGAGATAGAAGCTTGTAATGGTAGTAGCATCAGCATTGTCTGGAAGGAACTATCAGTGAAGGTAATACATGCAGGTACATTATTTGAGGGTCCTCAACACCTGTTAAAAGTTCTGCATACAAGCCCATTTTCTTAATTAAAGATATTGATTTTTACCATGTGTTTTGACTTAAAAATTACCCCCCCCACCCCCTTATAATCAGTTTTTTAAGGGGGGACTTTAAATTTCATTTCTCTTCATTAAAATAAATGCTCCTCCAGTATTCACACTCAGAACCTGTGGGTTGGTAGACTGAGGGTAAACCCATAGCTGCACAGAGATATTTAAAACACCAATTAATGGCGATATAAACTGTTTCACATCGCGTTGAAATTGCCATGATGTGACGTATTGTCTTAAAAGTAGAAGTCACAGGGTGTCGAGGATTCTTAATTTCGTTATTGTTTTAGTTATATTTTGTCACCACTTTTTAATCAGCCTTTATCCTTAACTTTGACAATGACAGCTTTTTCTCTGAAATGGAATTGTTTGTTCTGACATTTTCCCTGTAGATTGTTCATGATTTTTTTTGTGTCTTTGTGACATTGTGTATATGCAAACATATAACTGTGTGATTGCTCATGGTTTTTGGGTCACTGTCAAATATATGTATTTGTGTCTGTTCATAGATTAAACGTGGGTCATTGTCATATATATATATATGTTTGTGTCTGTTCATGGATTGTGGGTCATTGTCATATATATATAAATATATATATATACCGATATATGTTTGTGTCTGTTCGTGGATTAAATGGGGGTCATTGTCATATATACGTTTGTGTCTGTTCATGGATTGTGGGTCATTTTCATATATGTGTCTGTTCATGGATTAAATGCAGGTCATTGTCACACATACATGTTTGTGTCTGTTCATGGATTGTAGGTCATTGTCATATATATATACTATATATACCAGGGTTGTCCAAATATGTTCGTAGACAATAGCATTTTTATCATTTTAAATGGGTTAATTTATTCATATTATATATCTAAATCTTTGTCATAAAATTTCAGATCAAACCAAAGTGGTCTTTATTGTTTTCTATAGAAATAAAGTAAAATTTTAATGTATCAAAGGCTCACAGAAAGTGTGCACGTCCCAGCGCAAAAATTGTCCAAACTTTGTAATTGTGTTTTTAGATATGTATATTTACTGTTTTCATAATCTTCTATTGTGATGTAGTCTGTATTGTGTACATTATTTTCATACATCATTTAAAAATATTTTCAAACCAGCAGAGGACATTTAAAAGATATTACGGCAAGAATATGTCTTTTAAAACGCATGAAAAAGCAACTTCATCTGACCGCTGGCAATAAAACAATTGTGTCAACTGAAGTAAAAAACTGAAATGAATGAAACGATTAAGGAAACTTATCCACAAGTGGCACAAGTGATATGTTGATGGAATATGCGATTGTACCTTCTGACCAAACGGTGAATGCGGCATATTACTCTCAATAAACCCAGTACTACGTCATTATAATTTAACGTCATACTGGGCTGTGCGGCCTGTATAGGCAATGTATATACATTCATAACTCCATTACAAAAATATACATTATTATGCTCTTTATTTCAATATTATAATACCTTCCTGAAAATGGCGCTTCTATTTTGAATAAAATTACATGTGTCCACGAACTTTTCGGACAACCCTCGTATATACATACTTTTGTGTCTGTTCATGGATTGTGGGTCACTGTCATAGAGTTTTTGTTCTGCAATTTTTTCTGTGGATTGTTCATGGGTTTTTGTGTCTTTGAGTTTAGACATTTGTGCATATGCATGCATACATATTTAGTCAAAGATATATATGTGAATGCTCATGGTTTTTGGGTTGCTCTCATATCTACATGTTTGTGTCTGTTCATGGGATGTGGATCACTGTCATGGATTGGTTGTTCTAACATTTTTCCTGTAGTTTGTTCACGCCTATTTTGTGTCTTTGACTTTAGAAATTTGTGTAAGTGCAAATATATATGTGAATGCTAATGATTTTTGGGTTGCTGTCATATATACATGCTTTTGTCTGTTCATGGGATGTGGGTCATTCTAACAGATTGTTTGTTCATGAGGTTTTAGTGTCTTTGTACATAACGCCTCAACTACCTTATGTGGATGATGATGATACTTCAACATTAATTTACATGATGATACTTCAACATCACATGCTGAAACTTTAACATTACAAGCTGATACTTTGTCTTTATATGATGATAGTTCTTTGTTACATGCTGATACTTCTTCATTATGTGATGGTACTTCACTCTGCGGTGATTCTAAAAATAGGGAAGGGTCATCTTGAAATTGAAATACATTAAAATTCAGAACTCATTGATGCCTGACAAGTTTTTAACACAGGGCTTTTTCTCTGTTTCGGAGATTGATCAGATATTACTAAGGTCCACTGAGACTAGTTTAATAGATCAAGATACTCAACAGATAATACCACTTGATTATGTGTTGTCCTTTAACAGAGTCATTTTATATTTAAAGAAAGCCTGCTTGGGAAAACCATTGGCGCTCCCCATCAGTGCATACAAATCAGGGGGTTCGAGGTACCCCAGGGGATTTTTTGTCCAAAAATGTGCATTCTGAAGTGAACCCAAGTTTATGGCGCTTGGTCAAAGTGGACCGCTAAAAGTATTCATAGCACCTAAACAAAGACTTCTGTCATTCAGGTTACATCAGATTTATGGGTGGGCTTTCCCTGGAGATCCACGTAAAGGAGTGGACAATGTAAGCACTAATTTTTTTCAACAGTACAGTTACTGCTAAAATCAGTTTCAACAGCGCACGTAGTCCCTAGCATCTGACTTCATGTAAGATATTGCAATCTGGAGGACGCAATGCTCTATCCTTTGTATGTAGTTTTACAATAATTTTATGAAAATGGAAATTCGATCATATGTAGATCAATAGATGAAATATTGTAAAATACGGGATCCCCCCCCCCCCATTCCCTATTTTATATTTACTTGTTGACTTGTGATTGAGGGGTAGGACTGCCACCACCACCACCCCCCCCCCCCCTCCCCCCCCCCTCCCCCCCCCCCCCTTCAATAAAAGATAGTTTGTGAGAAGCGCTGGGATCTAATGGATGATTGCTCATGCTCTGATTTCCTTAAGACAGAAAGTAAAATTGCTATTTAATGGCGTAGAATGCCCAATCCAAAGGGGGTAAAATAAATTTGAAGGCGCCTGCCTGCAGAATTAAAACAATCAACCTACAACATAAAACATACTCATAAAATTGGCATCCAATTTGAAGGCGCCTAAACAAAGACGAGTTACAATAAGGGGACTATGGAGTTGTTTGACACACAGAGATTTCGGCGCAAGTTCCAACAAATGTAATCAAAAGTGATGGTGCCCCCATTCCCTCCAGCATCCAGTTTCAGCTGAATGGCACAAGCCCTAGTATTGGGAATATAAGTTTTGATAATAACCAATGGGGTGTCCATATTTATATAAGGAAATAAGCATAAAAGAAGCTTGTTTAAATTGTTGGGTACAATGTAGCTTGAATTTAGTCTATTCTCTCCTTAGTAATATCCCTGAGTTTTATCGAATCACGATCCTGCTGCATATAGCGAATTTAGAATCACCGCATACTGTAATACCATCATTTTATGAAATATCAGCATGTATTAGTGAAAGCATATAGTGAATACTAGGTATAATCATATAATAAAACATTATCAGCATGTAATGTTATACTATCAGCATGTAATGATAATTGATAAATTAACATATAATGAAGAAGTACTGAGTATCAGCATGTAAAGTTCACTTGATGTATCAGCATGTAATGTTGATTGATGATCAGCATGAAATGTTGAACTATCAGCATATTATGGGCATTATCTACATAAGGCAGTTGAGGTGTTCCATTTCTTTGAGTTTTATTTGTGTTTGCATGTATATGTATATATACCAATGCTTATAGTTCTAAGGTTGCTATACTAATACATGTTTGTGTCTGTTCATTGATTGTGGTTCAATGTCATATATACATGTTTGTGTCTGTTCATGGATTGTGGTTCACTGTCATATATACATGTTTGTGTCTGTTCATGGATTGTGTATCACTGTCATATATATACATGCTTGTGTCTGTTCATGGATTGTGGGTCACTATCGTAGGTTAATTGTTGTATTATTTCTCCTGTACCATGTAGTTTGTTCATGACTTTTTTGTGTCTTTGAGCTTATACATTTGTATATATGCAAATATTTTAAAGGGGCACTGTCATGATTTTGGTCAAATTTTGTTTTTCTGTTTTCATTATTTACAATGCTTTAGGATATATTTCTAATGATCAAATGAAATTTGAGAGTCAGTCATTGAGTTACAAGCAAGATACAGAGCTCACAATTCTTTGTCATGTAAACCAGGATTGTGCCCTATTTTTTTATTTACATACTAGGTTCAATATACAAGTCTTTTTCAAGCTGATTTGTCTATCATTTTATTCATTTTAAGAATAAAAAAACAGTTCCTAACATTTAATACATTCATTTTAGGTCTATAACTGGAATTTTTGCTTCAACATTCAAAATTAAAACAAAAGATTTGTTTACATAGCAAAGTAATTTCTTATTTAATTTTGGTCTCAAGCATTTTGATATTAGTATGATAGAATGCTGGAGAAAATTGTATCTAATTTGTTTGATGAATTATTGAACTGTATATACATGTTTGTGTCTGTTCATGGATTGTGGGTCATTGTCATGTATATACATGTTTGTATCTGTTCATGGATTGTGGGTCATTGTCGTATATTTACATCTACAAACTTTAAGTATAATTTCCTCAATTTCTTACGAAAGGTTATAGTTAATTCATAGCTCTATAGAAACAGCCAGACTGAAATCTACACGCCCCATTTAACTATTGGTCGAAATCTACAGCGGCTGAAAGTGACAGGACTGAAATTAACACGCCCTGTTTATCGATTGATCTGAACCTACAGCGACCTAAGTAAAATCACGGACTGCATGAAATAATCATGATGATGTCAGACTGAAAGTCTCACAGGAGACGATTTGGCTGTTTCTTTTAGCTAACGTACATGTGTACGTTAACAGTAATTTAGTAAATTTTACTAACTTTTCATAATCAATTTATTAATTAGTTAAAGAAAGATGTTAATATAAACAATAAAATGCTTTCTTTGATGATTCATGCAGGTTATGAAGGTAGCGATCATTGCAGGAAAAATTTACATAACCCGCTAATGCTGGTTATTTAGCGGGTTATGTATTTTTCCTGCAATGTCACTACCTTCATATCCCGAATGAATCACTATAGAAAGCATTTTATTGTTTAAATATGTTACATGTTGGCGTCGATCTGTTCATGGATTGTGGGTCATTGTTGTAGATTTCTTATTTTAACATTTTTCAGTTGATTGTTCATGAGTTTTTATGTTTTTGAGTTTACTGATCAATAAATATTTGCTTTAACGGCGTATTGAACAACATGTAACTTCCAAGTAAAATGACTTGCTTATGGAAAGGAACGATATGATTAACATAATAGGATACACAGAAAAACCGTGAAGTTAAATGATAAACTTTCTAGGATTAACACTCGGTACTACTGGATTTGTGCATGACGATAGATCTGTATGCTTGATCAATAGGTCTGATAAATGATATGATAGTACAAGATTGTAAAAAATATTGATGCGGGTACCATATATATATGTTTGTATCAGTGTTCATGGATTGTGGGTCACTATCATATATTGTTTGTTTAAACATTTTTCATGTTATTTGTTTATGTGTTTTTTGTGTCTTCAAGTTTAGTCAATTGTGTATATGCATTCATACATATTGAGTTCAGACATTTGTAAATTCAAAGATATATATGTGAATGCTCATTGCTTTTGGAGTGCTGTCATATATATAAATGTTTTTGTCTGTTCATGGGATGTGGGTCACTCTCATAGAATGTTTGCTCAAACATTTTTCTTGTGACTTTGAGTTAGATATTTGATCTTTATGTTAATTTTTGGTTCTCTGTTATACTGTACCCGCAATGAATTTAACATGATAATAAAATGATAGGATAGAAACCACGCACGATATGATAGGATTGACACATGTTATACATGTACATTGAAAAGTGTACATGCAAGATACGATAGGAATGATACACCAGAGGAAAGGATAAATGATGTTCATGATAAACATATAATATTAGCTCTAAATGATCTTCAAAATTAATGTGATAAATTAATGGCATAGTTTGATAAAAAAAATGTACAAATTAAGATACTTGCAGAAATCTTTTTATTAACAATTGCCTAGTTGTTAATCCTAGCTGCTTCATCTAAAGGGTATACAAAAATGACTTATTGGCTTACATGATTAATAATTTATCTGTATTTCTACATTTTTTTCATTACCGAACATCCCAGCCAAACACTACTAACATCTCATCCCAACATCGAATCCTGTGGAAAATAACAGGTTCAATAAAAATTCAACTGTTGTTTTTGATAAACATGTAAAATCCATACAATAACAAATTATATACAAATTACATGTAATGTTTACGCAGTTATAAACTCTAGTACATATGATTAAATGTAATACTATGAGCATTTAGTCTAGAAAAAAATGTTACTGTAACCATGTTCCTATAAAGATCAATTGTTCACATTAATCTTTTATTTCCATTACTTACATATATGATTAACATGTAATTTCTAATTTGATTTTTGTCACAAGAGTTTTGATATTAGTATGATAGAATGCTGGAGAAAATGTTACCTAATTTGTTTGATGAACTATTGTACTGTAAAAAAAATGTTGGTGTCTGTTCATGGATTGTGGGTCATTGTCTTGTATATACATGTTTGGGTCTGTTTATGGATTGTGGGACATTGTCATGTATATGTATACCTGTTTGTGTCTGTTCATGAATTGTGGGTTATCATCATATATTTCTTATTCTAACATTTTTCAGTTGATTGTTCATGAGTTTTTGTGTCTTTGAGTTTACTTAATTGACATTTGTATACTGGATATATGCGTCCATACATATTGAGTTTGTACATATGTACAATGAAAAATATGTATGGGAATGCTTGTGGTTTTTGAATCTCTTTCATGTATAAATGTTTGCGTCTATTCATGAATTGTAGGTCACTGTCAGAGATTATTTGTTCTAACATTTTTCCTATAGTTTATTACTGTGTCTTTGAGTTTAGTTATCTGTTTATTTGCAAACATAATTACCAGGTACATGGGATGTTGGTCACTGTCATAGATTGTTTGCTCAAATATTTTTGCAGTGGGTTGTTTATGAGTTTTTTGTGTCTTTGAGGTCAGATATTTGACTGTTCATATGCGTACATATATATATTGCAAGTTTAGACATATGTTTATATGCAAATATATACATTGATATGTGATCGCAGATAATTTTTTAGTTTTTAAACATTAAAGCATTATTACTTGAAAGATGTGGTCACAATTTACTGCAGCATAGTGTGTATACAAATTGAATACCAAGCACTAGCATGTTATGAAAATGTGTTGCGTACACTATTATTTTAACTTACATGTACAATTGTAGAATTTAATTCACTGAACCTTTCTTATATTTGATTCACAGATTCTATTGAAGAACACAAGGATTATGTCCCAAGTGGTATAGAATCAGTGGATAAACCATCATGCACCACATTACCATCAAAGAAAAAATGGACAATGGAATAGGACATTTGAATTTTATATGGACTTTAAAGATTAAAGTGTATCAAGAGAGGCAGAAGCACTGAAAGTAAAAAAACAATTGCAAATTTCTTGCTGATAGAAGTATTCATCAGAAAAAGAGTAAAATGCAACATATGCTGAGACTTAATCAGCAGATACGAAAGCTGATTCCAATGAGCCCCCGTTAAACGTAATGGCGGAAGATGAGGATGCAAATTTAGGACGTTTGGTCTTGCAGTAACAAATGATTCTGTAATAAACCCTTTAAATTTAAACAGTAATTGGAAGATTATCTCCTCATGAAATACCCTGGACTTATTTATAAACAAGAGTCGTCTATATGCTTCATGTTTTAGATTGAAGATTGAATGTGTATGTGTTATATCTGTATTACTCTCTCTGCTTCCCATCTGCAACATGTGTACCTGTGGTGTAACCTCATGGTTTAGTTTTTATTCGTTTTAAAATCTTAATATCAGCAATAAGATGTTGTAATTTCTTATGTGTTACTTTTATGTTTAAGGTCAAGTGAACATGATTGAAATATGTATTGCATATATTTTAAAAGTATATTACAATGTAATTTAGAATACTTAACGTTTTTAAAAAGGACAATCATATTAATATCTAATATTTACATGTAGTGTATATTTCCCCTTATGTTTGCAGAGGACATCTGTGACGTTCAATTTCTCATGACACCTGTGGGTTTTAGCTCTGCTGGCCATAGACCAGAAGAGTGTATGCGATGATCTGTTTGTGTAGCTTTCTGTTTGTCTCTCTGTGAACAATTTTCAAATGCTACTACTATTACGGCTATCAAGAATGTTCACATATATATACATGTCTTGTGTTTGAAATCATGCATGACACATTTTTCTAACTTTGAGAAATAGAATATATAATCTTTAACTGACAAAAGTGTTCCCTTATTAATATTGTTTTACCTCTGCAAATAAAGGTATCATGGTATAAAGGATTTACCTTGTCTGTCTGTTAATCTGTGTCTACATTACTAGTGTTGAGGATGGATTGCTATGCCATAGCAATATTTTTGGTGGGGGTTATGCATTTGCTGCTGCCTTTATTTGACACAGAGATGGTCATGTAGGGATTCGTCATGACCTAGACGTGGTAGTACATGGACAAGGTGACAAGGAAAATAATGATTTGGGGTATTACCCTAATACAAAGTCACAAGGAAAAGCGTATAGGACATTTTGATGTGGCCTAAGCTATTACCGAGATAAGTTGTTCACACCTTAATTTTTACAAGTAGTTTCAAACCAATGGCATTTGACACTTTAGGCGTCAATGATTTTAGTGAAGAGGTTTTCTGGTCTGTTACCATATTCTCTTTGAAGATAATTATAGAAACCAAACTTAAAAAACAATGTATTTGAAGACATTTTATTTTTTTATCTTTGACACCGGTTAAGGACAATGTTTTGATCTATGTTCATCTTATCAAAAGGGGTACACAGACCAAACTTCTTCCTGAGATGCATTAACATATACTAGTATATGATCATTTCAAAGCATGCTTTGCATGCTGCTTCTGACTTAAATTACATAAGTCTGTGATTCATAAGCACAGTATCTATATCTTTTTATTTCAAGGGGTTTACAAAGTAAATTTCTTCAGTGCATCACTGGCTGCTCTGTTCAGTGCATTACATGTAGTAAAAAAATCTGCCACCTTTTCAGGAATGCCCCATACT
The DNA here is from genome assembly GCF_025612915.1 of Magallana angulata. NCBI lineage: Eukaryota > Metazoa > Mollusca > Bivalvia > Ostreida > Ostreidae > Magallana > Magallana angulata. Next base: position 21,421,601 of record NC_069116.1, on the reverse strand, counting down.
ATACACTGTTGCCATTAGGAGACAAGTCGTTAGTAATTCTTAGGTTACTTTTATAAAACAAATTCCCTTAACCATTTCTGTGCCACAGGGCCTATTTGGGCCTATTTGAATATCTACGTTAAGTGCCACAGGGCCTATTTGGGCCTATTTGAATATCTACGTTAAGTGCCACAGGGCCTATTTGAATATCTACGTTAAGTGCCACAGGGCCTATTTGGGCCTATGGCAATTTGAAAAAATATACATTAAAATAAAAAAAAATATTAAATATATTCAGGTTCTGTTTTTCATTATTGATTTTTTAAAATTTGTATCAATATACATCGTAATATTTACATTCTACTGTGTTTTCCCATTAAATTCTGTGATCTTCAAATGCCTCTAAATATAACAAGTAGTCAAAGGTCAAATTGACGAGTTTTATTATGACGTCACAAACGTTGAACGCTGTAAACTGCAACGTCACAAGCGAAAATCAAAGTTCACACTTGTGGCTGTTACTGTGGCTCTTCCATTAATATTAACTTACCCTTAGGATAAGATCGGAATTTTAAGGTATAATTCATATTTGCAGACAAGGCAAGAAGTTAAAAAATGTAAATATAAGCATTAAATCATGATTTTGTGAAGTATACACTCTCATAACTGCCGCGGTGTGTGCATACAAATTAGCGCGTTACTCAATTTGTATGCACACACCGCGGCAGTTATGAGAGTGTATACTTCAAAAAATCATGATTCAATGCTATATGATCTATGTGTTTAGTGATATACTGCTGATAACGTCACAACGTTAAAAATGACATCATAATCATGACGTCACTACGTCATACAGCGCAAACTCGTTGTCTGCGTTTTACCATGGCTGGCGTATGGTTTTTGTGAATACATCCCCAGGACTTTTCCGTCAGAACGGGAAAATAATATCTGTCCTAATGCACAACCTGGACCAAAGGAAATGCCCCCTCCCCCACAAGAGCACGACCAATCTTACGTTTTCCTACTCTGCCATATAAACCCTGGGCTCGTTTAACATATAACCGACTTTTGACTAAAATCTATCTTAAAAGACCAAATATTTTTCATAAGATCTCACCATAGCTCATAAATTTGTCATATCTTAATAGGATAATCTTAAATACTGTCAAAATACAGGTCTTAAGTCCAACTTTAACATGGTGAGAGCTAATACTTTAGTCCACCACCGAAGGCCGAGTATAATTCGAGTGTGCGCGACTTTTTTATTTTCATGCTGCCGTTAGTGCTGATTAAAAAAATCAAATAAAACACATCGGTAATATCAATGCGGTTTTTTTTTAATCGGGTAAAAAGCTACTACATACAGCATCGTTTTCTGGTATTGTATAATTTGCAAGAAATCGAGAGTATATTAAGCACCAAAGGAAGCATGTACTTTATATGTATTATTTTTATTCAGAGTTAATTAATGAACGGCAATATAAACTGCGATATGCCAAATAAGGAGGAATGGGGCACTGAAAAAATTACTTTGATATGATCCTAGAACAAAATTTTAGCCAGATGATCAACATTAAAAAAAAATCCATCTGGTGACATTTTACTGTAGTTTTCATGCATGTAAAAGAACAATACTGAATCTTTGGACAGAAAAACAAGAACTGCATGTAATAACTTATTTGGAGATAATGGTGATGCTTCGACCGTGTTCGAGGTTAAGACTTCAGTGCACAACCCCCCCCCCCCACCCGCGTACGCGCTTCAAGTCCTATTGATACCTTTTTCGTATCTTCTGTCTCCTTCTTCAGAGCATTTCAAACAGAGACATTCTTTCTTGAAACTAAATTTCAACCGTGTCTCTAAAATGGGATACCGCATAGCATAGACATTTAATTTTCACATGGATGGTTCTGACCGCACGGACTTTCATTACCTGTTTTATGGTCATAAAGAGCATCTACTCTGTGTAAAGGTGCAAATATAGCGGTAAAAGAAGGAAAGATTTCTAGGACTGTAATATACTTCATGAAAATATTTAATCACAAAATTTTATCATTATTATATTTTAGACAACTCAGTTGGTCAAGCGGATTTAATCACTAAAACAAACTGTAAGACCACAAGTTGGTAAAAAAACACTTCTTAGCTCTAATCGAGATATAGAATCGTAAATGTTTTGCATTTCATAACTGTTATATTTCATCGTATGATGATGAACTATGTGTAATCGTTAACTTTCTTAGGTCTATGTTGTTTTTGATTCTTTGAATATTAGAACTACATGTATAATATAAATCACAATCGTAGTTGTATCGATAAATAAGCTAAGATATTAGAGAACATTAAGAACAAAATTATACATCTTTTTCCGAGAGTTCAAACGTTTACAACTGACGATCGTGATTGTCAATATTACACGTATGATGTGGTAAAAGTTTTTACTTTGTATGGAATAAAATGTAAAAATTAAGATAGTGTTCACCTGTCCGAGGAAAGGAAGATTTTAAAACATACAGATAATTTAAAGCTACATAGTCCGATTTTTTTTGGCTATGGGAGTATCAAATATTTTTCTATACAGACCAAATTTATTAGACAAATGCCTATTTACACAAACAAAATCCGTCTCCTTTCAAAGTTTGTATTATTTAAAGTACATAAAAAATTTCTGTATGAGAAAACAAAAAACAAAACAAACCAACTCCAACTTGGGAATGTTTAGAAACGGGAACCGCTTGGTTTTGTTCCCGAATGATTGGGTTTATTCAACCCGCATGTGATGTATCGATTGTACATGTATACAAAACACTTCCCCAAATATTAGTGAATAAAATGTACCGACGTTTATTTTTGATTTGAAATTTTTTCAAAGTCGTAATACAACCATACCCGCCTTGACCTCAGCAGCGAATTTTATTATGAGACGAAAGAAATCAATACAATTTATGTCGTTTGTTTTTGTAAATAAATTGTGTACATCACTTTTTCAATAAAATATGGCTTAATGTACCTGAAAAACTACTGCAATGTCTATTATGATACTCATACTAAGCATAGCCATCGTATAAAATCGAACATAGCAGCTTTAAAAATTTCACGATAAGCCTATATATTATTCTATTTACGAAATCATTAAAGTCATTTGGGATATTTTGAATAACAGTTTTTGTTCAACTTGATTGTAAAATATGTGTAAATACGCATGTTTAATACAGTTCGTTGTTTTGGTCCAACAGAAAGATCATACTCGTTCATGTGCGGACCTAGAAGGGGGTGCATGGACTATTCCTTCCACCTCTTGGGAAATCAAATTAAAAAGATTATATAGCAAAATTCCCGAAATAGGCCTCAAAACCCCTCTCCAACATTGGAAAACAAAATTATCCCTCGGACACCCCCTGGAAATGTTTTCTGGATCCGCGCATGCGGTAACAAACATACAATATATCAATTTTCTCGCTGAATAAAGCAAAAGCATACAGTGTAATGAGAAATGAATATTGAGCAGCGTTTTCATCACATAAATTCTCTTTACTGAGGTTAGCGAGAATATTTTAATAACAAAATGATTCATTAATGTATGTCATTTCTTCTTTATACTCTCTATATATAAATCACTGCATGGCGTTGGAAGCAATTTGAAAGTGAGTGGGGGGGGGGGGGGGGGCTAGACTAATCCTAAAAAATATTGACAAGCAAAAAAAAAATGATAAAAAACTAATTCCCAAAATATCCTTGGGGGGGGGGGGGGGTAGTACTATACCTATACTTCCAAAAAAATCTTACCTACCAAAATAAAAAAATTTCCCACATCATGAAATTCCTAATCCGGGGGGGGGGGGGGGGGAATAGTATGCCTATGACTTCAACTTCTCAATAATTTAATCATTTCAAGGTAAATTTAGGAACAAATATGTTTCCTGCGAGAAAGAGTGGGGGGGGGGGGGAGGTTAACCTTTTATGATGCTATGTGCCTAATGGTTAGGTCTAACTTTGCAAAAATGGTGGGGTGGGTGCTAAGCCCCCCTTAGCCCTCCCCCCTCCGATTCCGACGCCTATGTAAATTACATTGCAGGTGGTGACTGTTGGAGAGTTTCATTTGTTCGTGTTTTGTACATTGCAGTGCGATACACCACACTTTCTAAAACACGGAACGCGGGGTGATTCGAAATTTCCCCCAAATGACTTTACGAGCATAAACTTGGATGGACGTTTATGCTTGCGCGATTTCATAGAAATGATTATTTAAACGAACAAGGAATTGCTTACCAATCTAGCACTGTCATTCTTTGTCTGTCTGTCTGCATATCTAACACACAGTAAAAACCAATTCCTTTTGCGAATTTCTTAAACTGCATCATGATAAACCTTTACAGCTGCAGCCAGCAATACCCGCCTCTTGACCACTAACATATTTGCGTTATACTAATTAATTAGTTTTTGAAAATTATCCGCTATTAATGACAATGATTGTTACAAAAATATCGTATTAATGATGCATACAGGCTTTAAAACAATGTAAGTTGGTTATATAAAATCGCTTTAAAACATTTGGTGCTTTGCTTAATTACACATATAGTTTAATGTTAATCTAATATGGTTTGTACATGGTCAGTAAATCCCATACGGTGCGAGGCCGAATGAAGATGTTTTAAAAATAAATGTCCAAATTATTCGTGGGAAAAACTTAGTTATTGCTATTTAGACCATATACTTTCGTGATAACTATTTGATAATCCCGCCCCATCAGTTCCATTTTTCACAATTTGAGGGAATTTCTGGTGTGAAAAACATGATTAAGTTTGCATTGCATGTCATTAGGTTATCAAAAAAGAAATCCGATAATTTATGATTTTTTTAAGTCAACCTACTTAAACAAACTCTCTCTCTCTCTCTCTCTCTCTCTCTCTCTCAGGAATAAGATAGCTTTTTTATCGTGAAATTTATGTCTCATATATGTGCAAACAAAGAAATAAGAGATATATGTATTATATCTTATAGAACTACATGTAATTTCAATGATAAAAAATTCACATGTATGCGTGGATTATAATTAAGATTGACAGGATAAGAACGTGATTATTTTAAAAACTGCACGTATTTGTTAAAGATTGTGAACATGCATCATTTATGAAGTAATTCATATTTTTTGAAAGACGTGGTTTTCTTTACATTTCTTTTTCATTTGGCGACGCTTAAAAAAGAAAGAAAAAAAAAGAATGGCGTAACGACTTATTTGAAATGACAGAGAAAAAGATAAAAAGCCATTGTTTTCGATAATAACATTAGAAATTATTGATTAAACACAAAACTGCATCCCGCAACGCTAAAAAATGGTACGGCGCGTTGTGTCAGATTGTTACGTCAAAACATGAATTTGATAACGTCATGCTTGGCACTGAAGCGTAATAACGTCTTTTTGACGTGGCAGCGAAAGTGTTAAAAAAGCCTATATATATATATAAGTCTTATAAAATGATATTTTGTATTTTGTGCTCCTATACAATTCATATTCAGCTGTATGCTATATATCATTGTTTTAGCACCCATACATGGTTTGTGGGATATATCCCATAAAGAATCTATATATATATTGCCATGACATGGTTTGTGGGTTCCTACCCACAAGTATGTTATATATATTATCTACTATATATCACTGTGGGTATGTATACCCACAATGTGGTGACCCACAACGTTATCTATAACTTTGAAACCAAATATGAGTAATCTTTATATTCATCTTATATTTGGCTTCTTCATCAAAAACTATTCCTAAAAATGCGTTTCCTTTTGTAATAAGCCTACCACAAATGCAGGGTCCCACAACCCATGTTTATGGATCATGACCCGCAAACCATGTCAAGTACCTATATATATATATATATATATATATATATATATATATATATATATATATTCTAAAACACTGTGTCGCATAATTATGCCAGTTTTAATCAAATACCATCATGATTTATAATTTAAAAAAAACACCGGTTATATCGTTAATTCATTATCGTTTAGGATACACAAGTATACAATTTAAGTAGTAAGTGGCGAACGGATATTTTTGTACCTATCAATTTCGCAAGATTGGCAGCCAGAAAATCCTGGCAGATGAACTGGTCTAATACTTCAAAATGGCGACCGTGACGAATCTTGTTATTAATTTACTATAAATGAAGATTTTTGGTATGAAAAGAAATATAATTTTTAACTTCAGGCGACTGTTTTTGTGTTCTATAAAAACTCTTTTTATTCTTAATATATTAATGAAAAGCAAAATTCTTTGTCGTACATTTCTTTTAAACCGTAAAATATAGATCCTCTCCCTTTACTAAAAATAAATGTAAAGCAGAAGTCTTGGTACCGGTGATTACAAAGTTTAAATTTATTCCGGTTTAAACTAAAATTTTTAGGACTTACTTTTGCTAATAGGATATAAATTAGATCCGAATGGCATAATTGAGTTTGGTACAATGATTATAAAACCTAAAACAACAATTGTCAGTTCTCGCCCCGATTGACAGGTATTATAATTAACATGAGCACAAAAAATCGAGTCCATAATTTCAGTAGTATACATGTAGATGTAATAGACAACCGAGCAAATTAGATGCTCCAATGCTCATAACCCGTTAAAATATTACACGAAAATAAACGTTTTTGCTCAGCATAAGGATTATATTTATCACAGTTTTCAAAATGAAATCATAGAGATTTTAACATTTTCTTCTGTTCTATTTTGCAATCTGCTGCCGTCTTTAGTTTGACAATTCAAAGTTGAAATCATTTTCCATTTTCTACTTGAGGCGTAATACCCAGGATCCAAATACCCATGGCCAGGAGCAGTCTAACTATGTCGAAGAATTGTACCTACCACGTGTATACGATCAACTAAAAATAGACGATAGGTCTCCGGTGTACTGTGACGTCATTGAGAGTGAAGAAGACAAAACACCAAATATCTATACAGAGTGTGTGTAATCATGCGTCCTTTAATGCGATTTCGGCGTAATAAAGCCAATGGAGAATATTTAGACTGACGTGTGTACATATACTAACATCGTCCGTGACATTTTTATGCAAATTATGTACCTTTCTACCATAATACTGAATATAACATTAATTTCTGGGTTTAGTGGTCTATGTATGTTATTTTCAATTTAAATATGTTCAAAATTATCGGTATTTTTCAATTTATGTACTAAACTTTTTAAAAATTTTGTTTGGTACCAATTTTGGAAAAAAACTATAGTATTTTTTGGGAGTTGATTTTAATCAACTCTCCTATGCAGTTACTCAGACAGACCGAAAGTGAAACACTTTTTGGACCTTAGCACAAATCATTGCTGCTGACAAGACTTAGTTCTTGAAAATAATTGATGAATTCGATGCAATGTATGCTAAAGCATTGTTTTTCAAGAAAACTTATTTATAAATACCTTGAAAATAGTCAGATTTTAAATGGTACGAACAATTTATTTTTAACAAATATATTTTTTTGTAGTTGTATGTATTCCTTCGCCAGAGTTCAATATAGTCTCGTTCAACTCGACGCTCGGCTGTCTCCGTAAATCCTTGTCGGAGATTTACGGTGTCAGCCGAGCGTTTTGTTGAACGAGACTAGGGTTCAATATTGCTTGGATCCATACAATTTTCGAGAAATATTTCTATCACTGATACATAGTTTGATTGAATTCATTTTATCATAAAAATTATTTAACATATACCCTTACCAAAATGAATTGTTTGCGGCAAATTTGCAGCAAACTTGCTGCAAATTTTCGGCAAACTGATTGGTTTACCAGAAAACTTTAGAACTTGTTTGCCGATCTTTGCCAGTAGTAGCAAACTTCTGGTAAACCTCTTTTATTAAGACAGAAGTTTTCCAAACACCCAATTATGTTTGCAGCATCTTCGCCAGTAGTGGCAAACTTTTGGCAAACTCCTCAAAATTTGCCAGAAGCTTACCACAAACATTTCTTGTTTTTTCTCTGTTTTATTTTCTTCCTGAGCTCGCCAAAGCTTTACCAGAAATGATACTTATACAATTTTATATACACATTCAGCACAACTTTAAGACTGTCAATTATAATGAATTGCTTTTATAATTTTGTATATTTGTAAAGAGAAAAAATAAATCTGATAAATATATTCGGATTTAAGTTTTATTCTATTGAGACTTTCTATTATAACGAAAATAAGATCAACTTTAATCGCATAATGTTTCATTGCATAAAAGGCAAAATGACCCCCCCCCCCCCCCCCACCCACTCCAATCATGCAGACCAGACCCCACGTATTACGTGAACACCAACCTGTCTGTTCTTTTGTTATCCTATATTCTTTTTTCTTACGTTCAAATATCAGTTAACGTAGATTTGAGTATCTAAACCGCTTGATGTTAGATCATGAAGATTGAAGAATTTTCCGTATGCTGTTCAGTGTTTGTTTCTACTTTTACTTTTGTTTCAATAATAAGCTACGCGCCCGCTGATTGGTCGATCAATAGCTAGCAGCCAATTTTCACATTTGATGCTGCCATGTTGTCTGCATTCCCCGAGATGGTAAAATGAATAAACACCCAAGGCCACTGCATGCACCATCCTGAGCACGTTTTTGAAAAAGTAAGTGAAGTAATGAAAATACATTCGTTGAATGGCAGTTTAAAAAATTATTGGAATATAAAAAGAAAGACTGTGATCTTTTATAATGAGTTAAACAGTTTAAGGCCGTCTCTATGACAATGCCGGGTGTCAAATCAAGCAAAACGCTCGTTATTGACATTGTTGTGATGCGCCATGAACAAATAATTTCAATTAAAAGTTTATTTTAACGCCAAATTTAGGAAATTATCATTACATAGTGTATAATTACATTTTATATGATTAACATTTTTATTTCTTAAAAAAAGGAATTCATGTTCTACTCACATAGTCAGAGTTAGTAGTGTACATTTGTAGCTTTATATAGATTAATAGATTGAGTAAGTATATGATAGGCTAACTTGTTTTTCTTAGAAACTGCTTTAAATTTGAAAACAGTTGTGCTTATATGAAATCCATTTATCTTCCCAATAGGTGTTTGCCCTGGTGACCGGGTTACACAGACCTAAAGAAAACGATGCATGAACAACTCACTGATTTTATGATCAAATGATGAAACCAAATAAGAGTGAAGACAGAATTTGTGTAAGAATACGTAGAAAAGCATATAAACAACAGTGCTGAATTCTGACCATTCCATTGTGGACATTATTGTGATATTCGGCTATTTGTGTGATATTGTTTATGTGTGAAATTAAATCGGAGAGCATGTACAGGAGACTGTCAGAGATTGCCTTAAAGAATGCCGTGATTAATTGTAATATGACCAGTGACCGTGCAGGGCTTAATTGTGAACTATGTCGTTTGAACTTCGCACATTGTGAACTTTTGTCCAAGTTCATCTGAGCATGCATGTTGTGATCAAACTGCATTCAAGTTTATCGATCTGCAGCAACAAATCATCAGTCATCACTGACGTCAAATTTCATTATGGGTTGTTTATCATTTTTGTGGGGTTTTTTTTAAATTTATAAAATGTGTAAAATTTAAAGTTAATAATTTTAACTTGTGTCCTTTATCTCTAATTTTGCTGCAAATGTTTAAGTTAAACATCTTTGTTAATCACCAGTAGAAGATATTTGTAAATTGATTGAAAAGCATAGTACATGTATTAGTAACTCATTATTAAATGATTACTGTGGAATCATTAGATTTCGTGGTGGCTCAATTTTCGTGGATTTCGTGGGTACCTCTCATCCACGAGTTAACATCCTCCACGAATAATATATTAGGGTTATAAAGTCATATTTCATTTTGTAAGTATAAGAAAATATACGAAATTACGTCCCCACGAACCTATAAAATTTCAGCAATCCACGAAAATTGGCCCCCACGAAAATTAGCGTTTATTAATTGTTTTTCTTATGTTGTAATATTTAAAAATTGCTATGTTTATCTGTAAGCTTGCGGCAAATTTGCCGCAAACAGTTTGCCGGAAGCTTATTTTCATACGAATTCTGAAGTTGCTGCAAATTTGCCGCAAACAGTTTGCCAGAAGATAATTTGAATACGAATTCTGAACTCGCGGCAAATTTGCAGCAAGCAGTTTTCCAGAAGCTAATTTGCATACGAATTCTGAACTTGCCGCAACTTTGCCGCAAACAATTTGCCGGAAGCTAATTTGCATACGAATTCTGAACTTGCCGCAAATTTGCAGCAACTGTTTGCCAGAGGCCTTATATTTTGGTAAGAGATTATTCATATGGGGGTTTCTCGACATTCTTGTCGAAAAAGTCCAAAAATTCATATTATAAAAATGTGCGTAATTCAAATTAGAAAATACATGTACTTGTCATGCAAAATAACATATCATTAATTTTAGAATAAATAAACATCGATAAAATCAACGCCCGTCAGTCCTCAGTACTTTGATTGAAAACTTGATATTGCTGCAATTTGAAATTTTTATTTGAAATATAAACATTTAGGAAGTGCAAATATTTTTGATTAATAATCCATCAATGTATCGATATACAATCGTGAGAATCTGATACGAGAGTGATGTCTTAAGAGCTAAATTCAAAGCCAGTTTCCTTGCTTTTTGTTTCTATTAGTTGTTTTTATGGTTAGGATAGATATCTTGATATTTTTTCCGATATTACTAAATGTGATAGATAATAACAGTTTGAAATATTATCAAAGTCTATATTATATTCACAAAGTTTACGAATTAGTGAATGTGATTAAAACATGTTAATAGAGAATTCACGGAAATTTGTTTAGTAAACTGGAGATTTTCAGAGTAATTAGAATGAGTTTTTGATTAAATTATGCATTTTGATTACTTAGTTAGTACCATAAGCTCGTCACTTGATCGCAGAAAAGCATTTTTTAAATACTGCATTTCACTTCTGGTTTATCTGGTATGAATCATAAAATGAAGCAAACATTATAAAACCACCTTTGACGTAATCTTTTGTTTGTTGTCGTGCGTTAATATTTGAACATTTTCAGCTTCTTCTCTGAAACTACTAGCGTTCTCTCTACGAAATTCAGTGTGTAATATCTATAGCTGAAGTGAAATATAAGTATGATTTATGAAATGCATGACCCCAACCCTAGGAGCTCTACATTTTGGTAATAAAAAAACCTTAAAAAATGGTGCAACTTTCGAAAATCTTCCTCTTTACTACCATACAAATTATATATTTGAGAAAAACTAAATGCATCATAACTTGAACACAACGTATATATTGTGTATTTCTTTATAAACATATCGAATCTAAATTTTCTTTCAAATTAGTCGTACACACACCTACCAACCAGATTATTCATTTCACAAGAAAAAATATGCAAATCAATTAGCAACAACAGCAGCGTAATAAACTTACATTCCTCTTGATCCGCCACTTTTCAGTTCACTCAGAACAACGCTGAGTTTTGAAACACTTTAAAAAACATTCTGAGATTATTGCATAAGCAATACACGTCCCCTACCGGTGTTATATAGTGGCTTTTCCCCCTAGCAATCTTTTCCCCCGGAAAAAATGGCTATTTAGCAGTTCCCCCCCCCCGGAAAGATGGCTATATAGCAGTTTTTCCCCCCACGGAAAGCTGACTATATAGTGGGTTTTCCCCCTTTTTATAGCCAGATTACTCCTACGGTAAACCTACTATACAGTGGATTTCCCCCCTTTTTTACATTCCGGCCATAAAGGCGGACCATTCGGGGCAATAATTTGCAATAACTGAAATGATATTAATTTTCATAATAAGGGATAAATATGACATTTATTAAATAAATACATAGAATAAAATACATGTTTTTTCACACCTGATATGAACAAAGGCACGCGCCTTCATAACATTCATGAGTCATCATCATTTAATTTCATCTTTTGTTACACCTTTTTGGAACACCTTTTACACGGATTTCGGAATACCTCGAATCTTTTTCATCTAATTGATGCTTATCTACAGTTTTGACTTCGACGTTTTGAACACGTGAGAACACATTTGAGTGCATCGTCGGAACCCACGGGTTTTCTAAAAGCAGTGTAACGGATAGAAAACCCGTTGGTTCCGACAATGATTTGAGTGGGAAAACGTCGATTTGGAACTTTAATTTTCCCATGTATTACCATATACGTATAAGCTCCTCCCAGGAAACTAACTGATCAATCTTGACTTAATTTTGTAGAGGAGGGGAATACATACTTGCCAACTGACCCGATTTCGTCGGGTCACACCCGATTTTTCAACCCTTCACCCGATTATTTTTTATGACCCGGCGGGTCATGCTTTTCACCCCATTTTTGTCGAACAACCCGAAAATCTCCCGATTTCCGGATCTGGTTCGTAAATTACGTTGCGCGTTTGACTTCCAGTTATGAACCCAAGCTGAGCTTGGATTATGTAACGCGTAAACAATGCCGATGGCTATAACAGACACATTAAGTGTAATCATTATCGTGAGTTGTTTTAACTAAGCGAAGGTTTAAATCATTAAGTGTGATGGCTTCCAATAAGGAAAGGTCTTCATCAGGGCCAGCGGAATCAAAACCAACAAAAAGAAAACGATATTTTTGTACCTATCAACATATCTGAGAAAATGAATTCCCATAGGTAAAACAAAGTAATCGAGTACAAAACGAGGCTTTTGTGTTCTATGTAACGCACATTTAAATATTGGATTTTGTGCCCAAAATGATCTGACTAATCATTCAAAAACGCTAAGTCATGTATAGAATCCTTTTTAATACACAAAAGTCTTCCAAGTCACTTAAAACTTTCATGCCATCATTTACAGAGTTCAAAAGCAAGGTTAATGTAGCAGAAACTCTTTTTAGTACAATTTTTTTAGCTGAACACAACCTACCATTTTCTGTGTCAGATCACTTTACAAAATTCAAAATCAGCATCTCTTAGTTAAAATGCTTCTTTGCAATAAAGTATTACACATAAGTTTTAACACATATTTCTATTGTACACTCAGTATATACATGTACCTATGAAATGCATGGTAAATATGTCGTGAATGTCGATACGCGCTATGACCAGATTTTTTACTTTCCAAATCTGGTCATGACCAGATTTTTACATGTTGGAAGTTGGCAAGTATGGGGGAATAAGAGGTGGAAATGTTTTACTCCTTCGTCAAAGAGGCTATCAATGTTAAATTAATACCGTAAGAATGGACAGTCTTAAATACAATCATATACTTCTTCTTCTAAATATCAAACGAGAGACAGGATTAAATGATATGATGAGAAACTAAAATATTTTACACTGATTGATGGGGTCAAAATCATGGGTAAGGGGTATTATAATTGATTATATATTAAAAGCATGTGTAAAGTTAGTATTTACAACTTTGTTTTAAAGTTACGCATATTTAATTCATATTTATATTTTTAAACACATTTTTTACAAACGCGAGGTTTTATGATGTAAATATTTTAAAAAAAAATGAAAAGGCTTCACAACCAGAACAAAGTCGGTATATTTGCTGGTTACTTTGGAAAATGTGAAATGGAGCCTGAACTAACCTTATGTATATATTATCGTTCACTCATTGCTAATTTTTCTGCTTTTTAGTTTGCAACGTGATTTATAAATCTAAAATTTCGAAAACGATGCCATATAAAACAATATATACGATTCACTTACCCAAAAATCTTATACTATTTATTTCATATTTTTGCAATAAAAATTTACTTGTGTACCATATTATTTCTTCGAACAATAAAACAAGGGTAATTAAAAAAAAACAAAAAAAACAAACTAATACATCTTTTGTGATGATCTGACTTATTTCTTAAACTAGACTTTGACCCGTGCGTGCACGGGTTGACATTATATGTAATATCGAACATTTACGAAATAGATATATCGACACACCGTATTGTTGCCATTTGCATAATAAAGCTTTAAGCCTACAATAATGCTATTAATTTCACTACACTCTGCTTATTTAGAATAAACTAACTGTGTCTCGGGACAGGCCTATACCACAGTTAAAATACCTCCCATATACCCGTAATGTAGCAAAATATTGCAGAATTGCTCCGAAACGATTTTGGAAAAAATTAATGAAGTTGCATTGAAAATATCATCAAATTATTCATAATAAACCATTTTGAGGATGTAAATACCTTTCATCTAAAAATCTATTTCATGTTAATGAAGAATTCAACACTTTCTCCAGCAACGTTTTTTCACTCGCTTCGAGCTATCGAGATTTTTCATTGTAAATGTACTGAGTTAGAGTTATCTCCCGTATTTCCTTTGATGAACAGAATATATCTATGACAAATTTTCAAAGAAAATTTACACGTATTTGTAATATCGTTTCTGAGTTTTTCGATGCAATTGTGATATTGTGGAAAGACAAAAACTAGAGAGCCTCCCGTGATTTAGCGTGAACAGCTGCTTACTGGATTTCCATAAATATTTTTTATAAAGTCTGAACCAAAAATGTGAGGGAGAAACCCTACTATGGGGGAAAAGCTACTATATAGTAGTTTTCCCCCCGGGGGGAAATGCTACTATATAGTAGGTTTTCCGGGGAAAAAAGCTTCTATGGGGGGAAAACTGCTATACAACACCGGTTCCATGCGGTTATTCCAAAATGTGGTCAGTATGTTACACAGTAGACTGTTATTACCATATTACACATATTATCATTTCTAGATAGGCACAGTTTGCAAAATCCCACTCACTTTTTATGTTACCAGGGAAGTCTTTTGTATATCTAAAAGTACACTCTCCAAAAGGTGATTTATTTTTCAGGTAAAAAATACACGTGTTGATATGCATATGTAGATAATGTATTCCAACCGCCTGTACGAATTCATTTGCAAATCTTATAACCTTATTAATCTAATCGGTGTGACCGGTGTCGTATGATCTGAGGTCCGTCCTGTAAAATGGTCCGGCCGGACCTTTAATGTTAACATTTAGGGTCCGGCTTTCCCCTATAAGAAAAGGTCCTACCCGTAGTCACTTATTAAAAGTTCTCTTAAAGTAATTATTCGTTTTGCTCCTGTACATGTATCTTAAACATGTCTTTGTTTATGTAATCTAATCGGACATTTGCGTATCGTACATGTATGACCGTATTACTAATTAAATTACTTTTGGAATATTAAATATTGTTAGCGGGTTAGATTTTGACCACTTGTATAAGAATCTGAAAAAAAAGAAAACCAGGAGTATTTTGACAGTAATTTGCACACACTATTAAGTCCCTTTGTTTTTAAATCTCTTCCGGTGTATACATGTATGTATTAACAGAGGGTTTCACGACATGTGAATACGGGTAAAAGAAGCCCTGCAGGCATTAACACCTGTGCTATATGAATACACCCCTGAACTGTGAAAGAAAAAATGTCTCCGCTGTAGTGTTCTTCACAACTTAGATTGTCTCTTTAGCTCGTGCTTTGTTTAATTTTCAGTAGGTCAGGAATATGATTATATACTAATAATTTATACATCTCTAGGTAGATTTATCATTTATTTAGTGTATGATAAATAATAAGAGGCTGCATAGATTACCTGAACAAAATAGTGAAAATACGTAACTGTGGTAACTATAAGGGCAAGAAAAAACAAAAGGAAGTTAATTATATAGAAGACACATGTACCTATTATCAAAAAGCATGTTTTGATTGACTACAGATACATGTAGTGTTTATTCATCCTCTCTTTATTCACTTTAGGCTTAATAGCCCATCCGTATCCATTTACATATAACATACAGCATAGGCGTCGGAACCGGGGGGGGGGGGCTAGGCGGGGGCTTAGGCCCCCCCCCCCCCCCACTTTTTTTGCAAAGTTAGACCTAACCATTAGGCACATAGCATCATGGAGGGTTCAGCCCCTCCCCCTACTTTTTCTCGCAGGAAATATAATTGCCCCCCCCCCCCCCCCCCCACGGATTAGGATTGTCATGATTTTGGGAATAAGGTATTTTTTTAAAAAATATTAATATTGCTGAGGATTAGTCTTGCGCCCCCCCCCCCCCCCACTTTCAATTTGCTTCCGACGCTAGTGTACAGATATGCAAGTGGAACAGGAGAATAGACAATGTACTTAAATTATGCCAACAATTCATTTCGTAATAAATTTTCAACTATTATCTGTATACTTTACAAGGATATTCATAATTTGGAAATTTTCGGATCTTAAAAGTTGCACAAATTTGAACATAGAAGCTTATCTCCAAAATATGGTTTGATATATTTTTTATGAAAAAGATCATACGAATCATACACCAATAGAAAATTAAATTCATCTTCCACACAATAAATATTACAATATTATTATACATTTTCTTCGAATTATGAGTGTTCTATTCGATCGACCAGTTTAAAAAAGTAATAAAAGTCTGATAGTGTGGTAATAATCTCTCTCTCTCTCTCTCTCTCTCTCTCTGTTTTTTTCTCATAATATGCATGCAATTTTGTCAACAACAAAAAAGTAAAGTGTTTATTCCCGATCGTATTTGATCACCTCAAAATTCTCAAAGATTGATTCCATATTCCTTTATTTACATCGTCCAATATTTTTACATGTATATAATGATGCATAATAATGCAGGATTTGGAAACGAGTAAACACTTAATAGATACATGTAAATCCGTTTCCGTCGATAAATTCTACAAATTTCATATTTTGTTATGTCCAAGTTAGGATTTCTCATTTATGAAAAATTAAAGTTGAATTAACAGCGTTCTTACAAAAATTGCGTTGGGGAAGAAATATAAGAAGCAATTAAGGTATACGAGTATAATCTGTGATATGTTACAAAGTGTTTTTAAGCAGAAATATTAATCTATTTGTAAACTGCCTAAAAAATACCATCATTGCTAATTGAAGAAAAATATGTATCCCCTTGGAGTAAAAAAATGACGTCCTTACTAAAACAGATAGTGTCAAAGAAGATCAGGATTGTATTAGTCTCTCTCTCTCTCTCTCTCTCTCTCTCTCTCTCTTTCTCTCTCTCTCTCTCTCTCTGACTTCCATGTTGGAAAGGGGCCTAATTTCACACCACTAGATGAGATCTGCCCCGATGACTCAGGAAAAAAATCCGCTTGTTGAAATACTGGATGCAGATAATCTGTTTCAATATTCATATTGACTCTTGCTTTGCAGGCACGTAGCGGGGGGGGGGGGGTGGGGGGGGGGACAGGGGGCCTGCCCCCACCCCAATTTTCTCGCAGCAACTAATTTTCTTAAATTTACATATAAAAAATTGAATTACCATGGGGTTGCCCCCCCCCCCCCACTTTTTTGGGAGTATGTATAAACAAGAGGCCCATGGGCCACATCGCTCACCTGAGGAACAATAGGTATGATAAAGTCAGCTTAATGGAGTCATAATAAAAACAATCTGGACAATGTACAATAATACATGTAGATCCTGTATAAATAAAATCCATTTTTCCCCCTTGGAACTGGGATAGCCCCAATTGCTGCCAATATTTACAAGAGCAGACTTTAATTACCGTCCTGCACATGTATAGGGACTCACGTTACGCAGGCAGGGATGTCCGCACACCTACGCAACTCAACATGTACCAGGGTTAACGCAAGCAGGAATGACCACACACTTGCGCCAACAGCTCAACATAACGCAAGCAGGGAGTGCCACACACTTGCGCTAGAAAGGCCAGACCACCAGCAGAGATGACCATTTACTAGTGCTCCGCCACATCCACCACAAGCAAGTATGACCGCACACTTGTATTAACGCGATACAGGGCGCACACTCTGTGTCATAGGTTAGAAAACACGAAGATTAGATAGAGCAGGGGTGTCCACACACTCAATCTATCTGTAACCGTTCAAATTTAACCCCAAACAGTCGCACATTGTAATGCAAGAGACACTGTTCCTATATATGTGCCAGCCTAAAATAATTCATAGTATCTAAAAATTGGAAATCAAAAATAAACTAACTAATCCGGCCTAACCCAAAACTACTTATGCAGAACAACTTATACACATTGAATATTTATTATTGTATAAAAATAATCATCACAATAATTGGTTAACAGTGGATGCATTAATTAAAATAATCAAGAATCAATAAATCAAGGGCAATAACTCAATACAGTAATACAAAAAGATTTTAATGAAAAAATAGCTGCCTGCCTCAATTTTATAGTCATATCACATGTTGAGTATTGCAGTTTTCTAAAAGATCCTTTTCAATTGTTGATATATGGGATATTTAGCTGCATCAAACTCTGAACCTTCTTGTGAGGCCGAAGAATTGTCCTGGAGCCAAAGTCTTAACAATTATAAAGAATCATCTTGCTGATCCGTTTCTAAGAAGAAGATTTTTAAAGATTTGCTCTATATATCCCTATGTAAAACTTTAACACCCCCCCCCCCCAATGTGGCCTCACCCTACCCCCAGGGATCATGATTTTCACAACTTGAATCTACACTACCTGAGGATGCTTCCACACAAGTTTCAGCTTTCCTGGCTGTTTAGTTTCTGAGAAGAAGATTTTTAAATATTTACTCTATATATTCCTATGTAAAACTTCAACCCCCCCCCCCCCATTGTGCCCCACCCTACCCCCAGGGATCATGATTCACAACTTTGAATCTACACTGCCTGAGGATGCTTCCAAAAAAGTTTCAGCTTTCCTGGCTGAATAGTTTCTGAGAAGAAGATTTTTAAAGATTTACTCTATATATTTCTATGTAAAATTTTAACACCCCCCCCCCCCAATGTGGCCTCACCCTACCCCCAGGGATCATGATTCACAACTTTGAATCTACACTACCTGAGGATGCTTCCACACAAGTTTCAGCTTTCCTGGCTGATTAGTTTTTGAGAAGATGATTTTTAAAGATTTACTCTATATTTCCTATGTAAAACTTCGACCCCCCCCCATTGTGGCCCCACCCTACCCCCAGGGGTCATGATTTTCACAACTTTGAATCTACTCTACCCGATGATGCTTCCACACAAGTTTCAGCTTTCCTGGCTGTTTAGTTTCTGAGAAGAAGATTTTTAAAGATTTACTCTATATATTCCTATGTAAAACTTCAACCCCCATTGTGGCCCCACCCTACCCCCGGGGGTCATGAATTTCACAACTTTGAATCTACACTACCTGAGGATGCTTCCACACAAGTTTCAGCTTTTCTGGCTGTTTAGTTTCTGAGAAGAAGATTTTTAAAGATTTACTCTATATATTCCTATGTAAAACTTCGACCCCCCATTGTGGCCCCATCCTACCCCCCGGGGTCATGATTTTCACAACTTTGAATCTACACTACCTGAGGATGCTTCCACACAAGTTTCAGTTTTCCTGGCTGTTTAGTTTCTGAGAAGAAGATTTTTAAAGATTTACTCTATATATTCCTATGTTAAACTTCAACCCCCATTGTGGCCCCACCCTACCCCCGGGGGTCATGAATTTCACAACTTTGAATCTACACTACCTGAGGATGCTTCCACACAAGTTTCAGCTTTCCTGGCTGTTTAGTTTCTGAGAAGAAGATTTTTAAAGATTTACTCTATATATTCCTATGTAAAACTTCGACCCCCCATTGTGGCCCCACCCTAGCCCCGGGGGTCATGAATTTCACAACTTTGAATCTACACTACCTGAGGATGCTTCCACACAAGTTTCAGCTTTCCTGGCTTTCTGGTTCTTGAGAAGAAGATTTTTGAAAATTTCTCGAAATTTTTCATTAATTTCTAATTATCTCCCATTGAAAACGGGTGTGGCCCTTAATTTTCACAACTTTGAATCCCCTTTGCCTAAGGATGATTTGTGCCAAGTTTGGTTGAAATTGGCCAAGTAGTTCTTGAGAAGATGTTGAAAATGTGAAAAGTTTACAGACAGACGGACAGACGGACAGACAGACAGACGGACGGACAGACGGACAGACGGACGACAGACAAAATGTGATCAGAATAGCTCACTTGAGCTTTCAGCTCAGGTGAGCTAAAAATTGGCATGAAAAGAAGGAAATTATGAGTGCAATTGAAGTTATACTACGCCAGCCAGCCAGCCAGCCCCAACACAATGTGGGTGTAGTAGGCAGGAATCTAAAATAAAATTTTACCGGGGTGTCAACATTTGCCTTTTTCACACAAATATTTTCTTTTTAAGAAATTTATAAACTGAATCACCTTAAAATATTTTAAGATACAAAATGCTAAGACAGCCGAAGGAATGTGGCTCTTTGCTAATATTACATGTGTTTAATTTCTTATGAACAAACCTTTGGATACTCCCCTTCTTTGATATTAACAAAGGCAAAAGTCTGATCCAAAAATATAATTATAGTAAAAAAGATCAATGAATTTTCTCCAGGACAAAACGTACCCAGGTACGTTTTCTCTTGGAGAAAACGTACCCTATGAAAATAATAAATAATGGTTTTCATGGATATTCTTAAATGAAACAAAATAAAATGTACAATGAACATTTGTAGCATTTCTTGCTGTTGTTTTTAAATGCAAAGTCACGTATTTAGATTATTAAGACAATAATTTGTAACATACACATAACTGCCTGAGCAGTTTAATTAGTCGACAATTAATACACCATAAACGTGACCGTTAAATAATTATACCCGCACTTTCTAAAGAAAGTTCGGGTATATTGTTGTTACCCTGTTCCGTCCGTCCGTCCGTCTGTCACGTTTTACTTTCTCAAACTGCTCTTACATCTTATAAACCAGCAAACTGAACTCTTGGAGTTTGATTTGGGGTAACATGTTGTTTTGATAAAAGGTTTCAAAAATTCTCTGTTAGTCCTGGGGGTCAAATAATTGGTAAAAAATGACGTTTTTTCACAAAAAACCTTCTTCCTCGAACTCCTCCTACATTTTCAACAGTAGACAAATCATCTTTTGGAATATGTTTTAGGGTATCCTATAGATGCGCAATAAGGTTTCGGAATTTTCAATTTTGTCCTGGGGGTCATTTAATGGCTGAAAAATGACGTGTTTTTTTTTTTTTTACCAAAAAAACTGGTTTCAAAAACGTCATTTTTTTTTTTTGTAGTAGCCAAATGATCTTCTAGAATATGATTGGGGGTGTCATATTGAGGCGTGATCAGGTTCCAGAATTTTTTTTTATTAAGGGGATTAGTGGGCAACAAAAAATGACTGTTCTATAGATGTGCAGTAAGGTTTTAAAAATTTAAATTTCATCCAGGGAGTCAAAAAGTAGCAGAAAATTGACGTTTATCACTTCAAAAAAACATAGATCCTAGAACTCCTTTTATGATTTAATGGATAGACACATTATGTCTTGGGATATGATAGGAACTGTTCCATATATGTGCATTACGGTTTTGAAAAATTAAATTTAACCCTGAGGCCCACTACCTACCGGTACATACCTTTTGATGCCCTTTAAGGATCAAGAATATATATGGTTAAGGGGTAGGGATCTCAACGGGCCTATGACAACTCATCGAAAGACAACTCATCGAAAAAATTCATCGATGCGACAACTCACCGAATGGACAGCTCATCGATACGACAAGTCATGGAATGGACATCTTATGGATACGACAATACATCGATGCTCATCGAAACTTATCGAAAGTGAAAATAAAAGTGAAAAAGTAGACACTAAAACTGAAAAGTAAAACACAATAACTAATAGGTATCAAAAATTTTAATTGTATTCGCACTGAATTAACATTTACATTAATACCTTATATTGTGTGCTAGCCCTTCAAGGTGTGGTAAATAACTGCCATTCGCGACTTGTTCTCCGAATGTTGAAACAATCGAGTAAATCTTTTTGTTTTTTCCAATAACTTTTTTTTTCATTTTTCCGATCACAAATGTAAACTAGATGCTGTCATTAGACAGTAATACCCGCACCATGTGTTTGCCCCTAAATAACACTGTTTTGTACCAGTTTAATTAAAAATGAAGGCTCTATGCAAGCTCCGGTAATACAATTAAGATTTATAATTTTCATAACTGAAGGATGAGATCCCTTCCCATATGATAATACACATCGTGACATGAGCAGCACTTTATGTGCAATTTGGGGTAGAACTGTTTGCAGTGAATTTTCAGTTATTCAATAATCTTAACATTTTATGTCATAGAAAGTATAATGGTCTACATAATTATTACA
This sequence comes from Magallana angulata, assembly GCF_025612915.1. NCBI lineage: Eukaryota > Metazoa > Mollusca > Bivalvia > Ostreida > Ostreidae > Magallana > Magallana angulata. The sequence goes on along the minus strand of NC_069116.1, from coordinate 21,399,437 downwards.
AACAAAATTAAAAATTAAATTATGCCCCCTCCCCGTGGCGGTTGCCGGTTTTAGATTTGCTTCTGTGTGCCTACATGAACATCATCGTGTGCACAGATTTAGAGAAGGGGTGGGGGTGAGGGGTCCAGACCCCCCCCCCCCCCCCATGAAAATTCATTTATATCAATTGTAAAATTACCAAAAATACACCTTGGACCCCAATGCTCTTACAGACATGTAAACGCTCAAACCCATTGCGCTTCAATGTTAGGTAACATTATTTGGGGGGTAAATATTTAATCAATATTTAATATACTTTATTGTTATAATATACTAGTATATAATATACTATATATATATAAAAATACTATTTTCACAAATTACTAGTTTCACAAATAACCGGGTATTTTAATGTTTACTGTATTTTAATTTTTAATGTCGTCAGTCCTACGGTTTTCTTTCTTCCATCTCAATGATACTGTATCGTCTGTATGATAAAAGATCGTCTAGAACACCGAAAATTTAATTTTGATGTAAGTATATACATGTACATCATATTTGAAATATAAAAATACTCAAAACACGCATAAAACGCTTTCACTAACTGCGTACGTTACGCTGATATGCCAGCAATACCATACAAGAAAAATAAGTAAAAAGTTATAGCTAATTTGCTCGTTTAATAATGTTAATGTTTCACAATTCGTATACATTTGATTTTTCCGTTTCCGTACTCAACTAAAGCCAAACGAATACAATGCTATAATAATTGATAGACATGAATATTAATAAGATAACAACGTGTTGATAATCATTCATTAGATATAAATAAAAGATACAAAGTTATTCGTTTCTGGCCAGTCTATACCCTTTTTAAGCGATAAACGTGATGATATTTTCCATTCCGTTCCGCTTTCCGTTCCGTTTTCCGTTCCGCGTTTTAGCAACACCCATACATGCATGTCTGTGTTTTCCGTATGCAGAAAAGGATTAATTAGTTAAGATCAGCTAAAGGAATTCATTATTGTGTTTTAATTGGATTATCATTATGATGTTGACCAATTTAGGTAAGCATAATACATGTAGTAGCAGTAGCACAATATAATGAGATGCCAGCATACATATATAAGTTCTACTTTCACTTTCTAAATGTGATCTCCCTTTGACAGCCATACTGTATCATCATCTTTTAATATTTAAATAAGCTTATCATCGTTACCTATCCTATCGCATTAGTAAAGTTTCTGTCATTTTAGTTGCAAAAGTTATTTTTTTCATTTGTCAGACTGCATGCAGTATTGAATTGACCCCATATTGACCCTGTATAAACAATTTCTTATTAAATTTGTGTATTACATGTAAGTAGGTGTAGACACTTATCATTTTTATATGAGTTGTAATAGGAAGGAAGGAGTATTTCTTTCTTAATGTATTATAATGCATTAAAACAATGTAGGTCATGACCTTATGGGACTGTTCTGACCCCACAAAACAGGAAAATACAAAATATCTTCTAATGTCATTATGATGCATCAAATGGTGTAAAGTACATTAATGACCCCCAGGTGTTGTCTTTAACCCCCCCCCCCCCCTGCCTTAATGAAATAGGAAATGATATGATACACTGTATATTTTGTTAACTTCTGAGATCTGAGATCCTCATCCCTAATCCATATAAATTATTTTTGCTCTTTGTGTCATTGCGCATAAAATTGTATGTAGATTATGCCCCCTTGGAGACACCCTGACATTTTAGAACTAGAAATAATAATGTATTTTATCTTATTCATATGTTATACAGTAGTGTTTGATCCATGTGGGTAAATCCTAGCCTAATGATGTCACTGCTTTGTTTAGGAGACTTTACAATTGCCCCAAGTAGGCGAATACACATGGAAGTGATGCATATAACATTTTGTTTATAAATCTTAAAAATTGAATTAAGCAATTTCCAAAATGTAAATGTGAATCACGAGAGAAAAAGCAATCAAGAAATGATTTAAAATTTGCTACTGTACACATGTAAGAATGTATTAAGAAGACTGAATCTTTATAACCAGGTTAGATTGGGGGGGGGGGGGGGGGGTTGAATGTGGAGTATAAACATTTATAATTTGAATCGTTTATTGTTATTAATTTTAACTTGTCAATGAATACTACTTATTGATCCCAAGGTAGAAATATGACCTCTGATCATATCTCAATAGATCATTTGTCAATTATGCAAGGTGTAATATAATTTGTTTTTAAGAATAACATTTTTTACCAGTTTATAAAAGTTTTTAGACACCAAAATTATATTTTGATCTTAATAGATCATTCGACAAGGGAGGGGGGGGGCAGTTTATATTTGAGTTTGTTTGGGAGTGGGGGTTCCAAGTCATATATTTGACAATTTTTTAATGTAATTTAAAATAAGACTAAGCCATACTACAGTCATGAACATGAATAGTATAGAACAAAACACAAACTAATTACATGTACATGTTTATATACATAGGAAGTATTACAAAACAGATGATTGATCTATATATGGGTTCTTAAATTGAATCATATATCATGTACATATTATATTATTGTTTCTTTGTTCAAGGCATTTAAGATGGTATGTAGGTCATGATCCCAAGTGCTCTTCCTGAAATTATTAAATATCATAAAATCCATTGAGATCCCCACCTTAATCCAAAGATATTATTCCTCCTTAGGTCATGCAGGCGCATCAGATCATTATGGCATGTAAGTCATGACCCTAAGGGGTCATCCTGACCCCCTTAGAATCAGAAATTGTCAATTATCTTTAAATTATTGATGTTTGATGATCCTATCTCTATTTAATCTTTATTATTAAGTCTCCCGAATGAAATTTTGGAGACTTATTGTTTTTGTACGGTTCTTAATACGGTACATGTATTATTATTCATCTTCTTTTTCTTCTTTCCTGCTCTGAACTTGTTTCTCAGAGATGGCTGAACAGAATTGTACAAAACTCTAGGATAGGATAGGCCTGCATATCTAGTTGTGCACCCTGGTTTGATTTTTCTCATTTTGGGTTAGACAACCACTTTTCGGGGGAGGGGGGGGAGGGGGGGTGTCAAAAGGGTGGGGGGTCTAACATTGAAGCTTATAGGAAGAATCGTAGACTCTATTGTAAATGGTAACTTGAAAACGGACAAAGATGATAATATAGGGTTTTCATAATCATATATTGGCCGTTACTGGCAATATATAGGGTTTATTAGATCTGACCCCTGGGGTCATCCCCAACCCCCAGGAATTTGAAATTACCATATATCTCAGAAACTGTTATAATCATGACCCCTAAACCATATATATTCATGTTTCTGATGTCAAGGAGCATCAAATGTTATGTAGGTCATGGGCCCTGTGGGTGGTCCTGACCCCCTCAAACAGCAAGTCCCTTAATATCTTCAAAACAGTTGAGATCCCCACCCTTAAACCATATATATTCTTGTTCCTTGTGTCAAGGGGCATCAAACGTTATGTAGGTCATGGGCCCCGGGGGTGGTCATGACCCCCCTTGAACAGGAAGTGCATGAATATCTCGAAAACGGTTGAGATCCCCACCCCTTAACCATATATATTCTTGATCCTTAAAGGGCATCAAAACGTATGTACCGGTAGGTAATGGGCCTCAGGGTTAAATTTAATTTTTCAAAACTGTAATGCACATCTATGGAACAGTTCCTATCATATCCCAAGATATGATGTGTCTATCCATTAAATCATAAAAGGAGTTCTAGGATCTATGTTTTTTTGAAGTGATAAACGTCAATTTTCTGCTACTTTTTGACTCCCTGGATGAAATTTAAATTTTGAAAACCTTACTGCACATCTATAGAACAGTCCCTATCATATCCCAAGATATGATTGTCTATCCATTAAATCATAACCGGAGCTCTTGGATTAATGTTTGTTTTTTTAGTGATAAACGTTAATTTTCTGCTACTATTTGATTCCCTGGATGAAATTTAAATTTTTAAAACCTTATTGCACATCTATAGGACAGCCCCAATTATATCCCAAGAGATGACGTAGCTACTCCAAAAGTTGTAAGAGAAGTTCTGGGAACCATATTTTTTTGCCCAAAAACGTCATTTTTTGTTGCCCACTGATCCCCTTAATGAAAAAAAAAATTCTGGAACCTGATCACGCCTTAATATGACACCCCCAATCATATTCTAGAAGATCATTTGGCTACTGCCAAAAAAATGACGTTTTTGAAACCAGTTTTTTTGTAAAAAAAAACGTAATTTTTTAGCCATTAAATGACCCCAAGGACAAAATTGAAAATTCCGAAACCTTATTGCGCATCTATAGGATACCCTAAAACATATTCCAAAAGATGATTTGTCTACTGTTGAAAATGTAGGAGGAGTTCGAGGAAGAAGGTTTTTTTGTGAAAAACGTCATTTTTTACCAATTATTTGACCCCCAGGACTAACAGAGAATTTTTGAAACCTTTTTACAAAACAACATGATACCCCAAATCAAACTCCAAGAGTTCAGTTTGCTGGTTTATAAGATGTAGGAGCAGTTTGAGAAAGTAAAACGTGACAGACGGACAGACAGACGGACGGACGGACGGAACAGGGTAACAACAATATACCCGAACTTTCTTTAGAAAGTGCGGGTATAATAAAACCACTGTAAGCTAATTTGTTTTTATTCCTTTGCGAAGGAATAAATGTAAAATCGCTTCCTCCCTCAGCCATATCGTGACTGAGAATAATATGACAATAACCTGAAAAAGTGTTCAAACATTTATATTTTCATTTCAATTTATATCGATGAGTTGTCGTTATCGACGAGATGTCTTTCGTTGACATGTCCCGTCGGTGAGTTTTACTTTCGATTAGTTGACTTTCGATGAGTTGTCGCATTCGGCGAGTTGTCTTTCGATGAGATGTCCGGCACCGATCTCAACCGTTTTCGAGATATTCGTGCACTTCCTGTTCAAGGGGGGTCATGACCACCCTCGGGGCCCATGACCTACATACCGTTTGATGCCCCTTGACACAAGAAACAAGAATATATATGGTTTAATGGTGGGGATCTCAACTGTTTTGAAGATATTAAGGGACTTGCTGTTTGAGGGGGTCAGGGCCACCCACAGGACCCATGACCTACATAACGTTTGATGCCCCTTGACATCAGAAACATGAATAAATATGGTTTAGGGGATATGATTATAACAGTTTCTGAGATATATGGTAATTTCAAATTCCTGGGGGGTGGGGATGACCCCAGGGGTCAGATCTAATAAACCCTATATATTGCCAGTAACGGCCAATATATAATTATGAAAACCCTATATTATTATCTTTGTCCGTTTTCAAGTTACCATTACAATATAGTCTACGATTCTTCCTACAAGGTTCAATGTTAGACCCCACACCTTTTTGACGACCCCCTCCCTCCCTCCCCCGAAAAGTGGTTGTCTAACCCAAAATGAGAAAAATCAAACCAGGGTGCACAACTAGTTATGCAGGCCTATCATATCCTAGAGTTTTGTACAATTCTGTTCAGCTATCTCTGAGAAACAAGTTCAGAGCAGGAAAGAAGAAAAAGAAGATGAAGAATAATATCTAGGAAGTTAACCTTTGTCTTGATACTGCAGTGATACTTGTGCTCCAACACAAAAATACTTGTCAAAGTATAAATTCTAAGAATGTATTTTATCTCTGATTAGTGCAATACTTTTTAGAGGATTGCTTTGAACTCTCGCTCTCTCTCTCTCAGGTGGTAAATACCGAAAAAATAATCCACTAAACGAGGAAATGCAATTTTATAATCTTTATTTCTTTAGTTTGTTCAATGTAAAACTTATGTTTAGGATAAAAGATATTAACAATAAGCATCAAAAACCAATTCATCATACTTTCCCATTTCACTGTCACTTTATGAATCTTAAATCACCAGATATCACCTATTCCAAAAGACTTCTATAATAGCTGCTAATGTACAAATTTTAGTCCATTTTTTTTAACTTTAAGTTTTTTGTTTTACAGATTTATAATTCAAAGAACAAAATAAACTGTTATAATTAGTGTAGGTGTTACAAGTAAAAATTTATAATCACACGTGTTGTTTTAATAAATAGTTGACACTTGACAGTGTTGTGCTCCTGTTTTGGGCAGATATATACTATAAGTGGGGCTGATTGGCTTCTTCTTAGGGGTGTTGCATACTGAGGTAGTGACACAGTCACACTTTATTTTTTCACAATTTTCTTGCCCCATTTTCACATTCACCAAATAACCAGAAAATGGCACCTTTGATATCATGTTTATGATAACTGTGTAGATGCACCTATACCTGATTTAAGTCTTAAAAACAAATTACAATGGTGTATGAATGAACCATGTTTTGAGTATTCATAAGAAGATAACCAATGCATTACTGACCAGTTAAAACATGTTAAAATCAAGAACATTATAAAATGTCATAGCTGACAAGGTGTACTATTGTCTACATCCCTACAGATTTGATTAAGACTAATGTCCAAGTATGAAGTACTATAATATGTAGTTGTACTTTATTTCCCAGTATTTCCCGGGAACTACCAGTAATTCCCGGGAATTACCAGTATTTCCAACCGTCCTGGGAAATATGAGTATTTCCCGCTTTTTTGCCAACCCTGCTCTCTCTCCTTCCTCTCCCCCTCCCCTCTCTCTCTGATAATTATAAATGTTAATTATAAGTTCAAGTATTGCTGTAAATATTAATTTTTCTGAATATTTTCCATGCAGAATAGGAGTGCGTCAAGGGGTAAAATTTATCACCATTTTTGTTTGCTTTATTTCTTAATGATGTGGAATCTTTATTGATAACAACTAACAATATTGGTGTTTCTACAATATCATATGAAATTGAACATGAGCTTGTTATTGTCACTGCATTTAAAATATCTTGATTTGTTTTACTGAGTTTTTTTTAATCAAAATTGCTATTACTGTTTTTGTTATTCGTTGTGCCTATGTTTAAAATTCATAATGAATAAAAAGATGGATGTAGCTAAGAATATAATAATCGTTGTTGTTCTTGAAAGGATTTTAATGAATTAAATTAGACAAAATTGCAAAATGAGTTAATTGAATATACAACTACAAGCAATATTATAGTTCACACAGTATCAATAATTTCAGTGGCAAGTGAAAAAGTTGCTCTTTAATGGTAAAAAAAAATGTAGTAAACATACTACAATGCAAGAAATTAAGGACATGATAAGAAAATGATTTAAAAACCACAAAATAATCATTTCTGATATTCAATCCGTCTCCTTTAATTATTTCTGCATATAGTAACTATTGTAAGTATTTTTACTACATTTAGCAATATGGTTATATGGATTAATTGTCTCAATTCATCTTTTAACTAGGCCTATTTTCTCCGTAATTAGCTTGGGAGCGCCTCTGATATGCTCATATAATGAATGTGAAGAACATCGCACCAAGATGAAACTAAACTGGTCATATAACAACCAAATGTGCAAATGTTCATAAAATTTTCATATTTAGAAAGATAAATTCTTACATAAATTATATCAATTCAAAATATATGTTAAGCCAGTAGCTAGTGAATTATTTCGTATCTGTTGATAAATGTGGTCGTAAGTAATAAGTTACATTGAAAAACTCACCTTTCTTCATAAACAGACATTTCCATGATAAAGATGCAGTCGTATATACATTGTGTAATCAATTTTTTTTTCAAAAATGTGTGTCTAGAAATAAAGAGATAAATGAATACTATCCAAATGCCGAATTCACCAGATGCCGAGTTTACCTGGTGCCAAGTTTACCAGGTGCCGAGTTCACTATTCTCGGTGCCGAGTTCACCAGGTGCCGGGTTTACCAGGTGCCGGGTTCACCAGCATTCTGTATGTGTGAATATAACACCTGAATGAAGCCATTGTTTAATTAGTGACACCAATCAGTTTCATTTCCTGTTTATATAAGATCGACTGGCAAAATTAATGTTAAAATAAAAAAAAAACCAGGTTTAATCTGAGTTTTAACTACATGTAAAATTGTGCATTTTCCATACGATTGAGTTTATACGAACTCACCTCGGGTAAGTACTCCTTTTAAAGAATTACAAAACAACACCACTTATTTTATAACAAAATACTCGAAATTGAAAAAAAAAATGCAAATGAAAAAATATATACCCCGGACCTTTTATGTTAGGCGGACCTTTTCTAATACGGGCCGGACCCTTTTAAAGCGAAGGCAGACTTTTAAATGTTAACATTTAGGGTCCGGCCCGGACCATTTTACGGGGCGGACCTTAAATTATACGACACCGGTCAGCACAGGATGCCTACTCCTCCATGGCACCTGATCCTAACTGTATCTTTTTAAAGGTCCGTGTTACTCTGCTTTGAATTAATATTTCGTTTTTGGATTTTTAGGGTGGTTGACAGATTGTTATTGTCATTTTTTTAATTCAAAACAACAATAATCTTAAATGATGATAGTCTAATAATTGGATTATTTTTGTTCTATTCACAATCAAAAGAAAGGTGTTAGTCATAATAATAATCAAAGAAATTAAATAATATTGAACATTCAAGTCGATCATACATAAATCTGTTATTTGATTATGGGTCACAAGAAGTTAAAAAAATTAAATTTATTTTTAATATTTATAAATACCTATGCACATTTTTGAGCTACAGAACTGTGATATCCAAAGTCAATGCATGCTTTACCGGAAATTGTTGGATAAACATTGATCACTTGACACTAACCGCAACTAAAGTCAACAGGTGGATGATTATGTCATGGGAAATTATCGTCGAGAACAGCTCCTTTATAACACACAGTTATATCAGTAATGCAAAGTCCCAAAGTATGCATAGAAAAAAGAGTAAAAGTTTGATACAATGTATAATAGTTACGCTGTTTATTTATTTTTTGCAGTCTAATATATTTTCAGATACTGGAAACGCAGAATATATAATTATATTGAATACTTTTATGGTCTTAACAGCAAACATTTCGAGCTGCAGAAAATACTAGTTATACGGTATACTTTCACGGTCGACGCATGATTCGTCCAAAAAGAAATCCCACAATATGGTATACCTTAACAAAAAGTGCTCTAAAATCTAAAAAAAAAAAGGATTAACAGAAAGTTAAAGTCTGATTGGTCCAAAAAAAGAATCCATCTGTTTATCATTCTGTAACAATGAGTGTTAGTGTGTGTTAAAATTTCAAGCATCAGCGATTAACAGTTGGTGAGAAAGCTTCGACAAACATTTATTACGGACAAACACTCAGACAAACATCCAGAGAGACGGAAACACAAGCATGAAATTAAAGGAAGTAATCATTATCGTCCTCTAGAAATAATTGGTTTCTATCTAATACATACAGCCTTTTTCAGAGTAAATTAATCAATACAGTTTATCCCCCTTTTTCGGAGCGGGTGTATAACTACTTTAGAAAAACTATATGCATGGTTATGATTTCCATGAAGGCCTCTACCGAAATTGTAAAATTCATTGTCCTTGGTCAGGGATTAAGGTCTCGGACCTTAGCCATGCAGAGCGGATAGATGGATGATGGAAAAGCATATCAAAACTACTTTATATACTATATTCTATCTGATTTTGTTTCTTTGATCCTCAGCCTTAAAGTCTGGTTTTCATCATATAAATATTATATATTTATTCTTCTATCTTATAAATGAAACTAAATAATAGTTCAAACTATAAATATTTATTCGATTTTTTTCAAATTATCAATTTCTATGTCAAATTTTAGCAAAGATTTTAGAAAAATTATCATTTTTGTTTGGGACGCTATATTTCCAAAAAATGGCATGAGACATGGTTCAACAATGAAATAAATGAACAATTTAGGTCCCCATCTTTATATCCAAGTGGTTTTTGGACGATTGACACTGCTATCATTTCAGGTGCCAACCTCCTTAAAACGCATTTTTCGAAAGTGGAAACCTTTCAAATATGCCATATGATAGACCGTTGCCATTTTCTAATTTGTTTATCTTTATAAAAAACTTTTGTCTTTCAATTTTGAACAAAATTCGATCCCAAAGGACTTTTAAATCCGGCTGGAGAACTATTGAAAACTACCTGTGTTTAATGAATTTTTGTAACATTTATCTCATATGATTTAGTTTTTGTAAGAAACTCCTAAAGAATTTAATAGGATTTTCTAAATTAATATGAATGTATCCCACTTTGTATATGATTCTATTTTCTCTTCAAACTTCAAATCCTGGATCCATCTCAATGTGTACTGTCAAAATTAGTCAGCTGATTATAGATAGTAATTTTATGTTAGAAGGAAGTCAGGCCTGAATTTTGATATAAAGCATGTAGGTTCCAGTGTTATAATGGGGTGCCTGGAAGTCGAATACTAAACAGCAGCTGCTGCAGTTGTATGCCAGCTTTTCATATCAGAAGAAAGTAGTGCAGACGATAAGTTAACTTTAAAAAAAAAATTGATATGGATGGGGCACGTCAGCCTGGCAGGGAGGGGACATGTTAGACAACAGATTATACTCTGTCTCAGGGGTCATCTCTCTGCAGGGAGAGCGGTATGGTGGGGTCTGAATGGGACAAACTGAGACAAATTTTCCCAGTACACAATTTCATCATCCATTTACGTTTTATGTGACCAGAAAAAGATATGTGTAATCTTTTTGGTGAATTTCTCTTCTTAATATCATTCTTCAAGTCCTTGAGGTGGTTATACAGAAGTTAGACTCATGTGTGAATTAATAATTTTCGATAATTTCATGCATCAGAAAACTGTTCCTTGGCACCTAAATTAGATTAGCTTCACTTCTTGTTAGACCTTTACTGTTCATTCTACTATTTTTTTTTCACAAAATGTAGTTTTACAGTACATAACATTAATGGTACTTCAGGTTTCTTCAAAACAGTACGAACTCGTCGCTGGTGTTTATTGTTTATTATGGTGTGAACGTACAAAAAGAATTGCTTTTTTGAATAAGGATAATAATACAAGTAATTTCTAAAAAAAATCGATTTTGATTTTTAATCAAAATCATTAATGAGCATCACGTACTGATTTTGTAATGGACAGACCCGATGGAATTCAATTGTATTACAAGGAAAAAGGATTACATTGAATGTTTATAATTCGTTTTTTGTTTGTGTATTTTTAACAGGTACTTCCTTGGAATTAATTTCCGTGGATAAATATATTATGCATTATATTTCCTCTTCATCATTTCCTCTAATATGGCATTTTCAAGTATTGCTCTCCCGAAGAGAATTGTGTTCCGGATTATTATGAACTCGTTAAAGTGGTATCTTTTGTAAGTAATTTCAATAAACAACTAATACAAGGTACCTAATAGCAATTTACAGCAGTGTCCTTGAAAGCAATAATAAATGTAGTTGAATGATAAATCTGCGTGATGCCTAAACTTGATTATTGCATATTTTTAATTTTCTCTGAAAAAATCTGCTGTATGGATTAGATAGCAACCTATTGTTCGTACAGGATGACTATGATGATTTGCTTAAATTTTAGCCTCTATATACTTTTTCAAAGAAAATTCATCAACTATGGTAAATAATGTCATTTAAACCAATATTATCAAGAAATTATGATTACTGTAAATTCCTTATATTACGCAAGCACTTAATTCCGCGTCCCCACTGTTTTGTATCAAATCGCGAGAATATAAAATCGCGAACGCAGAAGATTTATCCTTATTACTTATAGTTCCCAACTCTCAGCAAATAAAAACGAGGATTTAAAATTCACGAGACTTGCTTCTCGCGATTTTACGCGGATATTAATTCCTCGCGTTTAATTAGGAATTTACAGTATAAGATTCATATCTTTTTAAAATAAAATTTATACATTTGAAATATTCTTCACAGAAGTAAAATAAGAAGTTAATTTTCTGGGTGAATATAAATACATCAGGCAGGATCAATATTAAACGATTTTTCAACAAATACCGTTTTATTCCAAAGATCCACATATATCTTATTTGTGTTTTGCTATCAATTGCAGCAGCAGCGGCTTTTCCTTGGTACATGTACAGAGATATTATTTCAAAAAGTAATTTGTTTTCATTCTTCATTCGATAAACAAATAATATAGTTTTAGGTTTATAAACCAAAAAAAGGAAATACATGATTTTCAAGAAAGAGAACTTTTTAATTATGTTATAAGTATAAAAATAAAATGTCAACCAACAGATACGTACAGTGAAATGACAGATCGACCAACATCTCTCTTGGAGGAACAGAAAAAAGAGGTCCATGGACGTTAACTGTCATCTGTGTTGAACTGCTACCTAAGAAAAGCAGAAAATAGTGGATCCTCAATCCAAGTTTTTGTTAAATAAAATTGACTTTAGTTAATTTCCATTGGACAGTGACAAAATATAGAACACAGACCCAGTCAATAATATGAAATGCATTAAAGTAAAAATGACATTATTAAAAGATTTTGGTTCTCATACACCAGTTCAAATCAATATATTCCAAGTTCAAATCAGTATCTTCCAAGTAATGAACCTATTTTGGCTTTCAAATGGATGTTATCTTAGATATACATCATTTAGAACAAGTTACAAGAATGGTAAGATAAGTTGATATTTTAAATTTTTGAAAAATAAAAAAACAGTAACAATAATTGATATGTTTATTCTTTATTATCTTATCCATCCTTATATAGGCATATAATCCGCCTTAGGTATCCATTTTCCAAAATCAGTGCACGTTTACGAATTTTTCGATTTAGAATATTTTTTATGAAACAAAACAATGTAGATTTTGTTATTTCAAGCCAACAAAATTGAGAAACATGTAAAACTAAGTGGTAACATTGGCAACATAAATAAGACTAGTCGAGAACTCTCCCGGAAGAGAACACGGAAACATAAGGATGATTCTATAAACTGCTATCTACGATAGATTATGGCGCCAGCTGTTTCTACAGTTGTTATGGTTGGACTAACTTTTGTTGTAAATTTGTCACTAGTTTATTCAACAGGCGGTTCAGGGATTTGCAGTAAGGATGGGTAAGAGTTTATAGACAGAATTTATTTCATGTCGATTGATACTTGCTAAAATATTTAAGAACACTTAAGATCCAACTATTGCATGTATAGTTTGTGTATCTCATAGTGTTTTGTATCGTTGTAGTGAACCTCCTACATGCTGTGCCGATTATAGAAAAAGTGGGGACAAGTGTGTGGGTAAGTAAATGTTTGTCTGTACTATCTGATATTCAATGCAAGGAAATGTTACTTTTTATAATGATTACATTCTAATGAATGAAGATAAAAATCAATGCTTCATGCAAAGCTAAAGCAATTAATACCGTTATAAGTTCAATCATTTTTATTTTAGAGAAAAATGAGGGTTATATAATTTTTTTAAAAGTTGTATAAATCTAAATTTTTTATCATATCTAAAATTATTCAATTAACATTTTCCCTTCTCTGAAACTATCAGGATTATCTTTACCAAAAATGGTGTGTAGCATCTACAAGGGAAGGGAATCAGAAATTGGCATCTATCCCCTCCAGAGGCCACACATATTTAGTATAAAAAAAATTAGAGCAAATTTATAATTTACTAAGTAATGACCTTTCAGCAGAGAAACTAAGCACATGTTTTTGATTAGTAGTGATACTTCTACCAAAATACTGAAATGTTGGGTCCCTGGGCCAGGGGTTTTAGGCTCTAGGACAGAGGTCACAGGGGTTTTAGGCTCTATGGCAGGGGCCAATATAGTAAAAATGTATTAGAGTGGTAATGGACAACTGTCGATAATAATCTTGATAAAAATACATTATAATAAACTCAATTTGACCGACTAGGCATATTTAGATTTTACAATATTTTACCAAAACATTTCTTTTGAAAATATCTGGAAACGTAAAAGTTATAAAAGACCAAATGAGATTCTAACTTGTGACTTTCACTGTTACTTAAGTATTGAATCCTTATTTTTTGAAAGATATAGTCTCATAACTGCAACGGTGTGTGCATACAAATTGAATAACGCGCGTAATATAGCTAAACCAGGCTAACATACATTCAATTTTGCAATACAATTTCGATATCCTACAAACTTCTGATTTTAAAAGCAGCACACTGAATAAAACGATTAGCGTCTTAAAGCTTTATAAACATCATGTAATGACATATAAAATGGAATATCGTTCTTAAGATTATTCAGCAATTAAGAAATGCGTGCTATGAGACGACAACAATATAAAATGTTTTGGAGTTTTGTGGCTCACCAATTTTGTATCTCGATTATATTTCAGAATGCGTGGGGTTTTATGGACATCAATGTACCTCGCCATGTTCACCTGGATTTTACGGATTTGGATGTAGGCTGAACTGTAGTTGTATCCCCTGTAATAATATCAATGGTTCTTGTGGTAAGTAAAATTGTAGAGACTTATGTAAAGGTATCATTCTAAATATTGGACAAATTTCTCTATATTCATACTTTTTTATATCATAATTAAATTGTTTTTTAATAAGTTTGAACGAGACAAAACAAAATTAACCTCGTTTGCAAAAATCATCCATCCAACATAATTTCCAGTATTACGGTATTAATATAAATTTATAAATAAAAACCATTAAATATCTATAACGTATACTTTAAAATAAATAGAATCCATTAATACCAAAACAATAATTGTTGAAAATAAATTTAATCCTTTTTCATCTAACACTATTTAAGACACAATATAAATTCATTCGATTTTTTGTGGAACATATCACTCAACGTGATACTGTTCTTAGGATTCTGGTTATTACATATTTGTAACATTGACCGTTCTGAAAAGCAAAATGCTAATTAACCATTTACACATAATATCTTTAGAGCACATATTACATCACACTAACTGAGGAAATAATCTTGGATTGTCAAAAGAATTTCAAGTACAAATTTATCCAATAGTAAAATTTAAACGACTAAAACAACTACTAAGGATAGTAAATTACTCTATATATATTGTAAGTATTTAATGTTGGTCTAGGATCGTTGAACTATGGTCATAATATTTCTGTTTAGATGATGTACAAATAACACAACAAAGACCACATACTGAGGCACCCTCCTGGCTGATTTTTCTATTAAGCTTAATCTTTGTCTCTGGATGCTTTGCAGTTGTAATAACAATCATTATTCTGAAAAAGAGGTACTTCTCTAGTGATGAGATTTTTTACATTATTACACTAGAAATGGGAAGTTGATTGTCAATGATTTTACAAACATCAACCATTTTTTTAAAAGGTCCGCAATATCACGTACAGTCAACACAAATCCTGAAACCCCAAAACAAGGATATGGTAAGTAATTTCAATATTTAAGTAACATATACTTGAGCACCCAGGTGATATGGAACAACTTTATATACCTATGTGAATGAAATTGCCTTATATTTAAATTTTAAACTAAAGTTGCCAAATTGTTTTTTATATTAAAAAAAATGTATTTTGAAAATTCTCATGAAAGTGATTAATTTAAAAGCTGGTTTAGTTTTGAACTCATATGACTAGAAGATCAGAAGCTAAAGCTTTAACCAATTACACTATGCTATTATGTATCAAGTAAGTAAAAGAAAAAAATTATGAATTTAGAAATTTTCATTGTTTAATTTTTAAGGAAGAACTTTATAAAAAAGAAAAAAAGAAAAGTGTCTCATACCTTCTTTCAAATATAATGTAATTTTGATAACAACGACTATTTACATTTTTCTTAGACGTTGGTGACAAAGATGTCAATGACATAGAGATGTCGTATGATGACGTCAGAGAGTCTCAAATGATTCTTGATGAAATTCACCACTTACCAAGGACGTCAACTGGAACATTATCTAGGACTAGTTTCAATACTGATATTTACAACGTTGCCGTTCACAACTATCGCATGAAAGATTCAATATATGCATGATAGTTAAATAGATTGTTTTAAAAAGGGGCGGCAAAGGCATAATTAAATTGTATGTTATCCAAATAGCTCAATCTTAGCTATAGTGCAACTAACACCCACTTGAACAATTTCGTCAAAATTTCTGTAAATAATTGTGATGAAACAGATTAAAAGATATTTTTATTAAAAGAGTTTTTAAATCTTCCTTTTCTTGTCTTTTCATTTGCGTATCTTCAAAATATTTCCATTGCTAAAAATGGCAAACCATTTCAAATTGAAGTTGCATTAAATGAGTTGAAAACTTCATGTGGTTATCAAATTTTGATGGTCTAAAAGAAAAAAATCAATGTGTCACAAAAATTACGTCTGTTTCCTAAATTTAGGAAAACCCCGAGAAACCGTCTAATATCTACGGCTTAACACATGTAAGCTACGAATTCATACATGTAATCCCAAGATCGTCTCGTGAACTTTTCTCTAGTCTTCCATTGACAACTGACATAGGACAACGTTCTACACTACTCAGTAAATGTCAAATTGTCCAAATTAAACTATGTTTATAGTCAGGCTGCTTGTTGAAAGCTTACTCTTTTAATGATTTGACAATTGTTTAATTAACAAGGCTCTCCAGCGGCATTCGTGTCCGATTTTTTTTCGACGGCGTGTTTATTTCCTGTTATAGTGTTGGGCACATCAATGATCATTTAAATTGACATGTATTTAATTTAAAGGACATGCTGCAAGTTTTTAAAGTATGGGACATTTAACATGTTTTGCCTTTCTTGTGTATATATTAATTCCAAAAGATTGTTTGCTGTAAAAAAGGCTGTAATTAGCCATAAAATCAATTGAAACCACAGCCCCGATCGTATGAAAACTCATTAATTAGATAGCGTGTCACGTAGTACGATGACGTCACATGCGACCTTCTTCGAGCATCTGATTGTAAACAAATGGTATGATTAGCATATCTTGAAATTTTTGACATTTATTCACCATCATTGTTTTTTTTCGATGTTAACTAAACTTAATTAGTATGGATATTAGCTCAATAAAAATCGGTAACAGGACTGGTGTTTGACATTGTAAGCAGAAATGACAGAGAACGTTGAACAAAAGCTGGCGCAGAGATGTCAGAAATTAAAGATTTAAAGGAAAAACGAACCATTCGACTTGAAAACCACGTGCAAACCGGGTGCAGTTTCTCCACAAGAAATAGCGGGCACTGAGTCAAAATGCCGAGAACAAGAGCTACAAAGAGCATAACTAAAATGCAAGTACAGAGATATACAAACCCAGATAGAAACTGAGACGAGGAACTTGCACTCTATGACCTTTCAACCCGCGGCGACAGCGCCACCAGATACTAGGTCCATTGACGCCCCAGCGAAATTTCAAGCTTAAAGAAATTCACAGACGTCAAATACTTCAAAAAAGCTAGAGAATCCAGGATTATGTATGCACTGGAACTATGGACTTGTTAGACCATCTAAAAGCATTGATAAGGGAAACGGAATCAAATTGAACGTTGCAGAGAAAAAAAATATCCTTCGGAGATGTAACTAGTATGCAAGCCTTCAAATTCTATTCGAGATGATCACTGAAGGTATTTGTACACTCAGTCTCTTGATTATGTGCTCTAAACCATGTCAGTCTTCAGACTGGCTACTTATTAGGTGTGGCCAAGCGTTTTAATGGTATGTGAATACTGCGAAAACCAGTTGAAGTATTTTTATCTGTCGTACACTCTTTGTGCACAGAGAGAGTTCAATCTTATACCAAGAGGGATGACTCCAACACTCAGTCTGTTTCTCACATGGGCAAAGCGCAAGTTGAGAGGCAAGTTCATCAGCCTAGTCATAGAACGACTAAATCATAAACCTGTTTTTTAAGTAATTCGAGAAGAGTCGCCAAAAATTCGGTTCAAACGGCTGCTTGTTTTTATATATAAATCGGGATGAACTTATTCTTATGTCCGCTTCAATTTTTCACTTTGGACATCCTTCCAACTCCTTATTTGTTCAAAACGTTTGTGTCCTACCTTTACTCTGCCTAAGCCCAACAAAATATGAAGTTGTTGATTTAAATTGTTTACTTTTACGAACCAGAAATATCAATCTTCAAGTCATACATAAGAAATTTCAATCTTAATTTTAACGACAATTTAATTAATATTTAACAGAATTCCTTGAAAATAAATAGGCTTTGTCTTTTAACCATGCTTATGAATTGTACGCAGTTTGATTAACTTACCTGCAGGTTTTTTTTTAAAATCTTGCTCTCAAGGCTGACACACACACACACACATACTCGTAAAGACATGAAACTCACTACACATGACTTTTCACCAGAAAGTCACTACACTATTTTCTAAGGGTCGTGAAGAAAAAATTTGAGCAAATTTATAAAAGACAGTCTACTCTTATTAGCCTAGGGGGCTGATAATTCGTAAATTCATTATATTAAAAATTTGTGTTTTCCCCTGAACTCCACTACATCAGACCACGTGACCCACCAGTTAGACACACATGATTCTCACTACATTGTCAGGTTTGAAATACACACATGAAACTGACTACTTACATTAATTTTACTTATTTATCCCATCTTCTCATTATCAAATGATTTGATACACCATAATTCTTTGTACAGTTTCTAAAGAATTATAGCACACAAGTTTTGTGATTTTTAGTGGATTTTAAATAACGTATGTGGCAACGCACTTTGAGAAAAGTACACACTTAAAAAAAAATAAAACGCGTTAAACTTAGGACTAAGCTAACGCAGTTTGAAAAAAAAAATTCAAAGTGCGTTATGAAGGAACTTCAACATTTTTTATTATCGAAACACTTAACGCACTTTAAAAAAATATGTTAAAATAGAAAAATCTGGAATTGAATTTCTAATTTGCTGATTGTATGATGAATTGTTAACACTAGTAAATCTCATTAACCGTCTTTGAGAACAGGGGTGGGTGTGGGTTAACCAATCATACAGGTCAATTACCAGTGCATCATTTATTAGTAATTGATTTCAGGAAGAAGGTTGCCTACCCCTTATCTTTCTATCCAAAACGTATGATATTCAGCAACTTGAAGTAAACGTTTCTGACATAGCCCAATGTATCAGATAAGAAGTACATTAATTTTGCTGCATAGACAAAAAAGGAAAAAGGCAATTGCTACGCGATGCAGTTTATGTCATATTTGGATAATTTAAAACTCCTAATTTGTTCTTGTGTAAATTGTCAAACTACGTAAGCTTATGAGAAAAAAAAATCTAATCGAGAAACTGTTTATAAAGTAAGCTGAGAATGCATTGGGTTCTTTTTTTTTTAAAAATATATCCCATTGAGCTAAACAATATCAAACCAAGGTTAAAACAATCAGTTATTTTATGTCAATAAAAGTATCAATTATTTGGACCAAATCCTGAACAGTTTTTTTTATAATATCGACGATATCAACGCACTTTGAAAAAAAAATAAAAGCGCGTTTAACTGGTTCCAAAATTACTAGTAACACACTTTGAATTTTTTTCAAAGTCCGAAATATTTCAAAGTGCATGTAACAAACCTATAAATCTTTGAATAAACCCAATTATTTGTTTTTCAATTATTTTTTTGATTTTTGAATAGCTAAAACCGAATGTTGTTATTAGAACAACTAATGGACCGTGGCAGTTTAGTTATTGAAAGAGAAATCCTATCACAGGCCCCTTCTACCTACATGTACATGTATATCACACGCATATACAAGAATCCATCATCTTTCATTTTCAGCCAAAGCTGTATGGTTATTTAAAGACAGAATGACGGCACAACTTCTGAGTAGAGCACTAGTTTTAATGGTGAAATTACAGATTATGATATAAAAATTCATGCAATTATTCACACCAAAATGCTCAATCACATTGATTATTTCTACATAATATTGCAAGGCATATACAAAACAAGATCATGCATTAGCTAAGCTTATTTCATGCTAGGATCTAGAGGGAGGTCAGGGGGGTCTGACCCCCCCCCCCCCCTTGCAAAATTAAAATTTCTTTAAATTACATTATAAAATTACCAAAAATATGCCTCGGACCCTCCCCCCCCCTGACAAACTCAAATAACCGTCCGACCCCCCTGGATTTCTTTTTGGATCCGCGCATGTATTTTTTGACGTAGTGATGTTGATACATTAAATAAAAATGAATATCAATGATTATGAAAGTAATTAAGACATTACATTAGACTCTGACTTTTTATTGAGTATTACTAAAACATTTAAATATTAATATGAACAAGGCAATATGATCGTTTGGGAACATTAAAACAGCAAAATATGTACATTGTATAACCCAACTTCCAATGCTACTGAATTTACACGTACATGTACACGTAAAAAGTCTATTAATTCTCTCATATCTTCATTTTTGGGAGAATACATGAAAACCACACGATCAATAACACATGTACCAGAGTTTCATTATCATTTCTAAACCAGTATTGATTAAAGCAGTATTCATGGCGTAGATTTTTTTTTCCGTTGACACTATTGGTCCTCAATCGTCTATCTAGGAAGTTAACCTATGTCTGAACACTGGTGCTGCAACACAAAAATACTTGTCAAAATATAAATTCTGAGAATGTGTTTCATCTCTGTAAAGCAAGACTTTTAAATGTACTTTTTTAAGATTTTATGCAATACTAAAAGGTATCACTACTCACTCTCTCTCTCTCTCTCTCTCTCTATCTCTGTCTCCCTCTCTCTCTCTCTCTCTCTCTGTCTCTCTCTCTCATAACTATCAATGAAAAACACATGTAGAGGCATTAAGTTAAAAATTCACTTTAAACTTTAAATTCACACACTATCTCCCTCTCTATCTATTTTAACTTTTCCCTATCTCTCAATTTTTTTTAATGCCTTGTCTCAGTTTCATGCTGTTATCCCTTTTTTACACACATCTAGTGACATTCAGGAAAAGTGTTTCAATGATGAATTAACTTCATATTGATGAAAACTAAAAGCAGTTTTCTCTGTATTCTCTTTCTCTTTTTTTTTATTTCTTCCCTCTCTCTTCATCTCTCTCTCTCTCTCTCTCTCTCTCTCTCTCTCATGCTTATTTCTTTTTAAGAAATAACATTTAATTTATACATTTACCTTAATATGTATAATCTTAGACAATAGCTTTTCCACTTTTCTCAGGAAACCTCATTTAGCTTGGATATTTTTCCTGAAAGCATAAGACAACAATAAACATAAAAAACCATTTTGTTTACTTTGTTTTACTCTTTATAAAAAAGGTTATGTTTTGTTATACAAGGAAGTTTTTAGAAATGTATAATTGACCTTTATAAAAATGTTCAAATATTGCTGCTGTTGTTATGTTCTACATGATCTCTCTCTCTCTCTCTCTCTCTCTCTCTCTCTCTCTCTCTCTCTCTCTCTCTCTCTCTCTCTCTCTCTCTCTCATTGCCATCACATTTAGTTATTTACACACATGTAGTGACATTCAGGTAAAGTATCTCAATAGAACAAAAATCCCTTGATTTAAACAAAATGTTTTAATAAGTCCTCTAACTTCCTCTCTCTCTTTCGCTTTAATTTCTTTATCTTTAACTTATTTTCTATCAACTTCTTTCTCTCTTTTAAATGAACATTACTTTTCATTATTTACACACACATGGTGAAATTCAGGTAAAGTATCTCAATAAATAAAAAAGAAATTACCTCCTTTAAAGAAAAAGCTGTAAAAAGTCCTCTCACTTCCTCTCTCCCTTTCAATCTAATTATTTTATCTCTTAATTTCTATCAATTTCTCTGACTTTTTCAAACAGACATCACATTTCGTTATTTACACACATGTAGTGACATTCAGGTCAAATATCTAAATTGAAAAACATGTTTTACTTAAACAAAATGTTAATAATTCCTCTCTCTTCCTCTCTCCCTTTTGATATAATTCCTTTAAATCTAACTTAGTCTCTCTCTCTCTCTCTCTCTCTCTCTCTCTCTCTCTCAAATTGACATCACATTTAGTTATTTACACGCGTGTAGTGACATTCAGGTAAAGTATCTAAATAGAAAAATTACTTCATTTATACAAAAAAGTTGTATTAAGTCTCACTTCCTATCTTTCCTCAACTCTGATTTCTTTATCTTATATTTCCTCTCTCTCTCTCTCTCTCTCTCTCTCTCTCTCTCTCTCTCTCTCTCTCTCTCTCTCTCTCGCTCTCTCTCTCTCTCTCTCTCATATTAACATCACATTTAGTAATTTACACTCATGTAGTGATATTCAGGCAAAAAAAATTCAAAAGAAAAAATTGCTTCATTTGAACAAAAAGTTTTAATACAGTAAAACACGGTTATAGCGAACACGCTTATAATGAATTGACGCTTACAGCGAAGTGAATTTCATTCCCAAAGTCTCTATTTCATGTTGTAAACTTGACGGATATAACGAAATACGCTTATAACGAAGTTAAATTGGCCGTCCCTGGGACTTCGTTATAAGCGTGTTTTACTGTACTTCCTCTATCTGTCTCTTTCTCTACCGAACTGATTTCTTTCTCTCTTATTTTCTATTAAATTCTCTCTCTATTTTCCAATTGACATTACATTTAGTTATAAACACACATGTACTGACATTCAGTAAAAGTATCTCAATTAACAACAAAAAATTACCTCCTTTGAAGAAAAAGTTGTAATAAGTCCTCTCACTTCCTCTCTCCCTTTCAATCTAATTATTTTATCTCTTAATTTCTATCAATTTCTCTTACTTTTTTCAAAAAGACATCACATTTAGTTATTTACACACATGTAGTGACATTCAGGTCAAATATCTAAATTGAAAACCATGCTTCATTTAAACAAAATGTTAATAATTCCTCTCCCTTCCTCTCTCCCTTTTGATCTAATTCCTTTAAATCTAACTTAGTGTCTATCAACCTCTCTCTCTCTCTCTCTCTCTCTCTCTCTCTCTCTCTCTCTCTCTCTCTCTCTCTCTCTCAAATTGACATCACATTTAGCTATTTACACGTGTGTAGTGACATTCAGGTAAAGTATCTAAATAGACAAATTACTTCATTTATACAAAAAAGTTGCATTAAGTCATCTCACTTCCTTTCTCCCCTCCACTCTGACTTTTTTATCTTCTATTTCTTATTGACATCTCTCTCATTCTCTTTCTCTCTCTCTCTCATATTAACATCACATTTAGTAATTTACACTCATGTAGTGACATTCAGGCTAAAAATGGCAAATGAAAAAAAATTGCTTCATTTGAGTAAAAAGTTTTAATACATCCTCTATCTATCTATCTCTCTCTCTCTCTACTGAACTGATTTCTTTCTCTCTTATTTTCTATTAAGCTCTCTCTCTCTCTCTCTTTCTCTCTCTCTCTATCTCTCTCTCTCTATCTCTCAAATTGCCATTCCATATAGTTATTAACACACATGTAGTGACATTCAGGTAAAGTATCTCCATAGAAAAAAAGTGCTTCACTTAAACAAAAAGTTGTAATAAGTCCTCTCCCTTTCTCTCTCTCTCTCTTCTGATCTAATTCTTCTATCTCTAAATTTATATCTATTTCTCTGACTTTTTCAAATACACTTCACATTTACTTATTTACAAACATGTTGTGACATTTAGGTAAAATATCTAAATTGAAAAAAAAAATGCTTTATTTTAACAAAATGTTAATAATTTCTCTCCCTTCCTCTCTCCCTTCTGATCTAATTCCTTTAAATCAAGCTTAGTTTCTATCAACTTTTCTCTCTCTCTCTCTCTCTCTCTTTCTTTCAAATTGACATCACATTTAGTTATTTACACGCATGTAGTGACATTCAGGTAAAGTATCTAAATAGAAAAATTGCTTTATTAATACAAAAAGTTGAAATTTGTCATCTCACTTCCTATCTTAATCCCTGTACTCTAATTTCTTCAACTTTTATTTCCTATCAACTCTCTCTCTCTCTCTCTCTCTCTCTCTCTCTCTCTCTCTCTCTCTCTCTCTCTAAAATTAACACCACATTTAGTTATTTACACTCATGTGGTGACATTCAGGCAAACATTTTTAAAGAAAAAATTGCTTCATTTGAACAAAAAAACATGTCCTCTATCTTCTTTTTTCCCTTCCAATCCGATTTCTTTTTTCATATTTTCTATTAAGTTATCTGTCTCTCTTTTTCAAATTGACATAACATTTAGTTATTTACACACTTGTAGTGACATTCAGGTAAAGTATCTCCATAGAAAAAAATAGCTTCACTTAAAACAAAAAGTTTTAATAAGTCCTCTCACTTCCTCTCTCCCTTCCAATCTAATTCCTTTGTTTCTTATTTTCAGACTTTTTTTCAAATAGACATTACATTTAGTTATTTACACATATGTAGTGACATTCATGTATTATATCCAAATAGAAAAAATGCTTCATTTTTTTTCCAATAATTCCTCTCTCTCTCTCTCTCTCTCTCTCTCTCTCTCTCTCTCTCTCTCTCTCTTCCAATTTAATTCCTTTAAATCAAACTTAGTGTCTATCGACTTCTCTCTCTCTCTTTCAAATTGACATCACATTTAGTTATTTACACGCATGTAGTGACATTCAGGTAAAATATCTAAATAGAAAAATTACTTCATTTATACAAGTCATCTCACTATTTCTCCCCTTCAATCTAATTCAGTCTCTCTCTCTCACACTCTCTCTCTCTCTCTCTCTCTCTCTCTCTCTCTCTCTCTCTCTCACACACGCACACACAGACATAGCATTTCTCTTTTTCTGTTATTATTTGTAATAGTTAGTTGTTTACAATAAGTAACAAAAATTATACTGATACCTTCAAAAGCATCATTTTAAACATCTGCATCAAAAAACATATCAGTCATTGTCTGCAGATGCTTTCCATTTTGGGCCATTTCTCTTAAAAGAAAATGTAGAAAAATTTCAGATATGCATAGTATCATTCACAATTAATTGTTCATTCTTAATTTCTTAATAATCATATATATTGTATACAGTAATATATAATTATATAAAAATTTAATTCAGCTCACTCAGATCAAATGTAAAAGTTTTACTCATAGACACTAAAGTACAAATAAAGCTTCTTTCTCTTCTATATCCCTCTTTCTTTTTTTCCCTTAAGCATGTGTTTGTTTACAGTAAGAAAAAAATTGTTCATTACCTGGAAAAGCACAATATCCAACATCTACATCATAAGGCACATCAGTCACTATTTGCATACAAAATTTTTGGTTTTGAGTCTCTAAAAGAAAATGTAAAAAAGAAGAATAATATTGGTTACATGTTGAGTTCATTAATGGAACGAAATAATCACTGTGAGTATATAAAATAATCCTTTCGTAAAGTATTGGACCCCCATGAGGAAACCAATATCTTTTGCTTTCAACTTGAAAAAATCAGTATACATTGTGTACATGTAATTGATTATTAAAAAAACAACTTTTATCACCATTATAGTTTAGATAAAAATCCTTTCCTATTGAACTAAATAGACCTCCATGAGGACACCCATGCTTTTCATTTCAACGTTAAAAATTCAGTTTACTTATTCACTCCAAAAACCTCATAAATATTCTTGGATCTTTACTTCTACCCTAATTTGTCTTAAATTACATTAACACTAAGAAATATTCACCATTAGTTTATGTAAAAATCCTTTCCTGTTGAACTTAGACCCCCATGAGTAAATTTATACTTTTAATTTTAACGCTATAAATTCAGTATACTTGATCACTAAGGAAACTCCCTAAATTTATCTAAATCAATATTTGTACCCTAATTTATCCTAAATTACACAAATACTATGTAATAATTACCATTAGTTTAAGTAAAAATCCTTTCCTATTGAACTTACACACCCATGAGGAAAATCATTCTTTTCATTTTAACGTTATAAAATCAGTAAACTAAATCACCTAGGAAACCCCTTAAATCATTTTCAATCAATATTTGTACCCTAATTAACCCTAAACTACACTAATACTAAGAAAAAATAACCATTAGTGTAAGTAAAAATCCTTTCCTGTTGAACTTAGACCCCCATGAAGAAACCCACACTTTTCATTTTAACGTTCTAAAGTCAGTATACTTAATCACATAGGAAACCCCTTAAATCTTTTTCAATCAATATTTGTACCCTAATTTATCTTTTATTACACTAATACTAAAAAATTATCACCACTAGTTTAGGTAAAATCCTTTCCTGTTAAATTTAGACTCCCATGAGGAAACCCATAATTTTCATTCAACGTTCTAAAATCAGTATACTTATTCACTTCGGAAACCCCCTAAATATTTTTCAGTCAAAATTTATTCCCTAATTTATACTTTATTACATAAACACTAAGAAAAAATAACCATTGCTTTAAGTCAAAATCCATTCCTGTTGAACTTGGACTCCCATGAGGAAACTCATACTTTTCATTTTAATGTTATAAAATCAGTATACTTAATCACTAAGGAAACCCTTAATTCTTTTTCAATCAATATTTGTACCCTAATTTATCCTAAACTACATTAACACTTAGAAATAATCACCATTAGTTTAAGTTAAAGTTCTTTCCTATTGAACTTAGACCCCCATGAGGAAAACCATACTTTTCATTTTAACGTTCTAAAATCAGTATAGTATTTACTTAGGAAACCCCCCTCCCCCCTAATTTTTTTAAATCAATTTTTGTACCCTAATTTATTCTAAATTACACTAATGCTAAGAAATATTCATCATTTTTTAAAATAAAAATTCTTAACTATTGAACTTGGACTCCCTTGAGAAAACCCATAATTTTCATTTTAACGTTCTAAAATCAGTATACAGCTTATTCACTTAGGAAACCCCTAAAATCTTTCTCAATCAATATTTGTACCCTAATTTATCCTAAACTACATTAACACTAAGAAATAATCACCATTAGTTAAGTAAAAGTTCTTTCCTATTGAACTTAGACCCCCATGAGGAAAACCATATACTTTTTATTTCAACATTCTAAAATCAGTATGTTTTCACTTAGGAAACCCCTTAAAATTTTTTTCAGTCAATATTTGTACTCTAATTTATCCTAAATTACACTAATGGTAAGTAATATTCATCATTATTATAATTAAAAATCCTTTCCTATTAAACTTAGACTCCCATGAGGAAACCCATAATTTTAATCTAAATGTTATGAATTCAGTATAGTTATTCACTTAGGAAACCCCTTAAATCTTCATCAATCAATATTTGTACCCTAATTTATCCTAAACTACACTAATGTTAAGAAATAATCATCATTAGTTTAAGTAAAAATCCTTTCCTATTGAACTTAGACCCCCATGAGGAAACTCATACTTTTCATTTTAACACTCTTAAATCAGTATACTAAATCACTTAGGAAACCGTCTAAATCTTTTTCAATCAATATTTGTACCTTAGTTTATTCTAAATTACACTAATACTAAGAAACAATCACCATTAGTTTAAGTAAAAATCCTTTTCAGTTATATTTAGACTCCCATGAGGAAACCCATAATTTTCATTTTAACTTTATAAAATCAGTATTCTTGATCACTTAGGACACCCCCTGAATCTTTTTCAATCAATGTTTGTGCCCTAATTTATCTTAAATTACACTAATACTATGAATTAATCATCATTAGTTTAAGTAAAAATCCTTTCCTATTGAACTTAGACTTCCATAAGGAAACCCTTAATTTTCATTTTAACGTCATTTTGAACTTAGACCCTGATGAGGAAACTTATATTTTTCATTTAACGCTCTTAAATGAGTATACTAAATCACTTAGGAAACACCATAAATCTTTTTCAATCAATATTTGAACCCTAATTTATCCTAAATTACACTAATACTAAGAAATAATCACCATTAGTGTAAGCTAAATCCTTTTCTGTTACATTTAGACTCCCCTGAGGAAACCAATAATTTTCATTTTAACATTATAAAATCAGTATTCTTGATCACTTAGGAAACCCCTTAAATCTTTTTCAATCAAAATTTGTACCCTAATTTATCCTAAACTACACTAAAACTAGGAAATATTCATCATTAGTTTAAGTGAAAATCCTTTCCTATTGAACTTAGACCCCCATGAGGAAACTCATACTTTTCATTTTGACGTTCTTAAATCAGTATACTAAATCACTTAGGAAACCGTCTAAATCTTTTTCAATCAATGTTTGTACCCTAATTTATTCTAAATTACACTAATACTATTAAGAAATAATCATCATTAGTGTAAGTTAAATCCTTTTCTGTTTTATTTCGACTCCCATGAGGAAACCCATAATTTTCATTTTAACGTTATAAAATCAGTATACTTGATCACTTAGGAAACCCCCTAAATCTTTTTCAATCAATGTTTGTGCCCTAATCTATCTTAAATTACACTAATACTATGAATTAATCATCATTAGTTTAAGTAAAAATCCTTTCCTATTGAACTTAGACTTCCATAAGGAAACCCTTAATTTTCATTTTAATGTTCTAAAATCAGTATAGTATTTATTTAGGAACCCCCACCTAAATTTTTTAAATCAATATTTGTATCCTAATTTATCTTAAATTACACTAATACTAAGAAATAATCGCCATTAGTTTAAGTAAAAATCCTCTCCTATTGAACTTAGACCCTGATGAGGAAACTTATATTTTTCATTTAACGCTCTTAAATGAGTATACTAAATCACTTAGGAAACACCATAAATCTTTTTCAATCAATATTTGAACCCTAATTTATCCTAAATTACACTAATACTAAGAAATAATCACCATTAGTGTAAGCTAAATCCTTTTCTGTTTTATTTCGACTCCCATGAGGAAACCCATAATTTTCATTTTAACGTTATAAAATCAGTATACTTGATCACTTAGGAAACCCCCTAAATCTTTTTCAATCAATGTTTGTGCCCTAATCTATCTTAAATTACACTAATACTATGAATTAATCATCATTAGTTTAAGTAAAAATCCTTTCCTATTGAACTTAGACTTCCATAAGGAAACCCTTAATTTTCATTTTAATGTTCTAAAATCAGTATAGTATTTATTTAGGAACCCCCACCTAAATTTTTTAAATCAATATTTGTATCCTAATTTATCTTAAATTACACTAATACTAAGAAATAATCGCCATTAGTTTAAGTAAAAATCCTCTCCTATTGAACTTAGACCCTGATGAGGAAACTTATATTTTTCATTTAACGCTCTTAAATGAGTATACTAAATCACTTAGGAAACACCATAAATCTTTTTCAATCAATATTTGAACCCTAATTTATCCTAAATTACACTAATACTAAGAAATAATCACCATTAGTGTAAGCTAAATCCTTTTCTGTTACATTTAGACTCCCCTGAGGAAACCAATAATTTTCATTTTAACGTTATAAAATCAGTATTCTTGATCACTTAGGAAACCCCTTAAATCTTTTTCAATCAATATTTGTACCCTAATTTATTCTAAATTACACTAATACTAAGAAATAATCATCATTAGTGTCAGTTAAATCCTTTTCTGTTTTATTTCGACTCCCATAGGAAACCCATAATTTTCATTTTAACGTTATAAAATCAGTATACTTGATCACTTAGGACACACCCTAAATCTTTTTCAATCAATATTTGTACACTAAAATATCCTAAACTACACTAATGTTAAGAAATAATCATCATTAGTTTAAGTAAAAATCCTCTCCTATTGAACTTAGACCCCCATGAGGAAACTTATATTTTTCATTTTAACGCTCTTAAATGAGTATACTAAATCACTTAGGAAACACCTTAAATCTTTTTCAATCAATATTTGAACCCTAATTTATCCTAAATTACACTAATACTAAGAAATAATCACCATTAGTGTAAGTTAAATCCTTTTCTGTTAAATTTAGACACCCCTGAGGAAACCAATAATTTTCATTTTAACGTTATAAAATCAGTATACTTGATCACTTAGGACACACCCTAAATCTTTTTCAATCAAAATTTGTACCCTAATTTATCCTAAACTACACTAAAACTAGGAAATATTCATCATTAGTTTAAGTAAAAATCCTTTCCTATTGAACTTAGACCCCCATGAGGAAACTCATACTTTTCATTTTGACGTTCTTAAATCAGTATACTAAATCACTTAGGAAACCCCTTAAATCTTTTTCAACCAATGTTTGTGCCCTAATCTATCTTAAATTACACTAATACTATGAATTAATCATCATTAGTTTATGTAAAAATCCTTTTCTGTTTTATTTCGACTCCCATGAGGAAACCCATAATTTTCATTTTAACGTTACAAAATCAGTATACTTGATCACTTAGGACACCCCCTAAATCTTTTTCAATCAATGTTTGTGCCCTAATCTATCTTAAATTACACTAATACTATGAATTAATCATCATTAGTTTAAGTAAAAATCCTTTCCTATTGAACTTAGACTTCCATAAGGAAACCCTTAATTTTCATTTTAACGTTCTAAAATCAGTATAGTATTTATTTAGGAACCCCCACCTAAATTTTTTAAATCAATATTTGTATCCTGATTTATCTTAAATTACACTAATACTAAGAAAAAATCACCATTAGTTTAAGTAAAAATCCTTTCCTATTGAACTTAGACTCCCATGAAGAAACCCATAATTTTAATTTAAACGTTATGAATTCAGTATACTTATTCACTTAGGAAACCATCTAAATCTTTTTCAATCAATATTTGTACCCTATCCTAAACTACACTAATGTTAGGAAATAATCATCAATAGTTTAAGTAAAAATCCTTTCCTATTGAACTTAGACCCCCATGAGGAAACTTATATTTTTCATTTTAACGTTCTAAAATCAATCTGTACACTTAATCACTTAGGAAACCCTCTAAATCTTTTTGGATTATTATCTGTACCCAAATTTATCTCAGATTGTACTAATATTAAGAAATAATCACCATTAGCTTAAGTAAATATCATTTATTTTGAAATTTAACCCCATGAGAAAACTCATACTTTTCATTTTAATGATAAAAATCAGTATTTCCTACAAATCACTTTTTTAAAGTTACTTTTCCTAATATGTTTGTATTAATATAATTATGTAACGTAATTCATCCGTATTTTTAATGAAATTGTACAATTGAAAAGGTATATCAATCAAGTACATGTATGTGGAAACAGCATAACGATTCCACAGAACACAGCAATATGATTTTTAGAAAGATAGAGGAAATTAGGATTAAAAGTTGGCATTGTTTACAGAATGTTTTTAAACAGGTATTATGATAAAAGCTATGCTGACTGAGGTTAAAAGATCACATATTTTGCTTTTAATACATATTATTTATTTAAAAGAATTAAATATAGACTGTTAACCAGTTGGGAAAAAATACCGCTAAATTGAGGAAATATCACCTATTTCTGATTAGGAATGGGGCCGAATTTCGGCCACTAAGAAGGTACAGATATATCCCTTAAAATAAAAGTAATAATCTGTTCCATAATTATATAAATCTTGAAATAAAATAGACACATTTTAATTCTAAATAAGTTACGATCCCTTCTTTGATTATGAATATGGCATTCGCATGATGTCAAAATTAGATCTCGTGTTCTCTTATCAGTGAAAAACTTAACAGAAAAGACAATGCCTGACCTTGTTATAGTCTTTTACCAGATTTATCTATTAGAATAGAATGATATAATTCCCTAGATATCGAAGAAAAAATGATACTTACTGTAAACAATTATTTCCATCTTCGAGTAGGAAGTTCCGATTGCGCATGCGCTATTTATATCCAATGGAGGAAAGTGTGTAAAGTACTCTTATGGACTCCACGATGCGTGTCAAAAAATTCACATACACAACGGAAACCCAAACATAGTACGATTTTATATTTTTTGAATCTAGTACGATGAGAAATAACGTTTCCGAACGATTTTACTTCCCACTACACGGGTGCATGTAGTGGGAAGAAAAAATGTAGTGGGATAAAACGTGTGTATTCATACTCGTGTAGTGGTATTCAGGTGCTTACAAACACACACACACACACACACACACACACACACACACACACACACAAGGTTTTTAAGGTTTTTGCACGCAAGATTTTCTAATTTATTAACATTAATTAGGATGATATCAATCACATTAAGAAAAGGAGAACTATAGGCATTTTCAATAAGAAAGAATAAGAGTCTCCCCAGCTAATTTTTGTAATTCTGTGCATTATCCTACAGTACTGAATGGTTTTTTTAAATTTCAAGTTTTCCGGAAGCCCATTTAGGACCTATCAAAAAATATATTTAAATTTGATTTAACGAATTCTTGAATTTGTTAAAACGAATTTAAATCGTTTAAACAAACTGCTGAATAAGTTATTATAACGAATTCAATTTGTTATTATAAAAAAATATAGAAATTTGTAATAACGAATTTAAATTGTTATAATAAATATGCTGAATTCGTTTTTACAAATTTTGAAATCTGTTTTAACAAATTTGAAATAACGAATTCTTGACTTCTTTATTCCAAAGTTTAAATTCGTACTTTCGGTTTTATAGGCAACGTACGGAAGCCCATTTAGGACCTATCAAAAAATATTTTTGAATTTGATATAACGAATTCTTGAATTTGTTAAAACGAATTTAAATCGTTATAACGAATTTTTGAATCCGTTATAACAAATTAAATTTGTTATAACAAATTTTAGGAATTCGTTATAACGAATTTAATCTGTTATAACAAATTCGCTGAATTCGTTATTTCAAATTTTGAAATCTGTTTTAACAAATTAAATTTGAAATAATGAATTCTTGAATTCATTATTTCAAAGTTTTAATTCGTAATTTCGTTTTTTTTTAAATCGGTTATAACATATTTTCATTCAATTTGTGGGATCAGATTAAACGGGGCGGACTTCATTTGTTCCATATCGGCGTACGACAAAATGCGCCGATCAATTGATCGGCGTTAAACGGCGAAATGGTAAATGAAGTAAACTGGCGTAAAAACAAAAGTGGAGGAACATATTGCCACAGCTGTTGCTGTAACCACGGTAGCAGATGTAACAATTCCAAAAAATTGTTTAGTCAATGCTATTAATCAATGAGCATGCTGCTTTGTTAAATGGTACTTGCAGCCAAGCCAATGTCGAACTTATGTCATAGAATTTATTTACCAGAATTTAATGCAAAACCGCACCGAATTCGATGCAAAGATAATGGAGTAACGCCTCTTCAAAGTGCCTATTTTAAAATTTGCTATTCTAGTCGCCTTTCATCGACGAAAACGATACATCTTTAAACGCTTGCATGGGCATTATTCATATTTATTTTGGTCGGTGCGTGTTCAAATCCAATAAACTTTGAAGGGGTTTATGATAGATTTGATATGCACGCTCCGACCGAAATAATCACCTAATAATATTCAAAGAATGATGCCTTTTTGCTTATATCTATATTATTTCCAATTTATACACTTCAAACCAACATTTTAAACCACTGATTTTTTTTCACGCATAGCACATGATATGTATTATTGCAGCAAATACCGTTTCTCGGTTATGCTGTAGGACACGCCCAATTTGTGTCGCTCATTTTTTATGAAATATTGGGCTATAGGTTTCAAAATTGATTTGTAATGTTATCACAGTAAAGGACACTTGAAAAATATAAATATGATATTTCATATGACAAAGCCAGGCATTATACCAGGATGTGCGCATGCGTGAACCAACTTTCCATCGGGGTTGGTAAACGTTTGGGAGGAAATTCGATAGCTTCTTGGAGGAACTTCGAACTGATGATAGGTGCTAAAAAAAAAACCAAAAAAATCAAACAAACAAAAAAACCGCGACTTTTATATTATATAGTCGTTAAAGATAATAGGAATGTTATGTACCTTTGGATTACACTTAAAAAAGATTTAAATATTTGTGATGACAATTAAGGCAATGCTACAGGAAAACAATAGATACGTAGCTTCGAACGGGTGAGTGGGTGGGATGGCAGGGAGGGGCCTGTCCCCATGCAGTTGCCCCCCCCCCCCTTTCCCAGCATTTTCGGAGCATGTAAAAAACTGAAAGTGAGGAAATAAACAGTGGAATTTAAGTTTGAGATAAACTTAGCATTTTTATAGGTAACCCCACGGTCTACGATTTTCGAATTTTTGAAAAACATTTTTTTTTGCATGTCAAGAATTGTTTGGCGATTCTCCAACACCACCCCCTCTTTTCACTTTTTTACGATGCCACATGTCTGAACAAAATATCACAGTTTCCTTACATATAACAGTAAGAGAGAATTGGGTTTATCTATAAACCAATATTACTGTATCTCAATAAACCATTCACCAGGTTCTATAAACACGTAGGCTTAGATTCAATGTAAAAATAAATCCAAGGTTAGTAGGACAGGGGTTATTGGGGAGGGGCACCGACCCCATGTAGCTCTATCTATAACCCCTCACCAAAGTCTGTGTGCCCATCACCAGGGTCAGAGTACGTATTACCAGAGTTGTTGTACGTTTCACCCGGGTCTGTATACGCATAACCAGATTCAGTATACCAATCACCACGACACCAGGGTCTCAATTCTTATCCCGAGGGTCAATGTTTCTTTGTGCTCATTACCAGGGTCTATTTACCCATAGCCAGAAATCCACGTACTAACCATCACCAGGGTCTCAATGCCCACACCAGGGTCAGTGTACGTTTCACCAGGGTCTATATGCCTATCACCGGGGTCTGTTTACTATTATTTATTAATAGGGTCAGAGTGCACATCACTAGCGTCTGTATACCCATATACAGAATAAGTATACCCATCACCAGGGTCAGTTTAACTTTAACCAAGGTTAGTGTACCCAATTACAAGTGTACATGTATACGCGTAACCAGAGTCAGTATACCCATCACCTGGGTCTCAATACCTATCACAATATAGGTTTTGAGACCCTGGTAATGGGCACATAGACCCTGGTAATATGTATACTGACCTTGGTGATATGTCTAATGACTTGGTGATGGGCACACAGACCCTGGTGATACGTACACTGACCCTGATGATACGTACACTGACCCAGGTTATTTGTATGCAGACCCAAGTGATGTGCACACATCGTAATATTTACCCAGGTTATGGGTA
Source organism: Magallana angulata (assembly GCF_025612915.1). Classification (NCBI taxonomy): domain Eukaryota; kingdom Metazoa; phylum Mollusca; class Bivalvia; order Ostreida; family Ostreidae; genus Magallana; species Magallana angulata. Next base: position 21,364,378 of record NC_069116.1, on the reverse strand, counting down.
TACAGACCCTGGTAATACAAACATTTACCCTAATGATACGTCCACTATGCTATTAAAACATTTCAAAATCCTAATCCGTGGAGGTAGGGGGTTAGGTGAACACTTAACTTCAATTCTACAGTTTATTTCCCCCTTTTCATTTCAGTTTTTACCTGGTCCCAAAAACATTGGGGGGGGGGCAACTCTTTTTTAATTCACCTTTTATATGTAAATTCAAGAAAAGTGTGCTGAAGGGGGTAGACTCGTCCCCACTGCCCCTGCTCCACTCCACACACCCCTCCCCCACTCCGATGCTAAGTGTCGGAGTTGTTTTCATGTTAGATTGCTCTTTATTGTTCTCTCAAATACTAATATTTATTCAACATTTTGGTGTAAATCTAATGTTCACAACATTCCTATCACTTTTAATGAGCATTTATAATGTAAAAATAGAATTTTCCTATACTTTTTAAAATTGCGCAAATATCAGTTCGAAGTTCCTCCAAACAGCTTTCAAATTTCCTCCCAAACGTTTACCAAAAAGTTGGTACAACGCATGCGCACATCCTGGTTATAATGCCTGGCTACGTCATTAGGGTCTTCCGTTTCCAACGGTAGACCCTCTTGTTTTTCTTCGGTTTCTTTTTATTAGGGTCTTCCGTTTCCAACGGAAGACCCTCTTGTTATTCTATTGTTTCTTTTTATTAGGGTCTTCCGTTTTCAACGGAAGACCCTCTTGTTATTCTTCGGTTTCTTTTTATTAGGGTCTTCCGTTTCCAACGGAAGACCCTCTTGTTATTCTATTGTTTCTTTTTATTAGGGTCTTCCGTTTTCAACGGAAGACCCTCTTGTTATTCTTCGGTTTCTTTTTATTATTATACTTTTTCTTTTTTTTTCTGACTCCTTCTCGGCTTTATAACTCAAAAAGTTTACAACCGATTTTGACGAAACTTTCAGAGATTATGTGCATTTATTATACCTCAAAGTTTGTGAAGTTTCTTTCAAAACGTCAATTCCGTTTTAACGTTACGTCATTTTTAAAATTTTCAAAAAGTCATTTTGTCCGCAGCGTTTTTCAAAAACGCTTTAAGATAGAGGCTTGAAATTTTCAATGGTTATAATTTAATCGATTTACCTCTGTAATAAGGCTGGAAATGAAAATCTGTCACTTCCGGTCGAAACCGGAAGTGAAACAAATTTTTCGAAAAAATGAATTTTCTGATCAAATCAAAAATGAATATGTATTTTGTAGAGCTTATTAAACCGAATCTAACACTGAAATCTGTTTTAAAATCGGACGATGCATTACAGAGATATCGGGGTTTAAAAATTGATTTTTCCGGAAATTTTGATTCCGCGTCCTTGGTTTAAAAAATAGCGTAATGTTCAAAGTAATATTAACTCGTACCAAATATAATTGTTAAGTCTTACTTGAACACATTCGGATTTTTTTTGTTAAGTCGTTCTGAAAATCAAACAGGTTTTTGTTAATTCGTACTTAAAATCATTCGGATTTTGATAAGTCGTACCAGGAATAATTCGATTTTTTCATCTTTTTATTTAAATTGCTCTTGTTTTTGGTTTAAGAGCTCTGCTTCTTACAGGAACTCCCAGCTTTACTTCCGACATTAACGGAAGACCCATTCGTTGCTTTGCAACGAGCTTTGCTCTAGTTATTATTATTATTCTTTGTCTTTTCTTCTGACTCCTTTTTTGCCTCATAACTCAAAAGGTTTTAAACCGATTTTGATGAAATTTTCAGAGATTTTTGCAAGTCGGCGTCCCTCAAAAATGTAAAAGTTTTGAAGAGAACGTCACCTCCGTTTTGACGTGACGTCATTTTTAAAAATTTCAAAATGTCATTTTGTCCCGGATTTTTCTCAAAAACGCTTTAAGATAGAGGCTTGAAATTTTTAATGGTTATGATTTGATCGATTTACCTCTGTAATAAGGCTGGAAATTAAAATCTATCACTTCCGGTCGAAACCGGAAGTAAAACAAATTTTTCGAAAAAATGAATTTTCTGATCAAATCAAAAATGAATATGTATTTTGTAGATCTTATTAAGCTGAATCTAACACTGAAAGCCGTTTTAAAATCGGACAATGCATTACAGAGATATTGGGGTTTAAAAATTGATTTTTCCGGAAATTTTGATTCCGCGTCCTTGGTTTAAAAAATAGCGTAATGTTCAAAGTAAAATTAACTCGTACCAAAAATAATTGTTAAGTCGTACAGTAACACATTCGGATTTTTTTTGTTAAGTCGTTCTTGAAATCGGAAAGGTTTTTGTTAAGTCGTACCTAAAATCATTCGTATTTTGTTAAGTCGTACCAGGAATAATTCGATTTTTTTATCTTTTTATTTTAGTTACTCTTGTTATTGGTTTAAGAGCTCTGCTTCTTACAGGAACTTCCAGCTTTACTTCCGACATTAACGGAAGACCCACTCGTTGCTTTGCAACGAGCTTTGCTCTAGTTATTATTAGGGTCTTCCGTTTTCAACGGAAGACCCTCTTGTTATTCTATTGTTTTTTTTAGGGTCTTCCGTTTCCAACGGAAGACCCTTTTGTTTTTCTACGGTTTCTTTTTTTTCTTATTCTTATTATTATTATTCTTTTTATTTTTTTTCCAGCTCAAATATTTCAAAAACGCTTGCATCGATTGTTTTGAAATTTACAGCTTTAATGTGTATCTAAAAGATCTCTATGATATGAAAAAATTATTTGATGACGTCATCAAATTCGTCAGATATTGACGTTTTTCACGTTTTAAAAAGTGATTTTGTCCAAAGATTTTCTCCTTTTTGATCTAAGATAAAGCTATGAGATTTACAGAGTAGGTAGAACTACTGTTTTACTTATGACATAAGGCTGGAAACTCAATTTGGACACTTCCGGTCGAAACCGGAAGCAAAACCATTTTTTTTAAATTTTCATGTTTTTCAATTTTAAAACTTTTACGTATATTTCTTACAGTAATTTTCATGCTGAGTTCAAAACTGAAATCCGTTTTTAAATCGGACTATGCATTACAGAGATATCGGGGTTTAAAAATTGATTTTTCCGGAAATTTTGATTCCGCGTCCTTGGTTTAAAAAATAGCGTAATGTTCAAAGTAAAATTAACTCGTACCAAAAATAATTGCAAAGTCGTACTTGAACACATTCGGATTTTTTTTGTTAAGTCGTTCTTGAAATCGGAAAGGTTTTTGTTAAGTCGTACTTAAAATCATTCGTATTTTGTTAAGTCGTACCAGGAATAATTCGATTTTTTTCATCTTTTTCTTTTTATTACTCTTGTTATTGGTTTAAGAGCTCTGGCATGAGTTTTACTAAGCTTCTTATCCTACGCAAAAATATTACTACTTAAGAACTTCCTAAGTTTTAACTTAAGATAAGAATGTTCTGTTTTACTAACGTGTTCGTAAGTTTTATTCGTAACCTTAACTTACGAAACGTTCGCAAGTTTCCGTTATGGAACTCTCTAATAACGGAGGTGTGAATATTCGTAGTTATGAACGCTGCGCAAGCGCAGAGGGCACTTTCGTTTTCGCAGCTATTTACATTTTATCGTCTGCGAAACTGTTTTGAACAATGGAGAAAGAATAGGTTTACGATATAAAGAAATGATAAATAAATATGTTTAACCCGTATGAGTGTGGAGAGTGAATGATTTTAATAAAGTATATGTGTGTAACTTTGTAATGAATTATCATGAAAAGCTACATGTAAATGTTTTATTCATTAAATTGCCCAGACTGTTCATTCATTCATTCTAATTATCTTTATTTCCTCCCGTAGGAGATTGCATGAAGAATAACATTTTAACACATATAATAAATACAGCACATGAGTTACAAAGTTGATAGAAGTTATAGTGAAAAAAGGAATATAATTAAATGGAGTAAAGTAAATTTACGATATTCATTGTATACTGAATATGGTGATCGATTCATGATATGAAATCCAGTAAATAGGACCTGCACTCAGTTCCATAAATTGGTAACTATATGTTTCTGTCATTGCTGTAAATAGGTTTATTGATATTTATTACCGTAAATATTTCTGATCATTTGGAATTTATAGTTTAAATATAAATTATCAAATTATCGCTCTTTGCTGATAATATTAATAGGTGACTTAAGTAAATATATGTTTTATGTCAATGTCTGTGTGATGATTGTGTTTGTATTGTCTTTGTCGTGTGCTTATATGTTTTTTGTATGTGTTGTTCTATTGTGATTTCCTGCAATTACCATATTCCTTCAATTTATTGAAAAAGGAATCGAACCCTATAAAATCGACTTGGTGTTATTATGTCATCTGCATCAAAACCCGGTTACAATACATGTACTAATAATTAAATGAAATAAAGACTTTTCACAGATAAAAAACATTATTTGATGCGGGGGGGGGGGGGGGGGCGAAAAGGTTCAGAATTTTTTAACCAGACATTAACACAAGTAGCGGATAAAAGTGTCATATATATACATTTATATCGGCTACCCCATTAGGCTAAACACAATTTTATAGGTCTATTCATTTAGTTAAAAAAAAGTCCATGACAAAAAAGCCTATCTTCTTTTATTTCTTTAATTCTTTAATAATGTATTCATTTATTTCCTTGATCACCATTTTGCTATATTATGATTAATACTTGAGATATTATATTGCTTAGTATGGGTATGGAAATGTATTCTAACTATACTTGACTGTCAACAAGAAATGATATGAATTTTACACAATATTAAAAAAAATTATTTATATATCTTTTAAGCAATATTTATTTTAAATTTTATTTTAAATTTGTATGGTTCATCACACACAATCTTGTTAAAGGGGAACAACTCGATGAAGTAATAATACAGTTGTGGCCCTTTTGTTTACTCTTCATCCTTCTTTCAAAATAGTGGACAAATAGAAATGTTTGAAAGGATATCATTCGGAATCATTCTTTGAACATAACCAACATAGTAAGTGTATTTTTTTATCAATATCATGAGTGTGATGTTTTATGATATTAATATTTTGTAAGAATTTGATTGATAGGATGCTTTTTAAGTCCAGCTTCATTTAGAATTTCCTCTGTTATTTTTTTTAAAGGTCATATCCATAAAATTAGCTGGATGTGAGCTGGAATGGCATGCGACCTCAAAGGTTGTGGTTGTATGTGGTCTTTGACATCGTCTGTCAGCTGCAGAATAACTCGCCTTGGAAACCTATATCGCCCAATTAGCTCGCTGTCGGTCAACATATTTTAAAAGAACTTGACTCCTGTCTCTGAAAACGCGTTCACGACGCAAAGCCTTGTCTTCATTTTCTCTCAAAACTTCAATAAACAATAAGCAGGCGGCCATTTTTATTCATTTATTTAGAAAAATACGAAAAATTCTTAACTTAGAGTAGCCCATAGGCTGTCGTAAGTTACGACGATATTTTTGACGTAACTTAAAGTTAAGAAGTTTGGTAAAACAGATATTCATCGTAACTTACGGTTACGATGAAATCTTAAACTTAAGAAGCTTAGTAAAACTCATGCCTGCTTCTTACAGGAACTTCCAGCTTTACTTCTGACATTAACGGAAGACCCACTCGTTGCTTTGCAACGAGCTTTGCTCTAATTATTATTTTTTTTTTTTTTTCTGACTCCTTCTCGGCTTTATATCTCAAAACGTTTTCGTCCGATTTCCATGAAATTCTCAGAGCTTTTGTAAAGTTATCATGCCTCAACGATGTTAAAGTTTCAGCATTTACGTCACTTCCGTTCAAGTTTGACGGCCATTTTTAATGTTTAAAAAAGTGATTTTGTCCGGAGGATTTCTCCAAAAACTTTAAAGATATCGCTTCGAAATGTTAACTGATGATAGATGTATCAATTCTATGATGTACTGGGGGGTTTAAAATTTTATTCACCGATTTTACTCAAAACCGGAAGTAGTTCCAATTTTTGTAAATTTTCATTTTTTTGATCAAAATAAGACAATACCACAGTCTTATAGAACTTGCCATGGTGAATTTAAATTTGAAATTCGTTTGAAAATCGGACGATGCATTACAGAGATATCGGGGTTTAAAAATTGATTTTTTCGGAAATTTTAATTCCGCGTCCTTGGTTTAAAAAATAGTGTAATGTTCAAAGTAAAATTAACTCGTACCAAAAATAATTGTTAAGTCGTACTTGAATTCATTCGGTATTTTTTTTTTAAGTCGTTCTTGAAATCAGAAAGGTTTTTGTTAATTCGTACTTAAAATTATTCGGATTTTGTTAAGTCGTACCAGGAATAATTCGATTTTTTTCATCTTCTTATCTAAATTACTCTTGTTATTGGTTTTAGATCTCTGCTTCTTACAGAAACTTCCAGCTTTACTTCCGACATTAACGGAAGACCCACTCGTTGCTTTGCAACGAGCTTTGCTCTAGTTTAAAATATTATATTTATATTTTTAATTGTCCTTTACTGTGATAGCCCAGCCAAATAATTTCATAAAATATGAGGGACACAAAATGGGTGTGTCCTACAGTATTACCGAAAAACAGGATTGGCTGCGCTGCGTAATAATTCATATCATGTGTTATGCATTTAAAAACAGAGGTTTTAGAATGTTGTTTTAAAGTGTAGAAAATGGGAATAATATAATTATAGGTGTTAAAGTAATAAGGAATCATTCTCTGAATGTTATGAGTTGATAATTTCGGTCAGAGCGTGGTCAAATCTATCATAAAGCCCTTCGAGCTTTATTTGATTTGAACACGTCCCGGCCAAAATCACATGAGACTAGTAAAACTCAACGAATGATTCCTTACTTCTCCAGACCGGTATTTTTTTTAAATATGGCGTATCTCACGGTTTGGTGATAAAATGAGATCAAAAATGCAGATATGTTGATAAATCAACATGCCCATTGATTGATAGCATTATTAAACAAATTTTTGGAATCATGCGCAGAAACCCGTCGAAACAAGTCTGTATATATTGTATATTTGGTAAATATGCGTCGCTAAATATATAGCAGTTCTTAAATATTTTGTTTCTATCTATGAAGGAATTCTAGCAAAGCCGATAAAGTAAGGTGTCTTTTGGAATTGTTACATCTGTTAACATGGTTACAGCAACAGCTGTGACAATATGTTCCTCCACTTTTGTTTTTACGCCAGTTTACTTATTTACCATTTCGCCGATCAATTGAACGGCGCATTTCGTCGTACACCGATATGGAACAAATGAAGTCCGCCCTGTTTAATCTGTTCCCCAAAACATGAAATTTGTTCCCACAAATTCAATGAAAATATGTTATAACCGATTTTAAAAACCGAAATTACGAATTAAAACTTTGAAATAACGAATTCAAGAATTCGTTATTTCAAATTTAATTTGTTAAAACAGATTTCAAAATTTGAAATAACGAATTCAGCGAATTTGTTATAACAGATTAAATTCGTTATAACCAATTCCTAAAATTTGTTATAACAAATTTAATTCGTTATAACGGATTCAAAAATTCGTTATAACGATTTAAATTCGTTTTAACAAATTCAAGAATTCGTTATATCAAATTCAAAAATATTTGTTGATAGGTCCTAAATGGGCTTCCGTAGCAACGTTAGTATCCGTTGTACTTTTCATGCATTTACAAAATCGAAAGTCGAGAAACTATCTCATTTTATATACAATTTTCTTTAAGCAATAAGGTAAAAAAAATACATGAATAAAGTTATGTATCTACGAAAGCCCTGAAGGGACATGTTGATTTTTAAAAAAAGCAAAAAGTAATTCGAGATCTCGAATAACACAACTCGTTCCCACAGATTATCAACTCGTTCTCTCGGATTGAGAATCCGTTATCACGAATTACTAACTCGTTCCCACAGATTATCAATTCGTTCTCTCGATTTAAAAAATCCGTTTTCTCGGATTATAATTCGTTTCTCGGTTTGAAAAATCTGATCAAACGGATTTGAAATTTACGGAAGCTCATTTAGGACCTATCAAAAAATATTTTTGAATTTGATATAACGAATTCTTGAATTTGTTAAAACGAATATAAATCGTTATAACGAATTGTTGAATCCGTTATAACGAATTAAATTTGTTATTAAAATTTTAGGAATTCAAAATAACGAATTTAATATGTTGTAACAAATTCGCTGAATTCGTTATTTTAAGTTTTGAAATCTGTTATAACAAATTGAATTTGAAATAACGAATTCTTGAATTCGTTATTTCAAGGTTTTAAAGCGTAATTTCGTTTTTTTAAATCGGTTATAACATATTTTCATCCAATTTGTGGTAACAAACTTCATGTTTTGGGGAACAAATTAAACAGGGCGGACGTCATTTGTCCCATATCGGCGAAATGGGTCGATCAATTGATCGGCGTTAAACGGCGAAATGGTAAATGCAGTAAACTGACGTAAAAACAAAAGTGGAGGAACATATTGGATCCCTACGGAAGCCCATTTAGGACCTATCAAAAAATATTTTTGAATTTGATATAACGAATTCTTGAATTTGTTAAAACGAATTTAAATCGTTATAACGAATTGTTGAATCCGTTATAACGAATTAAATTTGTTATAACAAATTTTAGGAATTCGTTATAACGAATTTAGTCTGTTATAACAAATTGGCTGAATTCGTTATTTCAAATTTCTAAATCTGTTTTAACAAATTAAATTTGAAATAACGAATTCTTGAATTCGTTATAACCAATTAAATTTGAAATAACGAATTCCTGAATTCCTTATTTCAAAGTTTTAATTCGTAATTTCGGTTTTTTAAACTCGATTATAACATATTTTCACCCAATTTGTGGTAACAAATTTCATGTTTTGGGGAACAAATTAAACGGGGCGGACTTCATTTGTCCCATATCGGCGTACGACGAAATGCGTCGATCAATTAATCGGCATTAAACGGCGAAATGGTATTAAATGAAGTAAATGTAACCATGGTAAGAGATGTAACAATATCACAAGACACCTACTTTATCAGCTTTGCTAGAATTCCTACATAGATAGAAACAAAATATATATTTAAGAACTATATATAGCAATGCAATTTCACCAAAAATACAATATATACAGATTTGTTTCGACGGGTTTCTGTGCAAATTACAAAAAATTGTTTAATTAATGCTATCAATCAATGAGCATCCTGATTTATTAACATATATTTGCATGTTTCATCTCATTACATCACCAAACCGTGAGATTACGCCGTACTTAAAAAAAATACCGGTCTGGAATAAAATTGATTTAAGAATAAGGAATCATTCTTTGAGTATTACTAGTCTCAGGTGATTTTGGCCGGGACGTGTTCAAATCAAATAAAGCTCGACGGGATTTATGATAGATATGACCACGCTCTGACCGAAATTATCAACTCATAATATTCAAAGAATGATTCCTTATTACTTTAATACTTATATTTATATAATTTCCAATTTCTACACTTTACAACAACATTCTAAAACCACTGTTTTTTAATGAATAACACAATGTCGTGCTATGTATTATTACGCAACGCAGCCAATACTGTTTTTCGGTTATGTTGTATGACACGCCCATTTTGTGTCGCTCGTTTTCTTTTTTTAATTATTGGGCTGGGTTATCACAGTAAAGGACACTTAAAAATATAAATATAATATTTTATATGATGTACCTAGGCATTATAACCAGGATGTGCGCATGCGTGAACCAACTTTCCATCAGAACAATGTATAGAATAGGCTATTTTTGGAAGTTGATTTTAATCAACTCTCCTACATGTATGCAGTTACTCAGGCAAACCGAAAGTGAAACAGTGTTTGGACCTAAGTACAAATCAACATTGCTGACAACACTTAGTTCTAATCGATAAATTCGATGTAATGAGTTCTTAAGCATTGTTTTTCAAGTAAACTTATTTATAGATACCTTGTAAATAGTTAGATTTTAAATGGTACGAACAATTTAGATAATTTTTGAAGTCGTACATTTTATATATTCCTACGCCAGAGCTCGTTCAACCAGACGCTCGGCTGTCTCCGTAAATCTCCGACAAGCAGAGATTCTCTCTTGCTTGTCGGTGATTAACGGATACAGCTGAGAGTCTGGTTGAACGAGACTAGAGTCCAATTATGCTTCGATCCATACAATTTCGCATAACTATTCCGATTACTGATACGTAGTTTGATAGAATAGATCTTTGAATATTATACAACATGATTCATATTGGGTTTTCACGAAATTCCTGTGGAAGAATTCATATTATTAAAAATGTGCGTAATTCAAATACATATAGGAAAGTACTTGCCATGCAAAATAACATATCATTGATTTTAAAATAAATAATAATCGATAAAATCAACTCCAATCAGTTTTTCAGTACTTTGAGTTTATATAGTACAACCAGGCATTATAACCAGGATGTACGCATGCGTGTACCGACTTTTCGGTAAACGTTTGGGAGGAAATTCGAAAGCTGTTTGGAGGAACTTCGAACTGATATTCGCGCAATTTAAAAACGTATTGGAAAATTCGAAATTTACATCATAAATGTTTATTAAAAGAGATAGGAATGTTGTGTACATTAGATTTACACCAAAATGTTGTATAAATATTAGTATCTGAGAGAACAAAAAGAGCACTGTTACAGGAAAACAACAGGCACTTAGCATCGGAGGGGGAGGGGGGTGTGTGAAGTGGAGCAGGGGCAGGGGGACGAGCTAGACTACCCCCTTCAGCACACGCTTTCTCGCAGCAAACATTTTTCTTAAATTTACATATAGAAGGTGAATTAACAAGGAGTCCCCCGCCCCTAATGTTTAGGGACCAGGTAAAAACTGAAATGAAAGGGAGGAAATAAACTGTAGAATTGAAGTTAAAGGTACGCCTTTCCCCATACCGCCACGAATTAGGATTTTTAAATGTTTTAATAGCATAGTGTATGTATCACTAGGGTCAGTCAGTGTTCGTATCACCAGGGTCTGTATACCCATAACCTGGGTCAGTATTACGATTATCAAGATGTCTATATCTAATACCAGGGTCAGTGTACGTATCACCAGGGTCTGCGTGCTCATCATCTGGGTCTGCGTACAAAAAGCCTGGGTCAGTGTACGTATCATCAGCGTCAGTGTATGTATCACTAGGGTCAGTGTTCGTATCACCAGGGTCTGTATACCCGTAACCTGGGTCAATATTACGATTATCCGGATCTATTACCAGGGTCAGTGTACGTATCACTAGGGTCTGTGTGCCCATCACCAAGTCATTAGAACCCATCATCAGGGTCTTAATGCATATCACCAAGGTCAGTGTTCGTATCACCAGGGTCTGCCCATTACTAGGGTCTAAAAACCTATATTGTTATAGGTATTGAGACCCAGGTGATGGGTATACTGGCTCTGGTTACGCGTATACATGTACACACTCTTGTAATTGGGTACACTTACCTTGGTTAAAGGTAAACTTACCCTGGTGATGGGTATACTGATTCTGGATATGGGTATACAGACGCTTGTGACGTGCACTCTGGCCCTATTAATACTAGTATACAGACCCCGGTGATAAGCATTATAGACCCTAGTGAAACGTACACTGACCCTGGTGATAGGCATTGAGACCCTGGTGATGGTACGTGGATTTCTGGCTTTGGGTAATCAAACCCTGGTGATGAGCACAAAGACACATTGACCCTCGGGATAAGTATTGAGATCCTGGTGTCCTGGTGATGGGTATACTGAATCTGGTTATGCGTATACAGACCATGTAAATACGTACACCGACTCTGGTAGTACTTACTCTGACCCTGGTAATATGTACTCTGACCCTAGTGATGGACACACATACCTTGGTGAGGGGTTATGGATAGAACTACATGGGGTCGGTGTTCTGACCACCCCTACCCCTCCCCAATACCCCCCCCCCCCTGAACAAAAGAAAAACAAAATAAATTATCCTTAAGCGTGGGTGTTTAAAGAACCTGGTGAATGGTATTTTGTATGAGATACAGTAATATTGGTTTATATATAAACCCAATTCTTTTTTACTGGTATATGTAAGGAAACCGTGATATTTTGTTCAGGCAGGTGGCATCGTAAACAAGTGAAAAGAGGGGGGTGGGTTGGGAGAATCGCCAAACAATTCTTGACATGCGAAAAAAAGAAGTCTTTAAAAATTCGAAAATCGTACACCGTGGGGGTAGCTATAGAAATGCTAAAGAACTATATATGATATTAGTCTAATTTGGCCCCCAAAATTCGCTATTTTTAAAATGATTCAGTTACATTAATTTGTTGTGTTATTTTTTATAAAAAAGTTGACATGAAATATGTTTTCACCTATTTATTTGTATTATATGCACTCACTGGCAGTATATGACGTCAGAAGTGACGCTATTTTAATAATTCAATCAAAATCAGCCAAAAATTGACATTTTTCTTATCTTTTTTCGAATGGGAAATATAGAGCGACTCTTTGAACAAGAACAAACTTTTTGTCACTTAAAAGTATTGGAAAGATATATCTTTGGTGAAAATATTTTGTTTGTTCAAGCAGTCGCTCAATGTTTCCTTAAAGAAAAACTGCCTCAAAACAAGCCGTTTTATGCTAAAAATGCGAAAATGGCGGAAAAGGTAAACTTTATGATGTCATACTTTTAAATTGTGGGCACTAAAAATCAAAATGAAAATTATGAAAAAACTTCAAATGTATATTTGTACAAATAAAACAAAGAATTACAGTAAAATGACAATGTTCATTTTAGGGGGCCATTTTAGGCTCAAACCATATATAGTCCTATAGAAATGCTAAGTTTACCTCAAACTTAAATTTCACTGTTTATTTCCTCCCAGTCACTTTCAATTTTTTACATGCTCCAAAAATGCTAGGAAAGGGGGGGGCAACTGCATGGGGACAGACCTCTCCCTGCCACCCCCACCAACCCACTCGTTTGAAGCTACGTGTCTATTGTTTTCCTGTAACATTGCCTTTATTGTCCTCGCAATTATTTAATTTACTTTTTTTAGTGTAAACCAAAGGTACATAACATTCCTATCACTTTTAATGACTATATGATATAAAGGTCGCGGTTTTTTTTGTTTTTGTTTTTTGTTTTTTGGCACCTATCATCAGTTGGAAGTTTCTCCAAGAAGCTATCGAATTTCCTCCCAAACGTTTACTAATCCCGATGGAAAGTTGGTTCACACATGCGCACATCCTGGTTATAATGCCTGGCTATGTCATATAAAATATCATATTTATATTTTTCAAGTGTCCTTTACTGTGATAACATTACAAATCAATTTTGAAACCTATGGCCCAATTATTTCATAAAAAATGAGCGACCCAAAATAAGCGTGACCTACAGCATAACCGAAAAACGATATTTGCTGCAATAATACATAACATGTGCTATGCATGAAAAAAAAAACCCAGTGGTTTTGAAATGTTGTTTTGAAGTGTAGAAATTGTAAATAATATAATTAAAAGCAAAAAGGCATCATTCTTTGAATATAATGAGGTGATAATTTCGGTCGGAGCCTGTATATCAAATCTATCATAACTCCCTTCAAGCTTTATTGGATTTGAACACGCTCCGACCAAAATAAATATGAATACTGAACATAAATCTGCCCATGCAAGCGTTTAAAGATATCCTATTCATCGGTAAAAAGCGATTAGAATAGCAAATTTTAAAATCGTTTAAAAGAAAATCTGACTGTAACAAATAATTACGAATAAACTTTCTTAATTTACAATACTTAAAATAACTAGATACGTCAAAATATCAGACCTATATCAATCATTTTTGCTGTAAAATTGAATATATTTTGTATAGCTTTGTAAGGAAATTTCCCTAGTGTTGACCTCGTGACGTCACTGAAGCCTTGTAATCGCCTAATTTCATTTTCTCTTGATTAGATTTCTAAAAGAGTTAAAAATAGGCACTTTGAAGAAGCGTAACTCCATTTTTTTTTTGCATCGATTTCGATGCGGTTTTTGCATTAAATTCTGGTAAATAAATTTTATGACATAAGTTCGACATTGGCTGGGCTTCATGTACCCTTTTATAAATCAGCATGCTCAATAATTAATAGCATTGACTAAACAATTTTTTGGAATTTTGGAAAGCCGATTTAGTCAGGTGTCTTTTGGAATTGTTACATCTGTTACCATGGTTACATCAACAGCTGTGACAATATGTTCCTACACTTTTGTTCTTACGCCAGTTTACTTCATTTACCATTTCGCCTTCGTCGTACGCCGATATGGGACAAATGAAGTCCGCCCCGTTTAATTTGTTCCCGAAAACATGAAATTTGTTATTACAAATTGGGTGAAAATGTGTTATAACCGAGTTTAAAAAACCAAAATTACTAATTCAAACTTTGAAATAACGAATTCAAGAATTCGTTATTTCAAATTTAATTTGTTAAAACAGATTTAAAAATTTGAAATAACGAATTCAGCGAATTTGTTATAACAGATAAAATTCGTTATAACAAATTCCTAAAATTTGTTATAACAAATTTAATTCGTTATAACGGATTCAACAATTCGTTATAACGATTTAAATTCGTTTTAACAAATTCAAGAATTCGTTATATCAAATTCAAAAATATTTTTTGATAGGTCCTAAATGGGCTTCAGATCCCCACTGAGAATAGCTGATAACAAGAAGCACCATCACTTGACGATTTGCAGAGCGATATACAACACGTACTTGTCCAGTGTGCACTGAAGACGAGAATTACCGCTGCGCCAATTCATTAAAGGAGAGGTAATAAGAAACTCTATTTTATTTTGAAAAAGCCGCTGATCATGAGGGCTTTTCTGTCGCTGAGGACAGAGCTTAAAGTTAATGCATGAGATTTAAAAAAAAAAAAAAGAAGCCGATGAGGGCCATAAGTTCTTTCTGTCGCTGAGGACAGAACTTAGAGTTAATGCACTGAAATTTAAAAGTCGCTGAGGGCTTTTCTGTCGCTGAGGACAGAGCTTTAAGTTCATGAATGAATTTTTTAAAAAGCCGATGAGGGCCATAAGTTCTTTCTGTCGCTGAGGACAGAACTTAGAGTTAATGCATGGGAAATTTTTAAAAGTCGATGAGGGCTATATAATTTCTTTCTGTTGCTGAGGACAGAGCTTTAAGTTAATGCATGAAATTTTTTGAAAGCCGATGAGGGCCATAAATTCTTTCTGTCGCTGAGAACAGAACTAAGAGTTAATGCACGGAAATTTAAAAGCCGCTTAGGGCTGTAAGTATATGAATTTTTCTGTTGGTGAAGTTGTATAGGGCTTATAGTTTGTTTTTGCCGCTGAAGACAGAACTTACAAGATATTTTAAACGCCGTTGATTATATTAATTTTTGCAGCTGAAGTTTAAAAGGTCGATTAGTACTATAAGTTTGTTCGGCCGCTGAGGTATTTCTGTCGCTAAGGTTAAGCGATAACCACTGAGATGCTTCATATCATCTAAGTCCATGTATTTCATGTTTTACTTAAAGCGGTATAACGCTGGGTGAAGTCTGTAAAACCGTTTGATTAATTGACAAGTAAATATCAAAAATCTGTTTATTATCAGATTCCTCCTCCAACTATATTGAAGAGGAGACACACTCTGCGGGGGAAGAAGAATTTGCTCCCCGTCATCAAAAAGCTGCGAGGAATGGACCAGCCAGTACCCCAGTTGGCAAGATTTAAAATCAACACGCCGCTGGAGGAAATGGAGAGAAGCCAGGTGGTGTCCGCCTTTCGAGATCTGACGGGGGAGTCGGAAAAAGACTGCTTGGAGATGGCGGGGAGGGAGAACACAGATGAAAACCTTAAATGCTTGCTGCATTTGGCAATTATTCACGCCAACGAGTTTGGCCAACCAGATGGTCAAAATCTGGAGACAATTGAAGATCAGGTATTCATTACAAGTGCAATAGATTTATTAAATGTAAATGACGATAAGAATTAATGAATATTGATTTACTTTTGATGCGTTATGAAATCATACAAGAAGGAAATATCAATAATGATTAAAAAAAAATAAGTGTTTCACGTGTTATAATTATAGGAGAGCGAAACAACAAGAGCCTCCAAAGAAAAAAAACAAAAAATGCTACAGCTGGAAAAAAAGCCAGACCATAGATAACATAGAAGTAGAAAACGTGAAAGAAAAGGTGAGGAGTTTGGCCCTACAAACAAAACCCAGTGTCCAGATGTAACAATTCCAAAAGACACCGAACTTTACCGGCTTTCCTCATATATAGAAAAAAATATTTAAGAACTGCTATATATGTAGCGACGCATTTTCACCAAAAATACCATGCAGGATATACAGATTTGTTTCGACGGGTTTCTGGGCAAAAGCATGCTGATTTATTAAAGGGTACCTGCGGCCCCGCCAATGTCGAAGTTTTGTCATAGAATTTATTTGATAGAACTTAATGCAAAAACAGCATCGAAATCGATGCAAAAATTATGAAGTTACGCCTATTTTTACCTTCTTTTAGAAATCTAATCAAGAGAAAATGAAATTAGGCGATAACGAGGCTTCAGTGACGTCACAAGATCAACACGAGAGAAATGCAGTTGCCCCCCCCCCCTTTCATAGCATTTTCGGAGCATGTCACTTGGATGAAATAAACAGTGAAATTTAAGTTTGAGGTAAACTTATCGTTTCTATAGCTACCCCCACGGTTTTCGATATTCGAATTTTTGAAAAACTTTTTTTTTTTGCAAGTCAAGAATTGTTGGCGATTCTCCCACCCCACCCCCTCTTTTCACTTTTTTACGATGCCACCTGCCTGAACAAAATACCACGGTTTCCTTACATATACCAGTAAGACAGAATTGGGTTTATATATAAACCAATATTACTGTATCTCATGCAAACACCTACGCTTAGATTCAATATCAAATATCCAAGGTAGGAGGAGAGGGATAATTTATTTTGTTTTTCTTTTCTTTTCAGGGGTTATTAGGGAGGGGTAGGGGTGATCAAAACACCGACCCCAAGTAGCTCTATCCATAACCTCTCACCAAGGTCGATCTGTGTGCCAATCACCAGGGTCTGTATACCCATCACCAGTGTCAGAGTACGTATTACCAGAGTAGGTGTACGTATCATCCGGTTCTGTATACACATAGCCAGATTCAGTATACCCATCATGAGGACACCAGGGTCTCAATACTTATCCAGAGGGTCAATGTGTCTTTGTGCTCATTACCAGGGTCTGTTTACCCCCAGCCAGAAATCAGCGTAACCATCACCAGGGTCTCAATGCCTATCACCAGGGTCAGTGTATGTTTCACCAGGGTTTATATGCCTATTACCAGGGTCTGTATACTAGTATTTATTATTGGGTCAGAGTGCACATCACTAGCTTCTATTTACCCATGTCAAGACTCAGTATACCCAACAACAGGGTCAGTTTACCTATAACCAAGGTTAATGTACCCAATTATAAGTGTCTGTACATGTATACGCATAACCATAGTCAGTTTACCCATCACCTGAGTCTCAATACCTATCACAATATAGGTTTTGAGACTCTGGTAATTGGCATCTAGACCCTGGTGGTATGTATACTGACCTTGGTGATATGCATTAAGACCCTGGTAATGGGTCTACTGACTTGTTGATGGGCACACAGACCCTGGTTATACGTTCACTGACCCTGGTAATAGATATAGACAACCTGATATATCATAATACGACCCAAGTTATGTGTATACAAACCCTGGTGATACGAACACTGACCCTGGTGATACGTACACTAACCCTTATAATACGTACAGTGACTCAGGTTATTTGTATGCAGACCCAAGTGAGGGGCACACAGACACCGGTGATACGTACACTGACCCTTGCAATAGATATAGACATCCTGATAATCATAATACTGATCCAGGTTATTGGTATACAGACCTTAGTGATACGAACACTGATCCTGGTGATACCTACATTGACCCTGGTGATACGTACTTTATGCTATCAAAACATTTAAAAATCCTAATCCGCGGGGGTAGGGGGTTAGGTGTACCTTTACTTCAATTTTAACGTTTATTTCCTCCCTTTCATTTCAGTTTAATACCTGGTCCCAAAAACGTTGGGGGGACTCTTTGTTAATTCACCTTTTATATGTTTATTTAAAAAAAAATGTTTGCTGCGAGAAAACGTGTGCTGAAGGCGGTAATCTCGTCCCCCTGCCCCTGCTCCACTCCACACCCCTCCCCCTCTCTAATGTACACAACATTCCTATCACTTTTAATGAACATTTAAAATGTAAAAATCGAATTTACCTTTACTTTTTTAAATTTCGCAAATATCAGCTCGAAGTTCCTCCAAACAGCTTTCGAATTTTCTCCCAAACGTTTACTGAAAAGTTGGTACACGCATGCGCACATCCTGGTTATATTGCATGGTTATATGAATAAAAAAAAACCATTCTATACATCGATGTACATTGTATAAAATAGGCTATTTTTATATAGTTATTAGTATAACCAGGTACTATAACCAGAATGTGCGCATGCGTGTACCAACTTTTCAGTGAACGTTTGGGAGGAAATTCGAAAGCTGTGTACGTATCACCAAGGTCAGTGTTCGTATCACCAGGGTATACCCACAACTTGGGTCAGTATTATGATAATCAGAATGTCTATATCTATTACCAGGGTCAATGAACGCATCACCAGGTTTTGTGTGCCCATCATCAAGTAAATAGACCCATCACCAGGGTCTTGGTGCCCATTACCAGAGTCTCAAAACCTATATTGTTATAGGTATTGAGACCCAGGTGATGGGTATACTGACTCTGGTTACGCATTTACATGTACAAACACTTATAATTGGGTACATTCACCTTGGTTATAGGTAAACTTATGATTCTGGATATGGTTATACAGACGCTAGTGATGTGCACTCTGACCCTGTAATAAATACTAGTATACAAACCCCGGTGATAGGCATATAAACCCTGTGAAACGTACACTGACCCTGGTGATGAGCACAAAGACACATCGACCATCGGGATAAGTATTGAGACCCTGGTGTGCTGGTGATGGGTATACTGAATCTGGTTATGCGTATACAGTCTCTGGTAATACGTACACCGACTCTGATAATACGTACTCTGACCCTGGTGATGGATATACAGACCCTGGTGATGGGCACACAGACCTTGGTGAGGGGTTATGGATATGGCTACATGGGGTCGGTGTTCTGACCACCCCTACCCCTTCCCCAAAAACCCATGAAAAAAAAAAGGAAACCAAAATAAATTATCCCTCTCCTCCTAACCTTGAATTTTTTAATATTGAATCTAAGCGTAGGTGTAAGCATAGAACCTGGTGAAAGGTATAATGTATGAGATACGGTAATATTGGTTTATATATAAACCCAATTCTTTTTTACTACTATATGTAAGGAAACTGTGATATTTTATTCAGGCAGGTGGCATCGTAAAAAGGTGAAAAGAGGGGAGTGGGATGGGAGAATCGCCCAACAATTCTTGACATGCAAAAAATAATGTTTTTCAAAAATTCGAAAATCGTACACCGTGGGGGTAGCTATAGAAATGCTAAGTTTATCCCAAACTTAAATTTCACTGTTTTTTTCCTCCCAGTCACTTTCAATTTGTACATGCTCCGAGAATGCTAGGAAAGGTGGGAGCAACTGCACCCCCCCCCCACCTTTTTGAAGCTACGTGTCTATTGTTTTCCTGTAACATTGCCTTAATTGTCCTCGCAAATATTCAATTAACTTTTTTTTAGTGTAAACCACAGGTACATAACATTCCTATTACTTTTAATGACTAAATGATATGAAAATCGCGGTTTTTTATTAGTTTGTTTTTTGGGGGCACCTATCATCAGTTCGAAGTTTCTACAAGAAGTTATCGAATTTCCTCCCAAACGTTTACTAATCCCGATGGAAAGTTGGTTCACGCATGCGCACATCCTGGTTATAATGCCTGGCTATGTCATATAAAATATCATATTTATATTTTTCAAGTGTTCTTCACTGTGAGAACATTACAAAGCAATTTTGAAACCTATTGCCCAATAATTTCATAAAAAATAAGCGCACAAGATAGGCATGTCCTACAGCATAACCGAAAAATGGTATTTGCTGCAATAATACATAACATGTGCTTTGCATGAAAAAAACCAGTGGTTTTAAAATGCTGTTTCGAAGTGTAGACATTGGAAGATAATATAATTATAAGCAAAAAGACATAATTCTTTGAATATTATGAGATCATAATTTCGGTCGGAGCGTGCATGTTAAATCTATCATAAAGCCGTTTAAGGTGGCTCACTACACCGCGAAATATTTTCTCAAATCAGCAGAATATTACTTGATTATGATAGATACCATGATGGATAAGAAGTGTTAAAGTCGAATAGGCAAAAATGTGCAATTTTGGGTGGAAAATTACATTTTCGAAAATTTAATTCAGTAAACGTGAGCAAAAGTTCCAGTCAGATTCGAACTCATGATCTGCAGTTCAGAAGCCCAATACTTAAGCCACTGATCTACGACGATATACAACCAAATCGAACGATATAAACACTTTAACAAAACATTTAAATCGCCATCTTGTGACGTAGTGTCTGAAAAAGTATAAGTCTGGGTGTAATGAAGTACCTTAAGCTTTATTGGATTTGAACACGCACTGACCAAAAGAAATATGAATAATGAACATAAATCTGCCCATGCAAGCGTTTAAAGATATCGTATTCATCAATAAAAGGCGATTAGAATAGCAAATTTTAAAATCGTTTAAAAAGAAAACTGACTGTAACAAAATGATTACGGATACAACTTTCTAAATCTACGATACTTAAAATAACGAGTTACGTCAAAACGTCAGACCTATATCAATCATTTTTTGCGGTAAATTCGAATTTATTTTGTATAGCTTTGTAAGGAAATTTCCCTCGTGTTGACCTCGTGACGTCACTAAAGCCTCGTTATCGCCTAATTTCATTTTCTCTTGATTAGATTTTTAAAAGCAGGTAAAAAATCGGTACGTTCAAGAGGCGTAACTCCATTATTATTGCGTCGATTTCGATGTGGTTTTTGCATTTAATTCTGGTAAATAAATTCTATGACAGAAGTTCAACATTGGCTGGGCCGCAGGTACCCTTTAATAAATCAGCATCTCATTGATTAAAAGCGTAACTAAACAATTTTTGGGAATTTGACGCAGACACCCGTCAAAACAAATCTGTATATCCTGCATGGTATTTTTGGTGAAAATATATAGCAGTTCCTAAATATTTTATTTCTATCTATGTAGGAATTCTAGCAAAGTCGATAAAGTAAGGTGTCTTTAGGAATTGTTACATCTGTTACCATGGTTACAGCAACAGGTGTGACAATATGTTCCTCCACTTTTATTTTTACGCTAGTTCACAGCATTTACCATTTCGCCGTTTAATTGATCATTTGATCGGCACATTTTGTCGAACGCCGATATTGGACGAATGAAGTCCGCCCCGTTTAATTTGTTCCCCAAAACATGAAATTTGTTACCACAAATTGGATGAAAATATATTATAACCGTTTTTAAAAAACCGAAATAACGAATTAAAACTTTGAAATAACGAATTAAAACTTTGAAATAACGAATTCAAGAATTCGTTATTTCAAATTCAATTTGTTAAAACAGATTTCAAAATTTGAAATAACGAATTCAGCCAATTTGTTATAACAGATTAAATTCGTTATAACGAATTCCTAAAATTTGTTATAACAAATTTAATTCGTTATAACGGATTCAACAATTCGTTATAAAGATTTAAATTCGTTTTAAAAAATTCAAGAATTCGTTATATCAAATTCAAAAATATTTTTTGATGGGTCCAAAATGGGCTTCCGTACTTTTCCGTCCCTCTGTCGAATATATCAAAAGTTAACGCTATAGTGAAAAATAACAAATATCTTCCGTGTGTTATTAATATATCCTTAGATTTATTTTTAATGTGGTATGGATTCACCGTTTTTCTAAAATTAATTTAGTTTGACGTTGTCTGAAATACTAGTATCACACACCATTTCCAAAGTTCTGTTACAACCAATCTTCCCAATTTTTCTTCAAATGTTATTTCGGTATCTTCAAATTTGTTCACTATTTTTAAAATATTTGTTGTTAAAGCTGATGCTGTTTTGTCAAATCTTCCGATACAACTTTCCACTTCTTGCTTGAATTAACTGATTAGTTTTAAAGGGCGAGTGGACGGACAGTGAATTACGGAGAAGATACGAATTTGGAAATATGATTTACAATATCTATCTACACTTTTAAAAGATAATTTCTAAAAACCTAATTAAGAGCAACAGAACACTGACAGTTTGAATTTAATTGCTCATTGCACAGCGTTTTCATGGCAGTGGTATTTTTTTTTTTTGCAATGCATAAGGTATTGAATTAGATTATTTTAATTGTTTTTAACATATATAGCTAATTATTAATCATAATAACGTAGACATTTTTCATGCGCAGATCCCTGAATCCGCGCATGGTGTTCATATAGGCTATTGTATGTACGACTGTACAATAGGGTTTTAACGTACTATATCAACTATAGTTCAAAGAGTTACCGATGCTCTGGCTGTTAGGGCTGACATATCTTATTCCATCACTCAAAGATCTTCAATCAAGACGGGTTTTATTAGCTCACCTGAACCGAAGGTTCAAGTGAGCTTTCCTGATCGCCTGTTGTCCGTTGTCCGTCCGTCTGTTAACTTTTCACATTTTTGACTTCTTCTCTAGAACCACTGGGCCAAATTTAACCAAACTTTGTACAAAACATCCTTATGGGAAGGGGATTCTTAGTTCTTAAGATAAAGGGCACAACCCTTTTTAAAAGGGAGATAATTGCGAGACTGTGAAAATTGGGTGGGTGTCTTAAAAAATCTTCTCAAGAACCACTGCACCAATTAGGCCAATATTTACACCAAAGCTTGATAGTGAAGATTCTAAATTGCAAAATATTGTTATCACCGGGTCAATACTGGGGTCCTTAGAGGGTTCAAAGTTTATTAACTGAAAGACGAAAATAACACGAAATTAACATAGAAATATATAGGGAAAAAGTTTTTTAAAAATATATTCTCAAGGACTACAATGCTACAATTAGTGAGATTAAAATACAAGTACCCATAGATAGTGTAGATTCTAAATTGTGAAAACCGTGACCCCCAGACTAATACTACGGCCTCAAAAGATGTTCAAAATTTAACATAGACTTATATAATGGGAAAATGTTTTTAAACTCTTCTTCTCAAGAATTACAATGCTACAGTTTATGAGATTATTATGCAATTGTCCTAAGATAGTGTAGATTAAGTTAACTGTCATAATCATTTTTCATTAAAAGAAGCATTCAAAAATTAATAAAGAAATTTCCATGATAAGTTTATCATAGTTAAATTATCTGGAAGTGTGTTTATCGACTAGTTTTTTGTTTTTTTTGGGAATTTTGATCCCGACATCAATTACTAACATATCGGGATCCAAGTGATCGAGATCAAAGATCATAAATTCAAACAACTTCAAAACGTGTGGATTTTAGTTCTTACGAAGTTTTGATTCACAAACAGAAAGTTAGGAAAGATAAAGGAACAAAAGATAATAAAGGTTATGGAAAGAAAAATAGGAATCATTGATAGACAATATCAACTATAGTAATGTAGACTTTCCATGTTTTTTGAGTTCAGTCTTTAAGACAGATGAGAATGCAAATTCTAACATATATTATGTCCTCATCACACCTGCAATATTTTATTTAATGAATCGATAAAGAATCTTTTAATGATTGGTATACAAAACAGAGGCCAATATAATCTTTCCATTATTTAATGAATATTTTCAATTTTTTCAGTAAAATGGGAATTTTCTTTTACTGCAAATGGGTATTTTAGAGCTTAAGGTGGATCCCTACTCAGACGCGTCATCAATTTAGCAGATATAATAAGCTTTAAAATCGAAAACGATATTTTTTTCGGATTTATCGTTTTTTGCCCTAATTTTTAATGTTAAATTGATAATTCCGAATTTGATAGAAGCAGTCAAGTGTAAATAATGTCTACAAGTATATAGATGTTTTGATCTTATTGAGTCCAATAGTTGGAAATCGTGAATTTTTGTACTGAGATTGTAGTACGTTTGTGTTTATATATGCAGAGGAAAGGTACTGTTTATTCAAAAAATTAATTTGTACTCAATACATGTAGAAGAATTTTAGGGTTTATCAAAGCAAAGAAATAAATTGCTGTTTTCTGATGTATTTTTAAATTGTGTTCGTGACACTTTTTTAGCTGCATTTGATAAGGGGGTATATGTGTTCTAAAGGTCGTAGAAAAAAAAGAAGCATGTGAAGTCCTATATTTTTTTTTTTGCTTTTTAGTTGCAGTAGACATAAATCTAATATTTTAAAGTTTAAAAAATCTTATTGAGTCCAATAGTTGGAAATCGTAAATTTTTGTACTGAGATTGTAGTACGTTTGTGTTTTATATATGCAGAGGAAAGGTACTGTTTATTCAAAAAATTAATTTGTACTCAATATATGTAGTTTTGAAAGAAGAATTTTAGGGTTTATCAAAGCAAAGAAATAAAATTCTGTTTTCTGATGTATTTTTAAATTGTGTTCGTGACACTTTTTTAGCTGCATTTGATAAGGGGGTATATGTGTTCTAAAGGTCGTAGAAAAAAAAAAGAAGCATGTGAAGTCCTATATTTTTTTTTTTGCTTTTTAGTTGCAGTAGACATAAATCTAATATTTTAAAGTTTAAAAAATGGTGTTTAACCATAAATTATTTAAGATAAGTTAAAAAATGTGAAATTATGTAAAAATTTTGAAATAGCATTTTTGTAACATTTCATTTAAAAATTCTATTTTTATCAATCAAATAATGATTAACACACTTGTTATTACTTTTATACATTATTAATGATTAAATAAAACATTTGAATTTTGTTTTGCTTTGATATTTTTTAATATGAGCCAAATAATGATTTTGGTTGAAATCATGTGATCGAAGAAGGGGTTATGCATCTTCTGGAGACTCTAGTGATAAAAGTAAATAATTAAGACATGTATTTTGGGGCTTTTTAATAACGTAAGGTATTATTCTACTTGATTAATGAAAAAAAAACCTTACTTTAGCCACAAAAATCCTGAGTAGGGACCTACCTTAAATTCAGTCTCATTTGATGTGTTAAATACTTATGTATACAAACATATGCATGCCAAAGATATGATTTTTTCTCCTGTTTATGTTATGTTTAATATATGACAACATCCTGAAATATATGAGAGTTTTACAATTTTTTTTAAGAGTTCACTACATAATAAACACTTTTGAAATAAAATGATAAAAGAACTATTGTTCAGGTGAGCGATATGTGGCCCAGCGACCTCTTGTCTTGTATTTTCGAATGTAGTCGGGTGTGGGACCCATGTCTGTATCCAGGCGCCATTAGTTGATGAAAACGCTTTTGTCAATTGTAAAGCTTTCGATAAAGCTTTTTTGACTAAACAAAACTATTCCATCAGTTTAAAGCATGAATCCCATATACATGACCTTTTTAAATTATAAGAAGATTTGAGATTTTCGCTGTTGTTCATAATCCATAGCCGCTGTTCATGAATTCATAAGCAGTCTTTTTGATGAAAAGAAAACAGTCTCATTTTTAAAACACCCATTTTTACAACTTCAAATATTGAAACGTTCAACATGCACTCTGTTATCTTTTTTATGTGAAATATTGATTTTGCAGACTTCCATTACCTGCGCTGTCTTAGAGAATCCGACTTTCACACTTTATACGTGGGAAGAATTTTGAGGCTCATTTTTTCCTTACTTAGATACTACGTTAAGAACTCTGTTATTTCAAAGAAAAGTCTAAATTTTAAACTTTTAGGCAACGTAACTTGAAATAAAGATACACGTCATTCAAACACACGAAAGAGACGATTTTCAAATTCAGATTTTTCGTACTATCTTTACCATACATTTCTTTGAAATGCTATTTCATTTAAGCTTTACAATAGAAAACAAGCATTCTGAGAGTATTGCATAAGCAATACACGTTCCCTACCGGTTTGTGGAAATTGTGAAAGCAATGCACTGTTATGCAGAATATCGAACCCGAACATTAAAAAATTTGAATAAAAAAAATTAATTTTCTCAAAAATATGTCAACCAAACGCTACAAAAGTGTAAATTTGATCTGTAGTTTGACATTTTGAAGCTGCTCAGCAAATTTCATATTATTCCTCAAACGCATAAAGAAAAAAAGTGTGGAAAACTGAAGTGGGACAGACAGACGGACGGACAAACGGACGGACGGACAGACAGACGGACGGACGGACGGACGGACGCAGAGGAAAGCTATAGTCCCCTCCGGTGAAAACCGGTAGGGGACTAATAAAGTATTGTACAACCTTGCTCTGCTTGCAAACATACAATTTGAACTAGGAAATCAAAATAAGCACATGGGGTGTAACACACATTTGTTTTAGTACGGGATTGCATCGGGAAAATGCACGCTATATAGGATTGCTGGGTAAACCATTAAACAAGGATATGACAAATTCAAGTGTAACTCACATAATTATCTGAAACGTTTGATATACAACAGAAAATAAAAATGAAATGCTAAACTTGCAAGAGAGAGGGAAGTTATTCATTTCTATTTTAAATTCATGTCGGACAATATAGCTGGAATATAAAGTACATGGCTAAGCAGGAAATCAGAGGAAGAACGTTAAGAGTTTCGATTAATGTTAATAATTTCGAGGGTTTACACATGCTTATCACAAGACTTCATCTATTTACAACAATCACAGACCTATGGGTAGAACACGTTCGGGGAAATATAGAAATCCAAATGTTGGCAATTGTTTACAGGGAAAAATGATAAATGAAATCTATACGTCAATTAAACACAGATGACTATTGAACAACTTAGTTTTAATTAGGGGCGTTCTGCTGAAAGCACTAGTATGCACGCTTTACTAATTATATTGAATAATCACTTTTGCTACATATTAAGTGATGTTACTTTTTGGGTATTTTAGTTACAATTCACTTGCTTAGTTAATCTAAAAACAACAAGTCATGACACAGGCATATTTTTATATTGTCTTATCTGAATAAATGACACGACATCTTGTAGTATAAGATAACCCCTAAAACTATCACTATGCTTTAAAAAAGTAGTATTGTTATGAAAGTTTAGAATTTAAGATGGTATATATTAGTCGCTTGTTTATATCAATTAATTACATTATAATCAAAATACTTTATCCGTTTAGAATTTTAGAATAAGTTTTACCGTATTTGCAATTAATCAAACAATACGTTTTAAACATTTTTGGAATGGTAAAAATTGTTATAGCCTAGCGGGACTCAAACTCTTGACCAACAGGTTCATAGGAAACACTCGAACCCATCGCGCTACGTTGTTGGGTAACACTTTGGAAAGGGAACGAATTAAATATTTCATTAAAGTGATGTGTTCGTGTGTTAAGATAGGAAGTACGTCATAATATGGAGGTGTCCCATACCATCGTAAACCTGGTGAGGATTTTTGAGGAGCATAATGAAAATTACATTTCTGACATATGTTAAAGTGCAAGACTATTATAACTTGGATTTTAAAGCAGAATTCCATGTTTTCAGAAGAGTATTTCGAAAATTGTTACGCAAAAAAAATAAGGCTCTGTTACTTCAAAATATAATTTACAACATAAATTCTAAATCTAATAGCATTTTCTTTTACTTATTCTGTTGCATGGCATAGCCAATAATTGCCCAATAATTGCGTTTTATCTTTTGAAAAAAAAAGTTTCTCCATATAATGAAAAAAATACAAAGAAAATAAGGATAGCGTCGTAAACTGAAAGAAGACCAACATATCATGAATGCCATCCACATAAGGCATTTGATAGGTTTCATCGATTCTCTTTGTTCTAATTTGTAATGAATGATATAGTTTATTATCTTTGGGTCGAGTATTCAAGTATTGAATTCCAAAGGACAATCGAGACAAAAGAATACGTATTGCGTATTTTGCAAAATATTAAGATGTTTTATTCATCTTTAACAGAAAAAAGCAATTTACCCTGAACAATTTCACAATATTTTCCCAATCGTAAATATATATATATATATAAATATATATATATATATATATATATATATATATATATATATATATATATATATATATATATATATTAGTTTGATATAAAAAGAGCAGTACAATTTCATTATTTGGGCGATTAGCGTCTATCTTACCATCCTTTCCTTCCCATTTCCGACAATAAGAGAACAATTTTATGAGCGATTAATAGATAACTTCCTAGTGCTTCAATGACCTTTATAAAATTAAATTAAATAAGTTTTCACGATAAGTGCATTTTGCAAATGAGAAAAAAAAAATTGCAAGCACTGATCGGTCTGGCTAAAAAAAAAACCAACAAATTCTGTAACAGTCATAGACCATTATATTTATAGAAGAGATTATAAGAAATGTTGTCATATATGATGTTCATGGTTCTTTGATTGCATTCTAACTAAAATGTTTGAATATAAACTACAATGATTTAATTAAAATGAAATCATACTTGGTATTTTGAAAGCAATGTTCATCCATTTTGATGATAGAAATAAAAGGATTTAAAACACCAACAAAACATGGACAAATGAAACAACATTTTTTGGAGTTGAAATTTAAGCCTTGTATTTTTAGCTTGATCAATGATTTGCAAGACTATAAGGCCTATTTTCAATGGTCGAATCCGGATTTACTGGCAGGGCCGTCATGCTCTCCGGTTTTGGTTTTAATTCTGGTTTCTTCCGTCGATTTTTCCCCCTGTGAGGCAATTCTGCATAATTTGTTTTTCGCGATTCAGCGGTGTTCTTCGTAGACTTATTGAGAACATCATCATACGTGTTGTCCACAGTTTGACAATGTTCATTTTCTTTTGTGTTATTTTTCATGCTGATCGTACAGGATGTAGCTTTATCTGTTGCAACAGTAACATATTCCCCGTAATTCGTTTGACACTGCATATGTTTTTCAGAATGGTTAGCTACGTTGTACAATTCCTGAGGTCCACAATCCATTGAAGGGCGTTCACTTTTATTGAAGCTTAACTTGTTGTACATGTTGGGAATTGTCTGGGTCTTTGCATAGCTAATCCTATCGAAAGCATTATTTTGTTTGTTACAAGCACTATCATCCTCAAGCATCATGCAGGAATATCTTATGGCATCGTAATCTTCTATATCAACATTCCCATCACTTATTTGGTCTGCAAGACAAAGTCAACAATGTTTTATCTAAACAAGAGGCCCATGGGGCCACATCGCTCACCTGAGCAATAATGGGCGTTCAAAAGATATTGTGCCATATGGCCCTCGGTAGAATAACAAAAAATATATATTGTAAAGTATTCAAATTTTACACTTATTTTAGCATACACGTAATCTTTGACATTGTACCTTCATGAAATACTGTTTTTACACATAATAAGAAAATCCTACGCAAGATATAAAACTAAATATTTGGTTGGGGTACACTGTTCTATAACTTCTAATTTCCTGTATTTTCGTTCTGCCCCCTCCCCCACTTAATAAAGCGATCAAAATATTTGAGAGCATATAGGTACATTTTCTTCTTCAACTACTTACTAGTTATTGTATTTTTTTTAAATATTCACTGTAATAGTTATTGTATTTTATCAAAAAAATCCTACATGTATATATGTGAAGAAGAAAATTGCACCTCAATGCGCTCAATTTCTCAAATTAAAAATATTCAACAATTTAATTTGTCTTCTCCATTATAATTAAATGACTGTTGTTTACCTCGCGTAAACTCGTGACTTTTTTAACTTAACTCACACTTGATTGATGAATACACTGAAATGAAAAATGTTGTCACGTGACATGTTAAAGAGCTATAAAATTCAATGTTACCGTATTGACAGGCACTCACTCTAATTTACTATGGACCACCCATAATTTTCATTTTTATTCAAAAATAACAAATGGCTACAAACCAGGATAATTTTCCGCTGTAATATTTTCTTAGGAATAGCGATAATTCTTTTATCCCCGCAACAGAAATGTGTCAGAACTATGGAAACTGTTTTAACGATGTCGTTTTTATTTACTCACATTTCACAGTATTCATTGTATAAAGAGGGGGCCCCAGAGAGTAGTTATATACAGCATATAATTCTTTAATTTTTTTGTGTACAAGTATATAACATACTCTAATTCATATAGATTCTAATGATCAACCAAAATTTCAGCGTCAATCGTAGGATTATAAGCAAGATACAGAGCTAAAAATTGTGCTAGGTTCGAGTCATATTTTGTTCACATGAGTTTATTACATTCAGCTTAAGATTTTTTAACTTGGTATTTCCTATTCGGCATTTAAAATGGAAAAAAATGAATGGCCTCAGATCTGTGTACAAACATAGATTTGTGAGCAAATCTCTGTATCTTTTGCTATAATTCGAAGCTTAACACTCAAATATGGTAAGTAAATAGAAATTGTAAACAATTAAACACAAGAAACATGCACTAAAACAAATAAAGAACACAATTTATTTTTCAAAATGAAATATATATATGTATACACATTGTACCTACATATTTCCTTCAGCGATATTAAACTCTATTTAAACTGAATAAACTCGAGATAATGCCGAGCATCTCAACAAAACATATTGCATTATTCTACCATTACGCAAAAGATGATACCGAATTACCGATAGCCTGAATAAATTGCATTTTAGTTCTTTCTTAATACATCAGATGCTGCTTAATTTGCACAGGTAAACAGTAAACAGTTTGATTTACCGAAGTCTCTGTTTGATTTGATACGTAAAAAATCAGGAAATACAAGCGACAGGTTAACGCAAAGCACAAATGAAAACGAAACGAAAATCACAACAAGCTAACACCACCGTCATATGTGAAAACTGTCAACGCATTATTTACTTCAAAAAATCGGCACCAATGTATTTTGCATGCTTCAAAGATTCCCTTTGTACACGAACTGCTGCACAACAAACAAATTCATCATTGTCAGATCGATCCGTTTATCATATAGTGTCATGGCTGCTTTAAACAAAGAACCTCGTTTTAGAATTATGGAATACGAGTCATGGTAAAATGGGTAAGCAAACCCGGGCCGGGGCAAAATAAAAGCCGGGGCAGATCGGCAATCGTCAATTCCAATTACGCATTATTTTGCGGCAATATTTACAGCGAATACAAATATACTGGTCTGTACATATCTTGAAATTTTAATGAGATTGGCAGATTAATAACTGTCAATCTTTTGTTTTGCCCTGCCTTGAAACATGCTTTTCTTTCTTATTAATTTCGTAATAACTCAGATTGGAAACAGAATTAGCCCATAATTTTTGCAATTTATATTTTCCTTTCCATAAGGATTACTTATGCTAAATTACATTGAATTTGACTCAGTAGGTCTTGAGAAGATTTTTAAAAATGCACCCCCTTTTTCTACAGTTTCGATGATTTCTCCGCTTTGAATGAAGATCTGTCTTTCATTTATGCAATTTATATTTGCCTTTCCATAAGAATGCTTTGTGCCAAATTTGGTTGAAATTGGCCAAGCAGTTTTAAAGAAGAAGTTCAAAATGTAAAAAGTTTACAGACGGACAGACGGACGACGGACAAAATGTGATCAGAATAGCTCACTTGAGCTTTCAGCTCAGGTGAGCTAAGAAAACCACACATTTAAACCAGTTTTTTTCTAATTATTCAAGAGCTGAAATGAATTACCAAGCTGTCGAACATCATTTCCCGCATTTTTCTTTCTAGAAAACAAAGATAAATTCGTAGTTATCTTTGTTTAAACATATATTGAAAAAAAAACGTTACTTAAAAAAGGTCCTGTCATAAAAAAGACATCATGATGGCTGTTTTATTATATTTATGGGTGACTTTTCACAAGCCCAATTGTTATTTGAAAATAAAAAAAAATCATTATATCTTTGTACATTATTGTATTAATATTTTAATAGCATTTCTTAAGTCGGAAAATACTTAAATACCTTTCTTTCACATAAATTGAAAACAGAACAGCAGCTACAGATCCCACGCTTGCAAATACTCCAAGTAAAACTGATATCCATATGACAGACCGGCTTTTTTCATTCGATGAAAAATCTCTGTTTACTAAAATCAATTCGTGCGAAAAACGATAAAAGCATTTAATCAGTATTGAACCTTTTTAACACCCAGTACATATATTAATTATTAGAAATTGAATTTTTATTCATAATTTATATTTTATATTAAACTTGAATAGTAAACAATCAATTATGCCGGATATTTATGCTATAACTCATTGGTAATTTTGGAAATAAATGGGGATTACCTAACTTCAAAGCAGTAGAGGTGTGCGAATAATTTTAAGTATTAAAAGATCAACTTTTGTTTCAGATATAACCTGTTGTAGTTGTCTCGTTTGAGCATTCTCCGGTTGTGGCGTTGCAAATGTCACACTGACATTCCTCTGAGCATTGTTTTCCATAGTATCCACCAGGACACGGTTTAAGACATTCAAAACCAAAGGAACCAACACACACTAATAAAGAAAAACCACCAAAAACATTTTATAAGATAAGGGTTAACTTTAAAAGATAAACACTCTTCGATATGCATATCTGTTATAAATATCGACAGATCATTCTCGTATTGCCCACTTTAAACTTATATAACATGCATTATGTAAAAGCACAATGTAATCATAATCATAGAACTACAATGAAACAGTGTATGATGAATCAATACAAAGAAAATACATAACTATAATAGTAATCTATAAGAGTAATCCATATGAATATGCTTTTATAATACATGTACCATATCTGTGTCATGTGAAAGTCAAAATTGCTGGAAAAAAAGAGTGAGTTTCTTATTTGGTAATAATCTTCTAGTCTATATAACACGATACACGCTAGAAAAAAGACATGAATGGTAACCTACCATGACATTTTCCTCCGATTGTTCTATAGTCGGCACAACATTGTTTTCCTGTTCTTTAAGAAAAAACAATACAATACGAAATCTGTTTTCAATTCAAAATGTTTTTTAAAAATTTAAATAGCCGATCGTATTTTTATAAAAAAATAAGAAATGAATTAACCTTACAAATGTAAACTACCTTTGAGGGTAAAAACACTCTGGCTCAATAGAACTTAAATCTTCTTTACAATATATTCCACAGAAAACAAGAACAAGTATAATAAAAAATGTTGCCATTTAACACAGTGTGAATTCTCTGTTATATTATGACTAATAAATTGTCCCCAGCGGAAGAAATTCATAAAAAATCACATGATGGTAAATTTCCTGGTTTTTTTTTATTTTCCACGTTTCCAAGTATGCGTTCATTTATAGTTTACAGAGAGACTGAGATATGCATATTTGTACAAAAGTATAAGAATGTGTTGTTGTTCTCTCGTCAATTAAATGTCATCAAGGCAATTACCTCTAGATCGTCACTTTTCCTTCATAAAAGTTGAATAAAGTGTAATTGTGGTTTTAAAGGGGTTTACTTTAATGCGCTTTCATCAAATAATTGTAATTTAGGGATATCTTGCAAATTTGCATTGTACTTATTTGGGTTGATTATAGCAGTCCAGGTACAGTTATCCTACGGAAGCCCATTTAGGACCTATCAAATTATCAACTCGTTCTGTCGGATTGAGAATCCGTTATCACGAATTACTAACTCGTTCCCACAGATTATCAACTCGTTCTGTCGGATTGAAAAATCCGTTATCACGAATTACTAACTCGTTCCCATAGATTATCAATTCGTTCCCTCGATTTAAACAATCGGTTTTCTCGGATTGTAATTCGTTTTCTAGGTTTGAAAAATCTGATCAAACGGATTTGAAATTCGTTATTACGTTTTGATGAATACATACATCTCTCATATTCCTCATATCAATCAGCAGCTAGTAAAGGCACTAGAATTGGACATAAAGTAAGTATATTAATTAAAGCAATTAGAGAGAAAATTCGACCAGAGTAATAAATATTTATGTATACACCGTTATGTGCATATGTAAAGTTGGATGTCCTTGCAACTTTTAATTGTCTTAATGAGTCGCGGGCTAGCTATCTTTATTCTTTAATACTTTAATTCATAATATTGTTTTGCAGGAGACAATCTACAACTTAATTCACCAGTACTTCCATTTTGACTTGCAATACAAAGATATTGTAATCATTTTAGTTCTGATTGTCATGGTGGTGTATTTTGATGAAAAAATGCTGTCAAACCTGGATAGAAGAATTAAAAGATTTGCAGAACCGTGGTCTTTTAACGAGTGACAAGTGACAAGTGACGAGTGACAAGTTGGACACTAACCTTCTTCAGTTTTGTTTTATGAAATTACTTCAGGTATTTAAATAAGCTCCTGTTCTATACACAACGTTTAACATTTTGTAGAATATAAAATTTAATATTATCTAAAGCAATATACTAGTTCCACAGTATATGTATAATATTTATATTACAATATTTATTTACGATTTATCAATTGTCTGTGGTAGTGCAATATTGATATCATATATTGTTTTCCAGAATGAGTAAGACGAAGTGGCACATGTGTGGAATGCTCATTATCTGCAATCCACCAAAGAAGGAAGTGTTCGAAGCTGTCCTTCTAATGTATATCTTTTCCCGGAACTACATGTGTTTCAAGTTCAAGACTATATTTATCCGGTCGATGTAGAAGTTCTTGAGCTTTGTCGACGTGAATGTACAATCGGAAACGTACTTCTCTGTGACGAAGAAATATTTGAACTCGGTTGCATTTTTATGGAGGAACAATATTTTGATCTACCTTCAAATATTGTTGAGGGAAAGGACCTCTACGTAAATTGTTGTAGCCTTGTGATGAAACTGCCACCGTTTTCAATATACAAGGAGATACAATTGATGCATTGATTGTGGTTTTCTTTATATGATATATATGACAAGTTAAGCCCACTTTAAAAAATTAGGGCTTATATAAAACAATTAGCAAATCTCGGCAAAAATTTTGGGCCAATATACTGGCAAAACCTCAATAAATATAACACTGTGCATTACCAAAGATGAACGTGTCATTTGCAGACAGAAAGTGGGCGCTTAAGATGTGCATTATTGTAGATTTGGCAGAAATCTGGGACCTTAAGGAGGGCGAAAATTTCAATTTATCATAATATGGGTCATTTACAGCTGTTTTAAAAGATTGTGTTGTCTCTGGGTCTTCTGTCGAAAAATTTGAAATGTGTTAAGATGACACATTGAAACATTTAAAATATCGGCTTTTTTAAGATGGAGATATGACTAATTAAGATGTACCTTTTCAAAATATTTTTGGAGGATAAATTTCAAGTCTAGAGATACAGTACAGCTCACGAGTATCCCGACAAAAACACCGACCACCGTGTTTGAAAGTCCACGCTGAGCGTGGAAGTGTCGGTACCTTTGATCTATTGTTCTCTGTTACGGCCACAGAACGAGAAAAAACACGGTGCGACACGGTGCAACGCGATGCAACACGGACAATAACACGGTGTAACACGAGGTATTTACCTGTGAAAAAAGGAGGATTTAGGAATAAAACTTATAAAGAATAAAATATTTATTGATGTTCGTAAGAGAATCAAAGAAAAAGACAAAGAAATAGAAATAAATAAAATTTTTATGCACGCAATTTTCAGACGTATGCGATTGACACGGTTGATTTTTGTTAATATCAAAAATCGATATCGCCCACATAAAGGTTTGATCAATTAAAACACTTTCTTTTTCTTTTTAAAATTCAAATAACGGTTCTATAAGTTTTTGTTTCAGTCCGTTTTTAAACGTAGTAGTAATCGTAGTTACTGTAGTTTGGCAGTTTCAATTGTGCATAGAACCATAACTGTGATCTTTTCTCACTTATACTCTATTCAACGATAACAAATCTAACGGGTTGTTGAAAACAAATGCACTTTCTCTAAATAATATAATTATACAGCTTTATATCTAATATATTTTCAATTTTTCTTTCTTTTATACATATGTGTGATGTACTTGTCCATGTAGTACCGCACGGTACATATTCATAGCGCTAAGAATCCGTGGATCGGTTCTTGACAATTTTTTATTTTATCTTTATAGCAACTTGAGTTTAGAAATTATTTGTGTTCCAAGAAACTACTCAGTATTGCAATAATTACTGTTTGATTGTTTAATGATCGTCATATAAGAGAGAGAGAGAGAGAGAGAGAGAGAGAGAGAGAGAATACCAGTATGAGTTTAATTTAAGTACATTTTACTTGTAATTCAGTGTAATAAGTTAGATTTATAGTTTCCATTATATTGAACCCTTTTCCCTAAAATTGCGATAGAATATATGCAGTCAGGGTCCACGTGCTATCCCTGTCAATCAAATCAGCCCGCGAGATAGACCACGTGCTCCTTCCATGATATGGAAAAAATGTCGTTCTATTGGATTTTTAAGTCCGCAAAATAGAAAAATGTTTAACAATGACGTATTCAATGAAATGTTTAGTTCCTTCATTCTAATACTGCATGCATGAGGGTTGGAATATTATGTTGTAAAATCTCTCTCTCTCTCTCTCTCTCTCTCTCTCTCTCTCTCTCTCTCTCTCTCTCTCTCTGTACTTTTGTGCAACTTTTTTTGAATTATAAGAGTTCTATTTGTATGAATTTAATTCATTTACTTTAGATCCATAGTTTTAATCACGATTTCAACACAATGACTAAAAGTTTGTAAAGTTCACGATGTAATAAGATTTTTCGTTAAAATTTCGACGCTATTTCACATCAATAAAGTTGTGTTTATTATAAATGCTTGCAAAAAGTTACCGGTATTATCTCATTCATCATTTTAATCAATCGGTTTTTTTTTGTACATACATGTATGTGTACCCGGTAAATAATTTCTTATCGCAAGTTAATACTTTGTGAAATTCCCGCATTTATAGAGTTGCTGAATTGTTCCCCGGATCCACGCGCCGATAGTCTTACATGTACGTGTAGTTGTTTGTGTACATATCTACAGACAATTTTTTTGTTTGTTAGAGATTAGGAAAAATCATTGAACTAACAAAGTAGAAGTATGATATATTCAGACCATACACACGACGGGTTGTGATGAGTTACCAAACAGGTGTTCGCGGAAAGGTGTGAATAACGGATTCTCGAGTACACCTGTTCAGACGTCCAAATATACACACAGTTAGTTGTAAATTCCAATGACACCTAACAAGAGAGACAATAACACCTGTTGTGTATAGAACCCAAGATGAAAGACAATGCTGTGTATCTGATCAGCTTCCGTACATCGCACGAGTGATTTTTTCATGTGAAATCACGAGGCCATTACGAGCTATACGGAAATAAAGTTGAAAATTATTTTATGAAATGCGGGTATATTTTTAATACATGTACAATGCTTGAATATAATTTAACAAGAGTTTGTACATGTATTTATCTATAATCTATAATATAAAAGAGATTTTTTATTTATTTATTGCTACATAAATAGCTGAAGTCCAAGTTATTCGAGTCACCGGTAATATGGGGTTGTTATTTACTACAGCACATCAACAGCACATGTTTTTAGAAAAACATGATCTGAAATGTTTTCATTTCTCATTTTTAATTGGTTAAAAGCAAGGCTGTAAATTAATTGATAAACCAGAAAGTGTTAACAGATAACAGAAATAAGACGTTTAAGCTCCCGACATTTTAATAGGATCGTCAGTTACAACATCACGTCTGTTTAGAGAAAAAAAACAAGATGAATTAAATTGATTTGAATTTTGATTATATATTAATTGATTATTAAATATTTTTGGTGAATTTATTTCAATTTATTTAAGAACAAATGAATTAAAAGGTATCCATTTCCGTCGAGTTTTCAGATCACAAAAAATTAACTTCACGTTGACAGCCTCGACAATTTTCTGGGTCCGTGCAACTGAAGTCGACATTCTTTTTTTTTTTTTATGAAAAGGATATATATGTTTCAACCCTTGTTTAGCCATAATTTCTTTATTTCTAAACATACGTTATTTCTATCAACGTCTCAGGTAACGATATCCACGGAGTAACACAGTGGCCACGGAGTTACACGGGCGGCCACGGTGCGACACGGTGCTTTTTCTTGAATTTTCCAATACACATACACGGTGTCACACCGTGTGCACGGTGCAACACAGACCGTTTTCCACCGTGTTTTTTACACGGTGGGTGTCGGGATACTCGTGAGCTGTACTGTATAACAGTTGCTTCAAACACTACATGTATTTTATACTGCATATTACATGAATTAAGTTTCGCACTGACTTTGTCCTTGATTAGTGAATACAAGTAGTGTTTTTAGTTAAAATACCCTTGGTGATTCCTTTTTTTAACTTTTTTTTGTATGCTGATATAACATTATGTTAAACTGTATAATATATTTATATCCTTCGCAAACAACGTTTGTTTGGGGGGATATATAGGTATCACCTTGTCCTTCCGTCCGTCTGAACGTATGTCCAGACGGTGTCTCATGACTTGACCCAAGGACGTTTGGGCAAGGTCAAGGTCACTGGCAGGAAAAGTGCAAAATTCGTGTCCGGTCCATATCTTTCTTATGGAGAATCATTGGAAGTTCTTACTTCACACAAAGATCGCTTATGCCCGAAGGGTGTGGCATGATCTTGTCAAAAGGTCATTTGGGCAAGGTCAAAGTCTGATGGGAAAAGTGCAAAATCTGTGTTTAGTTTATATCGTTTTATGTTGAAACAAGGTCATTGTTTGAGGTCATTGTAAAAAAAAACCAACTTAATTCCTGTCTGTGTCATTTCTTGTATTAATGGAAGAGAGAGAGAGAGAGAGAGAGAGAGAGAGAGAGAGAGAGAACATATGGGGAGACAGACAGCCAGACAGAGGAGAGAGAGGAAAATTGGCTGAGAGAACAGACGGAGAGAGAGAGAGAGAGAGAGACAGGGAAATAGAGAGACAGACAGACAGACAGACATACAGAGGAGGAAAGAAAGAAATAAAGATCTTATAATTCTCTCTCTCCGTTTGTTCTCTGTCTATCTTTCCTTCTTTGTCTCTCCCTTCTGTCTGTCTGTGTCTGTGCCCATATCTCTCCACATCTCCCTCTCTCTCCTCTCTCTCTCAAAAATTCTTTAATGTTAGGTGATAACTAAATAACATAAAGTTGACAATGATGCAAGGAGTGTGTAATTCTTGCTGCGCTCGTCCCAACAGTAGCACCGTAAAACATATTAATGTTTATGACAGTGTTTGAGAGCAACATAAGAGCGTAAGAGCTAAAGAAAAGATGATTTGTTAGACCTAAAGACAAACTATATCTTCTCGGCCTTCGGTTTGGCAACATGTCCAAGCCCGTATCCTAGTCAATTACTATTTTGTTATTTTCTTCTCCCTAGATGCAAGAATGCAATTGTAATATTAAAACAACACTATATTTGAAATACTTTCTCCGGTTTATAATTTTTAAATTTCTCAATATTTGACCAAAAAAAAGTTTTAAAATTTGTTGGAAAACTAAAAATTTTTAAATTCTAAGCGGGACACGAACGTATGACTTACAGAGTTATAGATTATGACCTAACCCACTGCGCTACCCTGCTAGGTGACAATTTTAATTACACTTCATTTATTGTTTATTTTGATAAATAGTACGTCACAACATGGAGTTGTCCCATACCACCTTTAAGAATTTAGGCGCACAAGATTGTAAAATTGCAGGAACCATCGACACGGATCAGTTGGGAGTTGTCTATAACTTCGTAATGATATGTACAGGTTCGAACAAAAATTAATTACTCAAACTATGTTATGTTGAGAGTTGTAGTACATGTCTATTCTGGCTATTAAAACACCCTCACAAGCGTTCTAAAAAGGGGTTAAGACGGTGCACCGATAAATAATAATATTGGAAATGTTAATGCATATATTTTAATACAGTTATATTGTATATCATAATGAATTAGTAATAAGAACAAAAAAGAGTGTTCATATGGCAGAAATCAATGACGACAAATTAAGCTAGGTACAGTGAGCATGCACACAAATGATAGCCCCCGCTAAGAAAAAAATCGTAACTCCAAATTCTATCAATAACAGTTGCTCTATTTTTTTTTAAATTGTTAATGCTAATATGAGTACACAAATCAATTTCTATTTCTTAAATTCCATTTCATTTCAACTTAACCGTTAATGCATGAAGACATTTGCATCCCTATAATGACAAACATGACTGGAATCAAACGATAATCTACATGTCAAGCAGCCATTAAATTGTATGAATTTTACGTATAACGAGAGATAAAATACATCAGGGCGGGCCATTTTCAGAGGGGCGGGCAAGGATGAAAATTAAGCTAACAATTGATTTTATGTCGCCTGACACAAACAGGCTTTGTGTCATATTTTACCTTATTATCATTTCCACTGGCACGTAACATTGTTTTTGAAAGTGGGGGATAAGACTCTTTAAAAAAATCTTGACAAGCAAAAAGAGGGAAAGGGTAACTGATGCTACGTGCCCGATTCCATTAATACAAGGAATTACACAGAAAAGAATCAAGATTTCTTAAACAATGACCTCGAACAATGACCTTGTTCCTACATAAAAAGATATAAACCAGACACAAATTTTGCACTTTTCCCGTCAGCGACTTCGACCCTGCTCAAATGACCTTTTGTCAAGATCATGCCACACCCTCAGGTCATAAGCGAACTTTGTGTGAAGTAAGAACTTCCAATGATTCTCCATAAGAAAGATATGGACCGGACACGAATTTTGCACTTTTCCTTCCAATGACCTTGACATTGCCTAAACGTCCTTGAGTCAAGGTAATGACACATCCTCTGGACAAACGTACAAACGGACGGACAAGGTGATTCCTATATACCCCCCTAAAACGTTGTTTGCAAAGGATATAAATATATTATATAGTTCAACATAATGTTAAATCAGCATACATTTAAAAACAAAAATGTTAAAAAGGGATTCACCAAAGCTAGTTGAATCCAAAACATTCTTTGTATTCACTAATCCAGCACAAAGCCAGTGCGGAACTTTATACATGTTACATGCGGTATAAAATACATGTAGTGTTTGAAACAACTGATATATCCCTGGACTTTAAATTTATCCTGCAAAAATATTTTGAGAAAGTACATAAATATTCATCTCTTCATCTTTCTTTAAAAAAAAACGACAATTCAAATGTTTCAATATGTCATCTTTACACGTTTCAAATTTGTCAAGAGCAGACCCATAGACAACAAAATCATTTTTAAAACAGCTGTAAATGACCCATATTATATTAAAACATTTTGCATTTCAAACTTTTTTTCTACCAATTCAACATGCAACAGAAACCAAATAAGGTTAAAATTCCAAGAATGTGCAAAACTATTCAATAAAATTTTCGACCTCCTTGTCCTCCCAGATTCCTGCGGAATCTACAATGTGCATCTTAAAGGGGCATGGTCACAATTTCGGCATAAAATTATTTTTACGATTTTAAATTTTACAATGCTTCAGTAAGGCATTTAAAAAGGCAACCAAAATTTTAGTTTAATTGGGTGAGTTATAAGCGAGTTACAAAGCTTATAATTCTTTGCTATGTAAACAAAGCTTTTGTTTACATTTTGAATGTTAAAGTGAAAATTCCAATTTTAGACCTAATGTTAATTAGACCTAATGTGTTTAATGTTAGGAACTGTTTATTTATGCTAAAAATGAAGTAGAAGATAGACAAATCAGCTTGAAAGAGATTTATTACTGGTATATTGACCATATGTAAACAAAAAGAGGGCACGAGCCTTGTTTACAAGACAAAGGATTGTGTGCTCTGTATCTTGCTTATAACTAACTATCAACTGACTCTCAAATTTCAATTGATCATTAGAAATCTATTTTTAAAAGCATTGTTAATAATAAAAACTGAAAATTAAATTTGACAGAATCGTAACCATGCCCCTTTAAGCGCCCACTTTCCTTTTGCACGTCACACGTTCATCTTCACCAATGCACAGTTTAGTATTTATTGAGGTTTTGCCAGTTTATTGGCCCAAAATTTTTGTTGATTTACGCTAATTGTGTTGTGTGTGTATATATATATATATATATATATATATATATATATATATATATATATATATATCTATATATATCTATATATATATATATATATATATATATATATATATATATATATATATATATATATATATATATATAAGGTTTCAATAACCAAAACAAGAACTCTTTAGAACTCTTGGTAACTTGAAGGTTTCTTGTTTATTAATAACTTTGAAAAAAAATGTGTTCAGCTTTATTTTAGTTCGACGTCGACATAACAGCCCTAAATTTTTTAAGTGGGCTTAACTTGTCATATATATCATATAAAGAAAACCACAATCAATTCATCGGTGGTATCGCCTTGTATTTTGAAAACAGTGGCAGTTTCATCACAAGATTACAACATGTTCATGATCCAGGAATGAAGATTTACGTATAGGTCCTATCCCTCAACAATATTTAACGGTAGATCAAAGTATTGTTCCTCAATGAAAATGCAACCGAGTTCAAATATTTCTTCGTCACATTGAAGTACGTTACCGATTGTACATTCACGTCGACAAAGCTCAAGAACTTCTACATCGACCGGATAAATATAGTCTTGAACTTACGAAAGCCCTGAAGGGACATGTTGATTTTTTGAAAAAGCAGAAAGTAATTCGAGATCTCGAATTACACAACTCGTTCCCACAGATTATCAACTCGTTCTCTGGGATTGAGAATCCGTTATCACGAATTACTAACTCGTTCCCACAGATTATTAATTCGTTCCCACGATTTAAACAATCAGTTCTCTCGGATTGTAACTCGTTTTCTTGGTTTGAAAAATCTGATCAAACGGATTTCAATTCGTTATTTCGTTTTGATGAATCTATTCATCTCTCATTTCCCTCATTATATCAGTATCTAGACACTAGAATGGAACATAAAGTATGTATGATAATAAAAGCGATTAGAGAGTAATTTCGACTAAAGTAACATATATTTATTATGTACCATTATGTGCAAAAATGTTGAGTTCGATGTCTTTGCAACTATTAATTGTCTAAATAAATCCTGGGATAGCTTCCTTTAATAGTTTAATTTAAATTGTATACATGAATATATTTTCTTGCAGGAGAAAATCTACAGCTTAATTCACCAGTACTTCAATTTCGACTTGCAATACAAAGATATTGTAAACATTTTATTTCTGAACCATGGCATCGTGATGTCCATTCGTCAGTTGAAAAGACACCTTAAAAATTTGAATCTTACAAAAAGAAAAAAATTCTCCTCTGAACAATCCGTATTTAGTTTCGTGTACAATCAAGTGAAAACATCTAGACAAAATCATGGCTACAGATGGATGTATCAGAAGTGTAAGTTGAATGGTTTCAAAGTGAAAAGAGAACATATTAGACTTTTGCTGAAGGTGATTGATCCAAATGGTGTGGATACCAGATCGAGAAGGAGATTGAAAAGGCGAAGCTATTGGTCTAAGGGACCCAATTTCTGCTGGCACTTAGATTCGTATGATAAATTAAAAAAATATGGATTATGTATTAATGGGTGCATTGACGGATATCCTAAAAAACTTGTCTGGCTTATGGTTGGCCGATCAAATAATGACCCGAAAGTGATAGGGAGATATTATTTGGACGCAGTGGCAAACCATGGCGGCTTTCCTGTGTTTATGAGAGGTGACATGGGCACAGAAAATTCACTCATTGATGCAATGCAGAATTTATTTTCTAGAAACGAAGCATATGAATATAACTCTTTTATCTATGGAAAGAGCTCATTCAACACTAGAATAGAATCATGGTGGTGTATTTTGAGAAAAGAATGCTGTCAAACCTGGATAGAAGAGTTAAAAGATTTGCAGAACCGTGGTCTTTTTACGGGTGGCAAGTTGGACACTAACCTGCTTCAGTTTTGTTTTATGAAATTACTTCAGGTATTTAAATAGGCTACTGTTCTATACACACCTTTAAACATTTTGTAGAATATAAAATTCATTATTATTTAAAGCAACATACTAGTTCCACAGACAAATTATTCGCAAATAAGTTATAGAGAATACCAAACGAATCAAATGCTTCTGTATAATATTTGTAATACAGTATTTATTTACGATTTGTCAATTGTCTGTGGTATTGCAATATTGATATCAATTTTTTTTTCCAGAATGAGTTAGACGAAGTAGCACATGTGTGGAATGCTCATTATCTGCAATCCACCAAAGAAGGAGGTGTTCGAAGCTGTCCTTCTAATGTATATCTTTTTCCGGAACTGTTTCAAGTTTAAGACTATATTAGTC
This sequence comes from Magallana angulata, assembly GCF_025612915.1. Classification (NCBI taxonomy): domain Eukaryota; kingdom Metazoa; phylum Mollusca; class Bivalvia; order Ostreida; family Ostreidae; genus Magallana; species Magallana angulata. The sequence continues at coordinate 21,319,918 of NC_069116.1, read as the reverse complement.
CGGCCAATGTAGAGGTTCTTGAGCTTTGTCGACGTGAATGTACATTCGGAAACGCACTTCCATGTGACGAAGAAATATTTGAACTCGGTTGCATTTTTATGGAGGAACAAAACTTTGATCCACCGTTAAATATAGTTGAGGGAAAGGACCTATACGTAAATTTTCGTTCCTGGATCATGAACATGTTGTAGTCTTGGAAAAACTGCCACCATTTTCATAATACAAGGAGATGCATTGATTGTGGTTTTGTTTATATGATATGTATATATATGACAAGTAAAGCCCATTAAAAAGCTAAAATTCAGTTGAACACATTTTTTTTCAATTTTCAATGTTATTAATAAACAAGAGACCTCCAAGTTTCCACAAGAGTTCTAGTTTTGGTAATTTAAATATTTTAATATATATAATAGATATAAAAGCACAGAGAAACTCACCTTTTTTGGAGCTCCACCTCCGCCCTGGCCGGGGCTTGAACTCACAACCTCTTGAACCTATTCTCCTAGCAGTAAGCGACCACCGCGCTAACCACTGGGCCATCAAGCCATCAAATTATATCATACCCCAAGCAAGCGCGGGAATAAACACTTTAAGCATTTTAAAATATGATACAATGCTTCTGTATATGGTCTCTATTCTTTTTGATGCAACTTTTTCATTTTATTTCAAACCAGAAAGTGGCCGTATAGTGTGTCGTTTCTCTTTAGGCCAAATTTCACTAAATTACTCTCACTGATCCAAAAGATAATTTTAGATAAAAGACTGTAACCTTACCCGACCCGATTCAGACGAAAATTGTTAACACGATATGTTTATGTTTCACAAATTGATGTATATGGTTTACTACCAATCTGCAGTAGGATGAAAATGTTTGTAAATTAAAATAAAATAATTAAAGATAAGTATATACATATTTTTGCATATCTTATAGTTAAGTTGTCAGATCCAAGGTAACTGCCCCATGATTAACTCGCCCTACACTTCCCGCCATGACCTTGATTAGTCAACCCGCTCTGGAAAGGTTCTATCCATCAAAACTAAAATTGCACATTCAAGAAACGAATTGACGCATCTTATTTTTTCAACATTTGTCATATCTTAATTTCTATGCACACCCTTATTATAAGTTCCCAGTAAAAAATATGTAATCATTCAATATTATTCTATTGCATATATAGATATATTTTGATGCTAATTCACACTGACTTGGATCCGCCAAAGCGTGTTCACCACCTTACTAATCTTTGCTATTTCGGGCTGGTTTATCGAAACGGAAAGAAGGTTTATTTCTCAATAATCACTTATTAAGAAAAATTCAACTATAGCTAACGGACACCAACTCAGATGTGATGAAATACTAAAGGTATAAGCAATTACTCTGGTGCAAACATTTCGTAGTTTATTGGCAGAATGTCCTTATTTATAAGTATAGGTATAATCCACTGGGTAATTCCCTTTTTTAACTTTTTTGTTTTTAAATGTATGCTGAAATAACATTATGTTGAACTATATAATATATTTATACCCTTTGCAAATAACGCTTTAGGGGGTTATAAAGGAATCACCTTATCCGTCCGTCGTCCGTCCGTCTGTACGTATGTCAAGAGGGTTTATCATGACATCAATCTAATTAAAATTAGATGTTTGATCCGCTCGCTTACTCGCTACACAAGTTTGTGTAGCGAGTAAGCGAGCGGATCAAACATCTAATTTTAATTAGATTGTCATGACATTGACCCAAGGACGGTTAGGCAAGGTCAAGGTCACTGGCAGGAAAAGTGAAAAATTTGTGTCCGGTCCATATCTTTCTTGAAGAGAACCATTGGAAGTTCTTACTTCACACAAAGATCGCTTATGTCCTGAGAGTGTGGTATGACCTTGACAAAAGGGCAAGGTCAAAGTCACTGACGGGAAAAGTGCAAAATTTGTGTCTGGTTTATTTCTTTTTATTTAGAAACAATGTCATTGTTCGAGGTCATTGTTAAAAAAGCTTAGCAACCTGTCTGTGTCATTTCTAGTATTAAAGGAAATGATAAGAAGGTAACATTTGACACAAAGCTTATTTGTGTTAGGCTACATAAAATTAATTGAAAGATTTTCATCCTTGCCCGCCCCTCTGAAATTGGACCACCCCGATGTATTTTATCTCGGTATACCTAAAATTCAAAATATTTAATGGCTGCTTGACATGTAGATTATCGTTTGATTCCAGTCGTGTGTGTTATCATAAGGATGTCTTCATGCATTAACAGTTAAGTTGAAATAAAATGGAATTTAAAATATAGAAATTGATTTGTGTACTTTTATTAGCATTAGAAATTAGCAATTTAAAAAGTTGTTATTGATAGAACTTGGACGGTGAAAGAGATAGCATCCATCATTTTCTATAATAGACAAATACTTGAGTTACGATTTTTTTTCCCTAGCTGGGGTTATCATTTGCTTGCATTACTGAAATATTATGATATACAATATACTAATATGACTGTATTAAAATATATGCATTAACATATTCAATATTATCATTTATCGGATTATCCTTCATGCCCCTTTTTAGAAAGTTTGTGAGGGTGTTTTAATAGCCGGAATAGACATGTACTTTGACTCTTAACAAAACATAGTTTGAGTAACTATTTTTTGTTCGAACTTGTACATAGCATTCCGAGGTTAAAGACAAATCCCAATTGATCCGTGTCGATGGTTCCTGCAAACTTACAATCTTGTGCGCCCTATTTCTTTAAGATGGTATGGGACAACTCCATGTTGTGACGTACTATTTTTCGAAATAAACAATAATATAAAGTGTAATTTTATAAATAGTATATTTCCCAAAATTGTCACCTAGCAGCTTAGCGCAGTGGGTTATTATATCATTAACTACAATTCTGTAAGTCATACGTCATCCCTAGATGCCAGTATGCAAGTGTAATTTTTAGAAGCAGCCAGCCGTTCATGTCGCAAAGCTGGTCGACTATTTCTGTTCCGCCGAGTTCGAACGAATATCAAATAGCGGCGACGTAGCCGTCTTCCATTTGGCAGACCGATCAACATAGAAAGTTGAATTAAAATTCGTGATGGACTTAAGTTGGAGAGAATTTTGTATAAGAAATATTCATATGGGTGTTTTAAGATGGTATGGGGCATCTGTCGATATCATGTCCATTAAAGTACACTATATTTGAAATACTTTCACCGGTTTATAATTTTCAAATTTTACAATATTTGGCCAAAAAATTACGTTTTAAAATTTGTTGGAAAAGTAAAATTTTAAAATTCTAAGCGGGATACGGGTCCGCCGCCATAAAACACTCTTACGTCTGAGAATGTTCTCAAGTCTGAGAATATTCTCAACTCCCTAATTCTCAGACTCAGTCATAAAAAAGTTGAGCAAAATAAAAATTCTCAAATTCTGCTTTATTCTTAAATATTTGAGTCTACAAAAAAGTAGACATAAGAATATTCTCAAGCAAACAAAATGGCTGCTGCTCACAGAAGATTGCAACGAATTCTCAAAGTTTTATGGCGGCGGACCCAGATGTTTGATCCACCTCTATATTTATCGCAGAAAATATAGCGCGAGACTGTGACGTCTTACGATTTGTTTACGTATCTCAACTCAATACGAAGGAATGAAAACATAAATCAAGTTTTGAGTCTCAACGAAGGTCGTATGGTACTTGGAACGAGTATTCAAACCTCAAGGCGCCGTAACTTACGAGTTTAATGTTAGTTTTTGACATAGCACCACGGGAGAAAACATTAGAGAGCATTATGGGACGTAGACAAAATTTCTTGATGGATCTGTAGGTTTAGCTCGTTCTTTTTCCCGCGCGCACTTGCTCCTATAGCTGCGCTCGCTAAAATGTTGCCCATATCAAACATAATAACTGTTTTGGTTTACCCTTGACTACAACAACAAAGATACATGTAATTTCAAGTAGCAACCATCTATATTTTCATATCGCGCTAATTAACGCGCGTTACTCAATTTGAATGCACACACCGCTGTAGTTATGAGACTGTATCTTTAAAAAATAATGAGTTAATACTTATATTTACATTTTTAAAACTTAAAAAAGAATTTAAAAGCACGTTGAATTTACATTGAGATCAAGAGTCGCCATTTTTATATGTAAACATGTACCACTTTACTTTATGCAGGTTGCACTACAGTATTAAATTCAACTATATATTCTTACTAAAATTGCACAACTTTAGATAAAGATTAAAAATTCAAAACGGACTTCTGGAAAAAATCCTCTTGACATCATTTTAAGCACGCTTCATTTCCAATTTTCTAACAAAATACACAGGTGCATCCAGCAAGGCGTGAGACTTTGTTTACCTCCAAGTTACACAGCGCTTGAAAACCAAGCCCAGGCCTTTTCAACCTCTCCGGAATCAACACGCATCAAAAATTCAAATGACCTCGCATTATTACAAAACTGGGATAGTTAGACCTCTTACATATTGTTTTTCATCTCATAAAAAATCAGCTTAGCTCCTGTCGCGTGCTGAAAAGCCCCAAATTTGAACCGAAATTCATGAATTATTTTGCCTCAGCCATGTTTCCAGTGAGATACTGTTATGACACCTGCACGGGGCTGGTGATGGTGTTTAACAGAGAATAAATTCTTTTCTAAAAATAGTCAACTTTGTTCTAGTGATAACACCAATTGAAAGTATGATATAATCTTTTATAATGTGATGTCTCCTTTTGGTAAAAAAAGTGATACCGTTCTTAGTATATGGGGTTTCCTTTATTCGAAAAGAGATTAAATCAAACAAAATTCGTCGTATCTATTTTGTAAATTTAAATTTAAATCGACAATAACTAAGTATTAAATTTAATAAATGATTCACGTTTTAGAATAAGTATTCAAATTTAAAAGGTAATATCCAGGCTTGGGGCAATGCTAAATGTAATGGTAATGCATTGCAATGCATTACATGTTTTCAAAGTAATGCTAGTAATGTGTAATGCCAGAAATTTAGCATTACAAGTAATGGTAATGTAATGCATTACTTTCTAAAATTTAGTGTAATGCTGGCATTACATGGCATTACTTTGCATTACAATGCTTTTTTATGCATGTTCATGTTCATAAAATGGTGATGAACTGAATAACTAAAATTGTATTTGATAAAAATTGTTTTTAAGAAAAATAATTCTTGAGATAAAAATATTTAGCTGTATGATTTTTTAATCATACAATTAAAAATCCATTTCTTTATTGTCAATATAACTACATATAACAGCAACATTTCATAACATTTTATGATTGTTGTTATTAAGCCTTTTATATCATTTGAAACATTTACTCCAACTAGTTGTGCATTTAATGAACTTTTTACTTTAAAGAATGTGACAAAAACACACAGTGCCCCCAGGATAATCTAAGTATCAAAACAATTTATTGTTTTAAGAGGTGCTAAACACCCCAATTACCACCCTTCTCTTGAATGTGTTCCATTAGAATAGAGAACAGACAGTTGCATACACCCTAGATTGCACTTAAGAGAATGCACTGGCCAACCATGATCTCTGGAAGCTTAAAACTTACTTCTAGTATTATAACCCATTTGAAAATAATTTCTCTCTCTCTCTCTCTCTTTCTCTCTCTCTCTTTTTTTTTATAAGTACAATAGTTTGGACTGATAGAAAATAAAGATTCATGTATTTTTTCTATTATTGCCTGAATACTTATATCTTAGATTTTCAAACCCGGCATAATGCAGTTAAAAGATGAAACCCTTGAAACTTTAAAAAATTCAGCTTTTTAATCACTTTTTAAAAACTTATCTACTTTTCACAAAGTAATGATAATGGTAATGCATTACTTTACTCATGTAATGGTAATGTAATGCATAACTTCAAGAAAATCAAGTAATGGTAATGATAATCTAATGTCCAAATTCATGAAGTAATGGTAATGTAATGCATTACTTTACAGTGTAATTCGCCCCAAGCCTGGACTAATATCACTTATTCTTATAAGTAATAGTACTTATTTACTTAGAGAGTATTAATTTATTAGATTAAATATGTGAAATCATCTATTCAAATGAATAATAATAAATTCAAACTAAATATCAAGTATGTGTACCTATTTAGTGCACTCCCTTATTCAACTATTGTTTTGATAAAAAACATATAACCATATAGGTGAAATCGCGTATCAAAAAACCGATAACACATATTCAGATTTGGACTTGATCTTAAAAAGTTTATGATAAATAAATTCTATCACATCCTTATTTAAAAAGAGATTGTACCCTCAGAATACAGAGGAGCGCCGGTGTAACGAAGAATATTGACCCGGGTTGAAAATTGACCCGGGGGTCATTTTTCAACGTTGAATATTAACCCGGGGGGTCATTTTTCAACGTTGAAAATTGATACCAAAATCGTGAAATTTATACCCGGGGTCATTTTTCAACGGTATGAGAAAGATTTTTCTAAACTCCGATTACCTCGACCCGTTGAAAATTGATCCTGTTGAGAATTGACCCAAAGCGCAGAGTTTTGATCTGAACTGGAACTTACTCTACATGGTTTAAATGTACAACCATGCACATATTTGAAAATTTCAGTTTTAAAATGTACATACTGTCCGATACATATGCGGACAAGGCTAATATCTTTTAGGCTGATATGTCCAATTAATCATTTAGTTTTTAGATTGAAAATATGATATCCATTTATTATTACAATACTATGTATAAAATCTAAGAAGATGACCGTATGCTTCGGAATGGAGCAGGCGAGTAAGGCTAGAATACTTTTTGACATAGATGACATGGTTTTCATTCCCTCATGTGACAGAATTTAAAGTTTAAACTTGTCACAATCTCTGATAAATATATCTAACAAACATATTGCCCGTTATCGTCACTTTAAGGCAATTCAACAGAGCTCTATTCGACAGGCACCTGACGTTGTATATTTTTCTAATAATTGAAAATATATAACCTCTATACTGCTTTATTGGGTAAAGGGTATATATATTTATATCAAGACAAAAGGATATAATGTCAAATACCTATGCTTAATTTGAAGAAGTCAGAATATTTCACTGACAAAATAATAAATGATTGGTTGTCATATTTTTATCCTTTTTTATATATACTGGTTTTTTTTATACATATATATACAGCATATACATATTTACACATGTTTTTAATTTTTTACGACTTAAAAATAATTTTTCATAAACTTGTCTGATTAACTTTATTGAAGCACCATCCAATTTTCTGCATAAAAGTGATGGTTCTTCTAAAAAAGGCAATTTATTTCTATAATTTTGAGTTTTCAATTCTATTATTTACCTGTTAATTAGAAACACAGGCAACTGACGTAATATATTTTCTCAAAATTAAAAACATATACCCTCTACAGCAAAAATGATATCAATTTTAAAAAAAGTAGGTTTGCAACTAAATATACAGTCGGAGGATTGTTGATCTAATTATATTAATAGTATATACATGAAAAGGTATGCGAAAAGTATACAACTGATAGATATGTTGTTTGCAGCAGCTGTATCAAGGAAAAATCCGAATTGCTTAAACATGTACATATTGAAGCAACCAGGACAGTGACAGGGATCAGAGTTAATTCTTCTAAAATAATTTTATATAGTGAGCTTAATTTGGAAACCTTGCAATCTCGAAAGTGTAACCATAAACAAATTATATTCTACAAGAATATAAATGGTTTAGCACCACAAGATATGTTAGATTGAATTCAATCATATTTTTTTACTGAACATGCATATAATCATAGATCGAATTAGTTTTTTTACTATCTACCACTATATACTTATTACAATAGCTTTGCTACGTCTACATGTAAATTATGGAATAATCTTCATGCAGAAAAGAAAATTTCATCAACTTTATCTTTCTTTTAAGTCAAAACTTAAAAACAAAATATACCTAGAGCTTACAAACCTTTCAGTTAAGACAATAGGAAATATTATTTTACGTCAATTACGGAATAAAGCTAGTGAAACTTACTTATTTAAGGATTTTTTTTCTGATGTGAGTCGATGTTTATACTGTGGGTCTGAATCTGAAGGAAATGTGATTTTTCCCCTGGATATTCAAGATTAGTGTACCATTTTATATGAACTATATACTTTATGGTAGTTCTGATTTTTCACATAGATAAAATTGTAAAATTGTTTCCCATGTTTATACTTATATTAGATCTCCAAAGCGATTTTGATTCTCTTAAGGTACACTGTTTAAACCTATTTAAGTATTATACCTGTAAATTTACTTAATATATAGTTCCCTTTTATTTACTGTTCTTTTTAAATGGGCTGGATCATGAAAATCTCATTCTTATGTTTGTATCTCTGCAGGTATAAATGAAGGTGATATGTTTGTTAATATAGGTGTGAGTGAACATGTCTACCAACAGTATGTCATACAATCATATATGATAAATATTCAGATAATTATTTAATATTCAAGTACCTCATGTCTTATATACCATAATATACACATTTAACACGTTTAAATTAAATTAATAATGAAGGTGGCTGTGATAGGAAGGTCAACCATTTTCTCCAACGCTGCTGTATGATCTTCTACTACTTATTTCTATTCAAAAAATGCAATTTACCAATTTATTGACGAAAACAATTACTGTAATTAAATTTATGATAAATGTTTGTGATCAAAGCAATTAAGAAACTTTAAAGCAAAATTCTATTGTAATCCTGTACAAAAATTAGGTTGCTTACTTGCTACAGATTCCATGAAGCAGAATTGTTAATGCCTGGAAAAATTAGCGATTTTGATGATATTTAGTTACATCAAAAGTTATTCTAACGGAACAAACAAAACACCAAAAATCGGCTTTCAAGATATAGTTACTACAGCATTGTTCATGAAAGAGTAATCATGTTAGCATATCATCATTTTGTAAACTGTTATTGGCTGGATGGCTGTGAATACAAAATTCAGATAGTTACAGTTTTAACAAACTGAGTGGGTGCAAACACAAAAATCTCAATATGACATACTGTAATTTTTTTTATTAACACCCACTCAGAAAATTTACAATGAACAATATCAAAGTTTCAATTTACTGGGTGAACGTAAAACCAAAATTAGATAATATGACGTATTGTAATTTTTTAAAATTATTTATATTTGTACACTTCTCCAGCAAATTAAAAAAAAGAAGAGTTTTTCTGAATTGAATATTTTAACGTGTAACCATGTATTTCAATATTATTAAAAAAAATATAGTTCTTTAAATATATATAGATATCACACACAGCAATTATACGCGAAAAGTTTATTATGAATAAAATAGTTATTACATGTACATATTTAAAGGGATACTATGTTAATTTAAAAAATAATTATTTAAGTCTTATTTTAATTCCCCCCCCCCCCCCCCGTTGAAACATGTCAGCATGCCCCTAAATCTAAAGAATAAATATATAAAAACCGATAATTTTTAATTAAATAAATTCAAGTTATAATATTGATTCGTTAATTTGTGCTTCTTTGCTGTTGAATTTCGAACCGGTTTCATGATCAAAATTCCACGATGCGGGTCAATTTTCAACGGATTAGGGTCTTTATTCAACACCTTTGGTCTCAATATTCAACGTTGAAAGATGACCCCCGGGTCAATTTTCAACCCGGGTCAAAATTCTTCGTTACACCTGCATTCAAGAGAATGCATGCACTAGATTTGCCTGTAATCTGCATATTTTGATGGGTATATGTGTAGTTCTAAACAGCTGTTACACTTTTATAAGAGAATTCTACTAGGACATATTACGCGGGTAACACATGGCTACGCATGCAATATACGTACTGTTTTTTTGTAAAAGTTAGATCATATTAAAGTAAAATTTACGCGATTAGGAAGGAAGCAAAGGGAGCAGAGCGACCGAGTCCGTTTTTAATCGCGTAAATTTTACTTAGTATGATCTGAATTATTTAGAACATAATCCACTTTTCATTGGCTGATCAAAATTTCTGCGCCAATCGGATATCTCTCTTTTGTTTAAGGCTCTCTTAGTTGTCAATCGACTGCTGATTGGATAAAAAAGTGGGTTTTGTTATAATCATACAACTTGGCATAAAAAAAGTAATCAATGTTTTTAATCTAACAAGGACTATATTTTTGGCGTAATATTGGCGTAGGAACATATCACATGTTTCGCAATTAGGAATTGCTGCAGATTAATGAGTCTGTTTAAGCATTTTAAAAACAATAAGATTAATGTTGGATTTTTTTTACTAATGTGAACTAATGTTATGATACTTCGGTTTCAGAATATGTTTTTAAAATATGAATTGCCTATCAAATTACATTTTTGTAAGCGCCCGTTCTATACATTGATTTTTGTGAAAAGATTCTAAATTAAATTTTTATCTCTCATTAAATAGTCAATATATTAGCTTTTCTGTCATTTTATATCTTTATAAAAAGTCTTCATAATTCATAAAAATCATAAATGTTTTATTATCGAAAGCATAAAAAAAATAATCAAAATTTAAGAAAATTAGAGGAAATGCGGGCTAAGCAATATCAATTTACTCCAATTTAGTAGTACAAGCTGATAGACATTCTGATACCGGTATTATTATAATATCATTTCATTGAATGATAGAATCTTCAAATTTGAAACAAATGTCTACAGAAATACAAAGAGCTACAGTCATTTTTATCATCCTTTACGTTGAGGAAAAAGGTAGTGACCTTGACCTGACCTTTATGCGAAAACAAAAAGGTCAAATTTGATTAAACTGATAGAATCAATTGGTAATATGATCCGTTTGACTGTGTCAAAATTTCGTGACTTTCTTATTTAAGAAGTATGTTTGATAACGAGAAGACCCCTTCCTTAAGGATGTTTTTAATCGTAAAGAATTTTTCTAAATTCACAGCGACGTCACATTTCGATTGACAGCTAAGACAACAGTTAACAAAAGAAAGATAATGTCTGATTGGCGTAGAACTTTTGATCAGCCAATAAAAAAGTGGGTTATGTTCTAGGTAAGTTAGAGCATAGTAAGTAAGATGTACGCGTAAATTTTAATTAATATAATCTTACTATTATTTAGAAACAGATGTTCTTGATGTTTCTTATTTACTCTATCCGTGGTTTGCTATTCGTTCCGATTTATTTAATTAAGTAAAACATTTCACCAGTAAAGTAATGTATATAAATATAAGCATTAAACTAGACTTTGACCCGTGCGTGCACAGGTTGACATTGTATATGATATCGGACATATTCAAAATAGATACAACGACGCATTGTCAACGTATGGTTGACATTAACATAACCAAGATTTAAGCCTACACTAAAGCTATTAATTCACTACACTCTGCTTAGTTAGAATATTTGAATTGTGTCTCGGGACAGGCCTTAACCACAGTTAAAACGACTCCCCAGTCTGGAACATCGCTCGGTCTTTTCCGTCAAATTTCGACATATACCCGTAATGTAGCAGAAAATAGAAGAATAGCTCCGAAACAATTTTGGAGAAATTCAATGAAGTTGCATTAAAAAATAACAGTCGAATTATTCATAACAAACGATTTTGAGGCTGTAAACACCTATCATCTAAAAATTTAATTCATATTATTGAAGAATTGTTTCACTTTTTCACCAATTCACCAACGTTTTTACTCGCTTCAAATTACACACCATATGTTGACATTTTGAATTCTCGGGATTTTTCATTGTTAATGCACTGTGTTAGAGTTATCTCCCGTATTTTCTTTGATGAACAGAATATAAAGCAAATTTCCAATGAAAATTTACACGTATTTGTATTATCATATCTCAGTTTATCCATGCAAATGTGATATTGTGGAAACATTTAGTAAAGAGCCGCCCGTAATTTAGCGTGAATGTAATGCGCATGCGCAAGATTGTAAAATCCAAAAAAGTGGAGATTATATCCGGAATATTTAAGGAAAGTTCGTTGATTATTAATAAGCAAAGCTTGATTGAGAAAAACTAAAAAAAACCTGATAATCTTCAAGTACCAATGATGTTTATAATATATATAACAAAAACAGTACTCTTTCGATTTATCGGTATTAAAGGTAAATAATTCGAGTCCACAATTTTATTATAGTACATGTAGTAGAGATAACATAAATGATTCGTTTTTGACGTCATCGTGACAATAACTGTCGTTATTTGAGCAGATAAATTGTCATAACGTGCTAACGCGTGTTATTCAATTTGTCTGCTCAGCTGGCGGTAGTTATTTTTACGACCACGTCAAAAATGAATCATCCAATACTATAATATACCAACATTATAGCGTTGGTTGAAGATTATCGAATACTAAGAAATATTGGTGAGCGAAAAAAGCTTGATATTTCTATGCGTCAGTGCATTTTCATAATAGGCTTGCTAGTCAACGGTGAGATTATGTAGGTTGTTTTGGTTTTTACATGCATTACGAGATTTAGTTTTATAGGTCTAATCAGAGTAAATTGCAGAGTGAGTGATAATTATGGTGATAGGACACATTTTTATTAAAAATAGTGACTGTATTAAATTATAGCTTATTCCGTGTTTTGGTCAGAAGAATCAAAGTATTGAGAGTACTAAATGCTGAAATGCTGTAGTATGATATGTGCTTTTTAAAAATAAAAATGACAAATTAATTCAACTTTAAACTAATTAAGCAATTGCACTGTTTTTTTAAGCAAGCGTTTTACTGATTTTTTTAGATGAGTAATGAAACGACATATGTAATGCAAACAATAAAATCATTTACTGTATCAGGATTTTGAAAGAAAAAAATTAAAATTGTTTACATTGGAATTGTATACCATTGATCGTTTTTTAAGATACAAATTGTTTTTTTTCTATTCGTTGTGGAGTTTTTATTCAGAATTACCTTAAGCAACTATAACAGATTGGGGTTTTCTCTGAATTCATGCATCATATAATTAAAGATCATTTGCATTACAATGAACTTTTTCAATTGTCCTCTCTGAAAAAATAATGAGAAACACAAAGTAGAGAAAAACAAATGTATTTATTCTTTTCTTTTTGAAACTATAGAAAAAAAAACCCATCCTCTCTGATGATTGTACATAAACCAAAATATAGACAATGATTTTACAATATCAATGAGTGATGTTGTTAAGAATGGTTTTTGAGAAAAAATGATTCATTTCACTGCAATTAACTGATATTGTCAGTTTTAATCACAATATCAAGTAATTTCCAAACAAAACTCTTGGTAAATTCCAATCGCAACAAAAAAACCCCAATAGAATACCATTGCCCATTTAGGGAAAACAACTTAAACACATATACAAAACTGTTTTTTGTCTCTGTTGCAGCACTCATCTGAAATTTTAAACATTTTATTTGTGTACCTTAACTTCTAAAAAAGCAAATACAATAAAATGCAAAATTTCCTTTTTCCATTGTCTTCTTTAAAAAAAATATGTAATGCAAAACACAAAATAAAAAAGATTAAACTAATGTGTTCATTCTTTTTAAACCATACGAAAACTAAATTAAAAGTCTTTCTGAAAACAATATTAATTTCAATGCAAAAAACTGATATTGACAGTTTCAATCACATTGTTATGTAATTTCCAAACAAAACTTTTGGTAAATTCCAGTAGCAACAAAAATATCATAGAATACTATTGCCCTTTTTGGGAAAATTTACGAGAAAAAGTGAGCGTTCTCACACTTGGTTCAGGTACGATCCCTACAAATTTAAATTGCATAATTTAAACATATCCCATTTCCCACACATTGCTTGACAGAATGTTATTAAACTCCTCTCTCATTTCTGTAAAACTGTCATATGTTGTTGGAATTGAAAGCACACAACCACAGGCCCGTGCAGTAGGCCTTCTTCCAAAGCCACTCATTTTGTTGAATTCAATACTTATGTCCGCCCCAAGTATATTTGAACCGGTACAGCATCTGATAAATGCTTCTAGGGACTGTTTGTCCTAGCTTCTAACAAATCGCTTTAAATGGTTTGCTGTTGTTTGTTGAATGAAATCCATGTCTGAGGGAAATTTCATGAGTTGCAGCAATTTTTTCACTGTGGGCTTTTTTTTTGTCATAGATCTCGAAGATAGAAGCTTTGAACTTGTGATATGCAGAGCTGTTTGAAAGACTGGTTTCCAACATTCTATTACAAACTTTGGTTCCTGCAGAATTTCTTTGTGAGAAATTTCCTTGATAATTCCTCTAATGTTTTCAGATGTTGGCAGTTTAAGACAATCGTGGGAACTCAGTATGTCACAAAGCTCCTCGAAGTCGACATCTTTAAAACTGTCCATAGCACTTCTTAGGACCGTTTGCTCCACAGGGGATACAGTATGAAGAAATTCTTCTATTAGATCTGCTCAGCTCTTCCCAAAGAGGTCATCTTCAAATAATGGTTTAGCTAATTTTATTGGAAAATAATCCATCAGTGCGTATCCCTCTACGATAATTCTACCGACTGATTTCCATTCTTCCTCACCCATATTATGTATCAGAACGGGTATCTTAACATCATGCCCATTGCATTTGGAATAAAATCCATCCCAAAACTCGGTGAAGATAACCCTTAGTAGCCCAATACCTTCCCCTTCTCAGTTTCTCCATTGGGTAATACCCGCTCAATTTTGCAAAGGTTTTCATCCACATCTATACTGAAGTCTTTATATTTGTAATGGTCAATCAACTCTTGGTACGTGTTCCCTTGATGGAATCTTACTTTCCGAGCGGTTGAAACTGATGTGTATGACGACATAGCAAGATCTTCTCCGATATTTTCGATCGCAAAATCCGATGGTAAAGTAATATCCTCTGAGCCATAGTTGCCTATGTAAAAAGACACTAGTTCTGATGGATTGTTCACAGTCACAACATTAGCATTTTCGTCTGTAAGACGAAAATTTACATCTTTGTCAACAATCATGTATGTCGTTGACGTTGATGGCCCATCTGGACCAAAAACCGCTGATGTATCACTTCTCTGCAAGTGTCTTTCAACATTTGACTGAGGTTTACCCGGAGGTGGTGTAGTATTTTCTACAGGTATCTCCAAATCTGGCAAGCTATACAGATGTTTCTCCTCAACGGTATGGAAATTCCTCAAAGTAGGCGTAGTTTTTCCTTTGGTTAACTCAAAGCCTGGCGAATTGGGCGATTTTCCTTCATCAGACGTTTGGAGTTTCCTTGCTGAAAGTTCTAACTCAGGTAAACTGTCCTCATCATCGGAATATACTCTGTTTTTGGCTTTTAAGTTTTTTGAAGATTTTAATTTTGGTAAATGCATTTCGTCAGAATCGTAACATTGATCCGCCTTTCGTTTGGTAAATATGTAGTACCGCAGCATTTTTACATCAGTGGACTCATACATATCTCCAACTGTTGATTCACTGGGAATTGCTTGCGCTGAAAAGTCCCTCAATTCAAAGTTAAAATCGGACAGTTTTCCTCGTTTAGAAACACCTTTTGGAAAGAAGATTTTTTCCCATGTTCTAGAATATCCTTGGGTTTCCATGTTTTAAGAGCACTTAAACCTCTAGTACCACCTCCTTTGATTAATGTTTTCAACTGATGATACTCCATACTCTTAAAATCATAATCAAACCATCTTAGTTCTATTTTCCTCTCCATCTTTGAAGCATTTTGATTTCCAACTAATTTTATACGTCGACGATCGGGTTGGCCATCATCGTCACTCCCTGTCGTACTGTCAGATTTGTCCGTTTTCAGTTTCATTGCGGCTTTTGTTTTCCTCTTACATTTTTGGATCAGTGATGTACATCTTGCTTTTTGTTTATTTTTTTTTTTGCATCAGAACAAAATCTTTTTGTAGCATGCAAGTCACCAAGAGTCACAGGAATGATTGTTTTTAGTTGCTCGTCGCTTAAATCGATAAATGTTGCAAAGTCTATCTGTAAAGAAATTTAAAATGTTGTTACACACAAAACATAAAATAGTTGTATAATTATTTTATGACTAAAACATTTTTTAAAAAACATGGGAATTTTTGTTCACCTTAGTGGAAGGTTGTATCCGGAGGTTAGAATGGTGCATACAAAAAATGATATCCAGATTGTAACATGCACAATCGACAATATTTTTACTGTGGCAATATGTTAGACATTATATATATATATATATATATATATATATATATATATATATATATATATATATATATATATATATATATATATGAATTTGCTTTTATTTAAGAATAAGGAGTCATTCTTTGAGTATTATGAGGTGATAATTTTGATCGGGCTTTATGAAAGATTTGATCACGCCCCGACCAAAATTATCACCTCATAATATTCAAAGAATGATTCCTTATTCCTAAAATAAAAGTTTATTTTTTTATATAATTTTAAGTCATCGTACAATTAAATATTTAAATATGAATAAGCAAACCTCGCTGGCGCCTCAATTTGGCTCATGTGAAATACATAATACAAAATCGATACGTAGAGTTATAACAGACAAAGACACTGGAAAATGTAAATATTTGATTATAAAGCACATTAAAATTCATTCACTCCAGCGCGCTAAGCATGGCAATCTAGGCTTTAAAACCTTGCTCTCGATAACGAACGGAACCTAGCGCGCCGGCATTCCAAATGAATCGTAGTGATATATAATTACACATTGCAAAGATTTAAACATATATATTTAAATCTACCGAGTGTGATTCTCTCTATTTCTTATGGAAACTTATACATAATTCACATCTCTATAGAAACAGCCAGATCGAAATATACACGCCCCGTTTATCGATTGTTCAAAACCTAAAGCTATCTAAGGAAAAAATCACTAAATGCACGAAATAATCATTATTTACAGTAATTTAGTTAATTTAACTTACTTTTTACAATCAATTCATTGATGTGCTAAATGAAAAATATAAATATAAACAATAAAATGCTTTCTTTGATGATTAATGCGGGATATGAAGGTGGCAACATTGCAGAAAAATACGTAACCCGCTAACGCGGATTATGTAATTTTGTTCTGCAATGATCATATCCCGCATGAGTTATAATAGAAAGCATTTTATCGTTAAAATAGGCACAAACTTTGCAACAACTCTCAAAATGCCATATACCTTTTATTAAAATTATTACATTTCATCACTTTATATCTGACTATTTAAGATCGTATGGGAACCCTACATATTGTGACATACTTCCAAAAGTAATAAACAATATAATCAAGCAAGTATTTAAATTCAAATTACTATCAAGTTTCAACAAATAGAAATTTAATTTTGAATATATCATAAATGTCCTCCCCAACCCCACCCTAAAAATGATATATAAACAATAAACTTCTATGAAACTTTGTAAAACAATGATGTCACTGCAGATTACACATGGTATACACTGCACATGTGTAAGTATATGGATTATTCAGATGATATATACCGAAATAGAATTTCGTATGTTACAAAGTTTGGTAATGCACAAGTTTTTATGTCTATTAAAATACTAATTGATACAACTTACCTTTTCATCTTTTATTTTATGCAATGAGTCTTTGTTCAACCCTCTTGATTTTAAAAAATCAATGATTGCAACTGACTCATGTTCACTTTCATTCGGACTGTCCATGATTCTAAAATAATTAAAATGTTAGAGTTAATGATATACACCCATCAATATTTTGCCCTAATGGGCATTTTTTACTTCAATAAATATCAATGAAATTTTTTAAAATGATAAATCGGCCATGGGAGAATACTGTCGCCAATCCTCGTACCATTTTGTAGCTAGAACATATGTTATAGTAATTGGACTCATGACTTGTGCTCGTCATTGACATCCCTGCTAATATGACATATTACCTGTGTTACTTTGTCTTCATCTTAAGCTTATAGGTATACAGCAAATCATCTTCAACCTTTCGCTTGTCATGAATAGGTGGTTTCAATATTTGTTTTCTATTACTATTTAAACAATTAGCTATGTATTTCGACACTTACCAGAGTTTTCGTTTACTTTTCATGCGAAAAAGCAACGTTGGAAAATTCCAAGAAAATTAGGCTTCGGTGTTAACAGGAGCTACTTTTGCCCTGAAAAGGTTGTAAATATAAATAAATGTTTGTAATTCTTTATTTACTTGTACTGAAAACTATAAAGATTAAACTCTATATGTCTTAGGTGATTTTTAAAAAAAATATATTATCTTTCAAATGATTGATATATATCGCAGGTTTTAAGTCAGCTTCTTCGTACAAAATGATTTTATTTCTGCAAATCACAAATTCCTATCAACACGAGCTTATTTATTAAACAAGGTAACTATATAAAAGAGCACGTTTAAATAAACCTATTACATATATTATATCTATAATATCTTGTCAGTATCAAGTGTATACTTACGTTTGACACGAAACGTGTGCTGGAATGCCAGGAAGATTTTAATGGCTTATCAAATCAAACAAGTGTATCGCTGTAAACAAACGAGGTGTATAATTTGATATAACGCATTACAATCCGAGAAAACGATTTCTCTAAATCGAGAAAACGAGTTACAATCTGAGAGAACCCACTACTGAATTCAAAATCCACTGATATTCTTAAAAATTGACTGACATTGTCTGACATCCACTGTACATTGACTGTACCTCACTGTACATTTCACTGACTTCCACTGTACCCCTCTGTACCCCACTGTACATTTCTACTGAACAACACTGTATCCCACTGTACACCACTGTACAGTCCTACTGACTTCCACTGTACCCTACTGTACGCCACTGTACAGGGCACTGACCAGCACTGTACCCCACTGTACGCCACTGTACCGGGCACTGACCATCACTGTGCCCCACTGTACGCCACTGTACTATTAATTTGAGAAAAAATCGGATTTTTAAATCTTCAGGATATTTTTTTTTCTTCAATATTTATTTTTATAATGCTGTATATAGCATTCACATTATGCATAGATACAAACTGACAGAAGAATGCAACAGGTCGTTAAATCTATTTAGTATGTTTTATCAATTAACGTCTATTGTTATTGAATGTTACGGTCACAAAATTATGATAATGCCCATAGCTATCAGGTGAAAGTTCTGAATTTTACACGTTGAATCTGATTATCAAAAAAGTGCATGTCAATATGTTTATTCTGCCAGTCAATGGAAAATACCCCCCCCCCCCCCCCGCCACCCAGCAAGGTACATTATCATTCCTTATTGATGATATACGACAAGCCCTTGTTTAAATGATCGGGTTCCTAATTCTCTGTGTCTCATGAGTCGCTTTAACCCACTAAAAAACAGTCAATTAAACACTGAATCCACAAAATATATTCATGCTTGTTCGTGTACACATGTCCGTGTATCATGACTGCGCGCTTGACTACACAGGTACATTTTGAAGAAAGCGGGCGAGTTTCGAGCTCATATGTTGATTTCTTTTGATTAAAATTACATTTAAAATTTCATTGCAAATGTTGGGTTTTAATTTTGCAAAATAACATATAATGCAGAATGCATTTTAAATTTTAAACAGAGAGAGAGAGAGAGAGAGAGAGAGAGAGAGAGAGAGAGAGAGAGAGATTAATCAGAAATCGATTAGGGTAAGAAATTGATTGTCTATTAATTGCAAAACCCCTTGCATGTATATCACTTTCTGACTATTGTATTGGTATCATATGTAGTCGTAGAAAAGTTCATTATAAAATCTATGCTGGAACTGGTGGTTGTGATGCCGTAAGGGAATTTTAATGTGCTTATTCCTTTCTGACCCCGGGCCTCAATTTTTAGCACTAGAAAATTCAGAGAGAGAGAGATTAATCAGAAATCGATTGGGGTAAGAAATTGATTGTCTATTAATCTGCTTCTTTTACATACCGATTATTTTCTTAAGTCTCGAGTTTATCTCTGCCAACTAACTCCTGGGTTCAAAAAAAAAATCTGCAAACTTTAAGTCGAAACATAAAATGTAGTACAGATAAAACATACCCCCTTTTTTTCCTCATCCACTTGCAAATTGATACCCCTTGCAGTACTGTGCTATGTCTAAACGATTCATGTTAAGCATGAATATTATGTTAATAGAATTAATCTTTTATGCATTTCTGTTTATTTTTGACCTCGGTGTGGAATAACTATTAAATAGATATAATAAATCCCACTTTTGTAAGCATTACATGCAAGTAGACCTAATTGTAAGTAAATAAAAAAATCTTTTAAGACAGATTCTAAATAATTATGATCCTAAGGCACCCGGCAACCGTAATGGTTTTTTTAATCAAAAGTGAAAATTCAGATTTTTGTTTTAACAGTGTAATTCCCCGACGTTTACATCTATTTATACCTAGGCTACAGCACATATACACAGGTGGTCAGTTTTCACACCTCGACGCAGTCAGCCGGTCGTGTGTATAGTCTGCGCCTTTTTTTGTTTGTTCCGAGTTTTTCATTGTTCCATGACAGACAAAAGATTTTTATCTGTAGACATACACAAAGAAGGAGACAATACATGCATCGTCGATATTAAAAATTACTTTTTAGCGTTGACTTTCATTCATTAAGAATTTAAATGACAATCATTCAATAACGAACTTCAATTCAAATTATTTGAATCCATGGACATTATCCCGTAACTAGAAATCATTTTTATGCCAACATGTACAATTAGCCGCTGTCAACATAACTATACATGTTACCGGTGGTACTTTATTCAAATACTGAAATATTTGTACGTTAGCATGGAGAGAGAGAGAGAGAGAGAGAGAGAGAGAGAGAGAGAGAGAGAGATTATCTTGTTTGCTATGATACAATATACCAATATACTGGTTTCAGTAAATAAAGATAAAAAAACGAAAAATCAATTTAAAGGCCGAACATTTTTACCGGGTGGTAAATCTCAGGTGAGGGGGGGGGGGAGGGGGCTTAATTTCTAGAGGTGTGAAAGCCTCCGGGGCTCGTGAACGCTGATAATCACTATACACAGGAAGCAAATATTACACAAGATATAAATGATTAGTCAGAATTGGTCTTTGTTTGATTATCTTATTGTTCTAAAGACAACATGAAGCGATTACGTGTCGTCCGGATTTTCTCTAAGTGTGTAAAGCAAAAGTTGGTAAACTACATGTAATTCTGCCCCCCCCCCCCAAATTTAACTCGGTACATTGTGTTTAGCAATCGACATTGATGAAGACGTTAATTTTAACAAATATAATTGTGTTAAAAAAACCACACGATCAGTTATAATGTTGAATGTAAAGGCAGCCATTATACGATGACAACTAATGGCGTTCGTTCTCAATGGAGTGACGTTTTCGTGCAACAAGTTCCAACTGTCTGTATAACCAGTAAATATAGTTTTTATAGCTCATAAGTTTGTTTTAAAAAGAAAATTTTATACGCATGATTTGGGATGCATGCTCATTCATCGTTGTGGAATTTATTAGGTCACAAACATTAAACATGATTCAAATATAAATTGCGTATTTTCAATTACTGAATAATAAAAATATTTTTCTCATTAATCCGACCTGTACACAATTTACCTATTACGGAAGGAGAAAATAAATATGTTTGCCTATTAAATGAAATGTCGTTTATAATTGAAGAGATGCTACAATTAAAGTGTGATGCAGGGGGTGTTTATGCCTTCGTGACCTTGGTCCATAAACATTTGGGAAGATAGTTACAACATGAGAGAGAGAGAGAAACAGAGAGAGAGAGAGAGAGAGAGAGAGAGAGGGGGCGATATATTTTTTTCTTATTAAAACTATGTAACTATATCATGGCAACATTCTTAACCGTGCAAGAGAATGTACATGTAGATGTATGACATGTGGTGATAACGAACAGTGTTGAAATTCAAAAGTATATAATTTAAAGTACCGTAACAGAGTGAAATATTATTTGAACAGTGTACGTTTTCACCACATTCCATTTTTAATTTAACACTATACAATGTACTTATTTTGATATCAGCGACTGCTGGGGGAGAGGGGAGGATTTATAAATATTTAACATGTTTAATATCCGACTTGATTTAAATGATAAAAAACGCGTCTAAAATGATGAATATAAAGATAATTTTGTTTATTCATTAATGTTATATTTTTAAAAATACATATTTCAACTGGATTTAATACTCTCAAGATCACATATACCCCTATAAGGGAATTGCATAATATCTTGAACAAGGTGTCAGACTGACAATTTACAAGATTGAATATTGCGACACTCACAACTTTTGATCTACTGAAAGTATGTATACTATACACAGACACTGACTCACTGATCTTCCTGTGAAGTAAAACTTCAAAGACATTTTAAAGTCCAGACCAGTTGGTTATCTTCTCTCTTTTGAAAAAAAAAAATCAGTATGCTGAGCAATATAGTGGATTTTTTTTCTATAAATTGTAATACATTGTTTTAAATTCTCTGAATTTTAAAACTTTAATGTAACATGTAAACTAATACTATTTTTTGATAACATTGATAAAATTAAATTCATTGTAAAAAAAAAATCCCAACTAAATATTTAGGTACTAGAACATTAGTATTGAAATATATATAAATACTTCCCCCTTTTAATTGGATGAGTTGCTATATTTCGTATGATATTAACTGGATTCTGAGTTTTTAATACATGCACGGATCGGAGGATCGGGGGGGGGGGGGGTCAGAAGATAATTCAATTTTTTAAAACTTACATTGTACAACTATCCAAAATATGTCTAAGCTCCCCGAGAAATCGATGATATCCCTGCCTTTTCCCTGACCGCGCATGTAATTATATATGAACTTAAAGAAATAGAAGCCCATTTTCTCTCTTGTAAGCAATAGGAAAGAATCAAAACAAATCCAGATTTTGGTCTCAAATAAAGTAAATATTCAATTCATTGTTCAAACATATCAATAACTTAAAAAAAACATAGGTACAGTGGGTTACAGTGGTGTACAGTGTTTGTCAGTACCCTGTACAGTGGTGTACAGTGGGGTACAGTGCTGTTCAGTGCCCCGTACAGTGGTGTACAGTGAGGTACAGTGCTGGTCAGTGGGTAGGTACAGTGCTGTTCAGTGGAGTACAGTGGAGTACAGTGGCTCTGTACAGTGGGGTACAGTGGGATACAGTGTGGTACAGTGGCTCTGTACAGTGGGTGTACAGTGGATTTACAGTAGGGTACAGTGAATATACAGTGGATGTCAGACAATGTCAGTCAATTTTTGGGAATATCAGTGGATTTTGAATTCAGTAGTGACCGATTGTTTAAATCGTGGGAACGAATTAATAATCTGTGGGAACGAGTTAGTAATTCGTGATAACGGATTCTCAATCCGAGAGAACGAGTTGATAATCTGCTTGAACGAGTTGTGTAATTCGAGATCTCGAATTACTTTCTGCTTTTTAAAAAAAATCAACATGTCCCTTCAGGGCTTTCGTATGAACTTGAAATAGTTCCGGGAAAAGATATACATTAGAAGGACAGCTTCGAACACTTCCTTCTTTGGTGGATTGCAGATAATGAGCATTCCACACATGTGCCACGTCGTCTAACTCATTCTGAAAAAAAAATATTTGATATCAATATTGCACTACCAGAGACAATTGATAAATCGTAAATAAATACTGTAATATAAATATTATACAGATGCATTTAATTCGTTTGGTATTTTCTATAACTTATTTGTTAATAATTTGTCTGTGGAACAAGTATATTGCTTTCGATAATATTAAATTTTATATTCTACAAAATGTTTAACGTTGTGTTTAGAACAGTAGCTTATTTGAATACCTGAATTAATTTCATAAAACAAAACTGAAGAAGGTTAGTGTCCAACTTGTCACTCGTAAAATGACCACGATTCTGCAAATCTTTTAATTCTTCTATCCAGGTTTGACAGCATTCTTTCCTCAAAATACACCACCATGACAATCAGAACTAAAATGATTACAATATCTTTGTACTGCAAGTCAAACTGGAAGTACTGGTGAATTAAGTTGTAGATTTTCTCCTGCAAGAAAATATTATGAATTAAAGTATTAAAGATAGCTAGCCCGCGACTCATTAAGACAATTAAAAGATGCAAGGATATCCAACTTTACATATGCACATAACGGTGTATACATAAATATATATTACTTTAGTCAAAATTACTCTATAATTGCTTTAATAAATATACTTTCTTTATGTTCCAATCTAGTGCGTTTTCTAGCTGCTGATTGATATGAGGGATATGAGAGATGTATGTATTCATCAAAACGTAATAACAAATTTCAAATCCGTTTGATCAGATTTTTCAAACCGAGAAAACGAGTTACAATCCGAGAGAACTGATTGTTTAAATCGAGAACCTAGATCCCATAAACCTTTGTCTGGCTTGAAATGTTTGGCGTTGGCGGAGGGGTAGCTGGTGCAAGTTGGGACGAAAGGGAGAGTTGTTTGGTTGGTTTTTTTGAGTGGGGGTATGTCGTGTGCTAGATGATTGAGATGACCAGCAATGTATGCGAGGATGATTTTTATGGCAGTACATGCACAAATGTTGGTAGAGACATGATTGTCTACTGCAAGAGCCTTTGAAATTATAGTCGTAACATTTTGAGTTTGATTGACTGTTATGGACTACGGCTGGATTGGACACATACATAAGCCATAGTTCAGCGTCTACAGAACCCCAAGTGATAGATGTGTTGGTAGAGATTTTTAGCCTAAACTGTTTATCATACTCCAACCAACTTGCATTGGGATTTCTGCTAGCCCCTAACCTGATAGTTTGAATGTACTTTAGGATGCCTTGAATGTCTGCAGGGTGTCTCAACAAATAAATGCTGGAAAAAATTATAAATGCATCAGTCCAAGAATCAACTGTTTTGCATAGCAAAAAACACAGCTGATACATACCAGCGCGGTCTCGAGTTATTTGGCACATTTCGTAATAAATTCTCCTTACAGCTACTTTGGCCACCACCACGCCACCAGTAAGTTCATTATATTGCATACTTAGCATCAAACTCCATTTCATATTCAACTGCAAGATGTTATATTAGCGGTATAAGCTATCAGATCCAATTGCAATACCACACTGACCATACAAAAACTTTTATCGTCAAAAAGATGCTCGAGGGAATGCAGTGGTGTTACTTGAGACTGACATTCATTTATTAGACTCTGAAATCATGGTTCAGATTAAGGGCTCTAAAACTGACCAACTGGGCAAGGGTGCCACAATTTTATTATACTACTAATGTAAAGCCATGACAAAAAAACTGCCAACAGACGTGTTTGTCATTCTATTCTGTTGAAATAATTGGAATGAGTGTCATTTCATGATATTTTACTACCACATTTCACATGGAAATATATAATAAATTCATGCACAGTCATTTTATTTGATGCAGAACATAGAAAACGCGCCTAACACGACAGCCTATGGCCTACTTTTCATTTACGAGTAAAACAAAAAATATGTAATAATTTTTAAAGGCATAAAACATATTTCTACACGCAAATTTACTTTTAATTCAAGAAAATAAGCATGAAATGAATTCCATAAAAATAATTATCCCGCAGAAACGCAGTTACAATATCTCAATGTGTATCAAATAAATGACCGCCTTCTGGCGGCCCGTAATGATATAATCTTCAATAGAGATGTGTTACAAAGAGATAAGAATGTCAGACAATCATTGATAAAAAGAAACTGAAACAAATTTGCGAATGGAAAAATCAAGTAGGTTGCATTAATACTGGTTATATAATGTAATACAATAAAATGGCAAAATATGTCGTTTTAAGTTTGTGCAACTGTTTTCGATCAAACCACTTTTATATAAAACTGTTAGCATAGTAACTTCATGCAAAGGTCCGTGAGCGTCTAATGATGATCAATATGAGTATATATTAAATACATACACTTTTTACAATAATGTCTGTAGTATTTAATGTTAGCGTCATAATTTATCCGCATTATTTGATTCCGACTTTGAGGAATTCGACTTCGATAGTGTATGTCATCAAATCATGTAAAAATGTTTTAAAAGAAGCCTTTAATCAATTATATATGACAATGCATTTCTTAGAATATGTCGTGTTTTAAAAGACGTTCACAGTCTTCAATCTTTTGGCAGAAATCTCATTCAGCTGTCTCATCTAACACTTAAAAAATGTTAGCACATTTGTAAGTATATGTTTCACAACATGTGATTGAATTCAACAACTGACATAACATGCCTTTGTATGGCGATATCATAACGAAAGAGAGATAAGTTGTGGTAGTCAAATTGAGTCATTTTGATTTACTTTGCTGCAGCAATCACTTTAAAAAATTCTAAAATGTAACTCAATGTGTTTAGAGTTTCAGTTGTCTTATTTCTTTAAATTAACAACAAATAACTCAATAATCTATGGTGTATATTTTGATTCGAAATATGAAAAAAGTAATGTTTTTCTAAAAATTATTTCAAACTTGATATAGAAGTATTTTAAAGTATATCAAAATAATAATAAAGTGGTAAGGTAAATAAACTAGGTTAAATTATAATATTAAGGAGCTACATCTAGTGTTTTGTGACAGGAGGTTTTAAGTAGGAATTGAGACTATTTATTAGGGCCCCGCAAGGATTTGCGGGTGCCCTATAGTAATCACTCTGTCCGTCCGTCCTTCTGTCCGTCCGTCCGTCTGTCACTCTTCCGTCCACAAATTTCCTGTTTTTTTCTAATAACTTTTTTTATGGTTGCCCAATCAAGTTCAAATTTGGTATGGTAGTTCAGTAGGCAGAAATACATATTTTGATGCTAAGTTTGGTTCTCTATGTCTTCTGGTTTGGAGCTGGGGTGGTGGGGTAGATTCATAACTATGCATAAGAAGAATGGGCAAAGAGAGATAACTGCTGAGAATGAATGGGCAAAGAGAGATAACTGCTGAGAATGTTACCATTGTATACATGGAAGGCTGTGCAATATTTGTCCTTTGGGATTAATTAACCTTCCACAGGAAGAAAATCCTTAGCTTTATCTTTATCTGTCACATTGAGATTAATTACTGCACTGCCTGTGTCTGCAAATGAACTTTGTTTTGAAGTTAAGGTCAATTTTGAATGATGTGTAGTATTGTGTACTTTCTTTGAAATATGGATTTGAAATATAATATTCATATTTTTTGGGGTTAAAATACCGTACACAATGATTTATGATAGTTTTATTGAATAGAGGCAAAGCCTAGGTATCATTGCATTGGTATCAATTCTTTGTTTTTTTAACAAATTTTATTTCATCCCATGTTAACCCACTTTATCCCGTGGATATGACTCATTGGATATTTTTTTGATATTCCAGAGTTGTGACTTTACAATGGGATTTGCCTAGGCATAATGAAGTAAAAATAATGTAGAGTTTTATAAACAGTGTAAACATTGATTGCGGTGTATAAAATATGGGATGAATAGAATCTCATGATTTGTAGTATAATATGATTTTTATCCAACTTGTGTGTTTTATCCCCTCACTAAGGCTCAAGAAAAAAACACTTTAATTGTTGGATGAAAATCATATCCAACTACAAATCACGAGATCCTATATATTCCAGTTTTTTACATCTTCTGCCGGGCATTTATTTTTCATCATTGTTAATATAAAGAGGATGGAATTCAAAGTTTTTTTCACTTCTCTATATTAATTGTCATAGCGGGGCCCTTCCTGACTGGTCAGTTTTCTAGTTTTAATTTAATATCTTGCTTATCATACTGTACGTTTCGGTTCATAATTACTGAAAATAACAGTTGTGTATCCAGATGAACTTTTTTAAAAGCAAAGGAGAAAGCGATTAGCCAACAGAGAAAAAAACCCAAAGGTACATAAAACATTTTATGCCCAAGAAATGAAATAAAAATATAGGTCATAAATAGTCAACGGTTTTAGGATTTTGATATCGTTTAACTTAGTGGATGTAAATTTTGACCATAAGTGACATAATTAAAAAAATTGATCATAATTGGTCAGGTATGTCAACTTTAATGATAAAATTGTTCCATTTTTTGAACAGATTTTGAACAGATTCTGAATATTAATGCAATTTTATATCATAAGTTGATACTTTATCATTAGAGGTCACTACAGTACCGGAAAAACCGGTCCGGGGTGGATTTGACTCTTCAGGGAGAAAGCACGCGGCAGCATGTTTTTTTTATACAGTTTCCCCTTAGCGGAAAACCGCACTAGTATAGAATTTCTTTCGCGTCAACCAGAATCTCCTGTTTAAACCTAAACAATTTATATGCGATGTTTTATCTATATTTAATTAAAGAGAGAATTGCTGTGGGGGGGGGGGGGACTTTATGAAACTGTACAATTTAATTCAAACGCATTTAAAAGTACTAGATAAAATTTCCATTATTTTTTTAACAAACAAACCCGGTCTGTAATTGCCTCAGTTTTTAGTTTCTATTTACATTATCACCTGATCATATGTATGTACAGTGGCAGTGATTAAATATAGACATAATATCGTTATAATATCTAAAATAACCATGACCATATAATTAACGTGAAAATATATACAAGATAAATCCTAACGATGCGATTGGAGATAATTAAAGCAATTTTCATTTAATGTCATTCAAATATAAAAAAATCAATGAAACAAATATATGCCGCTAATGTTATATAGTTTAAAGAAACTAATACGCACTTATTATTTTATGATATTCCAAGAATGAATAAAAATTTCTTTTTCAGTTAAAAAAACATTTAAACTGCATATCATTTATAGAAACAATGTGTCCATTAAACTTAAAGAATTTAAACTGTCGTCATTATCATAAATATTTTTCGTAAAAAGTCAACTACGAGATGACGTTTTGTTTAAACTTTAAGGAATGAATAACGTGGGAGTCAATTTTTGGGAGAAGCCAAGAATATCTTTAAAATCTTTTTTCCAATTATGTTTATCTTCAATATTGGACCCCTGTTGGTGCCCCAGTATTGGTTCAATCTTTATTGGTTCCTAAAATTTAGAATCGATAAGCGAGGATGCATGAAAAGTAAAATCAGAAATTGTAAATTGTATACTTTTAAAGATTCGGGCATGTAGCATCGGGGGGCTGGAGGGGTTGGGGAGGAGGGCTGCCCCTCGCTTTTTGGCGCAGCAAAGAATTTTCTTAAATTGTCATGCAAAAAATTCAATTAACACGGAGTTGCCGCGCCTCTCCCTCCCACTGTAATGGGACCATTAAAAAAATTGAAAATAAGGAAATAATAAACAGTGAAATTGAAGTTAAAAGTATCGGTGGATCAGTTGTTATTGCATGTAAAATATTTTAAAGACACCCATTTTTTACAATTCTGCAAATATATCCCCTTTGAAATAGATTTCGCCGTTTCCCTTTACATTAGAGTGCTTTGTTTCAAGTTTGGTTAAATTTGGCCAGTGGTTCTAGATAAGAAAATAAAAATGTAAAAAACTTTACAGACAATTCAGGTGCGCTAAAATGGAAAGAGGGGAGAGGCGAACTGTAATGTAGAGAAAAATTCTATGCAAGTATGATATTTTTTTTTAGGAGAGAAAAATGGGCCGTAGTTAATTCTGTCTAGGATGAAGTTCTTTAAAGTGATTACAAATCCTTTGGATGCGAATTTTCCTTAAAAAAGGAAGCAATATTTTGAATTAAAGCGGAGTCTTATAGTCTGTGATCATTTTGATTATCTAAAAAAAATAAGCATGATTTTAAATAAAATCTGTATTTTTTTTAGTTTTAATTCTTTTTGTTGAACCCGAATTCAACAAAAATTCCAAAGTAATAATGATTATTTCAGCCGTATAATTGAGTTAAATCATGATATTTTGTTGCGATATGTATTTTTAATGAGTTATATCAATTATTGTAATCGTAAATGTCCATTTGTACTGGCATGATCTCTTTTGAATAAATGTCACAAAAAATTAAAACTTCAAAAAAAAATAAACAAATCAAATCAACTATGAAAATTGTTTGGGTAAAATATTCTTGCTGTACTTGCATGTTATTCGTAGTTGATCATACTTCTTAAAGATCGGGCATTTTTGTCGTCCTAAATTCAATATTTAATTCGAAAACTGTTACCATGAATATGTTTAACTCAGAATATAAATATAATAGGTACCTCTAGGACAACAATCTCAGGCATAATATTTTGTTTAGAGTAATTGATGTTTAATATAAGTATCTACATTTTTTGAACAAAATCATAAAATGAAAATGCTCGATATTTTATTAGAATGCGGAACACGCTAGCACTATAACGTATTCATCAAATAAGCATAAACAATTGCAATTTATTAACGTTTTTCAAAATACAATATAAACATCTTAAACAAACATATACATTTAATATGAATGTGATATCAGATTATTTTGGTATTTTAAGATGGCGTCTGGTTATCAACAACAGACATGTAACTACATTTGTCGCTTGTATTTCTCAAAGAAAATCTTTTTGAGAGTATACGCATGATACTCTTTTTTTCTTTATTATTTTTTACATCCTCTTTGATTGTGTTCCATACATCTAACCTAGAAGGATGTTTATCGTCCTCTTTAGGGTTAAATTTTGAAGTGACAGAGACGTAATGTTCAGATCTTGATTCAATATTCCGTAGCTCTTCCATTTGATTGTCAAGGTATTTGATTTCAATCATTTTTGTCGGGTCGCATTCAAGATAAGTTTGGTTTTCAGCCGTTGAATAACCTGCAGAGGTCGGATCTATGTTTACAAGTCCATGCTGGTAGGGGCCATGTGAAGTCGTTTTCCTAGAAGCAAGACACCCAATAAGTTTCATTTTTTTTCATTTCACTTCGTCATTGATAGCTAATCTTTGTTTAAAATAATTCTTTCTTCAAAATTTTAATTTGTAAACAATGTTGGTGACCTTAAAAATGATTAATGATTTTACCTAACAAAAGGATATAATTATACATGTATTCTAATAGAGAAACTGGATGCATATGTTTACCTTTTTACGACAACTGCCACCAGCAGCACTAGTAAAGATACAATGCAACCACAGAGTATAATGATGATTACTTGGTTATAACACTTTTCTTTCGTATGACTTTCGATCTCTACAAACAAGTTAAAAACAAAATTAGCTGCGAGACCAGTGTTTTTATTTTGTAGATTATCTGAAATATTGTACACTTAATATGTTTAAAAATTCTTTAAAAAAAATTGTTTTGTTTTCTTAAAAAGTAGATAAACAATGTAATATATATGCTATGATTGAACAAGACCTGTTGTTATAGTTAGGTTAGGGCATGCACCAGTTGTTCTGTGACATTCATCACACAGACATTTCTCCAAGCATTGTATTCCATGGTATCCAGAAGGGCATGGTTTAACACATTCCATTCCAAAGGAACCTATGCATGCTAAAGATGAATATTCTATTAAATACATAACACAACCAATATATGACAACATTTTGTAAGATATTGTTTTGTGAATTATGTTATATACATATAATACATGTAGATATTAAAACATCTTATTCGCACATTAGAATGATATTTCTAATACATGTAACAGCATGAACTGTTTAGTAAAATACACCTTAAAGTATCTCATGAAAACGTTGATGATACCAACAATTATCACCCAAGTAAAGCATTTCAGTCTTGTAATGCTATGTATTGAATTTTTGAAATGGTATTATCTTAAACTTCAGTATTGTGCAATGGATCAATTTTTCAAGGTCTTTGCAATATAAACAAAAAGGGAAATCTTCAGATTTTAACTGTAATAGAAGAAAACGTACCATAAATTATCTTGAATACCTGTGTGCTGTTTAGAGAATTGATGACATTTTTTACGACTAGGAAAGGCTACTTGGATACTTGAATAACAGTAAATTTAGGTGTAACAATGTTCCTGATTATTAAAACATGGCTATGCTGGTGTTTTTGGAGCCGTCTAACGACAACATGTATACTGATATTGCAAAAAATTCAAAAATGTCATACTATAGAATATTGCATCAAATTTGTTTAAATTATGGTCCCCGGGGGTTCTATTTATACTGCACATAATGTATACTGCCCATAACAAAGGATTGTGCACCCTATAATGCATGTCCAAGGGGGAGGTGCTTCACAAAATTATCTTGTTAAGGTAAATATTCATATACCAAATAAGACGCACTAAACTAATGGTAATTCTATACTTTGAATACAACGGTTTATCAACGGTTTATCATTTGATTTGAACGACATTGCTTTTTACGGAACTACATCTTGAGTTGGTGAAAAAGCCCACCTTTGCCTTTGCATGATTATTTGGTACAATGTTTGTGGTCTCTCTATATCGGGTAAATGTCTAGTTTATTTAAAATCTGAAACTAATTTGAAGAAGGAATGAAAAAAAATAAGAAATTTTGATTTTCATGTTATTTTGAAGCGCAACTACACAAGTAAATACATACTATATCAACTAAAAAAGTGTTACAAATTTGATTTTATGACAACTTACCGTAACATTTTGCATCGATTGTTCTATAGTCTGAACAACATCGTTTTTCTTGTCTGTTATATAGAAGAAAATAAAAGCTTTTTATGAAGAACTAAACCTTTAAATATCACTAGAGTCTAACGTAGCAATAAAACACAGTGTTTAAAAATATTAACTTACTTTCCAGGTACGAAGCATTTTGGATCAACCGGTTCTGTCGCTTCTTTGCAATAAACGCAGAAAGAGACAATTAAAAGATTAATTAAAATGTGTGCCATTAAACATAGCAAAAACGGCCGATCAAACTTATCATAACTGTATAAAATGTCAATTGAAAAAATTTCCTTGAAAACACGTGATAAGGAAATTATTTGATAGTTTTCAAATGTGTTTATACTTTTTTGAGAAGGGGGAGGGGCTTCTAAAATCAGTTTGATCAGCATATTTTCTGAATGGCAAAGATGTTTATCGTGTTTCCTTAATTTTAGACTGTCTTTACTTTAACCTTAAATTTTTCATAAACCCGAATATTTGAATACCTATATAATCTTCTCAATAATCACCTTTATATTACTTAACAGTTTACTTTATTCGTAGACCTATATCATCAACCTTTACTGCCACTGGACCCCTATATAGATTAAATTTATAGCTTGTCTGATAATTTGATTTAGTTTTTTTGGGGAGGAACTTTTAAAATTAATCTTTTAAAGACTGTAAAACTAAACCCTCTGATTTTTTAATTTATCATAACATATATTCAACTTTTTAGTTGGGGCTAGGACAGTGCAAATAATAAGTACGTGTATAACGTCTGTTGTACGTTCATTCACACTGCATCACATCTTACAAAACTTCAGTCAACCATAAGTATGTTTGAAATTAAAATCAAAAATCAAATAAAAGGTCAAAATTTGTGCCGAGCCAAATTTCAATCCTATTCTTAAGATTTAAGTAATGAACACAGGCCAAGGTAAAAAGTATCCAAAATGTATTTACTTACTTATCCTTTCCGTTACCCGACGGACGCAGGAGGCCGTGCATCTAAAGAAGCCACTCACGACGGTCACTGGCAACAACCTGCACTTCACTCCAATAATTCAGCCTCAAAGTGTTATTTGGCTTTCCTCGCCTTCTTTTTCCAAGGAGTCCAAGTTGAAGCAGCAGTTGTAATGTTTGTCTGTTCGGATTCAATTTATTTGTTCTTTTTCTTTCATATAATACTTGTTTGATTGATTTTTGTATCTCCTTAGATCATCAAGAAGTTTGTATTAAAAGCGATAACTTTTTGGATAGTGAAGTATGTATTATGATAAGCAAATTTTGTCTAAATAAGTCGCAAAAATTCAAATCCAAGATATTTACCTCTGAGTGTGAGCTAATTGCATAATCTAATCGTTAATTTACCCACGGAAATCTCTTATGAAACTTGCGAATGTGTGTTCATATACCCCGAAACGAGTAATTTATCGAATACATTGTAATAAAAGATCAACTGACGATATTTGAAAACAAATGTAAGATTCATTCAAACAGTTTTTGTGTTGAATAGTCAATATTACTTGCAGATTTAGAAAAGTAAAATCTTAACATTGTTCTAAGTAAAAACCCTTATAAATGCAAAGTTTTGCAAAAGACACATGTCGATCAAGTTTAGTAAATATGATAAAGCAATCCTTTTTGTTTTCCAACATGTGGTGAAGTTATGTGATACTTAAAATGGCACCAGAATTGCATTGTTTGAATTCAAGGTTTCACAAGGACTAACATATATCAGGTTATTTGAATTAGTTAATTAATACTTCCTGATTGTTTTCCACAAATGAATTAAATTATTTGATACTCAAAATATTAATCATGCATGATAAAAATCATTGCTCTTAATAATTACTAATAAAAGTGTCTTATAAGGAAAATATTTAAAATATTCAGATAGTTATGTTGCTTTAATAATTTGTTTAAGTGGCATTTACGCAGTAAGTTACGATTTTTGTCAAAAACATTCTATTCTCTAACATCAGAAGGAAAAAAAAATTATTTCATGTTTCATAAAAGCCATACTGTGAAAGGAGGTTCAACTGTTTTAATGTTTAGACGACTGTCATAAAGAAAACAATACACGTTATACTAAAGTCAGTTTTTATACATTGCTACTGTATTAGCCTGACCTTTGGTGACAAATTAACCGTGCCGCGAGCTGAAAAGAAGCTTTGAAAATAAAATTATTGATATAATCATGTTTCGTTTACTAATCAATATTCGTTACTAGATATCAACTATATCGTTTCTTTAACTTTTATAACAACTGTCATTTTTTTTCATAGAAGGTCACTTTTTTGGAAGTGCATAAGATGTATAAAATTGTATTTGTATGCGATTCATTGTTTGTCGTTTTCATGAAATTTTTGGTGACAGTTCCATATATTTTGTTGTTGGTTTTGATGTTGGATAACTCCTAATTTAAACAATCGTTCCAATTCATATGGTACATTCATTAACATCATGCGAAGAGAAATTTAAATTGCATATAGTAAACTCTTAGGATCTGAGTACTCGCTTTAGTTTAGAGATTAAAGCTCAATTGTAATTAGCTTAATTAACTGTGTTAATACTTGATAATACTTATTTGAGTATATATGAATTCATGTTTTATCGTTTCCAAAGTTTACCCATACCCATTACCCATTCAATTATATAAACTCCTTTTTCTATGACTGTTCAATTTTCTATAATTAAAAAGCCAGTTTTTAAAGCAAAATTAACTTGTTAATAATATTATATTCTAATTGATTAATATTTTTTTTTGCAAAAAATGATATCTGAACTAAACGTATAAAAAGCATTCTGTGATTTTGCTATTTTCTGACAAATGACAAAAAAAAAATCTAAAGCATTTTATATTTATCTACCACTATGATATAAATATACAATGCAAAAGCAGAGGACCGAGAAAATAATGTTAAACATTACATAAATAACTAACGCGTAGGTTTTCTTTTAGGAAAAGGAACGGGGAAGCAAGGTGGTATCGTAAATGGATTTGAACACAGATTACAATTATTCCGGCTCCAACAATCTACAGACTACAGGGAAATCAATCGATAGAAGACTGTGATGTGGTCTTTTTAATATCGCCTACCTTGATAAATTCTTTTTCTTAGAATAATTTCAACAATAGCCTCTTAAATTTCATATTTTGAAATAGATATTTTGAAAAAGATATTGTTGGTAAAAGGATTGGTTGTAAGTAAAGGCAAGGGGTACTACTTAATTACTTTCTAGAGTCATAAGAATCAATACAAACTTCAAGGCAAAAAATAGTAAAGAATTAAATGCAATTCAATGAAGTTTATGAACCCGATGTTACGATTTACAAAATAGGACGATATTCTATAAATAATGAAATCGGAGGAAAAAATCCTCTGTATGGTTAACTTTCAATCAAATTAGTTTTTACATTTATTCATTTACACATTTTTAAACACTTCTTTTGCGTTTAGCCTCAAATGGTTCTGAATATGAAAAAACATGTAGTGACATGATAAGGTGATAGTTTGTGATAGGGTGAACGAACACGTTGATTGACTTCCTTATGATACGGAGCAAATTCTTAAACGTCTACTTCAGATACTTTGAACTGAAAAGTAGAGAACTTTTTTCAAATCTAGTGACACATTGAGTAAAACAATTTCATTAGTTTGAATACTTGATATTGTATTAAAAGTTAATTTAAAAATGATAAAAATGCTGTTTAACCATTATAACTCTGAAGTACTAATATTGATAAACCTTCCTGATTGGGATGTGTATGGGATATATAATTATAATTAAGGAAAGAAAGCGTGAGCAAGCTCACATAACCTAGAAGACGCATCTTCATTGAAAATGCTACACATTATGAATGACATCGTATGTATTAAATACAAAAAAATAATACAAAGCTAAGAATCTCACAGACAAATCTCCACATCAACACAACCTGCAGAAATCGCATATATAAGTTTGTCTTAAGCAAATATTTACAAAATTAGGTTTTTTTTATCTTTTTATTTATTGGTTTAAGAGCAATTGCACTGATATCTGTTTCAGAAGTATATTTGAGTTTGACTAGATTTTAAAAGTAGGAAAATACTCATAAAATATATCATAATATCTGCATTTAAACATACTGTCCAACTAAGTGGTTTTAGAAGAGTTGCTCAAACTGTTTCAGTAGCATATTTAATCGTGGCCAACCTCGTAAGTTCAATTTGAAGAAAAATTCTAAGAAAAATAATAATGGTACCGGAATTTCCAGTATATAACCCCATCTATACACCATGTCCTTATATCAAAGGTTCTTGAGCTAAAATAAAAAATAGTCAGAATTCTAGGTTGAAAAGAGGAAATTCCGGGGAAAATCCTCTGTATGGAATTGGAATTTCTTGCAAATACATGCATGTATATCTTTACATCGTGTCCTTGTTACATATAAAATGTCACGAAATTATGCTGTTTAATCGGAGTTCCGCTGACAAACTGCATATTACTATTATATATACTGGCAATAGTTCAAAGTGGGAAAAAATCTACTAAAATATAGATACATGTATTTGTACAAAGTTTTATGAAATTCTTAGCAGTTGTTACAGAGAAGCTGCACTGGAAATTTGTCAGGTAGAATATTTCATAAATGGCCAAAATATCCCAAATTCCTAGGAAAGAAAAACATTCTGTGAAAATGTCCATCTGCACGTTGTATCCTAACATACATCATACCTCCATAATTGTTGTTTTATTTTTTTATTATTGTTTTTGTTTGTTTGTTTCTTGTTGTTTTTGTTTTGTTTTGTTTTGGGTTTTTTTCTTGTTTTTTTTTTTTTTGGATGGGGGGGGGGTCGCAAACAGAAATGCGCAATTGAAATGCCAACAACATATTTTCGCTAATGGTTCATAAACAAAAGAAATCCCTCCATGTATATTAATTTTAGTTTTAGGATCATAAAGTTAATCATATTTTTCATCACATATTAGCAACATCATATGAAGACAGTTTTTAAAAGATGCAAAACATTTTTACTCTCTCTTTTACTTTCCCTTTAGGTAGACCTCGAATCGTTTACAAATGAACAACGTTATTTCTCTAGGGTGATTTTAAGTACCTTCATATAGAAATAGTTTTGACTTCCTTTGACACAGGTTTTGACTTCATGGATTCGTAGTGCTCGGATCTCGATTTACTGCTCTGTGACTCTTTAAATCGATGCTCTGGGTTTACAATTGATAACATTTGCCTTGAATCATTTTCCGAGTACCCCTGATGCTCAGGAGATGAATATTCTTCGGGTGTACTCTCCGTATTAACAAGTTCTTGCTGGTAATGTCGAGATGGTGTCATTTTTCTAGGCAAAATACAAATGCAATTATAAATTATAAATATTACGTGCTATAAATGACATTTTACATTAATATATATTATATATACTTTGGTAAATAGCCAAAAAATCATTCCTCAGATATAGAGATTATTTGTAGTGTTCAATTACATCTTGCAACTTAAGACGTTTCAGAGAAATATGAGGATATGAATATGTAAAATAAGAATTAACAAGCTTCAACATAAGCATATATTTGCAGTTGATTAAGAAGAAGAATTTGAAAGAAAAACTGGAGCTACATGTAAAATTCATGTTTTCCTGCTTTTCCTGGAAATACCCGTCCTTTTATTTTCAATAAGTATATGACTTTAACCATTCATCACAAGATGATAAAAAATATTGTTATACTTTCATGTTAAATACTGAAATCTGATTGGTTAAGACGCAGTTAATAATATTTTCTATTACCCTCAGCGTTAGCAACGCACTAAGCAACGGGTAACATTAAAAAATGTTACATGCGCGAAAATTATGCGCGTACGGTTCGCTGTAGAATTCACGTTATTCCTATTTAAAAGAAGTAAAATTTTCTTAAAAATTAAGACATTCAGTATAACAAAATAAATAGTGCCTGTTTGGGAGGATAACAGTTGAAATTGACACCCCTCGAAAACCATTGTCAACCTCCGCTTCGCGTCGGTTGACAATGGTTTTCTCGGTGTGTCAATTTCAACTGTTACCCTCCCAAACAGGCACTATTTATATAATAGTTCGTTAATACAATTTTTAAAATTTTCACTTACTGGTAATAGTTAGATGTAATAAATTTTCGGAAAACAATTACATCTGGCATGTTGATAATTAAAAAATTATATATATTTGCAAAAATGATTTTTAGAAAAAAAAAACAAATTCTCTTTATGAAAGTTAGTTTGTACAGGAGCATGTATGGTATAAAATACCAAAGTTAATGTTTATTAGATGTGTAATGTACCTTTTCATTGCAACTATGACCAGTAAAACCAGTAAGCAGATTATAAATCCAGACGACAGGCTTAAGATATATATCCTTGTAGATTCTAAAATCAAACAATAAATAACATACAACATAAGTGAACAACAGCAACACAACACCTGTATCATTTTAGGTCAAGATCTAGTAAATGGTTTATGATGTTTATTTTGTGCTAGATTTATTGTGACGTCATAATCAATTAAAGAAGGCTGGATGGTCAACACATTACCCATCCTATCAACCTTAAATATTTTTAATATAATGTTTTCAGTTATAACTTTATTCATAAAAAGAACAAATTTAAATATTTTATATCAAGAATTTGAATTTTTTCCTAAATCAAGAGCTCTCCTTGCCACGATCAATAAAGTGAAAATGGTCATAACCTTTCATCCCTCTTAGTATTGATATTTTCCCGCGAATAGCAGTTTAAAGCTGCCTGTTCCAATTTATATCAAATTTTGTGTACTTTTCTAAACGATGGTTATACTAAGTATGTGTATAATAATATTTATTGCAGTAGTTTTCCTGGTCAATTAAGCCAATTTAAAAAAAAAATTATTTTATTGTAAATAAAATCATTTTTGACAACAAACTTTGTAATGAAATACTTGTGTGTGTTTTATTAATATCTCTTTGTAAGTCAAGCTTGTAAAATATTGTTTGTGTTCATGTAAAGGGATGCTCATTAACAACCATGGTCAAAATACTTTGTCATGTTACAGATGGTTATTTGCATCTGTGCACAGCAGGATCACTGGGGGGTAGGTTTCAAGACTGTTAAACAAAATAGGTCAATTAACATGTCCAGCATCCAATCTTCTTTTGTAATAAATTATTGTCTTATCAGAACCTGGCACATGTAAATTTTCTCATTCTTATTTTCTCTGATTTTGCTGCTGGATGTAAATTTTTCTATGAACTTTGTTTATCTTATCCTTTGTGATCTCCACCAGACCCAATCTACTAATGTGATGTCTTGGATCGCAGGAGGACTTGCAATACGTAGAAGGTATAGGCCACCCATATCATCTACCTAAATTACATTTGTAACATTAGTTTGTCTAGTTCTAATTGTGGGTCACTCTTGCATTCATCGTTTAGAGTCATTTCAATTTTAAAATCGTAGGTCTGGTTGGTACAATTTAGGTTTCGATGGTACAGATATTCAGGTTCAATTTGCGGCTTTTTGTGGGGGAACACTACGCTCGGGTCAAAAATCCATTCAATCGAAACGATTCGTGCAAGTTTTTCATTCATATCAAACAAATTCAGTTTTCCTTCAGATTAGTGTAAAGGAATTGTGTTGAGAAGAAAATCCAGAAAAATAATGCGTGATGAGCATATAAGTTTGTTTGCAGAATCCTTGCTACATGTAGTTGCGCATAGTGTTTCTCATGTTATAATTGGTCAGTTACTGTCGAGGTATTCCGATTCGTCAACAAGGCTTGCCCTGCCATAATGTTTATAGGGTCATGTCAGAAACTTTACAATCATTTAAATTTTTTGCATTAATTATTTGGTTGTATATTATCATAACTCATTGGTTAAAGTATCCTGCTTGTGAACCGCATATCACAATCCACCTGGAGATTTCGTTCATATTTCATTGAGTTGCATTTACATGTAATAAATTTTTAAAAAATTCCCTCACACATTTGACTTATTATACCTGTACATGTACTTCTTATCTATCACGCTATTTATCATAATTCTGCTATTCTGCTAGTTTTAGAAACTAGGAATATTTTTCAATTCTTCCAATGAGTCCTCGGGTGGGGTCCTTCAAGACCAAGGTCTTTCAGTTGTGGCGGTTTTTAACCCCACCTTTGCAAATTTATTTGTCATTTATTCAATGATTTTTTCTTCTTTAATCTATTGTTTTCAATTCAAACAATACAAATTGGGTTCATTGAATAAACGACCTTTAACGCAATCTGTTGTTCTATTTCATTGCAAATGGACTTGGGCTCATTGGAAGATTTTTGATTCAATAACTTGTATTGGGTAAATTACTTGTAGCAACAAAGCTCAAAGTTGGGCAAAATTAATAAAGGTTTCTCTTGGAAATGCTTAATGTATTATATCTATGGAAAAATTTGGTTGACAAAAAGTATATCGCGTTATTTCGCCTCATATCCCAGATAGCAAGCTTATGTTGGCCAAACGTTGGCTTATGGTTGTAAGGTTGGCTACATATCGCTGTTGGTAAAACGACGTTAGACCAACATTGGAGCAACATTGTATTTATCACTGTTAGTGCATTGGCATCGTTCCAATATTGGACCAACGTAGTTCATCCAACGTTGGTAAATAAACATTGTACCAACGTTGGTCCAATATCAAATTGATCTCGGTGGGCGCGAATACACTGCACCGATGTCGGACCGACGGACAAAAATGTGTGTTTTGAATTTTTATATATAAGTGATTATTTTACAAATGACCAAAGTATATCATTTTAAATTTGGTGTATCTTTAAAAAAATATTGACTAAAAGTCTTTAATGATTAAAAATCTTTAGATTAATTTAGATTAATATTATATTGAATATATTATAAATGTATAATGGTTGCTATAAATATAAATGTATTGAAATTAATTTCAGATTTAAAATTTTAATTGTTTATTTTTTTTTTAAATGTACATTATTATATTATGGGTGTCCATCATGAAGCATTTTACTTGTCTACACTTTGAATGAAATGTAGTATCTATGCATAGTAACTTTTCTGCACTCGTGAATGAAACATTACCGTCAAAAGAACTGTGATGTCATTTTGACAAATCCATCGGAGTAACTCGATCTGATATTATCATTATGACTGCCTGCAGGAATAATGTAAGTATGCATATGTTCTTTTACAGATTTTTATCATATATGGGGGATTATTATACAACTATGTTCTCAAAACTTTTAAATGAAAATTTGAAAGCAAATTACAGGCAATTTTCTTGTACTTGTACAGACATCCTCCTGCTGATGTTCAAACTCGGTGACATAGCTGTCTCCTATATTATTTGTGAAGATGAATAGAACCATGCAGTTTATCGGCTCAATTTAAGGAACATCTAAGGTAACTGAATTTAATATTATGATAATATTCAATATTTAGGGTAGGAATTAAAGACACAATTTTTTATCATTGATGTGAGATGATCAGAATATGTCGGGGCAAAATGATATAATAGTCCTCAATGCAGCTTTAGTTGTATGATAAATCATCGGCATGATATGCTGATAATATTAGATCAGAAGCTGTGGGTCTTGCACGGATCCATAGAAGGTCGGATAGATCTAGATCCCCCTCCCCCCCCCCCGCGCCTCCTCCCCGGAAAATTCACAGTAAAAGAGCAATAATATTACAAAAAAATTCTGATACACATATTAAAATGTGCACTTCCCGCAAACAAATTTATTGTTGATTGAAAACTAAATTTTATAAAACACAATAATGTATTACGTCGTTTTTTAAAAATCTTTATATATTGAGGATTTTTTCTGCATTATTATTTTATAATGTAAATTTATGCAATTCTATATATATCAATTGTTTTTTTCCATTTTATATGATTTTTCTTTTTTATTTACAGCAGCTTTTTGCGAAAACGGGCTTTTGAAGTTATCAACGAGGTCAGAACTAGAGAATTAAACTGGAACTGAACTAAAGATAGTGACAAAACGCATTTATTGTGATTCGTTATTCATCGGATTGGGAAAGGGATGGAAATAGGAGTAAAGAAAAAAAAATGAAGAAGATTGAAGGGATTTGGAAGTTTATAGATCGACTATAAAAAAAAAACAACATTTGAAAATTTGAATATTGATTATATTTCTGTGAGAAAACAATAAAGGTTAGACTTACTGTTAATCTTTGTTAGATTGTTTTATAAGGACACAGTTTGGTGAATATTGGTTGGATTAAATCTTTGCACAAACATTGGGCCAACATTAAAACTGTCAATCTACTGACAATGGGCCAACGTCACGCCAGTGTGTTGGTGCAATGTTGCGCCGATGAGCAAAATTACATTGGGCCGATGTTATTTTCCGACATCGGGCCCACATACATTGTAAATGATAACATCGGGCCAACGCTGGGCCAATATATTAAGCTTGCTATCTGGGATTATAATTCGCTTGTAACGTCGAGGCGGGGATTATTGTATTACGACTTTGAAATTGTTAGTGTTCTGGAAAAATCAAAAGTAAACCTGTGTGCATGCTGTTAACCATTTGTTCTTAAATCTGTTTTGTATAATCCCTTACAAACCAAGCTAGTATTAAAAAACCATTATTAAAATATATTTTTAATCTTTAATAGATTTGTATCATTTACGTGATCTTGACCTTGAAGGACATTGTCACAATTTTGGACAAAATTTATTTTTTCGTGTTTAGTTAATACAATGTTTTTAGTAAGACGTTTCTAATACTGAGTGGTCAACCAAATTTGAGTGTCAGTCGTCGAGTTTTAAGCAAGAGCTTACAATTCTTTGTTATGTAGACAAAGCCAATATCATGTATTTGGTTTATATTTTGAATGTTTAAAAGAAAATGCAAGGTTTAGACAACATTTGAATGTGACAAACGCTAGAAATAGGTTATTTGTGTTAAAAACGAATACGCAAGTAAAAAATCAGCTTTAAATGAACTCTTTCCGCTACTGTGGAATCATTTAATTTCGTGGGGGCCAATTTTCGTGGATTGTGGGATTTTTGCTTATTCGTGGGGACGTAATTTCGTGGATGCGTCGGTTTTCAGTTTCAGAAGGAAAACTAAATCTTTTATGATTAGTTTTCGTGGAGGATGTAAATTCGTGGGTAAGAGGTACCCACAAATACCACGAAAATTGAGCCACCTCGAATTCTAATGATTCCACAGTATTTGAACTAATGTAAACAAAAACATGACACTAGGTTTGTTTACATAACAAAGAATTGTGAGCTCTGTATCTCCATATCTTGTCTATTCCTCTTCAACTGACACCCAAATTTAAATTGATCATTAGAAATGCATTACTAAATCCTTGTAAACAATAAAAAAAAACCAGAAAATGACCAAAATCGTGACCATGCCCCTTTAAAGACATATACACGATTTATTCATTCTGCATTATTAGCACAGTATACCTGTATCATGCTTTGTCTTGTCTTCTTTACATCCGACAACATGGTCACAGATTTGGTCTCCACTGCAGTTACAGCGACTCAGACATCCAAAGCCATAGAAAGCGTCAACGCATCTTCCTGAACAGTTGATACCAAAAGATCCAACACACGCTGTTAATACGATATGACATTAGGTAGAAATAAAAGATTGTTTGATTGTTTAGCGGTAAACTTTACTTCATTATAAAAAAAAATATTTTCCTATTCTAACAACTTACGGATACAATGTTGACCTTCTTGTCGATAGTTGCTGCAGCATCGATGCGATCCGCTGTTGGAGATAAACAGAGTTAAACAAAAGC
The DNA here is from genome assembly GCF_025612915.1 of Magallana angulata. Classification (NCBI taxonomy): domain Eukaryota; kingdom Metazoa; phylum Mollusca; class Bivalvia; order Ostreida; family Ostreidae; genus Magallana; species Magallana angulata. Next base: position 21,275,601 of record NC_069116.1, on the reverse strand, counting down.
TAAGATCAAGAATGTGTATCAAATCGTACTATGTTGAAAAGGACAATCATTTATCAATCATAAACTTACTCGTGCTGCTTGCATACACCAGACGTTTTCAAACTTTGGATATCGTGAAGATTTAGTAAAATGCTTAAACCAGTCAAAACATTCATAAACCAAAAATAACATACATCCATTTTACACAATGTACTCTGCTTGATTACCTGGTTAAAATAGTCTGTACCATTCATGCTCTGTACTTTTTAGCTTTTCTTTCGTAAAGGTTGTACCAAAAGCAGTATCCATGACAAAGTATATCAAAAAGGCAGTAAAACAAGATATTCTGTTTGGGTAAAAACTATTGATGAAAGTTATCTATTTTTGGAAAAGATTATAATTTCGTTTTATGTTCTATTCAAAAAAGGGCTTTATTTACATTTTTAATTTTTGCTGATAGATGTTCTATTTAGTTGAACGTGCATTTGAAGCACCCTTTACATATGGAATCTCTTAAGTTTGGAATTTGATACCAAATGTTAAAGATTGTTTGGATTTATCATTTCCTGTACAAGCAAAGGGGGTCTCCTTCGTTGCTTCATTGATATCATTAGTCCAGGAAAATATTTTGTTATTTCGATATGAGTGCAACACGTGCTTACACAGATGTTAAACAATTTAATAACGTGAAAGTTGACAAGCTTATGAAACTATTCTCTGCATTTTTCTGCCTCTCTCTCCCTCAGTTTTGCTTACTAAAATGGACAAGACGACCATTATAATTTTTTACTAATAATATTTTTGAGAGGAAAAGCTCTGCATAAAGATTTAGAAAAAAATATTTAGATTATAATTCTAAAATGGATTTCTTCTTTAATTATAAATAGTAAATATAATCATATGGTCAAACATATCGTATTTAAGATTTTAGGACAGATCTGATCAGTAAATTGTTGACCATCTAGTACCTAAAAAAGATGCTTCAAATACACAATATTTGATGGTTTTAAAATACGATATCATTTCTAATGTCGAGTGTGATATAATACACATACTCTCAAAAACCATTGTTTTGACATCCATTCGAGAGTTCTCTAGATCTAATAAAGCCACCATTTTGGTTCTCTTATTGATTCTGAAGAAAACGTAAAATACTAAACTTACTCAACTCCTTTTATTAAATTATGTCCTTACAATGGCAATATTTAACAAAAATATTTATATTCAATGTAGAATATAATATTTTCACAAAACTCATTGCAAAAGTCTGTTAAAGAGATATCGTATATCAGGTTTTTTCCGCGTCATGTTTTTTTCCGCGATTCAGAACCTAGAACGGTATATAAAATTTACGCGAATCAAATTTTCACTGGCTCAAAGTAATGGTGAAAATATAATTCAAGATTGTTTTAAGCTGTGAAGTAAGGGGGTAAATGTATCTAAATTGCCGCTCTTTATAATGAAAAATTCGGACAATCAAACCATTTACACGATTTTTTTTTATTGTTAAATAATTACCGATAATTATTTTCACAGACGCAAACAGTAAAGATAAATAGTTCATGTACCGTTACATATACCAGTAGCTCAAGTATAATTATTAGACATCGGTTTACGAAATAAAAGCGATCGTTTTAATTAGCTTGTCAATGTATTATTGAATAAACTACGAGGCTTACATACCTAATATCTGCCGCTTGTCCTCCGATTCCGCAATTTCTACTCTATAAACATACTGAACACTGTTCATTGTACTCTTTTACATACCTGTCTACTTCATAAGGAAAGAAAGAATTATGTCATAAAAACAAAACTTTGAACCAAATTTACGCTGATATATTTTCCGCGATTCAGAAATCGTCGCGAACAAAGCGGAAATTGGATACACGCGGAAAACCCTGATATACGGTATAATTACATTCTGAATAACAGATTGTATCACATATAAAGAAAAAACAATTTAAATGACATTTTATATGTCAGCATCATCGTAAGCAACCTTCAAGTGTCGATGGTTCTGGATTTCAAATATTCTCTTCCGCGTAATTTATAACCAAAATTTGCTCTATAAACTGATTAGAGTGTTGGTATCAAATACACCTGTCATATTGAACCCGTCGAAATATTTACCCGCTATAAAATTATACATTAAAGCCAGGCTCAATATGTAATGGCCGCTAATTAAATATTGGACCCAATCCATCTGATTTTTAGTTCAAATCTGGTAGACTCGTTCAAGATGTTATAGATGCCAAATATTCAACCTTCTCCTATTTAGAATTCCCACTGTAGAGGATGTTCAGAATAATAACGGACGTTAAAATTTATATTCACATCCCGTTCTGAATTGCAATTCTCATTGTAGAAGGAGTTTAAAGTACTGTGGCCCTAAAATACTGTTTTGAAAATTACGTTGCTGCTCTCATTTAATTCTTTTATAATGTCAGGTTTTCATGTTTCTTTATGAAAGCGTTTAAAGCATATGGAATGCTCTATTATTTACTTCTCTTCGAAACCTCCATGATGTTTTGTTTTTTTTGCCCCAACGTAAACAGATTTCAACGCCTTGTTCAATTCTCTTATTGGCAATCCTTCAAAGTTTGTCGACAATTCACTGCATTCAATTGCAGAAAAAATAAACAGCATTTTTTATTTAATCAAGGTTATTTGATTTTATATCAAATAGGCAAATATTAATTTAGGACAGGACTAGTAACCATTTTAAATATAATTTCGCTAACCATAAACATTGCTAATAAGTCGCAGAACGAATAAACCAGCCTCCCCACGATCGGCATTTCTTTTAACCACAGTCGAGCTCTAGAGCAGACGTACTTTTTAGCCCTTCCCACCCACCCTTTACATTAATTTCTATTTTAGTGTCAATTGTCTGCTGTTCTCTTCTTTTGTATTTCAGAATATAGCAATTAGATCTTCAATCCCCTACAGGAAAAACAGGCGCCAATGCTTCCTGTTGACCACATGGACACTGAAGGCAAAGACAACGCATACCATTGACATCACTAAAACCAAATTTAGTAGCTAGAGGGGGGTTGAAATAAAACAAGGTTAAAGTACTTTTGCTGAGGTTACTTTGGTTGAAATGGGGTTTATGCTTCATGTCTCAATTAAGGGTGGGATGGGGGGGGGGGGCTGCAGGGTACTTTGGTGTATGTTGTGATCAAGTGGCCCCATAACCTGGTTTTCTCCCCCATCCTGCCACAAGGCGGGGGAGGGCGTGTTCGGGGTGTTGTATATAAGTGTTTATAAAATATATAACCCTAGACATTAATATTAGTGATCCATGGCCTGTCATGGCTGGCTCCACCTCCACCTCGCACAAGCGGGGGGAGACCACAGTCTGGTAAGTGAGGTATAAACCAGGTGCCACGGGAGACAGGGAGAAGGGCATTCACTCATTCATTGGTCCAGAACGTGGTGACCGTTCGGATCGGGCACTTGTGCTCACACTCGGTCCTCTAAGTGCCCATAGTTGTCTTGGTACTCTTGTAGGTATCCCCAGTCCCCAACAAAAAATTGCGGCCTACTATTACCAATTTTGTTTTGTAAGGTTAAAAACTGTTGTATTTTGTTCAACTGTGCCTTAAGTAACAATAAATGTATTTCAACTCAACATGTATTATTATTCAAAGCATGTATATGCATTTAAAGGTCTGGGTCGTGTTTTCTGTCTGTCTGTGAGATTATCATTAGATACATGTATGCTTTGTGCATAGTCCCACTGCACGTCCAGTAGGTGGTGGCCAATGGCAAGGTGGCACCAGCCACGTCGGGGAGAATCTTCCTGTTTCTAATAATTAATAGGGTCCCTTTTGTTCAACAATAAGGCAAAATCCTCACTTCTGATAAATCTTGCCGTGATCGATTGTTGTCGTTTGCGTTATCTGGACTTGTCGTATGACTCAAATTAAAAGTGAAACAAGACATTGGAAGGAGTGGAACACGATGATTTGTTGTAAAGCGGACACGAAAGCCAATCAAATGTCATTTTGATAATTATTTGCATTATACTTATATCCAGCTAATTGTGCACGCGCAAAGAGGTAAACATATGCCAGCGAAATGTCTGTAGAGGTCAGGGATCTCTATTATCCTACTGCAATTCTGACTCCATGGTGTCTGCAACAACCTTTCAAAAATTTAGCTCGCAGGGTAAACATTACACCTGTGCATCAAGAGAAGAACATTGTGCAGTCCGGACTCTTTGACTCCCTTTTTCTTCTCGGACTCTTTGGCTTCCTTTTTCTTCTTTTTTGGCCTACAGATAAGGGAAACCTAATTTCAACATAACTGATTTTCACTATTAACCTCATAAAATATCATTTAAGTTGCCATGTACAAAAGACATAAGCTAGCAGTTCTAATACCGATAATAAGCATATTATGTACCACATTCTTCTTCATCTAAACAGTTTCTGGGGCTTAAATTCTCCTTGGGAAAGGTCCCCCAAAATAAAATACCTATATTGTGGTACATGTAATCAAACAAGTTCAAGCCAATGTTGTGCATTAAATGGGCATGGTCACGATTTTGATCTAAAATTATTTTTCCGATTTTATTATTTACAATACTTCAGTAAGGCATTTTTAACGGGTAACCAAATTTTTAGTGCCATTTGTTGAATTACGTAGCTTACAATTCTTAGCTCTGTAAACACAGCGTTTGTTTACATTTTGAACGTTAAAGTGAAAATTCTAATTTTATATGAATGAATGTGTTAAACGTAAGGAACTCTTTATCTATGCTTAAAATGAATAAAAAGATGAACAAATTAGCTAGAAAAAGATTTGTTACTGGTATATTGAACCTATGTAAACAAAAACAGGGCACGAGACTTCTTTACAGTACCACTGTACATGACAAAGAACTGTGAGCCCTGAATCTTGTTTATAACTCTACGAATGACTCACAAATTTTATTTGATCATTAGAAATGCATTTCTAAAGCCTTGTAAATAATAAAAACAGAAAAATAGAATTTGACCAAACATCGCGACCATGTCCCTTTAAATGCTGATAAACAGAGTCACATGTACAAATTAATGCAAGTAATAGCATACATGTATAGCCGGTTTAGAGGAAAACACCTTTAATTCAAGTGCTCAAGATTAAATTTACTGTTTTGTTAAATACCTACCCTGAAACGTTCACACCACAAGCAAAACATTTTTTTTCATGGCATCCATCCCTTGATTTAAGAATTCTGTGGACAAAGTCTTCGGAATAACCATCTACTGCCATTTTTCTGACTGTCATTAACATGTTTTATCATTTTTCAAAATCACAGTAGATTACTACATGTCTGTATAGAATATTCTTAAATGTACAATCTAAAATTCTTAAATGCATGAAAGGCAGCTTACCTTATGCATCAAAGCTTGAATTACACAGTATACATATTTGAAGCGAAAGAAGTTCGCCAATCTTGTGTAACGTCACAGTTTAATTTCCTCATATGAATCATATCTTATTGTATTACATGTAATATAAAGGTACATTTGCCCGTTTGGACTTATAGTGGAGGCTATTTTCAGATATACAATTAAAACTGTTTGGCAGCGCACCTTTTAATAAATGCTGAAAAGAATTTCATTAATTTTTTAGATCATGGATACATAACTTGCAATTGTGCATATTTGCACAAACTTTCTATTCCATAATTTGTTTTTCTAATAATGTTAATACATTGAATGTCTTTTTCTGGCCTTTATTGAATATACAACTGTCACAGTTTGTCAACGCAACTTCTCTTAAACCACTGAATAGAATTTCATGATACTTTGAAGTTTTAAATGCATAATTCATAGATGTTCATATTTGCAGGAAATTTTCATTGCAGTTATGGCACTTTTTGTATTTTTGTACTAGTAAGTTTGATTGAAATAAAAAAAATTGCATTAACATTTTAATGTTATATTTGTTATTAATTTTTTAGATTTTATATCAGCGGCTTTGACTATTTTTGCTATTACCCTATAACTGGCACAACATTTGGGTTTGTGTTGTTTAGCCAACTTGAACTGAAAGCTCAAGTGAGCTATTCTGATAACTTTTTGCTCGGTGTCCGTCAGTCCTTCTGTCTGTCAGTAAACGTTTAACATTTTCTACTTCTTCTCCAGAACCACTGACCCGAGTTCAACCAAACATGATTTAAAGCATTCTAAGGTAAAGGGGATTCAAATTTGCCAAGGAAGATAAGTACTAAATATTGAAAAGAATTTAGTATTTTTCAAAAATCTTCTAAAAATCACTTGGCCAAAGAAGCTGAAACTTTTGTGGAAGCATTCTCTTATAGTGTAGATTCAAGTTTGTTCAAATGATGATCCCTGTGAGTATGGTGTGGCCACAATTGAGATTGAATTATTACAAAGAAATATATAGGTAAAATAGTGTAGATCCAACAGCTTTTATAGTCAGTGTTTTTTTCTCGGAATTTAAAGCCATCCATTATAAAAACATTTACGTCCAACAAGAGAGGTTAAATTGAACCTAACGACTAACATATGTGGTGAAGGCAGAAAAATAAACATGTCTCTTACATGACTCATTTGTTGAATTGTACATTTTTTATTTTCCTTATATATATATCAATATTTTTGATTGCTCTTCAAAAGCCCCTTAATCGGGACAGACAACTAAAATGTTGATCTGGAAATTGAATGATAGTGACAGGATAAACTTATATCACAATGATTGTATAATCCTTTTAATTTTGAATGTACTTATCTAATAACATAAAATCTACTTAAAATGATTGGGTTTATCTTAAATGTATAATTTGTTTTTTTTATATATAACATATAATTGATTTATTATATAAAAGGTACTAGGTATGTTAAAATAAAATCCTTCCATTTCCAAAATCAATATACTTGTAACAATAAAAAGAAATGGATTTTGTATTTTTCATACCACAAATAAATGATTTCATTTATATCTGATTTAACCATGAAATATTGTTGTAGTATCACATACATTGACAAATCTACAATGCGTGTCTTTAATTAAAAATAATTATGGTACTAATATCGATTAAACTACAATCAAACTATGATTTAACATTCTACCCAGTGTCGTTTCCGGTGTAAACACTACATGTAACATATATTTAATATATCATAATTCTGGTCAAAATGCTCTTTAGCAAGGTAACCATCACGTTATCCTCATGCTAACAGCTATCACTATATCTATTTATCTCTCTTTCTTATCTTCTTTACTTACCTGCACCAACGAAAGTACATTTAGGAAAACGGGACAAGGCTTAGAGGTATGGCTGATTTTAGTAGTAATGTTTTTATAGTACCGTGGTGTTCACATGGCTGGAGTTAAAATAATTTCAATTAATTGTCAGGGTCTTCATGATTATAAAAAGAGAAAAGATGTTTTTCAATTTTACAGGCAACAAAAATGTAATATATTATGCCTGCAAGACACACATTTTACTGAAGATATGGAAAATGATATAACAAACGAATGGGGTTACACTGCTTATTTTAACTCCTTTTCATCGCAATCAAGAGGTGTTGCAATACTTTTTAACAATAACTTTGATTTTATCGTACATAGAAAAAAATCTGATGATACAGGTAATTTTCTGGCTCTGGATCTTACAATTGAAAATAGTCGCATAAGTTTAATAACAATTTATGGACCTAATGAAGATGATCCCAATTTTTATGAAAAAATCACAGACACATTTGAAGAATTTAACAATAGACACACTATTGTTGTTGGTGATTTTAATTTAGTTATAAATCCAGATAGAGACTACACAAATTATTTACACATTAATAACCCAAAAGCACGTGAAAAGGTACTAGAAATGGTTTCTACTCATAATCTACTAGATGTATTTAGAGAAATAAATCCTGACAAACTTAGATATACCTGGAGAAAACCAAACCCATTTAAACAAGCCCGCTTAGATTTTTTTCTGATATCCCAATCTCTTCTAAGTATGGTTGAAGAGTGCAATATTTTAACAAGCTACAGATCTGATCATTCTCCAGTAATGCTAAATCTGAAATTTAATGAATTTAAACATGGTAAAGGTCTTTGGAAATTTAATAACTCTTTATTACAAGACATTGAATATATAGAAGCAATTCAGCAGGTAGTCTCGAATATAAAGACATATTACTCCTTACCTATCTATAACAAAAGTAATATAGAGAATATTACAGATGATGAAGTTCAATTCATAATAGATGATCAACTTTTTCTTGAGACTTTGCTATTAGAAATTAGAGGAAAAACTATATCCTACTCAAGTTATAAAAAAAAGAAAAGTAATGAAAAAGAAAAAAACCTTATTACAGAAATAATTAAATTAGAAATAAACTATGAACAAAATTTACAATCTATACAGAACAAAAAGAAAGAATTAGAAAATATTCGAAATCACAAACTTATGGGAAATATAATAAGATCACGTGCAAAATGGTTAGACGAAGGTGAAAAACCCACAAATTACTTTTTAAACTTAGAAAACAGACATTATACAAACAAAATTATTCCCAAACTTATAAATGAAGACAACAACAAGGATAATATTACTGAACAGTCTGAAATATTAAATGAAGTTGAGTCATTTTATAAAACTCTTTACACAAGAAATACCCACAGTAACAATGAATATAATCTAAATGAACTTTTAGTAGATGCAAATGTGGATAAGCTTAATTATGCAGAAATGATATCATTAGAGGGAGAAATTACCCACAGAGAAGCAGCCTCTGTTTTGAAAAATATGTCAAACAATAAAAGTCCAGGAAGTGATGGATTTACAACAGAATTTTTCAAATTTTTTTGGAAACAATTAGGGCATTTTATTGTAAGATCATTAAATTTTGGATATAAAAAGGGGGAATTATCTGTAACACAAAGACAAGGAATTATAACATGTATACCAAAAGAAGGCAAAAGTAAATTCTATATCAAGAACTGGCGACCAATAACATTACTAAACGTAGTTTATAAAATAGGATCTGGCTGTATAGCACAGAGAATAAAAAATATATTAGAGAAAATTATTTGTACTGATCAGACAGGTTTTATTCCAGGGAGATACATAGGAGAAAATACTAGGTTAATATTTGACTTAATGCATTATGTTGAAGAAAATGATATTCCAGGTCTTTTGTTGTTAGTTGACTTTGAAAAAGCCTTTGACACTATTTCATGGAAATTCATAGACAAAGCTCTCTCTTTTTTTAATTTTGGTCCATCAATCAAAAAATGGATATCTGTCTTTCAAAGTAATACATTATCTGCAGTAACACAGGCAGGATGTCTGTCAAATTTTTTCAAACTCGAACGTGGATGTCGTCAAGGTGACCCAATATCCCCATATCTATTTCTTATTTGTGCAGAAATTCTCTCAATAAAAATTAGAAATAATAAAAATATAAAAGGCATCAAAATAAACAATACTGAATATCTTATCTCTCAATATGCTGATGATACTGTTTTAATCTTAGACGGCTCTGAAAATTCATTAAATGAAGCAATTAAAGAGTTAAACATGTTTTATGCACTATCGGGTTTAAAGATTAATCTATCAAAAACTCAAGCAACATGGATTGGTAGTAAAAAGTACTCAATAGAGAAAATGTGCAAAAACATTAACCTCCAATGGACAACAACTTTTAAACTTCTAGGCATACACTTTGATGTAGACTTAACAAAAATCCTAAAAATGAACTATGAAAAAAAACTAGTGAAAATTAAAAATACAATTAAATACTGGGAAAAGAGAATTATAACTCCTCTAGGAAAAATAACACTTATTAAATCTCTATTAATTTCACAGTTAAATCATCTTTTTATCTCATTACCTACTCCCTCAAGTAATTTTCTAAAACAACTAAAAGAAATACTTTTTAACTTTCTCTGGAATTCCAAGGTTGATAAAATTAAAAGAAAGCAAATAACACAAGACTATGAAATGGGGGGACTGAAAATGGTTGATATAGATAATTATATTAAAGGATTAAAATCCTCATGGATCAAACGAATAGTAAATGGCAACAAGGCAAAATGGATACAATTATTAGAACACCAAATAAATCTTGATAAAACCCTATATTTAGGTTCAGACTATATGAATACATTATTAAAGGAATTGAAAAATCCTTTTTGGAAAGACACATTAATAGCCTTCCAAAATATACAAGAGAAAACTGAAATAACAACATGGAATGAATTTATCAACCAGCCAATATGGTATAATAAAAATATAAAAATAGGAAACAAGCCTCTTTTCTATGAACAATGGTTTAAGAAAAAAATATTACTTATATCTGATATTTTGGATGAAAATGGTATAATATTCAGTAGTGCCGACCTTAAAACAAAATTTGACCTAAAAACTAATTTCCTCAATCATGCAAGTTTACATAAAGCCATTAAAGGTGCAATGAAAAATTTGAATATTAAACCCGGCAGTGAGAATCCTAAACCCAGTATACCATCTAATATTGTACCATTTTGTTCTGCAAAGAAAGGAACCAAACCTATGTACAACATTCTATGTAAAGGACAAGTTATACCATTTGGACAATGTAAATGGGAAAAACATTTTGTAATTAATGATTATCAATGGAAACAAATTTATGGTATGCCTTTTCAGTGTACAAAAAGCTCTAAACTCCTATGGTTACAATACAGAATTAATCAGTTCATACTGACAACCAATACCACTCTTTATAAATATGGCAAAAAGGATACAAAACTATGCTTATTTTGCAACCTAGAGGATGAAACTATAAAACATTTGATGTGGGATTGTACTAAATCACAAGAACTTATATCTTTATTTAAAAATCATTGCTTAGATAACAGCGCACACTATGCAACAAACAGTTTTACATTTATTTTAGGAAATCTTGCATCAGATGCCAAAGAAGAAAATACTATATCAATGGTCATTAAATCATATATATATAGAAAACGCTGTTTAAATGAAACACTAACAATTCAAGGATTACTTTCAGATATTAGAACACATATCACCACTGTAAAATACCTTGAAACAAAAAAAGGTAAATTTGAAAACTTTAACAGAAAATGGCAGAAATGGTTATTTTTTTTAAAGAAATAGATGGTCAAACATTTAGGTTTTTTGTTTCTGTTTTGTTTTTTCTTATACCTCTCCTTTTGAAAATCCTGTTTAGTTTTTAACACATTTAATGGAAACCCCAGGCAAGAACACATACCACACTTGTCGTCTTGTTTTTAGTTACAATTATTCAGCCTTTCCATCTCTGGCTTTAGTCTCTTATTTGATACTATGTAAATACTTTCCCTTTTTTCACATATCTTTACAAATGTTTGATTAGTTCTATATCAAGTACAGCAATGTTATTTCATTTCAGGTGCACCCTTACTCTCTTCATACCCTTTACCTATCTGATTTCTCCTCTTACTTATTAATGAATTTTGTACAAAATGTTCATGAGAAAGAAGATTTATATTTTATTGTTCTCAAATTGCAAAACTATCTCATGATCATCAAAAATGTTGATATTTATATGTATTGTTTGTATTACTCTCTTAATAAAAAAAAAAAAAAAAAAAAAAAAAAAAAAAAAAAATGATTTAACATTCTGTAAAAGAGCAACATGGTCGTGGACATTGCATCAGAAATACAAAGAGCAACACAGTCGTGGAGGTTGCATCATAAACACATAACCCTTTTCAACTTCTTTCAGCAAGATGTGGACTTTTCGTCAACAATAGAAATATAACTACTACTGTGGTTTGGATCATGCAGAGATATTCTTGGCGATAATATTCGTAGAATACTGTTCCCCTCTCTATTCTTTTTAAGATTGTCTTTGATTGACTTCCGTACGTCTGCTCCTAAAGGAGATTCAATATTATTTTCGGGACGAATTTCTTGCATGTTCTCTCTTTGAGATAAGGTTTTGTCCTCTCTTGAAAAAAGTCTTCGATTTGTGTACTCATAACTTGTAGATCTTAACTCACTACTTTGTAACTCTTCAGACTGATTTTTAAGTGAACTGTTCTCTAACATTCGTCCAGAGCCAGTGACAAATTCTAGGTAACTTTGATGTTCATTAGATGTGTAATCTCCCGGCGTGTCAGTGTGAACAAGTTCATGCTGGTAATGTCGAGAAGGTATAAATTTTCTGAAGACAAATAATTAAAATATTCGTATATTTAAGTAAAAAAAAAAACAAATGAACTGTTTGGTATGTTCAGAAGACAATTTTTAATCTAATATATAATTAAAAATCCCACTACAGCAATATGTAGATGGATATGCAAGAAAGTATAGCTTATATTCTGTCCAAGGTTTTCATTGTAGTTAAACGGTTTTCTTTCAATGCAAAAATATCATTTAAAGAATGATTGCTTTGTTATATGGAAAAAACATTATTATAGTTTATTTGTGATGTTTTCTATTGCGATTAGGAATTTGAGGCACTTTTCTTTCCTTTCATTTATCGATAAATTTAACATTCTTAAACATTTTTTTTATTTTATCACTCTAAAATTTAAAATTATATTTTTCCAAATAATATAACTAAATGTTTAACTTGTTTTTTATTTACCATATTTCATATTATCATGCTACTAAAAAATGATGTCTGGCAAAATGTAAAAAGGTATTCAGATTGTCAAACTTTGAAAAAATGTTGATATCATTTCAAAAATAAAACTGTAGGAAAAACCTTCACATATCTAAGTTACAAATTTAACGCAAATTCTCGAGAAAAACGCATTTATTTAGGTATTTACACCAAAGTGATATAAAAAAAAATGTGGTAAAGAGGAAAAACGGTGAACACAGAAATATGTCGCCACGGGAAAATGTCTGTATGTGGAAGATAAAGGGGGATATTACATGAACTTGTCTCTAGCGAGAATTTATTACAATCGTTACCTTTTTATGCATACTGCCACCAGTGCCACAAGCAGGAAGATTATAAAAGCACATAGTAGGATTATTATATAAAGGTATATTCTTGGAGATTCTACAATCATGACAATAAATACATTTTTTTGTTTTGTTTTTTTTTATTGGGCAAACAAGTAATCAAGCAGCAAGTGATAAGACATACAGTTTGACCAGAATAATCAGAAAAACCAAATTTGCTTACAACTTATTAAGAAAAAGGAAAATATATCAGCAATTTAGGAGACAACAACAATAAAGAAAATGTGCACACAGTTATACATGACTGTATAATGTTAAATTGCAGGAAATATAATATTTTCTCTTATGCACAACTTCTAAAAAATAATAAATAAACGCATTGTTGCTCTGTACATGTAATGTAGAAAAGAGAAAAGGACAAGGAAAGGGAAAAAATTAAGAAAAAAAAATTGGGAGGGAAGAATTTAAAAAATCACATATAATATAATATATAGTTATTAAAAGATCCAATAAAAAAAGTCATTAAATTAAAGTATAAGAGACCATTTCTGCCAGAAAGTATTAAAACTATTGATATTTGTACTGTCATGAGCATTGTATTTCAGGGTTTTAAAGTAAGAACTGAAAATATTTAGAAAACCTTTGATAGATAGACAGGTATTTTGACACTGAGCCTTCTAAATGTATTGTTTTATTAACATAAGCAAAATATTAAACAGTTCTGTGATTCATTCTTATTAGTTTGTCCAAAAATAATTCGATTTAATTGCTAAAGAATTAAATCGCTTTATTAGAGAGACCATTATTTGGGTTTTTTGGGGTGATTAGCATACCCCAATAGCTACTTCGTCAATTAGTCAACCCCACTGCACTTCCTTTTCCTTTTCATCGACGGAGTGAAGCAGACGAGAAATCGCTATCCAGTTTGAAATCTGTTTATTTTAATTCTTTATTGTTAAATTTAAGTCATTCTATCGTAAAATTTTAAAAAGAGAAATATTTGACCAATATCTTATAGCTTTAGTTTCTCCATTGTTTATTTATTGCGTTTGATGATGCACATTTTAAACAGTGTTAATCGGCCAAATGTTTGAAATTTATAGTGGGCATGAATAATACATTTTCAGTAATTAATTTTCAAGCTACGTTGTTTTTTCTCATAGTTAGAAGTTAGTTTCAGATAAATAAGAGAATGCCAAGGGGGGAACCTGCTCGAAAGAGACCTGCTGCGTCTGCCAGCGCCGAGCGGCAACCAGCCCAAAGTAGTAAGAGGAGACATACCGGTAGATCGACCGCAAATCCTGTTCCAGCAGTAGAGGACAACATTAATGCCGTGTCAAACAGTGCACCAGCTACCAATGATGCTACTGATGCTGTCTGCACTCCAAGTTTGGATTCTGCCTCTGTCAATGGTCCTGGATCCTCTATCCAAGGCAGTACAGCAGGTAATGAAGTTGCCAGTATTTATGACAGTTTGGGGGCAAATGTTTCAGAATCAGTAGAACAAAAAATAGTTAAGGGAGATTTTATTGATTTAGGTCAGCTACTATCCAATCCGATCCCGATGGATGGTAAGCAAACCCTTACAATATCAAATGGTCAAGTGGTCATTGAACCTAAGCGGGCCTCAGTGAAGATTACAAATGTACAGCAGTGGACAGATGCATTCTTGATTTTTTCATCTATATATTCTGTTGTTCACCCTGAAAATTTTTTAGGATTGTTGAAATACATCCACACTATAAGGCTAGGGGCTACAAGGTGTGCAGGAATAGGGTGGAAATTTTATGACGAGCAATTTAGGATGAGAATGGCTAAAAATCCTAGTGCATCATGGGGAGTCGTAGACCAAGAGTTCTGGCTTATGTATATGATTCCTTCAGCTAACCCAGTGCAAAAGCCTTTAACAGGAGGACGTTTTCTAAAATGTTATGATTTTAACAATTATGGGGTGTGTGTAAAACAACAGTGTCAATATTTACATAAATGTTTGAATTGTAGTGGGCCTCATCCATCAGTTATGTGTGTGGGGTCTTCTAATTATCAACCTGTTGCTAGGGATTTTTCAGGTCACAGATCCCCATCACCGTACAGAAGCCAGATTCCTTCTCCAAGACCAACTCAACCGCACAGAGCCAGATTCCCTTATGTACCCAGAGCTGCAGGGCCTAGGTTTTTCCCCAATTAATGTGCAAGTCCTTGCAGCTTACTTACAAAATTCTGATTATGATAAGAGGAGTGCTGAATTTTTAATTAGGGGATTTGTTGAAGGATTTAAAATTAATTACACTGGTCCAAGGGTTGCTACTAAGTGTTCCAACTTAAAGTCTGCTAGAGAAAATGAGCTTCAGATTGTTGAGAAAGTTTTTAAAGAAATTCATGCTGGAAGAGTTGCAGGACCATTTAGATCAAGACCTTTTCCTAATTTACGTCTTTCACCCATAGGTTTAGTTCCAAAGAAAGATGGTTCATTCAGGTTGATTCATCACTTATCTTTTCCTGCCAATTCTAGTGTAAATTCATTTATTGACAAGTCATTTTGTTCAGTCAATTACTCCTCGCTGGATGATGCTGTTAACTTGCTAAGTTTATTGGGTACAGGAGCACTGATGGGTAAAATTGACCTCAAATCTGCATTTAGGTTGCTTCCTATTCACCCATCAGATTTTGAACTTTTAGGTTTTAGATTAAATGATATGTTTTTCTTTGACAAGTGCCTGCCTATGGGATGTTCAGTGTCTTGTAGTCTTTTTGAAGAGTTTTCAACTTGTTTAGAATGGTTACTAAGGAAGCATTCTGGCCAAGAATCTGTGGTGCATTATTTAGATGATTTTTTGTTTGCAGGTAAGGCAGGCGACAATGCATGCAATGAACTCATGTTAACATTTGTGGAGCTTTGTAGGCAGTTAGGTGTCCCTTTAGCTGATGATAAGACAGTGTGGCCTACAACTTCCCTAATATTTTTAGGTTTTGAATTAGATTCAGTAGAAATGAAAATAAAAATTCCAGTAGATAAGCTGTATAGTTTAAAGGATTTAATAATTTGTTTTCTGGCAAGGAAGAAGGCTACTTTGAAGGAATTTCAGGCTCTTGCAGGATTACTTAATTTTTGTCTAAGGGCCATTCCGCCAGCTAGAGCATTTACTAGACGTATTTATGATGTCATGCAAGGTGTTGTTAAACCACATCACTTTATTAGGGTTTCAGTAGCGGTTAAGGATGATTTAAGAGTATGGCTTACATTTTTAGATTTATTCAATGGCTGCTATTATTTTCCCCAGATTGACTGGGTAGATGATGAGCATTTACAGCTTTTTACAGACAGTGCAGGGAATTTAGATTTGGGTTGTGGTGCTTTCTTTAGAAACCATTGGTTGTTTTTTAAGTGGCCAACTGAATGGGCTGGTACAGAAGCAATGAGGGACATAACATTCCTTGAGCTTGTACCAATTGTCTTGGCAATCCATGCTTGGGGGAATCAATTAACTAACAAAAATTGTTTTTCGGGTGGACAATGAGGCCTAAGTTGCAATTTTGAACAAAAAATCATCAAAGTCAAAGCGTGTCATGGGTTTGATTCGCCCTTTAGTACTGCAATCCATGTTAAGTGCTATTCAATTTAAGGCTTGTCATATTTTAGGTGTTCATAATGAAGTTGCTGATGCATTGTCTCGTTGTCAGTTTCAGCGTTTTCGGACTCTTGTACCCCAGGCAGACTTGGAACCAACACCAATACCAGATTCTTTTCTAACCATCATTTCCAGGCTGAGTTTAACAGATTAATTCAAGGTTCCATTGCACCAAATACTAGGCTGGCTTATGAGACAGGTTTAGTTGAATTTGACCGTTTTAGGGTCTCCAGTGGGTTACCTTTAGTATGGCCTCCTTCTGATCAACATATCATACAATTCATTGTTAGCTGTTCTGTAAGAGGGTTGTCATCTGCATCTGTAAGAACCTATCTGTCGGGCATTAGTTTTAAATGTAAACTTCAGTGCACACGAGACCCCACCCAAAATTTTGTTGTCAAAAAACTGTTGGCAGGCATGTCAAGATTAATAAGTACCACTGATGCTCGACTTCCCATTACACCTGCTTTGTTGGAGAGGTTAATAAATGTACTTCCAGTTGTTTGCAGCTCCTTGTATGAAGTTAAATTATTTTCGGCAGTTTTTTCGTGTTCATATTTTGGTCTATTCAGGGTGAGTGAGTTAGTGTTGGATATCAAGAAAGGCAGTAGTTCCCATGCAATGGATGTCTCCAGCATCCAATTTTTTCAGGACAATTCAGCTGTAAAAATTTATGTGGCCCATTCAAAAACAGATCAACTTGGTAGGGGAGTTGTATTGATTTTGCCTGCAGTAGAGGGTAAGGTCTGTCCAGTAAAGTTGTTGAAGCAGTACTCAATGCTGCGTCCTAAAATGGAAGGCCCTTTCTTCTGTCAATTTGAGAGATCACCACTAACTCGTTACCAATTTAATGCCATTTTAAAGAAATCTCTGTCATGTATTGATGTAGATATTAAAAAATACAAATCGCATTCCTTTAGGATAGGTGGCGCCACAACAGCCTCTATCAATGGCATTTCTGATGGTCAAATTAAAGAACTTGGGCGTTGGGAGTCAAGAGCTTATAAGCGCTATATAAGAATACCAACCTCAAAGTTACTTCATTAATGAGGACTTGAACTGTTGCCCCCTTTTTCTAGCGGCTTACTTGACGTTTTATACCTTGTCTGTTCATATTGTAGTGCACAGAAATGTTGAGTTGTTTACTGAGTATTTTGAATGTGTTTTTATGTTTGTATATATATATCTATATATATACATATATTCTTTCAGAAGTTGTTAAAGTATGGATTGTTGGATCCTCAATTATTTGGCAAGCATTTAGTCATGCTAGGTTGAATGGGGGGTCCAATCTTGATTTTTCTCCAATGGAAGCCAACATATGGTGGCAGGGAAAAGGCGGCATGAGATGGCGACATCTCCTCCCAAAATCAGGCAAATGTTACAGTATGAAGACCCTCCACATTTTCTGGTACTTCATTGTGGTGGTAATGATATTGGTCAGATTAAATCTAGCGAATTGCGCGAAAAAATGGAGCAATCTTTAGATGCACTTTCTCCACTGTTGCCAAGAACAAAAATTATTTGGTCGCAAATACTTCCAAGACTGAAATGGCGTAATGCTAGAGACAACAATGCTCTCAATAAGACACGGGTGCGAGTAAATAGCTTTGTAGCTACAAAACTTTTAGCACACCAAGGGGGCTACATTCGCTATCAAAAGATTACTCCATCCGACAAAAGCTTATTCAAGGGAGATGGGGTGCATTTGACTGAAAAAGGCAATGAAATTTTCCTTAAAACCTTGACGAAAGCTTTCAAGAGGTTTATTTCATCAGGTGTAGGAGTTTACTAGTACCCTTTGTCTTAATTATGTAATGGCCATGGCATACACTTAATTCTAGCTAAATACTAGTCTTAAATTTAACATTCTAAATTCTAAGATTATATACTCTTAAACATCATAAGTTAGCATCTTAATAATTGTGTTCAGCTACCGCCCTTATGGCGGTGGACACTCCGTGTCCATATGGCGCAATCTTTAGCTGAACTTAAATAGGGCTATATTTAGTGAGCATCTGTTCCCAGGGCTCGCTACAACTCTAATTTTCAATTTGCTTATTTGTGTCAAATTTGATATGTTTGATTTGCTATTATGTTCTTTAACAGTTTCATGTATATTCCCATATTTCTGATTCATTTGCATATTAATTTGACATTTTCATGTGCATTTCCATTTACATGTATTAGCCATTTGGGTTGCCATTATCGCCCTATTTACATGGGTCGGTAACCTTGGTTACAAATGTAGCCAGTAAATAATTGTAAATTGCTGAAAATTTTCTATTACATGTATTTGCCATTTGGGTTGCCATAATCGCCCTATTTTCATGGGTCGGTAACCTTGGTTGCAAATGTAACCAGTAAATAATTGAAATTTATACTGTAATCCAAAATTGTAGTGTAGCCATGGCCATTATTCGCCAATAAATATTACAATTATAGTTTTTTGGTTTTCTCTTAATAATTCGATTTAATTGCTAAAGAATTAAATCGCTTTATTAGAGAGACCATTATTTGGGTTTTTTGGGGTGATTAGCATACCCCAATAGCTACTTCGTCAATTAGTCAACCCAACTGCACTTCCTTTTTCTTTTCATCGACGGAGTGAAGCAGACGAGAAATCGCTATCCAGTTTGAAATCTGTTTATTTTAATTCTTTATTGTTAAATTTACCCACCCGCCCACACCATTTTTTACTACAGTAACTGATATAAATGTATCAAGAGACTATGCATAGACATGTATATTCCCACTAGATATGATTGTGAATGTTAATCTGTCAAGGTATTTCTGGGACGGTATTTCTGCTGTTTATTAATTATGCTTTCAGTTCTTGCCACTTCCAATAACCAATATCAAACGATTTTGTCATGGCGCACTACAATGAGGTTGATCCAGCCAGCTTGTTTCCAAAAAGATCACGCACCAGCAGCCTGAATGTTGTGACTTCCATGATTCCTTTTCTATGGTTTGTGCCGACCTCGAGCAGGGATTTATATCGTTTTATGACTGTATAAAGGTTAAATATTGATGTTTCTCTAATTATTGCAATCTTTAGCTGAACTTAAATAGGGCTTTATTTAGTGAGCATCTGTTCCCAGGGCTCGCTACAACTCTAATTTTCAATTTGCTTATTTGTGTCAAATTTGATATGTTTGATTTGCTATTATGTTCTTTAACAGTTTTATGTATATTCCCATATTTCTGATTCATTTGCATATTTGACATTTTCATGTGCATTTCCATTTACATGTATTAGCCATTTGGGTTGCCATTATCGCCCTATTTACATGGGTCGGTAACCTTGGTTACAAATGTAGCCAGTAAATAATTGTAAATTGCTGAAAATTTTCTATTACATGTATTTGCCATTTGGGTTGCCATAATCGCCCTATTTTCATGGGTCGGTAACCTTGGTTGCAAATGTAACCAGTAAATAATTGAAATTTATACTGTAATCCAAAATTGTAGTGTAGCCATGGCCATTATTCGCCAATAAATATTACAATTATAGTTTTTTGGTTTTCTCTTAATAATTCGATTTAATTGCTAAAGAATTAAATCGCTTTATTAGAGAGACCATTATTTGGGTTTTTTGGGGTGATTAGCATACCCCAATAGCTACTTCGTCAATTAGTCAACCCAACTGCACTTCCTTTTTCTTTTCATCGACGGAGTGAAGCAGACGAGAAATCGCTATCCAGTTTGAAATCTGTTTATTTTAATTCTTTATTGTTAAATTTACCCACCCGCCCACACCATTTTTTACTACAGTAACTGATATAAATGTATCAAGAGACTATGCATAGACATGTATATTCCCACTAGATATGATTGTGAATGTTAATCTGTCAAGGTATTTCTGGGACGGTATTTCTGCTGTTTATTAATTATGCTTTCAGTTCTTGCCACTTCCAATAACCAATATCAAACGATTTTGTCATGGCGCACTACAATGAGGTTGATCCAGCCAGCTTGTTTCCAAAAAGATCACGCACCAGCAGCCTGAATGTTGTGACTTCCATGATTCCTTTTCTATGGTTTGTGCCGACCTCGAGCAGGGATTTATATCGTTTTATGACTGTATAAAGGTTAAATATTGATGTTTCTCTAATTATTGCAATCTTTAGCTGAACTTAAATAGGGCTTTATTTAGTGAGCATCTGTTCCCAGGGCTCGCTACAACTCTAATTTTCAATTTGCTTATTTGTGTCAAATTTGATATGTTTGATTTGCTATTATGTTCTTTAACAGTTTTATGTATATTCCCATATTTCTGATTCATTTGCATATTTGACATTTTCATGTGCATTTCCATTTACATGTATTAGCCATTTGGGTTGCCATTATCGCCCTATTTACATGGGTCGGTAACCTTGGTTACAAATGTAGCCAGTAAATAATTGTAAATTGCTGAAAATTTTCTATTACATGTATTTGCCATTTGGGTTGCCATAATCGCCCTATTTTCATGGGTCGGTAACCTTGGTTGCAAATGTAACCAGTAAATAATTGAAATTTATACTGTAATCCAAAATTGTAGTGTAGCCATGGCCATTATTCGCCAATAAATATTACAATTATAGTTTTTTGGTTTTCTCTTAATAAAAGTGTCATTGCTTAAATTTAATTCAATATCTTTTGATATACATATACTATGCAGTTGTTCTAAAAATCTTTGAAAAATGGGACATTCCCAAATCAAATGATAAATCGTTTCTTCTTCTCCTTTACAAAAGGAACATTTATTTGTACATGTATCTGTTATTTCTACCTTGTACATAAGACTATTAGTAGTTAGAATATGATGATTTCTTTGGTATTGAAACCACTGCAGTTTACTATCTTTTGAAACTAGAAATGGAAGATAATAAATAGTTTTCCATTGCTTATCACTAATTTCAAAATGTCTACTTATTTTTACCCTTTGGTTTTACTACTGCTGTGTTTAGAATATTATACATAGGTTTTGATCCTTTCTTTGTTTGAACAAACATCTTAATGTTAATTGGAATCATAGGTCTAATAATAAAACCATTTCTACCAAAATTGTACCTCTTTAAGTCTGCTAATATTGTCATTCGTAGACCATTGCATGTTACATGATTTGTTTTAATGCTAAATTTCTTTTGAAGAGTATCCATTGATAAAAAATTACAAGTTTCATCTAAAAGATCAATTACATAAGTTAACCCTTTTTCATACCAGGATTTATAAAAAAAAAGTTTGTCAATTCTAAATTTTTTGTTATACCATAAAGGTTGACATACATACTCATTCCAATCATTAATTTCTAAATTATCTTGAAATTCCTGATAAGCACTAAAAGTATCTTTCCAGAATTGGTTTTCTGTATGCAGATCTTTAATTAAAACAATAAATACATGTTAAATGTAGCATTGGACAAGCGCATTTGAATTTCATTTGAGACGTTAATGTACACTGAGAGCATTCTCATCACATTAATTATACCTTCATATTGTCTTATCTTGTCCTCAATACACCCGTCACAACTGTCACAGATTTGGTCCTCACTGCAATTACAGCGACCCAGACATCCAAACCCAAAGAACCCGTCAACGCATCTTCCAAAACAGTTGATACCAAAAGATCCAACACAAGCTATTTTTTTTTTCAAAATAATAAACACCAAAGGTAGCCTTAAAGGAGCATGCTCACGGTTTCAGCTGAAAAAATTTCTTTTTTCTTTTTCGAAATTTTATATTCACGATGCTTAACTAAGGTATTCTTAATGGTCGACCATTTGTCAGTTGAGTTTAAGGCAGGATACAGAGTGAAAATTGTTAAGATGTTGTCAAAGCACTTGTTATGTTTTGGTTTACTTTAAATAAATTTACTGGTAAAGGTTTTGCTTAACGCGTATGGTTTTATATCTATTAGCTAGTTTGCTGTGAACACAAATAAACAGTTTCCAATCCAGTGATTGTCAAAATTTGTTTTGTTTTAAATCTGTTATCTTCTTTTTTGCAATCAAAAGGTAAACGAAAACACATTCTGAGGTTTGTTTACATGTTAACAAAATTTTGTCGGTTTTTCTTATCTCATTTATAACGCAACACATGACACTAAAATATCAATGGGCCATTGAAAATAAACGAAACATAATTGAAAATAAATTTTAAAATGATTATCCCAAATCATGACATTTTCCATTTAAAGGTTGTACAAATTGTTATTCAATTGAAAGTTTTTATTTATTTATTTATTTATTTATTTATTTATTTATTTATTTATTTATTTGCATGACGTTTATTTTAATATTAATGGAAAGTTTCACAAAACTTACGAATACATTTCTGACCCTCTTGTCGAAAGTTGTTACAGCATCGATACAATCCGCTGTTGGGAGGTAGAGAGGAATATTATATAAATATAATTTATCATTTAAATCTGTAAGATGGCTTGATGGTCGTGATCATTGTTAGACTATAATAATCTTCTTAGAGCTTTGTATAAAGGTATAAGAAAATATTCAAATTTTAAAGCAGATATATAAGGAACTCTTTTACTAAACAATACTTAATGGCCGAACAATCTTTCTAAACTTTTTAGGCAAATCTTTTGGTTAATTTGTTGACCATCCAGCCTCCTTAAGTCTATCAATGAAAACTACGACAAGATGAACCAGACAAACAAGAACATGAATGAATTTTCCATGATCGACTTACTCGTTCTGTTTACATACACCGGATGTTTTCAGACTCCTGATACTGAGCACATTTGCTAAAACAATGGAAAAGGTCAAACTATTCAAACTTATATAACGGAATATATTCCTACTAAACAATGTACTTCGATTAATGATCTGAACCTATTTGGTTCAATATCTGCTATAATGCTGTCGTTTTGTAAAGCCTGTCCTTGGAGTGACGTCCTTGACAACACGATGAAAATGATGTTGGTTTACGGTTATTTACGAATAAATTATGTTAGAACGTAATATTTTGTTTTCTTTATTTGACAAAAAGTGTAAACTTCAACATCATGCCAATAATATGCAATTTAGCTGTCAGAACAGTAAATATGGACAAACTATCACAACATTTTTTACATTTGATTTCCATAATAAAATCATTTCCTGTTTTAAAATGGAAAGATTCACCTAGGCCTGTCACTATCATGTATAGATATTAATTGCACTAGGGTGATTTTTGTAAATGGCTTGATTAGTGGAGATATTGTACTTTATTGTACTTCCTCGTATTTAAATTTATAAAAGATATAATGTATATTGAGAATCCAGCGCTTTAGTGGTGTTAAAATAATACAACTCATCTCTGTCTGTCTGTCTCTCTTTCTCTCTCTTTCCTCTCTCTCTCTCTCTCTCTCTCTCTCTCTCTCTCTCTCTCTCTCTTACACACACACACACACACACACACACACACACACACACACACACACACACACACACACACACACACACACACACACACACACACACACACACACACATTTCATTTTGTTCAACGATGTCATGCTTAACAAAGAAAATCCAGAAGAAAAAATAAGCAAACGTAAAGACCACCACAAAGATTTTTTTTGTTTATCTGAACAAAAATGTTAAATATAGTACGTTGATTAAAAATAATCATGATTTTGATATGGAGAGGTATCAGTGCAACTTCGATGGAAAACACCGAATCAATTCAATATGTTCTGGTTGATATATGATTGGGCAATGCATGACCTCAAGTAAATACGTTTTATCCTTGTTAGTTGACCAGGAAATCTCGTAATAGTCCTTTTATCAGAAGAGACTGGTATACATAGTAGATTACATGTCTTAAAGGTCAACATATAGGAATATTTGCCCCTTTGTGATAGGAAAGCCCTGGAGTTTCAACACTCCAGGAACTTCCTGTCACCGAGGGACACTTATTCTTGTATATATTCTCATCCGAGAAGACATGTTATATATGTTATATAACATTTTTAAAAATCAAAAGCAGTTTAAGAACATATTTACCTCATTAACAATTGTAAATTCAGTAAATAATGCATCTTCATATCATCAACCAAATCAATGTTTTGTAAAATGTCGATTGGTGTTGTTAAAAAATAGATAATTTTCAAATTAAGAAATTAAAGTAGTTTCCTATGAATAGCAGACACTGTCCTTTTTTTATTTTCGAGGAACCAGCCGTTTACGTTTGCTTCGCTAACTTTCGAACCGACGTAATTAATATGCAGAATTATTGCACACGAAGGTGATATAACAGTGACGGCAGGACAATATAACAATTTCCTGTGAAATGTTACTGTTTCCGGGAGGCCAATGCAACTTTTTCCGGTGGGATTCAGAAATTTCCATTGCAAAGTAATAAAATTATCTCATTTGTGACATAACGAAAAACATATTCCAAAATGTAAAATGTCGATTTGATTCTGGAAAGATTAAATCATAAAGTGATGTGCTTGGTAAACGCTATTGCCCCCGAGAGTGACCATATGAAATGACTTGTCACCGCACTGCATCATAAAGCATCCTTAAATCTTTTTAACTTGTCATATATACAGTCAAACTTCGTTCTATCAAATTTCCACATAAAATGTTAATGTTTTCTTAATTTGGTCTACCTTGTCACACTAATTGTCATGTCTGTGGCTGCAACTGTTAAAAGTCCCCCACCGGTTTCACCGGAGGAGACTATAGCTTTCCTTTGCGTCCGTCAGTCTGTCTGTCCGTCTTGGCGTCTGTCTGTCCGTCCGTCTGTCTGTCTGTGTTCACGAGAGAATATTTATTGGGTTCAATTTATGTCATTGGAACACTTATTGGGTACTTTTGACTTATTGGGTATACCCAATAATCCAATTGCTTTCATTGTGTTCCATTGACATTTACTGGGTATTGGATAACACAAACCCAATAAATGTTTGTCTGAGATTTGTCTATAAAATCTAGTCCATCTAATGGACTTTACTGTTTGTTGAAATCAAAATCTTTCGGAATGCCTCTGGTTTCATCAACAATGAAGAATTCAGAAGAGTTCCAAACAACTATGACATGTGATAAGATTATCCAATCAGAAAGTAGCAATGGCTCCTGAAACAGATGCTAGATGAACATATATCACCTGGAACTAGAGAAAACTCATTCAAGGCCTTATTGCTATCTGGATAAGAATGTAAGTTATTTTAAAGTCTTATATATTTCTTTTCTTTTCATATTTTTTAAGGTATTGACAAAATCTATTTTAATCATAAACAACACTACTGATATGGAAGAATTAGTCTAAGTACCCAACAAGTTTTTCAATCCCTTACCAAAATATTGACCTTCTGGCAACACATTCTGGCATTATTGCAGCAATACTGCAGCAACATTCTGGCAACACATTGCGGCAATGTTGCTGCAGTAGCGTTTTTCGTATGCAAATGAGATTGCGGCAATATTGCCAGAAAGATGTTACCGCAAAAGTTTTCCCGCAACATATTGTTGCGACAACACCTTTCTGGCAATACATTGCGGCAATGTTGCTGCAGTAGCGTTTTTCGTATGCAAATGAGATTGCGGCAATATTGCCAGAAAGATGTTGCCGCAACAACACCTTTCTGGCAATACATTGCGGCAATGTTGCTGCAGTAGCGTTTTTCGTATGCAAATGAGATTGCGGCAATATTGCCAGAAAGATGTTGCCGCAAAAGTTTTGCTGCAACACATTGTTGCGACAACACCTTTCTGGCAATACATTTGCATAAGAAAAATGACATTGCAGAAATATTGGTTCAATGCATTTTCTGTGCTCTGGCATCAATGGTACAATATATGCAATATTTATAAATAATAAATGTATACAGTAAATCAGTCATGTATATTATATTAATCTACAACCAAAATGAAAAAAAAAATCTTTCATTGCCACTACAGTTTTATTTTTTTAAAGATGCAAAAAGGTTACAACAAGACTAACATTTTGCATTACATTAAATTTGGACTTCTCAAAAATAAAAAATAAAAAAGTTTGTGATTACACAATATTAAAGAAGTAAAAAAATTATTTTATTCAATGTAACATGCACAAAATGAGTATTGAATTAAAAATATAATGTATAATATTAGAGACCTGAAACTGGAATTTCAACATGCTTATAAAGGACACCAGTTAAAATTAATAATCTTTAGATTTAACACATTTTATGAATACAATAAACACAAATATGATGAACAAATCATGATGAAACTTGACTAAAAGTACTCAGCCAATCAGTGACAATCTGGTGCTGCAGAATAACATGTACCCGGTATTGCAGTTTGATTGACACAACGCGCACAGACGGATTGACACAACGCGCACAGACGGATATGGACAAAAGTTCACTGTTTACCGTAAGCAAAGCTCAAACCATATTGTTTACAACTCCTGCACAACCACTTGCTGTATTACGATTGATCAAGGCATTCATCCTAGGCATTCCAAATGTCCTTTTTTTCACAGTCTCGTGGGCATTCTGATTTCACACATAAACAATCACAAAAACAGCTATCAGAATATCACAACAATATCCACATTGGAATTCAGCACTGTTGTGTATATGTTCCTCTCCATAATCTTAAACAAATTATGCAATCATTCTTTTTTGGTTGCCAGTTGCACCATTCATTTAATCAGTAAGGTGACAGCTTTTTTCATGGTTTTCTTCAGGTCTGTGTAACACAGGGCAGACCTACTGGGAAGATAAATGGATTTCATTTAAGCACATTGGCAATTGTTTTCATATTTTAAGCAGTTCCCCTTCAAATTTTTTTAAATTACATTATAAAATTACCAAAAATATGCCTCGGACCCCTTCCCCTGGCAAACTCAAATAACCGTCGGACCCCCCCCCCCCCCCCCCCCGAATAAAATTCTAGATCCGCGCATGGTTCTTAAACAGTGTTGAACCCATTGATATAATGGTAGATCGCAGTCTTTCGGTTTATTTTCTTATAACAAACATGTTTAAACTGCTATTCAATGAATATATTTTTATTGCTAAACTTACTTTTTCAAAAACGTGCTCATACAGATGGTGCAGGGGATGTCAACACTCGATTCGTTCACTCAGATTCGTCCTCAGTTCAGCCGTTGATATTTTTTTTCACAGATAAACACTCCGTTGACAGTGGGTTTTTTTTAACCTTGTTTACAGATAATTCCCGTATTTCATTCATTTCACCATCTCCAGTGATGGCAGGAGGCTCGATGGCAGACAACATGGCAGCTTCGAATGTGAAAATTGGCGGCTAGCAATTTGATCGACCAATCAGCGCGCGCGTAACTTAACATTGAACAGGTCCAGCACAATCTCCAGATTTAGCTATATAGCTTGAATAAGCTAAATAGCTTTATTAAGCTATTCAGAATAGCTTCATTTAGCTATTTTGTCATACATTTTTCTTAAATGTGTAATTTTTTCAGTATGTATAAAAAATCGCACTTTAGTGCAATGATAATTTTAAACTTTGAACTGTTCTGTAAACAATGCATGTAAAGATTACTCATAAGTTTGCGTCTCCTTAAGAGACTTTGCACCAAAAGTTTTGGGGCAACTGATTCATGACGACACAGTTACTTCTTGAATGAAATATAAAGGAGGTCAGTTATGGTAAACAAGATAATTGATTGGTAATAATTTATCACAATGAGAAGAAATCATACTTATCCACGCCTCATTGCACACAAAGTGGTGAACAGTTACCCAAACAATGGAAATATATTTTTTGCTTAAAAGTGTTTAAAAGCTGCAGTGTTAAAACTATCTTACATTTGGGTCAACTTTATAATGGTCAGTGGCGCAAATATTATTAGCAAGTTAATTGCGATTTTTCATCCATTTCTTACAATTAATATTTTCTTAAAAAACTGCATATAAATAGCTTTATTAAGCTATTTTGAATAGCTTTATAAAGCTATTTAGCTTATTCAAGCTATATAGCTAAATCTGGAGATTGTGCTGGACCTGTTGAAACGAAAGTAAAAGTGGAAACACGAAAATTCTTAATTCAACATGCATCGAGCAGTTTAGATACTCAATTCTAAGTACTGATATTTTAACTTAATAAAAAAGAACATACCGTTACAAAAGAACAGACAGGTGGGTATTCACGTAAAACATGAATTAGGGGGGAGGGGGTGTGATTCAAACTGTCTTTTATCACATATGTTTTTATAGTGAAACATCGTATAGTCTGTCCCAAGATATTTATGCAGCACATTTGGACGATTTTTCATAAAAATACACTTACCTGTGAAAGAAGTGCAATTGAAATAGTTGAAAGGGATATTTTCCAAGATAATTTCATTGACACATTATCATCTTTCACTCGGAAAAATTCACAGGAACGAAAACAGATTCCTTACGGAGATTTATAATGGGGAATGTTTACATCTTTTCTCCATTCGGAATACACTCGGAATACATCGCGCAATATTTTAACGTTATCATCCGGGCTTGCTGCAATACAAAATCTCCGTAGACATCACATTTTTTAGCATTGTATTGAAACCTGATAAGCTAACAGGGGCGTTTTGACTGAAAAATCTTGGAAATTTTTCATACTTTTGAATGAACATCGTTTGAATCCTGAGGTATTTATAAATATCAAGCAATTAAGCCAAATGTGAATCCAAAATATCTTGGGACAGAGTATAATTAACCATGCATAACAGTTATATGCCATTGAAGAATATATCACTGGATTTTTTTAATTGAGACTTTCTTAGAATAAGACTTTAATCATAAAATATTTATTAGATTTAATTTTTTCGACTTATTAATTTTTTTTTGGGGGGGGGCATGTACATACAAAAGCAATTCATGCAATTATATACCAGTTTTAGACTTGTGCTGAATGTGTAAAATTTTATAAGTCTAAATTCTGCTAAAGCTTTTGCAAGCTCGGTAAGCATAATAAATCAGAGGAAAAAGACAAGTTTGTGGTAAACTTCTGGCAAATTTTGAGGTGTTATAACTGAAATTATATCTAAATAATTGACAATTTTTAACCCCCCTCCACTGCTTGGCTTCTCCTTAAATTCTAATTAAAGCAGAAATCAAATATGATGCAGTATTGCCAGATCGAATAATATATATTATGTATAAATTAGTTCATGATTAAAATTATCAAATACATGTAGATGTTACCAGAAAATTATTTCTGGCAGTATGATACTTTTTGTAGCCAGAATATTACCAGAAGTCGTTGCAGCTAGTGGCAATATTCTAGGTGCATGTTAATATATTTTTTTACAGAAATAACTCTAATAGTATTGCCAGAATGTTGCCAGAAGTTATTGCCGCTAGCGGCAACACTTCAGCAGTATTGCCAAAATGTTACCAGAAGTTGTTGCAGCTAGCGGCAACATTTCACTAGTCTTAAAATCTGGTTTCTGGTAACAAAAATGTGTTGCTGCAATATTGCCGCAATATTGCGGCATTGTTGCAGCAATAATTTTACTTTGGTAAGGGATGTTTCTTGTGTTTGTAAAGAAGTTTTATTGTAAAACTTTCCTTCAAGAAGATTTTTTCTATGTGCGAGTGTTTTTAGCATAAATTTTCATTTCCAATCGTTTTACACATTGATTTCAGTTTTAAAACTGGTCTTTAATGTATGTAAACAAAATCATTGCACAATCCTTGTTTACATTACAAAGCCAGGCTTAAATTGTGTCACAGTGAACTATCTTGCATAAAACTTAACAACTGACAATCATTTCGATTAATCATTTTAAATGCCTTATTTGTGCATTCAAAACAGCAAAATAAATTATGACAAAAATCTCATAGTGATTAATTGTTTAATTAACTTTTTGTCTTAAAAATTGGCATTGTTTCAATGATTAAATTTCTTTAGCTGTTCCAAATCAACTATATAACCACTTCTTGGGGTCTAACATAGAAACATTTCGGGAAAATTGTAAATGGTATTAGATTAAAAATACAGGTTTAACATCGGTATCTTAGGTTCAAGATATCTAAAGTTGCTCTCTGATTAATTCCATTCTTATTTAAATTATTAAATCAATGTTTCGTTTTAAATATGACTTAAAATTTTTGTCACTCGACAGTTTACAACTTGCAATGGGATGAAGCACTTTCCATGTAATTACTGAAATTTATCACGTATGAAATGAAAAATACGGCTTGAAATTTAACAAATAACACATATAATTTTAATTATCTAGCTAATACACACAGTATATTTTTGTATTTTTTGTGTTTGTGAAGCTAATGTATTTTATATTAATTTATTGTACTCATCAGTCGGACAATCTTCATATCTAGTAATTATATTGAAAAGTGGAAACATTTCACATTTATGATAAATCATAGTCACTTCACAAGCTGTGTATTCAATATGTCCGTATACAGTACGTGTGTTTTATTAAACACATTTGCGATAATCATGGCTGTGTTTAATCTAAATTTTATAGATGTGTATAAAGGTGGTATGGGATGGGACATTTGTTGATATTACTGTGGATTCAAATACATTTATTAATTATAATTAGAATACTTTCACCGGTTTAGAATTTTCAAACTTACAATATTAAACCCCAAAAAAGCTTTTGAAAAAGATGTGCCCCACACCACCTTAAATGCCCATAACACACAAGCAGCCATCTTAATTATCTACGTCTCACATGATTGAGGTACAATAGTTTTGAAAGGTGTAAATATTGCCGTGGGCGGACGTGTGAAGTAATGATACCATGCAATTATGTTAGGGCAGCTGTTAAAAATAAATGACTCCAATTTGAGATAAATCAGGTAAAATTAGCGTTTCAGCCCTTCAATATACCTTACATAAGCAGGGTATTCGAAAATATGTACCATATTCGAGATATCACTGACAGGTGTTTTTAAAAACATTACATTTATATAGAGAAAACGTTCGGGACCGGCGATAGACTTCAACATAAGCAGGGTATTCGAGATATCCCTTGTTCGAGCTACTGATATTTACCTCTCATTGGTATGGGATCTTTAGAAACCTCATTGCTATATGTATATAATATTGGGTGCAGTATAAGTAAAGTTGTATGAACCTATTTGGACCCCAAAATGAACAAATAAGCTAACCTCTAGGACATATACATATACTTTTTCTTTGTTTTTTGTAGAATCATGTGATGATTACCCTTTTGATTTAGCAGAATCATGTGATGATGAACCTTTCAATTTAGCACCTGAAAGTAGAAGTCAATTAAGGCTGGATGAGCTTTTTAATGGTAAGTCAACACATGCACGATGTATGTACAACATTTGTGTAAAGTATGTACATGTTTTATGATGTATATGTAGTATGATTGTACCTCACAGGCACCTGCATGATGTAATATATCTTTTTCATGATAAAAAAAATATACCCTATACCTAAAATTACACAAGGTACATTTGCTGCCACCTAATAGCTTGGATTAATTTATTTAAAACATACACTTCAGTCCGATTTTAAGCCTGAAACTCAATCATAAAACTGTTTTTGATCCTCTTGTTTGCAGTCTTTCATATACATTTAATTAAACTCAATTTCTAAATGACCATACTAGGAGACAGGCGAAGTGCTGTCACTAAGACCGTTCCGAGTTTTCTCTGTTTCTTTATGTCGACTACCATTTATATCGTGTTCTGGATCAGCGTTCATCATGAACCTCTTTGTTGTTATTAAATTCACATTAACTCCCTTAATTATAATTTTCTTGGTTAATATATTCTGGTTCGGGAGAGATTTTGTTTTATTCAGTGATATCATGATTGACATCAATTTCCCCGCCGTAATGTTATGTTTCATTGATTCTCATTGGTTAATCATAAAGTGTTGACCAATGATATTTCCGTTTTTGTAGTGTGCCATTTTTTCTTCAGAACATATTGGGGGTCTAGTAAATAGGTAAAGAAAAAGAACAATCAATTGTAGCCAGTGGTCGAAATAAGCCAAGCTTGGGTCGTTGTTAAATATTTATTAATACAGAATAAACCCTGAAATTTCGTAATTAAACAAATAACACGGAATAGACACAAATGACAAGACAATTAGACACAGACAAACATACACATTAAACAACGAAATGAAACAGTAATATTATAATTTAGAATGACTTTAATTTATTACATTAAGTCTTACCGGGACAAATAATCCTAATGCTTAAGTATATTGCTATACAGCTATAGTTCTGACCCGTTCAAGGGCTAGGCAGAGAATGCCAGTCCGGTATAAGATTTTGGCGGGGAAGGGTGCATGCAGAGTTAGTCATGTGACCCTATTGTCCAGTCTTGTCATTGTCCACGATACAGATATTAAACTCTCATACATAACCACTCACTCTCAACACGAAAACCAATCAAACACGCTAGCGCTGTAATTTAATATACAAATTATATAACTGGTTACAGGAATTCCTTAGCGAGAAAATGTGTGTTTTTTTCTAAATTTGATGTATCCTTTGGGATGCACTTATAATGAAATAATGCATCCTGAGCAAAATTTTGTGATATTTTACGCAGGATGCACATCAAAATGAATCATTGTATAAAGGTAAAAATTCTCTTTCAAGCTGATTTTTTTAATTGCTAATTCGTTTTGAACATAAAAAAACAATTCCTATAGAGCTTATCACATTCATTTTAGCTCTAAACCTGGAATTCTCTTGTCAAAATTGTAAAATGTAAACAAAAGCAAGACCTGAGCTTTGTTTATTTTGAGTTCAATATCTTGCTTGATAACTGACAATCAAATTTTGGTCGACTTTTAGAAATGCTTTACTGAAGGATATTGTAAATATTAAAAACGGGAAAAAAAATTGGCCAAAATCGTGAGAATGCCCCTTTAATACATCAATTAAATGTTTTTCATTTGATGACCTTGTGGCAAAAATATGTTTATGGATTTTTAAACATTATTGGGAACTTGACTCGATCAAATACCAAACCTGAATATGAAAAATGTTTGTATATATCATTTTTGGGAGTTGATTTTAATCAACTCTCCTATGCAGTCACTCTGGCAAACCGAAAGTGAAACAGTGTTTGGACCTAAGCACAAATCATCACCGCTGACAAGTCTTAGTTCTTGAATATAATAGAAAAATTAGATGTAATGTATGCTGAAGCATTGTTTTTTCAAGGAAACTTATCTATAAACACTTTGAAAATAGTAAGATTTTATATAATACGAACAATTTAGATATTTATGTAGTCTCATGTATTCCTACGCCAGAGTTTGATATAGTCTCGTTCAACCAGACGCTCGGCTATCTCCGTAAACGCATGTCGGAGATTAACGGAGACAGCTGGGCGTCTGGTTGAACGAGACTGGAGTTCAATATCAATAGTGCTTGGATCCATATATTTTTTAGAATTGTCTCGATTACTAATACATAGTTTGAAATCTATCTTTAAATATTACACAACATGATTCATATGGGGTTTCTCTAAATTCTTGTCCGAAAAGTCTAATTAAAATTCATATTATAAAAAAGTGCGTAATTTAAATACAGACTAGAAACTAATTGCCACGCTGGATAAGTTGATTTTAAGATAAATGATAATCGAAAAAATCAACTCCCGTCAGTACTTCACTACTTTGATTTGATACATAGAATTTTGTGAATGCCAGTATTTATATCCACTTCCATGGTTTTTACTTGATTCAAAATCAACGCCTTTTGAATTGTTGGTATCTGCATCATTGCTTTTTTTGGAAGGGATTACCCTAACTATGTATGGGTTCCTATGTTTAAAAATAATTACAAGAGAAAACTGCTCTTTGTATACTGAAAGGTTCAGAAAGGTTTCTGGCAAAGCTGTGCCATTCAGTCAAGTTTTAGTTAGCTTTCAGAAGGGCAAAGGTTTATCCTATGAATTTGATTTATGATGTAATGTATTATATGGGCAAATCTGAAAAGTGTAGGGCGGGTTAATCATCGGGCAGTTACCTTGGATCTGAAAATTTTGAATTAAGATAGGCAAATAAATAATTATGTATGTATATAAATTAGTATTAAATTAAATACATTTTTATACCACTACTTATCTGTAGTACATGTACTCTAAGCTTGTACGTTAATTTGTGAACCATGAACAGATTGTGTCTGTATAAATAGATGATGCATGCATAAAACAAGAAATTAAATTATCTGAAAATTCTTATTTGGGACAGTGACAATAGGTAAAGTGAAAATTGACCTAAAAAAATTAGCAAAGAGAGAGATACTGTGGTTTCATTAATATTCGTGGGTATCAATTTTCGTGGATTTAACAGTTTCAAGTACACGTAAATTCGTTGTTCATGATCCTATCAATACAAAATTGAAGTAGAAATTGCACTTGAATGAACATTAAATTTCGTTGATCAACTTCACAACAAAATCCACGAATAATGGTATTCAACGAATATTGATGAAACCACAGTACGATGCACTACAGTATACATCCACTCCCTGATTTGATATAAAATAAAACAATTTGTAATGAATATATAAAGGTCATGTACATGAAGCATTGTATCATATAAATGTACAAATTCCCATGCTTGTGCGGGATATCATCTATGTTATTTAAAAAGAAATTAAATTTGATTTCAATATTTAATCAGTGTATTTATTTTATCAATTGCAGAAGTAGCAAGCAGTCTGCCTGACCTTTATGAGAAACGTAAGTTAATTTTTTAAACTATATAGTGATCACGATATTTGACATGTTTGATATAAGGGAAAAAAATATAGAGATAAAAATACAGTCCTTCTTGCCCAGTAATGTTATATTTTAACATTGAAATGCTTTCTTAGGTCGGTATATCCCTCCAACTATTTTTAGAATCGGTAGGACAAGAAAGTAGTGCCTTTAAGCAAAATAGTTCCTATACTTGCAGAGTGTAGATGCATTTATTGGGACATTTTAAATCAGAATGCTTGATACGTGTAAGAAAAGAGGATTAGCAATTTTAAAAGCTAGTGTCATAATTAAATTATCATTTGAAGGAAAGAATTGAAATTGATGTACTGCACCCTTTCCAAAACTGTGAAATTCACTACATTGCATTTTCAATACAGACACATTTTGCCGGAAAACGAATCTGACTTCACATTACGAAATTTTAACAGAAAAGAGGCAATTTGATGAGCTTTCATTCAAGAGGTCCCTCTTTGCTGAACGAAAAATAGGGCAAGGAGCTATGAACAGGAACATTTACATTACCGCCTATGGAAATGCATTAGTGGACTATACCAATATTGAGCTCCATGCTGGTAAGGTATATTCCTTGTTTATTTGCAATTATTATGATGATAAACATGCATTTTTCTGTTGTACATCTTCTCAATTATGTAAACAACCTAAATTTCCAACAAGTTCGATCATTTAAATAACTCATTCTATAAAAAATTCATCACACCCCCCCCCCCCCCCCCCCCAATCCCCTTTTGGATTTTCAGAAAACCAATTTAATGAATTAAAGAAATTCTAATTTTGACTTGAAAGTAATTTATTTTGAGTTTTTTTATTAAAAAAAATAAGAAAATATTGTATTTGGTTTTTAGTGCGATCATTTCAAGCAAGTAAAAGTGAAAGTAGAGAAGTAGAAAGTTTCTAGTGAAGGAAAATACTTCATTTAAGCTGTGTCTAGCTATCTACAGACCCTGAAACGTGCTAATACACCTTCAAAACGAACCGTACAGTTCTATGCAAGAAACGAACCATACCGTTCACAAAACAAAACGTACCGTTCATAAAGCGAACCTAACAGTTCACAAAACGAACCGTACCGTTCACAAAGCGAACCGTACCGTTCATAAAACGAAACACACAGTGCAAAAAGTGTGCAATATAATTTATACAAGATTGCCCCAAAACGGCCAAAAAAGCATACCGTACCGTGCAATAATTTAAGCGTGCAACTTCCACATACGGCTTATATTATTGACTAATTTCTTTCAATAAATACGGACGGATATTATCGCTGACCAAATTTTCTAGATTTTAGTTATATGTGATTAAATATTACATATTAAAATTTAACGCTTTTATTTTTATTAAAACTGTTACAAAATTGTTTTAATCTTATTTCCATTCTTAGACCTTAATCTTTTCTTTGCATAGCGCCATAAACTTTCAATACATGTGCATGTACACGTGTATGTCGTAAATTGTGAAATGAACAGGTGTTGGGAATCAACTAACAAATCAGTTTTTCCTTCAAATAATAAACTTATCATACATATATAAAGTTGTTGGTTGCTTTAACGCACATTGAATCCTAACGTGTTACTTGGCTTTCTTGTGTATGTTAAGCTTAAGTCGCGATCATTTCCTGTGAATAGTAATTAACAAACCCTGGGTACAAAACAACATGCCCTCTGTGGTTTTCACACCTGTTCAAGACAAAAGAAAAACTACAAACTTGCGTACGTCTTTGTCTAACCCGTACAGCACGCCCATTTTCGACCTTCTATCTTACAGAAGAGGCAAGAGAGAGAGAGAGAGAGAGAGAGAGAGAGAGAGAGAGAGAGCTTGTGTAAATATATTACTTAAATTGAAGTTTTATCACTAAACCATTGTTTACTTTAGGTTTTTATATTCGGTCTTTTGAGCGGGATTTTATTTCAGGACTCCACGTGCTTCGCCTCTCAATCAGTTTAAGTATAGAGATCATGCCATGCGCCGCGTGCTACTTGGCTACTCCTTCATAGCTACATGTAGAAGAAAATTATCGAATGAAAATGTTTTAGTATTATGTTTACTTTCTTAAATCCTCATTTTAAAGAGTGCTCCTATTTGCAATTATTCAACAACCATTTCCTTCCAAGTTCATAATTATAACTCATGTACATGAGAGTTTCTATCCATCGCTGTCGTATTTTTTTTTTTTGTTACTATACTCTGTCCCGAGTTTTTGCTTCCACCACTTTTTGCTTGATATTTCAATAATAGTAAATACCTTTGTGCTCAAACTAAGTTCATCCACTGAAATAAAAAATGTCCAGATTCTCTGTTTTGAAATGCCTCCTCTACCACTTCCGGTTTCAATGCACATCCCGAAATTGAAAGTCTACGGAGATTTTGCATTGCAACAGCCATAAATAAGCCCGGATGATAACGTTAAAAATTGTATTCCGAATGGAGAAAAGATGTAAACATTCCCCATTATAAATCTCCGTAAGGAATCTGTTTTCGTTCCGGTGAATTTTTCTGAATGGAAAGGGATAATTCTTCAATGAAGATATCTTGGATATATTCCCTTTCATCGATTTCAATTGTATTTCTTTCACATGTATGTGTGTTTTTATTAAAAATCATCAACAATTGATGGAAGCAATAACTTGGGACAGACTATAGATAAATTCTTGATATATTTATCACTTTTAACATTTAGTTGATTGCCGTGAAGCTTTCCGTGTCCTGTTTACAACAAGTATTTGAGTAAAAGGTACATGAAATATAAACAGGTTAGCCAGCATTTGTAAAATATCAACTAAATCGCATGCATACAGTGAAGAGCGGACACTTGTCCAACAAAATGATAAATATCACCTCTAAAAGCTATTAAATTATTGTGTGTATCCAGTTGTGTACATGATAATTTATTGCAAGAAATATGGTACATGCACTTGTATAGTTTAACTGAATAACAAAAACTAATAGTCATATTTTGACTATACACGCGGTATTATTTCAGGTAAGAGAAGCGATTACGGCTTACATGTAGGTGTGATCTGTGTATACGAACAAATCCAGAAAATCATAGAATCACTATTCAAATAAAACACATGTCGGATTAAAGTCAAACTTCTTTTAATCTATTTAATAATTGCATATATCTAAAATTAAATACAAATATTAGCAGACTAATCAAAATTAAAACTACCCTCAGCTTCCCTGTTTTCAGTGAGTACACGTTTCATGCAATGTATCAAAAACGAGATAATGGATGGCAGTTCTGATTTTAATTAGATTGAAATACATTTATTATATATTATATAAAGAAAGAAAAAATGGCTTGTCATAATTACCACCTTGCTGAAGTCAATCGGGCAAAAACTAAAGAAAATTATATTGAGAAAAATCAAAGCGTTCAGGCCACGCCTACCTCATTAATAAAACACACAAACCATTCACAAAGGATGCAGCTATTTTTAGCAAAGCGTACCGTGCAAGAAGCGAACCATACCGTTCACAAAGTGAACCATACTGTTCAAAAAGTGTACCGAACCGTGCAACTGGTGTAGTAGCACGTTTCAGGGATTGTAATATTAGTTTGCATTGTAAGGGAGTTGCATTTAATGCCTGGTACGTTCCAATTCTATGTTTATGATTATAGATGTGCATTAAACTTGCGCAAACAAATCTGTTTCGTATGTGTTATGACTACGTAGATGTACGTATGCACACTTTAATATATGTAAAAGCCTACCATGTTGCTTAGTACTAAATCCATAAAACCTATCCTTGTTAATCATAATCAAAGTATTGAATGAAATTATCTGTAATCATTTTATGCAGATAATTACCTGTATTTATCTGTTCATACTTTTGAAACAATAGATTAATTTTTGGGGGTGGGGGTTGATATTGAATGTTTGAAGGGGGGGGGGTGTTGGTGTTGGTCTTTAGGTTGTACAAATGTATGAAGATGTAGTTGTTTGTTGTCTAGCTGATCTCTCTCTCTCTCTCTCTCTCTCTCTCTCTCTCTGAGTTTAATATATGGCTGATTGTGACATGAAAATGCAAATTTGTAAATTCAAAACATTTCATTTTAGATACCTTGTAAATTGAAATTCATCAAAGATTAAACCACAACAATGAGACACACTAGATGTAAGTAAAAAAATTTTTTTGTAACAATGATGTCTAATTACACTTGTCCAAGTTTGAAAGAAGGAACCTGTAAAAACTATACTATGTACTCAGTATTTGACATGCAGATAATTACTTGGAAACTTTATATAGATTATACATATGTCACAGACTTAGTGGGTATTTTTTATTCTTCTAGATTTTAAACTCTAGTTAACTGACTCTCCGCCATAGGATATGTTTTTCTATAAATGTTACCATGGTTATTATAGAGAAGAGTAAAAGAAACCTCCTTATTAGCAAGTTCCTTTTCCTTATGACATACATGTATCTTTAATGGGTTAAGTAATGGTGCATTTCTTTTGAAACTAAGGTTAAATAAAGTATAGCAAATATTACACTTACATGAGTAAAAACAATTCATCACTATGACATCTTTATGATGTCATATAGGTGAGGTAATCTCAAGCTAGCATCAAAATGGAGCAAAAACTGAACTAAGGGTTTCACAATATAAAGTCTTATAACTTCTTTATTTACAGACCAATACCTATATGTAATACATGTACATTGATGGATAGGAAAATTCTTACACTTTTCTATTTTACCTCTTCATATGGTGTTTGAAAACAATTCCTTTTTTGTAACTAAAGAAAAACTCATTATTTGTGCGATAAAAATTTTATAAAATCAGACATAATTGAGTTTTTTCATTAGATTATGAACAAAATAAATTTGGTAAAATTTTGAATGTTTATGTTTTACATGTATTTTTATCTTTGAGATAAAAGTT
The DNA here is from genome assembly GCF_025612915.1 of Magallana angulata. NCBI lineage: Eukaryota > Metazoa > Mollusca > Bivalvia > Ostreida > Ostreidae > Magallana > Magallana angulata. Next base: position 21,235,475 of record NC_069116.1, on the reverse strand, counting down.
TCCTCAATATATGTTTTTTAAGAACATCGAATGCTAATGAACTAGATGTTGTTTAATTAAATTTTGACTGGACAATTTTGTTCAGATTTAATGCATGTGTTTCAATGCTGCAAAATTCATAATTATGTATTGATTTTTTCCCAATTTGGAATCATGGTTCTGTATGGTGTCTGGAATGAATATGTATAAGCTTAGAATTGTAAATAACCACAATGACTGTTTCATATTGGGTATATACCTCTAACTATTTTAAGAATCGGTAAAACAAGAGAGTATTTCCTTTAAGCAAAATAGTTGCTCAATTGCAGAGTGTATATACATTTATCGGGACATTTGAAATCGGAATGCTTGACACATGTTAGAAAAAAGGATTTGCAATTTTAAAACAGTGTCATAATTAAATAATCATTTGAAGGAAAGAATTGAAATTGTTTGACGTACACCCTTTCCAAAACTGTGAAATTCCCTTCTTTTACTTTCAATTTTCAGAGTTTTTCAGTACAGACTTCACACCATAAAACTTTAACAGAAAAGAGGCAATTTGATGAGCTTTCATTCAAGAGGTCCCTCTTTGCTGAACGAAAAATAGGGCAAGGAGCTATGAACAGGAACATTTACATTACCGCCTATGGAAATGCATTAGTGGACTGTACTCAGGCGTTTCATGTGGATACGAAGGTAGCAAGCATTGCAGGAAAAATACACAGCTAGTGTTAGAAAGCATTTAATGGGGTTTACCATCAGAAAAATCTGGTAATTGAAGTGGTGAAATGATGGGTGGCTGCCAAAAGGGTACCCCCTTTGTCTGGACAACTCATACAGTTTTCAAGATATAAAGGTTTTTTGTTTTGCAGATCAATTGTATAAAATTATATAATCGAGATATGCATTATTGCTAGGATTTTAACTTTTGTAAATTTTTGCAAAAAATACTCACTTTTGAACTAGTCAATTGCTTATAGGGTACATCTTTTGTGCAAATAACTCCTCCCAACAGTTTCGAAGATAGGGATATCTTAATTTTGCAGATTAATTGTACAATTGATTATCTCAACCCCCATAAACTTGAAATGATGACCAATTATCTTAAAAACAAATGGGATTTCAACCCCTAAACAATAAATATTCTTGTTCATTGTGTAGGTCATGACCTTAGAGGGTGGTTATAAAGATAAACATTTACAATTTTCTTCAATACAGAATGTTGATACAGGAAAAACATTCGATATTTTTATATTATATATTATATATATATCAACAAGAGTAAATGGTCAAACAAGAGATAAAGGAAGTAAGGGAATATTTTTCAGACTGTTGCACATCAAATACACTCCCATGAATGAAAATGTGCCCAAACTTACAGAATGTAACTAAAAGGGCAAAAAATATTGTGGAAAAGGATATGGGAGACCATAAAGAAAAAATATGGAATGACCTTAAAAGAGTAATTTGCACTTTTGATTGAGTTATGTCTTAGTGTACATATAACTTTGATGATATTGTTAATTATATATGTGTGTGTTCATAGAAAAGAACATCATGCATATGCATTGTAATACCATTAAATATAGTATTGAAATTATTGATCATGTTAAGATTTTCAAAGTTTATGATGAGTAACAGTATGTGAATTGTAATTCCTCACATACAAAAATCTTTGTCACTGTTTTAAGAAAAAAAGCCAAACTGTACCAGTATGTGGATATGAACATTTTTTGAAAATTTTTCGATGTGTATTTTTTATGAGTCAGACAATTACTGTTGAATATTTAAACTTTCTCTGCATGTTTGTATGCGAGCTGAATATTATGCTAGTTTAAAGGTCTAATAAATGGTCTGTTGGATCTTCTTAACCATACATGTAAGATGTCTGACTATCTTTCTGTAAGATTTGATAAATTTGTTTCAGTATAATTTGTGTACATGCATTTGTGTAAATTTCAAGAAATTATTTAACGCCATCAAACTCTGCCATGCATTATGTATCAGTACTTGAAATATATCTTCAAAGTTGCATCCCAGCAATTTTGAACTTTGGTGAAGGAATACATACGACTACAAAAAATATCTAAATTGTTCGTACCATTTAAAATCTGACTATTTTCAAGGTATTTATAAATAAGTTTCTGTGAAAAACAATGCTTTTGAATACATTACAACAAAATTATTAATTATTTCAAAGTACTAAGTCTTGTCAGCAGTGATGATGTGTGCATAGGTCAGAACACTGTTGCGATGTAAGGGTAAAATGGCTTATGACATGGAAAGTGTTGATTTTGGGCTGACAGATGGTTGTTAATGTGTTTTTGTGTAAAATAAATTAGCGCTAGCGAACAGCGTAACTTTGTAACACTTGTTGTTTTTATTCATTTAGCACTTTATTATTTTATATTTGGACGAGCGTAGTTAGGGAGAATTTATAAAAGGGGTGTTTTTTTTACGTGTCACAAAATTTGCGAAAATGGGAGAGATATGTAATATGTATTTTTAATTTGCGTCAGTCATTTCTTGCGATTTGAAAAGTTTCTAAAAAAAAAAAAAAGAATACAGGATATTATTTCTGTGAATTTTAAAAATTAAGATATAAAAGTGGTCGCGAAAATTACTTGTAGATCATTGCAAAAATTGCGGTATTGTATACATGTTGCAAAGATAGCACTTTAATTAACTCAGATGTTTCCCTGGATTACTTTGTTGGCTAAAATTGCACATTTCTGTATTACCCAGTAAGCCACAAACTTTTCCATGCTTTAATTTGTTGGGTAAATGTAATAAGGAATAAACCCCAAAAAGCATGGACAAGTCTGTGACTTAACGGGTAATGGATACTAGTATAGGTATTTACCCCCAAAAACAGTGACAGTGTTTAACTTATTGTTTTATTTATTGGGTTATTATAAGAACTATACCCAGGAAAGCATAGAGAAGTGAAAGACTTATAAAGTATAACCAAACAAATAATGGACAAGTCTGTGACTTATAGGGTATTACCCAAGAAAACATGGACAAGTCTGTGACTTATAGGGTATTACCCAAGAAAACATGAACAAGACTGTGACTTATAGGGTATTACCCAAGAAAACATGAACAAGTCTGTGACTTATAGGGTATTACCCAACAAAGCATGGACAAGTCTGACTTATAGGGTATTACCCAACAAAACACAGACAAGTCTGGGACTTATAGGGTATTACCCAACAAAGCATGGGCAAGTCTGTGACTTATAGGGTATTACCCAACAAAGCATGGGCAAGTCTGTGACTTATAGGGTATTGCCCAACAAAGCATGGGCAAGTCTGTGACTTACTGTGGTTTCATCAATATTCGTTGAATACCAATTTTCGTTGATTTCGTTTTCAAGTTTATCCACGAAACTAAATGTTCATTGAAATGCAATTTCTATTAGCAGTTTGTATTGATGGGATCATTGACCACGAATTTACATATCCTTGAAACTGTGATTTTCTCTTTATCCACGAAAATTGATACCCTTGAATATTAATGAAACCACAGTATAGGGTATTACCCAACAATTCATGGACAAGTCAGTGACTTATAGGGTAATACCCAACGAAACATGGACAATGATCAATGCTTACTTGGGTAATACCCTATAGGTCACTTTATATGGTAACCCCTATATCTATGACCTAGTAGCCCCCCCCCCCTTTTAATGTTCCTAATCAAATAAATTCCTATACTAGATTAAAACAAAGTAGGTCACACGTCTGTTCATTCTCTGTTGAGTATTACTTTATCTAATCTAGTAACACATGCTTTGTTGGGGTACTGTAATAATAGACTTAAAAAATTACTTTTTATGCTTTGTGAATTATTTAAAAAAATTCATGAATTAAATACAAATAATCATTTTGATAATTTTATATAAAAAATGCATAGTAATATCTAGAATTATGTACCCAAGAAGATGATGGACATTTATTAATACCCAATAAATCTGCATAGAAATTTAACCCAATAAATGTATTCTCGTGTGAAACCATGTCTTGTACCCAATAATGATACCCAATAAAGTTTTGGACATTATGTACCCAATATATGTCTAAATGTATGTCCGTCTGTCTGTCTGTCTGTCCCACTTCAGTTTTCCACACTTTTTTTTCTTTATGGGTTTGAGGAATAAAATGAAAATTCCTAACAGCTTCAAAATGTCAAAGTACAGATTAAGTTTACACTTTTGTAGCGTCTGGTTGACATATTTTAGAAAATTAATTTTTTAATGTTTGGGTTCGTTATCGGGTTCGGTGTGTATTGAATAAACGAGGAAAGTATGTAGTCAGTAATAATGTCATGTATTACTAGCATTATTCCTTTTATTGTTTCTAACAAACAAATAAGTTCTGTAAAATAGTGTCAAGCATTGTGTTGTAAATTTAATCGATAAAGTTTTTTTTTTGGTATTATTACAATCGGGTTCGTTATCGGTTGTTGATTCGGAGTACAGAAGACGGTAAGATATGATATTCTGCATAACAGTGCATTGTTTTCACAAATTTCTACAAGCAAATACTTAATGGACTTGGCAAAATTACAGGAGATAAAATAAAGAGTATTATTTTACCCATTTTTTATAGGGAGTTGATTTTAATCAACTCTTCTATGCACTTACTCGAGCAAACCGAAAGTGAAACAGTGTTTGGACCTAAGCACAAATCAATAAGGCTGACATTACTTAGTTCTTCAAAATAATCGATAAATTCGATGAAATGTATTCTGAAACATTGATTTTTCCTTGTGATATTTTAAATAGCACAAACAGTTTAGATATTTTTTGAAGTCGTATGTATTCCTCCGCTAGAGTTCAGTGTAGTCTCGTTCAACCAGATGCTCGGCTGTCTTTGTTAATATCCGACAAAACAAAGAGTCCCTCTTGCTTGTCGGAAAAACGGAGACAGCCGAGCATTTGGATGAACAAGACTAGAGTTCAATCTTGCCTGGGTCCATACAATTTCTCAGAAATATTTCGATTACTGATACTACTTGCCATGCAAAATCACATATCGTTGATTTTAAAATAAATGATAATCGATAAAATCAACTCCCGTCAATACTTCAGTACTTTGATTTAATTTCTATATCAACTATGTAGTTTGAAATTCCTCTGTTCTTTTATCTCTGATTAAAGCATAACATCTCATTTATAATAGTTTTGAAATAGATGTATGCTTCGAAGCTTTCATAGAATAATACGAACCGGTAGGGGATGTGTATTGCTTATGCAATAATCTCAGAATGTTTTTCGAATTTCGAAATTTGCACCATTTTTTACAGGTTTTTTTTTTTTTACCAAAACGTAGAGCTCCTAGGGTTGGGGTCATGCATTTCATAAATGATATTTCATTTCAGCTATAGATATTACACACCGAATTTCGTAGAGAGAACCCTAGTAGTTTCAGAGAAGAATTTGAAAATGTTCAAATATTAACGCACGACAACAAACAAAAGATTACGTCAAAGGTGGTTTTAAAATGTTTGCTTCATTTTGTGATTCATACCATATGAACCAGAAGTGAAATGTAGTATTTAAAAAATGATTTTCTGCGATCAAGTGACGAGCTTATGGTAGTAACTAAGTAATCAAAAAGCACAATTTAATCAAAAACTCATTCTAATTACTCTGAAAAACTCCAGTTTACTAAACAAATTTCCGTGAATTCTTTATTAACATGTTTTAATCATATTGACTAATTCGTACACTTTGTGAACATAATACAGACTTTGATTATATTTTAAACTGTTATTATCTATCACATATGGTAAAATCGGAGAAAATATCAAGATATCTATCCTAACATTACGTTATTGGCATAAAAACAATTAATAAAAACAAAAAGCAAGGTAACTGGCTTTGCATTAAGATCCTAAGACATCACTCTAGTATCAGATTCCCACGATTGTATATCGATACATTGATGGATTATTAATAAAAAATATTTGCACTTCCTTAATGTTTATGTTTTAAATTAAAATTTCCATGCAGCAATATCAAGTTTTCAAAAATACTATAGTTTTCTCACAAATTGGTACCAAACAAAATTTTTAAAAAGTGTTGTACGTAAATTGAAAAATACCGATAATTTTGGACATATTTAAATTGAAAATAACATACATAGACCACTACACCCAGAAATTAATGTTATATTAAGTATTATGGTAGAAAGGTACATAATTTGCATAAAAATTGTCACGGACGATGTTAGTACATGTACACACGTCAGTCTTAATATTCTCCATTGGCTTTATAACGCCGAAATCGCATTAAAGGACGCATGATTACACACACTCTGTATAGATATTTGGTGTTTTGTCTTCTTCACTCTCAATGACGTCACAGTACACCGGGGACCTATCGTCTATTCTCAGTTGATCGTATACACGTGGTAGGTACAATTCTTTGACATAGTTAGACTGCTCTTGGCCATGGGTATTTGGATCCTGGGTATTACGCCTTTAGAATAGAAAATGGAAAATGATTTCCACTTTGAATAGTCAAACTAAAGACGGCAGCAGATTGCAAAATTGAACAGAACAAAATGTTAAAGTCTCTATGATTAAATTTTGAAACTGTAATAAATATTCTTAATGAGAACCTTATGCTGAGCAAAAACGTTTATTTTTGTGTAATATTTTAACGTGTTATGAACATTGGAGCATCTAATTCGCTCGGTTGTCTATTACATCTACATGTATACTACTGAAATTATGGACTCGACTTTTTGTGCTCATGTTAATTATAATACCTGTCAATCGGGGTGAGAACTGACAATTGTTGTTTTAGATTTTATAAACTTTGTACCAAACTCAATTATGCCATTCGGGTCTAATTTATTTCCTATTAGCAAAAGTAAGTCCTCAAAATTTTAGTTTAAACCGGAATAAATTTAAACTTTGTAATCACCGGTACCAAGACTTGAGCTTCTGCTTTACATTTATTTTTAGTAAAGGGAGAGGATCTATATTTTACGGTTTAAAAGAAATGTACGACAAAGAATTTTGCTTTTCATTAATATATTAAGAATAAAAGAGTTTTTATAGAACACAAAAACAGTCGCCTGAAGTTAAAAATTATATTTCTTTTCATAACAAAAATCTTCATTTATAATAAATTAAAAACAAGATTTAATTCGTCACGGTCGCCATTTTGAAGTATTAGACCAGCTCATCTGCCAGGATTTTCTGGCTGCCGTTCATGCGAAATTGATAGATACAAAAATATCCGTTCGCCACTTATTACTTAAATTGTATACTTGTGTATCCTAAACGATAATAAATTAACGATATAACCGGTTTTTTTTAAATTATAAATCATGGTATTTGATGAAAACTGGCATTATTATGCGACACAGTGTTTATATATATATATATATATATATATATATATATATATCTTTGTTTTAACCTGAAATTAAGGTCAGACGACACGTTCCTAAATTTTATATAACATTTTCCAGGAATTTGTTAATGGTTTACTATTAATCTGACAAGCTTTCTTGCAAAAAATTAGGATACCTTACCAGGCATTTCTGCAAAATACTAGAGAATGCAATTTCCTATATAATCTTCTTGAAAATACATTTGAACCGCTGATATAAAAATAAACAAATAATACAGCACAGCGAAATTCACTATGTTGGGCCGGGTGTTGACAACCTCTAGAACCTACGCTTCTGGCAGAGAGCGGCCATGGCTCTAACCACTCGGCCATCTAGGCATATATCCATGTACAAGTAAATTTTAATCATTTCAAAAATCATTATACAAATAATAATTTTTATTGGAACTCTTTATTACGAGGAGATACAAAAAAAAGATGCTTGAGGAACGTGTCGTCTGAGCTTAAACACAAAGAAGCGCTAACTCGATAAACGATGTTTCTTTATTCGGGTCTTGGGTCTCCGATTAGAGAAGCACCACCAATAAGAACCACTGTACACCTCGATCGACACTCGGCTGTACTATAACCCGATCGACACACTCGGATGGTAGCCCTCTCTATGGTCAAAGTAACAGAGCAAATTCTAATCAGCGTTTCAACATTTATTTAGGATCTGACAGTAATTTTGATACAGATCGGTGATATCGGGACGGCTGTCCGATTCCGACTAATGAACAAAAGAATTTCAACAATATATAAAACAAAAATTATGTTACATGACACCTGAGTTAATACCTAAGTAAATAACATAGCTAATTAATCCCCTTTGAACTATTCAATGCCTGTAAGTGATTCTTGCGGTGTAAAGATGACAAGTGAGGAAATTCAATTATCTAAAATTTTAAGACATTTGACATTTTTACTATCATGAACTTAAATAAACGAGTAATTGAGATTAATTATCACTTGAACCTAATAAAAGCATTTCCTAACTATAATTATATTCAAACCCTGGGAAAGTAATTTGATTAAAATCGCTCTAAAATTTAGAAGAAAAAGAAAAAAATAAATACAAGTAAAATCTTTGACACAGTAGTAGGGCACGTTATAAAACTCGGAGATCAGAGATTCCCTGGTTAATTTCAGCAAATACATGAAGTATTTCGCTAATAAAAAAAAAATTTAAATATCGTGGATCACGTGACCATTATCTTTGGACACTGACCAATAGATAAAGAGTTATATAGAAAACACTAAATTTAACAATTGCTGATCTTTCTAAAGATGATCTCTAGAAAAAAAATCTGCTGACATCTAAACATCTTGTACTTGAAAAAAATTCGACTTTGTTGCTTTATACCATTGTGCTTTAACGTTTAAAATGATTGGGTTAGTGCTACGCTCAATCACCGGGTTCCAATAGGAGTCGAGGCGAGGAAAAAAGAAACAAGACAAAAAGAAAAGGAAAGAAAAGGCAGTGTAATAATTCTCCGAATAACAGTTTTGTAGCTTCCCTGATACTAAAACCGAGTGGTTTTGGACTTTCTTCGAATTCTTTTTGGCACATGAAATTACATCCCTTAAAATAATTACACTTTAAGTAAGAAATAAACTCGGTATTTCTTAATTTCTTTTTATTATATGTTTGCACATGATTATATATAATAAGAGTATATCGTAAAGTAAGAATTATTTTTACCTTTCTTTCAGATTCATAAAAAACAGCACAACAGCTAAAGATCCCACGCTTGCAAATACTCCCAGCAAAATAGGTAGCCATAATGTTTCTCCAGATCGGCTTCTTTCATACAGGGAAAAATCCTTAGCCCTGTTTTCTGAAAAACAATTTTGACAACATAAGTATTTGGTTGCAAATACATAGGTTGCCATAAATTTTTAAATATTTGTCTTTTATCTATGGTTTTTGGGCGGCAGAGAATGCTTTAATCATGTTCGAATTATGGAAGCAAAAACTGTAAGGTGTTTTCCGCTACTTTAATATCAGTGTTTTGTCAGTTGCTTGGCAACAACTTGCACGGTTCGCTGGGATGTAATTGGATGTTTTATTATCTATATAAATGCGTAAGGTGAAGTATGAACATGGGGATTACTTTTCGTCGTAACAGTGGACCGTGTATTTCAATGTGCAGCTAGCTATCAATAATTTTACCGGACATCATTCAATGACAACGACAGCAATTGTTAAATGTTTTATGCTAATCATATTTTAAGGGTCCTACACACTCTATGGAAAATATTTACATACAAGTCTAAATTTTTATATTCCTTAAAGATATGAATCCAACTTTTAAAATAAAGTGTTGTTCATAAAAAGAAAAGCCCTTCCTGTATTCGAACTCGGACCTGAAGGTTAGTAGACGTAAGCTATTGCGCATGCGGCATCGGCATTGCCTCATCGCAAGCCATTTTACCAGACACTATATAGCTATATAGAACAGCTAAATAACAATATAATAAACAGAGATAATAATACAGTTAAAGAAAACCGCATAATCGAGGCATGTACAAGAAAATTAAAAAATAGATACATATAGATGTTTGCTTAATATATTGAACAATGTAAGTTAGAGCTTACAGATTAAATAAATAATTGGTCTGCCATACTCATTCTTGTACACTAAGTATACGGCTCCCCTGAGTATGACTCAAGAACCTTGGTTTTAAAAATTTCGGAGTACGTTCCAAAAATCAGAAGAAGAAATCTTCCGTCTCTGCTGTGTGAACGGCACAGTAACCCATTTAAACACAAATCTGTTATGAAGGCAATGTACATGTACAGCAAACTGTATTTATATACCGGTATTTTTTTTTATCAACACACTGTACCTCGAAACATGTACGTATATCACTCTGTCTGCAACTTTGGAGATTACTTTAAAATCTATAGGTGTTAAACTATTATCTGTAAAGCAAAGATAAAATATAATGCAAGAGATCTTGGGAAACATTTGTTTTACAAAAAAGAGGAGGAAAAAAGAAAGACAATTTATAGGAGATGCCAAGGGTTTTTGAAAAAGGTGGGTGTTAGATGTAAATAATGTAAATAACACACAAACACACACACACACACTCTCTCTCTCGCTCTCTCTCTCTCAAAGCAAAAAAATGATTCAGTGTTATCATTTTCTACATAGATGCGTTTCATGAATAACACGTACATGAAAATTAAAGCAGAAGAAGTGCATCTATATTTACCTAACATAATACTACAGACATTTGAGTCACTTTTATTATGTCCAAGCGTTTATCATGATGAAATAAAATGTTAATCCTTTAGTTAAACATTTGACAATTATACTTCGACATGTCTATATTCTCACTGTATATTTTATCTGAAGTATAATTACAATGATTAATGGGTTGGCAATGTTCCATGGCCAGAAGAACTTTGAATTAGAAATAATTTTATTTTGGCTGTTCCGTTTTCTGATTGTTTGAAAAAAAATTGTTTGCGCTTTTACAATTGCACATTAAAAATGTTGTAGGAATGATTGTCAAATTCAACATTCTTTTGCAAATTTTGCTTGATTTCCAAGCTTACCTCAATTAAAGGTTGACATAATGATTCTTTTTCTATGTTTTGATGTATTTTTTTTTATTCTTCATATCTTCGTTGGTACGATTTTTCCAAAAGTGGAGTGGCAATACCATAAAAAAATTTAATGTACCACCCAACCTCACAGCTAATTTGTACTTTTGGGGGGAAGAAATAATCTCAAGTAATATTTTTACCGGGCTGGTTTTTTTTTTTTGGTCAAGTTAAAATTATTAGAGATCAATAAATAATGACTGAATTATGAGCAAAGTTTACAAACTTGACTAATTTGTAAAAATTTGCGAATTATTTATCAATTTTAAACATTTCTATAAGATTTTTGTTTTTGTAAGTAGTATTTAATGATATAAAACAAAAATATTTTTTTATTATATTGTTTCTGTGCCTGTTTCTATGGTTAGCGTTTTTCTTTAGAGAATTATACTTTACAAGGTTGAAACATAATTTTATATGTATACTTCAAAACAATCACACACAAACTAGAAATAAATTCAATAAAACTAAAAACGAACAAGAAGAAGAAGAACAATTAAGTTAAATAATTTTACATGAATATAAAGTAAGTATTATTTGTCACTTCAAATTAATTGAAACTGTTAAAATGTCAATTAAATAATAATTTTTTTCAGTTTCCTTGACGTTTAACCGATTGGACACAGAGCAAAGCTTTGAACAGGCAGGATATTTTATGCAATAATAAGTAATAAAAGTATAATTTTTTAATATGCTATACATAATTAAATATTCTTTTATCTAGAGTACTAATGTTCATTTAAAATTATTTAGTTAATTTTTCGTACTTTTTACGATCAATTTATTAATTTGGTAAAAGAAAGATAACGACAATAACATGCTTTCTCTGATGAGATATGCGGGTTATGAAGGTAGCGATCATTGCAGAAAAAATAGCGTATTTTTTCTGAAATGTTGCCACCTTCATATCCTGCATGAATCACCAAAGACAGCATTTGCCTTAATATGTGTGGGTATAATCGTCTATGATTGAACGTGGGTTGAGCTAACAAGGCGTGTACACTATTGCATAGATAATTGTTTTGAACAGTGTGTGAATACCAGACTTTGAGTTGATCGATATTTATTTTATTTACAAGACATATTATATTAAAATATATACTTGCATTAAACTTTAAGGTAACAAACACTGTTAAATCAAGAAAATATGTTCATTTAGATATTTAACTATGAAGACCAGAACGGTAGACAACAAAGAGAAAAAAACCCAGTGAAAAACGCTAAAATCTTCAATATTCCCCGATAGAAAAATATTTGATATACTGACGATATTTTGACACAAATGTAAGATTTATTAAAATAGTTTTGTGCGGAATAGTACATAACATTTGTACATTAAGTAAAATCATGTCTAAACATTTTTTTCACAGATCTAGAGAAGTAAAAGTTCTTATAAATGCAAAGCTTAGCAAAAGACATAAACAATCAGTTCAAGCATTTTCTAACAACATACACCATAGCAGAGCATAACATTGTAATTTCATACCATAGCATTAGATTATCATTGCATTGAAATCTCAGATCATAGCATACAAAGATATGTCAAATCATTGAATTCTTATTCGTCATAATAAATCATAGTATACATGTAGCACTTATGAGAAATGTTTAAATTGCGGATAATTGTTAATTTTTTTTTTAGATATTTTACTGTGAAAATTTTGGAACTCTTGTATATCATTGCATACCACATCATTACGCCTTTCATTTCAATTTCTCATAGCATTTCATACAAATCTCATAGCGCTGCATAAAAATCCCATAGCATATTATTCAAATTGCATACCATAGAAAAGCATTAAGTTATAAAAAAACAAAAAACAAAAATGACCTTTAAATGACTGTAGCGATTTAAGGTCAAGGACTAGTAAATGAATCCCTTTTAGGTGCTAGAACCATTATGACGTCATAATTGATTTGATGAATTCTTCCCGTACTTTACGGCTTTAAAGAAATATATACTTATAAATTAAGACATTTTTATACGAAACGCTTGCTCCAGAGTAACTTCTTATACATTTCGGATTACAAAATGTGTGATATGTTGTCCGTAAGCTTTAAATAAATTTTATCTAATAAATAATTGAGAATATATAAATTAAAAACCTAAATTCATTTTCGATAAACCAGCCCGAAATAGCAAATATGAGTGTACGGTTGTGAACACTCTTTGTCGGATCCGATGCAGTGGGATTTTGCATCAAAATATGCTTGCAATGAAATGGTATCGAATGGTTACGTAAAGAGTAGATATATTTACCGGAAACTTATTAAGGATATACAAAGAAATTAATATTTCACAAATTTTGAATAAATAAAATGAGTCCCTTTCCCTTTGCTTCTTGAATGCGCGATTTTAGTTTTGATGGATAGACGCTTGCGAAACACGACCTCTTATATTACAAGTATGAAATTCGGGTAGAAACCTTTCAGAACAGGGTAACCAAGGACGCGGGTTGACTGGACGAGTTCGCCATGCATCGGCAATCTTTGCCTAATTTAAAAAAAAAAACAATAAATAAAATGAATTAATTTCCCACTATTTAAGTTTTGATGAAAAGAACTTCCCAGGTGTCCAAGAACGCGGTTAGACTAATTAACATCAGAGAGAAAGTGAAGGCCACGTTTGATATGCAACACGACGTATTGGTAGTATTTTTTAAAGAATGAACATATTGTGATCAACGCCTATATTATTAAATGATGTATGCATAAAACAAGGAAGTTGAATTAGGGAGTGTTTCTTCAAAACAGTCATTTATCTGAATTTCTTATTTTGAACAGTGACAAAAATTATAGTGAAAGTTGACCTAAAGAAATAAAAAAAAAATGAGATGATCTTCGATACGCGCTTTTGCTGCAGATGTGGCAGCACCGATACGGAATGAATGTCCAGTGATGTGGCTGTCGGCGTGGTTGGTGCGATTTATAATTTCCTTTAGCATAGACAAAAAGTTACACCTATTGAGGGCACTTCCATTCTCTGTTATGAACAGGGGAGTATGCACTTTTGGATCGAAAATGATGTTTCTTGCATACAAGTAGCTCTTTAGTTGTTCGAATGGACACAAATTGGTATGATTTTTAAACAACTTGATTGCAACTCCTTTTCAAAAAGGATCGGTCTTGGATTGTTTAAGAAAAAGAACATCATGGTCGTTGTAAAATTGCACATCATTTAAGCACAGATTCATGAAAAGGTCAAAAGATGTTTTGCATGTAAATTCTGCACATCTAAGGAAACCAAAGAAAGCGACTACACACACTGCTCATCAACGTATCCGTGTATTTTGAAAAAAAAAAATCATATCCTTTTTGAAGTATGTTGCACAAGTCAGTTAATACGGGGAAAGTAATTGGTTGTCGGCTTGGTTGGAAAGATTGACTTTGTCTTTTAATTCCGTTCAGTAGCATGTGCAATATTGGTAGATTTTCTGCCGAATCTGTGAAAGGATTAGGTTTACTAAGCAGGGTAAGATGATGTCGGATCCCACATAGATAAATTTTGATGGTTTGGTACGACAGATGCATGGAATCGTAGCAGTAGGTGACGAATTGCATTAAAGTAGATTCTGACACATTGTCACATAGGTTGTTCATACGGCTAAACTTTAGAAAGGCTTGATAAACGGAATTATAAGTAGCTCTAGTTGAACCAGACACGGAGTCTTTCATCAGCTCAGTCTGTGGGAGGGTTCCAGAGAACGTCCATCATGGGTGGGCAGGGATGAGGTAGTCTGTCTGCTTGGGGAGCCAGTCTTCTGAATTTGTTCATCTTAAATCGAGACAAAGCGTCAGCAATTACATTAGTTTTGCCTGGAAGGAACTCAGAATATATACAAAAATTGTGTTTAGCTGAACACCAGTTTAGCCGTCTCATCAATTGCGTAATACTGAGGACTTTAGATTGTCTTTTTTGGGTAATATTCACAGTAGCAGCATTATCACAATAGAATAGTATTCTATAGTATTTTCCCCAGAGAATGGCAGCTACAACGATAGGGTAGAGTTCACGTAGTGCCATAGATATTTCCGTGTCTGGTTCCCTTGGTAACTTTTCTGGCCAACTGTCACAGAACCAATGACCGTTGAAGAATCCCCCGAATCCTATGGTAGATGAAGCATCTGTATATAAATGCATGCTATTGGCTGGAGTTCTTTCTATATCATAGAAGAATGATATGCCGTTCCATTGATCCAGAAATAATTTCCACATTCTGATGTCTTCTCTACACTCTGCGGTCAGATGGATGTGATGATGGAGCTCTCGCACTGAAGAGGCTAGGCGCAAGAGATAGGAAACGAACGATCTTCCTGGTAGTATGACACGAGAAGCAAAGTTCAAAAGCCCTAAGAGTTGCAAAAGTTCTCGTTTAGTACAACTTTGCTTGACACAGAAGGTTTCTAACATTTCTCGTATTCTATGAACTTCATCTGGAGGAAGTCGAGCTTGCATATTCATAGAATCTAATATGATTCCAAGGTACTCAACGACGGTATCCGGGCCTGTAGTTTTATGTTTAGCAATTGGATTGTTTAATTTCTTAAATATCATAGTCAGTAGGGCCATGGTCCTATCTGTCTATAGTCAGGAAGTCATCGAGCAAATGAAGAATATATTCAATTTTATAATTGTTTTGTGCTATCCAACAAATTGCTTGAGAAAACTGATCAAAGATCTTTGGACTTGATCTACATCCGAACGACAAACGAGTATAGTAATAGTATGAATTTCTCCATTTCACACAAAAGAGATGATACTGGGACGGTAGTATTGGAACAAATTTGAAGGCGTCTGATATATCAGTCTTGCACATCAGGGCGCCTTGCCCATATTGGACGATAATTTTGGTAGCATCTATTTTTATATAAGACAGAGAGCATTCCTGTTCATCAATGAGTTCATTTATACTAGGGTGAGTGTCGTTGTTGTGAGGAGCAGAAAGGTCCACGATAAGCCTTTTCTTTTTTGAATACTTGTGTTCGGCAATTCCAAGAGGAGACACGCGATAGCTTTCAAAAGGAGGAGCTTCATAAGGTCCTGCAAGAAATCCCTTTTCAACTTCTTTTGATAATAGTTCGTCAACTGTATCCACGTTCTGTAAAGCTGATCTCAAATTTCTGCATTCCCTTATTTTCAAGTCTGTTTCCTGTACTTTTGTATCGAATCCATTAATGAAGCCATTGATAATATATGAAACAAAGTTTCGATTTTCACGGTTTTGAAGCTCTAATTTCATCTGTTTGATGTTTATTGTGGAGCACGATGTCGCTCGCACGGATAGTCACTTTTTATTGGTAATTGAAGATGCAGCATTCTTTGGTTTGGTTTTCAGATTGTAAGTTAGAAATGAATGATCTTTGTTCTTGCATATGCTACAGACATGAAGGAAGGGGCAGTTATTTCTCCCGCATCTTTTTGACGAGTTAAAATTGTTGCAAATTTCCTGTCCATTATGTATGGTCCTCTTTCTGCCATGCCTATCTATATTGGTAGGTTGGAATGAATTTTCTACGGAACTGGTTTGCAGTTGTGGACAGAACTTAGAGTCATGGGAAACTTCTGAACATATGGAACAGGATTTGGATCTTGAGGCTATCAATTGTACGAGATCTCTGTCTCTCATCACGGACCAATCTACTTTTATCTTGTGGACTGCCAAAGCGTTCGCGCTTCTTAAGGAAAAGAGTTTATAATACTCATAGAAACGTTCTCCATATACATTGTACAGATCTACTATGATAGCTTCATAGTGATCAAGTTCGTCCCTGCGGTTTGGAAAGGCCTGGCACATAGTACGTTTGTATTTTCCGAAAGCAGTGAGAAATTCAGTAATTGTAAGATTTCTTTTCAGTCTGCTGTCCTCCCTCTCAGTCATTTCTTTCTCAGATTCGCGGATTTCATAGTAAGGTATGAGTAATGAAGCGAGGTTGACGTACTTATCTTGTAGGATTTGCTTCCTTAAGGAGTTTGAAATCAATTCCATTTGGGGCAGGTCTTCGGGGTGTGTGCCGAATCTCCTCGATGTATGACTGATTTCGTCCGACTTATAGTACTCCTGCAAGTTAAAAGCAGGAGAATTTTTCAGGTTGGTTTCCTTAGTCGGGATCAGTGAAGTTAGACAAGAAACCATAGTTTGTAGACTCTGTACTGTGTGTACTAAAGAGTCGATAACTGCTGGGGAACTGGAGTCAGTTGTCGATTGGTTTTGCGAACCGGAAGTCGCACTGTTTTGGTAAGTCGTACGTATACCCAAAGTCGTATTGTCGGTAGAGGCTTGTTCGGCTAATAGCATTGAGCTTATGAACTTGGCTGTTCGGCGAATTGCGTTGAGCTTGATGAACTTTGCTGATTAGTCGATGGAAGGTTCGATTGAACAGAATTGTCTGTAGAATAGCAGGAACGGTCCGGATTTCATCTGTAGACGCTTTACCTAATACATTATCCACATACAATTTTCTTAAAACAGTTATAGGGAAGTTTGAGGCGGCACTTATATTCACTTCTGACAGTTTTTCTCTTAGGGTACCGGCAGGCCAATTTGAATAATTACTCATGTCGAGAGAGTTGCCTGAAGTTTTCTGTCTCTTAGAACTTTTTCTGGTCGCCATTGTTCTTCACAAACGATCGATTAAAATCCGTCATTCACCAAAAAAAAGAAAGTCATCGTCCAAAAATAACATCGATTGTAGTAGCATTAAAGTTCACTGGAAGTATATACACTATCAATAAATCCGGATGATCAATATTTAAAGAGAAATCCTTTGAATAAAGAAGGTAAATAATAGCTTGGTACTGACGCTGTCCGGGACCATCGAAAGATAAGGGGTCACGTGACCTATAACTTATGACCAATGGACAGTGATAATTGCATAACTGTTGCATAATCTTAAAAGCAACAACAAACAGACGTAGAGGGGCTTAGTGTTAAAAGAATTGTATGAAATAAACTACGCTTAAAATTTTAAAAATAAAATAGTTTAGCTACAATCGCAGATAGACGCAAGATATATCGCAAGATTTAATACGTTAACATCGCACAACGCTCGCTTAGATCGTGCGAATTTCGTACGAATACTTTTTTCAAATGCGATTTTTGCGACAACAGTTTACAATTCATATCTAATTTTATCGGTTGCACGAATATTCGGTCGCTTCTGCTCGTGTGCCAATTGTGAAAGAGGCTTTACAAAACTTTGTAATCAGAATTTGTGGGATTTGGGCGAGCTATCGCATACGTTGTTCGAGCTCTCGCATTCGTTTCATGCGTTTTTGTGGCTGCATCAATTCTCCTCAAAATACTGAATATGCACATTATTCTGACGCGACCAAATGCGATCTAAATTTCTGAATGCAACGCACGAACATTAATACATGTACGAACGTTTAACAACGTTATGTGTACTCACAAGAACGAGGCACGACTTTTAAAGATCAAGAGATAAATTGAATATGTACATATTTTACGACCGTTGACATCATTCTGTGTGTTATAGGTATACATGTATCTGTGTTTTCATTCTTGTTAAACAATTAGTCAAAAATCTTTAAAATTGCTTGGACTAAAAATGACTTCTTCCATGATATTAATAAATTTGATGTTTATTCGCTGCATCGCCTTGACCAATTAATTCATTATGATGTAGTAGTCAGATTCCTATGGCTTGGTAAATGTACTTAAACTATCTCCGTATATAAACTTTTACACAAGTGGAATTTGCACAAAAGTTAACCAAAAAAGAAGTAAAATGAACATTCTTTATAAATGGATTTATTTTTATGTTAATTTTGGGTATATAGACACTTTGTAAGTAGAAATTAAAGTATTTTCTTATACGAGTCATGATCAATTTCTGGGCAGGCTACATTTTCTATCAACTAGTTTATGTACCGTCAAAAACAGAGTACTTAATATTTTGACATATTACTTTGTTTATTTATTTGTTGGGGTTTTAACGATGTCTCTGCCAATTTTCACTACAATCCGTCAATTTAAAAGGAAAATAAATGTAACAATAATTTCCAGAAAAGAACCCGTAAATTGAATGATTTTCTTATATAAAATTTCAATGGAAACACTGTGGAAACAATTGATTACGATGACTACGTATGCCTTAATTCATCAAAACGTTTGGAAATTAATGGAGATTACCTTACTGCAAAGCAGATAATGGGCAAATAATTTTAAGTATTAAAGATTAACTTTTGCTTCAAACACAACCTGTTGTTGTTGTCTCACGTGAACATTCTCCGGTTGTGGCGTTACAATTGTCACACTGACATTTCTCTAAACATTGTTTTCCATAATATCCACCAGGACATGGTCTTACACATTCCAGCCCAATTGAACCAACACACACTAATAAAGAAAAACCACCAAAAACATTTTATAACACAAAGGGTTAACTTTAAAAAAAAAAAAGAAACATTTTAAATATTTGTTATAAATATTGACAGATCATTCTGATTCAGATCGTATTGCCCACTTTAAACTTATATTACATGCATTGTATTAAAGCACAGTGTGATCATAATCATAGAATTGAAATTTAATAGTTCATCATGATACAATACATAATAATACATAACTATACAGAGTTATCTATGAATATGCTTTCATTATACATGTACTATATGTTGTGATGTAAATGTAAAATAGCTGATTATATATACATATATACATATAACACGATATACACAAGACAAGGACATGAAAGGTGACCTACCATGACATTTTCCTCCGATTGTTCTATAGTCAGAGCAACATTTTTTTTCTGTTCTTTAAGAAAATAAGAGAAAAAATATACCATGAGAAATCTGTTTTCAATTCGAAATATTTAAAAAAAAAATTAATTTGTAGATGGTATTATTTTTTAAATAAGAAATGAATTCATTTTACAAATGTAAACTACCTGGGCGGGTGAAAACACTGTGGTTCAATAGGATTTAAATCTGCTATACAATATATTCCGAAGGAAACAAGAAAAAGTAAAATAAAAAATGTTGCCATTAAGCACAGAGTGATTCTCCGGTATAATAAGACATATAAATTGTCCAGCGGAAGAAAGTCATCAAAAATCAAACGAGGAAATTTCCTGTTTTTTTAATTTTGTACTTTTTCAAGTATGCGTTCATTGAGAGTTTACAGAGAGACTGAGAGATGCACATCTATTTAAAAAGGATAAGAATGTGTTGTTGTTCCTTTCGTCAATTGCATGTTATAAAGACAAATATCTCTAGATCGTCACTACTCCTTCATAAAGGTTGAATTAAAGCAATATTAGCTGTATTTTTTAGATTTTTATTTTGCTGCAAAAACCTGCGAGTAGGATAAGTCTGCATATAAATTCAATTTTTAAGATACATAAGATTTGAAAAAAAAATCATTAAATTTTGTCAGAGGAAAGATTTCTCTTCTAAGGAACATGTAGCAAATCAATTTTTGTACAGGACGACAATGATTAAATTTTGCCACAATTAAGGCTTATTAACGGTCTTTTCCACAAAAAAATTGGCTAAAAGAAATTCAAAAACCATGATATTTTGTCATCTAAGTAGAATATAACATTTTGTTAAAAAAAAAAAAAAATCTTCATGAAAATTGCAGCTCATATTGCTTAAAGTGTAGTTGTAGTTTTAAAGGGGTTTCCCTTGATAGGTTGATAGGTTTTCATCAAATAATTGTAATTTAGGGCTATGTTGCAACATTGCATTGCAGTTATTTGGGTTGATTATTGCAGTCCAGATATCGTTATCCATTGTTGAATGTAAAACAGATAGAATGAAGTTTGATAACACCACAACTACCAAACTAAAACTAGTAATGGGTAAGGCATGCATGTTCCCTTTTTGCACAATTTGAAAATTAGGTTTGAAAAGTAGATGTGATTTGTGTTTTTATAAAAAATAAACCTACCTATAAGCCTGCTCTCAATTTGGGGTACTATTATACACTTTTAAGCGGAACTAACGGTTAAACCGATTACTGGTGTGCCGTCTAACACCAAATTTAAACAAAATTTTATATCTACATTTAAGTCTTTGTCAGTCTCCTCCTTTAAAAACAATCCTAAAACTAGATAATTGTGGTCAACTTTAAAGCTACGTGCGTGAAGACTCCTTTTATCTCAAAGGATTTTTCATTTCTAATTCTCATTGAAAATTACAAAACATTTATTGTATTTATTTTAGAATAAAAGTTTTTATGGACAGCTACATGTAATTATTTTGATAAATGATGCAACCATATTTTTTGCATGTGCAATATGAAGCTTCATCAAAAGTTAATGCGACTAAAAATAATGTTTTATTATTTTATTTTTTATATTAAATGTATTTTACACCTACTTGTATGCTTTTTAACATGTTTTGGAGAAAATCAATATATTGTTTGAAGTGTGCCGGTTCAAGCATATAAAGCAATAATAAGTATTTTGACATTACGTCGATGTAATTTAGATTTGAAACGGCGATATGAATCGGGATTTTGTATATTACGTGTATTTATTTCATGCATGCATTTTTACATCGTCTTGTATGCTTTTTGATCATGGTTAGGAGTGAATAAATACATGCATATTGTGTAAAATATACCGGTATAAGCATGTCAAGCGATATAAAATACAGTATTTTGACTATACGCCGAAATAGTTCGGGTTTGAAACATCAATATAATTCCGCTTTGAAAATTGTACTTTTAATAGTCGAGACCGAAGTTCATAATATAAACTTAGCTTCCAACAGGTGCACCATTAAAATAAAAGAATAAAAGATTTGTTTTATTGTTTACCGGTTAATTAATTATGTAGCTTACAGATTATAGATATTAAATCATCTTTATTATAGATTTCTATTGTTATGCAATAATTTTGTAAATTTAATTTTTAGTACATGTAATATACACCTTATCTAACAAAAACATTGGCACCCAAGTTAAAGGGACATGGTCACGATTTTGGTCAAATTTTATTTTTCTGTTTTTATTTTTTACAATGCTTTATCAATGCATTTCTAATTATCAAAAGAAATTTGGATGCCCGTCGATGAGTTTTAAGCAAGATACAGGACTCACAATTCTTCGTCATGTAAAATGTAAAGGCACGTGCCCTGTTTTTGTTTACAGCACCAGTAAAAAATCTTATGATTTGTCTATATTATTTTTCATTTTAAGCATAAATAAACAGTTCCTTACGATTAACACATTCATTTTAGGTCTTAAACTGGAATTTTCATTTCAACATTCAAATTGTTAACAAAAGCGTTGTTTACATAGCGAGGAATTGTAAGCTCTGTAACTCGCTTATAACTTAACAAATGACACTCAAATTTTGGTTGCCAATTAAAAATGCCTTACTGAAGCATTATAAACATTCGAATCGAAAAAATAATTTTTGACCAAAATCGTGACCATGCCCCTTTAAGCATTTCTGTTTTATAATGCTATGTTTAAATATTTGAAATGGTATATTATTTTAAAACTTCAGTATTGTGCAAAAATTCAATAAGAACTTTGCAATATGCAAAAAAGGTAAATCTTCATATTTTAACAGTAATTCAAGAAAACGATGTACACGTATATCTTATCTTGAAAACCTCTATGCTATTGACAGAAATGATGAAAGACCATACGACTAGAAAAGGCTACCTAAATAACTTAAAATTTATTTTAAGCAATGTGTCAGAAAATTAAACCAGGGCTAAAATGACATTCTGGTACACGTCTAAAGTGCATGTTGATAATGCGAAAAATTCTAAAATACCATATAATAGATTATAGCGTAAAGAGTTAAGGTAGAGACCTACTCACAAAATTAATAAGTCTTCTCATAATTTCTCATTTGATTTGTTAAAATTAATGTATGAAAGACCAGATTAACACATAAATGGATAGGTCATCATTCATTCTACCTAGATAATGTACAAGAGACACATGTACCACCCCCAGATCTAAAAAAAAAAAAAAGTCAAAACTAAATCTTGTACAAGATACGTATATTTTGAATCAATACAAACGAAAATCACAAAATAACTTAGATATTTTTACTTAACTACAAAGTAGCATTCGTTTCATACAGAATCAATTTTTTAAAGAAAAAATTACACTTGCAGAATTAAAAAAACCCACATTTTTTGAAGAAAAAAATAATAGATTTAGTATTATTTACTACAATTATCTTGCCATTTTAGAAATGAACTAGTTTAGTATTTTTTCTTCTTTTACTTATCAAAATGGATCCAAGACTGGTACAATAAACACAAAAAACACACAGGTCGTCATTCCTTTTACCGAGATAGGATGTCTGATGTCAGGAACCGTGCATTTCAATTTCAAGCGGCTCTATTTCGCACAGGGTAAATTTAAAACTGATAACGGCAAATTCCGGCCTCTGTTTAACACGAGTAGACACCTTCTTTGATAAACACTTTTTGTAAAAAGTGAAAAATTGCCTTTAAAAAATAAATGCCTATGGGAAAATACTATTGTTTAAAAGCAATCTCCTGTAGGATATTTAGATTAAAAATTAAAAAAGGTCTAAAAACCAATTTCATTTCCAAGTTTACTGCCCATAATGTATACTGCCCATAGCAAAGGCTTTTGAACAGTATAGTGTATGTCTAAGGGAGAGGGGAGTACGTGTTTCACAGACATCTCTTCTTAAAGAAAATATCTCATACAACACATAAGTCACATTGAAAGAATGTTAATTCTATACATTCAAGACAATGGTTTATCATCTGATTTGAATTATATTGGTTCTTATGAAACTACACCTTAAGCAGGTGTAAAAATACCACCTTTGTCCTTCAGTTGCATAATCATTTGACACAGTTTTTGGTCTCTCTATATAGGGTAAAGATCTAGTTTATTTAAAATCTGAAACTAATTTGAAGAAAATTTAAAAATAAGTCAAAAAGTTTTGATTTTCATGTATTTTGAAGCGTTATACAAGTTAATATAGACTATATTAACTATTAAAGATATTACAAATGATTTTATGACAACTAACCGTAACATTTTGCATCAACTGTTCTATAGTTTGAACAACATCTTCTCTCATGTCTGCTATATTAAAGAAAATAAAAGCTTTCTACGAAGGAAGAAACCATCTTTATATGCATAGAGTCTAACGTAGCAATAAACCATACTATTTAAAAAAAATAGACTTACTTTCCAGGTTCAAAGCATTCTGGATCAATAGGTTTTGCCACGTCTTTGCAATATACGCAGAAAGGGACAATAAACAATTTTATTAAAATGTGTTCCATTAAATGTAGCAAGTATGGGCGAGTAAACCTATCATGACTGTATTAATTGTTAATTGAAAGACTTTCCTTCAAAATCACATGATAAGGAAATTTTATAGTTATAGTTTTAAATGCCAGCGGTTCGACTGCTTACTGTTCAAGAGTAAAGAGGATATTTTAAAGATTGCATTGATTTTGATGCAATGAATTTCACAATTTCAACTATCTTTACCCAGAGATGCTATGCAAAATTTGGTTGAAATTGGTTTTGTGGTTCTAGGAAAAAGCTAAAAATGTTCAAAGTGTTTGACCGACGAACGACGAAGGACATATACAGATTCTGATACAGCAAAAGGTCACCTGAGTGACTCAAGTGATTTAAAAATTCAGTCACCCATACGTGTGTTTGAAAACATCTGAATCTTTGAAACAATTAAACAAGTTTCTTGAATAAGTTGTAGCAGAAAAAAATAAATAAATAGAATACCAAAATTCAACATTGTATGGATCAAATAAAATGTCAAAATTTGTGACATCCCAAATTTCAATCCTATTCTTAAGATATAAGTAATGACGAGAGGCCTAAGTAAAAAGTTTCCAAACTGTATTTACTTGCTTACCCTTTCTGTGGCCTAGAGTACAAAGGAGGCAAAGAACGATGGTCATTGGCAAAAACCTGCACCTCACTCCAATAATTCAGCCTGTTCTCTCTCCACTATCCTTATCAAAGTGTTATTTAGCTTTACTCGCCGTTTTCCTAGGAACCCAGGTTGAAGCAGTTTGGACGTTTAAAATGGTGTCTTATCGTAGAACATCAATTTACAACGTCTCACTTGGACTGCAAATATATGAGTCCGGTACCAATCCTATTTCTTTCATTCATTTCATGTATGATTAATTTTTTTTCTCTTCTAAGATCATCAAGAAGTTTGTATCAATCAAAGTACTGAGAGTACTGAAAGACGGGGTCTTTAAAGATTGAATTTATAATTGTCCTTGATTTCCTCGAATATGCTTCCAAAATTTATGAGTTTGAATTAGTTGTTACAATCTATGTTAATTCGGCTCTTTTGTAATTGTCTGATAATTTGTCTAAATTTTACTCAATCCCGGCAATGACAAAATATGACATTGTTTATATCTATAAGATCTTTTATTTGATACCTTCATAATTGTAGAAAATTGACACAACGGTATATTATGTTAAATAAGACCTCAAGGAAAATTTTTAAACATTACTACTAACCGGGAAAATCAAACAACTATATCAAACTAGATAATTTTAATCATTAGGATTTAATTTTGTGATCCAAGGGAAAATCCACAAGTCGGACGGTATCCGTAATAAAAGTTTTATGAAAACCCCGAAAACTCTAAAACTGCTGAATTACATGTAACAAACAAAGTGAACATTTGTATACAGATAACAAACACAGGCACCTGACATTAGAAATATTTTTTTTACAATAAGATTACAAGAACTTTGACAATAAAAAGATTTGTACGGTCGCCATTTTGATTTTTAAGACCGACTTATCTGACACCATTTTCTTCATTTGCGATTCATGCAAAATTTATAGGTAAAAATAAATCCGTTCGCCACGTACTACTTTTTTGTGTAAACCCGTGCATCACCTACACGAATTACGATACAACCGTTCCTTTCATTAAAAATCATACTCCGAAAATCAGAGACATAATTTACAGAGATTGTCAACTCCGCCATTAGCGTGTAAATGTTACGGGACCAACCTTACTTTGAGAACTGCAAGTGCAACAGCAATCTTGTATTATATAAGTCATTAAATTTGAACCTGATAGTGAACATGAACCTGTAAATATTTTAAGCGTGTTTTATTTATGAAATATTTACAAAAACTCTTTATTTAGTTTCTAAATTACTTTTTTAAAACTTATTGACTTTTCACAAAGTAATGGTAATGCATTACTTTACTCATGCAATGGTAATGTAATGCATTACTTCAAGAAAATTAAGTAATGGTAATGGTAATTTAATGCCCTAATTCATGAAGTAATGGTAATGTAATGCATTATTTTATAATGTAATTCACCCCAAGCCTGATTCCAACTAAGCCGGAAAACATGAACATTAACATTTAACTTGGTTCTTCAATCGATAAGATTGTATACATTATATGATGTATAATTCTTCCAAAATGTATAATCTATTATAGATTTTGCTTACAATGCATTGTTTAACATTTAAATTCAGTTTAATCAACGAAAGAGCCAACGAACGAGAAGTTAAATTCAGACTTGTTTTTTATTTTCTTTGTACAAAATTCCTTTAGAGACGAACAGCAGTCATACCGCAAGTAGACTAGAAGGCAATGAAACACCTATTTAATTTGTAAAACACCCGTCCCGATTTTAACTTCGGCTTGCGCATGAAGTTTGGTAGTATTCAGGTGAAAGATTGTCAAAATGAAATTCACAACATTTCAAAAATGGCACATTGCATTTGGGATCCACCATCAACCTCTTCTATTGATTAATGAGCTCGTACACCAACTGAATCGTCAACGGCGCTGTGCATTCAGTTACGTAACTCATTCCACATTTGAACCCGAGCAAGAATATTTTGATCAATAAAACTATTTGTTTATTTTCTAAATAGAATTTTGTTTATACCCAGACGACTTAAAAAGATTCAATGCGTGTTTTAATGATACATATTTACTGAAATGCATGAAGACTTTCTGCACTATTTTCTTACGCGTAGACTCAATTCATGTGTTCTACGCGTGCCTTCCGGTTTGAAACTTCGGCTGACAGTAAACCAATAGACGGGGTCACGTGACCCCGTCTAAAAACGGTAACTTTTAACTTTATTTGATAGTGAGGTTTGAATTACGATAAACAGAGTTTTTCTATTTAGGTCGCGAAGATTCAAAAGTCCAAAATACTAGTCTACTAGAGAAGCAACGATTCTTACAAATGCAACATTTTGCAAAAGACATATATTGATTAAGTATATGATAAAGCTATCCTTTTTGTTTTCCAGCTTGCATTGTTTCACAAGGACAAATAGATTTCAATTTATTCTAATTGATTTTTAACTATTTTTATTCTAATTAATATATGATACTTCCTAGTTGTTTTCCACGAATTAATTTAGTTATTTGATGTTCAAAATATTAATCATGATAAAAATCAATTTTTTTAAAATAATTACTGATAAGAGTGTCTTATAAGGAAGATATTCAAAATATACAGATAGTTATGTTGCTTTAATAATTTGTTTCACTGTCATTTACGCAATTTGTTACGATTTTTGTCAAAGACATTCTTTTCTCTAACATCAGAAGGAAAACAAGTTATTACACGTTTCATGTAATTAAGCCATACTCTGAAATGGGCTTTAACTGTATAATGTTTAGACAAATGCCATAAAGAATACAGCATACTTTATAATATAGTCAGTTTAAACATTGCTACTGTATCAACCTTACATTTTTGTGACGAATCAATCGTGCAGTGAGCTGAAAATGAAAATTTACTATTTAAATCCTGTTTTGTTTACTAATAAAAATTGGTCACTAGATAACAAATTTATCTGTCCTTTGCATTTTTTAAAAGAAGGTCACTTATAAAAGAATGTGTCTTATCGTAGAACATCAATTGACAACGTCTCACTTGGACTGCAAATATATGAGTCCGGTATCCATCCTATTTCTTTCATACATTTCATGTATGATTTATTTTTTTCTCTCCTAAGATCATCAAGAAGTTTGTATCAAAAACGGTAACTTTTAACTTTATTTGATAGTGAGGTTTGAATTACGATAAACAGAGTTTTTCTATTTAGGTCGCGAAGATTCAAAAGTCTAAAATACCAGTCTACTAGAGAAGCAACGATTCTTACAAATGCAACATTTTGCAAAAGACATATATTGATTAAGTATATGATAAAGCTATCCTTTTGTTTTCCAGCTTGTATTAAAAATAGCACCAGAATTGCATTGTTTCACAAGGACAAATAGATTTCAATTTATTCTAATTGATTTTTTACTATTTTTATTCTAATTAATATATGATACTTCCTAGTTGTTTTCCACGAATTAATTTAGTTATTTGATGTTCAAAATATTAATCATGATAAAAATCAATTTTTTTAAAATAATTACTGATAAGAGTGTCTTATAAGGAAGATATTCAAAATATACAGATAGTTATGTTGCTTTAATAATTTGTTTCACTGTCGTTTACGCAATTTGTTACGATTTTTGTCAAAGACATTCTTTTCTCTAACATCAGAAGGAAAACAAGTTATTACACGTTTCATGTAATTAAGCCATACTCTGAAATGGGCTTTAACTGTATAATGTTTAGACAAATGCCATAAAGAATACAGCATACTTTATAATATAGTCAGTTTAAACATTGCTACTGTATCAACCTTACATTTTTGTGACGAATCAATCGTGCAGTGAGCTGAAAATGAAAATTCACTATTTAAATCCTGTTTTGTTTACTAATAAATATTGGTCACTAGATAACAAATTTATCGGTCCTTTGAATTATTTAAAAGAAGGTCACTTTTGGAAGTGCATAAGATGTATAAGATTATACAATCGGTCATTTTCTATCATATGATTTCATTTTTCTAGACTTGAAATGTCATCTGACTTCGAGAGATGACAATTGCTGGCATTGGTCTCTATTTCATATGGGTCATTGTCTTTTTATTGGAATTTTGGTGACAGTTCCATTTATGTTTTTCCGGTGTAAATTTAGATATCTCCTAATAAATTAAACAATCATTCCATTGTTTATTTGCATCATACGAAAAATAATTTAAACTAGGCCATATTTCAGGAAAAGAGAAACGAAAGCAAAGTGGTATCGTGAACGGAAACAGATTTGAACACAAGCTACAATTATTTCGGCTAGGATCAAACAATGGCCTCTTTCATTTCATATATTGAAATATATTGATATTTCGAAATAGAAAATATATGAAAAAGTATTGGTGGTAAGTAAGGGAGTAGGGGTACTTCTTTCTTTCTAGAATCATAATAATCTCAGGGGATCGAGCTGGTGTAACTTCTCCTTGAAATACAAAGGAAAAAAAAGAATCAAATGCAACTCAATAAAATATATCAAATGTAACGATTTACAAAATATGATGATATTTCTATAAATAATGAAATCAGAGGACAAAATATTCTATAGGGTTAAATGTCAATCAAATTCATTTTCACATTACTTCATTTATACATTTTAAACTCTTCTTTCTGTGTTTAGCCTTAAATTGTTCTGAAAAAATATATATAATATAATATGTAGTGACATGATAAGGTGACAGTGTGTGATAGGGTGAACGTTGATTGACGTCCTTATGTTATTTAGCAAATAAACATCTTAAACATCTACTTCAGATACTTTGGACTGATAACTAGAAAAAAAATTGTCAAATCTGGTGATACTTCGAGTAAAACATTAGTTCATTAGTTTTAATCCTTGATATTGGATGAAAAGATAATTTAAGAATACTTTTTAACCATTATAACTCTGAAGTACTCATATTGATAAATCTTTCTGATAAGGATGTGTATGTGATATATATAAGAGAAACAGAATTAATGAAAGAAAACGTGAGCAAGCGCACATATCCTACGCCTCTACATTGAAAATGTTTCACATTATAATGAATGACATCGTATGTATTAAATACACAAAGCATAATATATAGCGAAGTAACTCTTAGACCAATCGCCACATCAACACAACTTGCAAAAATGCACATATTTACTTTTTCAGCCAGTCAGTCCAGTCTTTTGATTTTGCCAACGCAACAGCTCCAAGTATTTAAATTTTACTCCTTGTAACTTGTTGTATTGGATATAAAAATACTAGGTATTGTAGTCTTTCCGACCAAATACTGACTGACTGTCATATGGTTCACTTCATAGTTTATGTACATTTAACTAAACTTGGCATAATATAGTTATTAGCATAATACAAAGTAAGTTGTGAGCCCACCACTTCCTTGATGAACAGTTCTGTAGACTTTTTCAATGGTTTTCCATCTGTATTTTGCTATATGAAATTTCCCTGTAAGTATAACCTAAAGTTTGCTATTCAAAGAGGATGGGTTGCACAGTAAATTTCATATAACATAGAACAAATCTTATTAGGTATTTTTTAGCTTTTACGCCAATATGTTTTAGATAGTGATGTATCTCTCTTTTCCCGTTATCTATTTGATTATACGAAATTACCTCTTCATACGAACGTTGACCAAATTTACTGTTTGTTTTGTGGATTTTTAAGATGTTTTTTTTTTGGAAATTATTCAATATATATCAAGTTTCATGTTTGGACCGAAAACTTAATCATGTTTTTATAACATATTTGGCTTTAAGTGCAGTGGATGTTCTTCATGTAATAATCTTCCATTTTTATTTACGCGTGCATAACATGGCAGATAAATGACATGTAACAGCTGAGTTTAAATCAAAATAAAAACTGTTCCTCACCAACACCATGTGAAGAAATTTTTGATATGACACAAACATTTTATTGTCTCTTTTACTTTTCTGTTGGGAGACCTCGAGTCGTTTACGAATGAAGGACGTTATTTCTCTACTGTGATTTTTATGTGCCTTCATTTAGAAAAAAAGTTCTTCGTACTGCCCATTTTCCGATTCACTGCTCGGTAACTCTTTTAATTGTTGTTCTTGGTTTACAATTTCTAACATTTGCCTTGGATCATATTCCGAGTATCCCTGGCGCTCATGAGATGAATATTCTACGGGTGTATTCTCCGTTGTAACAAGTTTTGGCTGGGATTGTCGAAATGGGGTCATTTTTCTGAAGCAAAATACATATATAATAATAAATTATAAAGATTGCGTGCTATAAAGGGCATTCTACATTGACTTTTATTTATACATGTATCTCCTCTAGTAGATATCCAAGAAACCATTGCTCAGATATAGAACATTTTTGTAGTATTAATAACATACTTGAGACTTAATAGTTTCAGGGAAATATAAGGATATAAATATGTACTAATATGGTAATTTACACGCTAATTCAAAATTTGCAGTTGATTAACGAGTGTAATTTGAAAGAAATTTGGTGCTAAATTTCTCTTTTTATGCTTTTACTAGAAAAACACTTCCCTATATTTTCAATAGGGTGTATAGATTTAACCATTTAATAGAAGAAGATGATGATAAATAAGTGTCCTCAATTTAGTGTCGTCTATTAGTCCGTTAATAGTGTTTAAAAAATTCCGGCATAATGGTTATAAAATGTAATTTATTTTCGTATAACAAATACATATTACATGTGATAACAAAAAAAATATTATTTTTGCGAAAAGGATTACAGAAAAAACCACAACATCTCTTGTTGAAAAGTTTGTTATATACTGGGGCTTGTATGTTATTAAATATCAAAGTATGTGTATTAGATGGGTTACCTTTTCATAGCAACTGTGACCAGTAAAACCAGTAAGCAGACTATAAATCCAGACGACAGGCTTAAGATATATATTCTTGTAGATTCTAAAATAAAACACTAAATGAAATACACCATTTGTTCAGCGATCAGCAGCACAACACCTGCATCATTTTAGGGTCAAGATCTAGTAAATAAATTATAATGTCTACTTTGTCTAGATTGTGACGTCATAATTAATCAAATGTGGCTGGATGGTCAGCACATTACCTATCAGATCTACCTTAATATTTTTAATATAATGTTTTTTAGTAATAACTTTAACGATAAAAAGAACTAGATGCTGTCATTAGACAGTAATACCCGCACCAAGTGTTTGCCCCTAAATAACACTGTTTTGTACCAGTTTAATTAAAAATGAAGGCCACATGCAAGCTCTGGTAGTACATTTAAAAATTATAATTTTCATAACTGAGGGATGAGATCCCTGATGGCCTTCCCATATGATAATACACATGAGCAGCACTTTATGTGCAATTTGGGGTTGAACTGTTTGCAGTGAATTTTCAGTTAATCAATTATCTTAACATTTCATGTCATAGAAAGTATAATGGTCTGTATAATTATTACAAACAAAATTAAAAATTAAATTATGCCCCCTCCCCATGGCGGTTGCAGGTTTTAGATTTGCTTCTGTGTGCCTACATGTACATTATTGTGTGTACAGATTTAGAGAAGGTGGGAGTGAGGGGTCCAGACCCCCCCCCCCCCCCCCCCCCCGATGAAAATTCATTTATATCAATAGTAAAATTACCAAAAATACACGTTGGACCCCAAAGCTCTTACAGACATGTAAACGCTCTAACCAATTGCGCTTCAATGTTAGGTAACATTATTTTGGGGATAAATTTTTAATTAATATTTATACTTTATTGTTTATCTCAATAGGAAGTATACATCACAATATGCGGGTGTCCTGCACCATCTTAAAGCTGTTATTTACCTAATAAAATAGCGCAAGGGGTTTTTGAAGAATAGGTCATAAAAATATATGCATGTTACAAATAACTGATCTTTGTCTGAAGTTACGTACACAACACAGGTCTGCAGGTCTCATTAGCGGGTTACCGTACTAGTTTTACCCAGCTCTTCAATTAGATGGTTTTACGTGTATACATACATGTATTTTCCATATGCAGAAAAGGATTGGTTAAGATCAGCTAAAGGAATTCATTATTGTGCCTTAATTGGATTATCATTATGATGTTGACCAAAATAGGTAAGCATTATACATGTAGTAGCAGTAGCTAGCACAATATAATGAGATGCCAGCATACATAAGTTTTACTTTCACTTTCTAAATGTGATCTCCCTTTGACAGCATAATGTATCATCATCTTTTAATATTTAAATAAGCATATCATCGTTACCTATCCTATCGCATTTGTAAAGTTTCTGTCATTTTAGTTGCAAAAGTTATTTTTTTCATTTGTCAGACTTACACTATTGAGTTGACCCCATATTGACCCTGTATAAACAATTTCGTATTAAATTTGTGTATAAAATGTAAGTACATGTAAGTGTAGACACTTATCATTTTTATATGAGTTATAATAGGAAGGAAAGAGTTTTTCTTGTTTAATGTATTATAATGCAAATACAATGTAGGTCATGACCTTATGGGACTGTTCTGATCGACCCTATGAAACAGGAAAAAAAAATATCTTCTAATGTCATTATGATGCATCAAATGGTGTAAAGTACATTAATGACCCCCAGGTGTTGTCTTTAACCCCCACCCCACCCCCTTTATGAAATAGGAAATGATGATACACTGTATATTTTGTTAACTTCTAAGATCCTCATCCCTAAACCATATAATTTATTCTTGCTCTTTTTGTCATTGCGCATCAAATTGTATATAGGTTATGCCTCCTTGGAGACACTCTGACATTCTAGAACAAGAAAGAATAAAGTATTTTATCTTATTCATATGTAGTGTTTGATCCATGTGGGTAATTCCTAGCCTAATGATGACATTGCTTTGTTTAAGAGACTTTACAATTGCCCCAAATAGGTGAATACACATGCATATAACATTTTGTTTATAAATCTTAAAAATTGAATTAAGCAATTTCCAAAATGTTAATGTGCATCAGGAGAGAAAAGGCAATCAAGAAATGATTTAAAATTTGCTATTGTACACATGTAAGAATGTATTAAGAAGACTGAAATCTTTGGAACCAGGCTTGATTAGGGGGGGGGGGGGGGGTGGATGTGGAGTATAAACATCTATAATTTGAATCATTTATTGTTATTAATTTTAACTTGTCAATGAATATTAGTTATTGATCCCATGGTAGAAATATTACCTCTGATCATATCTTAATAGATCATTTGTCAATTATGCAAGGTGTAATGTAATTTTTTTTAAGAATAACATTTTTTACCAGTATAGAAAACTTTTAAGACACTAAATCATATTCTGATTTTAATAGATCATTCGACAATTTGGGCGAGCGGGGGGGGGGGGGGGGTTTATATTTGAGTTTGTTTGGGGTGGGGGTTCCAAGTCATATATTTGACAATTTTTTAATGTAATTCAAAATAAGACTTAAGCCATGCTACAAACCACAACACACAAACTAATACATGTATATGTACATAGGAAGTATTACAAAACATAGATGATTGATCTATATCTGGGTTCTTAAATTGAATCATATATCATGTACATATATTATTGTTTCTTTGTTCAAGACATTTCAGATGGTATGTAGGTCATGATCCCAAGTGCTCTTCCTGAAATTATCAAATATCATAAAAACCATTGAGATCCCCACCTTAATCCAAAGATATTATTCCTCCTTCGGTCATGGTGCATCAGATCATTATATCATGTAAGTCATGACCCTAAGGGGTCATCCTGACCCCCTTAGAATCAGAAATTGTCAATTATCTTTAAATATTGGGGATGATCTGGGCAATTAGATCTGACCCATGGGGTCATCCCCTTCCCCCAGGAATTAGAAATTACCATTTATCTCAGAAACTGTTATAATCATGACCCCTAAACCATATATATTCATGTTTCTGATGTCAAGGGGCGTCAACTGTTATGTAGGTCATGGGCCCTGTGAGTGGTCCTGACCCCCTCGAACAGCAAGTCCCTTAATATCTTCAAAACAGTTGAGATCCCCACCCTTAAACGATATATATTCTTGTTTCTTGTGTCAAGGGGCATCAACCGGTACGTATGTCATGGGCCCCGGGGTTGGTTGTGACCCCCCTCGAACTGGAAGTGCACGAATATCTCGTAAACGG
This sequence comes from Magallana angulata, assembly GCF_025612915.1. Lineage (NCBI taxonomy): Eukaryota > Metazoa > Mollusca > Bivalvia > Ostreida > Ostreidae > Magallana > Magallana angulata. Next base: position 21,200,468 of record NC_069116.1, on the reverse strand, counting down.
TTGAGATCCCCACCTCTTAACCATATATACGGTATTCTTGATCCTTAAAGGGCATCAAAAGGTATGTACGTAGTGCGCTTCAGGGTTGAATTTAATTTTTCAAAACCATAATGCACATCTGTGGAACAGTTCCGTCAATTTTCTGCTACTTTTTGACTCCCTGGATAAAATTAAATATTTTTAAAACCTTACTGCACATCTATAGAACAGTCCCTATCATATCCCAAGATATGATGTGTCTGTCCATTAAATCATAAGAGGACTTCTAGGATCTATGGGGTTTTTTGTGATAAACGTCAATTTTCTGCTACTATTTGACTCCCTGGATGAAATTTAAATTTTTAAAACCTTATTGCACATCTATTGGACATCCCCAGTTATATCCCAAGAGATGACGTAGCTACTCCAAAAGTTGTACGAGGAGTTCTGGGAACCATACTTTTTATTTTGCAAAAAACGTCATTTTTTGTTGCCCAATATCCCCATAATAAAAAAAATTTCTGGAACCTGATCACACTTTAATATGACACCCCCAATCATATTCTAGAAGATCATTTGGCTAGTGCCCCTCAAAAAATGACGTTATTGAAACCAGTTTTTTTTGTAAAAAAAAATCGTCATTTTTCAGACATTAAATGATCCCCAGGACAAAATTGAAAATTCCAAAAGCTTATTGCGCATCTATAGGATACCCTTAAACATATTCCAAGAGATGATTTGTCTAATGTTGAAAATGTAGGAGGAGTTCGAGGAAGAAGGTGTTTTGTGAAAGAAAAAAAAACGTCATTTTTTACCAATTATTTAACCCCCAGGACTAACAGAGAATTTTTGAAACCTTTTTACAAAACAACATGAAACCCAAAATTAAACTCCAAGAGTTCAGTTTGCTGGTTTATAAGATGTAAGAGCAGTTTGAGAAAGTAAAACGTGACAGACGGACGGACGGAACAGGGTTACAATAATATACCCGAACTTTCTTTAGAAAGTGCGGGTATAACAAACGTAAATATCCTATATCAAGAATTTGAATCGTTTCAAAATTTCTATATAAAGCTCTTCTTTCTAAGGAGATCGATAAAGTTAAAATGGTCATATATTACCCCTCTTAAATATTTTCCGCATAATAATTTTAATAACGTTTTTCAAGAGACTATCGACATTCTACATTAAGAAATGGGAAAAATCTTTTTTACCGAACACTATGCGGATAATTATGCCAGTGCCCAAAGGGCATATCTGCAGCTGTCTAAGTTGCACATATAAATATGTCATATGATAAATTATTGATTACAAATTTTTAATGATTAAAAATAACTATTTTGTTATTGATGTATCTAACTGTCAGGTGAAATATTTACATCCGAAAAATAAATCTCTACAAGAAAAAAATTTGTTCCAATAGGAAAACCATTTTTCTTATATATAGTTGGAAATTCCTACAGGAATTTCAATTCCGATCGATACTATTTGAACAAAACTCCTAAAGGGTTTTAAAATCCGATAGGAAATTTTTATTTCCTTTAAAAAAAACTATCTGTCTGAATTTAATTTTTGTAGGAAAGAAGGAAATATTTTTCTTTAAAAAAAAATTATTCCATAGAACTTTAAGAAAACCCTATAAGATTTCCAACATGTCCTGTGGAAAATCATTTCTTCAATGGAATTTTTTGGATGATTTATAAAGGTAAAAATTTCACCTATCAGCTGGGATAAATTCAAATCAAGGATGGAGTTTTACGAAACCCTGTATCTTAAGCGAATGCAGAAAATGCCTCTGGCATAATTATCAAGTACAGTTTTTAAAGTTACTTTTAAAATTGCATTTTAGAACAATTTTTACCGTTTTTATCTATATAATGACCTTTTTAAGCCAGTTACATCGAGCTAGTATTACAAACTATTATCAAAATATTTTATTTCTCAAATTTAATAAATGTGATTCGTATCTCATTTACTAGATCTTGACCTCAATTAAACATGGTCACGATTATGGCCAATATTTATTTTCCCATGTTGAATGATTACAGTGCTTTAGTAAGGCGTTTCTAATAGTCAACCTAAATTTGAGTGTCTGTCATCGAATTTTAAGCAAGATACAGAGCTTTTTGTTTTCTAAACAAAGCGCTTAAATCATGTTTTTTATTTACATTTTGAATAGTAAAAAGAAATGCAAGGTTTAGACAAAAATTAAATCTAACAAACGCCAGAAATTGTGTATATATGTTGAATACGAATAAGCAAGTAGAAAAACCAGCTTTAAAATGAACTTTACCGCTTTTTTTAACTAATGTAAACAAAAATTATGACGTTAGCCTTGTTTACAATTTAAAGAATTGTTAGCTCGTTCTATGCATCTCTGTATTTTGTCTATATAATAACTCTGCCATTGACACTTAAACTTTGGTTGATCATTAGAAATGCATTACTAAATCACTGTAAACAATAAACATGGGGAAATTGACCAAATCGTGACAATACACCTTTAAAGACATATACAATTAATCATTTGGAATCATTAGCATATTATACCCGTATCATGCTTTGCCTTGTCTTTTTTACATCCGACAACATGGTCACAGATAAAGTCTTGACTGCAGTTACAGCGACTCAGACATCCAAAACCATAGAACCCGTCAACGCATCTTCCCGAACAGTTGATACCAAAAGATCCAATACACGCTGTTTATACGATATGTAATTCACATCAGGTAGATGAATAAGCTTGTTTGATTGTTTAGTTGTAAAATTTACTTCAACATGAGAAAACATTTTTTCCACTCTAACAACTTACGAAAACAATTCTGACCCACTTTTCGATAGTTGTTGCAGCATCCAAACAATCCGCTGTTGGAGATAAACAGAGTAAAACAAAAACAAAGATCAGGAATACTTATTAAAACGTACATTGTTGAAACAGGCAATTGATTCATTTCATTTATACATAATAAACTTACTCATGCTGCTCACATACACCAGATGCTTTCAAACTTTGGATATCGTGCAGATTTAGTAAAACGATTAAACTAGTCAAAACACTCGTGAACCTAAAACTGCATACATCCATTTTATAAAATATAATCGGTTTGATTACCTAAATTAAATAATCTGTACCAGTTAAGCTCTGTACCTTTTGCTTTTCTTTGTAAAGGTTGTACCAAAAGCAGTACCCATCACAAAATATCAAAAAGGCAGGAAAACGAGATATTCCGTTCGGCTTAAAATGATTAATGAAGTTTATCTCTTTTAGGAAAAGGTTAAAATTTCGTTTTATGTTCTATATAAAAAATGGCTCTTTTTATATTTTTAAGTTTTGTTGATACATATTCTATTTAATAGAAAGCGCATTTGAAGCACCCTTTACATATGGAATCTCAAAAGTTTGGAACTTGATACCAATTGTAAAAAAATTGTTTTGATTTATCATTTCCTGTACAAGCAAAACGGATTTCCATCATTAGCTCATTAATATCATTAGTAATGGGAAATATTTTGTTATTTCGATATACGTGCAACATGTGCTTACACAAATGTTGAACAATGTAAAAACATGAAAGTTGTCAAGCTTATGAAGCTGTTGTATGTCTGTTTCTGGCTTTTCCTACTGCCTACTAAAAGGTATAGACGACAATGGTCATTTTGTACTATTTTAATATCCTTAGATGAAGAACTCTGTGTTAAGATTTAGTACAAGTGAAAAGCTGTCAATGTGACAGCAAACCGGGGTTTCTTTAATGTGAACTGTATCCATAATCCATGTCAACCCGTATCCAGTGAAATGGAGTACCCTATATGCAATATTTTGCCAAAAAATGACTAAGTTCAAAAGCTGTAGTTTTTTTTATAAATTATCAGAAATCAAAATCCTAGCAATATGCACATCTCTGATATATGTACAATTGATCTGCAAAAGAACAGTTTCCTATCTTGAAAACTGTATGAGGAGTTATCCGTACAATGAGGGTACCCTATATGTAATATTTTGCCAAAGAATGACTTAGTTCAAAAGCTGGTATTTTTTCCATTAATTATTAGAAATCAAAATCCTAGCAATATGCACACCTCTGATATATGTACAATTCATCTGCAAAACAACAACTTCCTATCTTGAAAACTGTAGGAGGAGTTATCCGTACAATGAGGGTACCCTATATGTAATATTTTGCCAAAAAATGACTAAGTTCAAAAGCTGATATTTTTTCATAAATTATCGGAAATCAAAATCCTAGCAATATGCACACCTCTGATATATGTACAATTGCTCTGCAAAACAACAACTTCCTATCTTGAAAACTGTAGGAGCAGTTATCCGTACTATGAGGGTACCCTTTTGGCAGCCGCCCGCCCGCCCGCCCGCCCGCCCGCCATTTTCACCATTTTAATAACCGGATTTTTCCGTTGGTTCAATAGTGGTTCTGAAGAAAACCCGGAGACGAAAATACTTAGCTTATTCAACTCAATTAATTCAGAGTATTATCACAAAACTCGTAGCAAACGTGTAAGAGATATAACATTATGAATACCAGATTGTATCACAGATAAAGAAATTCTCATTGGTGAAGGGGTTCAGAATATTTTTTGAAAATTTCGTTGCTTTCATTTAGTCCTTTTATAATGTCAGTAATTTTTCTCTTTTCTTTATGAAAACGTTTTAAATGCGAATGCTCTATAATGCACTTTTCTTGTAAACCCTTACGATGCTTTTCTTGCTCCAACGTAAATAGATTTCAACGCCGTGGGTAGGGTGGGGCCACAGGTGGTATTAAATTAATATACAGGAATATAGAGAGAAAAATTTCTCAAAAACCAATTGACCAGAAGAGCTGAAACTTGTGTTGAAGCATCCTAAGGTAGTGTAGAATTAAGGTGGGAATTTTTTTTTATACATTAGTATATATAGAGAAAAATCATTTATAATCTCAAAAATTATTTTGCCAGAAAAGCTTCAATTTGTGTGGAAGGTATAGTAGATTCAAGAACGTTCAAAATATGATCCCCGGGTGTAGTCTGGGGCCACAATAGAGAGTCAATTTTCACATAAGAATATAAAAAAAATCTTTAAAATCTTATGAAAATCCAATCAGTTAGAGACGCTATAACTTTAATAAATGCAATCTCAGAAAGTGTAGATTTAAGTTTTAAAGGTCCTGATCTTCAGGGTAAGGGATGGGCCACACTGGAGAATCAAACTTTTACCTAGGGTTTTTTTAGATTATGCTCAAAACTCAAATGTTATAATATATGGTATAACATGTACTTATATGCAAGCATAATTGCATTAAATTGTAGATTTGTAATTGTTTAGGCTTGGGCTCTGGACAATTCTTGGGCCACACAAGAACTCATTGTATCCATCACGTCATGATGATGACGGACTGGACCAGCAAGTGAAAGAACTCTTAGATGCTTCTTTGAGTACTTGTACGAAGCAGACTTACAGTTCGACTTTGCAGTATCTTCTAGCTAAAACCACACTTGTTTACCTTGTATTTCATTGTAAATCAGTTCTAAAGCTGAAGTACGTTGTAGCAGGTTTATGTGATGTAATACATGATTGTCATAAATTCCATTGTGTTCTTAGATGTGTTAAAAAATCACAGTCAGATCAAGTTGTAAAGCGTCTACCTATAACGGTACAAATTTGGAAAGAGTTGGTCATTTTGCTAGATAACGGAGCTTCTTCTCCGTTTACTGACTTGATGTATAAAATGCATGTTCTCATGTGCCGTCTTTGGATTCCTTTTGTTTGGAGAAATTACTAGTATGAATGCTCTTTCTGTAGATTTTGTTAGAATAGAAGATGTTAACTTCCTGATGCATGTATGGGAACATCACTTTTGTATTAAAAATACGGAATTCTAAAACAGATCCGTTCTCTAAAGGTCTAGATATCACAAATTTTGAAAATTTAAAATCTGTACATTATATGCTTTTGTATTTGGAATTACGAAAGCTGTTTGATTGTGACCAGTTTTCACCATTGTTTATTGATAGTGACCGCAGCTGCCTGCCCATAACTAGAGACAAAATCATTCAACATCTTATGGAACTCTTGCGCAGAAGTAGATTTTGTGGTCAGAACTATTCAAGTCATTCATTCCGTATCGGAGCAGCAACAACAGCGGCAGCAGCTGGTATTGAAGATCATGTCATCAAAGAACTAGGCAGATGGTCATTTGATTGTTATAGGAGATACCTTTGTACTGATCGTCAAATAATTCAAAATGCTCAAAACATGGGTCACCATGAACTGTGTAATATGCATAACTGTTCGTACTAAATGCTTTGCGTCACCAAATATGGCATCATTTAGTTAGTCGTACAAATAAGATATATATATGTATTTTTTCATTTTGTTTCGTAACAGGACAACATTGTTACACTCTATTACACCAAAACTATATTCCAGATACTTATTTTACTTTTATCCATTTGCTTGGGGCTTCCCTCATTTTATTTGCTCATTTGGTGGTCATTCCTTGGTAAATTTTGCCCCTAGGTCAATTTTAGTGACATTTGAAATAGTACTTATAATTTTTTACAACATATAGGTAATTTGGTTGGTTATTAGACTGGACTTGGTGTAATTGATTGTGACACGTAGATAGTTGTTATGACCGTCAATTATAGTTTGGAATTTAGTTTCAATTGTAGTTGATATGGGTTGTCCTGCTCCTCTCATTTTGTGCAATGCATCACAAAATAATGCCTGCTGGGATCAGCCCTAGTCCTGGGATCATCCTGGAGTTCAGCCTGCAGAAATCAGCCCTGGACACCATCGTTACTATCCTTGGATCAATTCTGAGTTTATGTCTGTTAGGATCAACCCCGGGTTTTTCGTTTCTTACCTGAGATCAGCCCGTAGTTTAATTCAGCCTGCAGGGATTAGCCCGGGCACCTTGTAGTACTTCTATGATCAGCATGGAATTAATTATTCTCTGTGCACAGTAACTAGTGTTTGCTAGTTTCTAGATATTAGGGGTAGTTATTTGGATGGTTGAAATGAGTAGCCTCTAAGACGCAAAAGATATGTATATAATATTATTTATGATTCAGGTATATTTTATTAAGCATGTACAAGTTGATGCAATGTATGTTTTTGTGAAGTGTTCTGATGGAGTGTTTATGATATATACAATTGGATCCTTATCTTAATCTTGTTATCTTTTTTAATTGTAAAGTGTATAAAAAAAATGACATTAACAAACTGTCAACCATCTAAAGAATTCATAAAACGAAATACAAATTCAATGCAGAGCAACACGGACCTTTTAAAAGATACAGGTAGTATCAGGTGTCTTTTTGTCTTAATCGGGAAAAAACCCGGAAAAGACCGTAGACAATTAGCTGAATAATTATGGTCGTTGATATGACCATAGAACTTACAAAAAGATGACTTCAAACGAGACTGTTGATAGACTGGTGATAAAAATCCTTTTAAATATTAATTTAATTTTCCTCATAAAATGTTACCGTTTTCTAAATTTGGATCTACTTTGTCACACTCATTGTCGTGCCTGTGGCTACAACTGTTATATAACGTGTTTCGAAACTCAGGGTTGTTATGAGTAAACGGAAAACTGGCGGACCAAGAAGAATGTGAGTTTATTACGCTGCAGTTGTTAATTGATTTGCATATTTTTTCTTGTAAACTGCATAATCTGGTTGGTAGGTGTGTGTACGACTAAATTGAAATAGAATTTTGCGTCGATAAATTTCTCAAGAAACATACAATATATACGTTCGGTTCAAGTTATGATGCATTTGCTTTTTTTCGCAAAGATATATGGGAGTAGGAAAGAAGATTTTCAAAATTTGCACCATTTTTATAGTTTCCCCCCAAAATTTAAAGCTGGGTTCGGGTCATGAATTATCTTTCCCTTCCCCAATTTATACTACACACCGAATTTCGTATAGATAACCCTAGTAGTTTCAGAGAAAAAGCTATAAAAGTTCAAATGTTAACGCACTACAACGAGCAAAATATTATTCAAAGGTGCATGATCTTGAAATGTTTGCTTCATTTTATGGTTCATGCTAGATGAACCAGAAATTAAATGCTTTATCTTAAAAAAAATGCTCTTCTGCACTCTAGATCTAGTATCAGATTCTCACGATTGTATATCGATATAGTGATGTGTTATTATAGAAAATATTTGTACTTCCTAATTGTTTATATTTGAAATTGAAATTTCCATGCAGCTATATCACATTTACAAGAAATACTATAATTTTTCCCAAAATTGGAACCAAACAATGTTTCAAAAAAGCTAAGTACATAAATTGAAATATTGCGATAATTTTGGACATATTTAAATAAAAAAAATAACACACATAGACCTTTAAAGCCAGAAATAATATAAAGCTATATTCAGATTGGCAAAAAGGTATATTATTGGCTTGAACAGCACGGACAATGTAAGTACATGTACACACAAAGTCTGAATAATCTCCATTGGCTTCATAACGCCGAAAACACTATAATGGAAGCATGATTACACACATATAGATATGTTGTGTACTAGTATTTGATTTGTCTTCTTCAATCTCAATGACGTCACAGTACACCGAGGACCTATCATCTATCATTGGTTGATCATATACTCGTGGTAGGTTCATTTCCTCGACATAGTTAGACTGATCCTGGCCATGGGTATTTGGATCCTTGGTATTTGGATCCTGGGTATTACGCCTATGAAATACAAAATGATTTCCACTTTGATTAAATTCCACTAAAGACGACGGCAGATTACAAGATGGAACAGAAAAAAATGTTAAAATATTTATTATTTAATTTTAAAAACTGTGATAAATATTAACATTTTTCAATATTCTTAATGTGAACTTTCTGTTGAGCAAACATGTTTATTTCTGCATGAATATTTTTTCGGGTGATGAACATTGGAGCACCTTATTCGATCGGTTGTCTATCACATCAATACTACTAAAATTATGGACTCGATTTGTTTGTGCTTAATTAAAGGGACATGGTAACGCACAAACCAATGATTCAGCAAATATCGAATTTTTACACGATTTCCACATATTTTATATATCATTTGAAAAAATGAACTTTTAAAAAATTACAGTGTTCAAAAGTAAATAATTAAATTAAAAAGAGAAAAATACAAATACGCGTTGGGCCAATACAAAAATATTGAGTTTTTCTTCCGCTTCATAGCCAGGCAAGCGTGGTGGAATGTAAATACATGTACTGCAGCGTGGCATACATCACGAGCCAAAAGCCTCTCACTGAAACATGATGTCTTCAAAAAGTATATATTTATTAAGATGCGTTCTAAAAAAATGCATATTTCTTACCACAGTCATCCAATAGCTTTAAATTCAAATTCTTTTTTCAATGTGTCAATCTCATTGTAACTATTTTTAGACAGAAATCGCAATTACGTGACACTAAGCCAATGTCCAAAGCACATATGCACTTTCCGGATGAGATTTAATGACCTGTAAATTAATAAGTGATGACAAATGATGACTTAGGAAGTGCGAGATCTGACGTATGATGCAATCTCGAATAGCTCTTTCTATTTCCGTTGTCATAATCAAAAAGTTAAACATATATATTTTGAGTCACCGTGCCACTTTAAGTTAATTATAATACCGGTGAATCGGGTGAGAACTGACAATTATTTTAGGTTTTATAAACATTGTACCAAACTAAATTATGCTATTTGGGTCTAATTCATTTCCTATTAGCAAAAATATGTCCTAAAACTTCGGAGGTTAAACCGGAATAAATTTTAAACTTTGTAATCACTAAGACCTGAGCTTACGCTTCACATTTATTTTTAGTAGGGGAGACGATCCATATTTTCTGTTTATAAGAAGTGTACGACAAAGGATCTTCCTTTTCATTAATATACATGTATTAAGAATAAAAAGAGTTTTATTAGAACATAAAACATGGTCTGAAGTTAAAATATTTACATTTCCCAGTGTCTTTGCCTGTGATAACACTACGTATCGATTTTGTACTATATAACCCATAATACAAATGACGCCAAATTGAGGCGCCAGTGGGGTTTGCTTATTTATATTTAAATATTTAATCAAACGATGGCTTAAAATTATATTAATATATAAGTAATAAGGAATCATTCTTTGAATATTATGAGATGATAATTTCGGTCGGGGCGTGATCAAATCTATCATAAAGCCCCCCGGGCTTTATTGGATTTGATAACGCCCCGACCAAAATCATCACCTCATAATACTCAAAGAATGATTCCTTATTCCTTATATATCTCTTTTCATAAAAAATCTTTATTTGTATTATGATAACAAGATTCGTCACAGTCGCCATTTAGAGGTATTAGACCAGCACAACTGCCAGGATTTTCTGGTCGCCATTTATGCAAAATTGATAGATGCAAAAAAAGTCCGTTTGCCACTTATTAATTAAATTGTATCCTTGGGTATCCTCAACGATAATGAATTAACGATATAACCCCTTTCATAACTATAAATTATTGACACTGGCATAATTTTGTTTTAGAACTAATTTTAAATTATATATATATATATATATATATATATATATATATATATATATATATATATATATATATATATATATATATATATATATATATATATACACAATTTAAAATTCATTCTAAAACACAATTTTGTTTTAACCTGAAATTAAACTCACTCAAAGAAGCGCTAAATCAATAAACGATGTTTCTTTATTCGGGTCTCCGATTAGAGTAGCACCACCAATGTCCTGAGGACCACTGTACAAAGTGATCGACACTCGGATCGGCTGTACTATAACCTGATCGACACTCGGGTGGTAGCCCTCTCTATAGTAAAAAGTAACTGAATAGGAGTCCAATCAGCGTTTCAACATTTATTAAGGACCTGACAGTAATTTTGATACAGATCAGTGATATAGGAACGGCTGTCCGATTCCGACCAATGTACAACATAGTTTCAACAGTATATAAAACAAAAATAATAAAACATATTTAAAACGACAAATGAATAATAGATCAGACCATGACATCTGAGTTAATCCTTAAGTAAATCTTTTGAACAATTTAATGTCAGTGATTCTAGTGGTATAAAATGACAGGTGAGGAAATTTAATTATATAAAACTCTAAGACATTTGACGTTTTTACTATCATGAACTTAGATAAATGAGTAATTTAGATAACCAACACCTAAACCCAACAAAAGCATTTCCTAATAATAATCATATTCAAACCCTGAGAAAGTATTTTGACTAAACTCGCTCTCAAATTTAGAAGAAAAGAAAATAAATACAGGTTAAATCTTTGACACGATAGAAAGACACGTTTTAAAAATCGGAGACCAGAGATTCCCTGGTCAATTTCAGCAAATACATGAAGTATTATGCCAATAAAAACAATTATATGGATCACGTGGATCACGTGACCATTATCTTTGGACAAGAGATTTAGAAAACACCGAATCTAAAGATGATCCCCTAGAAAAAAATCTGCTGACATCCGAACACATCTTGTTACTTTAAAAAAGTTCAACTTTAATGCTTTTTATCAATATGTGTTAACAGTTAAAATGATCGGGTTAGTGCTACGCTCGATATTAGCTTCCAATTGAAGCTGAGGCGAGGAAAAAAAAGACAAAAAGAATTAAAAAAGAAGAAAAGACAATGAAATAACTTTCCGGATAACAGTTTTGTAGTGTAGCTTTCCTGTTACTAAAACCGAGTGGTTTTGGACTTTCTTCGGATTCCTTTTTGCAAATGAAATTACATCCTTTAAAATTACTCTATTTAAGTAACAAATAAACCCGGTATTTCTTAATTTTTTTATTATATGTTTGCACATGATTATGTAATAAGAGTATTTGGCATGTAAGAATTATTTTTACCTTTCTTTCAGATTCATAAAAAAACAGGACAACAGTTAAAGATCCCACGCTTGCAAATAATCCCAGCAAACTAGGCAGCCATAATGTCAGTTCGGCTTCTTTCAAACAGGAAAAAAATTCTTAGCCCTGTTTTCTGAAAAACAATTTTGTCAAAATTTAAATTTGGCAATGGATAAACAAGTCTGCATATGAGGTTTTAAAAAATCATGTTAGTATTATGGATGCAAATACTGTGGGGTGTTTTTTTCCGCTACTACAATTTAAGGGGGATGTACGGCCATCTTGTACATTTGAAGATAAGAATGTAAACATTTTTTGAACTCGGTGTTGGCCGTGTAACACTTAAATATTAACAGCTGTCTCGACAAGACCTCCACAGTGATCTTAAGCTAGCCTGTGTCGGATTTGAACAAGAATTCCCCCGAACTTCTCTCTGCTTAGGCGAAAGTGGTATATAAAGTCGCCTGAATTAAACTGTGGTAAAACAATATCTTCCGCAAACCCTGTTATACGTGGCAAATAGGGTCGTCTGAAAGCAAACTGACTCTGGGCAATACGCTGGCCAAAAGTGTTCAATACCATGTTCATCGTCTAAAACGCCCAAGACAGCCATGACAGTACAGTGCACGTGTTACTCGAGTTCGGTTGAAAACCACGTGTAAATGTTAACATCCGGTCATGTGATGACCAACTCGAATGCATATCCGAGTATGAACCGAAGTCGCTCACAGAGTGCAAAACGTCTTCACCTGTTTGAAAACCTCGGCGGCACTTCATCTTCCACAGTAAATAAATGAGAGTAATCCAAGAAAATAACAACGTAACATCGTTTCCATCGGTTTCTACAAACACACTCCGTTTCTAAAATCCATGCGATCAATGTCATTGCTCGATCTGCCATAGAATATGGTTTGCGCATGTACAATGTTATAGCATACACACGAAAACAGTTTATAATTATCGAGGATTTTTTAATATGTGCGCCTGAGTTGTAGTCTGTCTTGTTTCATCGTTGGATATCTATTGCCAGTATAGTGGTTATCATATTATTTTTGTTCAAAATGCGTTTCTTCATTTCCTTTTGTCAAATGTAACATGTCCGGGTGTAAGAAATATCTAAATGCGATGAAGCATTAATAATGCTATCAGCCTTATATAGGTTGTGTGTCACGCCTGCGAATGCGTTCGGAATGTTTCCTTTATCGATGCTAAGTATGTAATGAATACATACATGGCTGTTCGAATGAAAGTTCACGATTATCATACTTCCCCGAGATTTGTTCTCTTTCTGTGAAAGTTCGAGCGGAAGTATAAGTATTCGGATAATATTCTCAAAATACGTAAGTACTGGTCGTTTTTCATATCATATCCTACTTTGATTTAAGTTAAAACATGATAATATATTAAGATATATGTCTTATTTCATCATCAAACGGTTATTTTAATTAAACGATGATATTCAGAACAGAGTTATCGTTCGTGTTCAAGCACTTTACACGTGGTTGAAAATATAAACAATGGGTTGCTTAATAAAATCATTGCCATGTTTGATGCTTTGGTGTTCAATACCGTGTCTTTTGTTGTTGTTTTTTTTAAAGCATTGGTTTCTGTTTCGTATAAAAAGATGGTATGTCGAGCCATCTTCAAGGAACATTCTGCATAAAAAGGGTAAGGTCTGTTTCACTATTGATGCTTTTACTATAGGTTAGGCGCGGATCGAAAATTAATTCGTAGGGAGAATCGCTATTATGCATATTTATTGTTGCAACAGCACAAAAAAAAACTATATTTTCTATTGTCACATTTATTTCCAAAACTCATTTTATCCACCAATCAATGAAGATAATCAATAACGTCTATATATATATATTTTATATCGACAACTAATATGGTGGTAGTTTGCGATAAAAGGGAAATAATGCGTATTTATGAACTTATGTCAGTTTTAATATATTTCATAAGTCAAAAAAGGACAAAACGTTGAAATTTATTATTTATTTTCTTCATATTTAATAGGAAATGACATGACATTGAAAAACATGATTTTTGATTTAGTTTAACGAAAATTCAAGCCTCGATACTCCCTTAGGTATTAAATGAAGCTATTGTTATGAAGCATCATTGAAAGAATTCATATTTTAAATTTATAAACCTTTAGGCACCTATACATTTACTAGATCTTGACCTAAATAAATATGATTAGACTATTCATTTTTGTTTTCCAACAATTTCCAACTATAGTGGAAACGCAAAAATTGTTAATGAATCAATGGAGAAACGTAAGACAGAAAACAGAAAAAAAAGTTCAATTGTAATAGTGTATAGTCGAACAATGAAAAACTGGACCTATGCACTGTAATTATAATGTCATAATGTAAATTATATTTATTATTCATTTTGTATCCCCCGGGGGAGGGGGTGATACGAGTAGGGATTCGGACTTGGGAAAATGTTTAGCTTTGATTAATTGATTTAAAACATATTTTAGTATATTCTTGTACATTATAGAGTCAAAAAGTTTTTACAAAAGTCAGCTATTTTTAACAAGTTTCTTATCTAAGCCAAGTACACTCTTCTTCAATTTCAATTTAATTCATTTTCTATATTTCACTCAATCGCTAAGATTATTTATAATCCATAATAATATCTGTAAGTATAGTTTTAACATAAATGAATCGTATATATTACTTACATTTCGTTGACATGAAACATACAAGTTTCGTACCATGTTCAGTTAGGGAGCTGACATATAAACGCGGAAAGCTGGAGATATTTTAAAACCAATTTCATTAACTGAAGAACATCTTATTAAGCCTCTTAGGTCTTTAAGGTCTTCGTTTTGGATAACCAACTTGAGAAACGCCCCGTGTTAAAGCTTCTTGGTCTGATATTTTGGTTTTTACAGTATCAAATAATTTTCCATACAAACCAATTATCTAGGAAAGTTATGGACTTTCTCCTATTTACACCAGCAGATTTGGTCTCTTTTCAAAGTTATAAATATTTAAAGTAAATAAAATAATTTCTTTTTGGGCAAACGAAAAGGCAAACCAAAACGCATCACGGGAATGTTTAGAAAAGGGGACCGTTTGGTTTCGTCCCCTGGATGATTGGGTTTATTTAAACCGCATTTTATGCATCGATTGTAGTCATATCAAACTTTTGAAATATTAGCGAACAAAATGTACACATGGTTTTTTTCTTAATTTACCTGAACATTATTACCTTTATTAATAGCGAGTTCGAAGTCGTAATACAACCATACTGGTCTCTACGACAGGGATGAATTTGTACATGAGGCGAAATACGCGATTCCCTTTTTTGATGCTTGTTTTCTTAACAAATTTTGTACAATTATGATTTTTTTTTTTTCATTGAAATTTGGCGCAATTGACCGGGAAAATTACCGAAATGTCTATTATTATACACATACTTAGCACAACTATCGTTTAAAAGCGTATCCAAAATTTTATATAAAAACGGACCAAGCAACTTTAAATTGTTTATAAAAAATTACAGAATTATAATAATTTGATTAGCAGAAATAAATATCGTTAAAATCTTTGAGCAATTTCAGATTGTTAGTTAGTGATAATGCATATGTATGATAACAAAAATGTTGTAAATAAACAAGAAGATTTAAGCTAAGATGATTTAAATACTTTTTTTGTAAATTCTTCTTGTACATTATAGATTCAAAAGGTTTTTACAAAAGTCATAAATATTTTTTAACAAGTAAATTTTTAAAACGAAGTACACTCTTCTTCAATTTCAATTATATTCATTTTACATATTTAACTCAATCGCTAATATTATTCATAATCCATATTAATATCTAAAACGTATACTTTTAGCGTAAATAAAACGTATATTACTTACTGTTCGTAGACAGGAAACACACAAATGTCGTACCATGTTGAATTTGGGAAATAATATAAACGCGGAAAATTGGAAATACTTTTTTAAAAGTATCTTAATAAGCCTTTGAGAGGTCTTCGTTTTGGAGTACCAACTTCAGAAACGCCACGAGTGTTTATTTGACAATTAATGTGTTAATGAATAAATGATGTCTATAGATAATTACAGAATAGATTGAAATAATTTGATTAGCAGAATTAAATATCGTTAAAATTTTTGAGCATATTCAGATCGTTAGTTTAAAAATAATGCATATGTATAATATTAATATTTTCTTTACAGAGTTGATAAAAATCAAAATAACAAGTGTATTTTACGTAATCGAGTTGTCTGTCTTTTTCTGTATATTTTGACATTTTGTAATAATATAAAAAGATTCTTTTATACGAGTTGACTTTTCGGTTTTGTATACGAATTTTTTTGCATATAAGATGACCTGCATACGGATTAATCTGTGTACGACTTGATTGTAAAACAACTACAAAATACCACGTAACAGAGACTAAAACATGAGTATTCTCAATTCCTTTATTTTCGTGAATAAAACTTGAGTTGTTGCTTCCCGAAAGTCAAATAACCGTGAAACACCTCATATGTACATATTTTACGATCGTTGACATCATTCTATTTGTTATAAGTACTTGGATATCAAGTACTTTTGTTTTCATTTTAGTTAAACAATAAGTCAAAAACCTAGTAAACTGAAGCCTTTGACCACTTTTCATGGTATAGTTTTTTAAGCAGTTGCTTGGACTGAAAATGACTTCTTCCGAGAGTCTAATTAATTTGATGTTTATTCACTGCGTCGCCTTATCATCAAAATTCAATATGCTGTTGTCAGATTCCTAGGCTTGGTAAATGTACTTATACTATCTCCGTATATCAACTTGAACACAAGTGAAACTTGCATAAACGTTACTCATAATAAAAAGTACAATAAGCATACAATATAACTCGATTTATTTTAATATCAACTTCAGGTCTATAGACACTTTGTAAGTAGAAATTAATTTTTTTTAAAATTTCCAAGTTGATTTCTGCACCTGCTACACCGACAATCAACTAGTTTATGACCGTCAAAAAGAAGAATTCTTAATATGTTTAAATATTACTTTGTTCAAATATTTGTTGGGTTTTAAAATGTTTATGTCAATTTTCACTAAAATCCGTCAATTAAAAAGGATAATATACGGGTTGTCTCAATAATTTCTTTTAGTTTATAAAGTTTCAACGGGAAACATTGATTTTGACGAATACATATGCCTTTATTCATCAATGCCTTTGAAAATTAATTAAGATTACCTTACAACAAAGCTGAAGAAGTATGCAGATAATTTTGAGCATTAAAGATCAACTTATGTTTCAGATAACCTGGTCTACATGTATCTGTCTCCTTTGAGCATTCCCCGGTCATGGCGTTACAATTGTCACATCGACATTTCTCTGAGCATTGTATTCCATAATATCCGACAGGACACGGTTTAACACATTCCAAACCAATGGAACCAATGCATACTAGTAAAATAAATCAAACAACATTTCATAAGAGAAAGGTTAAGCTTTTAAAAGAAAACCAAACAATCTTTCCTATTCATTATTTGATATAAATTCGACATAGATCATCTCGTATTGCCAACTTTAAACTTATATACCTTGCGTTATTTTGATACACAATGTGATCATTATCATAGAATTAAAATTAAATAGTTCATAATGATACAATGCATAAAAATACATAACTTACAGAATAATGTATGAATATGCTTCAATAAATATTTAAAAAACTATTTAATACTTTAACAATATATACACTTTACGTTGTCATGGCAAAGTAAAAACGCTCAACAATAAAAAAGAGCTTCTTATTTCGGTGATAATCTTCTAGTACATATAACACGATATACACAAAAAAAGGACATGAATGGTAACCTACCATGACATTTTCCTCCGATTGTTCTATAGCCAATACAACAGGCTTTTTCTGTACTTAAAGAAAAAACAATACAATACAAAATCTGTTTTCAATTAAAAATATTCTTTAAAATTTTAATTTGTTGATCGTATTATTTTTTTAAAATAAGAAATGAATTAACCTTACAAATGTAAACTACCTTGGCGGGTGAAAACATTCTGGCTCAATTGGATTTAAATCTTCTGTACAAAATATTCCAAAGGAAACAAGAAAAAGTATAATAAAAAATTTAGCCATTTAACACAGTGTGAATTTTACGGTATATTATAACTGATAACTTGTCCAGCGGTTCATCAAAAATCACATGATGGAAATATCCTGGTTTTTCATATTTTGTACTTTTTCAAGTACTTTTTCAAGCATGCGTTCATTTAAAGTTTACAGAAAGACCGAAAAATGCATATAGATATACAAAGTATAAGAATGTGTTGCTATTCCTCTCATCAGTTATATGTTATCAAGGCAAATATCTCTCTCGTCACTACTCCTTCATATAAAGGTTAGGTTAAGTAACATTGTGGTTTTAAAGGGGTTTCCCTTCATGGGCTTTCATCAAATAATTGTAATTATGGGCTATGTTGCGAAATTGCATCGCAGTTGTTTGGGTTGATAGTTGCAGTCTAGGGACCGTTATCCAATGTTGAATGTAGAACAAATAGAATGAAACTCTGATTACATCAAAGTTACCCATGGATCTACACCGCTCCTATGCGTTGCTGCAATTATTAGTGTGCATTTGCGGTACCTTTTTTGAATCATTGTCTCATACAATGTAGAATCGAAACAATAAACGAATGAATAAATCAAATAACTTATTCAAATTGTGGGAGGAATTAATCCTATTTAT
Organism: Magallana angulata; assembly: GCF_025612915.1. Classification (NCBI taxonomy): domain Eukaryota; kingdom Metazoa; phylum Mollusca; class Bivalvia; order Ostreida; family Ostreidae; genus Magallana; species Magallana angulata. Next base: position 21,181,852 of record NC_069116.1, on the reverse strand, counting down.
TCTAAATGTTATTATTTTGTAAAGATCGGACATTTAGTTGGCCCTCATTTAATTTGATGACATTTACTTTTCCTCCATGATAATACAGTATATAACTGAGAATATGAACATATTAGGTGGTTCTGGGAACAACAATCCTCAAAGCCATTATGATTTGTTTAAAGTAATTGTCGTTTTATATTACTATCTACCAGCTGCAGGCTTGGGCGAATTACATTGTAAAGTAATGCATTACATCAGAATTACTTCATGAATTTAGGCATTAATTTACCATTACTTAATATTCTTGAAGTAATATATTAAATTACCATTACATGAATAAAGTTATGCATTACTATTACTTTGTGAAAAGTCAATAGTGAAGCTTCTAACGAGTTTTTGCAAATGTTTAAAATATGAAACACACTTGAACATGTCTACAGGTTCATGTTCACTACCAGGCTCAAATTTTATTGATTTATACAAGATTGCCATTGCCTTTCATTTTTGATCATCAACGTTTCAAAGGTTTCATCTTTAAACTGCATCCTGCTTTACTAGATAAATCTTCAACAGGAGCAGAGGAAGCTAAGACTTAAATATACTGTTTTGCAATCTTTGCTCAATGCATTACATTAGAATAACTTCTAATCAAATGCATTTTCATACAAAAAATCTGTCGATAACATGTAAAATAAGAAAATAACATCGTATAAAATTATATCAAACGTAATATCAGATGTTTTAGGTTTTACAAAATGGCGAAAGATCGTCAACAACAGACGTTTAACTACAATTGTCGCTGTCATTACGCATTGTTTTTGAGAGTATACACATAACATTCTCTTTTTCTTTATTCTTTTTTACATCATCTTTGATTGTCTTCCATACATCTAACCTAGCAGAAACATTAACGTCTTCTTTAGAGTTAAGATTTGAAGTGACAGAGACGTAATATTCAGATCTTGATTCACTATCCCGTCGCTCTTTCATTTCATTGTCCATGTATTTTATTTTAATCATTTTTGTCGGGTCGCATTCAAGATAGGTTTGGTTTTCAGTCGTTGAAAAACCTGCAGAGGTTGTATCTATGTTTACACGTCCATGCTGGTAGTAGCCATACGAAGTCGTTTTCCTAGAAGCAAGAAACCGAATAAAGTTTTATTTTTTCATTTCACTGATCCTTTTAGTGATCGTTAATCTTTGTTTAAAATAATTTTTTCTTCACAATTTGAATTTGTAAACAATTTTGGTGACCTTAAAAATGATAAAATGATTTCATCTAACAAAATGATATAAATTTAATTATTCTAAAAAAGAAATTAGATACCTATGTTTACTTTTTTACCACAACTGCCACCAACATCACTAGTAAAGACACGATGCAACCACAGAGTATGATGATGATTACTTGATTATAAAACTTTTCTTTCGTATGACTTTCAATCTGTACAAACAAGTCAGAAAAAAAACAAATTGAGTGGCGTAACCATTGATCGTTATCTTGTAGATTATCTGAAAATTTCACTTAATGTGTTTTAGAATTAAAATTAAACGTGTTTTGTTTTCTTTAAAATAGATAAGCAATGTAATATATTTGATATGATTGATCCGGACCAGACTAGATAGATAGATAGATAGATAGATGGATGGATGGATGGATGGATGGATGGATGGATGGATGGATGGATGGATGGATAGATAGATAGATAGATAGATAGATAGATAGATAGATAGATAGATAGATAGATAGATAGATAGATAGATAGATAGATAGATAGATAGATATGATAAACTAGACTTTAACCCGTGCGTGCACAGGTTGACATTGCATATGATATAGGACATTTACGAAATAGATACATCGACACACCGTATTGTTGACATTTACATAACCAAGCTTGAAGCGTACGATAATGCTATTTATTTCACTACACTCTGCGAAATCTACATGTGTTTTGGCACAGGCCTTTACTACAGTTAAAATGCCCCCCATAAACCCGTAATGTAGCAAAAAGATGCAGAATCACTCCGAAACGATTTTAGAGAAAATTAATGAAGATGCATTGAAAATAACAGTCAAATTATTTATAACAAACTATTTTGAGTAAATACCTTTCACCTAAAAATTTAATTCATATTAATGAAAAATCAGGGACTGGAAGAATTCAACACTTTTTCACCAACGTTTTTACTCGCTTCGAATTTAGACACCATGTTGATTTGGAACTTTCAAGATGTTTCATATTAAATGCACTGAGTTAGAGTTATATCCCGTATTTCCTTTGATGAACAGAATATATGACAAATTTTCAATAAAAATTTACACGTATTTGTAATATCGTTTCTGAGTTTTTCCATACATATTGATATTGATATTGTGATATTGTGGAAACATAAACTAAAGAGCCTACTGTAACGGTTTTTCAAGTTACAAATATGAAATATTATTGCCAAATAATATGTTTTATGTCATCATTGTATCGTGAATTCTATTTTTAGAAATTCTAATTTAAGTTCCGGTTTTTATTGGTTATTTTTAGCTAATTTGTCCATCATGTATCTATTTATAAATGCCTGTGCTTGTACCTTGTCATTAGCCAATGAAATGAGAGTATTTCGATCACGTGTATATAACTTCTGTTTTAAACTCAAGTGTGAGAAAGACGTGTTTCCGTACTCAAGATATTGATCGCTTTGTAAAGTTTAAATTCACGGCCATGTACTTTCCGATAGTTTGAGAAGTATTGGACGCGGGAGGATTTGCTTTGGAACTTTGTTATTTAGTTAAAGTAAGTGTTAAAATCGGTGTACTGTGTAAGTTTTTACCATCGGCGCCCGGGGTATGTAACCAGTCAAAATGGCGGATCGAACATCAGTGTGCATTATGGGGCATTCTTATGTAAAACGATTGGAACGATTTATTTTACAAAACCCTGTGTATGAAAACTTGGGTCTTGATGAAGAACAAATTAATGTGTGTTTTCGGAGCCAAGGGGGTTTGTCTATTTACGGACTTGCTAACTCGTCAAGATTGTGCGCGTTTTCGGCAGTTCCTACTTTATGTGTTCTGGAGATAGGGGGTAACGATGCTACGACTCGACCATCACATGTCATTGCACAAGACATTTTTTCATTTGCGAACTATTTGATACATGGATATGGTGTAAAATCCGTGATCATTGGTCAACTGTTGCGCCGCGACCCTCGAAAATCACCGATTGGATATAACGAGGAGGTCATCAGTATAAACAAACACTTGGAACATTTGACAAGTAGTGAGGAGCATGTCCATTTCTGGAAACATAGAGGATTTTGGACTAACTTGGCATACCTTGGGCGCGATGGAGTTCACCTTGGGGTAGATTCGGATGGATGCTATCCAGCACCCATGGTCAAATACTTGAGGAGCATAAAATATGCAGTGCATAACAGAGTTCAAAAACTCAAGGCCAGTAAATTAACATCACTTTGTCATAGAAAATTTAAAAAAGATAATTTATGAAAGTTTTTAATGAGTATAACTTGAGTTATTTTCTAAGAAATTGAGTATGCATACTTAACATGGAAAATTTTTGTTTACATAAGCATAAGGAATAACATTTTGGAAATATTCTATAAAGATATTTTAAGAATATTCAATTCAATCTGTACAGTTTAGGTACAGTACTGTAATCCTGTTTCAATGTAATGCAGGAATAGTAAGAATTTTTAGATTGATACAGCAATAATTGCGAGAGTGACCAAAAAATTTAAGTTCATGTCTATTATACACACCTTTATCAAAGCTGAGACATGATTGGATGGGCTATATCTAAGTATGCCATCATCTGTTTTAATGGATATATATGTATTTGAAGAAATAAGAATTTAAAATACATGATTTCTGCTTATGGGAAAGTTGTCAGAATTCTAAGTTATATTCTGATTAAAGCCCTTTCTAAGTTGAAGCATGAGCAGATGGCTATATCTAAGTAAGCCATCATCTGTTTTATGTATGTGTTTATATCAAAAGAAATAAGAAAACATATACAAAGTCTAAGATTTCTATGTATGTGTTTATATCAAAAGAAATAAGAAAACATACACAAAGTCTAAGATTTCTAAGTTACTATTTGGATACAAAGGTGTATCACAGAAGACAAGTCATGCAAGTTTTTAAAGATGGTTACATGTTTTTCAAATTAAGTTACAACCATCCATGAAAAGAAACAAATTGTCAATTAGCCCTCAAGGGCTAATACTCTGGCAGTAAGCATGTCTATTAATAAGTATAAAAATTTCACTTCAGAAAAACCATGCCTAAGCGGGCTTTAGAGGGGCGGTCAACAAAAAGGAGGCGACCGGCAAAAGTACCACGAAATGATGACTTAAGTCTTCAAGCAGAACCAGTGTCTGATGAACCAGTGTCTCGTGCAGAACCAGTGTCGAGTGATGCTATTAATTACGACTTATTAGCTGCAGCAATCTTAAGACAATCCCAAACTTTGTCCCAAAACCAGACAAATTCGAGTGATACCACCATGGATATCCTGCAGCCATGTGTTCAAAACCAGGGTGATATCGAAGCCCACGCCCATCCAATGGCAAGTCAGCAAACAACAACATCAACAGTTAGTGACAACCAGCCTCAGCAAAATATTGCAGACTTAGTTAGTGCGTTATTACAACAAGACGGTCAAGGTGAGCCAGCAACTGCCAATCTTAAAAATGTTATTGATTTATCTGATGGGATTCCTCTTGGGGCTGCAACACCTCATCGATTAAAAGCTAAGATCTGGGCAAATCAATTTATTGATTTAGGTTTGCTGTTGCAGCGTCGAGAGGATCCTATTTCGTTAAACATATCATCTGGGTCCCTTATTGTACAGCAAGGGTCATCAAAGCCCAAATTGCCAATGTCAATTCAGCAATGGACTGATGCTTTTTTGATTTTTATGGGAATTTTTATTGAAAAATATCCAGAACAGGCTCCCCATCTCCTAAAGTACTGCTATTTTATTAGAGAAATGAACAAAATGTTAGGAGATAAGGCCTGGAGAATCTATGATGAGAATTTTCGGATGTTGAAAGAGACTGTTGAATTACCGAGGCAAAAACCGGTTGAAGAGTTAAGAATCAAGGCTGCTTCTAGCAATTATCAATTTCAGCAGCCCTTTCGAGCAAACACAGGCAATAAGCCTATTAGATTCTGCTATGCCTTTAACAATGGGGAACAATGCACTCATAACCCCTGCTCATTTGCCCACAGGTGTCAATCATGCTCAGGATCACATGCAAGAGCCAATTGTAGATTTCGTAAACAAAAACCAACAAATACCAACACTGTCACCAAGTCCTCAACAATCACCCAGCCAACTACCTTCCCCAGTCAACCCAAAAAGTTTAGGTGAATTTTTAGTTGATTATGACAGTGATCAGGCTTCGTACTTGATAAATGGCTTTACTCATGGTTTTAGATTAGGTTGTACTTCTGCTCCTTCATCCTGTGTACCTCAAAACCATAAATCCACATTAGATCACCCAGACATTATAGAAGATTATATACAAACAGGGTTAAACAAAGGAAGAATTGCAGGTCCATTTTCAAACAAACCTTTTGAACAATTTGTGGTATCTCCATTAGGTTTAGTGCCAAAAGGCAGTACAGGAAAATTTAGGGTAATTCATGATCTTTCATTCCCTAAAAATCAATCAGTAAATTCCAATATACCAAGAGAAAATTCAGCTGTTCAGTACGATTCCATAGATCAGGTGGTTGATTTAGTTCAAAAGTTTGGGCGTGAATGTTTAATGGCGAAGACTGACATTGAAGATGCTTTCCGGATCATACCTATTCATCCAGCTGATTACTACCTGCTAGGGTTTACTTGGGAAGGTCAATACTATTATGACAAATGTCTTCCTATGGGAGCGAGTAGTAGCTGTCAAATCTTTGAATCATTTAGTTCTGCTCTCCAATGAGTCATGGAAAATGTCTTCAATGCTTCGGGTATGTCCCATATTTTAGATGATTTTTTCTTTGTGGGACCCCCAAATTCAATAACCTGTAGAAACGATCTTGCTAGTTTTTTATTTCTATGTAAAAAAATTGGGGTGCCAATAAAAATGGAAAAAACTCGGGCACCTACGACCAACATTGTCATTTATGGTATAGAAGTTGATTCAGTGAAAATGGAGTGTCGGCTTCCAGTAGATAAGATCCAAAAAATAAAGGACAAACTTAACTTGTTCAAAAGGTGTAAAAAGGTCACTTTAAAAGAAATGCAGTCAATCATAGGCCTTTTAAATTTTGCTTGTTCTGTGGTTGTCCCAGGTCGAACATTTCTTCGTCGTTTGATCAACCTAACATGTGGTTTGTCTAACCCAAAATTCTACATAAGATTAAATAAAGACTCAAGGGCTGATTTAGAAACTTGGGCTACTTTTATTGACCATTTCAATGGCAAGTCAGTTTTTCTGGATAGAGTTTGGGTGTCATCAGACCATCTGAGTTTATACACAGATGCTTCTGGCTCAATGGGATTTTCAGCTGTTTTAGGGTCTGATTGGTTTGCAAGGGAATGGCCATTGGAATTAGAAGATTATCAAATTTGTATTAAAGAATTGTTTCCAATTGTCCTTGCATTGGAATTATGGTCATGCCATTTTCAAAATAAAAAGGTATTATTCTTATCAGACAATATGGCTGTCGTTGAGGTTCTCAATAAAAAATCGTGTCGAGATAAAGCTCTCATGAAATTGTTACGCCGTCTTGTTTTAGTGTCCTTACGTTTTAATATTCATTTCCGTGCAAAGCATATACCTGGGAAGTTGAATGTAACAGCTGACAGATTATCCCGTTTTAAATTTCAGGAAGCTTTTCAAGAAACACCTCATTTACACAGACAACAAACAAAAATCCCAGTGGATCTTCTTTACATTTGACAAACTCTGCAAAAAGAATTCTACAGGCTTCCTTAGCCCCTGCAACAAGGAAAGCATATCTACATTCATGGCATATTTTCCTTGAATGGGTAGGCTCCATATCCTTACCTGTACATTACATTACAATATGTAATTTTATAGGTCATTTATTCGAAATTGGTTATTCACCAAGCTCAATAGCATCCCACATTTCGGCTTTAACATATATTCATAAGATGTTAAAATTGCCAGATCCCGCTCAGTGTTTCCTAGTACAAAAGCTGCTAAGAGGTTGTTACAAATTAGGTCCATCGGTAGATACCCGTCTTCCAATTACAGGTGAAATTTTGAAAAAACTTGTGAATTCACTAGATCAATCTGTCTCAACTAGGGCACATTCATTGTTACTTAAGGCATTGTTTTTGATGGCATTTCATGGTTTTTTCAGATTAGGGGAATTGGTTATAAAATCAAAGACTCAGTCAGATAAGGTCATTCAAAGATCGGATGTCCATTTTGAGACAGCTCATGGAAAGCTAAAGCAGGTGCAAGTGGTGTTGAAACATTTTAAAACAGTCAGTTATGGACAGCCAAAGATTATTACATTAGAAGTATCAAAAAACACTAAGTCATGTCCAGTACATGCATTGTTTTACTATTTAAAACATTATCGCCATTCTGGTGGCCCCCTTTTCCAGTTTTTAGATGGTTGTCCGGTGCCTTATTCCTTTGTGGCAAAAAAGTTAAATGAAGTGATCAAAAATATTGGTTTGGATCCAAAACATTATAAGGGTCACAGCTTCAGAATTGGTGCTGCAACTCATGCATCTAAGGTTGGTTTCTCGGAAAATGCGATTCAGAATATGGGTAGATGGAAGTCTGATGCTGTTAAACGAAACATTCGGTTGGGTTCATTTAATGTTGCACTTGACTAAGAAAATTAATCTATATCATTCCTGGGTATAAGTTGTTATCAGCAAGATAACGTTATATAACTAGTTCAGATGATGTCTGCTATAGATCTGCTCTGTTGTTTGCCTGTGAGTGATTTTTATTACTACCTCTTCAAAGTGGTAGGATTGTTTGGAGTTCAGATCAAGTCTGCTACCATGATTATGATATATACAACTTACATTGATAGTAGTTCAGATCAGGTCTGCTACTATGTCTGTCATCTTGGAATTAGATCATGGCATTTACTTTTCCCCACTGCTTTCATTGTTCTAGATTAGATATGTTAGTGTACCCCCCCCCCTTTTTTTTTTGTTGCATGTAGTTCAGATAGAATGTCTGCTACCACCCTGTCCTTAGAATACATTGTGTTTTGTTTTTTAGTATTGTATTTTAGTGTTTGTATTAATAGGGTATGTTGCTGGCCATCCGTCAAAATCAGTTAATCATATTTCATATATATTCTGTCATATCAAAAATGTCAATTATTATAATTACATCTTCAGAAGGCCATACTTTTACACATTGTTCTAAGTTTTACTAAAACAATGTATAATATAGTTATCAAAGTCTCCTGTTCCATCTATTTCCTTGGGGTGGCGGGAATCCAATGGGTATTGGATTTATGGCAGAACTTTGTATATGCCACCTTAATTTTTTACATGTTTATATTAAGGGAGATCACCCTGCCATTGTTGTTTACTATTTTTGGTTATATTTTACCGGGTGATCTCAATATTTGTTCAGGTGTTTTTTAACTAATAAGGGAGATCCCACAGTACTTGTTACATAAGTCATTTTAATAAGTTTAAGTATTGACTTTGTCAGGGATCTCCCTGTTTGTGATGTGGTTTATTTGTACAAGTTTTTGATTCGTCATTAATAAATGACATTATTTCGTCAATGACCATTTAGTTGTTTTTTAAGGTAAAAAATTAACAAGCTGCAGTTCATAGATGGAACGAAAGATTTAAGTCTATTAATGGAATAAGCTTTATTGGTAACTGTTAAGATCAATGCATGGGCATAATGAAATATTATTGCCAAATAATATGTTTTATGTCATCATTGTATCGTGAATTCTATTTTTAGAAATTCTAATTTAAGTTCCGGTTTTTATTGGTTATTTTTAGCTAATTTGTCCATCATGTATCTATTTATAAATGCCTGTGCTTGTACCTTGTCATTAGCCAATGAAATGAGAGTATTTCGATCACGTGTATATAACTTCTGTTTTAAACTCAAGTGTGAGAAAGACGTGTTTCCGTAATCTAAGATATTGATCGCTTTGTAAAGTTTAACCCACCACCATCCCCATCTAACCGTCCAAATAATTTTATAATTTACAACAGTCATAATAGCTTGTGCCAATATCAGAAATCCATTCTAATGTTTACATTGTGTGCATCATGGTTTTATTAGATTTATGGCAGAACTTTGTATATGCCACCTTAATTTTTTACATGTTTATATTAAGGGAGATCACCCTGCCATTGTTGTTTACTATTTTTGGTTATATTTTACCGGGTGATCTCAATATTTGTTCAGGTGTTTTTTAACTAATAAGGGAAATCCCACAGTACCTGTTACATAAGTCATTTTAATAAGTTTAAGTATTGACTTTGTCAGGGATCTCCCTGTTTGTGATGTGGTTTATTTGTACAAGTTTTTGATTCGTCATTAATAAATGACATTATTTCGTCAATGACCATTTAGTTGTTTTTTAAGGTAAAAAATTAACAAGCTGCAGTTCATAGATGGAACGAAAGATTTAAGTCTATTAATGGAATAAGCTTTATTGGTAACTGTTAAGATCAATGCATGGGCATAAAAATAATCAGTTTATAATTCGTGACTTCGCTTAGGTTTCCTTCCTAAGAATCAAGTAAGAATTAAAAGCAACACTTACGTTGTCGATTTCTCGTCAGCAGACGACGCTACGGAACATAAACAATGTATGCTAGAAATCCAAACCAAATCCGGTTACCTAAAATCAATCCGGATTGTATACTTGTATAATATTTTCCTCGGGCCTATCTGGGCTATATGATTAGAAATACAATCAAAGAATCAAGATACAAAATCACTCTATAACCAACTAGCTGTAGACTATGGATTTAAACAAACAATTCTGTTTGCTACCACAGTCAACGACAGCCACCTATCAAATCACTATAGAAATATAATACCCAGTCAGCTGAAAGTCACCAAGACACTTATTAAGTCACAAAGACACTATGAAGTCACCAAGACACAAGCTACAGAAACAAGGTTAAGAACTGAGTGGTCTAGCTAACAATTCTGTTGCTTTCCGACACAGCTCAAATCCCTGCTCTGAAGAACTCTAACCGAAGAGATTCACCAGAAGACCGTTCGAGTCGTTCACTGGCAGAAGACTGACTAAGAATGATAGGGTGGCTGTATATATACCCTGCAAGTTCTCACTGATTGGTCTAATCATGCATCATTTCTATTGGGTATACTGATTATCACTGATTGGTCAAAAATGGAGGCAAATGATTGGTTAAACACAGGATACATTTCAATCCGGAAGTAAAATCATTACACTACCATGATTTAGCGTGAATGTAATGCGCATGCACAAGATTGTAAAATCCAATAAATCCAATTGATTTCCGGATTTTCTAACGGAATTTTCGTTGATTATTAATTAGCGAAGCTTGATTGAGAAAAAATAAAAACAAATTGGTAATCTTCAAGTACCATTGTTGTTTAATATACAGAAATCAAAAGACAGTACTCTTCCGATTCATCGGTATTGAAGCCCAAACATTCGAGTCTACTATTAATACAGTTGTATAGATATTAAATCATCTTATTTGCATATAAGAATGGTATTTCTAATACATGTAACAGCAAGAAAATTTTGGTAAAAAACACATGAAAGTATCTCTCGAAAACATTGATGTTACCAACAATTATCACCCAAGTAAAGCATTTCAGTCTCCTAATGTTATGTATTTTAAATGTTTCAAATGGTATTATTTTAAACTTCAGTATTGTGCAATGGATCAATAAGATTTTTGCAATATAAACAAAAAGGAAAATCTTCATACTTTAACTTTGATTAAAGAAAACGTACCATAACTTATCTTGAAAACCTTTGTGCTGTTAAAAGAAGTGATGAAGTTTTAAACGACTAGAAAAGGCTATCCGAATAACTGTAAGTTTAGGTTAAACCATTTGCCTGATAATTAAAACATGGCTAAGCTGGTGTTTTTGGAGCCGTCTAAAGTGTACATGTATACTGATATTGCCAAATATAAAAAATGTCATATATAGATCATTGCATAAAGAGAGTGAGCTTTTCTGATCAAGATTTGCCTGTTTTTTGTCGTTGTCTACGTAATCGTTGTTGTCGTTATTGTTGTAAACTTTTCACATTTTCGTTTTCTTCACAGATTTTAACCTTACTTGGAACAAAGCTTTACTGGGTAAAGAAGATTCAAGTTTGTTCAAATGAAGGGTCACGCTCTCTTTAAAGGGGAGTTAATTTAGACTTATTAAAAATAAAAATTGTATTTTTCAACAATCTTCTCAAAAACCATTTGTCCCGAAAATCTTAAATTTGTATGAAAGCGTAATGTAAATTCAAATATGTTGAACTTCATATACCGGTAATTGCTTTCGGGGGTAGGATGGGCTTACAATTTGGAGAGGGGGTTCACATGTTACATAGGGATATATAACAAACATCTTTAAAAATCTTTTTCTTAAAACTATAAGCCAGAAATGCTCAAATTTGTATGGAAGCATCCTCAGATAGTGTAGATTTAATTTTGGTTAAATGATGGTCCACGGGGATGTTACCCATACTGCCCATAATGTATACTGCCCATAATAAAGAAATGTGCACCCTATAAATGTATGTCCAAGGAGGGGGGCTTCAAAAGCCTAATAAATCAATTAATTTTTTAAACACTTTTTTCAGAAAAGTAATGTCTGAGATACATTCATGCCAAATTTCAAATTGATAGGTCTTAAAATAGCGGTGATATACGTCATTATTATCTCTAAGTCGTCCGTCAGATCATTTTTACTCGTACATTTACCGGTCCAGGGCTCACGATGGGATTTTGCCTATGACAAGGGCAGTGTTGCAACAAGTCGAGAAACATTCGACGTAATGCGAGTGTTTTAAAAATTAATTGACTTATTAGGCTTTTGAAGCGAGCTGGTAGTTTTTTATCTGGGTCAGAGTTCGACCCCTTTCTTTATTTATGGTTACATGTCAATGGAAAGAATTTCCTTGAAAACACATGATAAATTTTAAAATTTGTTTATACGTTTATTTGAGGCGGGCTTCTATGATCATATTTTCTGAATGTCGAAGATGTTAATCATATGTCCTAATTATAAATTTTAGATTGTCTTTACTTAAACCTCAATTTAAAAAAAAACAATGCATATTTGAATACTTATCTTTTCAATAATCACTTTTATTTTATTATCCGCAGTTTACTTTATTGGTAGACCCATATCATCAACATGTACTGTCACAGGACACCCATAGAGCTTAGATTTATAACTTGTCTATCTGATAAATTTTATTTTATGTTTTTTGAAATTTTAAAATTCATCTTTTAAAGACTGTAAGACTAAACCCTCTGATTTCTTAATTTATCATAAGAAATATTCCACCTTTTAGTTAGAGCTAGGACAGCGCAAATGATAAGTACATGTATAATGTCTGTAGTACGTTCATTCACAATGCATCACACCTTTCAAAACTTCAGTCAACCATACGTGTGTTTGAAATAAAACATTTCCTGACACTATCAAATATGTTTTTTGAATCAGAAGTTGACGAAAATAAATGGAATGCAAAAATGCAACATTTCATGGATCAAGGAAAGGTCAAAATTTGTGTCAGGGCAAATTTCAATCTTATTCTTAAGATTTAAGTAATGAACTTAGGCCAAGGTAAAAAGTATCCAAAATGTATTTACTTGCTTATCCTCTCCGTGGCCCGGAGGACGCAGGAGGCCGTGCATCAAAAGAATCCACCCACGACGGTCATTGGCAACAACCTGCACTTCACTCCAATAATTTAGCCCAGTCTTCTCTTTTTTTCTCCACTGTAGACCTCAAAGTTTTATTTGGCTTGCCTTGCCTTCTTTTTTCCAAGGAGCCCAAGTTGAAGCAAGGAGCCCAATGTTTGCGCTTGTGTCTCTTCGGATTCAGTACTAGTTTATTCATCTTATTTCTTTCATATAATACTTGTATGATTAAGTTTTTTCACTCCTTAGATCATCAAAAAGCGGTAACTTCATGGATAGTGCAGAACGCATTATGATAAGCAAATTTTGTCTAAATAAGTCAGGCAAAATTCAAATCCTAAATATTTACCTTTGAGTTTGAGCTAATTGCAAAATGTAATCGTGAATATACCCAAAGAAATCCCTAATGAAATTTGAGAATGTGTCCTCATCAACCACGAAACGAGTAATTTATTGAATACATTGTAATAAAAAGATCCATTGACGGTATTTGAACACAAATGAAAGATTTATTCAAACAGTTTTTGTGTTGATAAAAAATAGTATTTGTAAATTTAGAAAAGTATAATCTTTACATTTTTCTACCAGAGAAGCCAATTGTTTTACAAATGCTAAGTTTTGCATTGACAAATGTCGATTAAGTTTAGTAATTATGATAAAACAATTCTTTTTTTCCAACATGTGGTGCAATTATGTCATACTTAAAATAGCACAAGAATTGCATTGTTTGAATTCAAGGTTTTACAAGGACTAACATATCTAAGGTTATTCTAAATAGTTAATTAATAATTCACGATTGTTTTTCACAAATGAGTTAAATTATTTGATACTCAAAACATTATTCATGCATCGTAAAAAAGCATTGTTCTTAATAATTACTGATAAAAGTGTCTTATAAGGAAAATATTCAAAATATTCAGATTGTTTTGTTGCTTTTCATATAATTTGTTTAAGTGTAATTGACGGAATATGTTATGATTTTTGTCAAATACATTCTTTTCTCTAACATCATAAGGAAAACAAGTTACTTCACGTTTCATATAAGCCATACTCTGAAAGGGGCTTTAACTGTATAATGTTTAGACGAATGCCATGAGGAACACTACATACTTTTTACTATAGTCAGTTTACACATTGTTTCTGTACCAGCCTTAAATTTTTGTGACGATTCAATCGTAGGGTGAGCTGAAAATGAAGCGTTTTTATCAAAATCCTGTTTCGTTTACTAATATATATATATATTGGTCACTAGATAGCAAATGTATCGTTTCTTGGAATTTTATAACTTTTTTCTACGAAGGTCACTTTTGGAAGGAAGTGCATAAGATGTATAAAATTTAACAATCGGTCCCTTTTCTAAAATATAATTTCATTTTTCTAGGCATGAGGTGTCATGTGACGTCGGTAGATGACCATTACTGGCATTGGTCTGTATTTCATGTGGATTATTTATTGTTTGTCTCTTTCATGGGAATTTTGATGACAGTTCCATTTATGGTTTTTTCCGGTTTACATTTAGATATCTCCTAAATTAAACAATCATTTTATTGTTTATTTACATCATACGAAGAACAATTTTAATTAGGATACATTTCAGGAAAAGAGAAACGGAAACAAGGTGGTATCGTGAACGGAAACAGATTTGAACAAAGGCAACAATGAAATTTATTCCGAATGGGATCAATCTACAGACTACAGGAAAATAGACCAAGCGAAGACTGGGATGTGGGCTTTCAAATTTGCTAATTTTGATAAATCCATTTTCTTTAGAATAATCCGAAGAATGGCCTCTTTCATTTCATATATTGAAATATATTGATATTTCGAAAAAGAAAATATATGTAAAAGTATTGGTGGTTAGTAAGGGAGTAGGGGTACTTCTTTCTTTTAAGAGTCATATTAATCTCAGGAGATCGAGCTGGTGTAACTCCTCTTTGAAATACGAAGGGAAAAAAAGAGATCAAATGCAACTCGATAAAATTTATATACCAAATATAACGATTTACAAAATAGGATGATATTTCTATAAATAATGAAATCCGAGGACAAAATCCTCTACTGGCACTGTACCAGTTATCGGCTATAATTTTACGTTTTCTTTTCGTGTTTCATTATTTCTTGATATATTGGAATAAAACTTTTCATACTTTAAATTGTGAACTCCGTATTTATCCATCGGTTAGATTATATTATCATTTAGAACCCATGTGCTTTTTAGCAAGCCCCGAATTTGCCTAGGTTTTATGATTTACTGTACCAGTTATCGGCTTCGTAATAATAACATAGTAAAATCCTTGTACATGTTGATTTTATATTCTGCAAAGTGTTGATTGAAATATGTCCCTTGCGGGGTCAGCCTATAGGTCGTAGGGGTTATTATACATAAATTAAACTCATAAAATTATTCTTTTATCATCATGCGGTAATACACACAATCGTACACTAATCAATGCATAATTATACAATCAGGCGTTCAAATGCGCCATGAATCTCTCGGAATTTAGTGAGTTCCTTTTGTTTATAAATGTTATATGTATTGATAGTATATGTCAAATCAAAGAAGGGATATAATTACGTATTACAATGAGGTCATATTCTATTTTTGTCTTATTACGTCACTTCTCCCACAGCTGAAAGTGCAAAGATGTAAATCAGCGGTAACCAATGATCGTTTAAAGCTCATGTATAAAACATATTCAAGAAAGTTTTCAAGCAAACTTACTTTTCTTTATTAGAAACAGACGACTGAATTAAAAAAATCTCGGATATTCGCGTGCTATAGACCCGAACCCTCAGTTTAGCCGATAACTGGTCTTAGCCGATAACTGGTACAGTACCGCTATAGGGTTAAATTTCAATCAAATTCATTTTCACATTTATATATTTATACATATTAAACACTTCTTTTTGTGTTTAGCCTTAAATGGTTCTGAAAAAAATAATATGTAGTGATATGATAAGGTGATAGTGTGTGATAGGGTGAACGTTGATTGACGTCCTTATGTTATTGAGCAAATTCTTAAACATCTACTTCAGATACTTTGGACTGATAACTAGAGAACATTTTAAAATCTGGTGACATATTGAGTAAAACAATCCCATTAGTTTTAATCCTTGATATTGGATTAAAAGTTAATTTAAAAATACTTTTAACCATTATAACTTGAAGTATTCATACTGATAAATATTCCTGGTTAATATGTGTATGGGATGTATATGAGAAACAGAATTAATGAAAGAAAACGTGAGCAAGTTCACATATCCTACGCTTCCATATTGAAAATGTTACACATTATGAATGTATGTATTAAATACACAAAAAAATAATATAAAGCGACAAAACTCCACATCAACACAACCTGCGAAAATGTGCACATATACTTTTGTCTTTAGCAAACAAGAGGCCCAGGGGCCACATCGCTCACCTGAGCAACAATTGCCTTAATTCTGATCAAATTAGCATTACAGTATCAAAATATCTTGACAACTGAGTACAGTAGATCTTGCTAAAAAAAAATTGAAAATCTGCCAATTTTTATCAACCTCTTATTTTTTGGTAAATACCAAGCCCCTTTTGTTGTTGTACCTGTAAGAAGATTTGTCTCTATTCCTATATACCCCCCCCCTCCCCCCATTTCATGGCCCCATTTTTCTCTAGGGAATCATGGTTTCATCAGACTTAAATCTGCATAACCTTTGCTTTCACACTAAGTACTGAGTTTTGAACCGAACACTTTCCCAGAATCGTTTTAAAGATTTTCTCTTCATATTCCTATGTAAAAATTCAAACCGCCATCACGGTCCCGCCCTACCACTAGGGACTGTGATTTTGCAAACTTGAATTTACACTACCCGAGGATGCTTCTACACAAGTTTAAACCCTTTCTGGCCAAAAATTCTTTAAAAAGAAGATTTTTAAAGATTTTCTCTATATATTCCTAAGTAAAAATTCATCCCCCATTGTGGCCTCACCCTACCCCTGGACTATTATTTAAACAAACTTGAATCTATACGATCTGGGGATGCTTCCACTCAAATTTGGGCTTTCCTGGCCTAATAATTTTGAGAAGAAGACTTTTAAAGATTTTCTCTATCTATAAAAATTCATCCCCCATTGTGACCCCGCCCTACCCCCAGGGACCATGATTTGAACAAACTTGAATCTACACTTCCTAAGGATGGTTACATGCCAATT
Organism: Magallana angulata; assembly: GCF_025612915.1. Lineage (NCBI taxonomy): Eukaryota > Metazoa > Mollusca > Bivalvia > Ostreida > Ostreidae > Magallana > Magallana angulata. Next base: position 21,164,800 of record NC_069116.1, on the reverse strand, counting down.
TGAGATTTCTTGGCCAAATATTTTTGAGAAGAAGATTTTTAAAAGATTTTCTCAATATATTCCTATGTAAAACTTGATCTCCCAATTGTGGCCCCACCCTACCCCCGGGGATCATGATTTGAACAAACTTGAATCTACACTACCTGAGGATGCTTTCATTTCAATTTGAACTTTTCTGGCCTAATAGTTTTTGAGAAGATTTTTAAAGATTTTCTCTATATATTCTTATGTAAAACATGATCCCCCTATTGTGGCCCCACCCTACCCCCGGGAACCATGATTTGAACAAACTTGAATCTACACTATCTGAGGATGCTTCCACTCAAATTTGAGCTTTCCTGGCCTAATAGTTTTTGAGAAGACTTTGGCTCAGGTGAGCTTAAAAAGGTTAAGTTTACAATGCAATAAGTTGTTAAAGTTGGTTTCTGGAAGAAGAGACTTTGAAAATTTTCTTAATAAATATTGAAATTTTTTTTAGTTTTTTAATCTTTATAGTTTTTAAGATCTGTGTACAAACATAGAATTGTGAGCAAATCTCTGTATCTTGCTTATAATTCGAAGCTTAACACTCAAATATGGTTAGTAAATAGAAATTGTAAACAATTATATAAAACACAAGAAACATGCACTATAACAAATAAAGAACACAATTTATTTTTTCGAAATGAATCATATATATACATGTACATGTATATACCTACATATTTCCGACAGCGATATCAAACTCTATTTAAACTGAATAAACTCGAGAAAATGCCGAGCATCTCAACAAAACCTATTGCATTAATATACCATTACGCAAAATATAATGCCGAATTACCGATAGAATGAATTGTATTTCAGTACTTTTTTGATACATCAGATTTTGCTTAATTTGCGCAGGTAAACAGTTAACTGTTTGATTTACCGAAGTCTCTGTTTGATTTGATACGTAAAAATCACGAAATACAGACGATAGTTCCCAGGTTACAAAGCATAAATAATGAAAACGAAACGAAAATCAGAACAAGCTAACACCAACGTCATGTGTGAAAACTGTCAACGCATTGAAATATTTAGCCTCAATTTACTTCACAAAATCGGCACAAATACATTTTGCATGTTTCAAAACTCTCCCTTCATTCGCGAACTGTTGCACAACAAGCAAATTCATCATAGTCAGATCGACCCTTTTTCGTATAATGTCATGGCTGCTTTAAACAAAGAACCTCGTTTTAGATGTATGGAATACGAGACTTGGTAAAATGGGTACGCAAACCTGGGCCGTGGCAAAATAAAAGCCGGGGCAGATCGGCAATCGTCAATTCCAAATACGCATTATTTTGCAGCAATATTTACAGCAAATACAAATATACTGGTCCATCAAATATCCTGAAATTGTAATGAGATTGGCAGATTAATAACTGCCAATCTTTTGTTTAACACAGGCCAAGTCTTGTCTACCCATTTTACCGAATGCCGAATCCGAAGCTATTAAACTGATTGAAACACGCCTTTCCTTTATTTTTATTTTCGTAATAACTCAGAATTGAAACATAATTAGACCTTAATTTTTGCAATTTATATTTTCCTTCCCATAAGGATAATTTATGCTAAACAACGTTGAATTGGAATCAGTAGTTCTTGAGAAGAAGATTTTTTAAAATGCACCCCCCTTTTTTTACAGTTTCAAGGTTTTCTCCGCTTTGAATACAGATCTGACTTTTATTTCTGCAATTTATATTCGCCCTCCCATAAGGATGCTTTGTGCCAAATTTGGTTGAAATTGGATAAGCGGTTTTAGAGAAGAAGTTCAAAATGTAAAAAGTTTACAGACGGACAGACAGACGGACAGACGGACGGACGGACAGACGGACGGACGGACGGACGACGGACAAAAAGTGATCAGAATAGCTCACTTGAGCTTTCAGCTCAGGTGAGCTAAAAATGACAAAATAAGGTTTTTGAATTCATATTTACTTGTTTAAGAGAAGTTGCAATGATATCTGTTTCAGTTAAAGTCTGGCTAGATTTAAATTCTTATTTACTTGTTTAACAGAAGTTGCAATGATATCTGTTTCAGCTAAGGTCTGGCTAGATTTTTTAAGTAGTCAGATACTCTTAACTGTTTTTATTAATATTTAAAACAAAAACTGTCCAAGTAAGTTGTTTAAGAAGAGTTGCGCAGACAAACAGTTTCATTAGCATACTCAATAATAGCCAACCTTGTAAGTTCAACTTGGATGGAAAATCTGAAAAATAACAGTATCGGAATTTCGAGAAAATAACCATATCTATACATCATGTCCTTATATCAAAGTTTCTTGAAAACCTTATTAGTAGTTTTAGGAGAGGTTTAGGACTATAATCAATAATGACCAGAATTCTATGTTCAAACCGGGGAAAATATTGCATATGGAATGGAAATTACCTGCTAATACATGTATGTACACCTTTACATCGTGTTCTTGTTACCTACAAAATTTCATGAAATTATGCTGTTTAATAGGATTTCCGCTGACAAACTGTATATTACTATTATAAATACTGGCCATACTGGCACTGTACCAGTTATCCGCTAAAATTTAACGTTTTCTTTACGTAATTCCTTATTTCTTGATATTTTTGGATAAAACTTGACATACTTTAAAAAGTGAATTCCTTACTTATCAATCTGTTAGTTTATATCATTATTTAGAACCCAAAACATCTTGTTTTGTGCTTTTAAGCACGCCCCGAATTTGCCGTGTTTTTACGATTTACTTTACCAGTTATCGGCTTCGTGATAATAACATAGTAAAAATCCGTGTTCATGTTGATTTTATACTCTGCTAAATGTAGTTTGAATTATGCCCCTTGTGAGGTTAAACTAAAGTATTCGGGGTCATGATACATTATAATCAAAACTCATAAAATAATTCGTTTATAATCATACGGTAATACACCAAATCGTATACTATTCAATATATAATTGTGCAATCAGGCGTTCAATTGCGCTACGAATCTCTCGGTAATTCGTGAATTCCTTTTGTTTATACATGTTAAATGTATTGATTTTATATGTCAAATCAAAGAAGGGGTATAATAACGTACCACAAGATGTAATATTCTATTTTTAACTTATTACGTCACTTCCCCCACTGCTGAAAGTGCAAAGATGTAAAATCAGCGGTAAACAATGATCGTTTAAGCTCATGTATAAAACATATTCAAGAAAGTTTTCAAGCAAACTTACTTTTCTTTATTCAAAAAAGACGACTGAATTAAAAAATCTTGGATTGTCGGTGCTATAAACCCGAACCCTCAGTTTAGCCGATAACTGGTCTTAGCCGATAACTGGTACAGTACCAGTAGTTCAAATTGGAAAGAATCCAATACAATTTTAATAAATAAAATTCCATGCAAGTAGGCTCATCTACAGATTGTATTTTTACTACTTACAAATTTTCATGAAATTCTTAGCAGTGGTTAGAGAGAAACTGCACTGGAAAATAATCAAGTAAAATATTCAATAATAATTACAAAATTACCATGTACCAAATACTGTCCGTCTACTGCCATCAGGTTTACTTCTTAGTTTTTGTACATGCAACTAAACTTGGCATAATGTAGTTAATGACATAATACAAAGTCAGTTGTGAGTCCACCACTTCCTCGAAGAACAGTTTCTTCGATATATTTAATTGTTTTCAATATGTATTTTGCTATATAAAATTCAACTGTAAGTAAAACTCAAGTTTGCTATTCAAAGAGGATGGATTGCACAGTGAATTTTATATAACATAGAACAAATCTTATTAGGCCTTTATTAGCTTTTACACCAATATGTTTTAAACAGCGATGTATCTGACTTTTTCGGTTTTCTATTTGATGATTTTGTGCACCTTAGATTTAGCATGTGGAACTATGGGTTCGAGGACAACGGTTCTAACCATCTTAAACACATACCATCTCAAGATGTGTGTTTAGTAACATATCAAGTTAAAATGTCGCAAATGTCAAAGAAAAATAAATTCCTTTCATATTTTGCTACACAGGAACCCATTATTTTTTATGATTTAAGCATATAAAACAAACTTAAGTCTTTGCAATACATAATGCTCCCATAGTAGGATATCATTTTGTATCTTAAGAGTTTTGTTGGGGGGGGGGGAGTGTTTTCAATTTTGTTGTTGTTGAAATCTTTATTTTTTTTCAAATATTTTTAGCATTAGTAAATTTTAAAGTTGTACGTTTTGAAAATTAACATCATATCGTATCAAAATTATGTAAAATCATTCGAAATATCTAATATAAAACTCAAATTTATCAAATCATCAAAACAATTGACTCACATTGAGATATTTCTCAACTTGGGTATTTGATCATAAAATTGAGATAAACAGGTTTTTTTAAAATCAAGAAACGAAATGATAACTTCAAACGAACGCTGACTAAAGTAAATGTTTGTTTCGTTTTTGGTTTTTTTTAAGTCGGTTTTTGTTTTGTTTTTTTGTTTTTTCATATGGAAATAAAATGCCGACAAATTATTTTCATTAATGTTTCTGAAAACATACTTAAGTATATCAAATTTAATTTTTGGACCGTAAACTTAATCATGTCTTTTTTAAACATGTTTAGCTTTAAATGCAGTGGATATTGTTCATAAAATGAATCTTCCTTTTTTGCATAAAATCGCAGCTATTTGGTAAAGAGTGAATTATATGTATCAGTCGATTTTAAAGTAAGATAAGTACTGTTCCTCAGCAACATCATGAGAAGAATTTTTTTATAAGACACAAAACATTTTTACTTTCCCTATCACTTTCCTTTTGGTAGACTTTGCATCGTTTACAAATGAACGACGTTATTTCTCTAGTATGATTTTTATGTGACTTCATGAAGAAATAGTTTTGACTTTTGTTGATATATGTTTCGAATTAATGGATTCGTAGTGCTCAAATCTCGATTTCCTGCTTTGTGAGTCTTTAAATCGATGTTCTGGGTTTACAATTTCTAACATTTGCCTTGGATCATATTCTAAGTACCCCTGGTGCTCAGGAAATGAATATTCTACGAGTGTACTCTCCGTATTAACAAGTTCTTGCTGGTAATTTCGAGATGGTGTCATTTTTCTGAGGAAAAATACAACAAAATAATAATTTATAAAGATTGCGTGCTACAAAGGACATTTTACATAGACAATTATGTATATCTACTCTAGTAGATATGCAAGAAATCATTAAATAAGATATGCTTAGATATAGAGCATGTTTATGGCGTTCACTAACATCTTGCAACATATGACGTTTCAGGGAAATATGAGAATATGAATATGAAAAAAAAAATGCTCGCTAATCAAACATGCGCATATATTCCAGGTGTGGAAATGTATTATTTTAAGTTGATAAACAAGTATGATTTGAAAAAAAAGTTGGAGATAAATTTCATTTTTCCTGCTTTCCCTGGAAATACACTTCCCTATATTTTCAATAATTAGTATTTGACTTAAATGAGTCAAATAAAGATGATTAAAAATAAGTGTCCTCAATTAGTACGTTAATAAAATGTTTAAAAATTTCTCTTTATCGTTAGATGTTCTTAATTTTCGGAAAACAAATACATCCTGCATGTTGATAATTTAAAAAATTATTATATTTGCGAAAATGATTTTTCGAAAATCACAAATTCTCTTGTTAAAAGTTAGTGTTGTACAGGAACTTGTTTTGTGTAAAATACCAAAGTTAATGTTTATTAGATGTCTTACCTTTTCATTGCAACTATGACCAGTAAAACCAGTAAGCATATTATAAATCCAGACGACAGGCTTAAGATATATATTCTTGTAGATTCTAAAATAAAACAATGAATAACAAATAACATTTGTTTAGTGAACAGCAGCAACACAACACCTGTATCATTTTAAGGTCAAGATCTAGTAAATGATTTATGTGTCAATTTTGTGCTAGATTCATCGTGATGTCATAAAAAATTCAAGAAGGCTGGATGGTCAGCACATTACTCATCAGCTCTATCTTTAATATTTTAATATAATGTTTTTGGTTATAACTTTATTAATACAAAAATTGAAATTGAAATATTTAATATCAAAAATTTGATTTTTTCCCCTAAATTTCAGAGCTCTCGCTACCAAGATCAATAAACTGAAAATGGTCATTACCTTCCATTCCTCTTAATATCGACATGTTCCCGCATATAATACAAGTTTTAAATTGCTTTGTCCGATTTATATCTAATTTTGTGTACTTTTCTAAACGATGGTAATACTAACTATGTGTATAATAATATATATTTCAGTAGTTTTCCTTGTCAATTAAGTCAATTTTTTGAACAATACAAACGACCTAAAAAGGGTTTCACCATATTTCGCCTCGTATTTAAATTCGCTTCTAGCGTCGAGGCGGGGATTATTGTATTAATTTGACATCGTTATTAGTAGTGTCAAAATAAGAGTAGTGTTCTTGAAAATTAAAGGTAAACCTTTGTGTTTCCTGTTGACTATCATTTCTTAAATTTGTATTGTTTACAATTCCTTACAAAACGAGCTAGTATTATAAAAACCATTATTTTCATTTTTTTTCAAATTTCATTAAATGGTAGATTCGTATCATTTACTAGATCTTGACCTTAAAGGGAGATGTCACGATTTCGGTCAAAATTTATTTTCCCGTGTTTAATAGCTACAATGTTTTTAGTAAGGCGTTTCTAATACTGAATAGTCAACCCAAATTTAAGTTTTAAGCGAGATAGAGCTCGCAATTCATGTTCTTTTTTTCATTTTGAATGTTTAAAAAATATGCAAGTTAGACAAAATTTGAATGTGACAAACGCTAGATATCTAAAAAATAAAAAAGAAGAAAAATCGGACAGCTTTAAATGAACTCTTTCCGCTATTTGAACTAATGTAAACAAAAACATGACACTAGCCTTGTTTACATAATAAAGAATTGTGAGCTCTGTATCTCCATATCTTGCCTATTGCTCTTCGACTGACACCCAAATTTTAATTGATCATTAGACATGCATTACTAAATCCTTGTAAACAATAAAAATAAAGAAGAACAGAAATTGACCAAAATCGTGACCATGCCCTTTTAAAGACATATACAATTTATTCATTCTTAATCAATAGCATATTAAGATAACATGAAAGTTGACAAGCGTATAAAGCTGTTCCCTGCATGTCTCTGTCTCTCTCTCTCCCTCATTTTAGCATACTAAAATGGTCTTGACGGCCATTGTCATTTTTTACTAATAATATCATTGAGAGGAAAAGATCTGTATAAAGATTTAGTAAAATAAGTCTTAAATATATGGATTTCTTCTTTAATTATTAATAGTTAATACAATGGCCAAACATATCGTATTTAAGATTTAAGACGTAGACGTAAACGTAAAAGTTACGAATGACGTAAGATTGAAGTTACGAATACGTAAAATGGTATTTACTAAGCTACTCTTAGACGTAGACGTAGGTTACGAATTCAAAAACATGACACTAGCCTTTTTCACATATTAAAAAATTGTGAGCTCTGTATCTACATCTATGTATCTTGCCTATTTCTCTTCGACTGACAAAAAAAATTTGGTTGATCATTATAAATGCATTACTTAATCCTTGTAAACAACAAAAATAGAATAAACAGAAGTTGACCAAAATCGTGATCATGCCCCTTTAAAGACATATACAATTTATTCATTCTTAATCAATAGCATATTATACCTGTATCATGCTTTGTCTTGACTCTTTTACATCCGACAACATGGTCACATATTTGGTCATCACTGCAGTTACAGCGATTCAGACATCCAAAACCATAAAACCCGTCAACGCATCTTCCTGAACAGTTGATACCAAAAGATCCAACACACGCTGTTCATATGACATTGATAAATCATTCACATTAGGTACATGTAGAAGTACAAGTTTGTTTGATTGTTTAGCGATAAACTTTACTTCAATATAGAAAAAAATATGTATTTTTCTATTTTAACAACTTACGAATACAATGCTGACCCTCTTGTCGATAGTTGCTGCAGCATCGATGCGACCCGCTGTTTAAGATAAACAGATTTAAACAAAAAACTAAGACCAGGAATGTTTATTAAAACGTACAACGTTGAAAAAAATAATTGATTCATTTCATTTATTAATTTTAAACTTACTCATACTGCTTGCATACACCAGACGTTTTCAAACTTTGGATATCGTGCAGATTTAGTAAAATGCTAAAACCAGTCAAAACACTTATAAACCAAAAATAACATACATCCATTTCATACAATATACTCAGCTTCATTACCTGGTTAAAATATTTTGTACCGTTTATGCTCTGTACTTATAGCTTTTCTTTTGTAAAGGTGGTCTCAAAAGCAGTATCCATGACAAAGCATATGAAAAAGGCAGGAAAACATAATATTCCGTTCGCTAAAAACTATGGATGACGATTATCTCTTTTTGAAAAAGATTATGATTTCGTTTCATGTTCTATTTAAAAAAGAGGTTTATTTACATTTTTAATTTTTGTTAATACATGTTCTATTTATTAGAAAGTGCATTTGAAACACCCTTTACATATGGAATCTCATAAGTTTGGAACTTGATACCAAATGTTAAAGATTGTTTTGATTTATCATTTCCTGTACAAGCAAAAGGGATCTCCTTTGTTGCTTCATTGATATCATTAGTCTGGGAAAATATTTTGTTATTTCGATATGAGTGCAACACGTGCTTACACAGATGTTGAAGAATTTAATAACATGAAAGTTGACAAGCTTATGAAGCTATTCTCTGCATGTCTCTGCTTCTCTCTCTCTCTCTCTCTCTCTCTCTCTCATTTTTGCTTACTAAAAAGGTCTAGACGGCCATGGTCATTTTTACTATATTAATATCCTTGAGATTCCAATAACCAGCACCTTGTGAATTTTCACAAGTACAGAGTTCAAAAGATATACCTAAGTGATCTGTAAATCTATTATTTTCAACATTATGGGCTTTTCTCAAAAACATATTATTCAGTGGAAAAACTAAGTTTTCTGAAGCAAAGACATTGTCAGTTCTACTTTGGGGTGTATTATCCCCATTACACCATGTTAAGCCCTGTGTACAGGTTTTCCCGCTTGATTTCCAGTAGTCTTTCAAATAATGTGTTTTTAGAACTTTCTTTAGAATATTAACATTTTTATCATTGTTATTTGTATCAAGCTGGCAATTATAGTCCCCACACAATATGACATTATCTAGGTTCATAGCATTTTCGCTAATCCATGTAGTTATTTTCTAAAAAAAAAAATCAATTCTATCCTTCTCGCTGTTAGGCGAATTAACATTTACCATCGTCAATATTTGATCATTGTTTTCTACATTGATTAATAATATTCCACCATCTAAAAATTTATAACGATTTAAAATCTCAATTTACTTTTCTTTTTAAACAAGATTGAAACATCTTTACTGTGTACAGAGTCCGAAATCAGTGCAATATTTCTCCAAACCATCGCGAATTAAAAAAAAGATTCTTGTTCCTTAACAAATGAGTCTCTTGTAAAAAAAAAAAAACATTAACATTAAGAGGATATATTTTCAAAGCAGAGTTGTCAATGAACTGTTAGGTGCTGAGGGATGCTTACTTACTTATCCGGCATCGCTTTTGTCGTTCTTCTTGCGGCCTTTTTTAAGATCTTTCAGGAAGTCCTCAATATTGGACTGACCCTCAAAACAAAACTATTTGTAAGAAACTTCAAGTTTTCATACAAGAAGAATATCAAAAGTTGGAAACCGAGGATCCAATACGTAAATGGGAATATCTAAAAATAAATATTCAAAAACTTTTGTATAAATTACAGTTAGCTAAATATAAAACGTAACAAATTGAATTTTTTGAATTACAAATAAAACAACAAGAATCAAAAACTCTGAAATGAATATGAATTATAAACGATTTCTAGAAAAAAAGATAAACGATTATTACGCCGAAAAAAAGTCGCGGTGCATATATCCACTCCATAACGGTATGGATACTAGAAAAAGGGGAGAAAAGTTCACTTTGTTTTTTAAATCTTGAAAAAAATCAAAGTACTGAGAGTACTGAAAGACGGGGTCTTGAAAGTTCGAATTTGTATTTGTCCTGGCTTTCCTCGAATATGCTTCCAAAACTTATGAGTTTGAATTAGTTGTTACAATCTATGTTAATTCGGTTTTTTGCAATTGTCTGATACTTTGTCTAAATTTTACTCAATCCCGGCCTTCATAAGTGTAGAAAATTGACACAACGGTATATTATGTAAAATAAGACCCAAAGAAAATTTTTCTAAAATTACTACTAACCGGGAAAATCAAACAACTATATCAAAGTAGATAATTTTAATCATTTGATTTATTCAATTTTGTGATCCAAGGGAAAATCCACAAGTCGGGCGGTATCCGTAATAAAAGTTTTATAAAAACCCCGAAAACCTTAATACTGCTGAATTAACAAACAAAGTGAACATTTGTATACCGATAACAAACACAGGCACCTGACGTTAGAAATATTTTTATTGCAATAAGATTCCAAGAACTTTGACAATAAAAAGATTTGTCACGATCGCCATTTTGATTTTTAAGACCGACTTATCTGACATGATTTTCTTCATTTGCGATTCATGCAAAATTAATAGGTAAAAATAAATCCGTTCGCCACTTACTACTTTTTTGTGTAACATCAATCTTGTATAAGTCATTAAATTTGAACCTGACAGTGAACATGAACCTGTAAATATTTTAAACATGTTTTATTTATGAAATATTTACAAAAACTCTTTATTTAGTTTTTAAATTACTTTTTTAAAACTTATTGACTTTTCACAAAGTAATGGTAATGCATTACTTTACTCATGTAATGGTAATGTAATGCATTACTTCAAGAAAATTAAGTAATGGTAATGGTAATTTAATGCCCTAATTCATGAAGTAATGGTAATGTAATGCATTATTTTACAATGTAATTCACCCCAAGCCTGATTCCAACTAAGCCGGAAAACATGAACATTAACGTTTAACTTGGTTCTTCAATCGATTAGATTGTATATATTATATGATGTATAAGTCTTCCAAAATGTATAATCTATTATAGAATAAAATTCACAACTTTTCAAAAATGGCACATTGCGTTTGGGAACTTTAATTTCGATTCCACCATCAACCTCTTCTATTGATTAATGAGCTCGCACACCAATTGAATCGTCAACGGCGCAGTGCATTCAGTTAGTAACTCATTCCACATTTGAACCCGAGCAAGAATATTTTGATCAATAAAACTATTTGTTTATTTTCTAAATAGAATTTTGCTTATACACAGAGGACTTAAAAAGATGTAATGCAGGTTTATATAATACATATTTACTGAAAGGCATGAAAACTTTCTGCACTATATTCTTACGCGTAGACTCAATTCATGTGTTCTACGCGTGCCTTCCGGTTTGAGACTTCGGCTGACAGTAAACCAATAGACGGGGTCACGTGACCCCGTCTAAAAACAGTCAAATAATACAATCAATAAGGTAAAATATGGAACGCCATCGCTGCCTTATAGCATAAAAGTATAGATACATTATGTCAAATTATCATTACTTTATGTCAAAGTCCATTACGTGGTGTGAATATATCTTTACATTTGGTCATAGCGTTATTACGTGATGTCAAACGCACGTTAGGTGAAGTTAACATGTCTTTACATGATGTCAACTTTTTACATTGTGATGTAAAATCATCATTACGTTATGCCAACATTGTACAACCAAAGGTCAATACATCATGACATTATTTCGACACTGTATTACATTGGGCAAATGTATCCTTACATTATGTCAACATTTTATTACATGCTATCAATATACCCTTACATTATATCAACACTGCAGTACATATTGCAATTCCATCCCTACATTTTATCAACACTTTATTACATGGTGTAAATATATCGTTTTATTATGTCAACACTTTATAACTTGATGTCATATGTTTATTACGTTTTGTCTAACCTGAATAACGTGATGTGAACAAGTCTTCGCTGTCGGTCAGTTAAATACTTTATTTTAACTACTAAATACTTTGAGACTAAATTTTAAAAATTAAATATGCACTGGATGACTGTCTGCGTCACGACATACAGGATTTGCAACGATAAAGAGCTCTGTATGGAACGCCATGGCTGCCTTATAGCATTAGACTATAGGTACATTATGTCATATTACCATTACATTATGTCAAAGTCCATTACGTGGTGTGAATATATCTTTACGCTAGGTCAAATCGTTATTACGTGATGTCAAAAGCACGTTAGGTGAAGTAAACATGTCTTTACATTATGTCAACTTTTTATGTTGTGATGTAAAATCATCCTTACGTTATGCCAACATTGTACAACCAAAGGTCAATACATCATGACATTATTTCGACACTGTATTACATGGGGCGAATGTATCCTTACGTTATGTCAACATTTTAATACATGATATCAATATATCCTTACATTATATCAACACCGCAGTACGTATCGCGATTCTATCCTTACATTATGTCAACATTTTATTACATGATATCAATGCATTTTTACATTTTATCAACACTTTATATCATGGTGTAAATATATCGTTTTATTATGTCAAACCTTTATAACTTGATGTCATAAGTTTATGACGTTATGTCTAAACTTAATAACGTGATGTGAATAAGTCTTTGCTGTAGGTCAGTTCTCTATTTCATGATGTACATGCTCCATTACTTTAAGGTGAAACATCATTTCGTTACGCGAACACGGATACATCGGCCTTTCTATATACAAGGAAACGGTAAGCTTACCCAAATGTATCCAGGGGTTATTGAAACTTTGTGGAACAGAACGGAACCAGTAAAGGGTCATCCAATGGGAAAATAGAAATTTAAAAATAATGATTTATTTTGTTTTTATTCATTTCATTTCAAAATAAGATTGATCTTTAATTTTATTGTTTAAATTCGTTGTTTAAAGAAAAATATACATAATTATATTACTTACTACTCTAATATTAACATATTACAGTATTTTCACGGCAGAACTTACTAACTAGTTTAAGCTAGCAAAAAATATTCTCTATTAGTTAGAGATTTAAAACAAACGAAACGCATTCCAAAGCATACCATCTTTAAAATTACAATGTCAGCAGTACTTGACTTATTTGTAAGATTCTGGTTCCGTTACGTTCCGCAATATATTATTACCCCTGTGGATATTGGTATTCAACGGAACAGAACGGAATGAGCGTAAATTTCCTTCTCAACCTATTTTCACGCCTATTCTATACTTACAACGAAAATATATGTAACATGATCATACATTTAACTGTTTACAAAAACCAACACTCATGCTGTCGAATTATTTCATTTAATTAAAAATTAGTAAGTTACATGTATGGGGCAAAAAAAGACAGTACCGATTCTACCAAAAGTGTTTGCCTTTCTTTATAATAATTCTGAAATCGGCGAATACAGTTCTCCTCTCTTATTTGTGTGCGTTTTTATTATGACATATTTCTGATTTATACCCTCTGTCTGAACAATTACCTAAAACAAACATTTCATAAAAACATCTATATCAAGATGGAGAAGGTCTTTAAAGGGGTTAAAGATCTCTTGTAATTTATTTGTAGATTTTATTTCATATAAGTTATCAAGTGCCCTCTTGGATGAAAAGGAGAAAATTTATTCAGAGGAACGTAGCGTACCCCCTCCACAAACACCATTCCCACCCCCTCTGCAGCAATAAGAAAAAAATCATTTTCATAGCATAATAATTTTTTAGCAGAACGGCCATACCTACATGTGTAGTTAGGGTCAGTATCCTTAATTTAAGATAGCAATAGCAACGTTTACTTTTAACTGCTAAATACTTTATTTTAACTACTAAATACTTTGAGACTAAATTTTAGAAAATTAAATATGCACTGGGTGTCTGCGCCACGACATACAGGCTTTGGAACGATAAAGAACCCTGACTGCTAAATGACTGAGTGTGTAGTAACGAACGTAATTTGAATATTATTGAAGTAAAAAAAGTATAAATCAAAAATAAAATTTTAACCCCCCCCCAAAAAAAAAAACCAATGAAGGGGTTATTTTTAGATTTTATATCCATTTCATTTTAAATATTCAAGGGCCGATGAGCACGAGAAAACTTGGATTTTAAGTCTTATTCATATAACTTAGGTCTATCTAAACTTAAATTCAATGTTTAAATACGTAAATGTTCATTCACTCTTCGAGAAATTAAATTGTCAGCAACTTAGTCTTTTACAGCTTTCAGAAGACCTATTTATAGGCCTATCTTGTATGATTAAATCACTGCTTCTTACTAGTATCTACTGTTGGGGTTTTTCTGGGTCCATTTGGGTAAATCGGCGTACCGTTTCTATATAGTAAATTTTGTATTTAAAACATGACAAATATACAAAGACCAAGGATTTCGTGTTTGTATAACGGAATGATGTTTCGACTTAAAGTAATAGAGCGTATACATCACGGAATAGAGAATTTGCCTAATGTAAAGACTTATTTACATCACGTAAGAAAGTTTAGACAAAAAGTCAAGACATTTTCGTATCAAGTAATGTACTTTTGACATAAAGTGATAAAGTGTTGACATAATGAAAGGATGAGTTAACACCATGTATTAAGGTGTTGATAAAATGTAAAAACGCATTGATATCATGTAATAAAATGTTGACATAATGTAAGGATAGAATCGCGATACGTACTGCGGTGTTGATATAATGTAAGGATATATTGAAAGCATGTAATAAAATGTTGACATAATGCAAGGATACATTCGCCCCATGTGATACAGTGTCGAAATAATGTCATGATGTATTGACCTTTGGTTGTACAATGTTGGCAAAACGTAAGGATGATTTTACATCACAACGTAAATCAAAGTACTGAAGAACTGACGGGAGTTGATTTTGTCGATGTTTATTTATTTTAAAATCAATGATGTTATTTTGCATGACAAGAACATGTATACGTAGTTTGTAAGTTGAATTACGCTTATTTTTATAATATGAATTTTTGAACTTTTTCGACTAGAATGTCGAGAAACCTCCATATGAATCATGTTAAATAATATATAAAGATAAAATTAATTCAATCAAACTATGTATCAGTGGTAGAAATATTTCTCGAAAATTGTATGGATCCAAGCAATATTGAACTCTAGTCTCGTTCAACCAAACGCTCGGCTGACACCGTAAATCTCCGACAAGGGTTTACGGAGACAGCCGAGCGTCGAGTTGAACGAGACTATATTGAGCTCTGGCGTAGGAATACATACGACTACAAAAACTATTTAAATTGTTCGTACCATTTAAAATCTATTTTTAAGGTATTTGTAAATAAGTTTCCTTGAAAAACAATGCTTTAGCATACATTACATCGAATTCAACAATTATTTTCAAGAACTAAGTCTTGTCAGGAGCAATGATTTGTGCTGAGGTCCAAACACTGTTTCACTTTCGGTTTGTCCGAGTGACTGCATAGGAGAGTTGATTAAAAATCAACTCCCAAAAATTGACATCATGTAAAGACATGTTTACTTCACCTAACGTGCTTTTGACATCACGTAATAACGATTTGACCAAATGTAAAGATATATTCACACCACGTAATGGACTTTGACATAAAGTAATGATAATTTGACATAATGTACCTATAGTTTTATGCTATAAGGCAGCGATGGCGTTCCATAGTAAAAGATGAAAATCAAATAGAGTATACGGATAATACAGGTATAATGAACTGTTTAATTAACTTCTATGATACACTTTATAAAAGCAAAAACTATATGTGATGATGATATTGATGATTTTCATAAGGATATTGAATGTGAAAAAATTACCGATAGCGAAAAGAGTGAATGTGATGAATTGCCGACAATGCATGAATGCGATATATCAGTTTAAAGTATAAAAAATAATAAATCTCCAGGGCAAGATGGACTTACGGCTGAATTTTACAGAGTTTTGGAAGGATATAAAAGAAACGTACTATGCATCCCTACTTAAAAGTTTTCAAATAGGAATACTGCCGTTTTTTCAAATGCTGTAAAAAGTAACCTAAAAAATTACAGGCCTTTAACTAATGTTGACTACAAGATATTTGCACATGTAGTAGCAAAACGTTTACAAAAAGTAGCTGATAAAATTATCAAACGTGAACAAATTGCATATATTAAGGTCAAAACCTAATAAATGAAAGGAGACTTCAGGTTTATGAAATTCAAGATATAAATTCTTTTAATGATGCTTCATGACAATATTTTTGTACCATAGGGTGTACCGGGGCTTCAATTTTTGGTAAACACAATGAAAAATCATGTTTTAAACAGCCATTTTCTATGAAATATGAAGGATAAAAGTAACAAATCTCGGAGTTTTGTCCATATTTGACTAATGAAATATATCTAGAATGCCTACAGTCTCTCCAAAAACGGCATTAAACAAGCTCTTAACTTCCTCTTTAAAATGATGTCAAATTGAATATAGTTACCGGGATTACTTTTCCTGTGATTAAATATAGAATGTCAAAATATTGTGTTATTTTTAATATAATTCCTTTAAAGCCGTAAAATACGAGAAAAGATTCATCAAATCAATTATGACGTCATAATGGTTCTAGCACCAAAAAGACAGTCTGGAATCATTTACCAGATCTTGACCTCGATATATCGGCAAAAAATGCACGATAAATATTTGATATTTTTTAATACTACTTACAAAATGATCTAGACGGAATACTTCTTTTTCTTGATTTCGAAAAAGCGTTTGATTCAGTCGAATACAATTTTATGTTTAAGACTCTTACAAAGTTCAATTTCGGATCAAGCTTCATAGGAATGATAAAAACACTTTACAATAAAACCATTTATAAATTGAAAAACAATGGATGGATATTAACACCTGTACAATGGTAAGAGGTATTCGGCAAGGCTGTCCGGTCTCTGTCTTGTTATTCATATTTGTACTAGAAATATTACAAGCTATTTAAATAAGGAATGATAATCAGATTAGAGGACTATCCTTTCAAAGAAATGATACAACTGATGATAATATAAAAATCGTTCAACATGCTGATGATTGCACAGGATTTATAAAAGACACTGAATCATTAACTAAGATACTAAAAACAGTTTCAGAATTCACAAGTGTTGCCGGACCTAGACTAAATATTGATAAAACAGAATGCCTATTTACTGGTACATATATAAACGAATACGCTAATGAATCTTTTATCAATGGGATAAGAATTACGAAAACCTGCACTAAATCTCTGGAAATCAACACTGAGCATGGTAAAACTGTGTGCTATGAGAAAAACTAGATAAGCAAACTTGAAAAACTTGAAAACATACTAACTGTTTGGAAAAACGAAATATTAATCTTACATGTACAAATGTGCAATCATTAACAATTTGGAAAATGTACAATCATTAACAATTTAGCTATTTCAAAGATATTATACCATTCCTTTTTTTTTTTTTTTTTTTTTTTTTTACAAAACACAAATGTTGATTTCCTTAAAAGCGTCTCAAAACTTATTGACAACTTTTTTTTATGGAAAAAGAGACAGAATTAAGGAAACACTTTAATTGGTGATATTGAAAAATGTGGTATTGGGATAATTGATGTTGAGAGCAAATTTTATGCTGCAAAGGCATCATGGATAAGTCGAATAGTAAACGTAGAGAGCATTACATACAGCACAGTTAGTAGTATTTTACAACAACAGAATATTTCGGTCTTTGATATTATTAAGACTAATGAGTGTAAATGAAATGATTTGGAATTTTTTGAAATGCTTAATCTTCCTAAATTTTATGGAAATGTGAGTACTGTGTTTAATAGCTGTAAAAAGCAAAAAGTAATTGGTAACTTAACGAGAGATGAGTTCTTAAGCCAATTTATATAGGTAATAAACTTGTTCAATATGATTCAAAACCATTGTTTTTTTAATAATTGGATACGGAGTGGGATTTTTTTGTATGTAAAAGATATTTTTGAGGAAACAGGAGAATTGTATGATATTACGTACTTCTCAAACAAACTGTTTAAAAGAATAATATTCTGTCTGTGTGAATATTTAATGCTTAAGAATGCTATTAAGATATATAGACAAAAATTTGATTGTTCATATGTAAATTTGTTAACATAAGAAAAGATTTTTTGTTTTAAAAACAATGTTGAAGAATCAATAAAAATTGTAAAAAGCATTTTTTACTAATCTCTATATTTATTGATACGAAATTTCATAAACCGATCCAAGAGAATAAATATTTAATATTACGGAAAGTTTTATTTGGAAAAATGTATATGTATATGTATATGTCTTAAATTAAGAATACGTATGAGAAAAGAATATCAGAATTTAACTACAAATTGTCACATGGTATTTTGAACAACAATGCTTATGTAAGCAAATGGAATAAAGATGTATCCCCGTTATGTGAAATATGTAAAGATGAAGAAAACATTGAACATTTATTAATTGATTGTAAAATTATCTATCTGGGAGAAAGTCAGCTTCTTTCTAAAATTTGATATTACTTGGAAAATTATTGTACTTGGATTCTATACTGAAGCGACAAATCACTACTTTTAAACAATCAAATAGCTTTTACTGCCTTAAGTATGTATAAATATAAGATGAAATGTAGATTAAAGGATGAGAAAATGTCATAGAAAAACCTCTTATTTAGCTTGAAAAGTAATCTATATATGCAAAATACTGTTCTAAAAATGACTGGTTGTATTAGAAATGATATTTACCACAATATAGGGGATTATTTGTAGACATTAAATGTGTGATGTAAATGTAAGATGATGATTTTATAATGATTATGTGAATGAACTTGATTTTAATAAAGAAAAAAATATCCTTGAGATGAAGAGCTCTATATAAAGATATAGAAAAATATTTAAATTTTAAGTCTAAAATATATAGATTTCTTCTTTAATTATAAATAGTTAATATAATGGCCAAACATTTCGTATTTTAGATTTTAGGACAGATCTCATCAGTAAATTGTTGACCATCTAGTACCTAAAACGATGGTTCAACTACACAATTTTTGATTGTTTTAAAATACAATTATTTCAAATGCCGAGTGTGATATAATGCACCTTCTCTCAAAGACCGTTGTGTTGACACCATATTCCAGAGTTCTTTAATAAAGCAACCATTTTAGAACCAAATGGTTCTGAAGAAAACCTGGAGACTAAAATACTAATCTTTCAGTATCATTGTTACATGTAGCAACCTTCAAGTGTCCATGGTTCTGGATTTCAAATATTCTATTCCGCGTAATTTAGAACCAAATTTTTTCTATATAATTAGGGTGTTTGTGTCAAATACACCGGTCATATAATATTTTGAACTCGTCGAAATATTTAACCAGCCATAAAATTTTACAGTAAAGCCAGGTTCAATATATCATGGCCGCTAAATATTGGACCCATCCATCTGATTTTCAGTTCAAATCTGGTAAAATCGTTCAAGATGTTATAGCTGCCAAATTTTCAACCTTTTCCTATTTTTAATTCCCACTTTAGAGGATGTTCAGGATAATAATGGTCGTTAAAATTTATATTCATATCCCGTTCTGAATTGCAATTCTCATTGAGTCAGTGTCAGATGCCCTCAACCCCACCGGAACAAACTGCACAACCAGCAGTAGGAAATGCATCTTCAGTAGTAAAGACCGAAGCGGTAGGTCCCATGATATCATTCCTGGCACCAGATTCGTCCAGTCGTGACGGCGGTGAGTTGCATTTTGCATCATACCCTCACCAACAGTCAAGTTGTCATGATTCTCTTTGGTGCTCATATCCCCAATAGCTTAAAAAACAAAATTTGGGAGGGCAAGTTTATAGATTTATCCCTCCTTGTTAAGACCGCCAGCGAACTCCATGATTATGAGGCTCAGGGGGACATTAAGGTTAAGGACGTGCGTTTGTGTATTATGAGACCAAAAAGTAATGCATACCCAATATTGACAAGTGGACTTCAGCTTTTTTTTTTATTTTGTTAGCATTATGTTAGAAAAATCCCCAACGAGAGCCGAGGAATTGCTAAAATATCTCCGGGACATAGGAATTGCTGCAACTAGGTCAAACAATTGGTCAAAATACGACGAACAGTTTCGTTTAAGAATGTCTAACCAACCTCAAGCTTCATGGGGCCATATTAACCAGGAGGTTTGGTTGTTGTATATTTCTAACAAGCAAGATACCTCGACAATATACGACTCAAAGCTCTAGTTTTGTTCCTAGAAACCAAGGCAACCGTACTTCTGTTTATTATTGCCATCAATTCAAAAGGGGAATAAGTTGCCCTTTTTTCCCTAGTTGAAGGAACAGACGTGCGTGCAGTAAATGCGGAGACAATCTCCAAGGTACCAGATGTTCAAATAACGGAATTTGTGGAATCGTACAATGGCGTATCTGTAATTTCTTTTCAACCATGAGTACATAACAACACAATTGAACTCTTTACTAATAGTGCAGGGGGACAAAATGGGGGCTTTGGTATTTACTTTAAAGGGAAATGGGCACATGGGCCCTGGCCTACCTCTTGGGCAGAACAAGGCATTATAAGGGATATGACCTTCTTGGAACTTTTCCCAGTGGTAGTTGCCATCATATTATGGCAAAGCCAATTTACAAACTCCAAGCTATTATTTCATATTGACAATATATCAGTTATCCAAGTTATCAACCAATCTACATCCAAGTCTGAGAGGGTTATGAACCTGATTCGCAAGCTTGTATTAATTTGCCTCAAGTCAAACATTTGCATTAAAACATCACACATTCCTACAAAACAAAATTTTATAGCCGACTCCTTATCTTGTTCACAGTGGGGCAGATTCAGGCCTTTAGCACCACCAGAATCACAGCCTACTCCTCTACCGATCCACATCTGGGAAACTTAAAATGGGAAGTAAATAGATTACTCCATTGTTCTTAAGCACCATCAACTCATAAATCATATTCAGAGGCCCTTAACAAATTTCGTGAGTTTTTTTTTCAAAATACAACTTTAGAAATACTTGGCCAGTGCCAGTTACACAACTGCTACAATTTATTGGGTACCTCTCCATTTTAAAGAGGTCATACAGAACAGTTGCACTGTACATAAATGCAATATCCTATTTTTATAACAATACATAAATGGCCATCAAGACACAACCAAACTTTTTATAGTGATTAAATCATTGGAAGGGTTGCGCAGATCGGTTGGGATAACCTAAGACACAAGAATCCCCATATCACATGAACTATTTTCCAAAATTATTCATTCATTACCCCACATATGTAACTCCGCATATGAGTCGGCATTGTTTTCAGCAGCTTTCACCCTCACATATTTCGGCTTGTTAAGAGTCAGTGAAACATTAGCCTTGCAATGTAAAGACATCAAGATCAAAGCCAATCTACTCATTCAAATCACTATTCAAAAGTCCAAGACAGATCAAATGGGGGTTTCCTCTGTTGTGGACATAACACCACACCCTACATCCTCTATCAGCCAAATTGAAACCATTAAAAGTTATTTAGGCCTTAGGGGAAACTTATCCCAAACTCCCAGCTTGTTAACACATACAACTTTAAACCGCTTACGAAATATCAGTTCCAATCTGTGTTGCAAAAATCTTTGGACATTATTGGGGCCCATGGTCATTTTAAGTCCCATAGTTTTAGAATTGGGATGGCAACAGAGTTAGCTAAAGTAGGCGCGTCAGAGTCAGAAATTAAGACCATGGGAAGATGGCGATCAGCATCTTATTTGAGTTACATTAGAACACATCAATAGCTCAGTTTTAAGCTAAACAAAAACACATTTTAACCAGTTCAAAGTTTTGTAGGAGCACCTAGCATTTGGATCGTGGGATCTTCAATCCCCATTTGGGCAGGCCATCACGCTGCGACATAAAGACCTGGGGGAAGTAACCTCAACTTACCAGCAGCAATCACCTGGCTGGGACGTAGGGGAATGTGTTGGGATGAACTGGACAAGGCAATTTCAGAATATTTAGCTCAGTATCCACCTCCTGATGTTTTATTAATTCACCTGGGTTCTAACGACTTGACAACACCAGAATTGACAGGCATACAACTGATTCACAAAATCCAGTGCAGCCTGTATCGCTATAAAGTGCTCCTTCCAAATACCACACTTATATTTTCATCCGTGTTGCCAAGACTATATTGGCATGGTGTCCCACCAACAGCGGGAAAAAAGATTAACTCCAACAGACTTAAAGTCAACAAGGCCATCAACAAGTTCATTGCTTCCGAAGTTGGTGGATGTTACATCAACCACGATGCAACCATAAAAATCTCAGAAATACTATTATTCAGACATGATGGTACACACTTGTCAAAAACAAGCTTGGAAATATACCTCAATAACTTGCAAGCATCTCTCCAAATGATTTTAAACAAAAGCACCAAAGTGTACCAGTCTTAGCTTGCCTGACAGTGTCCCCTTTTCATTCCAATCCCAACTACATGTTTGTAATTTTTGTGGGGGGAAATAGTTTGACGGCTATATCCTGTGGCTGGGACTGCGGGATACTTTGGTGTATGTTGTGATCAAGTGGCCCCATAACCTGGTTGTCTCCCCCGCACCCTGCCCCAAGGTAGGGGGCGTGTTCGGGATGTTATACAATATGTACATAAGTGTTTATAAAATTTATAACCCCAGACGTTAATATTAGTGGTCCATAGCCTGTCATGGCTGGCTCCACCTCCATCTCGTACAAGCGGGGGAGGCCACAGTCTGGTAAGTAAGGTATAAACCAGGTAGCACGGGAGACAGGGAGAAGGGCAGTAGGGCAGTCAAGCATTCATCGGTCCAGAACGACACGGTGCTGACCGTTCGAATCGGGCACTTGTGCTTACACTCGGCTTCCTGAGTACCCACAGTTGTCTTGGTACTCTTGTAGGTATCCCCAGTCCCCCACAAAAAATTGCGGCCTACTAATACCAATTTTGTTTTGTAAGGTTGAAAACTGTTTTGTTCAACTGTGCCTTAAGTAACAATAAATGTATTTCAACTTAACATGTGTTATTATTCAAAGCATGTACATGTATATGCATTTAAAGGTCTGGATCGTGTTTGTCTGTCTGTCTGTGAGATTATCATTAGATATGCTTTGTGCATAGTCCCACTGCGCGTCCAGCAGGTGGCGGCCAGTGGCAAGGTGGCAGCATCCATGTCGGATAGAATCTTCCTGTTTCTAATAATTAATAGCGTCCCTTTTGTTCAACAATGAGGCAAAGTCCTCACTTCTGATAAATCTTGCCGTTATCGATTGTTGTCGTTTGCATTATCTGGCCCCGAGGTTATAAAACTTTCTTGAGTACGATCTCGTACTCCAAATCGTACTCCGTGCTCCAAATCGTACTCCTACTCAAGATATCGAGGTTATAAAACTTTTTCATACTCATACTCGTACTCCGGCTGAGTACAAAACGGCGATTTTCTGAGTAAGCTTTGAAGCTTTCTCAAAGTCGTACTCAAGACATTTAATCTAAATAAAATGCAGTGCAAACATATAATATTGTTCATATTGTAACATTGCTGTATTATACGCTCAAATTTAGTCATATTTACATGTATATGAATTAAAATGGAAAGTTTTTACCATTTTATTAATGACTTATCTAGATATAAAGGAGGTGAATTTAAGAGTAAGAGCGAACTGCAACCAAGATTATCAAAATAACTTTTAGATAGTTTGCTTCATTAATTAATGTACATATACATGTATAACTACGTACAAAATACTACCGTTGAATAGCTCGACTTTTTAAGAATTCTGTTTTTTGTCAAATACGACTCATACACCCCATCATTTAAAACAAAGAAATCAATGTACATGTATCGTTATTAATCAATTTCAATCAGATGTACTTGCTGGGTCCCTTTTTTGATTACAGTGAAAATGTAGGTTAGTTCTAAACATTAACAAAGGATGGGGGATGCATAAAAGTCTAAAACTTTCTATTACTTACTTATTAATCAATTATCATTTATGTTGCATGCCACAAAACTTGGAAAGGGAAACATTTTATAGAATAAGCGGTAAATCAGTGGCGGAGTAAAGGAGGTCGCACCCGGCGTCCCCCCCCCCCCCCCACAGCCCTAAAAAAATTGTCCAAATAAAGTTAAATCATACTCCTTCTGGCAAAGAAAATGTACAACTTGCGAGTCTTAATTATCTTTTTTTTTTAACTGGGGAGATTTCTCTACATTAGACTGTTTCAATGGTGCAATATGAAGAAAATGCGTGTGTTCAATGGTGTAACTAAAAAAACCCAGGAAAAAACATTTTGGTTACGCTGTCCTTGGGTTCAAATATGACCAGTCACCCATATACTCACCTTTAAGTAATTGGTTATACTAACTAGTGTTTTAACGACCCTTCCATTGTTATTATAATATAAGATGGTATATATAGTTATCTTTTATTAAAACTTCATTAATTTACATTGTCCCATTGAACTTGGTTTTTAAATTGATTAATTTACAGTCATTCGAAAGAAAAAAAATAAAAGGATATGTTTCTTGGATTTCTACAAGACAGAGGAATTTGATGACTGTAGGTCTTAAATCTACAATCCTTTAAAAATTGTAAATAATTTTATTACTTTAAGTATACCGGTAATCACGAGAAGAAATATCTCAAACGTCTATTTAAAGACCTCCTTTATACCCTACAAATTCTCTAGATTCCTGGAGCTTCTGGGGCCGGCTTTGTTTGCCCCCTGGGTCACCAACAGGACTTTGCCCTGGACCATCTGGAGGCCACAAAGCGGCCTCTCCAGACTCCCTGTCTTATACTGACCCCCCCTCTAACTTCACATTCTGGATCTACCCCTGGAACTAAATATTTTTAAGAGGAGTTGGTGTTGGTGAATGTGAGTGGGGGGGGGGGGGGCGAATCCTACTTCCTGTGGTTTATCTATACGATTGTGGGGTTTTTTTTTAAATTTTCATAAAACAGTTACTGTCTGCATGTGGAAAATATTGGCTTATAAATCGCCTTTCCTCTGTAGTGTCGAAAACGCTGTGAAATTTAGAGTAATTTTGAACAAGGTTCATTTCTTTTTATCTCGAAATATCGATAATAAAAACCTATTTTGAAAGTTAACAAAAAGCAATCTTACTTGGAAATATAGAAAGTAATCAAGAATCAGCAGTAAGTAATTAAAACGCAGGTTAAAGGGCGTTAGATGTAAACATAAAGATAATATTTCGAATTTTTAAGTTTTGTATTGGCAATATTTTTAAAATTAAGACGTACATATTTGGCTTCCTAGGTGACCATACATACTACATGTAACTGCAGAGATCTAGATGTGTTCTTTGTCTAATATAGGCCGCAACTTCTTTTTAATTTTACTGCGGGAAAGTAGAGTATCCATTCCGAACCATCTACCAGTATTTGATTTTTATTTTCCAAATATTTAAGAAATTTTACCATGCAACATCACCTACCTTACGATCTTTATTATTTATTTCGAATTAAAACATCGAGAGCATAGACATGTCTAAGTATACGTAAGGTGAAATGCATTGTTTGGTTTAACATTTGATTGAATATAAGGATGGTGGGTCCCGGTGACCCCATAGTCTTAAGTATTATATTAGTATCTTTCAACAAATAAAATTTGGTGTTATGACATCAAATTTTATTCTTAAATACACAGTTATGGAAAAACATTAAGTATGATCGACGTATATATTCTGCTTGAGAATTCGGGTAAATTACAGTTAATTAAAAGCTTGTTTATGTAAAAAAAAAAAAAAAAAAAAAAAAAAAAAAGAAAAGATAACACTTAAATTAATCATAACCCGCATGATAAAAGCTAGAATTTATGAGAGAGATAGAGAGAGAGATTTGAAGGGGATTATTGTTATTCTATGCAATCGATTGAAAATACATGTACTACTTAAAATAGCTTCTTCGCATTTTCATGTGAGAGATTTTTCTCTATATAGCTTAGCTGTGGGAATATTCATCTCTTAAATTGTTTAATTTTATTAGCAAGTAACTATTTAGATAATTCATATAGCTATTCCTTTTTTATCTAAAGTAACCAAATATCTATGTTAAATGCATCAAAATTAATACATGTATTTCGAATTTTAAAGATGAATAGGAAAAGGCTTGCTAAAAAATATCAATGGACGTTACTTAAGATTAAAAATGACACAGTATGTGTATATAAATTCTAAACACACATTTTCAAGCCTTGACTAAGTGAGAAAAATTTGAACCATCAATAAAACCCCACAAAAAGGGGTACAGCAACTTTAGTACACAGTTTCCTTGAACACGTTGTTTCAGTTTAACGTCGTCCTCAAATTGGAAATTTCAAAAATATTTCAATTAGTGAATTTTCTTAAACTCTCGTGCACATTCCCAAAAATATTAAAATGAGAAACTTTACGTGTGTCCTTGGCTGTTGGCATATGTTCATTGATGCAATTCCAACACCCACCCCCACCCCACCCCTTCAAGATATTAGATGTTTTTTTCTCACAAGAATTTTAAAAGGCAAATATAGTACTAAGTATGTTGCAATTAAATTGGAATACCCATATAATTTCCTTAGTGTATACTATATAAGTGTGAAAATAAACGGATTTCTCAGTATTTTTGTGATTTTCCCAAGTATATGTTTCTATTTTTGAATTAAACTCTTCCCTGTTTTCCCTAATACAAGGGACTGCTCACTAAATATCTTAAGAGATATCCACTTGGGGGCAGTGACTTTCCAGGTTTTGTATTGGTGTCGTTTCTGACCTTTTCCTGGCATGTAAAATATCAAAATCGTATAAAAGCCAGGAAAACTTAAGATATATCGAACTAAATTCTATGTTGAAATACTCTATTCATATCCGTGTAAATTCTTACTTCTTTCTTTTATATTCATATCGTTCCTTACAACATAATTATACTTAATCATCACATGCATGAATCACTATCTAAGTCTCATGAGAGAGAGAGAGAGAGAGAGAGAGAGAGAGAGATTTGACATAAACACAATTTGTTGATATTTTACCAATTACACTTGATTTATCGTCTCTGTTGCTCAAAAATTCATAAGTTATAGATGCAGACAATTCTCCATGCTTGCAGATGGAGAAGGTAATATGTACATGTAAATAATGTGTTACATTTTGTTGATAAATATTAATCTGAATACATGTACAGTTTGCCTACATGCCAGGACTATTTACATGAATTACCGTTCTCTGTCTTTCTTCAGAGACGTAAAATTTCATCGATCGGCTTTTGGAGCATACTCCAAATAGTACTCAGCGGAGAACGTAATCCAAAACTTTTATAACCTCGGTTTTTAAAGTCGTACTCAGTGGAGCACATACTCGGAGTACGGAGTATGAGTACGAGTATGAAAAAAGTTTTATAACCTCGGGGCCTGGTTTTGTCGTATGACTCAAATCAAAAGTGAAACAAGACATTGGAAGGAGTGGAACATGGTGATTTGTTGTAGGGCGGACACGAAATCCAATCAAATGACAGTTTGATAACTATTTGCATTGTACTTATATTCAGCTAATTGTGCACGCGCAAAAAAGGTAAAAATATGCCAGCAAAATGTCTGTAGAGGTCTCTATTATCCTACAATATTTGGCTATTGTCCATATCAGTCTTCCCATAAACTAGAGTTATCGTTACTGAAAGAGTTATCTGCCCCTTACAGCAGGTATGCTTTACTTCCAGGTATTCAAAGCAGTGCGGGAGTTTACAAATATATATGTACGACTTTTCTTCCGACAAATTTTTTTTATAATGTTTGAAAACAGAAAACATCAACAGTTAATTAAAATTAAAAAAAAAACCAATTAAAATCAGCATATCATAAGAATACGTTTCATTATAATCAATCAAGGTCGGTCTGCTCCCCCTCTCAAGCACACACTTTTTCAAAATACAAAGTTTGCGCAAGCCTGTTAAGATGTATACGTTCAAAATGCCATGCATTCATGAAACATATATAGACGCAGTAGGTATTGGTATCTAACCAGGCACCGACGGTCATCAATTCAGGCAGCTGTATCTGTCATGTACGATGTTTAATCAATGACATCCATTTGAATTTCTCAACAAAACAGATTCATTGTATTTTTAAAGCTCGGTGCTATTTCATTATATAGATTTCATCGAAATAAGAATTTGTTTTCGGTTTAAAATAAGAGGTACTTGTTTCCTTCAAGCCTTTGATGAGACTGCTTAAACACACCTTTTGGTTTGTTTGTTTGTTTGTTTGTTTTACTTTTAGTACCTTTATTACTTTTATCATTTATTACATTGACCTTTATATAATTGAGTTGTACTTTATATACGTGCCATCTGTAGCAAACAAATTATGGTAAAGTGCGAGAAAATATTATAGCTGATTTAAAAAAATGCACAAGAGCAAAATTAATATCAATAAGCCATACACATGAAAACCATGTTTTGGAATGAACTATTAATATAAATATAAACGCGAATGTTGTCGATCAAAATCGTAACGCAACTTTAAATGAAAACATGATCGCAAGTTATATGCGAAAAATTACGCAAAAGCTAGGTTGCGAATGTTTTAATCCATTATCGCATGATGAAAACGAAATTAGTCAAAAATTAAATTAAACTAGATGCTGTCATTAGACAGTAATACCCGCACCATGTGTTTGCCCCTAAATAACACTGTTTTATACCAGTTTAATTCAAAAATGAAGGCCACATGCAAACTCCGGTAATACATTTAAAAATTATAATTTTCATAACTGAAGGATGAGATCCCTGCCCATATGATAATACACATCGTGACATGAGCAGCACTTTATGTGCAATTTGGGGTAGAACTGTTTGCAGTGAATTTTCAGTTAATCAATAATCTTAACATTTTATGTCATAGGAAGTATAATGGTCTATATAATTATTACAAACAAAATTAAAAATTAAATTATGCCCCCTCCCCGTGGCGGTTGCCGGTTTTAGATTTGCTTCTGTGTGCCTACATGAACATCATCGTGTGCACAGATTTAGAGAAGGGGTGGGAGTGAGGGGTCCAGACCCCCCTCCCCATGAAAATTCGTAAATTACCAAAAATACACCTTGGACCCCAATGCTCTTACAGACATGTAAACGCTCTAACCCATTGCGCTTCAATGTTAGGTAACATTATTTGGGGGGTAAATATTTAATCAATAGTCAACATACTTTATTAATTGTTTATCTCAATAGGAAGTATACATGTACATCACAATATGCAGGTGTCCTGCACCACCTTAAAGCTGTTATTTACCTAATAAAATAGTGCAAGTGGATTTGAAGAATAGGTCATAAAAATACATGCATGTTACAAATGAATGATCTTTGTCTGAAGTTACGTACACAACACAGGTCTGCATGTCTCATTAGCGGGTACTAGTTTTACCCAGCTCTTCGATTAGATGGGTTCACGTGTATACATACATGGGTGTTGCTAAAACGCGGAACGGAAAACGGAACGGAAGGAAAACGGAAAATCTTATACATGTATAATGTTATTTACCTCATAGATTTGTTAAGTATGCTAAAACGATATACTTTATGTACCTTTTTAATTTTTTTTGAAAGATTAGCAATATTAGATTATTTATTCAAGAATATTTATTTCCTCAAAATTAACAGTACATGCATTGACCACTTTATTCTGTCCCAAAATATCCTCGATTCACTTTTTGCTGTATACATGTATTTATATATACCTCAGGGTTCAAGCGATTCTCTTTTAGAAGCATTAAACATTCTCATTATTCTTTCTTTAAAACGTCCTCTCTAGCTTATCAGCTGGTATAAATACACGGCTAAAAATAAAGAAGTCTACGGGGTTTTGCATTTTAACAGACCCGGATGATGGTGTTGAAAAATTGTGCAAGGTTCTCTGAGTGACTTCCAAATGGAGAAAAGATGTCAACATTTTCCATTATAAATCGTCCAAATGTGCTGCATGAATATTTTGGGATCGACAGACTATAGTCCCAATATATAATCGGAAAATCAAACCAGGCAACGTCTAGAGCTCTCTATTCGGATCATATGTATATAGCTGCTGGAATAAACAACTGCATGCTTTGTAATGCAAACGTGAACAAAATTGCATTGCTAAAAATACTAGTTTCACAAATTACTAGTTTCACAAATTACCGGGTATTTTAATGTTTACTGTATTTTAATTTTTTAATGTCGTCAGTCCTACAGTTTTTTTCTTCCATCTCAATGATACAGTATCGTCTGTATGATAAAAGATCGTCTAGAACACCAAAATTCAATTTTGATGTAAGTATATACATGTACATCATATTTGAAAATAATATAAAAATACTCAAAACACGCATAAAACGCTTTCACTAACTGCGTACGTTACGCTAATATGCCAGCAATACCATATAAGAGAAATAAGTAAAAAGTTATAGCTAATTTGCTCGTTTAATCATGTTAATGTTTCACAATTCGTATACATTTGACTTTTCCGTTTCGTACTCAACTAAAGCCGAATGAATACAATGCTATAATTGATAGACATTCATATGAATATTAATAAGATAGCAACATGTTGATAATCATTCATTAGATATAAATAAAAGATACAAAGTAAATCGTTTCTGGCCAGTCTATACCCTTTTTAAGGGATAAACGTGATGATATTTTCCATTCCGTTCCGTTTTCCGTTCCGCGTTTTAGCAACACCCATACATACATGTCTGTGTTTTCCGTATGCAGAAAAGGATTACGGTAGTTAAGATCAGCTAAAGGAATTCATTATTGTGTTTTAATTGGATTATCATTATGATGTTGACCAATTTAGGTAAGCATAAATACATGTAGTAGCAGCAGCACAATATAATAAGATGCCAGCATGGGATTCCTGCCAGCATACATACACATGTATATAAGTTCTACTTTCACTTTCTAAATGTAATCTCCCTTTGACAGCATACTGTATCATCATCTTTTAATATTTAAATAAGCTTATCATCGTTACCTATCCTATTGCATTTGTAAAGTTTCTAGTTTAGTTTTTAGTTTCTAGTTTTTAGTTGCAAAAGTTATTTTTTTCATTTGTCAGACTGCATGCACTGTTGAGTTGACCCCATATTGACCCTGTATAAACAATTTCTTATTAAATTTGTGTATTTCATATGTAAGTAAGTGTAGACACTTATATTTTTTATATGAGTAATAATAGGAAGGAAGGAGTATTTCTTTCTTTAATGTATTATAATGCATCAAATACAATGTAGGTCATGACCTTATGGGACTGTTCTGACCCCACGAAACAGGAAAATACAAAATATCTTCTAAAGTCATTATGATGCATCAACTGGTGTAAAGTACATTAATGACCCCCAGGTGTTGTCTTTAACCCCCCCCCCCCCCCCCCCAACCCCCCCCCCCCCCCCCCCCCCCCCCCCTCCGCCTTTATGAAATAGGAAATGATATGATACACGTACTGTATATTTTGTTAACTTCTGAGATCTGAGATCCTCATCCCTAAACCGTTTAATTTATTTTTGCTCTTTGTGTCATTGCGCGTAAAATTGTATTGTAAGATTATGCCCCCTTGGAGACACCCTGACATTTCAGAACTAGAAATAATAATGTATTTTATCTTATTCATATGTTATACAGTAGTGCATGTTTGATCCATGTGGGTAATTCCTAGCCTAATGATGTCACTGCTTTGTTTAGGAGACTTTACAATTGCCCCAAATAGGTGAATACACATGGCAGTGATGCATATAACATTTTGTTTATAAATCTTAAAAATTGAATTAAGCAATTTCCAAAATGTTAATGTGAATCACGAGAGAAAAAGCAATCAAGAAATGATTTAAAATTTGCTACTGTACACATGTAAGAATGTATTAAGAAGACTGAATCTTTATATTAAGCAGGTTAGATTGGGGGGGGGGGGATGAATGTGGAGTATAAACATTTATAATTTGAATCATTTATTGTTATTAATTAATTTTAACTTGTCAATGAATACTACTTATTGATCCCAAGGTAGAAATATGACCTCTGATCGTATCTCAATAGATCATTTGTCAATTATGCAAGGTGTAATGTAATTTTTTTTAAGAATAACATTTTTTACCAGTTTATAAAAGTTTTTAGACACCCAAATTATATTTTGATTTTAATAGATTATTCGACAAGGAAGGGGGGGGGGGGGGAGAGAGAAACAGTTTATATTTGAGTTTGTTTGGGAGTGGGGGTTCCAAGTCATATATTTGACAATTTTTTAATGTAATTTAAAATAAGACTAAGCCATACTACAGCCATGAACATGAATAGTATAGAACAAAACACAAACTAATACATGTACATGTATATATACATAGGAAGTATTACAAAACAGATGATTGATCTATATCTGGGTTCTTAAATTGAATCATATATCATGTACATATTATATTATTGTTTCTTTGTTCAAGGCATTTAAGATGGTATGTAGGTCATGATCCCAAGTGCTCTTCCTGAAATTATCAAATATCATAAAAACCATTGAGATCCCCACCTTAATCCAAAGATATTATTCCTCCTTAGGTCATGCAGGCGCATCAGATCATTATGGCATGTAAGTCATGAACCTAAGGGGTCATCCTGACCCCCTTAGAATCAGAAATTGTCAATTATCTTTAAATTATTGATGTTTGATGATCCTATCTCTATTTAATCTTTATTAATTATTAAGTCTCCTGAATGAAGTTTGGAGACTTATTGTTTTTGTACGGTTCTTAATACATGTATATATTCTTCATTTTCTTTTTCTTCTTTCCCGCTCTGAACTTGTTTCTCAGAGATGGCTGAACATAATTGTACAAAACTCTAGGATATGATAGGCCTGCAAATCTAGTTGTGCACCCTGGTTTGATTTTTCTCATTTTGGGTTAGACAACCACTTTTCGGGGTAGGGGGGGGGGGGGGGAGGGGGGGGTGTCAAAAGGGTGTGGGGTCTAACATTGAACCTTGTAGAAAGAATCATAGACTCTATTGTAAATGGTAACTTGAAAATGGACAAAGATAATAATATAGGGTTTTCATAATCATATATTGGCTGTTACTGGCAATATATAGGGTTTATTAGATCTGACCCCTGGGGTCATCCCCACCCCCCAGGAATTTGAAATTACCATATATCTCAGAAACTGTTATAATCATGACCCCTAAACCATATATATTCATGTTTCTGATGTCAAGGGGCATCAAATGTTATGTAGGTCATAGGCCCTGTGGGTGGTCCTGACGCCCTCAAACAGCAAGTCCCTTAATATCTTCAAAACAGTTGAGATCCCCACCCTTAAACCATATATATTCTTGTACCTTGTGTCAAGGGGCATCAAACGGTATGTAGGTCATGGGCCCCGGGGGTTGTCATGACCCCCCTTGAACAGGAAGTGCACGAATATCTCGAAAACGGTTGAGATCCCCACCCCTTAACCATATATATTCTTGATCCTTAAAGGGCATCAAAAGGTATGTACCGGTAGGTAATGGGCCTCAGGGTTAAATTTAATTTTTCAAAACCGTATTAATGCACATCTATGGAACAGTTCCTTTCATATCCCAAGATATGATGTGTCTATCCATTAAATCATAAAAGGAGTTCTAGGATCTATGTTTTTTTTTAAAGTGATAAACGTCAATTTTCTGCTACATTTTGACTCCCTGGATGAAATTTAAATTTTGAAAACCTTACTGCACATCTATAGAACAGTCCCTATCATATCCCAAGATATGATTGTCTATCCATTAAATCATAAGAGGAGCTCTTGGATCAATGTTTGATTTTTTAGTGATAAACGTCAATTTTCTGCTACTATTTGACTCCCAGGATGAAATTTAAATTTTTAAAACCTTATTGCACATCTATAGGACAGCCCCAATTATATCCCAAGAGATGATGTAGCTACTCCAAAAGTTGTAAGAGGAGTTCTGGGAACCATATTTTTTTTTGCCAAAAAACGTCATTTTTTGTTGCCCACTGATCCCCTTAATTAAAAAAAGAATTCTGGAACCTGATCATGCCTCAATATGACACCCCCAATCATATTCTAGAAGATCATTTGGCTACTTTTTAAAAAAAATGACGTTTTTTAAACCAGTTTTTTTTTGTAAAAAAACGTCATTTTTTAGCCATTTAAATGACCCCCAGGACAAAATTGAAAATTCCGAAACCTTATTGCGCATCTATAGGATACCCTAAAACATATTCCAAAAGATGATTTGTCTACTTTTGAAAATGTAGGAGGAGTTCGAGGAAGAAGGTTTTTTGTGAAAAAACGTCATTTTTTACCAATTATTTGACCCCCAGGACTAACAGAGAATTTTTGAACTTTTTTACAAAACAACATGATACCCCAAATCAAACTCCAAGAGTTCAGTTTGCTGGTTTATAAGATGTAAGAGCAGTTTGAGAAAGTAAAACGTGACAGACGGACGGACGGACGGACGGACGGACGGACGGAACAGGGTAACAACAATATACCCGAACTTTCTTTAGAAAGTGCGGGTATAATGAAATCGATCAAGTGGATGTATATAGTAACGACCGCCAATGATTAGTGTAGATATGTAGGTATAATGCCTATATTTGTACTTCGACCTACAGATATAATAACTAAATTCTCTTTAAAGAGGTGGACAGATGTGTCTTTATGATGTTTTGCATGTCCGGCACTTCACTGGAAAATATAATGCACATGTATCAGCTTAAACCACATGTACGCACTTCATCGCAAGCACTAGCAATAATTATTGGTAGGTTGCCGGCGCGTAGCATAAAGGAGAGAGAGGCAGGGAGCCCCCATCCCCCACTTCTTCTTGCAGCAGATAGTTTTCATCAGTTAACTTATTAAAACGTGAATAAACATAAAGTCCCCCCAACTACTTTTTGGGGAGCACCATTCATGTAAAGAAATTGAAATGAATCTGTGAAATGAAGGAAATGAATAGTGAAATCGAAGTTATGATTAAAGGTACGCAGTTCGCTATACCCCCTCCACCAACACACAAGGATTAGAATTTTCACGGTTTGTCAAGATTTTTTGGATAACCCCCCCCCCCCCCCCCCCACCCCCCCCCCCCCGCACTTGCACTTTGCTACAATTTAACGCGTTATTCAAATCTCCGAACTGTTTTGCAATATTACATCATCCTTTAATTGCATAATTGTCTTTTTACATTGACAATTTACACCAGTAACAGATTAAACAAGACAACAAACGTTTATCATAACCTTTGTTCATAGTGGTAAAATAGCGTATACCTGCTCTAATGGAGAGATAACTTGTGTTACGAACGATAACTCCAGGTTATGAAAATCCCGAATAACTGGCACAGCATTTGGGTTTGTGTTGTTTAGCCCACTTGAACTGAAATCTCAAGTGAGCTATTCTGATAACTTTTTGCTCGGTGTCCGTCTCTCCTTCTGTCTGTGTGTAAACGTTTAACATTTTCTACTTCTTCTCCAGAACCACTGACCCGAGTTCAACCAAACTTGACTAAAAGCATTCTTAGGTAAAGGGGATTCAAGTTTGTTAAAATTAAGGACCTCACCCTCTTTCCAAGACGGATAAGTACGAAATATTAAAAAAAAATTAGTATTTTTCAAAAATCTTCTAAAAATCACTTGGCCAAAGAAGCTGAAAGTTTTGTGGAGGCATTCTCATATAGTGTAGATTCAAGTTTGTTCAAATTATGATCTCTGTGAGTATGATGTGGACACAATTGGGATTGAATCATTACAAAGGAATATATAGAGAAAAATCTTTGAAAATCTCAAAAACCAATTGACCAGAAAGCTGAAAATTGTGTTGAAGCATCCTAAGGTAGTGTAGATCCAACAGTTTCTATAGTCAGTGGGGTTTTTTCTCGGAATTTAAAGCCAACCATTAAAAAAACATTTAAGTTACACAAGAGAGGTTAAATTGAACCTAACGACTAACATATGTCGTGAAGGCAGGAAAATAAACATGTCTCTTGCATGACTCATTTGTTGAATTTTACATTTTTTATTTTCCTTATATATCAATATTTTGATTGCTCTTCAAAAGCCCGTTAATCGGGACAGACAACTAAAATGTTGATCTGGAAATTGAATGATAGTGACAGGATAAACTTATATCACAGTGATTGTATAATACTTTTAATTTTGAATGTACTTATCTAATAACATAAAATCTACTTAAAATGATTGGGTTTATCTTATATGTGTAATTTTTTTGTATGTAACATATAATTGATTTATTATATAATAGGTATATTAGAATAAAATCCTTCCATTTCCAAATTCATTATACTTGTTGTAACAATAAAAAGAAATGGATTTTGTCTTACTCATACCACAAATAAATGATTTCATTTATCTCTGATTTAACCTTGAAATATTGTTGTAGCATCACATACATTGACAAATCTACAATGCATGTCTTTAATTGAAAATAATTATGGTACTAATATCGATTAAACTACAATCAAACTATGATTTAACATTCTGTAAAAGAGCAACATGGTCGTGGACATTGCATCAGAAATACAAAGAGCAACACGGTCGTGGAGGTTGCATCATAAATACATAACCTTTTTCAACTTTTTTCAGCATTGCAAGATGTGGAATTTTCGTCAACAACAGAAATATAACTACTACTGTGGTTTGTATCATGCAGAGAAATTCTTGACGATAATATTCGTAGAATACTGTTCCTCTCTCTATTCTTTTTAATATTGTCTTTGATTGACTTCCATACGTCTACTCCTGAAGGAGATTCAATATTATTTTCGGGACGAATTTCTTGCATGCTCTCTCTTTGAGATAAGGTTTTGTCCTCACTTGAAAATAGTCTTCGATTTGTGTACTCATAATGCGTAGATCTTAACTCACTACTTTGTAACTCTTCAGACTGATTTTCAAGTGAAATGTTCTCTAACATTCGTCCAGAGCCAGAGCCGCATTCTAGGTAACTTTGATGTTTATTAGATGTGTAATCTCCCGGCGTGTCGGTGTGAACAAGTTCATGCTGGTAATGTCGAGATGGTATAAATTTTCTGAAGGCAAATAATTTAAATATTCATATATTTAAGAGAAAAAACAAATGAACTGTTTAATATGTTCAGAAGACAATTTTTAATCTAATATATAATTAAAAACCCACTACAGCAATATGTAGATGGATATGCAGGAAAGTATAGCTTTGTTATATGGAAAAACATAATTATCGTTTATTTGTGATGTTTTCCATTGCGATTAGGAATTGCGAGCACTTTTCTTTCCTTTCATTTATCGATAAATTCAACCTTCTTAAACATTATTTATTTTATCACCCTAAAATATAAAATTAAATTTCCTCCAAATCATATAACTAAATGTTTAACTTGCTTTTATTTACCATATTTCATATTATCATGCTACTAAAAATGATGTCTGGCAAAATGTAAAAAGGTATTCAGATTCAAACTTTGAAAAAATGTTGATATCATTTCAAAAATAAAACTGTAGGAAAAACCTTCACATATCTAAGTTATAAATTTAACGCAAATTCTCGAGAAAAATGCATTTATTTAGGTATTTACACCAGGGATATAAAATAAAAATTGAAAAATGTGGTAAAGAGGAAAAACGGTGAACACAGAAATATGTCGCCACGGGAAAATGTCTGTATGTGGAAGATAAAGGGTGGTATTACATGAACTTGTCTCTAGCGAGAATTTATTACAATCGTTACCTTTTTATGTATACTGCCACCAGTGCCACAAGCAGGAAGATTATAAAAGCACATAGTAGGATTATTACATAAAGGTATATTCTTGGAGATTCTACAATCATGACAATAAACACATGTTAGCATTGAGACGTTAATGTACACTTAGAGCATTCTCATCACATTTATCATACCTTCATATTGTCTTATCTTGTCCTCCATACACCCGTCACGACTGTCACAGATTTGGTCCTCACTGCAATTACAGCGACCAAGACATCCAAACCCAAAGAACCCGTCAACGCATCTTCCAGAACAGTTGATACCAAAAGATCCAACACAGGCTAATTTTCAATATAATAAACACCATAGGATAGCTTTAAAGGAGCATGGTGACGATTTCAGCTGAAATGTTTTTTATTTTATTTTTCGAAATTTTATATTCACGATGCTTTACTTAGTTATTTTTAATGGTCAACCATTTGTCAGTTGACGAGTTTAAGGCAAGATACAGAGTGCAACATTGTTAAGATGTTATCAAAGCACTTGTAATGTTTTGGTTTACTTTGAATAAATTCACTGGTAAAGGTTTTGCTTAACGCGTATGGTTTTATATCTATTAGCTAGTAATAAATAGCACAAATAACACAAATAAACAGTTTCCATTCCAGTGTTTGCCAAAATTTGTTTTGTTTTAAATCTGTTATCTTCTTTTTTGCAATCAAAAGGTAAATGAAAACACATACTGAGGTTTGTTTACATGTTAACAAAATATTGTGGGTTTTTTTTTATCTCATTTATAACGCAACACCTGACACTCAAATCTCAATTGGCCATTGAAAATTAACGAAACATAATTGAAAATAAATTTTAAAATCATTATCCCAAATCATGACATTTTTCATTTAAAAATCGTTATTCAACTGAACGTTTTTTTATTTATTTATTTATTTATTTACTTATTTGCATGACGTTTATTTTAATATTAATGGAAAGTTTCACAAAACTTACGAATACAATTCTGACCCTCTTGTCGAAAGTTGTTGCAGCATCGATACAATCCGCTGTTGGGAGGTAGAGAGGAATATTTTATATAAATATATCATTTAAATCTGTAAGATGGCTTGATGGTCGTGATCATTGTTAGACTAAAATAATCTTCTTAAGAAGAAGAGCTTTGTATAAAGATAAAAGAAAATATTCAAATTTTAAAGCAGCTATATTAGAAATTCTTTTGCTAAACAATACTTCATGGCCAAAAAATCCTTTCTAAACTTTTTAGGCATATTAATGTGTTAAGATTTTTTTTTACTAAACAATTTAATGCAATTTATGGCCCCCAAAATCTTCTAATTTTTAAGATCTTAATGTCAATTTGTTGACCATCCATCCAGTCTATCATTAAAATATACAACAAGATGAACCAGACAAACAAGAACATGCATGAATTTTCCATGATCGACTTACTCGTGCTGTTTACATACACCGGATGTTTTCAGACTCCTGATACTGAGAACATTCACTAAAACAATGGAAAAGGTCAAAGTATCCAAAGAAATAAACCAAAATACTTCCATATGGAACAATGTACTTCGATGAATTATTTGAACCTCTCTGGTTGAATATCTGCTATTACGCTGTCCTTTTGTAAAGCCTGTTATTGGAATGACGTCCTTGACAACACGATGAAGATGTAGGTTTACGGTTATTTAGGAAGAAAATTATAGGTCTGTTTAGAACGTAATATTTTGTTTTCTCCTTTTTTTTAAATGTAAACTTTAACATAATGACATGTTTTATGCAGTTTTGCTGTCAAAATAGTAATTATGGACAAAACATCACGTCTTTAACATTTGATTTCCAGAATAAAGTCATTTCCTGTCAGTTTGAAGTGTGAATTTTCACCTGTCACTATCATTATACAGATATTAATTGCACTGGGGTAATGGCATAATCAAGTGTGATATTGAACGTTATTGCACTTCCTCGTATTTAGATACATGTATATAGAAGATATACATGAATATGGAGAACCAAGCTCAAACTCTCTCTCTCTCTCTCTCTCTCTCTCTCTCTCTCTCTCTCTCTCTCTCTCTCTCTCTCAACGATGTTATGCTTAACAAATAAGTATTACAAAAAAGAACAAGAATAGAATTCCAGGGTCCCCCGCCGGTCAAGCACTAGTATCGAGTCTATCGACCAAGGCTGATTTAGGAACTTGACCAACGTATTATTGGTATAAACATTTGGTATAAATTTAATGAAAATCCGTCAAAATTTGTAGGCATGAGCGCGCTTACAAGGTCAATTTTTGGAGAAAAAAAACGGAGTCATTATTGTGGTCAAAGTCCCATAGCGCCAACAAAAAGTATCGACTAATGCTGATTTTCGAACTTGACCAAAGTATTAGTGGTATAAACATTTGGTATAAATTTAATGAAAATCTGTCAAAATTTGTAGGCATGAGAGCGCTTACAAGGTCAATTTTTGGATAAAACGGAGTCATTATTGTGGTCAAAGTCCCATAACGCCAACAAAAAGTATCGACTAACGCTGATTTTCGAACTTGACCAAAGTATAAGTGGTATAAACATTTGGTATAAATTTAATGAAAATCTGTCAAAATTTGTAGGCATGAGAGCGCTTACAAGGTCAATTTTTGGATAAAACGGAGTCATTATTGTGGTCAAAGTCCCATAACGCCAACAAAAAGTATCGACTAACGCTGATTTTCGAACTTGACCAAGGTAATAGTGGTATAAACATTTGGTATAAATTTAATGAAAATCCGTCAAAATTTGTAGGCATGCGAGCGCTTACAAGGTCAATTTTTGGATAAAACGGAGTCATGATTGTGGTCAAAGTCCCATAACG
This sequence comes from Magallana angulata, assembly GCF_025612915.1. NCBI lineage: Eukaryota > Metazoa > Mollusca > Bivalvia > Ostreida > Ostreidae > Magallana > Magallana angulata. The sequence goes on along the minus strand of NC_069116.1, from coordinate 21,124,104 downwards.
CCAACAAAAAGTATCGACTTATGCTGATTTTCGAACTTGACCAAGGTAATAGTGGTATAAACATTTGGTATAAATATAATGAAAATCCGTCAAAATTTGTAGGCATAAGAGCGCTTACAAAAAAATGTGACGGACGGACGCACAGACACACGGACGCACGGACCCACAGACACACGGACCCACGGACCCACGGACGCCTGGCATTTCTATGTCCCCGCTCCGCGTTGCGGCGGGGGACAACAAATTAAAGCAAGCGTAAACACTACTGCCTTATTTTATACCCCCGCTCCGAAGGAGTGGTGGTATACTGTTTTACCCTTGGGTGTCTGTCTGTCTGTCTGTCCGTCTGTCCGTCCGTCCGTAACAAAAATTTCTGTCGCATTTATCTCAGCAACTATTTACCTTAGATGCTTAAAATTTTTACACAGTGTTTGTTAAGGCATGCCATATCGTGGGATATATTTTTGTACCAATCGGACGTCAACTTCCTGTTAAATGACGACTTTGCTTTTTTTTAAACCAAAATATTCAAACAAATTTTCGTCAAAGATTTCTCAGCAACTATTTATCGCAGATGCTTGAAATTTTTACACAATATTTGTATAGGCATGCAATATCGTGGGATATATTTTTGTACCAATCAGACGTCAACTTCCTGTTAAATTACGACTTTGTTTATTTTTAGCCAAAATTTTCAAACAAATTTTTGACAAAGATTTCTCAGCAACTGTGTATTGCAGATGCTTGAAATTTTTACACAGTATTTGTATAGACATGCTATATCGTGGGATGTTTTTTCGTACTAATCGGACGTCAACTTCCTGTTTAATGAGTACTTTGTTTATTTTTAGCCAAATTTTCAAACAAATTTCCGTCAAAGATTTTTCAGCAACTATTTATCGCAGATGCTTGAAATTGTAACACACTATTTGTTTTGGCGTGACATATTGTGGGATGTATTGTTGTATCAATCGGACGTCAACTTCCTGTTAAATAATGACTTTGTTTATTTTTAGCCAAAATTTTCAAACAAATTTTCGTCAAAGATTTCTCAGCAGCTATTTATCGCAGATGCTTGAAATTTTTACAGTGTTTGTTAAGGCATGCCATATCGTTGGATATATTTTTGTATCAATTGGACGTCAACTTCCCGTTAAATGAGTTCTTTGTTTATTTTAGCAAAAATTTTCAAAGAAATTTTCCTCAAAGATTTCTCAGCAGCTATTTATCGCAGAAACTTGAAATTTTTACACAATATTTGTATAGGCATGCCATATTGTGGGATATATTTCTATACCAATCGAATGCCATCTTTCTGTTAAATGTCGACTTTGCTTATTTTTCATATTCACATCAGAGCGGGGATATCACTTAAGTGAGCATTGGCTCACAGATATCTTGTTTTGTTTTGTTTCTCTACTTGTCAAATATGTGTGCGTTGATTTGAAATAATAATGATTAAACAGCGTAGTAATCTGGAGGGGTATCAGTACAACTTCGATGGAAAACACCGAATCAATTCAATACTGGTTGATATATGACGGGGCAATGTACGACTTCAAGAAAACACGTTTTGTCCTCGTTAGTTAACCAGAAAATCTCGTTATAGTCCCTATAACAGAAGAGACTAATTCAGTAATGATTCTTGAAAGATAATCAGTAAAGTGATGTGTTTGATAAACGCAAATGTCTCCAAGAGCGACCATCTGAAATGACTTGTCACTGCACTGCGTCTTAAAGCGGCAATATCGCGATTTTACCAGAACCATGTGCGTACATTCTGATCAGCTTCAAGAAAAATTCCAACGTAAATCCCCATATTTTCGATTACTGCCACACGTGATGTTCTTTCGTATTTTAATACGGTCAGGCTATTCTACTTTCACATGCATGTTGTGAAGACAATTTTGAATTGCACCAGTCCTCTAATTTTCCAATTCTAGGTAATTCATGTGGTGTGAGAAGCACTCAAACTTCAGTCTGAGATGACTGAATAGCTCTAATTAAGATATGTTTTCTCACAAGGAGCACATGCATCAAGGCAGTACGGTGCGTCTCCTTAGGCTGTCGTTATCACAAAACCTTGACGTATCAGTATACAACTTGAATGTATGAGAAACACTTCGTTGTAGACGTTATTATATGTATGTTTGAATGATTGTCAACTTAATTTTATATTTTTTCTTGAAAAATGGCAAGTGTAAAAAAAAGATGTTACACTGACGTTACACTGACTTTATTATATTTCTTTCTGATACCCGTTTTAACGTTTTAATGACACCCCCTGGTCCGAATGATACGGTGTTATGTTGTGGTAAACGAAGACCAACTCCGAGCTCAAATTTGGATTTAAAACAATTCTTTAAAAATGTTTTCAGTTAGTAAGGCAATTAAGGTAAATATTTTCAAAACAGGGTTTTTAGAGATGAAATTTGTAGTGATCATTCCTACTTCCTAATTGTAGATCTTAACCCAACATGAAAACCCTTAACATATGTGCACTTTCATTGGCGGTACAGAAAAAACCAGTTATGTAACGGTTATAAATACTTTTGCTTGATGATAAAACAAAATACGCAAAGCAGAAGATGATATACACGTCAGGAGATATCTTGGGTTTTGATTTCGAATTCGACGGTGAAAGTTTACGCTCACAGATCACAAGAGCTCACTAAAGCTGAAAGTCAAAAGGTAGGTCAAGTTTTCATTTATGTTTTAAGACAACATTCAATTTCCTTGCTATTTTGACGCACAGCCTGAGATCGATGTTCATCGTTTTTCGTCTTAAGTGAAATTATAAAGTTTATACTATCATCTGAAAACATCATCTGTTGTAGGTGAATCCTGTAACAATGTCGGACGCAGGTGAGTGGTTGTTTATACTGTTTACGTATATATTAACGTAATAATGACATTTAGTCGGCAAATCATTGCCCTTTGAATCGCAGTCCCTAAAAAACAAATCTCTTGAAAAAAAGACGATTACGCCCGGTCAATATAGATGTGGAAAATCGTGCGTGTGTGTGATGAAGCTGGATTCTGCGTGATTATATGTGCATGTTTAAAGCCTAAAGGTGTCTGCAAGATATTTGCGATTTCCAGTATCGATAACATGAATGTGCTTTATAAAACATGTTCCATACAGCATTTTAAGCGCCTTCACTGTATGGAAAGTGCTAATCGAAAACGTGGTTGATTTGGATCACCGACTGTTCTTTTGTCGGGTATCTCGAATTTACTGTCTGCAAATTTAGACCAAAATGTAAAATTAAACACTTTTAATCAACTTTGATTAAAATTGCATCAAACTATTTTGATAGTTCTGTTCAGAGTTTATAATAAATTTTTACTTTTGTTTACGTTTCAGTCACTTGAGACAGGCCTTTATCTTCAGTCTGTCAGTGATTGTTAATGTTTGACATTTGAGCGAACTTTTGAAGTTTTCAATGAAAGATGTATATTGCTGTATATTCAACGGTTTTTTTCGGGGGGGGGGGGGGGGGGGGGGGCTAACTAACACCAACGATTAAAGTACTGAAATAGTGAGAGCCCGGCTCTTTTAATGCGTCTTTATGCATATAGTGTGGCAAAGACTGGAAATCTCTCTCTCTCTCTCTCTCTCTCTCTCTCTCTCTCTCTCTCTCTCTCTGCTTGTTATAACCTTGCACATGTATGCTCAAACCACACAATTTGACAGATCGTGCAATGCCGCATTTATATAACAAACGGAGTATTTTTGTAGATGTAGGGCAGCCGGGGTCTTCAAAATGATGCAGACGATATACATACGACACATGTGTTTGATGTGCATGCGAAGTAAGGCACATGCGCGGATCCAGATATTTTTTTCAGGGGGGGGGGGGGGGGCGAATTGAAAGTCGGAGGGGCTTTATGATAGATTTGATCATGCAGTATCCGTGCAAACCCTAGCCTCCAGAACAAAACTGGACACAACAGAAAGGATGTCAACATAAAATTATATCAGAGGAAATATTTGGAATTCTTCTCAAGAACTGCAATGCATTACTATGCAAGCATTTGATTTACAGTGTAGACCCAAAATCGTAAACCTGTGACGGGGGCCCTTAGATTAATATCGTAGCCAAAGAAGAGCTCGATCTGTGTTCCTGCAAATATTGTGATGCGCAGTTTTATGTTTTTTCTTGTGAAAACAAAACAACGTGCATGCAATGATAAAAAGCAACGAATATTCCTAAATACACTGGCATTAGATATAATTATGAAAAAATTTACGATAAGACTCAAAGAATGATGCTGACACACACAAATCAATGTTAAAGGTACCGGCGGTATTTAAAATTAACAATATAATTAAAATATGTGTAAAATATAAACATTGGCCTTTAAACCAAAACCGGGGCCCTAAAAGAGGTACGGCGTTCAAATTGTTAACACATTTATTTTTATTTCAATTTTGTGTTACACTACCATCCCATAAAAAAAACTTTCAGAATTATTTTGGTAAAAAAAATGTTCGCCTCATGTTGTAAACATTTTTTCTATAAATTGATAGTTCTGTTTCAGACCTTGTATTTTATGGTTGTTGATCCATGAGTTCCCTGTCAACTGAAGTTTAAAATCAACCATCGAGAAAAAAAAGATACAATAGACCAATCCACACTTTACAAAAGTCATGTCCCTTGGCCGCCATCTTGGGGGAAAACCCAAAATATTTCTCACAGTAGCCTTTGTACTTTAGAGTGTTGTAACTTCGTCATTTGACATTAGAAATCCGTTTCCGCTGTTAATTTTGATTGTACCAAATTGGGGCAATCCACACATCGAAGGAATAAATTAAATTCAAAGAGATTTTTTCACAGGACGCCAAAATATTTGGTTGAATAAAAAAGGGAAAAGTTGTTTTTTCCCTTTTGACCTTTGGGTTGACCCAACAAAGGGGAACAACTTTTGCAAAGTGTGGATTGGACTATAAAGGGGTGATGGGATTTGGTCTGGCACGTTGGTTTTCTTAACCCCTTATCCCAATGTGTTTAGGATCATTTAGTTGCCTACTGTCTGACCGAGTATATAAATAGGTCCAATATCTGCTAAGTATTATTGAATAATGTTTTAAAGACCTGTTTAAAGTTGAAACGTTCTCTCTACTGAGAAAATTATAATTATATATAAATAAGGATAATTATTTTTTTTTCCATTTGAAAAAGGATGGGAGTTTGGTGGGTTTTATGTTACGATAATTATACCATAATCTCGATTAACTAGCATTAATCCATAAACTATGTTTCCTGGAGTATATGTCTGATCTTTTCACAGAGGTTAACTCCGTGTGTAGTCGCAGTCGCCACCGTATCATCGTAGGGGTCCTAGCAGCCGTATCAGTATGTGGGGTTGCGGGAGTCGTTTTGGCCATTTACTTTGCAAGTAAGTTAACAGAGAATGTTTGTGTCTACTGCTACTTAATAACAGCATTTGGTGTACATAATGTCATTACAGTTCCAATCGGGCTGTTTACATTATATTTTCATCTGTTTATTCTTTCCCCTTTTTAGCCGGCAACAGCACACATGATAGCTCTGGAAAGACATTGGCATGGAAAGAAGGTTTGATTTTTTTTCTTTTGAGTAGTTTAATTATCTTCTTGTTTGCGATTTTTTTGTCCATTTTCTTCGTCATCAATTTCATCAAGTTTTAGCTGAAGTTTCTTCTGCAGCAAATCGATGTAGAAAGTTTCTGCTCAATAAGGTGGCAATTGCATACATAGCAAAAAGCTTGGATTTATCTTTAATTCGGATGAGGGAGCTCGATAGAAGTCACATTGTCGAACAACTGCTTGGTTAAGATTGGGTTAATGACAGGAGCCAGCATATTTCTGAATTTGATATATGAATTCTTTCAAGGATTCTTCATAATAATATCTTGTATTTACAAGGTGTATCGGGGCCTAATTTAGAGATCAACAAAAGTCATTAATAATTATAAATAATATTATCAGATAATTAAACTGTCATTATCAATGAAATATGAAAAAAACCCAGCTTCAAATCTCTGAGTTTTTTCCCGATTTTGACGAATGAAATATATCCATAGTGTCTACAGTCTCTCTTAAAACGGAATACAGATTTTTTTTTTTTACCTCTTTCTTTACATGATATTGAATTAAACATAGAGAGCGGAATTATTTTTTAAAGGATTTCCAATGGTATTTTATGAAAATGTACAATTTTTTAATATAATTCTTATATAAACATTAAGCACTGGAAAAAATAGTATCAAATCAATTATGACGTAATGGATCTGGCACCTATGAGACATTCTAAAATCATTTACCAGATGTTGACCTTTTAAAATAGCAGAGGTGCAGTTATTTAGAAGGAGTTGATATGATGTTTTATTATATACCTCATTATCATTTCTGTATAACGCGTTATCTTATTTGTTCTTGTCAGTCACGTGTCATGGCAAAAAAAATCATTATATTTCCCTGCCATCGTCATATTTTTCATGATATCTCATCCCCTCGAAAGCCAAAAATTTTCATTCCATGCGTATAAAAAATCCCGAAGATGAGCATACGGAATATCAAATTACAAGTATAACAACATTTTAAATCATTTTTATATCAGAAAACTGACATAGAAAAAAACTGGTAAACATTCACTACGATTTTTCAGAACGGAGAACACGAAGAAGATGAGGGGAGGGGGTGTGGGTGGTCTTGTAGATTTCCATTACATTGATCTCTGTATCCCAATGGCTCACATTTATCATTTCTTTACGTTTGTGAATGCTTAACAAATGGACTGTTGCTAGCCATTTTATCTTTAAAAGAGACTTGCTGATAAAATGGTTGTCACTGTGCCACAGTTCAAGGCGCTCTAGTATCGACAAGATGAATATTCTGCCTATCTTTGTTTAACTTGTTCATCTGAACCGTCTTTTTGGGATAACACCACAGTCATCATACTGGACCTTATCTAGTTAGTTTTCACAATTAAGTAACAATTAGATCGGGATTTGAAGAACATGGAAACAGCTTTTAAAGATTTGGGTAAAGTTATTTTGTTCGCACATTTGTGGTTTTGTGGTCTTGTCAATCGAAATTTGAATAGATATCTTAATGTGTAATCGTGCGCATTATATAATATCTTTGATAGATGTACTTACAGGCACGTGTTTCTCTATATTTATTTGTTGTTTGCCTGTATCCATTTACTTTCAATGCAGACGATGCTGTTATCCCTACAGAGGAGCCATTTGGCGAAATTAAAGATGGAAGAAAAGTAAAAAGGTAGGTCAAGATTAAACACTAGCATTAGACATTCCTTTCCATCTATGGCGGTACATTAAGCTCATTCTATGTTATTGTTTTATTTTTTTTGTATAGGAACATACTCAAATCTATTAAAAAAATGGGGAAAACAGATAGGGAAAACCACCTTTGTGGAAGACTGGCTATATAGCGAGGCTTCTGCTAGGAGGCAAATACCCCCTAACCAACATTTTTTTTAAAAACTCCCTCTTTACGAATTTGGCATATAATCGTCAAAGACCGAATAATTCTTTTTGGAATAACCTTAACTGAAGATAGAAGGAGGAAAACAGTTTTTAATTAAGTGTACTAATTATCGTTCTAGTTTGTCACAAATATTTTGTGTAATTATCATAATACTTCAGTTATTTATTACATTTTTAAACACGAAAATACCGGTAATCAATCATTCTACACATTTTCTCTGTGCCGTATAATCAATTCTACAACTGTATTGTTTACTAAATCTTGTTAACACACAAAACTTAACATGTCTATTAATTTTATGCATTTCAATTACAAACTTTGTGTAAAACAACGTTGTCTGATTCTTTGGGTTTATTTTTTCGAAAATTCAAAAAACACATGACCTGCCGGCTGCAAGAATTAATGTAAATCAAAAACATACACGATTACCATATGCTCGGCAGCCATTTTATAGTGATCTTGCAGATTTCACATCTACACTGCCTGTATCTAAGTATATGCACATAAAATAGTTCTTGCACATCAAGTTGAATAAAACAAAAGTATATAATTGTAACTTTCTAATATGTATAATGATATATTTTTGTATACAAGTAAGTAAACAATTTGATAACATTTGCACAATATATAACAATTAGTTGACTAGGAATGAGAGCAGATGAATACGATTCGCTTTAACTGAATCCGTATCCATGAGTAACTAATACATTTTTATCTAAAGACAATGCTGGATTAAAAGATACACTGTAACTTATTGCTTTGTTTAGATAATTTAACTGGACTTAATTGAACGAGAGTAAACACAAGACGGTATACAAACCAATTGAATAAAGTGAAGATTTCCCAGTGAAATAATGAGCAGATATAACAAAATTGTTTTCTGTCTTAATACAGACAGTCGTAGCACTTTTAACACTAAAAACATCCTAGAACTTTTGTGATAACATATTAACTTTAGATGCATTATAATTACACTTTTCCTTAATATCACCTTAAAAGTCACTCTCATCAAAGGTTTGTTTGATGAAAACTACAATGAATTGTTTGTATCAAACGAAAAGACAAATTTTTCATATACATGTTGTACAATGTTCCAGAAAAATCAACATGTGGACAAAATTTGCATTTATTACGAGCAAACACTCCCTAATAAAAACACATTGTGGTACTAACTTATTAATATAGAACCCTTTAAACGTACACATGCATATTTTGCTGCCTTTTAAAGACAAAAAAACTTGCATTCTATCCTTTTTCCTACAATTTCATTGCTATCAACATCAAAATTGCAAATCAAATATTTCTTCAAGTTTACAATTAGAAATTATTCATTTTACATCCATCCAAGGTTAACGCTTTACAGTACTTTCAGTACTTTGGTTATTTTTTTTTCCATGAAGGAAATAATACATCTGCACTTACGTTCGTACTATATATTTAAAATAAACAGAAGTGGGTTTTTACTGCAAGAAGTCCTTAGAAAATAATTACTATCACTTTAAACATCTAAAAGGAAATACTTCTGTAATGTAATGTCTCATATCCTTGTGCTGATAAGAACAAATGGTACTGTTAAAAAAACTAAAAGGGGGGGGGGGGGGGGGGGGGTTATAGTCAGTTTAGAGAAATACTAATGGTTTGAGTATCATAGTATGCATGGGAAAAACGTTACTGATTATCAGAATAACATATCTTTATATAAATCAGATAGAAACTGTAGCTTTGTAGGTATTTCGTGCATAGACATAATCAGAAACGATATTGGTTAGGAAACTAATTGGGGGGGGGGGGGGTGTTCGAATTTTAATGTATAATTATGTTCTTCATTTTATCGTGTACGATGCATTTCTAATCAGCATTTGTCTCATATATATCTCTGTAGATTTACTTTTACCAACAAGAACAATATCACGGTGCGCATCATCAGCTATGGAGCAACAATTACCGATATCCTGATGCCGGATAAAAACGGAGTAATTCTTGATATTAGTTTGGGATTTGACACTGCTGCTGGTAAACATGCACAATAGTTTTTATTCTCTTAAGTAATCAATATAAAATATTGCCTTGTCAAATATCAATATATTGCGCCGACATAAACTATCAATTTATCAGTTTACAGTGAGAATGTAATAAAATTTACAACAAGAGGCGCTGTTCTAAAAACCAAAAACACCTTGACCTTTAAACAATGGCATTGTTATTATTATAAAATTATCAGAATATGAAGATAGACACACGAAAATTGGGGCTGCTCTCGGTCGGATAACAGAACGCCTAAAAGGCGCCAAATTCACCATAGACGGAGTGGAGTACAATGTCTCGGCCAACGAAGGACAAAATCAAGTCCATGGGGGCTTCTATGGCTTCGATTCTGTAAGTCCCATTCAGATAACGCATCTTCAGATTCAACAAGTGCCACTTCTGATCAGTTTTTCAGAATATGGCAATTATGTAGTTTATAAGTTCTTTTCCCATTCTTTAGCTTATATGACAGAAGGTTCAAGTGAGCTTTCCTAATCACCTGTTGTCCGTTCGTCTGTCCTTCCCTTTGGAACCACTGGGCCAAATGTAACAAAACTTTGCACAAAGCACCCTAATGGGATGGAGAATCGGAATAAAAAAATAAAGAGCTAGACCCTTTTTAAAAAGGAGATAATTGCTGAGCAATGAAAATAGGGCGCGTGTCTCGGAAATCTTTAAGAGAACCACTGCATCAGAAATGCCCATATTTACAACACAGCTTGTATATAAAGTGAAGATTGTAAATTGGTAAATCGTGACCCCTTGACTAATATTGGGGCCCAAAGGGATTCCAACTATTACATAGAAATATAAAGAGGAGATATTTAAAATCTTCTATAGAACTACAATGCTACAATTTTATGATATTCCCTGTACAATGCAAACATCCTCAAAAATTGTAGATTCTAGTTTGTTTAAACTGTGACCCCTGGACCAATACTGCAGGTGGCGCCCCAAGAGAGGTACAGATTTCAACATCGAAATATATAGTTAAGAACTTCAATGCTAAATTTTTGATCTTACAATGCAAGCTTTCTAAGAAAGTGTAAAATCAATTGCTGAAATCATGTCCTACGGAATAATACTGGGGCCCCAGTATTAATAAATAAAAAAGAAATAAAAATGGTAAATGTTTGAAAAATCCCTCTTTTCAAGAACTACAGTGCTACAGTTTGTGATATTAGAACGTAGAAGTATATATGAAAATTGTATCAAAATCTTCTCAAGAAATACAATGCAACGTTAAGTTACGGTATTTAACTATGTATTTGCATCCTCGTATTAAAGTCTTTCCTTTTTTTATAATGATGTATAGTTCATTTTACAATTTGTTATCTTTTATACATGTACGTTAAGACCCAGGGTAATAAGATTGGCCAGTTGATGTATCTTAGATCCTAAGATATCTTTGATATAATAGATTTTATGTCCAAAAAATTAGGCTTCTTTTTATAAGTTCTTAAAAATATTGTCAAATCTTGGAATATAAGAGAGCTTTTAATACTTTTTAAAAATTTCATATTTAAACAATTTGAAATAGAATGATAGAAGAACTATTATTCATATGAGCGATGTGTCTCATATGCATAATGCATCCATTGGTAAAAAAAGATTCAAGTTTGCTAAAATCAAGGGGCCAAATCTCTTTGAACGGAAGATTATAAACAATTTTAGAGAAAAAAAATTTCAAAAATCTTCTCTAAAACCATTTGGCTAGAAAAATTATTCAAGTGGATGTCGAATTTTTGCTTTGGAATCTATAAAGAAAAATCTTTAAATATCTTCTTCTCAAGTACCAATTGACCAGAAAAGCTGAAACACTTATGGAAGCATTCTAAGGTAGTGTAGATTCAAGTTTGTCCACATCATGATCCGGGTAGGGTGGGGCCACAATGGGAGGATCGAATTTTTACTTAAGAATAAATAGAGAAAAATCTTTGAAAATCTTTGCCTCAAAACCAATCGGCCAAAAAGCTGAAACTTGAATGAAAGCATCCTCGATTCTGTAGATTCATGTTTGTCTAAATCCTAATCCCTGACGGAAGGATTGGGCCGTTCAATTCAATTTGTATTAGAATATATTGAGACAAATCTTCTTAAAACAAACTAGTTGGTCAGAAATGCAGTACATTGTGTTGAAGCATCCACATAACTGTAGATTCAGGATTGTTCAAATCATGATCTGTTGGTGTAGGATTGATCCACAATGGCAGTTTTACATAGGGATATGTAGAGAACAATCTTTAATAATCTTCCACTCGAAAGCCAATTTGGCAGAGAAGCTGTAACCTGTGTAAAAGCAATGTCAGATTGTGTAGATTCAAGTTTGTCAAAGTCACGATCTTTGGGTGTAGGGTGAGGCCATATTGAAGGGTTTACCTTGAACTTTTTTTACTTTATTCTCAAAAAATCAAATGTTATAATATATGCTATTATATGTACTTATGTGCAAGCAATTTGACAAATTGTTGATTCTTAATTGTTTAGTCTTGGACCCCGATTTGTGGTAAGCGTATATATAAAGTTCATGTTTACAATAACATTTAAAATTCTTTGTATCATTATTCTCCCTGTTTAAATTCACAGAAATTATTTGACGCCAAGATAAAAGGGAACAAAGTGGAGATGACGTACGTGAGTCCGGATGGGGAAGAGGGGTTTCCTGGAGAGCTGACCTCCGTCATTTCATTTCAACTCACAAATGAAAACGAACTAATTCTAGATTACAGGGCGACAACAACAAAAGCGACCCCTATCAACCTTTCTAATCACGTCTACTTCAATCTGGAGGGTCATGTATGGCTTGGTTTTTATGGTTAAAATTTTTTGTATTTATTGAATGAAATTTTAAATATTTGGATGTTTAAAACAAATATCAGCGTATTTTTTTTACCTATTGATTATACAGAAAGCTGGCAAAAATGGCGACCATCTGATATCAGTTTTTTCTGATACATATGTTCCAATTGATGAAGCTCTTCTTCCAAAGGGTATGTGATTAAAGTTTATTAAAACGGGGTTGCATTGAAAAAATGAAATACTCAATACATTGTGTGACTTTTTCATCTAGATCTGAAAACAACTTTCTTGAAAAGACTTTTATCTTTAATATATAATATTTATTTTAAATATATTTAACTATTTGCCACAAAGTAACATCTGATAGTCTCTAAAACTGAGAGAGTTGGGTTTTTTTTTATATCACATTAGGAGATGGCGAACTGGCAACAGTCAACGGAACCATATTTGATTTTCAAAATCCAACACTTGTGAGGAAAGTTATTAATGATTTCATAGTTTCTTGCTATTCTTTTGGAGATCGAGGAACTAG